>NC_040903.2:2582473-3825120 GCF_004126475.2 Phyllostomus discolor
CTCCCACCCTCCGCCTGCCTCTGGGTTTCCGCCAAAAGCGGACGGTGCCGACGCCCTGCTCCGCCGCTTTGGTAGACAGCCCTGCCTTCTTGTGTGTGTGGGGGGGGGGGGGCGGACCCTAAAACCCAGGAGCCGTCGTCACAACGGCCCTGACGTGGCTTCACTCTGCGCACACCTGAGCTCACCAACACCACGCCCCGGTGGCTCCAGGCCCGAGAGCCCAGCCAGACACCGCCCTGCCCCAGCCTCGCTACAGAACCGTGGAGGGCCAGGGCGCTTCGGGGAGCCGGGAGGGCAGTTTCTGACCCAGGAGTCCACGGTGCAGGGCAGCGAGTGTAAGCCTCCCTGGGCCGCATGCAGACCTTCTGCCACTCCCGCAGACGCACGTGACTCCGCAGCTGGAACCTTTCCCTGAGGCAGGCCCAGAAGAGACCCCCGTTGTGCTTATTAGAGCGAAGGTGCAGCGTCCGATGGAGTTCGGTCTCACCATGCATGCCGGGGGGAGCGGGGGAGCAGGGGGAGCGGTGGAGAGGAAGGACAACAGACACGAGACAGGCCTTGCAGGGACCGCAGGCCGGGACGGGACAAGCCCAGCCCTGGGTGAGTGAGGACAGAGCAGAGGACTGCGGGCCGTGCGTGCAGGGAGTGGCACTGGGAACGGCCGCCCCCCCCCCGGGGGGTCCCAGGAGGCCACTGGTGGAGGGGCGCCTCCCCTCCCCGGAACAGGGTTTACACAGCCGCCAACACCTGGAAGCCGTGCAGCCGAGGCGGCACCTACGGTGGGGGGCATCTTGGGGATCTCCACCAACACTTTAAATCGTGACAGCTTTGACCGAGTGACCCCGCTCCAGGAAAAACCAGTGGGTGAAAGGTCTCACGGGTGCCCTGGCCGGCGGCCCGGTCAGAGCGTCGTCCCTGCAGGCCGAGGGCCGCGGGCTCCGCCCCCGCTCAGGGCGCACACACAGGAATCAGCCCGCGAACACGGCAGTGACCAGGAGGGACACAGGTCCTAGTCCCCCTCTCTCTCTCTCTCTCTCTCTCAGACCCGTCACACCGAGACGGGGAAGAAGGGCTCGCAGGCACCCTCAAGCACGCGGGCCCCGATACGTGTCACGCGGCACGTTTGTTACAGCCCGAACCAGAACAGACAGCGAAGGGTCTCTCCACGGCGGACACGTGCTGTTGACACCAGCCGTGGGGTTGGGGGGCTGTCGCACCCAGACCTGGAGGTGACTCCGGGCACGCTCACCAGGACGAAGGCCCGGGACACCCTGGGCAAGAAGAGCCCGGGAGTGACAGGGGGGGTGCGGGCGTCCGAGTGTCCGGTTCTCAGACACGACGTTGGACCAAGAACAGGACCAGGGGAGGGGGTGAGGATGGGGGGAGACCAGAGAGACCTGTTGGGGTGCGGCAGGCAGCCAGGCCCCAGGTGAGTGGAGAGTCCCGGCCAGCAGGCAGGCAGGCCTGGGCCCAGCAGAGAGAGGAGGCAGGTGAGGGGTGGGCGGGGGGCTGGGCTTCCCCCGGGGCTCTGGGCACCCGGGAGAGATGGCGTGGCAGAAGCAAGGCGCAGGGCGTTAGGGAGGGGAAGGGGCAGGGGGCGGCTCAGGGTGGGGCAGCGGAGGAAGCAGGAGAAGGAGGCCTGGCGGGGTTCTGCAGCGAGTGGGGGCGGAGCGCCACCGACAGGGGGAGGGACGGGAACCCTCGGGCTCCTGGCGCCAGGGCACATGTCCCTTGGCAGCTGCTCGGACGAGGCGACACCTGGAACCGAGGCTGCCTCTCTGCGTGCCTACGTGGATAAAGCCCCTGCCAGAGGCGCACCCACCCCTCTGTGTCCTGGGGCCACACCCCCACCGCCCCCACCGGAACGAAAACGCCCCCAACGGGAAGGCAGGCAGCCCCCGGGGACGGACAGCGATCCGGAAGACGAGGGCAGAGGGGACACTGCTCAGGACGCCCCGACGGAAGGGGGTCTGTGCAGACGGACCCGGCTGCTGGCGAGGGTACGGACAGGCAGGCAGGGGCCCCGAGGAGCTGGTTCCGTTTCTCAGACCTCGCTGGCCCTGGGACCACAGGACGCTCGGACGCAGGCCCGACACACGGAAGAGACCTGACACCAGTCCGGGCCTGCAGCCACGCCCTCCCGACCCCGGGCTCGGCCAGACTGGCTGCAGCCACGAGGGGAACAACTGCTGCCTGTAAGAAGCTGCCCGACTTCGGGGCGGGCTCCTTTGTTACGCAGCGCTAATGCAGCCATCGCCCGCTGATACATAATGGCAACATGGCCCCATCACTGCCTGGATGGAGGCGGGCCCCGCTGAGCTCGAGGAGGCTCCAGGTGGCCAGAGAGGCTTCTGGGAGGAGCCGGCATGTGGCCTGACCGTGGAGGATGAGCATGAGCGGAAAGTCCGATGAGCCCCACACCACCCATGGGCTGTTGACCCTGACAGAGACCCTTGAGTGGTGAGCGGACCCCCACTCTGCCACCCCCGACTCTGCCCCATTGTCCACTGGCCCTGGCCCGGGACTCTGCGAGGAGGGCCATCTGCTGGCTCCTGGACTTCCACGGCCACCTCTGAGCTGGACATTGAAGAGACAGCGGTTCGTTCCTGGGGTCACCCCCCCTCACAGCCCACCTCCTCCTGGTGTAACTGGGGACGGCCTCAGGGGTTAAACACACAGGTCCAGGGCTTCTGCTCCTGGCTCCCTCAGAGCCCAGCAAGGCTCCCCGTCTGCCCCGGGGGTGGGCGGCCACCGACGGCACCCCCGTTTGCGCTCAGGCCAGGGGTCCGAGAGCCCGGGGTCTCCTGCCCTGTGCCCTGCACACTGCCCAGCTGCAGCTCAGCCGTCTCTGCTGGAGGGAAGTCAGGTCACCAGGCGCCTGTGGGGGCCACTCCCCCGCCCTCAGCAGGATCGTGGCTGGTGGACCCCCCTGCGGGTGAGCACTTACTGAAGGACCGGGGCTGACACCACGGCCTGTGCGTCCCCTGCTCCCCAGGGCTGCTCACGGCAGTCCCAGCTCCTCCGGGTGGGAAAGTGTCGCCCTCTCGCCTCCGGAAGGCTCCATGTTGGGGGGCGGTGGGTCAGCACTGACTGCCACCCAGCCTCTCCTCCATGGCTGGGTTCGCCGCCACCGCTCCTCCTGGGTGGGCTGGCCCCGGTCCCGGCTCAGGCCCCCCCCCCCCACAGGGACTTCTCCCACAGCCCCAGGGAGCAAGCACCTGTCAGTGTCCCAAACCTTCCCCTCTGCTTCCCCCGCCCCACAGCCCCAGGGAGCACGTGGTCTCCGTCACAACACGCAGCGGAGGACAGCCCTTGGTGAGGTGACAGCGCCACCTGCCCGCCCTGCGCTGCTCAGCCAGGCCCCCGTCTTGGCTTTGCTGCCGAGGGTGGACACCCTGCTCCTGGCACCCCGGTCTGCTCCGGCCAGGACCTCACTTCCCTACACGTGACGGCAAACTCCCTCCTTGCATGGCAGCCCCTGGCAGGGCTCGGCCGGGTGGGGCGGGGCGCTGCTGCTGCTGCTGCTGCTGCTGGAGGCCCAGGGCCATCTCGCTCCGAGACACACGGGCCTGCCAGCCGGGCCCAGCAGGGGACTGCCGCCCCCTTTCCAGGGGACAAACCAGGGCTCGGGGGGAAGAGGCGGCCTGTTCAAAGTCACACCGTTACTGAGGTGCAGACACCCAGGTTCAGGTCCTGAGTCACCCTCTAACTGGAAACGCCTGTGCATGGCCCCAAGGAAACCCACTTAGCCATAAAGGGGGAGAACAGTATTTGCCACCAAGAGCTGTTTCAGCAGTTAAATAGAATTACATGTGTAAAAGGCCGCTGTAGACCTCGGAGTTGTAGCCATGCTCGAGTTGGCAGGATGGCATTTCGCCCCGAGAGTGAGGCTGTTTTATGTAGACGCCTCCTACGCTGGAAGAGCTCCCAGCCAGCCCCCAAAGCCCCGGCCCCAACGCCCCTCCCTGTAGGGAGGATGCTGGACCCTCGCCGTGGGGCTGCAGGGCACAGAGCTCAGGTGCGGCTTGTCCCACAGGCTGCCAAGATCTGCAAACAGACTGCCCCGTGCGGGCCGAGCTCGCCAGGGCAGCGGCTGGCCTGGACTGCTGAACCAATGCAAGAGAAATTTGCGTTCTCGCAGCTCCTGCTCGCATGAGATCGTGTGGCTACACGCGGCCTCCCTGTGATCACACCTCATGGAGCCTCCCTCCTGAGGTTCGTCATCCCTACTGAGGCGAACTCGGGCACGTCCGGGGCTCTGGGCATTGAGATATGAGCACAGGTAGCACGTGGCACTTCCCAGTGGAAGCTTGAAGACCAGTGCTTGACCCTCGAGGATGTCTTCTCCCGCCTAAAGATCCTGGCAGCGTTTCAGGGGGGTCAGCTCCTCCCTGAGGGAGCTCTCCACCAGCAGAAGCGAAAGGATGCCTCTGTACGCCCCGCCCCATCTCCCTTCGGAGCAGTTTCCAATGTGGCCACGAGGCGGCAGCATAGGCAGGCCTCTGTTCAGGGAAATCCCAGTTTGGGGTAAGGATCCGGGGAATGACCTGGAGACCAGCAGGGATGCGCCCAGCGGGGCACGGACGCCCGCTGGCTGGCTGGCTGGCTGGCTGGCTGGCTGGGGACACAGCGGTTGTGACTCTCTGCTGGTTGCCCGCGCTGCTCCATGCGCTCCCTACAGCAGGACGCCCGTCTGGTTTCCTCCGAGCCTCAGGAAGAGTTAGGAAAGGAGTGCTTGTATCTCTTTTAATCCTCACAGTAAGTAATATGACCCCAGATGTACGAGGCAGCATATCAAAGCTAAGAGCAAGTGAGCTGCCCAACCAAGGTCACAGCCAATGAACGTGACATAGTGTTTTAAATTTTATTACAAAAATTCCAAAGATACACAAACTTCCACAGTATCTGTCATCCAGCTTGAACCATGGCCAACATTTTGCTACTTGTGTTTCTCCTATTCTATTTGTTTTTTTTTTTAACCAGAGTATTTATAAAGCACATTCCATTACAGACACCGTGGCAATTCACTGTAAATACTTCCATTTGCATCTCTAAGAGACTAGGACACTTTCCCCCCTAACCACCAGATAATTATTCCTTCCTAAACAAAGGATCCGGAACTCATTGTTGCTCAGTCACACCCCACCTCCCCCAGCCGCGCACAGAGGTTTCCAGCCCGTGTGTTCCGTCACGATCCAAAGAAGGCCCCCCCGCCCCGTCCTGCTCGGTTGTGTTTACGCTCTTTCACCCCCAAACAGTCCTAATTCCTTTTTTCCCTCCAGGCCCTTAATGAATTAACAGACGGCGGCTTTTCACGTCCAAAATTCCCGATTTGGCCGTTTGCCTTCTGCAGGTGGCACAGGGCCCGCCCGGCACACAGTAGGTGCTCATTCATTCAACACAATGAATGCTTCAGGGGGAGCGAAGCGTCGTAACAGGTCTGGGCGCCACAAACCCGACAAGCAGCAGCGCTGCACCCGGGAGGCCGCGGGCTCCACCCTCCGCCCTGGGGACGCGGGCTCCCGCCCTCGGGTCGCGGCCGAGGGGACTGCAGGCGGGGCAGTGCTGACGCAGGAGCCCGGCCAGAGCGCCCGCGGCCGCCCCCAGCGCGGAGGGGCCGCCCCAAGGGACGGCAGCTGGGAGACACAAGAACCCGAGGCCCCCTCCCTTCCAGCACCTCGGCTCCTTCGTGGCACGTGTACAGTGGCGCTGACTTTTGTCAGATTCAGGGAAGCGTCGGACTCGTGAGCTTTAACTGTCTCTCCGAAGTTTTCCCGTTCTTACTTTGCTCTGCTTCGTGCATTACTGAGAAAACTGAAGGTGCTAGAAAGGTGTAAAGAACGCCAGCACACAGCCATCAGCCAACTCCAGAGAACGTTCTGTTGCAGTGTTTCCCGGGGGGGGGGGGGGCTGTTTTAACGAAAAGTACGGAAAGCCACGGAGGGCTCTAACCGCGACCTGCTCCTGCCCCGCCCCGTCCTCCAGCTCCGAGCGAAGCCGGAGCGGGTGGTGCCCCCCAATCGCTGCCTCTAACCCAGCCGCTGGTGCGTGTGCGAGGGCTTCTGCCCTCAGCCTATCTGCAGTCACCCGACGCTGGGCACTGTGCGCCGGGCACCGCGCCAGGAGCCGGGGCTGGGAGGGGAACAGGACGAGTGCCCGCCCCGCCCCCAAACCGCCTCCCAGTGCAAAGGGCGGTCTGATGTGAGACCTGGGTGTTCGAATAGAAAACCAAAACCTGCGCACTTCC
Organism: Phyllostomus discolor; assembly: GCF_004126475.2. Lineage (NCBI taxonomy): Eukaryota > Metazoa > Chordata > Mammalia > Chiroptera > Phyllostomidae > Phyllostomus > Phyllostomus discolor. Next base: position 2,588,721 of record NC_040903.2, read on the forward strand.
GGCGCCCCGGCGCCCCCATATGCTCCCTCCCCATTGGTCCTTCCCTTGGCCACGCCCCTCTCACGGAGAGTCTCCTCCCACTGTTTCCTGCAACTTTCACCTCCTTTCGTCAGGAGGCTTAAGGAAACCTCAGGCCCCGCCCACCCACCGTGACCCACGATTACTGGTGATTATTGCTCGTCCATCAGAGGAAATACGGCCTCGGATTGGCTGAAAGGAAGTAGCAGGCACAGAGTCTGCGTGAGTTGCCAGGGCCCTGAGGGGCGGACTAGCGGCATCTGCGCATGCCTAGTACGTGCACAGTGCTGGCGCGGGTGGCAGTCATGGCGGCTCGGTGCGTGAGTTTGGTGCGGCGCAACCTCCCGGCTTTGGCGTTGTCTCTTAGGTAAGAGGGTAAGGGGCGCCTGGCTGCCCTCCGCCGAAGGGTGCGCTCCTCAGTGCCACCTTGTCCGCGTCTGGCCTGGGAGCGAGGCGTCGTGGGCCGCAGACACCCGCGCGGGCCTGGACTGGAAGGGGCGGTGCGCCCCGCGTGCGGGAGGCCGGCGCCTACCCCCGCACGCGTGTCTCCAGGTCAGTGTACAGCCCACACGTGCGCGCGCCCTGGCACAGCCTCAGCCTTGGGACTGCCGGAACCGCGGGCCAGGCCGCGCAGAACCAGGCGCGGGCGCCCGGGCAGCGCAAGGCTGGCTCTCCATCGCTCTCGCCCGGAAAGTTTATGGAATCGAGGCTCGGGTCAGCCGTTCACGGGCTTTTTCCACTCGCTCCGAGTTCCTGTTCCACCTCCGCCTTTTCCTGCATCGGAGGTCAGAAGCGCAACGGAGCTTGGCCCGCCGTGGGGAGAGGAGTATATTGAGACCGACGCAATGACTACAGTGGGCGGGGGTCACAGAGCAAACCGGTCCTTACGCTCGCGGAGCGCACCCCCCACGTACCCCCCGGGGAGCCCAGGCGGGCCGGCCGAGATTATAGAGGATGAAAGGGGATTGAGCGTGATTGCTACCGTAATGAATTATATAAACAAAACACGGGAATAAAAGGGCAGAGACCCACCTGAAGTACCTGAGTATAAAGGTCTTTTGCCCCAGTAGTTTGTAACTTTGTATCTGGAAGCAATGCCAGGAGAGAGAGGGCCAGTCCGCATTGAGGTCTGTTGGTGGGAAGAGGCTGAAGTCGGGGAGCCAAGAGAACTGAGTTGCAGCCATAGCGCTTAGGGTCATTGGGCTCTGCGACCCGGTTGTCCTCTCTGACCAGCGCTGTGGTGCTGCATGGATGGGCTGTTAGGAGGTAAAACAGGTTTCTTTTTTTAAGTGACAAAAATACACATACAATGAAAAGCTTACTCTTCACCACCCCCCGAGTAACAAGACTTCATTCCGCTCTGCCTGAGACCACATCTGCAGACGCGGGATCTGGGGGCCTGTTTTTGTGCTGCATTTCTCGCCCAGTGCTCAGGTCGCGGGAGCAGCGGTTTGGCTGCATGTGAGCACGGCGTTTCCTGCTCGTCATTGAACTGCACTGCCGTCAGCATCCTCGTGCGTCCTGTGTGCTGATGGTTTTGTTGTCTGTTGAGGCGCTATCCTCTAATCTGGGAAGAAAATGGAATGTAGTCTGTTCAGACTGGGCTGGGGCATAATTAAGAAAGCTGCGCTGGTCCAGGTGAAGAAATCTGGGTTTAAAGACCGAGATTTCTGTTCTGTCACTTACTCTTGGCTCTGGGACCTTGGGCTTATCACTTAACCTTTTGGATGTAGGGATCAGAGTGGATAATACATTGAGTCACTCCCAGGACTAGTTTTAAAGGTCCTTTATTCCCCTGCACACCCCCTGAACCTCCCCATCTCTGCTCCTTCTCCAAGTATTTCCCTCTTCCCGGAGGGGGTCTGGCATGCCCACTCCCAGCTCTGCACGCCCACCTCGGACCTGTCCTTCAGAGCCCCTCTGCATGAAGCCTTTCATGGTTTCCATTCCCCGAAGCTAGAAATGTCTGCCTATGCTGAGCCTCCCATGGCACGGGGTTCCTCTTTTACCACTTTTAAATCCAAACCATAGTTCTTTGGCAAGTTTTTTTGCATGATAGTGAGTACCCTGTGGCAGGGTGTCTACGATGTCCATCCGTCCTTGTGCTCGGCAGCGGCTCTGGGCCTCCCCTCTGAGACTGGCTGCTCCGCTGGCTCGGGGTGGGAGGCCTGGGGGCGGGGGTAACTCAGGATGGAGGAAGAGGCGGCAGCAACGCAGCTCGAGGCCCCTGATTGATACACTTGTTCAGGCCTGTGTGACGGGAGGTTTATGAATAGCTTCTGTGTGTCGTACATGATTTGCCTTTATTACATCCAGGGGGAATCCTTTCTCCCCCTAACAAGTCAATAGCAAATAGCCTTAATGATCCCAGATTTCAAAAATCATACCTGTGACTTGTGCGGACTCTGAACCAGGCCCGCCCCTCGGCTGCTGTGCACGGCCACAAAACAGAAGAACAACGGCCAGAACCTGGAAGAGGATGTGGGGCACAGTGAACAGAAGACAGACCCTCCCTCTACGGAGAAGACACTCCTGGAGGAGAAGGTCAAGCTGGAGGAGCAGCTGAAGGAGGCTACGGTAAGGCCCGCGGGCCCTTGGGGGAGAGCGAGTGCAGCCGTCTGTCCAGGAGCGACAGCTGGGCCCTGTAGCAGGTTACTGCTAGAGGAACTGGAATTCGCGTCCTCTGTGGCCCTGGTTCTGCCTGAGACTCATCTTCACACACTGCGGGGACTAGACTGAGTTAAGACTTAAAATGGTCTCGGCAGATGAAGAGTACTCGGCATCCTGGTTCGGCTGGGTCTGAGGGCACGGCCGGGTGGGGAGGTCGGGGCTGTACGAGCTAGTCGGTAGTGAGGACCGGCCCCCTGCGTGACACAGCACAGGTGGCAAAAATCTGTTCGGGGTTTGGGAACGACAGTGTCAGACACCTGTCACGTGCCGACACCGTCCTGACACCCATCCTATGAGTTCCCTGGTAATATCCCTGTTCACAGAGGAGGAAACTGAGGCACAGAAAGGCTGGGTAAGCTTCCTCAGGTCACCTGGTGCCACGCACCAGGGCCAGGGCCCGAGCCCTCCCTGGCGGCCTGGCCCTTAGCCACGGAACAGGAGCTGCCCGAGGGACGGCCGGGAGCAGACGGGGTGTAGGCCGCTCCCCTCCGGAGGACGCCGGTACAGGTCATGTGTGGAAGTGCTCGGGGGTGAGCGAGGTTAGGTCAGAGGGGGAAGGGGGGCGCTCCCGTGATTCGGGTGGTGGCACAGGGACTGTAACCGAGCCGTGTCTGGGCAGCGGTAAAGACACCCAGGTGTCATCGGCGGGCTTCTCTCCCTGCGCTGAGGTGAAGGCCGAAACTGTCCGTGCGGGCGTGTGGGTCTCCTAGACCTCCAGGCGCGGGAGCTGCAGTGAGTTGGCTGGAACCGGGGTGCTGGGAGTCCCCAAAGTCGGGAACTCTGCCCCGGAAGTGAATGGCCCTTCCTTGAGGCGTGACGAGGCCGCAGGGACCCGAGGAAGTCTGTTTTTCTTCTTCCCACGGCTGTCCGCTGAGTAAGCATGGCCCTGGGGGCCACATAAGTAGCTGGCACCTCGACATCTCACTCCCCGCTCCCTAGAAACAGTGACACAGGCGTAACTTATTCTAAGTTAAGCCGCAGCTGTTTGTAGTCCAAAACCTCCCGCACCGTAACAGATGTTTGTATTTTGACGTGGAGTTTGTTACATCGAATGGCTCTCCTATGAATTTGTTCCATGCTTTATTCACATGAGTTTCCTTTTTTTTTTTTTTTTTTTTTTTTTTTTTAGGAGAAATACAAGCGAGCTTTGGCAGATACTGAGAACTTGAGGCAGAGGACCCAAAAACTGGTGGAGGAGGCAAAATTATATGGTAACTCCCAGCGTCACATGGTGCTGGTCGGGGAAGACACGGGCCCGGGAAGCCAGGCGGGGGGTGCAGACAGGTGCGCCAGACAGCACACCCAACGGGGGGGGGGGGGGGGGGCGGCTGCTAAACACGCAGCCCCTCCCTCGTCCTTATTTGTGCCTTCACGGGAGGATGTGCTTACTGACTGTGGACGGGGGGGAGGGGCAGAGAAACACTGATGGTTTGCCTCTCGCACATGTCAGCTGGTGTCTAAGCCCCCAATTCAGGCATGTTCTGACCAGGAATCGAACCCACAACCTTTCAGTTTGCAGGATGACGCTCCCACCAACTGAGCCACATGGGCCAAGGCGCCCCTCCCCGTTTTCAGATGTGTCAGCAGTAAAGTCCGTGAGGGCAGGCGCTGGGGTGGTGACTGGCGTTCGGAATTGCAAGCAGGGTCCCTTCGGTGGGGGGAGGGAGGGTGCGGTGCCCACTGCTCCTCCACGGAGACCGCGCTGAGACCCGGCCGGTCCGCCCGTCTGGCGTCCATCCCCTTAGCATTACCGGCAGTGACACAGATGCCACTTAAAGTCTCCTAAAATGCTGTGTTTGAGCATTTGTCACTGTCCTTCCTATTCCACAGTTGAGATCATTGAGGCTTAAGTGACTTGCACTCGTCACGTAGCTGGTGAGCATGGCCCAGCGCTGCCGCTCCGCCAGCGTGCGCGTGCCCGGGGGCCAGCCGTGGGGCAGGCGCTCCCCCGCGTGCGCCTGAGGAGCAGCAGCCCAGGCACGGTCACTGCGGCGTGGGGGGCCGGGGGGGGGGGGGCAGGCCCCAGTGGAGTGCCGTCGCATGCCTGACTCCATTTGGCATCTGAGGCATCCTGTGGAAGCCGCAAAGATTTCGTAACACACCGTCTCGAGTGGCTTTCCTCATGTCCTGTCTACTGTTGGACTAAGGGGGCGGCTTGGGGGTGTGCCTTGGGCGCTTTCGGCCCACAGCACCTGCCGGTTGCCGCCCTGCAGTGGTAAGGGCTTGTGCCGTGGCGGGCACTCCCAGCGCGCAGGGCTCCGCAGAGCTGCCCTGGGCGGGCGGCTAGAAGGAGCGGAGGCGCGGGCTGCCAAGGTCACACAGCCACTGAGCGACCGCCAGGGTGTGGCCCCCAGCTCCTTGCGGTCGTGGGGGGCGGGGGGCCTGCCGGACGGACGAGCCGTTTCCCGGTCTGCTGGCCGTGAGATGGTTCTGCGATTTCCAGCTGCCAGTCTTCATGCCTGATTAGCTCCCGTCTCGACTCAGACGGTTCTTGTTTTTCTGCATCTTTTCCCGTCAAGCCACTGAAGTGACAGCTTCGAGTTGCCCATTCGGTTGACGTGGACAGAATGCCAATGTCCTTCTTTACCTTTGTTTAGGCATTCAGGCCTTCTGCAAGGACCTGCTAGAGGTGGCAGACATCTTGGAGAAGGCGACACAGTCTGTCCCCAAGGAGGAGATTTCGGAGGACAACCCCCACCTGAAGAACCTCTACGAGGGGCTCGTGATGACCGAGGTGCAGATCCAGAAGGTGTTCACGAAGCACGGCCTGCTCCGGCTGGACCCCCTGGGTGCCAAGTTCGACCCCTACGAGCACGAGGCCCTGTTCCACGCGCCGGCGGAGGGGCAGGAGCCGGGCACGGTGGCGCTGGTGAACAAAGTAGGCTACAAGCTGCACGGGCGCACCCTGCGGCCGGCCCTGGTGGGGGTGGTGAAGGGGGCCTAGCCCCCTGCGGCAGTCGCCTGCCGCACCTCCGGAAGGGCTGACGCGGCTGGTCTCCCTTCCCCGCACCTCGGTAGAAAGCCGTAGTGACCGCGGCTGGATGGGGGAAACGAGGCTGGCGGCACAGCCGCGCTCCTGGGCTGTGACCTGGGAGCCTGTCTGGGGACCTCCCGGTACCTGTCCAGTGTTCACGCGCGCACGGGACAGGCCGAGGGACACCACTGGGCCCGGCAGTGTCACGAGTGATGCTGTATCTGCTCTGGTGGCTTCAAACTATTTTAAACAAATAAAAGGTCTTGGGGACTCGTGCTGTTTCGCTAGCGCGGCGCGTGCTCTGCTGCCCACGGCAGCGAACGCTCGGCCCACTGCGCGGCGCTCGGGGAGGGCACGGCGCTCGGGGAGTGGAAACCCTGCGTGTCCTCGGCGAAGAACGTGGGCGAGTTCGGTCGCGATGACCGCCCGGCCGCCAGGCAAGAGCGACTGCCGGCTTCTCTCTGGAGGTGCGGCGTGGGCGTGGGAGCCTCCGTGGTTCTCACGACCCCCCTCTGCCGCAAGAATCGGACGGTCGGCTTCTGCCGTCTGTTCGTCTCCTCGGAGAAAAGCTTAAGTCTTGGCTCTCCCAGACACTGGCGATCTAAAGGGCTTCCCCCGTGAGAAGGACTTCCTCGAAATCCAAGGACTGCCGTTTCCTCAAACTCCACGAATTTCAAATGTTGATGTTTTGTTTTTAAATTTAAGAGGATTAAAGCCCTAGCGTTTGTCTCCCTACTCTCTAGTAACTACCTTGTGTACCTGGGTGTGCGGGCGCAAAGGAAAGCGTGCCCTGCAGCCGTGTGCCCGGCGCGTGTGTGGACACCAGCCCGCTTGTCTGGGACACGTGCGGGCTGGCGTGCCTGGTCTGCTCAGGGGGGACGCATCCGCCTGAGGACCGTGGCGGGGACCGCAGGCACTCGGGAGCTGCAGCAAGAGGTCTGGGCCGTGACTCTCGCCATAGGGCCCTCCGTGTCTGTCACCGACAAGAAGAACCCCATGGCCTCTGCTTCTGAGGGGCGCTTCTCGGGTTGAAGGTCAGTACTGCTCCGTGCATTACTGCATAGAAAGGAGGGGGCAGTCATTTTGCCTTGCTTACAACTTTGAAAAATACCAGTAGTAGTTCCATAATTAAAAATGTAAGTGTATGCAATTCCAAAACATTTTTCCTCCTGTATTTGGTCAAAGACACACCCCAGAACAGAAGGCGCCCCAGCCTCCCACGATGAGGAGCGTGGACTGGGACTGGGGGCTCATTTTCAGTGAGTCGCGTGGACCTGGGTGGTCCCCCTTCCCACCGGGGGCTGCGGGTGCCAAAGGGCTCTCCCCGGGACACGTGGGGAGCCAGCCCTCACTGAGCGCCACCCTCGCGGCTCACGGAGCACAGCCGTGCACAGCCCGGCCTCGGCGTGTCTGTGGGTTCCGTGACCTCAGGGAAACCGTGTGTAAGGAAACCAGTTCTGCCAGAGGCCAGCTGATGGAGACGAGTCAGCCTCCTACAGCTGCTCGACCACCATGACAACACGTTCAAGGACCTGCCGCACACAGGCTGGGAATTAATAGCTGTTCGCGCCCCGTGTTTCCGGGGTTGGCACCGGCACAGCCTGGACATGCGTACGAGGCGGCACCGAGCCCGCCGTCAGTGGGATGACAGCCCTTCCTCAGCCCAGCTGGCTCCAACGGGGGAGGGTTCCTCCCTACCAGAAAGGTCACGTGCTGTCCCCCCCCCCCCCCCACATACACCCGAGTTTGAAAGCGGGCTCTGGGAAGCTGCCTGGGGCTCGTGGAGCAGGCAGGTGCTAAGAAGCAGTCCGTGACACTTTAGTTCTCAGCTTGTTTAATGAGGGAGAGGCCGGAGAGACGGCCGGGCCTCGGCGTCAGCGCACTCTCGGGACGCTGGCCGCCCGGGGGCACTGAGAACGGCTGACTACGGCGGAACTGACTCAGAAGCTGGAGGTGAACTTGTGAAAAGACCTAACTCTGTGGGGTCACGATAGCTAATGAAGAGCGGAGAAGTGGAGAGGCTCCGCGCTCAGCAAGATTGAGGGCTGACGGGACAGTGTGACAGCTGTGGCCAGAGCGGGGGAGAGGCAGCCTATCCGGGGACTACTTCCCCTTGCCACCAAGTGTCAGCACGCAGCGTCAGCCAGTCACACACTCCCTGTGGTGTCTAAACCAGTCCGGCCTACATGAACTCCCCATCAAAAGAGAAACACCCCGAAGGGCTAATGCAGTTTCCCGCCTGACAGCTCCTGCCGGGGCCACGGTCACGGGGCTGCTTTGCTTCTCACGTGTCATGAGTGTGTGGCCACCCTTCCACAGAGAAGACAGACTGAATTTAAAACCTCACGGAACCCGGCATCTGGCGGGAAATGTACCCAAGGGGACACCAGGGCAGCTAGAGACACCGGTTCCCCGGGCAGCTAGCGCCCGGGCCACCCCAGGGCTCGCACGAGGGGTGGGCGGACCCACCCCTGGTCTGACTCAGGACCGGCCGCTGAGTGCGGTTTGGCAGGCTCCCCGGGGAGGGGGCGCTGCTGGTCCGGGACCCCGGGTGAGAACCCGCGGCTCAGGAGCCTGTAAAACCACAGCACCGCCCCCAGCTGCTGGGTGGCAGAGAGGACCGCCGTCGGGGCGGTGACCCCCGGGAGAACGCCTCCGCCGGGTCTCATCGGAGGGACGTGCCGGGCGTAGTTAGCGGAGGAGCACTTCCCGCCAGTGAGGCTGCGCGCCTGACACCTGAAGCGTGTGCGGCACGTGTGACATGTTTTATTTAATGCTGGAGCACTGGCCCTTGGGGAAAGATGCAGAACAAAGGGAAAAGGCACCGTAATTAAGTTGTCCTGGGAAATGATGAGGGTCTTTTTCTTTTTTCTTTCAAACGACTTCACTTTAATGTAACTTCCAGCTCAAACACCTGGGAGGTCAACAGTCTCGGAGTCACTGCGGGCGGAGGGCCGGCCGAGTGCCGGGCGCAGTGTGCACCGGGTCTGGGGGCCTCCCCCGACCCCACCCACAGCAGGGGCTTGGACGTGAGAGCCCTGAGCAGCCTGGAAGACGAGGGGCTGCCCCAAGTGCCAAAGGACGGTACCGTGCAAGAGGGCCCCCGGAACACCGCCCAGGGCCGGGCAGAGCCGCGTCGGAGCCTGGCTCAGCAGTGACCCGGAGAAGCGGCTCGCGCGGGGCCCGGCCTGGCCACGTGGGCCGCCCCACCTCCCCTGGCCGGTCAGCGGGGCGCCCGGGGCCACCCGAAGTCCAGATGCTTCACCGGGACCGTTTGGTCAGGGTTTCGGGGAACAGGGCGCTTGCAGCCGAGACGCAAGTCCCGGAGGCCGCTGTGCCGCAGCTGCGAGCTCTGCCGGGGACTTCCTGAGGGCAGGCAGGGCTCCGCGTCCTGGCAGTGGCGCAGGCCCTCCGGCCGCCAGGCCTCCCTGCAGCACCCTCTCTGCGCCGGGGGCGCTGCCAAGGGCCCTGTCCGTTCCCAAACGGAGCCGGCAGGGACCCGCCAGAGTGCCAGGCCAGGGGCACGTTCAGGGTCTGGGAACTGCAGGCTCAACACCCGGCCCCGCCAGCAGGTAGGGGAAGCTCATGTAGTCACTGTGCTCACCACCGACCTCTTCCTCAAGTTCCAAGGTCCCCTCTTCCCGCCCCCCGGGCCCCCCGCCCACCTGCCCTGCCGGCCCCCATGTAAAGTGCCGTGTGCCAGGGCGGACGGGCGCCTGGCACGCTGGGTGGGGCCGGCACACACCGTGTCCCGAAGGGCAGGGCTCACAGAAGGCCATGGTCCGGTCTTGTCACGGCTCCGAACCCAACACACAAAGGCCGACGGTCCTCTTCACGCCTACTCTGAGGACCGGGGTACAATGCATGTGCACCTGTCTCCCCCGTGATCTCAGACAGTCACTACCATTTCTCTCGGAGGACCGTGAAAGAACGTGAGTCCTAGAAGAGAAGCTGCTGGAGAAAGGACGACGGGGAGGGAGAGGCTGCCCCCGCCCCGCAGTCCTCCCGTCCCACGGGCGCGGCGGGCACCGGCCTCAGGAAGCATCCCTGGATATCCAGCCGCTCTCCGTGAGGAAATTCAAAATCCTTTTCTTTAGGACCTTGTCCAGGTAGCTGGGCAGGCGGCTCTTGGAGGGGATCCCCTGTCGCTTCTGCAGGTGGTCCTTGATGATGATGGTCTTGGCGGTCACGTAGCGCGCGGGGCTCAGGCTGAGGGAGCTGCACAGCGCCTTCTCGCGGTCGGACAGCAGCTCGAAGCCCGGCAGGTGCTCGATGGCGGCGAACTCGCCGTCCTTGGCGTCCTCCCGCCCCCGCTTGGCGCCCGCCGCGCCCCGGTTCTCCTTGCGCTTCTCGCGCTTGTGCCGGGCCGCCTCGTACTCGGCCGACTCCTCCATCTTGGTGATGCCGTTGCGCCGGTAGCGCTGCAGCTCGCGGATCTTGGCGCGCAGCACCTTCTCCTTGTGCATGTTCTCGAACAGGTCGTCGAACTCCTTGCAGGACATGAACTGGTACAGCGGCCGCAGCTTCAGCCGCAGCTCGCGCTCCTCCTTGGTGACCTTGCGCTTGGCCGCCCGCTCCCGGTCCTTCTTGTCCTTGCCCAGGAAGGCGGGCACCAGGTTGTAGTCGCGGGCGATGTTCTTGCGCCGCTGCCGCTCCCGGAGCTTCCGCACGTACATGTCCACGTGGGCGCGCTTGAGCTCGATCTCCACGTCGTCGTCGTCGTAGTTGACCGAGAGCCCGCTGATGAGCGTCTCAGCGTCCTGGTCGTACTCAATCTCGTAGTCGTCCCGCAGCGGCATGTAGCCCAGCTGCTGCTGCTCGGCCACCGAGATGTCTAGGGGAGGCAAGGGGGTGGTGAGGCTGGGAGACAGGGGGCCTCCACTGGGGCAGGTGTGGTCTGTCACCCGGTTGGGGATGGTGTCGGGGATGCAGGCCTTCCCCAGGTTGCCGTGGATGTACATGCTTACGTAATGCTCCATCACTTCCTGGGGAGTCCGGGAAGCTCCGACGTGAGCGGCCATGTCTTCCTGCAAGGACAAAGGTCAGAGTCACTTCCAAAGCCAGAGGGTCAGACTCCGGGCTCACACGAACTCCCCGCACGGTTTCGCACAGGCTGCCCCTCCCAGAGCCAGCCCACCGCACCTTCCCTTGGGCCGGGCTTATCGGCCAATGCCAATGCCAGTCCGCACCCGACAAAGTGAAGACCCCGAGAGGCGGCACGTCCACCTGGGGTCACGGCGCGAGCCGGCAGCAGAGCTGAGCCCACAGCCTGCACCCGAGGTCTGGACTGGTCCCCTGGTTCCCACAGCGGGACGGGCAGGGCCTGCCCGGTCCTGGCATTTCACACCCACGCTGACCCTGCACTGGGGGGGCAGGTGTCTGTGGGTGGGAGAGGTGCAGGTGGGCGTGGCCACAGAGCCCCTGGGTGCCCCCCTGCTCCCAGCCCCACCTGTGCTCACAGTTCGTGGCCCAGGTCCCCTGACTATAGAAGGGACCCCGTTCTGCCCTGCTGTCTGCCCCTGGGGACAGGAAGGGCCACCCTGTTCCTCTCCCCGGTGGTGGAGTAGGGGAGCAGGTGGTTGCCTTCTAAAGGGGCTGGGGGCTCCATTTCTGACGGCCCCGCCCCGTCGGCTCGGAAAACCCGCCAGGCCACAGGCACATGCTCCCGCAGGAAGGCCTCCGCGAGCACCAGGGTTATTAATGGGAGGAAACAGTACAAGCCCCTCAATCTTTTCCTTCTGCCAAGAGGCCTCTTCCTCCAGCCGACCGCTAAAGCCACTTCAGAACGTAGCCGCCCACAGGGCGCGCTCACCCTCCAGCAGCCGCTCCGCGCCCCGCCCGCAGCCTCCGCTCACCCCCCACTCCGCGCTCTCGGCGAGCTGCCCTCTGCCCGGCACGGCACGGCTCCCCTCAGTGAGAGCGGGTGGTCTCCATGCCCCCGACGGCCCAACAGGATCCCCTGACACCAGCCAGTCCGTGTGGGCAGGGCTGAGACAGGCGGGCACAGAGGGGAGGGGAGGGGAGCCCTCGCGGTGCGGTGACCAGACCCCAGGTCCGGGCCCTGCCGGGGCCCACTGGGGCCTGCGGGCGGAGGACAGAGCAGGCAGTGCCGGGGCCCACCGTGCGGAGAGGGGGACCAGGGCTAAAACCGGATCCTGGTCTTACGGGGACGCAAGTTCGCATGCTTTCCCATGTCAAAAAGTCACACAATCACCAAATCTGTGCACTAGATTTTCCCAGGAAGCATTTAATAAAAAAAAAAAAAAAAAAAAAAAAAAAAAAAAAAAAAAAACTAAAAACCAAATCACAAGCATTCCCAGCATCTACTGCCGCTCCGTGCGACCCAGGCCGGCTGCCTCTCGCCCCTGAGCGCCCCGCACTGGGTGGCGGCCACAGGCACGCGCCAGCCGAGCCCACAGCTTCTGCTGAGCTGCAGCCCCCGCGGACCCAGAAGCCGGTCCCTGGGGAGCCTCCCGGGCGGGCAGCCGGGCGCAGACCACAGCTGCACGGTCGGGAGCTCGGGCCCCGGCCTCGCCCTCCCCGCTCCAGCGAGAAGACCGCCAACAAGTCCACGGCTCCCGCCGAGCCTCAGCCGTCTATCTGCCTTTCCAAAGTTACCGGCTGCTCAGGGCACCACGTCGGGGTGACACTTACACCCAGAAAGAACAGAAGGATCCTGAGTAATGACGGGGGACCTGACCAAACAGGGACGATGTGTCTGTGTTTTTCAGTCACTTCCATCAACTTCCGCACTCTGGGGAGCCTCAGGGCTGGGCCAGAGGGGCGGGTGTCACGGGCGGCACTCCCACCCTCCCCCGCCCAGCGCCCTGAAGGCTGCACCCCAGCCCCTGGCCGGGGCAGCAGGTCAGCCAGCTGAGGACACCGTGCTGACGCTCGGGATGCCAGGTCCTCCTCAGGTGACAAAGGGGACTCTGCTCTCTGTCGGCATTCATGCAGCTGCCAACCAGAGGAGCACATGTGTCACCAGGACCCCAGGACACCCGCGTCCGTCAGCCTCAGGCCTGGCCTCCGACAGTCCGAAAGGCCCCATGCGGAGCCAGGCCATCAGCCTCCTCCGCAAGACCGCGCTCCGATGGTGCGCCAGAGCGGCCCGGGACAGCACAAGGCCTAGCTCTCAGGGCCCGAGAGACGGAGCGAGGGTCACGATGGACCAGTCTAAGCGAGAATGGCTACAGGGCTCGGATTTGAACCAGAACCCACAGAGGACGGACGGGTCCCATGAAGCGGAACTGCAGTGAGGAAGACACCTAAAAAGACGACGAAATCAGCACCAGCTGCCGGGCACTCGGCCGTCACGTGCCGCACGTTCTCCCCGGTCTCGTCACGGGCCAACGGCCACGCCGCAGCTGCCTGCTCCCGGGGGAGAGGCTTCCTGTCCCTGCGCACGGCACCACCCTGCACGGCGGCGGACGGCCGAGCATGCAGCTCTCCCCCTCACCCACCCCGAGGTCAAAGTGTCTGCTCGATCTGGACGGATGGATGGACGGACGGACAGACGGAGGATGGGGAGGCAGAAGCCACGGAAGTGTGTTGGAGGGAAAGAGGCCCAGAGAGAAGGCTGCAGCACAACTGAGACAGGAAATGCCACTGTGCGCCGACGCGGTGCCCCTCCGTGTCCCCCAGTCCCAGCCCGAGGCCGGCCGGCGGCGGCGGGCCTCCAGGTCTGGCTCTTCGTCCACGCTCTCTTAAAGGGGAAGACGAGACTTCCCGTCTTCGGAACAAGAGAGCGAGAAACAGCTATGTTGCCTCTTTAGACCCTCCGACGAGAAGGGCAGACGTGTTTCCGACCACACGAGGCCCACAGGCTCCACGTTCCAGGGCACCGCACTCAGGCTGGGACGTGGCCTCCCCCGGGGACGGCGGCCTCCCCATAGAGCGAAGGAGCCACCATGCCAGGGGCCCACCTCCACATGGCTCGCTCGGCCAGCCCCCGGTGCCAGAGCAGGGGAGAGAGCGGGCAGCCCCGAGCAGGAGCAGCGTCCCTCAGGCGGGGCAGCCGCCTACGCCGGTGGGCCACTCAGCCAGGCTGCCCGGACGCCTCCACGCCGGGACTCCTTTCAGGGCCCGCCGGGGACCCGCTGCCTTTCGCACCGGGCTGTCCCAGGACTCAAGGGTGAAATTTAAAAACATAAGGATGATACAGGTTTTCTGAAAGCTACACTTTGCCATTAAGGTGGTCCTTCACTCCAAGATTACATCCTTAGCATTTGGGGCATATTAAGATAATCTTTCTTTCTGTGAAATGGTGATAAATAACTGGATCTTTAAAAAATACGGGTGGAGTTCAAGGGTTGCTGGTCGGATTCCCAGTCTAGGGCACCTGCCTGGGTTGCCAGCCAGGTCCCCAGTAGGGGGCGCACGAGAGGCAACCACACACACTGATGTTTCTGTCCCTCACTTCCCCCTTCTAAAAATAAATAAATAAATAAATAGCTTTAAAAAATATTCTTACTTGGCAAACGTCAAGTAAGCAATTCTACGTCAGTTTTCAAACTATTCCAGTGTGGACGGGCAGCACTCACCTGCCCGGGGTCCCGGACCTCTTCGGCACGCTGCCCAGGACGGGGGCCCTTTCCCGCGGCTCCCGCCGCACCCTTCCCTCTGTGCGGAGCAGTCCCCCCCGGCCCTGCAGGGCGGGGCACATCCCTGGGGCTGTTCTCGCCCCCTCTGCCGCCTGGGCGGCACCCTGGCACCTCCTGCTGCCCCTCGAGCCGGGCTTCAGAGGGGGGGGGGGGGGGTGGCTTCCACTTGCTTCTGCCCCCTTGAAGCTTCTCCACTAAAGAGAAAGGAAGCCCCCACCCCCCGCTCCAGGGCCCTGGAGAACTGCCTGGGCCTCCCCACCCAGCCCCGGGGCTCGAGGAAGGACGGGGCCGGATGCCCGCGGTGGTGGTGGCGCCCAGTGTCCCCAGCAGAACTGCCCAGGTGCACGGGCAGGGCACGCGTGGGGCTCAAGTTCTCGGCCGTCCGCTGCAGGCGCTGCTTGGCACGCGGGCCCCGAGCGCCCCTCACAAACCCCAGCGGGGAGCAGCCCCAGCACCCACCAGCGGGCAGGGCGTCAGCAGGACGAGGGCCGTCCACGTGGGGGACCCGCCTTGAGGCAGGCGGGCAGGGGCAGGGGCAGGGGCAGCACTCGGGCGGGCTGCTCCTGGGGCCGGGGGAGGGGAGCCAGTGGTTAGTGGGGACGGCCCCTCTTGGAGAAGAGGGGAAGTTCCGGGGGTGACGGTGTGACGGCGGCCCAACGACGTGAGAGCCCTACTACCGCAGCGTGCACTTACAAACGGTTACAGTGGTGAGTTTACGTTACACGTTATTTTACCACAATAAATGCACGTTTTCAAATACAAAAAAGAACAACTACTTTACAGTGGCAGGCTTTACTCCGAGTCGGGGGTCCCCACAGCGGGACCACCTGGGCCAGCAGCTCCAGTGCCGCCTGGCCTTTGTCAGACATGCGCACTCCCAGGCCCGCCCCACCTCCCGCCCGGGGAACCAGCCCCCCTGATGCGAGAGTGCGCCCCGAACAGCCCTGTCCGCGGCTGCTCTCTGCGCCCGGGCCCTGCCCTCGCCCACCTGCAAGAGCCCCTCCTGCAGACCCCGCGGTCAGGCACCACGCTCCTGGGCCGGGCTGCCCCATGCCCCAGTGACAGGTGGCCGTTCTCATGGTTCCCAAATGTGGTCCCACGGCCCGTGCACTGTGTCAGACGCCCGGGAACCCCCCCCCCCCCCCCCCGTAACCACCCTGTCCGGGCCTCCCTGGAGACGCCAGCTCAGGTGTGGGCCGGCCCCTGGGAATCTGGGCTTCTCGGATGATTCTGCCTGCAGCTGGGGAGCCAGGCAACTAGCAGCTTCCAGGCAGAGCCAGGCCTGGCTCACACTGCCTCTCTGCCGGCAGCTGCTCGCTCCTTTGTGATCGAGGGCCGGGCCGTGCCCGGGGACTGAGGGGCTGTCTCCAGGGCCCGGCTTGGGGCCCGGCTTGGGGCCCGGCTTGGGGCCCGGCTTGGAGCCCGGCGCTCAGCGTGCACTCGGCCAGAGCAGCTCCGCTGGAACCGGCTCCCAGCCCCACCGTGCCCCAGGGGCCTGGCGCTCAAGGGCCTTCCAAACGTGCCTTCCCACCCACTCGCGCCTGCCCGTCCCCAACCTGAACCCTCCACTTCAGGTGACCCAACTTTACCTGGCTCCAGGCACACCGGCCTCCCGGAACGCGGGAGCCCCGCCCACACCGCCCCTCCACCTGGAAGGCCCTCTCCACGGCTCTCCAGCGAGCGAGACCCTGCGCTCCCGTAACCACACAGCCCCGTGCACAGTGACCCAGCCGTCCCACGTCTGTCCGTGTTCCCACCACAGAGCGCAGGCTGGGGGACAGTCTGTGCCTCTGGCCCGGGTGCTGACACGCGGCAGGCCCTGCTGCGTCAGCGCCAGGTGAGCGAGCGAGCGACGGCAGGCAGGACGCAGCGACGGTCTGGGGCCAGCTTGCCCCCCCGCCCCGAACAGTCTACCGCGGCCACGGGAGCGGGAGGGCGTCTCCGCCAGCGGGCCTGAGCGCACGGACACAGGCGCCAGGCCCGGCCTCGTCTACCGAGAATGTCACACACTTAAATTTTTTTTTACCATTCTGCAATTAAACCAGAACCTCATGCAACATCACCTGCAAGTGATCTTGTATGATTTTCTCACAAACGAGGACATTCTCCTATGTAACCACAAACCACCATCAAAATTAGAAAACTCAAGAGATGCATTATCACCACCTGCACCTCTGTTCCCACAGGAGTGGCGTCACACGCCCTGACCCCCCCCCCCCCCCCCCCCCCCCCCCCCCCCCCCCCCCCCCGCAAAGGACCCGCTCCAGAACCGTGTGCTGCTGTGCTGGCTCCGCCCCCTCCCTCCGTCTTCCGTGTTCCGAGCACGCACAGGCTCAGACACCTAACTGGGGTCCGCCCCCCCCCCCACACAGATGTCCTCCTGACCCACTCGGCCTGTGAGCCCCGCACTGGGCACCCTCCCAACCACCCGCACCCTCCTCACTCCACTCCGATGTGGGCATCCATGCTGGGTCGCCCACATCGAGTTTCTTGAGCTACACAACCTCGCAGCACCCCCTGCACGGGAGCCCTAAGCACCCAGTGAGGCTGACGCCATGCGTGGCTTCTCCCCAAACCCCCTGCTGCTGCATGGGCGTCCCTCCCCGTGCCCAGGCCAGTGCGCCACAGGCTACACAGTCTACAGAGAATTCCACGTGCTCTCTAAACCCCTGCTCCGGCCCCACGGCCAGCTCGAACCCACTCCCCCGAGTCCTGCCGACCAGCGCCTCCAGAGGAGCTCTGGCCCTCCCCAAACCGCTCCACTCCCTGGCAAACGACCCCGAGGTCTACGGCCCACCTGCCACGGTCTGGGCCCGCAGTGAGCTGGTTCACATTCCCGCGGGACCCGCACAGCCCTCGGCACGACACAGCTGCCTCAGGCGCTGTATCCAAGCCCTGGCGACGTGACCATGGGCCCTGGTCTCGTGCCCGCAGGCACCGCTGTCGGCCAGGCCGCGCCGCGCCGCTGCTCTCATCGAGGCCCGGGCGCAGAGTGTCGGAGCCCGGCCACCCTGCTCGGCCCCAAACCCTCCTCGCCCTCCCTGTTAGTGTCCCTCAGCCGTGCCTCTGCCCCGGACTCCAGCAACGGGCTGTCTCTGGGGTCTCCGGCACCCGCCCCATCCCCGTGAACTCCACACACAGCGGCACAGCCCCGAGGTCACAGGTCACACACCATCTGAGCCACCAAAACGAACAGCCTCAACTTCCTCCACACCACTGTCCCCAGGGTGTGAGCTGCCTCCCTCCACACTCCACATCCCGCCCGAGAACCCCACCCCGGCACCAGCAGGCCACCTCCCCCACCCCACACGGCGGCGACCTCCCACGGAACCCCGCCAAGACTCCACTCGCCTGCGAAGCCCTTCCTTCCAGTCCAGCCATCCCTTCAGTCAGGCGCACCGGCGAGCTCCTGGCCTCCACCAGACCCACGTGAGTTGACGGTCTTACGCCGAGAGATTAGGGCCAGACTTTGGAACGACGGGCCTGCATCTACGCCCTGGCTTCGGCATGGGAAGAGCCAGGGCGCCCTGGACAGACGTGTGGAATGACCAGAGCCACCGCTCTCCGCCGGCACACAAGGAAGCCTCCCCACGGCTGCTGCGCAGAGGGGGCAGGGACGTGCCTCCAGGACCGGCACACGCAGACGGCGGCACCCACGCGACGGAACACCCGCGGCGCGTGCCCACAAATCTCTCAGGGGGAGCCACTCAGCTCAGAGCTGCACGTGAAAGGCTCAGGGTAAAGCAGCCTGACACCAGAGCCCGGCTGCTCAGCGTGGCCCGTCCTGGCGAGGTTCGCAGGCCGACCCTGCCCCCGGGCCCAAGCACCACCGCCTCCAGCTGTGTGTCTGCCCAGAGCTCACACAGCTGAGCGGGAACGTGCAACCTAACCAGCTCCCAGGCGGCCCGCGGTCACGTTAAAGTTTGAAAGGTGCTGCTTTAGACAATGCCCTCCTTCCAGCCCTGTGCTTCCTCCAACACGGCATAAACGTTTCAGTCCCCGGGCTTGTTTTTCGTGTGTTTCCCACAGTGCTGCAGGGGAGGCAGGGGAGGCAGAGCCGCTGGGAGCACGGACTCTGCAGTCAGGCTACCCGGGTCAGCCTGCGGCACAGGCTGCCGGGAAGAGGCACGCACGGCACCGGGCACTCAACGAGGCCCACGCCCCAGCACCTGTTCAGCGGCTCCTTGAGAGCCACGCGCCGGAAGGGCGACGTGGGGAAGGCACGTGTCTCTGGGGCACTGACACGTGAGAAGGAAACCCTGTCACGAACCATAACTGGGGATAAGAGCCCTCTAAGCAGAATAAAGAATGGCCAAGGGGGCAGCAGCCGCGACCCCGAGGGCCAGCAGACACGGTGAGGCCCTGCAGGCTGGGGGTTTAGTCCGAGCAGATCTGGGAGCCACCGCAGGGGTATGATGTGACGTGTCTCCAGAGAGCACGCTGGCTGCCACGTGCGAGGTGAGCCACGGGGCTCAGGGTCAGAGCCGGGGACCACACGGCCGGCTGCGGAAGTCAGCGAGCCGAGAGAGAAGCACCGGCGGCCCGGTCTACGGCTACCAGAGGCGGCTTGACTCGGAGCCGTCCTGAGGACGGGCCGCTGCCGAGCCGGACCTGGGAGGAGGCGCGGAGGACGGCCCCGGGTCTAAGTCACCGAGTGAGGTGGTGTGACATCGGTCCAAGACGTCCCTGAGACACGCACGTGCGAAGTCGAGCAGCGTTTTGACTCTGAGGACGGGAGGAAGAGTCCCAGTCTAAGGGCCGAATGAGGACGACCCTTAAAGACGACGGAGCCTTCCTTCCCTTCCGTGCCTCTCACCACTGCCTGACGTGTCTGAGACACACTGACAGCGGCGCCCCAGGGCCCAGCGGCGGCGGCGGTTTCCAGAGGGCGGCAACCCAGTGCCGGTCTGGGGGTGAGGCTCTGCGGAGCCGTGTCGGAGGAGCCGGGAGGGGGCCGGGGGCCAGGGTGCAGAATGGGTGTTGGTCCTGGGGACAGGCGCACGTCACGGAAAAGCGGGAGAGTGGGGAAGCAGGATGGGTCTGGGGACGAGAGGAGCAGCGCGGAGCATCCTCCACAGGACGCCTGGCAGGAGGGGGTGCTTCTGAAGGGGCAAGGCGAAGTGTGGCTCAGGGAACAAGGGGCCCAACGTGTGGAAGGCTCTGGAAGGATGCGGGACTGGGCTCGTGTCTCTCCTCCCCACTTCTCAGAAGGCCTGGAGGCAGCCCCTTTCCCTGGGCAGTTCCGGGCCAGAGTGCAGCCTGAGATTCTTTCTTTCTAGAACAGATGACAGCTCCCCCCACCGCCAACCCAGAAGAGGGAGCAACTCCAGCCCACCCAGAGAGGAGCACCGCTCCCCACCCGCTGGTGTCAGTGGGCCCAGGTCAGCTGCCCCCTCTCCCCGTCCAGTAAAAGCCTCTACTGAAACCTTCTGACAGAGGACAACACCCAGGACAGACGCCCCCCAGCCCGTGCTCCTCTGGACAGCCCCTACTGACCACTCCTCACACAACGTCCTGGGTGTCGTGAGGACCCAGGGGACACAGGTCCCAGGGTCCCAGGGCCGCCACCTGCACAGACAACGCACACAGAGAGCGGGCCTTCGAGTGCAAAGTGCATCAAGGAAGGTGACAGGAGTCCCAGGGCAGGTGTGAGGCTTGTCTGGCCTCCGCCACCGCCGTTCTGCAGGCACAGCCCGCTCGCTCCTCGGTGCTCCTGCCGCCCTGGCCCCTGCTCACCTGCGTGTAGCCACCAGCTCCTACTCCGCCGAGGCCGGCGGCGCCCCGCGTCTGCACTCAGCCAACACTACGAAGTGTCCCTAACGGTCTGGAAAATGGCTCTGCGCTGCCAGAAAACGACAGTCAAAACCCCTGCTCTGCGCTCTGCTAACTTCCTGGCTGTGTGACCTTCCGCAGGCTGCTTCACCTCTCTGCGCCTCGGTTTCCCGTGCGAACTGCCTCCGCTCCCCGGCCCTCCGTGCCAGGCACGGACCGATCAGGTGCGCCTCGCCGCCGTGTTGACCGAGGAGGGGGCCAAGCCCCCGCGTCTCCCGCCCGCGCCCGCGTCCGCGCAGGGTCCGCCACTCACCCAGTTCCCGAAGCCGAACTGCTCGATGGCATCCAGCAGCAGCTGCTCCTCGCGGCTGGTCCAGCCGCCCTCGGCCTCGGGCCCCCAAAGCGTGAAGCGCCCGCCGTCCACCAGCTGGTAGCCGTGGTAGCGGCGGTGGTGGCCAATCTCGGCGCCGGCCGAGAAGCACTCGGGGCACAGCTCGATGTCCTGGCACTCGGTGCAGCGGAAGCGCAGCGGGCTCACCTCGGCCAGGCAGTACACGCAGTACTTCTTACCGAGCTCCGCCATCTTCCCCCGCCCGCCGCCCGCGCCCGCCGCCGCCGCCGCCGCTCCCGCCGCCCTCGGCGCCGCCGGGGCCGCCGCCGCCGCGCTCCAGCAACCGCCGCCCGCCGCCGCCGCCTGGCCTGCCGCCGCCGCGCCGCCCCGCCCAGGCGCCGCCGGAGCCGGCCAGCCGGGCCGTGTCCCGCCTCAGCACGCAGGCGCCCTCCGGCCCGGACCGGCCGCCACCGCCGCCGCCGTCGCCCCGCCGCATCGCGCAGGCGCCCCGCGCGCGCCACCGCGCGGAACCCGGCCCGCCGCTCTGCGCCTGCGCGCCCCTCGCGCCGGCCGCGCGCCCCTCCCACCACCACCTAACGCCACGCCCCAGGCTGGACGCGAGGAAATGGGACGAAAGCGAGCGCGGCGGGCGCGCCCCGCCCCTCTCGGCGCGAGCCTACATCCCCTTCCAATCAACGCTGCCGGCAGTCCTCCCGCGGCCTCCCATTGGTTTTAAAGGAGGAGAGAAGGGGGCAGGGCGTCGGACTGACGTCTGGCCAATCGCTGGGCCCACCGCGAGCGCCGCTGGTTGCCCCTGGAAACCCAACAGCCGGCCGCGGGATTCAGCGGCACTAGCAGAGCAGGTGAGAGATGGACAACCCCTCCGACCCCTCCGAGCCCCCTGGGGCCTCTGAGACGAAAGACGGAGATGTAGTGAGCCTAGCCTCGCGGCTGTCCGGGATCAAGGTCAGCTCTGGTCCCCAGTCCCCGGCCGAACCCACGGAGCCGGAGCCGGAAGCCGTAGAGACTTCGGAGGGAGAGGTCGCCGCGGCCGAGCCCCCCGAGACGGCTGAGCCTCCTGAGCCCGCTGAGCCCACCGACATCCCCGAGCTCCCCGAGCCAGCCGGGTCGGACGAGCCGGCCGACCTCGCCAAGCTCCGGGAAGGGCCGGCGGCCACCGAGGCTGAGGGCGAAGAGTCCAGAGAGCGGGCAGAGCCGGTCGAGGCCGAGCCAGAGGAGCCAGCCGAGCCGGGGTCCGCAGGCGGACCCAAGGAACCGGAGGAGAAAGAGCGGGAGGAGGCGCCGGAGGACAAGGAGAACGAGAAGGAAGAGGAGGCATCGGAGGAGGAAAGGAAGAAAGCCCCATTGAGCATCTCTCTGCAGCTGTACGGGGCTGCCCGGGAGACGGTTGAGCCAATTCTGGAGGAGGAAGCAGAGTACGAGGAGATCGAAAGCAAGGGTGTGGAGGGAAGCAGGGCGAAAAGCGACCTCTGGCAGAAAGACCGGAACGAGCAACCCGAGTTCGAGGACTCGGAATGGACAGAGGAGGTGCAGAGGCTGCAGGAGGAGCAGCTGCGCTCTGAGCTCCTGGACCAGTACCGCTCCCTGATGGTGGAGCGGAGCCACTACCAGCGCTACAACTCCTACCTGCAGCACAAGATCTGCCAGGCGCTGCGCAAAAAGAAGGGCCTGGATGTGGTCGAGGCGCCCGACATGGGCCCGGAGCCCGAGGCCCCTGAGAAGGAGCACGCGTATATCAGCTATCTGGCGGTGCTGGAGGAGCTCCGGAAGCAGCGGGCCGACGACCTGGCCTGGTATCACCAGGAGCTGGCCCAGCTGAAGCAGCAGTGCAAGGAGAACCTCTCCAGGGTGGAGAAGGAATGGCGAAGGTTCCAGGCGCTCAAGAAGCAGGTGGTGATGCAGGCCATGGGCAGCTGTCGGATGAGGGGCGGTCGCAAGGCCGCTCTGCGGGAGGTGGAGCAGCTGCAGGCCCTGGAGGAGAAGAAGGAGAAGGAGATGAGCGCCGTGAGGCTGGAGAACGTGCAGCTGAAGCAGAGCCTGGTGCACTTCGAAACCCGGATGAGGGCGCAGGAGGACACCACCGAGGGCCTGCTGCTCATCGACTTCGAACAGCTGAAGATCGAGAACCAGACGTTCAACGAGAAGGTGGAGGAGCGGAATGAGGAGCTTCTGAAGCTGCGCAACAAAGTGGACAACAACGTGCGGATCATCACCCACGTGAAGGAAATGCTGCACTTTGTGGACATCGAGAACGCGGGCAGGAACTCTCAGCTCTTGGAGGCGGACAGTCAGGTGGCCCTGAGGAGGGACATCTTGACCAAGACGAAGCAAGCCCGAGACGGTCTGCGGATTGACAACGTCAGGCTGAGCCGGAAGTGCGGGCTGCTGGGCAAGGAGGCGCTCCTCCGGGACATGGAAGAGAAGGCGGGCAAGACGGCGCTGCTCAAGGAGCGCCTGGAGTCGCTGAAGCGCCACCACGCCGGACTCACTCTGTCCTGCAAGGGCATGAGGCGCAAGATCCAGGAGGCCAAGGCCTTCCTCCCCTCCTGACGGCAGCGGCGGGCCAGCTCCCACCTCGGCGGGCGTTACCCTCTGCCGTTAGCTCCCGCTCTCCGTTCTTCGCCCTTCGTCTAAGGCCTGTGGTGTTGGGGTGGGGCTGCCTTTTGTGTTTATCTCGTAAATGTTCAGCTTCCCGGGGAGGGCCGAGCACAGACCTGTGTCAGCGGTCAGTTTTACGTGGGGCGACGTGAAATAGGCCCGGAGAAGCAAACGAGGGGTGATGCACTTGCCTTGCTTTCTCATAAAAAGCTGTCGAAAGCCTTTTTTTTGTATCTGAGCGATTCCATCATTCCAGTCGCCTGACACCGAGGAGAACGGTTCCTCTCCCTCAGGCAGGCGGGTTCGGCCAACGTGCGGGTGTCCCCGGAATCTCTGTACCGGGAAATCCCTTCGAGTTTATTAAACCGTGCGGCCCGTGTCGGCCCCGACTCGAAGCTCTCTGGTCCCGTCAGACCAACCTGAAGTCCTTCCGTATGTGAGCGGCCCAGCCCCTGGGGCAGTGAACGCTAGCCGGCAAGCGGGGGAGTGCTGAACGGGAAGGGAGCCGTGTCCCTCCGTCTCCCCCTTTTCCAGCGAAAGCGGGGCTCAGTCTGCTTGACCACCGACGCTGGTTTCCGGCCCAACGGCAGTCTTCCCTTCTCATGCAGCGTCTCCTCGGC
This sequence comes from Phyllostomus discolor, assembly GCF_004126475.2. Taxonomy (NCBI): domain Eukaryota; kingdom Metazoa; phylum Chordata; class Mammalia; order Chiroptera; family Phyllostomidae; genus Phyllostomus; species Phyllostomus discolor. Next base: position 2,612,328 of record NC_040903.2, read on the forward strand.
TCCCCTGCAGGAACGTGTTGGTCTGTCCCAGTAAACGGCGGCTTGTTTTCTAGTGGAAATAACCATGGCTGCGTTTTGCCAGGTGCCAGGTACCCGCAGGGTGACAGGACCTCGCCGTGCAGGTGACTCTGCTCCGGAGCAAACAGGGAAATGCCTGTTGCTCCCGTGTTAATGCAGGAGACACCCGATGGGTCTGCCGCCTCCACTCACGACCACCGGTGGGCAGTTTCCGTTCTCTTTGATGCTTTCGGAGCTAGAGGCTTGGATCCATCTCCCCTTAATCCCGGGTTAAATTCTGAGGTCTGCGGACCTGGGGTTAAAAGTATTCTCCTGTCCCCGAGCGTAAGTGTATCACAAGGAGGGCAATCTACTCCAATCTAGTCTTTGGCGCTAAATGCCTGCTGAGAAACGGCAGAAGCCCCCCTCCCCCCAGACAGACAGCTCTGCGGGCTGTGGGGGGGGGTCACAATAGCCCTTTGATGATTTTATTCCCTAGCGTGTTTTTGCGTTCGTGCCGATAAAGGTTGATGAAAATTTATTTTCACATCCCACACCTTGAACACACTTTTTTTTAAAAGCAAGACTTTTTTTTTTAAGATTTCATTTATTTATTCATTTATTTTTAGAGAGGGAAGGAAGGGAGAAGGAGAGAGAGAGAGAGAGAAACATCAATGTGTGGTTGCTGGGGGCCGTGGCCTGCAACCCAGGCATGTGCCCTGACTGGGAGTCGAACCTGCGATGCTGTGGTTCGCAGCCTGCGCTCAATCCACTGAGCCACGCCAGCCAGGGCTGAACACACTGTTTATAGTCACGCACGTCTCCGACCACACAGGCGTGACCGTGAGCGGGGCGGACAGCCTGACCCCCGGCCTGCAGGTGCCTCGTCCTCTGCGTTTCCTTGTTCTCTCTCTGCCTGTCCCCGGAGGCCCGCGTGGAGCAGGAAATCACTTCAAATAGAACATTGTTCTGTTGAGTCCTCAGGAAAAGCAACGCTGGGTGCCCTGGTTGGGGAGACTTCAAAGCGAAACTAGCAACACGCCTGGTGCCTTCCCCGGGCCAGCAGCTTCTGTGGCCTCCCTCCCCGTGCTCCCCACGGTTCCCTCGGTTCCCTGGGGGCGGGGGCGGGGGGAGTAAGGAAGAGGCGTCGTCAGCTGACTTTGGCCCACTGGCAGTTCTGCGGGTCAGAACTGTGGGTCAGACCAAACATGCCCTCACGGCCCGACCCCAGCAGCAAGTGGGTCTCTCTCTTTTCTAAAAGATTTTATTTATTTATTTATTTTTAGACAGGAGGAGGGAGGGAGAAAGGGAGAGGAGCATCAGCGTGTGGTTGTGTCTCAAGCACCCCCTACTGGGGACCTGGCCCGCAACCCAGGCGTCTGCCCTGACTGGGAACTGAACCTGTGACCCTTTGGTTCACAGGCTGCACCAGCCAGGGCAGCGAGCGGGGCTTTTCACAGCGCGAAGATACGGAAGGAAGTGAAGAGGCTGCCGGGGCTTCAGGGGGCGGAGCTACCAGGGCTCGCTCTCTCAAATTCTGCTACCACACGCTACAGTGTCAAAATTAGAAGATAATCTTGATTACTTCACAACAAGTTTCTCGTTAGATTACTGGAGAGCTCAGTCATGAAACAGTAACACTTGACTGTTTCGGGCAGACTGCCTGGAGGAGCCCGAGAGCATCCTCGCTGGCCTGTGTGTGTGTGTGTGTGTCTGTCTGTCTCTCTCTCTTGGATAGGCTGCGGTTAGCCCCGGACACCCCGCTTTGTGATGTCCGGTTAGTTCTCTGCGCCCCGGCAGGCAGGGGGCCCGGCAGGCAAGGCCTCCCTCTGGTTTATCCCCCCAGGGAGCCAGCACAATGCCCAGCCTATCCCTGGTTCTCAATATATTTGCTGGACGCATGAACAATGCCAGGCTCGTTCCCCGAAAGTAAGTGTCGCCTGAGTGGCTGTGACATACGCCGGGCACTGATCATTGCCCCATGGGAGCCCCAAGCGACGGCGGGCACAGGAGGAAGCGCGAGAAGTGGGACCCGCGAGGGAGGCGACAGGGCGGCGTGCCTGTGCCGGAAGCACCGCCCTACAGCTGGCGCCAGGGCCTAGAGACCCCTCAGACGAAGCTCCTTTTTACGAACGCTAACATCTAAGGGGAGAGGTCTCCTCCTCTTGTCAAAAAGCGCGGGGCCTGAGAAACGGCGCCACCGTGAGACGCGGGTGCGCTGGCACGTGAAACCGGGCTTGTGGGCACGGGTCCGAGTGCCTGCGTCACCGGCGGGGGCTCCTGGCAGCCCTGGCAGGACAGCTGAAAAAGACACCTTGTCGTCGGTCACTGAGAACCGTTTCTTGGCAACTCACCACGCTCGGGGCTTTTGAACTACGCAAGTTCGTTGGCAGCCCTGACTCACGCTTCGCCGCTGGGCAGGGACGCCCGTGCACAACATGAGGTCCCAGCCCACACGCCCCGGTCTGGTGCGCGTCTGAACGCCTTGGACTTGCAGCAAGCCTCACATCAGGCCGACAGGTCATGCCAATGCCGGGACGGCAAGGAATCCCCGCGACATTGCCCTGGAGGAGGCCACGCCAGAAGCCAGGGAGGGGCGGGCAACCAGCACCCCAGGGCCGCAAGAGCGCTGCCCGAGCTCCCGGCTCCCATGCCCCACGCAGCAGGGTCCCCTTCCGAAGGGTCCTCCAGCTTCACGTGAACGACCGATGGTGGAATTCCTGCACGTTTCAACAGCTGATCAGTGTGCACCCTCCCCCGTGTTTCCGCTGGAGTCCTCCAACGCTCCGCCCAGGGGGGAGGACGAAGGGGCGCTGACTGGGGGAGGGTGGGGCCACGAGGGGGGGTGGGGGGGGCGAAGGCTCTGGACTCGGGTCTCCTCCGACTGTCGCCTGGCACAAACACCACAACGCAAGACACTCCAGGCCCCGCGTACCCCCTGGGGAAAGCGGGAAAGAGGTGAGCATAGGGAAAAGGACCTCTTTGCTGGGTGGTGAAATGACGACTTTATTGTGTGCTTCTCTCTCACGTGTGAGTTTTACGCAGTGCGCAGTGGGGCGGGGCGGGTTCCGATGTGTGGACGCTCATGAGCTCCCCGAGAGGGAGCCACAGTGCAGGTCTGCGTGTCGGGGGGATGGGTCTCGCTCCCACGGCGATGCTTCTTCCGACGGCACAGTCAGGCCGGCCAGTTACTTTAACCCCCAAACCAGTGGACAGGTGCTGGGTGCCCTTCTCAACCCTGGTCACCACGACAAAGGAACGTCAGGTAAGGCCTAGGGACCTGAAGCTCTCCCGTCCCTGACCAACCTCCAGCTACGCTGCACCTTAGACTCAGGTGTGTGGCTGGAGCAGCTCCAGGAACACGGCTGAGGTGCTGGCATCATCAGCCGGGGACCCCTTGCTTCACTGTGTCGTTGCTCAGGGCGAAGGCCACCGCCCCTCCGTGCACAGGGGACCCTGAAGGGGCCGGGCGTCCCGGGGACATGGGGCCTTGGTAGGAGGGCCCCACGGTGGGGCAGCTCCGTCCCAGAGCAAGCTGACCGCGGGGGCGGCCGCGCTCCCCAGCCAACCTGAGCTGGACAGTGCAGCGGGCCTCTGGGAAATCCCCGGGGACCGGAAGTCAGGGCTGAGCTCCTGGGGGGTGGAGGGGGACAGGGGGAGGGCCGGGCAGTGCTCCGAGCTCCGTGTGGCCCCGTTGGAGGACGTGCTCTGGCGGTAAGGCCTCCATCTGCTGGGCCACCTGGAGGGACTCCTCCCCCAGTCCACATGGTGACCAGCAGCTCACCCCTATGTCCAGCTTGCTGTCGCCTTGCTGCTCCGCCCACCTCGCTGGTGCAGCCTCTCGCTCCCCCGCTCACCTTCTCTGCCGGCGCCCCTCTCTGGGTGGTGGTCCTGACCCGGCCGCGCCGCCCACCCACCGGGTTTCGCTCCAGGAGACGTCCGTCCACTTCCACCCGCTGCTGATGGTGTGCTCCCCCGAGGTCTGCCTGCGGGAGCCGGCCACCAGGTGGGCGTGGCCAGGTCCCCACTCGTGGGGCCTCGCACGTGGGGTCTCAGGAGACCCTGTCCCTTCAGGCCTCGCCCCACACAAACCCTGCGCCTGCAGCGGCGGCGGGCGGCCGGGGGCCCGGAAGCCAGCACGCTTTCCGGGCAGGCACTGCTGCGAGGGGCGTGGGGGCCACAGGCCGCGCCCGAACCCCAGGCGCCACTCACTGGCCGCAGGAGCCCCAGCAGAGAGACCACTTCTCGGTGCCACACCTTTGGAAGGGGACAGTGACAGCGCGGCTGTGGAGGTAAACGAGGTCACTCCGAGCCCTTGAGCCGGAGCCCGGCCCGGGTGGGCGGGGCTGCCTGCAGTGTGACTGTCCCACGTGACCCCTCCTCGCTCGCCCCCAGTTCCCGGGGCCGGGGAGGCAAAGCGGGTGGGTCCCTGGGGCGGGGGGCGGGGGGAGGCAGGGCTGTCCGAGCGCCGGGTGGGGACTGAAGCTGCGGAGTCCCAGGGGGGACGGGCAGGGAGGCGTGGTGCGGGGGCCATTCCCCAGGCTCAGGTGAGCAGGAGGGGTGGCAGCACCTGTGACGGTCATGGGGGACAAGGACAAGCGGAAAAGCAGCCCGGACAGGGACCCCCTCTGAGCCTCCTGCTCTCTGCCCGAGTAGCCGGCTGGACGGGCACAGCTGCCTGGGGGCCCTGAGGACCGCGCCCCGCCTGCCACCCCGAGTGGGGCTGCACCGATGGGAATCCGGGCCCCCACTGGCTGGTGGGGGAGCTGGCCAGCAGCACCTGGCTGACCAGGTTTCTCAGGGGAGGGGGCAGGGCCCGGCGGTGGGCACCGAGGGGGCCACAGCCTGCTGGGGGGGGCAGCAGGCTCGGGAGGGGCAGGGGCAGACACAAGGGAGTGGGGACAAGGGGCTGCAGCTTGGGGGTGGGCCGAGCCGGGCTGGGGTGGCAGCCAGTCTGGGGCTCCCTCTCAGCGTGGACGGGACGCACTAAACTCCCGACCCCCTCAACCAAATTACCAAAACTGTGCCACCCCCTTGATTTCACTGATCAAAAGTGACATTTGAAATTCTGAAACAGCGCCACGTTCCAAGTCAAGTATCTGCCATACTTCAAGGCGAGCAGTTAAATTTCACGGGCAAAGGACCTGAACAGATGCTTTTCCACAGAGGACACACGGATGGCCACCCGACGAAAGGAAAGATGCTCAGCGTCTCCGACCACCGGACAGACGCCCCTCGAACCCCCGTGAGCTGTCCACACACCCGTCAGAACGGCTGCCGCCCGTGAACCATCAGGCACGCGGTGCGGGGGACGCGGAGGGAGAGGACCCCCAGTGCACTGGGGCAGGGACGCAGACAGGCGCAGCCACTGTGGCAACAGCACGAAACACCTCAGAAGTTAAACATGGCTCTGCCTTCTGCCCCAGCGACCCCACCGCTGGGATCCCACCCGAGGACGCCTGGAACGCTGACCAGAAAGAACACGGCGCACCCCGCACATTCGACAGCGCTGTGGACGACAGCCAGGACCCGGACGCAGCCCGAGTGGGCGAGCGGGCGAAAGAGCTGTGGTGCATTCACACAGAGGAGGAACCCTCCTCCTGAGGCGTGACAAAGAGGGGCCCCTTGCCACTCGCGACAGCACGGGTGGGCCTGCCGAGCGTCACGCTGAGTGACACAAGCCGGTCAGAGAAAGACAGACACCGCATGACTCCGCTCCCGCGTGGAGTCTGACGGGCAGGATGAGCAAGGCAGAAACAGGCTCCCAGGGGACAGGCTGGCGGCTGGCGGGGGGGCAGGGGGTGGCTTGTGGGACGGGGTGGAAAGGGGAGGAGGGGTTAGCAAAACAAACAAAAAACCCCCACAGACGGAAAACCCCTCGTGGACCCAGACCACAGCGCGGGGACCACCCGAGGGAGGGAAGGGGTGGAGGAGGCAGGACAGCGTGGGGGGCCGACGGCGATGGGAGGGGCCCCGTCCCGTGGCGGCGAGCACGCGGCACAGCACCCAGAGGACGTGGTGCAGACCCGCACCCCGGAACCTGCACGGCTCCACCGGCCAAAGTCACCCCGGAGAGTTACACACACACACACACACACACGTAAAAACGTGTAAGAAAAAAGATGAGAACTTCCATTTTAAGCCAGTGTACAATTTTTTCTGCCTTGAATAAAGTGACTCTGCTTGTACTCTGCTGTAATCATTTCTTTTCGTTGCTGAAGTCGACAGCTCTTTGTCCCCTTAAGTGAAATAACCTTGTATTTTAAATAAAATAAACCAAACAACAGTGAGTATAAATAACAATTTTACATGACTTTTATTTAATAAAACCATATATTTACAGTTCAAAAAGTCCTAATTTGATACTGTACTAAATAAAAGGTTGACTGTACAAGCAATTAAAACATGATATGTAGCAAGTGTTATCAGGAACTTTCTATCAGCAAACTATTTAAAATAGTCAAAACTGAGCAGTTAAAAAGGATCTTGGAAAGTGAACCTGGCTTCCAGATGCGGCTCCAGGCCTGGCAGGGACCAGGGCCGCTGTGGGGTCGGCGCGGCTCCCCGGGGCTGTGCCCTCACCCTCCACTTTCTTAGTGACGCCCAACCCCCCTGCAGGGACAGGGGCCGGTGACTCTGGGGGGGGACCGAGAACGTCCGGCGTCTGGAGGGGACACAGCGGACCGGTCAGGCCTCATGGGGTCCCCGAACAGGCCAGGAAAGCCCCTGCGGAACCAGAGGTCTGGTCAGCGTTCCAGACGGACACGGCATCCCTTCAAGCACGTAATGCACTCGAGGTGCCACCCCGCGGTGTCACCCCGACAGCCCACCCGCCGCCCGGGCCGTGCCTCTCTGCCCCCCCCCCAGGGGGTCCCTGAGGACAGTCGGGAACCACGCCCGCCTTCCAGGAGCAGGAGCCCATATACCCGGGACGGAATGGGCAGCCCGTCGGGGTGGCTCAGCCGCGTACATTCAGTCTCAGTGTCGGACCTGCTGCATCTGGACGGCCCCGAGACCTCAGGGAAGACAGGACCCTCCTCCGAGGGGCCAGGCGAGCCCGTGTATAAAGGCTGAGGCGGAAAGTGGCCCCCACGCTGCTCTGCAGCCTCCCTGGGGAACGCAGGAAGGAGGTGAGGGGACCAGGGTTCCAGGAAACCTCTCTCAGAACGGAGCCAGGATGGGGCATGAGGATGGCCGCAGGCCGGGCAGCCGCTGGACGTGGCGCCGGGAGGCGTCACCAGTGGGCGTGGCGTAAGTAGAAAACTGACCAGAGTAACGCACGGCCCGGATTTACCCTCCACCGCAGGTCCCCTAGCTGCAGGCCACACTCTCAAAGCCTAGGGCCCGCCCAGTGTCAGAAACGGGACCCACCCTGAGCTGCTCCCTGGGCCGGACGGTGCGGCTGAGAAGGGCCAGCGAGTGCCCGGCTCCACCCCCACAGCGGCCGTGCCACAGGGCCGCCAGGGCCCTGGACGCCAGTGTGCCTGGCCTGCCCAGAGACCGGCACGGGGAACCCACCTTCGGACTGCTCTGTGCAAAGCCACCGGAGGCTCCGGATTTGGGTGACCAGAGCTCTCGGAGCTCCGGAGGAGACCCAGGGAGACCGGCCGGAACGGGAAGGCTGAGGCACGGACACCTGCACGTGACCACACTGTCTGGGCTGTGGGGGCAGCGCACGGCTCTCCTCTTGGGGTGCCCGCAGCAGCCGACCCGAGGGCCTCGTGCACGGGGAGGGGAACCCTGGGCTGAGGCTGCCATCCAGGTGCTGAAGAGCAGCGCTCCGTGAGGGCAAGGAGCGGCCCCCGCCCCTCGTGCTGCCCGAGGTCCCCGGGAACCAGCAGGGGGCCGGGGCGGGTCTCAGCACCCTGCTCCCTCTGCTCCGCCTCCAAGGGAGCCGTTTCCACCCCGTGCACGTCAGCCCTGCACCTTCTGTGCGCACAACCCACACGCCCCCACCCGACCTCCCTCCGGTGCCCGGGGGCGGGGAGCACCCTTGGGGGCACGGGGCCCCCATAGGACCCACGCGTGCATTCCCAGCCCCCGGGCTGTGGTCGTGGCAAGGCAACGTGGTAAGACGTGAGCCCGAGGGCGGCCGGAGCCCCGGGGCGCCATGAGCACTCATCAGCACCCCCCTCCCCCCCCGCCCCCCCGGGAGGGCTCGGGGCCTCTGGCGCGTCCCTGGAAGGCAGGCCTTCCACGCCGGGCCTGTTTCTGGGTTATCCGGACAACTCCGTCGGTGAGGGCAGAAACAGGGAACTGCGGGCCAGGACTCCTCGGAGGCCTCCCAACCCACGTCTCGTGCACCCCGGCTAAGAAAGACCGGGACGTCCTTTCCAGGAGGCGACATAAAAGCGTTACAATTTAATAACCTCCCCTGGAGCAGGAGGAGGGAGCTGGCCGCCGCCCTGGTGCCAGACCGCGCCGAGCGGGCCGCGGGTGCCAGGCCAGTGCCGTGTCGTTGCTCCGCTGAGCTTCTTAAGGCCGAGCCTCGGTTTACTTCTCGACAAGTTCTGTTTGTTTGGTTTAAGGCCAACTCCTGCGTCGGGGGTCAGACGCGGCAACAGCGCCCGCCCCCGGCTGCCGGCGCATCTGCCCCGGTGTCTGTCCCGGACAGCCTGGGCGCACTGGGAGGGCTGCTCCAGTGCCCGGCGCGAGTCCGTCTGCCTGCGTCTCAGTGCCTGAGAGACGGGCTCCCTCTCTCCACGTCCCGGCTGTCCCTCTGCAACGCGGTCAGCACCTGGGGACCACAGGGGACACGTCCGTGGGCGGCCCGCAACACTCGCTGGACCGGACCCAGACCCCAATGGCGGGCGTGGCGACTCCGCCCACCGCTTCCGGGCTCCTGAGACCCGCCTTCCTGGCAGGGAGCTCCGCCCCCCGCTGCCCAGGGCGGAGGTCCTCCGGCCACACCCCACCAGCCCCGCAGTGCGACCACCCAGGCGGTGGGGCCGCAGGGCTCTCCCCACGGCCACCCAGCCCCGTCCTGGCCACCACCAGCTCCGGGTCTCACTCCTTCCCGTGCTTTCTCGGAGTGTAGCCAGCTCCATCCTCTCTGCTCTCCGTTAACACCTTATTTTTAGTTTATTTTTATTTTTTAAAGATTTTATTTATTTACTTTGAGAAGCGAAGGAAGGGAGAGAAACACCAATGTGCAAGACACATGTGGATCGGTTGTGTCTTGCTCACCCCCAGCCGGGGACCCGGCCCGCAGCCCAGGCCCGCGCTCTGACTGGGGACTGAACCGGTGACCCTGTGGTTCACAGGCCCACACGCACTCAGTCCACTGAGCCATGGCAGCCAGGACTAACCGATAATTTTTACTTAGTTCCTAAACCTAAGACACAAGATGTCAGATGTAGCTTTAATCCTTTCTGTGTGTGAGTGCACGCGTGAGGGGGGTGTACGTGTGTGTGGGTTTGTATGGGTGGGTGGGTGTGCACACGTCTATGGGTGTGTCTGTGACGTGCAGCTGGGCGCGTGTACACATGGGTGTGTGCACGTGCTTGTGTGTGTACATGCCTGGGTGGGTGGGTGTGCACGGGGCTGTGTGCGGGGGTGACATGCGTGAACGGGGGTGGGGCTGACCGCAGGGCCGGACAGGGACAGGGAGGGGACATCAGCCGACGCTGAGCCCCGCGCTGGCAAGCGAAGGCGGTGACACAGTCCAGGTTCGCTGGGCGGCACCGCCATCCCGGGAAGCCATCATCCCGCCTCGGGGAGAGGAGGGGCCCGTGAGTGTGAGCCCGCCTGCTTTCTGTCTCTGGCCCTTTTTAAGGGGGGGGGGTGGCTCAGGTTACGAGGTGCTGCCTACTGCACAGAGAGCACCCGGTGCCGCACCAGGGGTTCTGACCTCCCGGCGATGCCGTCGGACCGAGGCCCCCAAGGCGACGCCGGCCCGAGACCAGGCACAGCATCGCCTCACAGCTGGCCTCCGGCACAGGAACCTCCCTGGGACCCGGGAGCCAAGTGCTTCCATGCCGCCCCGCCCCGCCCCCCCCCCGCGGGGGAGGCACGGAAGACCCCCCCCCCCCACCCCGTACCTGGGCCCACTTCCTGTTGCGGCTCTGCATCTGGATCGTGGCTATGGAGGCGAACAGCTCCTCGGCGGGCAGGTGGTCGGGCAGCCGAGTGAGGAACTGGGCCACGTGGATGAAGTCCATCTTGGTCAGGATGTCCTCGAACAGCTTCAGCAGGCCCAGCGCCGTGCGGAACAGGAACTCCTCCCCGTCGCGGCAGAACACGTCCCACACGCGGCAGGCCAGGTCCAGGGGCAGGGACTTGCTGTACAGGGTGAAGATCCTGGGGGGGGGGGGCGGGGGGGGCGGAGCCGCTCAGGTGCCGGGGCCCGGGGGAAGGACAGGCGCCCCGCACGGCGCCCCCTCCCGGGCCGGCCACTGCGGCGCCCGCGCCCACTCGGGGGAGGAGGCAAGAAACCCGGGAGTTCGTACAGAAGTGTCTGTTTTACTCCAACACGTTCAGACCTCAAAGTCACCCCCAAAGTGCTCCCCGTCTGCCGCAGCACCCCCACCCAGGCGTTCTCCCCGCGGCTCAGAACAGTTGTGAACCCGCCGATCTCGACACCTTTTAGAGCTTCTGACGATTTTGCTTCCCCTCCCCCACGACGGCAAACCGTTCCCCTGTGAGGACGTTCTTCGTCAGGAGAAACAGGGAGAAGTCGCTCAGGGCAAGCCTGAGTGAACAGGGAGGGCGAGGCCCAGGGGTCACGCCGTCTTCGGTCAAGAACCGCTGACCCCTCGGCGCGGCGCGGGCAGGTGCGCCGGTAAGTCACCCGCCGTGGAACGGGCCAACGCAGTGAAAGAGGTAAAAACAAACTCACTGACGTCAGCCCGGCCCCTCACACCCCCACCAGCCGGTGCGCTGATGCCGACGGTCCCTAGAGCGCGCACTAGTGGGGGGCGCCTGTCCCACCGGGGGGGCCGCCGCCCTGCAGAAGACAGTTCTGACGGTTTTCTGGGGGCGCCCCTCACTCGAGGGGCTGGCAGCGCAGGAGCACGCGGCCAACGGGAAAGCGGTAGGGGACAGCATCCCTGGTCTCGCGCAGAGCCTCACGACGCGCAGTACGGTTTCTGAGTTGTCATGCTGATCACTGTGCCGCGACAGCCCTCACCGAGCACCTGCTGCTGTGAGGCTGCGGCAGGGAGAGCCCGGGGTCGGGGCGGGGAGGAGACAGCGCAGGAAACTCACGGCTCCCGGCACCGGGACCCGCCCCAGGGGGCACGCTGCTGTGCACTTTCCCCCCAGTAGGGGTCAGCAGGGAACAAAGTACATTTTTTCAAATAGATGTGACCTTGGACTCCCAGGAACGGACCTGAACCGTGCAGACCACCAGACGAGCAAGTCTGCTGGGGAGACACGAACACGTGTTCCCCTGAAACACTGTGATCTTCACGAGGCAAACTGCCGGGCAGACACTATCCTGAGGGCTCCCCAGCGGGACCCGGACCGAGCCCGCCCTCCCTCCGTGGGCCCACCCTCCTCCCTCAGCTTGGGGGGCCCCCCAGTCCCAGCCGGGCGCTCCTTCCCACCTGCGCGCCCCAGCCCCCCGCCCTGGCGCTCGTCACGAGGCCCTGCGCTCGCTGCTGGCTCCCACGGTGCCCCGCCGGGCCCACCACTGCCGCCCCCTGAGCCTGGCCACCTGGGTGTCCCACCAGCGCCGGTGGCCCTGCTGGCTCTCAGTGACACCGCGTTTAACAGACGGACAGACGGCACCTTGAAACCGACGCGGTCCGACACACCACCCCTCCCCCGAGGGGGCTCAGAAGGGGCAGCAGGGCCACAGACGGGACACCACAGAGCCGATGGCACCCTCGGGCGCCAGGGGTGCCGGGGCTCAGGGGCAGGCACTGGGGGCGGCAGGGCGGGCGGCTGCGCCCTGCAGGGCCCGGCCGTGAGGCCCGCGGGACCCGGGGGCAGGGGCGGAGCACGCGCCCTGAACGCGAAGACGCAGACTCACCAATCGATCAGGTAGATGTCTGGAGTGAGGTTGTTCTTCTTGAAATGAGCAAATAATTTCGGCAAGTTTTCTTCAAAGAATACTTCAAACGCAGCAAAATAAGTCAACATCTGGGGAGAGGACGGGAAAGACACGAATAAGCTAATCACCAGCACACGTTCCTGGCCGGCAAAATGAGGTCCACGCGCACCCACCCTCCGGCCAGGACCGCCGGCACGGGCGCACAGGCCGCCTCCACCAGGGCACGGCTCGCCCCGCCACCCTGCTTGCTGCCGCCGGTGCCCGTGCTCCCAAGACCCCGGGCTGCCGACGGGCTGGCCGCCGGTGGCCTGCGTCCAGCAGGTGTGTCCGCACCACCACACCCACAGTCTCCCGTGGTGGGCAGCCGTGGGCAGCTCACTGAAGCGCTCTGTGACGAAGGCAGGCGCACCACTGCAGCCCGCGTGGCCGACGGCAGCCCGGGGAGAGCAGCACTCTGCCTGGGCACCGGGAAACCGGACGCCGGGGCCTGCGCCGCCACGCTGCCTTGCACCACGGTGTCTCTGAGTCCACCTGCCGACAGTCACCAATCTCCACGGCAACTCCCCTCGCCGCACCTTGCCGTCTCCTCCACCGACAAACACGGACGCCGGGCCCAGCCTGCCCAGTGGGGACGCCGCGGCCCTAGCGTGCCGCTGGGACGTGCACCCACGTCCATCCCTCTGTGCCACGCTCTTTCCTGAGAACGAATCACCCGGGTGACACGCAGGCCTCCCACCCACCCCGAGCGCACCCAGCGGGGTGACCCTGGCGTCCGGGGCGCGGTGATGCCGCTCCGGCTTCAGGAGGCAGCGACAGAGGGAGTGCTCTCGGAGAGTGAGCGGTCAGATGGCCACCCCTGCTCCACCAGCACAGGCTCTCCTGCCGCCCAGGGCCCGTGGGAGACTGGGGCGGGGCGGGGTGGGGCTTGCAGAGAAGGCCACCGCTGCGCTGGGCGCGGCCCAGCTGATGGGGCGCAGCCCAGGTCTGCTCCACCCCCACCGGCTGCGGGCAGGTGCGGCTCCCGGGCGCTGCCTGCTCGTCTCAGCGAACGGCCCTCCTGCAAACCAGGGGCGGGTGGACTGTGCCTCCCAGGGGACTTCCGGCAATGACTGAGGACACTTCTGGTCGTCACAGCTACGGGGGAGGTGCCGCTGGCATCTAGGAGAGGCCAGAGAGGCCGGCGGATGTGCGGGAGAGCCCCACCCACCCCGCCCGCACCTGGTGCCGGCAGGGGCCCTACCGCGGGAGACCTGCTCCAAACAAAGGTCCCGTTCAACATCCCAGTGCTGTGGTTTTCCCGTAGTAACTGGGCCAAATTATTTTTTTTTAAGATTTTATTTGTTTTCTTTTAGAGAGAGGAGAAGGGAAGGGAAAGAGACAGAGGGAGAGAAACATTGTTGTGTACGAGAGAACAGTTGTCCCTCAGGCGCCCCCAAGCGGGGGCCTGGGCCGCAACCCCGGTCTGTGCCCTCGACGGGGACTGAATTGGAGACCTTTTGGTTCGCAGGCCGGCGCTCAATCCGCTGAGCCACCCCACCCGCTGAGCCACCCCACCCGCTGAGCCACCCCACCCGCTGAGCCGCATCAGCCAGGGCACGAAACCCTTCAGCACGGTTCTTACCATTTGTCGCCAAAGAGAAAGCTGGGCCTCACCCTCACACGCGGAGCTGCGCAGACGGAAACGGCTGCACCACGTGTGGGAGGGGCTCCCCGACCTGACGGCAGTGTCTGGGAACGCCCACCGGCACCGCTGACGCTGACGCGGGAGCGCGCCCTCTGGCAGCCGGCCGTGGGGCCCGAGGGCGCCCGTCCCACCCCCGCGCGTCTGAAAGGGGCCGGCGCCCGTCCTCAGCGCTTCTCTGCGGTGCGACCCCGCGAGCACCGCCGCCGCCGCGCCGGGGCACCCCGGGCCCCAGTCCGCCTTTCTGCGCGCCCCACACCCACCTGCACAGGCTCCCACCTCCACACCGAAGCCCGTTTTCAAATCGCTGCTGAGCGATTGCAAATACCCGAGCGGCAACCCGCCGGGGGCCGCGCTCTGCCCACACTCGGACCCCTCAGACCCGCAGCAGCGGGAGCGCGCACCGGCACCGGCACCGCCACGGAGCGCTGCCGACACGTGACGCCACGTGACGCCACACCTCCGCCGGACGGGTTCTGCCCGCTTGTCCTTCCCCTGACAGCCGCCTGTCGAGCGGCGGTTTCTAAGCACGTGTTTGAAAACACGCGTGCACACGCTGCCCGAGCAGGAAGCACTGAGGAGCCCCAGAGACACCACGCGGGGGAAACGCCCCAGCTGACCGAAACCCTGGATCGCCTGGCCTTCGGGTCCCGGCGCCGCCGCCGCCCCCGCCCAGCCCACTACGTTGGCAGGTCAAGGCCACGCCCACTCCACAGGTGGCGCGTCTGTGGGACCAGCAGCTTTCCTCTGGGCCCCAGAGCACGGGGGCTCCGGGGGCCCAAGCGGCCGCCCTCAGCTCCTCCCCTGGCCAGCGGGGGGCCGCGAGCAGGTGCCGGCGCGCTGAGCCTTGCCTCCCCATCCGTGTGAGCACGTGCAGGGCCTCCTGGGCCACAACCACCTGGCACGGAGGGGGGGCCGAGTACGCGGAGCCCCTCCGTCCGCCCGGGGCCTGCAAGAGCGCCCTGGACCCAGTGCCGCTCTGTCCGAGGACGGAGCTGACCGGACACAGGCCCCCGGCCCGGGGAGAGGGAGCTGCGCCCGGCAGCATCTGGGTGCGCCAGCGAGCAGCCGGAGCGCGCCGTCACGCCGCGTCCCGCGAGACAGACACAAGCACGGAGACGGCCCCCCCCCATGTGCGTGTCTCTGCAGGAGCCCCTCCCCCTCGTGCGCAGGACGTGTGTTTAGAGACGCTTCCTGAAGAGCGTGTTCGGAAGTCCATACGTACGCCTGTAACCGCGTGTTTTAAAGATCGACGCAGCGCCCAAGGAACCCCCACCTTCCACGGTGCCGTTCACTCTAAGCCCCTCTCGGGAGGGGGAATCGTGCTCTCCTCCCCTGAACACGCAGACGCTCCGGTAACCCCTGCTGCGTGGGGGGCACACGCACGGGGATACTCACAAGGCCGTGGTCCACTCGGAAGAACGCCATCTGGCAGGGTTTATTCAAGAGGTTGGAAAACGCGATGAAGGCGTCTGCAGTGTCCAAGTTCAGGATCAGCACTGCGGCGATGAAGGACATGCCCTGGACCTGCGGGCGGGGCGGGGGGGGTGTTATATTCCGAGCCGCACGCATGGTGGACGACAAGCCCCCCTCCCCAACCACCCCCCCACCCCCTAAGCTGACCTGACAGCCTCGGCACTGGCCGGTCTCGCCAGCGCACTGCTGTGCCACCCCAGCGGCCTCGTCTGCTCTCCTTCGCCCCACGTCCCATGTCCCCGTGTCCCCGAGTCCCCAGGCACCTGCCGCCCGAGACCCTGCCCCAAACCGCAGTCCCTGGGCCCAAGAGACAGGCGTCCGACAGCGGGTTAGCCCCGGGCCAGGCACACACGTGTCCGCTCAGCCGCAGACAAGCAGCAGCGCGGCTTTAACACGGTTACGGCCAAAGCTTTTCATCTAATGCTAAAAAAACCACATGCAAAAAACAAAAACTACATCGAATTACAATGTGACAAGAGCCACAGAGCGGCCGTGTCCACGCAATTTCTCTGCAAGGGAACAGGCGGCTCGGGGCCTCGGGGCGACCCCTCCCCGACCAGGAACGGGGCGTGCACCCCGACCCCTGCCGCTCAGATGTGCGGGCACCGTTCTGACTTTCTCTGTGGACGGCAACGCCACACGTTACTGGAGAGGTTCACTTACATAGCCCACATCCGGTCGGTAACAAGTGTAAGCGCCCAAAATACTGTGCAACGTGTCGTGGTACGGGCCGCCCTGCAGGGAGCAACACACGGGAAGGGCACATGCAGAAGTCTTGTTAGTGCTCAGGGCGACCTCCGCGCCCCCGCCTCCCCTGCCTCCCCCGCCTCCCCAGCCGCAAGCGGAGGAGGAGCTGGTTGCCAAGCACGTGCCAGCGGCCCTGCGCTACTGCGGGACTCGGCCAGCAGACCACTGGCCCAGTCAGCCAGGGAGGCCACAAGTCGATCTACCGAGGCACCCGGAGGAGCTGGTGGGTCAGGCACGAGCACCTCGCTGGAAACATGCCCCGAACCCGGCTGGCTCTTGCTGCGTAACTGCACCGCCTCCAAAGGTCAGCGAGTGGCCAGGGCCCCAGGGTGCTCCTGCCCGAAGCAGGTCCGTGCTGACCGCTGTCAGGCGACAACAGCGCCTTCCTCAAATGCCCACAGTAGGTCTGCACGGCTCATGTCTCCCCGCTCTCTACCCCCCCCCAGTTTTTCCGTATCGCACACCTGGGAGACCCGGACCCGTGGGACCCGCGGACGGAGGGAGACTCACCCAGAGGGGCCCCGAGGGAAAGAGAAGAGCCGCTTGCCCCAAACCCCACCCAAAGGAGGACCCTAAGCTGCTCCTCCCCCTTCTACAGCGAGATCGTCACCCAGTGACTCCCAAAGTCAACCAAGCTGAGCTCCCAGGGGACGCTCCACGGGCCGTCTGGGCCGAGGGTACGGGGAGGGTCGGGCCTCGGCTTCGGCAGGGCACTGCCCCCTCCGGACCCAGTGCCTGGGCCCCGCACCCTGTCCTCCAGAGCAGCACGGCCCAGCTGGCCCCAGCGCACACAGAGCAGCCGGTGAGGAAGGAGTGTCCGAGGGCTGGGGCTGGAGGGTTTCCGTCCCCTCTGCCGGGGAGGGGCCAGGGGTCCCCCACCCCCTCAGGGGTCTGATGCTGCCATTCTAGCCCTGCTGCCTGGACCGCCCTCCCTTCTCCAGCAGACGGCCATGCAAACCCAGCCCGAGCTCAGCCTCGGAGCCGCTTCCCCGGGACACCAACCAGGCCCCTGGCCCCCTGGTCCCTGCCCCGACCCCTGCTCCCTGCCCACAGCCGCACCACCGGGGGCGGGGGGTGCGCCTTCACCCCCTGCGCTGTCAGAGTGCCCGGACACAGCCACGGCTCCGCACCGCCGGGGGTCCAGCCCCCCCCCCCCGCCCCCCGCCTCTCTGCAGGGCCGACCGCTGGTCTCCTCGCAGCCACCCCGCGCCCTTCCCCGCTCTCCCGGTGCTGTCCAGTCCGGAGCCGGAAACACGGGCGTGGCAGATCCGGCGGCGGACTCCACGGCCACTCTGGGGGCAGGGAGGTGACTGGACAGAGGGGGAGGTCAGGAGAGATGCGTGGGGGCCAGGTGCAGCGACCCACAGAGGACGGGAACCTGAGCTAAGGGAGGGTGGTGGGAGCGGGCAAGGGGCGCATCTGTGAGCATTTCGGGCGGAGCTGCTCCACACCGGCCACGGCCACAGCCACGGGAGGGCCGACCGAGACGCCGGCGAAGGTCCGCTGACGCCCTGCTCCAGCGACCCCCAAACCGGCTGCCGGCGGCCCTGAGCGCGGCACGCTGCAATAGGGCCCGTGGGGAGACGCCTCCCCAAGGAGCACATTTGGTTCTGTCTCCACAGCTGGCTTCGCTGATGGGCCTGCTGGTCTACCTGCTCAGACACCCCAGAGGCGGCCAAGGATTTCCCGTCCCCCCCCCTGCCCCGCCCCGGCTGGAGCACACAGAGCCCGTCCTCTGAGGGGGCGGTCCTGGCTGCAGAGGCAGCCCCCAGGGCCGCACGGACAGACGGGGTGCACACGGGGCCTCGCAGGGCCCCAGGGAGGCTCCTGGTGCGTCTGCTTCGAGCGCAGAGCTGCGGCCGAGGGCAGACACATGGCCGCATTGGGAGTTTGCTGGGAAGCACCGGCGACGGGTTCTCCGAAGTCTCACCGCGGTAGCGTGAGGCCCTCCCTCCCTCTGCCACGCCTCCCCACAGAAGCCCCCACGCTTTCCCCACTTGGTGACACATGCACGCAGTCTGACGCCTGTGACTGCTAGACAAACACACGTGAAAGTAACAAACCAACCACCTACTTGCTGGAAGATGCAGAGGTTAGGGAATGTCCTAGAAATGTCCAGTTTAATGAGCTCCAGACTAGCTTCTCTGTCCGCCGCCGAAAACCCGGCATCTATCGAAAGACGGAGAGCGGTCACACCTCGCGGAGGCAGCACCCGGCACCACTCCCTCACGGCTCGGCGGCCTTCCGGCCGTGAGACCGGGGACTCTCCCGCAGACACGGGCTGCACCACCCCTGGAGCCAGGCGTCGGCAGAGCCCCTTCCTCTGAGGGCGGACGTCAGGGAGGGCCCTCCCTCTGGGGAGCAGCCCACACCATCCCCCCACTTCCTTCCCCAGGGTCAGGGGGCAGCTGGCAGCCTGCCCCCGGCTGAGACCCTGAAGGCGCCCCCAAACCCCCCTGCTCCAACTTCCCAGTGAGCAAAGGCGCTGGCGTGGGCTCTGCTGCTGCCTCCCCTACGCCAAGCCCTCACCGGCTTTACCATCCCCGGCTTTAACAGCTGCGCCCTCGCAGGGACCCAGGAAAAAAGGAGCCAAGGTCTCGCCGCAGCGCCTAATGCTAGATCACCCTCGGGTGCTCCCTCGAGTCTGAGCCGAGCCTCACCCACCAGCGCCTTTCCCCAGCGGTGGGCGGGCAGGGGCGCCGAGGCCGAGGAAGGGGATGCGCCCACCGCGACCCGAGGGCCAGCAGACACGAGCTCCCGTCGTTCGGTCCGGGGCGCACCGCTGCGCGTGCGGACCCCACCAGCAGCGTGGCCGCGGGACACTCACTCCTGGCCCCTGGCTCACGAGTGTGCGTGAGTAGCGTGGGCTGTGCCTCTTGGACTTCTGACACCAGGCAGACGGTATTTTAAAAGGTCAGTAGAAAAGACACTACCCGGTCCTGGCCGGGTGGCTCGGTTGGTTGGAGCATCACCCTGTGCACCAAAAGGTCGCGGGTTTGATTCCCAGCCAGGGCCCATGCCTGGGCTGCGGCTGGTCGGAGCACGTATGGGAGACTGACGTTTCTCTCTCTCTCTCTGTCCCTTCCTCTCTCTCGAAAAGTCAGGAAAGATATCCTCAGGTGAGGAGCAAAAACCAAGGGAGATACCACCGAACCAGCACAAGCATCGTGCTCGTGCGCTGTGGGGGACTCTAAAGGCGCCATCTAGCAAATGCGGTGTGCGGTGTCGTCGGAGGCAGCACCCATGCTCCCCTGAAGCCGATGCTGGAGCACCCGTGGGTGCCGGGCTGCTGCCGGACGTGGACGAGGGAAGCCACAGTGATCGCGGCCGGCCCTGCGGCGCCCAAGGACGCAAACCCCTCGCAGGACCTGGCCTGTGCTCTTTCTCAGAGAAGTTACTCTGCCCCGGCTGGTGGGACTCAGTGGACTGAGCGCCGGCCTGCAAACCAGAGAGTCACCAGTTCGATTCCCAGTCAGGGCACACGCCTGGGCTGTGCGCCAGGTCAGGTCCCCAGTGCGGGGGGCACATGAGAGACAACCACACATGGATGTTTCTCTCCCTCTCTTTCCCTCTCTCTAAAAAATTAATAAAATATTTTTTTAAAGTTTTTTTAAAACTTGTTTGCTCTTAAAAAAAAAAAAAAAAAAAAAGCACCTTTTCCATGAAGCTTTCTGTGACTCTGCAGCAAGCGCGACCTCGGTGAAGCGCCTGTTCGTTGTTAGGTGACAGCGACCCCCCTCCCCCACAGCAGGGAGCCCCGGCCGCAGCGGCACACGTACCTTCACTCTCCGCCTCGGGGCCGCCGGCGCTGAAGGACCGCCACCGCTCCTTGGCTCGGGCGAGGCAGATGTCAAAGAGCTCTGGAAGAGAAGCCCGGCTGAGCACCTCGCGCACGGGGAATGCGCTCCCTCCAAGCACCGGGGGGCACGCTGCTGCCTCTGGGGCACTCGGAGCCCAGCCACTGACCACGCCCTCATTAAGGCCACGTGGGCCCCCAGCCCAGCCTGAAGAGCCCGTGGTCTGCGGGCCTTGCTGCATGCGGGGGAAGCTCCAGCACCACGGTGCCCCGCCTCTCCGCCCACCACACCGCCTGCCCGGCGACGGAACGGGCCGACGGGCCCAGCACCCATCCTGGGTGGAGACCGTGACGGTTCGAACCAGTGCCCGGAGAAGACACGGATCAATCTGCTTTAAACCCAAGGCCTCCACTGCCACCACTGACTCCACAAGCACTTGCTGGGTACAAGTGACACAGAGACAACAAGGCAGGAGCCTCCACCCCCGCCGACAGAGGGGGAAAGCATAAAGCCACAGCTACTCGGGGCTCAGCACCTGGTCACAGCCCATGAGCCCCCGGCCTGGGTCTCACCGGGAGGCAGCACGGGGCACAGAGCAGGAGGGAGCAGGGCACGCAGGGGGAGGAGGGGCACACACAGACGGAACCCACGCGTGTGGCCAGACAGCCGGCCAGCCCCAGCACAGGTGAGTCCGGATGTCACCTCCCCGCCCACACCTGAGCCACCAGAACCTCAAGCACCCAGCCGAGTGCACTATGCTGACCGCCCCCCCCCCCCCCGCCCCCCTAGAGGCGCTCACACACAAGCTCCCTGGAAAAAGGCTGCAATCAGCCAACAGGACCCCGAACACAGTCCGCACCGCCCGCACCTCTCCTCCCTTCCCCCGTGTCCCGGCCAAGGCTTGCCTCTCCTGGGGCTCGGGCTCGAAGGGGAGATCCCAACAAACTCCGCCCACTGATGCTATGGCCGTGACACCACACCCACAGGTGCTGCCGCGGCCCTTCGGGCAGCTGGCAGGTGTCGGGGAGAAGGCCAGCGACCGCTCTGAGCCGCCGGGGCAATGAGGCGCCTGCCAGCAGAGAGCCCAGGCCCTCCAACGGTCCCCCACCCCCGGGAGGACACCGCCATCGGCCTCTCGAGGGTCACAGCCGCAGGCAGGACGGGGGGCGCCCTGGGACCCACGGGGAGGGGTCCCCGCGCCCACGACCACGCAAGCACTCACCGTGGGTGATGTTCAGCTCGTTGCCGATGGCCAGGCTCCAGACCTTGCCTCTCACGCTGGGGGGGATGCCCTGCCACCACAGGTCCCGCACTTTCCTCGAGCTCCACCTGGACACCGAGGAAGCGTGCGGCTGTGAGTGTGCCATCACTGGAGCAGCGTCTGCCGGGCGCCCGGCCCCGACCACGGGAGCAGGCGCACACCGGGGCACACAGGGAGACGGCCTGGGGTCTCTGAGGACCTCCCCTCTCGTCACCGGGTCCCACTGGAGAGAAAGGCT
This sequence comes from Phyllostomus discolor, assembly GCF_004126475.2. NCBI lineage: Eukaryota > Metazoa > Chordata > Mammalia > Chiroptera > Phyllostomidae > Phyllostomus > Phyllostomus discolor. The sequence goes on from NC_040903.2 coordinate 2,633,520, forward strand.
GTTCCCTGACCGCGCCCGCCCGGCCTGCTCAGTAGAGGCGCTGCCAGGAAAGGCCGGTCTTCCCAGCGGGTGTCCTCAGCGGGGCCACCTGACCCTCCGATGAGGGTGAGTGGCACCCAGGGAAGTGCCAGGAGGGAGGCCGCCCCCTCCCGCAGGTGGTCCAAGCCGAAAGGGACACGTGCGGAAGGGAGCTGGGCACCCACACTCCCAGCGGCACGTGCTGTCCACACACCGCCCCATGCATCGCAAGGAGAAATGTCCACAGCTGTCCCTCGGGTGTAAGGGTGACAGCAGCTGCCAGACTGCGGGGGCCTGGCCCCCGGGGGCCGTCCTCAGACAGAGGACAACTGGAGCAGCGTGTCCACGGAGTTCAAACTGTACCCGCCCCAGGCCAGGGCGTCAGAGACCGCCCTGGCCGCTGGGCAGGAGGCGAGCTGAAGAGGCAGGGGAGCTGTGGCAGGACAGGTGAGGCACGGTGGGGCCTGAGCCACGGCAGGGCAGCTGACTCCAGTCACGCCACCAGAGGCGGCACGGGGACCCACCGGCAGCATGGCCGCCAGCCGGAGACCCCAGGGATGAGCGTCTGGCGCGGGGACGCCCCTCCGCCCCGCCCGCCCCGCCCGCCCCCAGGCTTACACGGTCTCCCAGTGGGGCAGGACCTCGTTGTTCCAGGTCAGGGCCGCGTTCCCGATGCTCTCCTCCAGCCTGCACCTCTCCTCCAGCTGCTTCTTCCTCCGCCGGGCCTCCTTCAGCTCTGGGGGCCGCGCGGGGAACAGAGGGAGATGCCGTTAGCGGGGCTCCGCCCTTTTCTCGGAGTCACGCGGCGCCAGACCCCGGAGAAGAGCACTGGCGGAGGGCGTGGGGGCCCTCCCCGGACCCGTGTCCGCCATGGGGGGCGTGGGGAGCCTCGCGCGCCATTACCTCGCTTCTTGGCCTGGACCACCATCTCTTCATACTGCTGTCTGTGTTTCTGGGCCTCTTCCGCTGGCTTCGCCGGGAGGTTTCTGGGTGGGAGACACGTGATTTGTTGCCGTTATGAATAGCAAATAAAATTGTTTGAAAAGCAAAACCTGAAGCATTATTTACTAAAAAAATGGGAAAGCCTAAAGACGGAAACTAAACACGCCAAGGTGACAAAGACACAGCTCTTTCACAGACAAACTGTTTTCTTCCAAAGGAAAATGAGCTCACGGAGAAAAACTTGTAATAAAGAGATGAGAAGAATGAAGAAAACAACTGCCCACAATCCCAGACAGAGACGAACACTTCAGATGCCTCCCTCCTGCCTGCGAAGACGCCCCGACGGACAGCGGCCACTGACAGCGGCAGACGGCGCCTGGGGGGAGGGGCCCCGCCGGCACGAACACAGCTGCCGGCTGGCCGTCAGTGCGCCGGTGTCACGCCAGCCACGCGGGCCGTGGCTCTGCTTTCCGTTCCATCTGCCTGCACGCTCATTTTTAATCCTCGCCCGAGGGTTTGTTTTTGTCGATTGTGGAGAGAGGAGGGAGAGCGAGAAACACCGGTCAGCTGCCCCTGCACGAGCCCCGCCTGGGCGTCGAACCCGCCGCCGTCCGGTGCACGGGGCGCACCCGGCAGAGCCCGCCGGGCAGGGCCAGCTCCCCGGCAGCTTCGCCGTCGCACACAAACGGGCACCCCAGCTCCTGAGGAATAAAACTCGCGCCCCCTTTGAGAAGCGTGCAGCCCGCCCACAGGCTGGCGCCCGAGGAGGGACTGGCCGGGAACACCTGTCCCTGCAGACCCCAGATGGCCCGGCTGGCCGGTGCGGCGCCGTTCGCTCCACAGCAGCAGCACCGGGGCGTCCCCAGACCCCCCGGGCTCCAGGCCACCGCTGCTGGGGTCCGAGTACAGTCACAGGCCAGTCTACGATCTTTAAGAGCCACTTATGTATTTTTAAATGCTAAATTAATATGAAAAAAAAATAGGAGATAAAGAGGAACTTGGCGTCTTTGACGAGTCTGCAGCGCACTCCCCTCCCCCCCACTTCCCTCGTAAGGGAAGCCCACTGGCCGCCAAGGCGCCCCGCCCCCGCCCCTGCTGCGCGCGCCCCGCGGGCCCCGGACTCACGCCGGCCGGTCTTCCAGGATGAGGGCGGTGGTGGACAGCGGCTCGAAATCGAGGTTCTTCCTCACATTCTGCTTTGGGGAGGGCGGCTTGCGAGGTGCTCCCGCCTTGTCTTCATATTCCTAGGGCAGAGGAGCGGGGTGAACGCGAGACCAGACCCACTCGGACAGGACGGAGCCCTCCAGAAGGCAGGAGAGTGTCCGCTGTGCAGTCCTTTACGGTGGTTCCGAGGACCGTGGGCTGAAAATACCTCCTGCCACTCAAAAGCGAGAAATGCCCAGCAAAGGGGTCAGACCGCTCTGCGGGTTGGGCCATGGCTGGCCCATGTGAGCACAGCGGACTCCTCACGTTGGTGGGGAGGCTCCCAAGGGCCGTGCTGTCCCGGGTGCCCGTGGTGCTTCACCAGGGCCCACGGGCACTGCCTCGGGCCCCTGCACTGCTCCTGGGGCAGGGCCGTGCTCCCTGGACACTCTCAGCTCTAACTGACCGTCGCAGCAGCCGCTGGGACTCTCAGAGCCAGGCCGAGAGCCGACGCTGGCACCCAGTTGGCCCCTGGCTTGTCTCACACACAACCCCCCCCCCCCCCCCCCCCCGGACCTCTAACCCACATCCCTGCATCCCATCTGAAGGACACGTGTTAGCCCTGTAAGTCTCTACTGAAACGGGGAACGGTTTACCGTTTACATGAGGATGATGAAAGCTGTTTCATTTTCTTAAACCAGAAGCATCAAAAGAGAAATCGTGAACACCTGTGCGTGAAACCGTCCTTGCAGGCCGTTGCAGAAGCAACCACACCTGGAAACCCAGAGGCAGCCCCGCTACGGCCGGGTCACGAACGCCCAGTCACACCGGCTGGCCCACGTCCCAAGCGCGCCGGGAGAGTGCGGGAGGGCCGAGCACGCCGGTGCCTCAGAGCCCGGCCTCTGCAACTGTGGCTGTGCGTGTGTGCACGCCCTCAGCCCTCTGCAAGGTAAAAAACTCACAACGCTTTCTCGTTGCCTGTTCTAGGCGAGGCTCTGGGACCTGCCGGGAGACAGGACACACACGGGCAGCTCACCACAGACGGAAACGGCCGCTCCGGGTGACAACAGAAGCAGCGCCGGGAGCAGAAAGTAATTAATTGCTGAATGGGTAAACTACCGGCACCAGTGGTGCAGGGGGGCTGCTGGTAAGATGAGCCGGCAAGCGACTGTTCTCGGCCAGAAGAGCCTACGGGGCTTCCACGCGCGGCAAGGAAGCCTGTCTCCAAACCGGCAGGCGACGCGAGGGACCGGGTGGCCGGGGCGGCTCCTGTCCTCCCGCATGTGGGATGCTGGGTGCCCCGACACGGCCGGCCCCCACTTCCCGGGGCGCCCCCGGAGCGCCCCAACGACCCGCACCGACCGAGCACAGATCGCAGGCGCCCTTCCCTCCCGCCCGAGCGCACACGGGTGCCGGGCGCTCGCGCAGCCCCGCCGGCCGCTGGAGGGCTTCAACCTGGCGTGTGCGCGCCCAAACCCCGAGTCTCACAGGAAACGCGCCCAAAGCTGCGTGTCGAGAGTGAGTCCCGGCCTGCGGCGTCCGGACAAGAGTCCGTAATGAGCGCCCCACGCGGTGCGGCCTGCTCGCCGCCGACCCTGGTCCAGCCAACGGCACTGTCCAGCCCGAAGGGGCCGGCGCACGGGCGGGACACGCCTGGAACCCGGACGCCCGTTTCCAAGGGCTCCTGCGTGTGCTGCACACGTGCCGTCTCACTGTGAGTCCGCAACAAGCCCCGTGGCGAGGCCAGCGCACTGTGCACGTGTGGCGGCTGGCGGCCCTCGAGGACAGAGCCGGCGGGGCGGCCCGCGGGGCCAGGGTGGGGAAGCTGGGACGAGGGAGGCTGCCGAGGCCACGAGCACAGCTCCCGGGGCGGGGAAACGCCGCCTGGGGTTGCTGGGGGCAGAGATGGTGCTCTGGGGCCAGGCACGAGTGGGCACCGGCAAGGCCCTCGACGACCCCCGAGCACAGGGAAGAGCAGGGGAGCGCACTGAAGGCCCGACTCGGGGCCGGCACGGCGCGCTGCCTGCGGCTGGGGCTCAGGAGCCCGCACTGACAGGCAGCGGCAGTCAGGGCGTGAGATGCTGGGTGCGACCCCCCCCCCAGCCTCTGAGGGGGAAGCTGCCACCGTCCTGGTATCACGGGTGGGGAGGCCCAGAGACGAAAACGGGCCCTGCCTCTCGGGAGCAGGGGCCAGAGGCCCCGCACTCGGCCCTGCAGCCCGTGTCTCCTGGGCGGCCATGCCCCGGCACGGTCCAGGGTCGTCTCCTCACTCACACTCCCACGCTCCGTGCAGGAAAGCCTCCCGCCGACGACAGAAGCCTGGGGTGCTGCGTGTGGCACACGTGCTCCTGCGTCAGCCGCACGGAGCGCTGTGTGGTGTTTGACAAGCAGAGGAGGCCCGGCCTGGCCCGGCCTGCCCGCGGTGGACCCCCCCAGGGAACGGCCCCCCAACGCTCGGGGCAGCGTTTCAGAGCACGGGTGGCACCGGAAGCTGCTGCAGGTCCCGCCCCGAGCCAGCTCTCCCACGGCTCCCCAGAGGTCGGCAGCGAGCTCAGCCTCCACTGCAGACACACCAGCTGCAGAACCAAGAGGGAGGACCCTCCCCCGCGGGGATCCTTGCGGGGAGCGGGGGAGCGGGGGCAGAGGAGAGGTCTGTGGGAAGACACGGGGTCAGCACGTGATGTGGCGGGTGCTAGGGCTTTGGAGGCAAATCTCAGCTCCAAGTCCCAGCCCTGGACCTCAGGCTAATCCTCGTGCTTCCGGCCGGGCCTCGGCTTCCTCGCTGTCAAGTGGGAGCCGCCGCGAGGGCCCCAGGACGACGACGGGAGGACGGGCGTCGATGCCCGCCACCCCGAGGTCCCAGGCCTGTACGGCGCCAGGCAACTGCGGCGAAGCCCAGGTCCAGCCCATCACTGCAAAGAGTCTTCCCTGCTCCGGACCCTCACCGGGCGGAGCCCCGAAGTCCCTGGTGTAAACGATGCGACAACGCCCTTCCCTGTGCTCAGCAGGAAGGAGCCCTGCACGCGTGTCAGTACGAGCCGCCCGTTCAGACGACCGCAAGGGGCTCCAGTGCCCTGGTCACGAGGGAACTGAGAGCAGTGGTCCTCGGCGGTCTCGTGGCACCCCGGCGTACGTGATGGGGTGGCACCCAGAAAAATCAAACAGTGACGCACACCAGCGCGCACACAGTGAGGCCAGTCTGTCTCGGCTCTGCGCCCGGTTCTACCCGGGCGCTGCGTCTCCAGCGGCCTGGCGGGGTGGGGGGCGGGGGGCTGTCACGTCAAAAAAGTCCACAAGACACCGACTGGGAAGCACAGCGGGTCGAGCCCACGCCCCAAGCAGTCCAGCGTGCACCCTGCTGGAGGAGAGGACCGACGCCAGTGAGACAGCGGCCAGCAGGGCACGCCGACTCCGGCCAGGGCCAGGACGTGGGGGTGGGCTGGCGGCCCGGCGAAGGGTCAGGGCGAACCGGGGAGCAAGAGAGCGCAAGTGAGCAGGACCCCAGCTCCACGCAGAGGCCACGAGCAAGACAGGCTGTGAGACCTGGCGGCAGGGGGAGGTGGAAAGGGCCTCTCCTGGGAGCACGTCCGGAGACCCTCGGAGCCCAGCCTGCGAGTGCCCACTCCGGCAGGGGCAGGTGAGATGCTGGCAGAGCCCAGGAGTCCGGGCAGGCCATGGAAACTGCCCCCAGAGCGGAAGCCGCCGGCCACGGGAGCCCTGTGGACAACCTCGGGCCGGCACACGGTGCGGCAAGAGCCAAGGCTTTGGACGCAAAACCGTAGCCCCCAGTCTGGGGGGTGGGCCACCGGCAGAGGGGGGGCAGAGGAAAGCGTCCCACCGAGGGCCCCAGCCAAGTGGACGGAGGACTGGGCGACGCAGCCGCGAGGGAGAGGCTGCCGGACAGCACCAACCGCGGCCAGGAGGCGCGCCGAGCGGGCCTGCTCCGGGGCCGGCAGGCACACTTTCGGCAGAGAGCGAGTCTGCGTCCTGCTCTTGACTCTCAGGCCGAGAGCCGGCGTACAAGGAGGGCGCGGGGTCTGCAGCCGGCGTGGGATCCTGGCATGGGATCCCAGCGTGCTCAAGGCGAGGACAGGGGCGCCACAGTCCCGGACCAAGCGCCAAGCGCACGGTCTGCCAGTTGAAGGAGAAAAAGGCCCACCTCGACGGGCGTGTTTTAAGAGAACAAAGAGGAGGCCCGGGCTCTCCCACGATGGAGAGAACGCGCTCCCGGCAGCCTGACTGAGGCGGGGAGTGGGGGGCTGTGTGAGACCTGAAGGGACGCCGAGCCGGCTGCCAAGCTGGCCCGGGGAAGTCCCCCTGCTTCTGGGGGAGCCGCCTCCGCTGGGGGCATCACTGGACACCCGGCCTTGCGCCCCCGACTCAGCTGAGTGCGGTGTCAGGAGGAGCCTCTTCAGGCCCCTGCTGGGAGTCCCAGAGGCGGGTCTGCGGTCAGGCACGGCCCCTGGGAGAAGACGGCGCCAGGGGCCAGCGTCCGAGCAGCCGGCGCCCGTGCACAGCCCGCCTGCGGGGAAGCGTGGGGGGGGGGGGGCAGCCGGCCTGCGTCTGGACCCTCTCGGCCGGCCGGGACCGCAGCCTGACCTTGAGCACGTCCCCCGCACCCCCCCCCCCCAAGCCCGTCTCCTCTCCTAAGTGGGAGACGGAGTGGGAGCGGAGCGGCGCACGCAGACATGTGGCCACAGCAGCGCCCGGACGGGGACCGGGAGTGTTAGTCACTGCCCTCGCGTTGCTGCAGCTGCTCTTCACGGGGCTCCCCACTAAGGGCACCTAACGGGGCTGAAGACGTGGCGGGGGGGGAGGAGGGGGTCCCGGACACTGCGGCCGGCTGCACGCTGACATTTCTACCAGGCGATTCCGGGGGAGAGACTTTGCTTCCAAACCTGACGCCAGACCCGTTCTGTTTCACCATCTTCAGCGGGGAGGGGGCCTGTGCAGGGCTTACCAACGCCCGGCTTCCGGAAAGACGCCCCGGTGACCGCTGGGGCTCCGCCTCACACTAACCAGGGCCCCCGGGAACCCCAGGGGTCCTCAGACTCCGTGCGCCCACCGCCCCGCAGGCACTGTTCCCCCAGAAAGCATCCTCTGACCGCGAGCTCGGCTCGGGGAGACGGACCCTGGGGAGGCCTTCCCTGCTGGCCGCACTCCTCACACACCTTCGAGCACCGAAGTTACAGCGTGCACAGACCGGGTCCTGCGTGCCCACCCAACCGCGGGTTTTAGCAGGCCCGGCTGCCCCCGAAACCCCATTGTCGAGGGCGCTGTCTGGTGGTCAGAAAGCCGATCCTCTGCAGGGATCGCCAGCAAGGCCCGCTGGCCTCCAGGAGGGAGGGATGCCTGGCCCGGCTGACCTGAATCCCGAGACAGGCTGCGACCGAATTCTGCGCGGTAGGGTCGCAGGGCGCGCCGGCCCTCCCCCTTACAATTCCGAACCACACCCGTTTGAAACGGAACCCCGTTAGAACGTCCTATGGAACCAGAGACACAAAGCAAGGCCGGGAGGAGCGGAGCGAGGCGCACTGCGCGGCCCCCGGCAGGCTCAGCTCGCTCGCGGGAACAGGCGAACCTGACACCCGTGCACCCGGCGCGCCCGCGGCGGAGCCTCAGCCGGTGATGGACCACAGACCCCACGCAGAGTCCCGGCCGGCCGGCCCCACTCACCATGAACACCGTGGGGCTCAGAGGCGCGTGGCTGGCGGCTCCATGCCCGAGCGGGCGAGCAGGCAGCTCAGGCGGTGGCGGCGGGGCCTCGGGCGGCGGCTCGGCGGGGCGGGGGCGGCAGTCTGCTCAATCGCACGCAGATGCCGCGCGGCCCGCCAATCGGCGCGCTCCGCGTCGGCCGGTCAGGCCTGGCTCGCGGGGACCCTGGGCGCTGGGGGGCGCACAGGGGCGGGGCGGTTAGAGCGGGCTTCCCCCGTCACGCCCCGTCGGGATGCCAGCGGCTCCACGGGGCTCAGCGCAGCGCGTCGGGCTGTGGAGTCCGCACAGACCTCCGGCTGGAAAGCGACGCTCCAGCGGGGAGGGAGCGGGCGCCGGCACACTGCAAGCTCGGCTCCGTCCCCCGTTTAAGAAGGAGAAACGTCCATTCCTGAGATGCACTCACACAGGCGACTGAAGCTGGTAAACTGGGGTGGGGGGAGGGGGGTCACGAGCAATTTTTATCTTCTCTAGACTCTCCTGTGGGTCATGTTTTCTCCAGTGAAGATGAACTCAATCAAAACGTCGGGGCCGCACAAAGATGCATGCCGATACAAGTCTGACTCCTGGCGGCCCATCAGGGCTAACAGTGAGCTGCAGAAGGGAGCATTCCACCGTTTGGGAATTACATCTCCATTTCAAAAACCTTTAAAGGGTGTGCAGCCACTTCTGGTCCCTCCACGGGTGCAGTGTCGGAGGGCTGAACAGACTCGGTCTGAGACCACACCAGACCCTCCCGGGGCGGAAGTTCACGGGTGCCCAGGCTTGGGCTGCGCTCCGCTGCTCTCGGATAAACAGCATCACCAAACCGAACCAGAAACGCCTTCCTCGGGTGAAGCCTGCGCTGCCCACGGGCCGTAACCAGAGACAGCGGTACGCGGCCTGACCACCTGAAGAAACAGGGCGTCCCCTGAACCCCTCGGGAGAGGGGGGCCTTGTCTTCTCCGGTCCAGCATGCACCTCCCACACTCCCGTCTCCGCCTACACTGCCCGAAAGCCAGGGGTGGAGCTGAGCCCCTGCAGACAGGCGGGAGGGGATGTTTCCGGGGGGACGTTTCCGAGGGGGGAACGTGCTCTAAAGCCGGGCTGCTGTGGCCACAGACAGGCGCCTGCCTGCACAAGTGCGCACACAGTCGCTGCACAGGTACGACAAGGGCCTTTCGTGGTGTCGTAACTACGCCTCGGCGAAGCCGTTCTTAAGAAGTAGGGGGTGTAGAGAGGGTGGGTGGGGTGAAAATGGAGACGGTTGTACTTGAACAATAAAAAAAAAAGCAGCGGGGTACTTTTTGTCTGACGTCTCCCCGAGGCAGCAGTGGTGGCACCCGCCCAAGGACGAGAAGACGCGGGTGAGTCAGCCGGGACAGAGGAAGAGCCCCCCCCCCCCCCAAGGCATCTGGGGGCGAGGCCAAATCAGAAGTGGCCCCGAGGCAGAGTCGGGCGGCTCAGGAACCTGGTCCGCCACCGAAGCAACATGCCGCCCACTGTGTGGACGTGCCCACGCCACGGGCGCACAGCCGGCTGCTGCCTGCAGGGTCCCGCGGTCTGGGGGCCCTTCGGGCGCCTTGGGAAATGCCCTGCCGGTGGTCTCACTGCACGGGGCTGGAGGAACGCACACCAGGATGTGCACCCGAGGGGGGTAGGGCATCCCAGCCACTGGTGAAGATGCATGAACAACGGGCCCCACCAACTGTCCGTTTTGAAAAATAAAGCCTTATTGTAAAAAAAGTAATGGGATAAAAGTGGAGAGGTCGATTCTGGCCGGATTAAAGAAAACCTTGTCAAGAAAAATTATTCAAAGTTTGGAAATAAAACAGGACAGCAGCGGGAAAGGGTCCTTCCACTCCCCACCCGGGAACCTCTGCCTCGCCTGCCTGAGGCCCACGGGGGTCTCCAGGGGAGAGCGAGCCCCGAAACTGCGGAGCCACACACCGCCTGTGCGTCTGTGTCCAACAGAGAAGGCGAGCCCAAGGTTTTTGTCCCAAGCAGTCTGTTGGTGTAAACCCAAGTTAACGGTCTCATCCACGTTCTTCTCCGTGCGTGTGCCCGTGAGCACCTGGCTCCTCAGATGCCCTCGCGGCCGATGCCGCCGCCTTGCTCATCCCCACCACACACTCTGTCCGTCTGACCGTGGCCATCGGAACGGAAAAGGCAGGCGTCACTGAAAAAGGGCAGAACCACCCTTCTGTTAAGAGACCAATGGGCCAAACAACGAGGGCAGCTGGGGAAGCAGCACCCGTCCCCCTCAGGGCCGTGCTGCGGCCGGGCAGGGGCAGGGTCAGGGTCAGGGTCAGGGGCTCCAGTGGAGCCGCCGGGAACCCTCCGGGCCGCCCCGGGGAGCATCTCCGCAGAGCCGTGTGCCGGCGCACGTGGCAGCGGACAGTCGTGATAGCTGCAACTTCTTTCAGGCGGTTCCACTTTTTGAAAACAGAAGGAGGCCCAATAAATGAGTAAGGCAGAACGCCAACACCTGTCTGATCTCCGCGGCGCGGGCGTGGCTGAAGCACCTGTCCGAGCCCCTCCGCGGGTCAGACGTCTCTCCACAAGGGCAGCAGCTCGTCCGGTGCCCACCCCACAGGAGCGCCCCCTGCGGGCCCCGCACGGCCCTGCAGCGAGCTGCTCTCTCAGCGCTTCTCACCGCGTGCGATCACGCAACTGTCTGATGGATGGTAACTCCCCTCAAGACACAGTAACACCTGAGAGCGGGGACTCAGCGGGCTTCTCACAACTAACTAACGGCAGCTCCGCTGAGAGCACGGCACTCGCTCGGCTTCTGTGGACTCGGTCCTCTGCCGTCCCTCCTGCCTTCCGCCCGCCCGCCCTGTGGTGCTCGGCCCCAGGGACAAAGACGGGCAAGGTCGCGGCCCTGCGTGGCTCCCAGACCAGCACTCCAGTCACTGCCCCACACAGGTGCCCACCCTGCGCCTGCGAGAACCCCCTGAGGTTCCCAGGGCCCCGGGAGGGGTGACTGGCTGGCGGCCACTCCTGCAGGCGGGGGAGGGCTAACACCTTGACGCTGAGACACCCTGTGCTCACAGAGTCGCAGCACGGTTCTCGGCCCCCCACACCCCCTCCAGCGCCGCGTGCCACGCACACTGGGGTCGTCAGCCACCCTGGGCCCACGGGCTCACTCCACGTACACGCGGGACTCACCCAGCGTGTGTTCGACACGCGTCACACACTCGTCTGACCACGTGGCTTGTCTCTGCGCGCAGGTGGTCACCTGCACGTCACCACACGCACTTCAGAGCTGAGTCCCTCCTACAAGGCCCAACGACACATTGTACCACGCGGTGACAGCTGGGCCGTCGCCAGCAGTGACCGACGGCCTCCGCATGCGCCCACACACCAACCCCCGCACCTGGGACTACTACCCGACACGGCGGAAGGGACTTTACAGGCGTGACGCAGCTGCGAGCCGAGGGACGCCGGCAGCTTCTAGAAGCCGGGAGAGAAAGAGAAAGGAGAGGTTCTCTCCTGAGGCCTCGAGAGCAGGGGTGTCAGACTGGCTTTCACCGGGGCTGAAATCACTTTAGGGCTGTACGAATGTAACTCCTCCTCAACCGTTCAGGAGCTGAAATCCCATTCGGCGCTTCGAAGGCGACCGCGGGGCTGACGTGGCCGTGGTGAGAATGAGTCTGATGCCCCTGCTCTAGAACCACCAGCGCGGCCAATGCCTCCTTCTCGACCTGGGAGGCTGATTCTGGGCTCTGACCTCCAAAGCTGGAGGAGAATAAGTCCGCGCTGGCTGCAGCCCCCGAGTTTGGGGCACTTTTTAGAGCAGCGACAAGCACCCTGATGCACGCACCACCGGCATCCCGGCCCCGGCCCTCCCCCCAGCTAACGCGACGGAGGGTCCGAGCGACCTCCCCTGTGAACAGCTGGTAGGCAGCCCGGGGGGGGGGGGGGGGGGGGGGGGCCGGGGGCGGGTAATGTAAAGCCAAGCGGCCTGATTCCAGGGCCTCTCGCTGTCAGCCCCTCGATGCGCCGCTGCGCCAGGCTGACTCTGTCGCAGGTCTGTCCGTGGGCGCGCAGAGAGGAGGGCTGGGCCCCCTGGTTTAGCCATGGTGCCGTGCGCCTGCCTCCCACCGGCCGGCACCCGCACCGCGCGTCCGCAGCGGGTACCAGGGGCGCTCGCGTTCCCAGTCGCTCCGCCCCCACCAGGCAGAGCCCCGCCTCCTCCCTGTGAACACTCGCTGCCGTGACGTCTTCTCCTGACGTTACTGCATCCACTCCGCCCTCATCCTGATCAGCGTTTTTGTGGTGTGTCTCACCAGTCCTTTCATTTCAGCCCACACATGTTATATCTGAAGTGAGTCTCTTTTGGACAGTATCGAGTTGGGTCGTTTCCCCCCCCCCCTCTGGTGACTGTCAGAACTGGCATGTGGACGCGCGACGGGTTCTGTCCCGACCACGCACACTGGTGTGGTCACCACGATATTTCCATCTGACCTACACCGCCTTACTTGTTTCCTGGGTTTCCTTTCTTTTTCTTCTGCCTTGATTTTGGCCTTTTAAACTTAGAATTCCATTTTAATTCATTGGGTTTTGGCTCTCTTGAGTAGGTGATCTAGGGGTTACAATACATTGAATGTGTCCCGGCCTATTCAGAACCCGCATTTCACGGCTTCGGGGGACCGCAGAAGCGGGGCCTGCACGTCACACCCCCCAATACTTCCTCTGTCCCGTGGGTTACACCCACACCCACTGTCTGCTCCTCTCAGCCAGCGACCCTCTGCAGAGCTCATCCAGGGGACCGCTCCTGCTCCCCCTCCTCCCCAGGTGCCACGTCCCCCCCACCCCCGGGTGCGGCCACCCCGGCTGAGGAGCCTCCTCTGGGGATCTGCTCCGATCTGCCGGCCGCAGGTCCCCTTCGTTTCCCTCGTCTGAAAACAGCACCATTTCATTCTCACGCCCCGGCGTTTCTGCTAAGTACGGGACTTTGGGTTAACAGTTCTCTTCTTCCAGCACTTTGAAAAGGCCGTTTCACCAACAAGCAAGCAACATGCAACCAGAGACACTGAAAAAAGGACCAACCGACAGTAGCCAGAGAGGAGGGGAAGAGGGGCCACGGGGGACAGCCGGGGAAGGGCATCGAGGGACACGTGGGCCGAGCCAAAGGGGTGGGGCGGGGGGCCGGGTGGGGTGAAAATGGAGACAACGGTACTTGACAACAATAAAAAGAAAAAAGAAAGAACTCCAAAACAGTAACTTAAAAAGATTAAAAATTTTTAAAAATAAAAATGCTGTTCCATTTCGTGCTGACAAAAATCAGTCACCACCGTGTGTTCCCCAACGCGTGACGCGTTTTTCCCTGGCCGCCCGCGAAGTGTCTGCCCGCAACTCCGGTGCCTGCGCGGGCGTGTCTGGGCCCGGCCGCCCCGCCCCCGCCCCCACCCCGCCCCCGCCCCCGAGGCCTCGGCCGCCCGCGAACGTGCCGCGGCGCTCTGCCGCGTCCGATCCGACACTCGCTCGGCCGTCCTTGATTTCACCCTTTTCTCCTGCGCCACGTCCTCCTCCCCCTCTCCTCGAGCTCCGCAACACAGACGCCGGCCCCGACCTCGCCCCGCACGCCCCTCAGGCTCTGCGCAGGCTCCCGTCTCCCCGACCTTCCCCTCCGCACCCTTCACACTGACTGCCGCCGACCTGTCTCCAAGTCCGCGCACTCTTCCGCCGTCACCGCCCCTCTGCTGCTGAGCCCGTCCAGTCCGTCTTTATCTCGGTCACTGTGCTTCCCAGTGCCACGGTCTGTAGGGACTCCTCCGTGTCCTCGACCCCTTCACCCACACACTCTGTCCCCCCCTCACTCGCCCTCGCTGGTTGGAGCACCAGCGGGGGAGTTCCGGCACCTGGGTTACCTGGGCACCGCCGCCTGCCGCCTGTCTTCTCCTGCGGGAGGTGACACTGTGAATACTGTCTGAACCCCGGGGAATGCTGATACTCTGTCTCAATAAGCAAGTGACCTAGCTGCATTCCAGACCCACGTTCCAGCCAGCCTTGTTTGTTGTGGTTCAAGGTGGAGCTCTCAAAGCCTTTGCTGTCCTTGGTGAGTCCACCCCACGTGTGCCCCGCCCGGTGGCCAGACTTGGGGTTTGTGCGGGGCTCTGTCCCCAGGTCAGTCCTCCAAGTCCACATAAGTCACTGGGCCCACGGACCCACGCACCCACAACTGGGGAGTGAGTCCAGGAGCTCAGAACAACCTGAAGGGATCGCCTCCCCGAGCCTCTCCTCCTCCTCACACGGCCCTCGGGACTCAGGACTCACCAGTTCCCCCGCCTCCCCTCCCTTTCCTGGGTCTCCAGGCGCTGGCCCCCCAACACACCTGCCCTGGGGTCCGCGGCGGGGCCGCCTGGCAGGAGAGGGTGCGGCACCGGGGGTGCGTCTGCCCCACTGTCCTGGGAGCGGAAGGTTCCCGCCAGCCCTTGCCCTGCGGCCAGGAGCCTGCCTGCAGGCAGGGCTCACGGGGGTTGGGAGAGACCGCGGGGGGGGGGGGAAGTGTGGGGGCGCCTGGCTCCTCAGAGCCCACTGGGGAGCCCCTGGCACTCTCCCTGTCCGTGCCGACACCCGCTCCTGGGCCTGGCGCTGCCCCGAGTCGGGCTGTGAAGTATCACAGGGAAAAGGGCAACCTCGGTCGACTCAGTGGAGCCTCAAATTCCGGTTTCCCTCCCCGATGCGCCTGCCGCTGCCCCTTTTCCAGACGGTCAAACGGCCGCTCCGTGCGCTATTTTCGAACACACAGCTGCGCCCACTGGGGGAGCCGGAGCGGGGCGCGCCCCCCGTCCCCATGCAGGACGGGCTCTGCTCTCCTCCGCCAGCTCGCTCAGACCGGCCCCCGAGGGTGCACGGGGCGAAGGCGATGACAGGCGGCGTCTGCCTTTGGGACCCATCCGAGGCCCGCCCCAGCGGCCCGCACCGGTCACCCGGGCTCATCCCTTCTGCGGCCGGCGAGGCCTCGTGGTTTTCTAGGCACCCTACCTCGCAGAACCCGAGCGCGGGAAGACCAGCGGTCCCCCGAGACGTCCTGGATCTGCCCCCTCCTGGGATTCTCTCTTCTCGGCTAACAGCTGACCTGAAATTCCAGAAGGCTACCCGAGACACCCTGGGCTTTCGTAAAACTTCAACCCCGGCACGTACCCCCGCTCACGCAGCGGCAGCTTGTCCAGGACACTGAGGGCCACGAGCCTGCCCTTCCCCGCCCCCCCATCCCTGCCACACGGCGGCTGCCTCGGGGCCGACCAGGACCGCACCGTCCTGCCCCCCTCGCTGCCCGGCAACAGGGCCAGCCTCTCGGGTCCGTGCACACAGCACAGCGGCGAAAGGGCTCACACGCTGCTCTGAAGCCCCCCCCAAAGGTCGGTGGCCCTGAGCACCCAACACCTACTCAAGTTACAAAGACTCACCTTCACTTACGAAGTCTCTTCTTTAAAAAAATTAGCCCTGGCTGGTGTGGCTCAGTGGACTGAGCAAGGGCTGCGAACCAAAGGGTCGCCAGTTCAATTCCCAGTCAGGGCACACGCCTGAGTTGCAGGCCGGGTCCCCAGTGGGGGCCATGTAAGATGCAACAACACACTGATACTTCTCTCTCCCTCTCTTTCTCCCTCCTTTCCCCTCTCTAAAAATAAAATAAATAAAACCTTTTAAAAAATAAAAGAAAGAAGCCCTGGCTGGCGTAGCTCAGTGGATTGAGCACGGGCTGGGAACCAAAGTGTCCCAGGTTCGATTCCCAGTCAGGGCACATGCCTGGGTTGCAGGCCATGACCCCCAGCAACCGCACATTGATGTTCTCTCTCTCTCTCTCCCTCCCTTCTCTCTCTAAAAATAAATAAATAAAATCTTTAAAAAAAAAAGGAAGTGGAAAAATTACTGAAAGGAAAAACACCAAAATGCACACAGTAGTCGTCTGGGGGCAGACAGACTCCAGGTGTTTACTTTTTCTTGGTTTGCCGACCCCCGACCGACGCACACCTGCGCACTGACACAAGCAGGACTTGTGCACTGACCGACGCACACCTGCACACTGACACAAGCAGGACTTGTGCACTGACCGACGCACACCTGCGCACTGACACAAGCAGGACGCGCACTGCCACGTGATCTCCAGCCCCCGGGGGCCAGTGCGCCCACCTCCCTGGGCCGGGGGGCTGCTCGGGAGACCTCGCTGCCACAAGCCCCCCACTGGCTGCACCGGGGCGCCAGAGTCCCCCAGCCAGTCCCTGCCCCCCGAACGACAGTGCACGCCAGCCCCCACCTACAGAGCCCCGACAGAAACGAAACACCTGTCGGACTGCGGGGGAGGGCGGGGCGGAGAGAAGCAGCCAAGAGCGGCGCTCCAGCTTCAGGCGGGGCGAGGGCCACGTCTGCCATTCCCCGCGGTGAGGAAAGGTGCCACGGGAACGAGCGCAACAGAGAGGGGGCAGAAAACCAAGGCCAGGCCTGTACCCGTCCAACGGGAAATGCCTGTGAGCCATCCGTCCCCGTGGGGCTGCGCAGGGGCGGCTCCGTCGGAGGCTCAGGGACGCGGCCCCGGCGGCAGACTCACGCGGGTGTCAGCGCAGGCGGGGCGGGCGTGTGTGTGAGCCTCGCGTCCGGCCGGGATCTCTCCGAGGGTGACCGCGAGGAGAAGCGCCGAGGGCCCTCTGACACGCAGAGGCTCCCAGCAAGGGAGACGGGAAGGCCCGGGAGAGGCCGGCCAAGACGAGGACTGGGAGACGGCCGCAGGGCTGACCGCCGGCAGCCAGTCAAAGCCTGACTGCAGAGAATCACGCCGAGGGCTGCAGAGACGCCCCTCGGCCGGCGGCGCCCCTCGCCCGCGCCGCGCTGTCACAGCGGCTTGTCACTGTCTCAGCGGCACTGGCTCGTCCTGGGTTTAGGCCGCGTCCGCGGTTAAGCTCCAACAGGGGCAGAAGCCAAGTAAGTTGTGCCTTCGTCACAGCCCCGGGGTGGACCACACGGCGGCTCAGTCTGTGGAACAACGAGAGGACGGTGCAGCCCAAGGAAGGCGGCCCCTCCCGTCCCACGAGGCCCAGGACCGCGCTGGGGACAGCGTCGCCACCACACCGGTCTCCCGTCCGTGCTCTCACAAGTGCGACGGTTCTCGTGCACCTGCCGGGATGTGTGCCCGCCCAGGCCGGCCCTTCCTGTCACCTACTCTGGCAGACACGGCTGTTGTCCTCCAGCCGCCGATGCGCCCTTCCCGCACGGCAGCAGCTCCGCGCCTCCGCGGGGGTCAGGACCCCGGGCACTTGCCGGGACGCAGTGCGTCGGGCCCCGGCTCCGGTGCCTGTCCGGCCACCTGTTAACTCGTGTCTCCAACAAACGCCCAGGTGGCGACGACGTCAGTCTGGGGGCCTCACTCGGAGGACCCCCGCCCCAGGTGACCCACACAGCTGTCCTGGGTCACTTTTATTCGCCCTATTAGGAAAATCTCCCGGAAATCTTAACGTAAGCTCGTAGAAAATAACGTACTTTTCAAAATTTTTACAAAATTCTAAAAGATAACCGAAAGTAACATTTCAAAACTTCCTAAAAACTGCTGCCGTGTGTGTGTTTGTATGCATACATACCTAGATACACACGTACACAGTTTTCCCCAGATTTCACAGGTAACATGCCCCAGGCCACACGGCCACAGTGCGCCAGAGCAGGGGCGGGAGCCCTGGTGCGGACCCCGGAGTCCCCGCTCTGAAACTGCGGCGGGACGCTGCTTCTCTCCAGCGACAAGAATGTTCCAGAAGAAAGGGAGAGGGATCTGCTTCCTGAACGCCGCACTGAGGCTGCCGCGCCACCCGGAGCTGCCATCACCACTTGGGGCCACGTGCCCGGGCGCTCAGGCCCTCTGGAGCATGTGGGCCGACCCCTGTGGCAGCACCAGCCTGCGCCTGGTGCCCGGGAGCCCCCGACAGCGGCAGGCCCCTGGCTCCGGACCCCCCTCGGGCCTTGCCAGCTTGTGGGAGGAGGAGAGGGAGGAAGGGAGGGAGGGAGGGGAGAGAGCCAGAGACACCGCGCACAGGCAGGCAGGGCACAGCAGGGCTGTGTGGCTCCTTCATTATTCATGGCCGAGGCAGAGGCCGGGCGGCCCTCGTCTCGGCGGTGTCGTGTCACCGCACAGGCAGCGGCGGCGGCAACAGACCCTCGCGGCCCGAGAGCACACGCACGCTCGCCTCTGAACAAACGTACAGAACAGACAGCAAAGAGATTCAAACACGTGGCAAGGGGTGTTAAGAGCCACGGGGAAAATCTATTTAGTGTGATAATTATTTTCTGGAAAGTATGGATTTCTTTCAAAATATTTTAACCGCTTACCTACTTACGTGTCCTAAGAAATTCGTCACTGAGCTTTGCAAACAAACCCATCATCGAGCTTTAATTCCATCCCACTTCAAGAAGCCTACGCAAGAAGGGGTGCAAACGTACACACATCGGCCTGCCGGGGCGCGCTGCGACCCGGCCCGCTTTGTGAGTCCCGGGGCCCAGACACTCCTCCAGACGAGTCCAAGAGGGGCTCCGTCTGACACGGCGTGGACCCGGCTCACGTCCCCCCGGGTGCGCAGGCCGGAACCGCGGCGCGCACTCCCTGCCTCGCCCCGCACACCACACGCTCAGTGCCCAGGTCTCACACGGGTGACCCTCCGAGGGGCCACGCTCCGGGACCCCACAGCTGCCACGGTGCTGAGCCAGACACCACTCTGCCCGGGGAGGGTCCGAGAGCCACGCCCGTGCCAGGTGGCCGCGCCGTTCTGCACGCGGGTCAGAGCCCTCAGGTCAGAGCCAGCAGACACATCCCACCGCCCCACCCGGGCCCCGGGAGCCCCTCGCCCTGCCTCCCGGGCCCCTGCTGCTGCTTCCAGCAGAGAGACAGAGCGGCAGTGGGGCCCCACGGCCAGGCCGAACTCCGGCTCTGCCACCCGCCGGCTGCACAGGCGACTCGGCCTGCGTCTCGGTGCTGCTCTGGTACGGCGAGGGCAGTAACAGCGTGTTCTTCGTGCGGTGGGTGGCTGCGAGTTTCAGGTGCTCTAGAAGCCGCAGCACTGACTCCACGCTGGCGCACAGCAGTCACTGGGCACGCGCCCGCCCCCAGCACGGTTCACTCTCCGGCACACCCTCACACCCCGTCCCCTGGGCGCCCTCCCGCGCCCGCCCCAGAATCCTGTCTGCCCCAACGGCAGGCTCAGCACAGGCGCCGTGTCATCTCTCTGACCCCCGTGCAGAGCACACGGGCCCGCGGCAGTCGGTCCTCGCGTGCTCACTGAACACTTACCACTGAGCACAAAACTGGGGGCGGGGTGGGGGCCAAGGTGTAGGGGCAAGGCATGGGCAGGCCCCGTCCCGGGCAGACAGCACGCCATCACGACGGCCAGGAGGCCGGGGGCGAGAACCAGCAGCCCCGGGCTCGCTGTGTCTTTGCAGGAGCCCTTCCTTGGGGAGACCAGCACGTGCCCCCGACAGCTGGCTTCTCCCCTCCACGGGGCTGGTGGTGGGGAGACACGGCAGCCCTGGCCGGGCCCCGAACCCCGCCCCTCCCCAGCCTCAGGCAGGCAGCCTCGGAGCCAGCGAGGGGAAGAGGCCCCTGCGGCCAGGCGGACGGCGGCCTTCCCGGCCAGAGCTGCCCCGGGAGGAGGATCCATTCCCGGAGCTCATGGGACGGGAGAAGGAGCATGCTTCAGTGTCAAACACAATCCACAAAAATGAGCAGTCATCACACTTGCAACTGTAACCGGACACTGGTTAAATTAAATCGTTATAAATACCCGAAGGCCGGCTTTCGCAACTGAGCTCCCCTGTGTGCACGTTACAAACTGTTAAGAAGTGAGAAAAGTTAAAGTCACCCACGTTCTGAAGACAGACTTGAGTGTTAGCAACTTGGCATGCAAATTAATAGTTTCCCAGGTGCAAAGCCTCAAAAACAGTCACTTTTGCAAGCGTCAAACACATATGCCGCACAGCACGTTTCTGCGGTTTTCGTCGCGTATACCTTTTGCATTCTCTTTGGCTCTTTCTGAGCATTCTCGCGGAGCGGCATTTTTCCAAACAACTTCCATCCCAAGTCACTGTGTCTGTCAAGTCTTGCATTTTGTTTTCTAGCAAGCAAGTTCCTACAGGAGAGAAACGACACGGTTAGGGCATTCCCGGTGCGCACAGAGACAGCAGGGCAGCCCCGGCCCCCTCGCGCGAGCACACGCCCACTTCCCGCGGGAGGGCGCCGGGGCAGACCACACACCGTAGCTCTTCAGACTCGATGTTCACACGGACACAGAACCAGGCAGCAGGCAAAGGAGCTTACACCCCAAAGAAGCTTTCTGTCCCTCGCTGCTACCTGTACAAGCCCTTTAGTTTAAAGAAACGTGATACATCATGACGAAGCACGCCTCCAGAAGGAGGGAGCTCCGAAGGCAGGCAGACCCCGGCGAGCGGAGCTCCGGCTCGGCCCGCGCTGGCGGTGTGACTCGGACCCGCGCCGCCCCCGACCAGGGCCCCTGCAGGAGCTGAGGCCACGGCACACGGCGGCGGCGGTGCTCGGGGAACAGCTGCGTCCGTGCACCACCTCGGGCTCCGCGCAGACCGCCTGTGAGGTGGACCCGCATCGCCTGTTCACGGCGTCCCTGGGTGTCACGGAAAGGCAGCCCCACGGGACTGTCACGAGGTCTTCTCTCCCAGCAACACGTAGACTCGTGCCCCAAACCCCACAGACGGTCCCCGAGGGCGGCACAGGGGAGGCTCTGAAATGCACTGCGCCGGCGCCCTCGGTAAAGACCAGAGGTCTCCAGGGCCGCCGGCAGGACGCCGCGAGCAGCAGCCCGGTGCGGAGAGGGGGAGGGTACGCCGAGGGCTGGGGGAGCGGCTGCGGGTGTGGGGGCTCCCGCCGGCGAGGTCGGGAGCGGTGCCATCAGCACCACAGACAATGAGAACAGGGGTGACAACCCGCGGCCCACCGCAGAGTTGCATGAGCCCTCGGGAGGCAGGCAAACGGAGAGGAACCAACAGGGCGGGAGGCCAGCGGGAGGAGCCCCGGGAATCGATCTCACAGTCTGAGAGCGTCCCCCGCAGGTCGCTTGTTAATCACCGCGGCAAACACAGCCGTCCCACAGCAGGGAGCCTCCTCGCCCGAGGGGTCCGCGCTGGCGTCTCTGACGACGGGAGAGACGGCGCACGCCGCTGCCCAAAATCGCACCCGGACTCGCACCCCCGGGACACGCAGACACGCCCAGACCGAGGGCCGAGCCACGGCACGGCAAGTCCAGACTCCGCAAACCCCGGCATCACACGAGGCTAGGCCAGGCAGCAGGGCTGCCCCGGGTTGCAAGCCAGCTAAGGAGACCCAGCTGGGAAAGGCGGTGGGTGCACCCGGACCACAGCCCGGACCACAGCCGGGACCACAGCCCGGACCGTGGGGGGAGCTGGGGGATTACCAGGCACTCGGCAGAACGGGAGCCCAGAGCACGGGCTGGAAAACGGCCTGGGGCTGGCGCTAGGTTTCCCGGCCCTGGGAGCTGCGGGTGGCCGGTCAGAGAAGGCCCTCGTTCTTGGGGAACCGGGGTGCCTTCCAGGGCGAGGGGCACGGCACCTCCGACGGCCTCTTCCAGTGCCCGAGGCCGTTCCTCTTCAGGGCAGCAGGCACACCCCTGAGAGCTGGCTCCAGGAGCTGGCCACCGGGCCCCCAGCCCCGGCCCTGCAGCCTGCCCACGGCCTCTGCCGACGCCACGGCCCTCTCCTCTCCCCCCAGCGATCGGCCCCGCCCCCCAGAGCTGAGAGGGCACGGCAGCCCGCGGCAGGAGGGGAGCCCGACCCCATGCGCTCCTCCCCGGCACCTTTCCCGTCTGGAGCCACACAGAGGCGCCGCCCCCTGACACAGGCTGACGGTTTGAAAACCGGGGAGAACGGAGGACTGCCTGTCAGTGACAATGAAATGCTTCTGCACCAGTCCCCTCGCATCTAGCCCCCAAACTGCGCCCGGTTTCTCTACAGGAGCCTAGGAGCGCCCGGCGGCAGCGAGTTCAGGAGCTCCTACTGCGCTGGGCGGAAGCACGCGCACCAGCAAGAGGCCGCAGGGAGCACGCGGGAGCTCGCCCGTGACGCGCCCGTGACGCGCCCCTGCGCGGGGCGTGGGTCCTCTGGAAGAGCCCAGTGACGACAGCGCGTGTACTCAGCGGTGCAAGTACTGGGCTGGCCGAAGAGTCTGTTCGGTTTTTTCTGTGAAATAAACACATTTCTCACTTTCACCGGTAACTGACTGGTTTGGATCATTTGAGTCTGTCGGCTCTCTCCCGCGCAGTGGAGCGCCGACCGCTCTCGACGTCTCGGCGTGACCGCTGCCAACGTCACCTGCCCCGCCCGACCGCGGAGTGGCGTCCGCGGGGGAACCTGCAGCACGAGCCTCCCACACAGCTGCTGACGCGTCTGATCAGCCACGGCACCCGCTCCGCGCATTTACTGCGTACGTGTTTCTGTGCGTATCGGTTGCTCGTTTATTTTTCCTGAAGCAATAAAGCTATTTACAATGCACCAAAAATGTTGTGTATTTTCTTCCATCTTCAATATTTAAATGACTGCACAAAAATCCACCAGTTTTGTAAGTTTTCAGAAGCACGCAGCAGGACAGCTGTCACGATGCGCTCCCACAGAAGCGCTGTGAGTGGGGTTAGAGACCGCCCGGCGCCACGAGGGCCGCTGTGAGGAGACAACCAGACAGACTGGTGGCCGGCCCCGCGCACCCACGGTGCATGGGGCCTCCGCACGGTCCCAAGTGCACTGCCGAGCAGGGGCCGTGGGGGAGCCGCCCTGCGACGGTGTCCCCTCGTGAGGGCGTCGCGTGTGAGGGCGTCCCCCGTGAAGGCGTGCCCCGCAGAGACCTCCCCGGTCCCTCCGCCCTCTCAGCCCGGTGGCCGACACCTGTGCGCCAGCTCTGCAGAGTGGACGCCTGCCCGTCGCCAGGGAAACCGGGGCAGGGTGTGAGAGGCAGTGTCCCGGGGAGACTGGCTCAGAAGCTAGGCAAGTTCCGAGGTCACCCATGGGGGACTGAGCCCCGGCCCTGGCAGGGCTGCTGGTCGGGCGCTGGCGGCACACAGAGTCTG
This sequence comes from Phyllostomus discolor, assembly GCF_004126475.2. Classification (NCBI taxonomy): domain Eukaryota; kingdom Metazoa; phylum Chordata; class Mammalia; order Chiroptera; family Phyllostomidae; genus Phyllostomus; species Phyllostomus discolor. The sequence goes on from NC_040903.2 coordinate 2,656,400, forward strand.
CCCCTGGACACGGCCCACCGGCTTCGGCAGCCCCCCCCCTCCCCACACACACACACGGGGGAAGAACACGACGCTGGCAGCCTCCAGGCACGCAGAGCCAGCGCTGCCGCCACCAGGCAAGGGCACGTGGGCTCCCCCAACCCCCCTTCTCCTGCCAGAGGGCAAGGCCGCAAGGGGGAGCCCGAACGAACCTTCAGAGGGCAAAGCTGCGGGAAGCCGCAGGCTGGCGCCCCCCTCAGTGCGAGCCCCCCCTAAAACTGGGCCCACCCCACACGGGGCTCGGCCCCACGGGCTGGGGCGTCGACCTGCCCCGAGAAAACCCCTGCGGCTGCGGCACCGCTGCCACCTGTTGGGGCGGGGGGAAGGGAATCGGGGTTCACGGAGCTCTCAGTCTGGGGGAGCCCTCTGCAAGGGGAACAGAACCTCCGTCGTGTCTGACCGTGACCTTGGAACCAGGCCCAGGCGAGGGTCCTGAAGGGCAAGCGCCAGCGACGCCACGAGCCCAACCCCGTCTGTGTGGTTGCCGACCCCGGGGCCCAGGGGCCCAGTGCTCGCGGCACAGGCTGCTGCTGGCTGTCCTTTCAGCCCCGCCCCCACCGGCTGAACCTGCGGGCTCGCCCAAGGTCGACAGGCGACTCGGGAGCAGGTTCCTGTGCTCCCTGCTGAGAACGGGACAGGAGGTGCTGGGCCGGGGTGGCGCGGGCCCAGGCGCAGCCACCGCGCAGCAGCCTGGACACTGCCCGCTTGTCGCTCCCCTCCCGCTGGGAGGGAGCGCCCGGGAGGGGAGCACAGCTGGTCCCCAGGAACGGCCTGGTCTGTCATCACCCTACTGAGAAGCCAGGGCTTCGCCCTGCAGATGGCGGGAGGCCTCGGTGAGACCGCTCGGTCACTCGTTCCGCTGCAGGACGCAGACCCGAGGACAGGCTACGCGAGGACCCACTCTGCCCTCTCTCGGACTCGCTGGGCGCCTCTAGTCTAGAACAGCGCCTGGCGTGCGGGGAAACACTCCAACGTACTCGATGCACGCTTCTGGGGGGCCCTCACAGGCACCCCACGAGAATCATCCCTGCCGACGCAGAACAGAGGAGGTCAGGAGCCCCGCCCAGAGACCCACCGCTCACCCACGCGGGGCCGGGCCGAGTCAGACCGCAGTCTGGGGCGAGGGCCGGGAAGCAGTCCCCGGCCGGGCCTGCAGAGCCGGTTCCTCCAGCCCCCGCCCCTCGGCGGGGACGGCTCACCACCTCTGGGTCTTGAGCAATGACGCTCCGAAGGCCCCTCCTTTGGCCCACCTGCACCTGAGCCGCGGCCCAGGGAGCTCCCCGGGCCCCCACTCTTCCTCGCCCTCCCCTCGCTGGCGGCAGCTGCGGCGACACCATCAGGAGTGAATGGGGACTCACCGCACCCAGTCCCACGGGGACGGGGGTGCCTCCTCCCCCGTTTCCCGAGCTGTAGCCACGGACCACCTGCCCGGCCCCTCGGGCCCCCACACGCGCGACTCACGGACACTGCACGTGTGGGGCAGCTTTGCACGGGGGGCGCCAGAGCCACCAGCGTGCGGACGGGGCCAGGCCCGGGGAGGGCGGGGGCCGACTCCTGCAGGGACACACACACACACACACACACACACACACACACACACGCCGGCGCTCCCCGGGGCCGAGGGGACAAGGCTCTCGAGTGGTGCTTCCAAACCCCTTCCCGGCTCCCCCCCCCGCCCCGCCTGCACCCCGAGAACGCCGCCAGGCTTCACGGCCCCGGCAGCCCCCCCCCCCCCCCCCCGCCCGTCCGACCCTGCCCCGGGGCACGGGAGGCGGGACGGCGCTCTGCAAGGCGAGCCTCTGTGCGGGGCGGAGGAGCCCGCGCCCCGGGGGGGCCCTGTGGGCTGCTGCCGAGGCCGTGCCCCAAGCCCCCGCCCACACGCAGCTGGAGCGTCAGGAGCCGCAGACCCACGGGGCCGCTGCTCCTTGGGAATGTGGGCCCCAAGCGGCACGTGAGGCCAAGAAGGTGACCCCGCAAACAGAGCTAACAGTCACCGGCGGGGGAGCAGGCGCGAACAGCACCCGCGGCCCGAGCACACGCCCTGGAGCTCCCGGCGGCGCGCGGGAGCCTGGCTGGGACGCGGGGCCACACCCACCCACCCGAGAAGCACCCCAGGGAGCAGCTCTGCCCAGGGCCGGGGCGGGGCCCACGACCTCCACACACACCGGAACGCCTGGCCCCAGTTTCGTCCCCAGTTTCCTCCCCAGTTACAAGAGCAAGAAAAGGCCAGGCGGCGACCACCCACCTGTCCATGAACAGGAGCACAGAGGAGACAGACATCACGGCTACGGCGGCCCCGCAGCTCTGCCAGGCTGGCCGCGGGCGCGCTCCCTCTCCCCTCGCCGCGTTCCCGGCGAGCGGCAGCCACAGGCCCCGGGGAGCCCCATGGACTGGACGCCCTTCAGAGCGGAGCTCCCGAGTCACCTGGAAGTTCAAGGTGCGCCGGACGGACCGGCGGGAGAGGCGGGGCTGGGCAGGCAGGGCTCTGCCTCCACCCCAGTCCCAGGGAGGGAAGGAGGGAGGGAGGAGGGCGGGCAGTCCGGGAAGTAACCCGGGAGCGACCGGCCGATTTGGGGGTTCGGCACAGCTCCACCCCACGCCTCCTCGCCCTGCAGAGACACAGAGCCACACACAACCCAGGCTCAGCCACGGGGCCACAGAACCCACGGCACTTCTGTCTGGGAAGACAGATGAAGCCACATCTGCCACAACAGAGCATCTCCTGCGTGGCAGACACTGCCCCTTGTGAGGAAGAGGGCAGCTCCCAGGTGAGTCACGAACAGGGCCACGGAAGCCCCCACCCAACCCCGGCGTCAGGGCCACCACCAGGCACGCCCCTGCTCCGACCGAAAACACCGTGGAGAACTCACTCCTCAAGGACGAGACCAAACACTGACCTCAAGGTCAACACGCCTGACCCCACTGCACACCCACAGGGGTTACTACAGGTCGGCTCCCCGCCCGTCGGGCAGCGCCACGCCCTCCTGGGCCAACAACGAGGAGCCCACGGCGAAACCAGCTCCACCCGGCCCGGGTCCTCCGACCACCAGCCCCATCGCCGCTGCAGCCCAAGAAGACCGCCCGCCGCTGCGGCTGCAGCCGCACAGAGGCCTGACCGGAGACGGCCCATGAGAGATGACGGCCCACGGGAGACGGCCCACGGGAGACGGCCGGGAGACAGCCACTTCTGGCAAGGGGAGGGGGCAAGGGGCCAAGACGGAAATTTTACTTCACAAATTTCCGTGTCACTAAAACAAAAAACAAAGAACCAAAACTGCACACGTTCTTCCTGTCGCAACTACAAAAAGCAGGACGAGCAAGCGGGGGCCACAGGGCCCGGGAGCGGCACAGGCACCTGGTGTGCGTGGAGCCCTGGGCCGACGAGCAAACCCGCGAGGTCTCGCCCCAGAGCAGCCGGCACGGGCGGGGCGAGCAGTGACCACACCGAGGCCGCAGACCCCGAAGTACAGCGTCTGGACGAGAGGCGGCATCGCCTGGGAGCGGGCGGGAAACACCGGCTCCCGAGACGCACCCAGGCACCCGGGTGAGACCCTGGCGGGGGGGGCGTGGGGGGCAGCAGCCCCGATTTCAGGAGCCCTCCCGCCAGCTGCTGCCGGCTCCACCTGGACAAGCGCTCGTCTGACCGCTTCGGACTTCCCGAGGGGCCAGAGCCGCATGGCCACCCCTCAGGGCGCAGGGCAGGCAGAGCCGTCCACACGGTGCCGCGCCCTCCGCCCGCCTCGGGGCACCCGTGTCCTCCCCGCACTGCAGCACCTACGGGTGCGCGTCCCCGAGCCCTGCACGCGCTCCCTCACCCCGCAGTCCTCACGGCATCACCCCGAGCAAAGCGGTCTCCAGACACACTGACCGTCAGACGCGCCCCCAAGAGCTCCGGCTCGGACGGCCTCACTGACGCGTTGTCCCGGACATCCGAGGAGGGACGCATGAACTCTCCCGGAGGACAGAACTGCTGCCCCTCCCTCCCCACCCCGGGGCACGTGTGTCAGGCCGTGCGGGGAGCACACAGGGGCGTGGCCCGACAAGAACACACTCGCCACCCAGGCCTGTCCGGCTCCCCGTCCGGAGTCGCTGGCAGACTCTGGGAGTGTGCACGCCCCTGCCCCGCCCCCCCGTTTCTGACCTCCCCGTGAAGGCCTCTGCTTCTTCAACGCGCGTGCAACAACCCGACCTCCAGTGCTTCAGCACGTGGGGGGTCCGCGCAGGCCCAGGGAAAGGTCTTGCTGAGAAGACGCGGGCGGACACCCCGGAGCCCGGGTCCCAGGCCCGCCTCACCCTGATGCCCAGCCTGGCACAGACGGCGTGAGGAAGGCCGGTCCCAGACGGGACAGCCGCAAGCCGCACAGTGGCAGAGCCAGCCCGGCGGCGGAGTCGGGCGGGCGCTGCGGCAGGAGCGACCTGGGGTCGCCCTAGGGTGCGGAGTCGCGCGCTCACCTTGGGGGAGGCACAGCGTCAGTCCCCGCAGAGGCAAACGGGAAAACACAACCCAGAGACGCAGAGAAAGGGCGCCTGGCGAAACGCAGCACAGCTGTGATCTTTTCCAGTCACGAAACTAGCAACGGAAGGCACCTCCTTAACCCGGTCAAAGGTGTCCACACGAGGTCAGGGATCTGACACAGGAGGAACCGGCCGGCACGCGTGGATGGCACGGGGCGGGAGAGCTCCCCAGGGGCCGGGGCCAGACGCAGCCCCGGCCAGCCTCACGGGAGGCCCTCGATGCGCAGCAGAAAAGGCAGGGAACCAGGCGAGGGGGGAGGACTACAAACCAACACGTTCACACACAGGTGACCTTCCACCCAGAAAGTCCGAAAGAGCCCACAGACAGGCCAGGAGAACAGCTGAATTTAGCACGGTCCCCAGGATCCGGGGTCTGCACACGGAGGGCATTAGCTGCCACCCACTGTAGGCATTCACAAATGCCACCGTGAAACCGCCTGAAAGTCACACGTCATGCCCATCCAGGGCGCTTTCCGCGCGTCCCTGGCAGGGAGCCGGGTCCTGCGTTTTCATGACTCCCATGTCCCCGCCCACCACACCGGGTGTGTCCCACTTGTCCCCGGCACCCCGAGGCCTGGCAGGAAGCCCGGGGACAGGGCTGCACTGACTGGTCACTCATTAACTAGCCCTGGAACGCCCTCGGGCCCGTGCGCCTGCACCGACGGGCAGGGTCCGGGGCGCGCCCCGGGTCCCGAGTGCGGCACGGCCCCTGGGGGTCTCCTGCAGACGCCCTCCGGCACTGGAGCACGTACGGGGACGAGACAGTGACCCGCGGTGCCCCCTCTGGCGCCAGCCCAGGCTTCCACAGGAAGAGCGAAGGCCGGGCGCAGGCTTGGCTTCGTACAGACAGATGCAGCTTCACTCTGAATCTCCAGCGGGCACTGAGAGGGCAGAGGAAGGAGGGCCGCTGGCTGGCGGTCGGGAGCACCGCGGCCCCACCCCCGCTCGGATGGGGCAGCGGCCCCCTGTGGGTTCCGGGAAGCTGGCGGGACGGGGCCTGACCGAGGGACAGAGGCTGTCCTCGGGGGTGAGACACGGGCCCTCGGCTCTGTGCCGGGCCGCAGGGGCACCTCGCCATCGCCGCACCCAGGTGCTGCGCGTGCTCGCTGGCCACGCTAGGGCGGTGTGCGCGTCGTCCGGGGCCCAGCGTCTCGTCCCGTCCAACCCCCACGCCGCTCACAGCGCGCCACGTTCACCCCGCACACGCAGCACGCCGGGCACCGCCTCCGCCCCGGGCACAGGGGACACTCGCACCGACGACCAGGCACAGGCGCCTGCCCCAGGGTGCCCGCGTGCGGCTCTCCTCGTCTTGGAGAGGCGGCCTTGCCCAAGGCCACACCGCACACTGAAGGGCTGGGCTGTGGACTTCAGGCCACGCTTCCCACCAGTGGTTCTGCATCCCGGCCGCAAGCTCACATCACCTGGGGAAATTTTTAAAAACCCTAACATCCTGGTCTCACCCCAAAGCGATGAAAACTGATCTCCAAGGTCCTGATGGGGCCTAGACGTCAGTTTTTTTTTTTTTTTAGGTGTCCTGGACAATTCTTCTGTGCCGGTAGGGCTGAGTGCTTTGTCCCTAACCAATAAACGTGTGTCCCTTGCCGTGTTCTCGCGTTTCTTTAACTGAAGCTCTAATCCACGTGGACTGACGATGAGCTCAGTCCCAGCAGTTTCCAGGAACAGTGAATCACAACCTTTTAGATTTCACTTTAGACTACGGACAACTCTACTAACTAAAGCAAACAAACAAAAAAAACCCTGTGCCCTGGCTGGTGTGGCTCAGTGGACTGAGTGCTGGCCTGTGAACCACAGGATCACCAGTTCGATTCCCAGTCGGGGCACATGCCTGGGCTGTGGGCCGGGTTCCCAGTGGGGGGTGCATGAGACGCAACCACACATTATGTTTCACTCCTCCTTTCTCCCTCCCTCCCTTCCCCTCTCTCTAAAAATAAATAAATAAAATCTTTAAAAAAAGAAACAAAAAAACCTGGGACCGCCTGCCTTGAGATGTAAGCTCTTCTAGTTACCGTCCAATCCCCAGTTTCCAGTGGTCCCGGCCGCGTGCCAATCCCTGCGCCAGGGATCTTCCAGAGCACACCCTCTCCCTCCGCCACAGCACGCCTGGGCCCTGCCCCCGGGCCCGGCAGACCCCGTCCTCTCCCACGGGGAAGACGCCCAGCCCGGAGCGAGGCGCCCAGGGCCTGCCCAGGCAGACTTGCAGACACCACTCCCGCCTGCGGCTCCCGGAACCGGGTCCCACTGCGCCCCAGGCGCACAGAACCCCGCCACGCTCCACCGACGTTGCAGGGCCACTCAAGAACAGCATCTGGGGATCGGGGCGACCAAGACCCCGGCTCTGCCCTTGGGGGGCTCACGGGGAGCGCAGACACACAAAGCAAAACCGCACCGGAGCAGGCTGCGGAGAGCAGGCCCCAGGAGCAGCGTGCTGTGCGGAGGCGCCTCTGCCCCGGGGCCGCCAGGGAGGCTGCGCAGGAGAGGCGCCCGCCGCGCTGGGAGTGAAAGACGTGCGTGCGGAGCCCGGGCCGAGGCTCCCAGGGCAGGGGGAAGGCGGGGACGGGCGACCTGCCGCTGCGGGGCTGACCGTCGGTCCCGGGAGCCAAGGCAGGGGCTGGGGAGCAGGAGGGGAGAACACCAAAGGCCGGGCTGTGGGCTGCGGGCCGCAGGGCCTGCGAGGACAACGCCTGCCCGGCTCCGCCGGACAGCGCCCCGGGGCCGGGGCCGGGGCCAGGGCCACGGCCAGTTCTGACAGTCCGTCGGCCCCCGCTGGGAGTCCTCATTCGGACGGCAGAGACTGGACTTTTCACTGCGCGGAGGGCAGGGGGCTCCTGGGGGGCACGGTCACCAGCTCGGGAGAGGGGTGACCAGGGGTCGGGGCTGCGGCCGTGAGAGGGCGGCACTCCGGGGTCCTGCCCAGGAAACCGTCTGGGAGGCAGCACGCACGTGGCCGCCAGACGGCAGGGCAGAAACCCCTCCTCTGTCGTCAGACAACTGAACGGCTCGAAAGACAGAGTGTCACAAAGTCACTAACACACGGATACATTCTCGATTGTGTGGGGAAATGTTTCCTACGAGTAAAAAACGAGATATCAAGCAGTAGAAACAGACGCATTTTTATGTTTAAAATCCACAGAAAGTCAGTATGGAAATACAGGGAAAAGGAAAAATCAGTAGTAAATATAAACGTGGAAAGAGGAAAAATGGAATGATGAACACGAAAAGCCAAAATTCTCCTGCATATGAGGTCTGCCTACAAAGTATCCATCCATGCAATAAAAAAGAAAAAAAAAAAAAACCAGAAACATTTACTGAAAAAGATACCAGAAACACTGTATATGGAACAATGACGCCTCAGGCCTCTTCAAAGCAGGCCCCTTGGGACCTCACACAGTTCCCCTAGCCGCCATCCGCTGCCCGTCTTATTTTCCTGGATCTCACTGACGGTCTGAAATCTCTTCCTTCTCAAAGGTGATTTTAGTGGGAAAAGCCAGAAGCCACAGGGCGCCAAATCTGGGCTGTAGGGGCCAAGTCACCTGGGTGATTTGATGTCTCGCCAAAAACCTCTACACGAGATGTGATGCTTGTGCAGTTGCATTGTCGTGATGAAGCTGCCAATCACCAGCTGCCCACAGCTGCGGCCTTCTGAACCATCTGAATAGTTTCCACAGAGGAATGTTCAAGCTTAATGCAAAATCTGATGCAGGCTCTTTGTTCAACTCGCTCAAGCATTTCGAATGCAACAACCACACAGTACACATGCTCACTCAATAGCATCTACCGCCCCCACTGACTAGTACAGTGAAGTTGTCATTGTTCACACATGCACGTTCCAGTCCACTCTCCTTGGCTGCCAGGTTACACCGCGCCCCAGGCGCGCAGAACCCCGCCACGCTCCGCCGACGTTGCAGGGCCACTCAAGAACAGCATCTGGGGATCGGGGCGACCAAGACCCCGGCTCTGCCCTTGGGGGGCTCACGGGGAGCGCAGACACACAAAGCAAAACCGCACTGGAGCGAGGCTGCGGAGAGCAGGCCCCAGGAGCAGCGTGCTGTGCGGAGGCGCCTCTGCCCCGGGGCCGCCAGGGAGGCTGCGCAGGAGAGGCGCCCGCCGCGCTGGGAGTGAAAGACGTGCGTGCGGAACCCGGGCACGTTGAGCACATTGAACCCGGGAATGTTGTGCAAACCGTTCTTGTTAATATTAGCAATGGTTGGATTCTTATCCAGACAGACCTCATATATTTAAACAAAAAGAACCTTTAAGAAAACATATTTACAAAGGTTCATCATTTAAAAAGCAGAATCTCGTAAGAGCATGCCAGCTTTACAGACACCACAGGTGCAGATGCCACACCGGCAATCTGAAACCCACACGGCCTTGGGACCCAAGAAGGGAGACTAAATGTTGGGGGGCGGGGGGCAGGGAGTGGGTCTTCTCCCAAAATCTAGAACAATAACATAAAAGGAAAATGTTTTGATTTTGACGGTTAAGCGTACCAGATCTACCACTTTTTTAGCTTTACAGCATACTCCTCCCTCACTCAAGGCTATTTAGCGAACACCCACTAAGCGCCCGCACTGGCAGGAGACAGACAGTGAATAACACAGGGTCCTACCCCAGGACGCTCCCAGTCCACGGGGTGGGGAGGGGGCGGCACGGTTCCAAACACAGTCCAGAGGCCGTGGGGTCCAAACGAGAGTTCTGAAAGGGGCGAGGGCGGTCAGAGAGGGCTTCCTGGAGGAGGTGTCACTCCGGCTGAGTCCCGGAGGACGACAGGAGCTCGCCGGGCGGGGACAGCAGACTGCGCACAGGAGACGGCTGCTCCGGAGGGCTCGGGCGAGTTCGGCGGCTGTGGCCGCAGCACAGAACGGGGGCTGGGGTCCTCAGAGGCGGCAGGGGCTAGGCCCAGAACACCCCTCTCACCATGCCAAGGAGTTGGAGGTCATCCTGCAGGTGGTGAGGACTTCCGTCCAGGCAGCGGAGTGGCGAAATATTCAACTGGCCGACTCCAGGCACTGAATTCCCACGAAGAAGTTGGGAAGGGAAGGGGGACTGAGAAAAACGACCCCAAGAAATGGGCAACACTCCCAGCTCCTCCCCAACCCCCCTGGCACTGTCCCAGCACCGGCTTCCCAGCCTCCCTGGCCAGCAGGTGTGGCCGCAGGGCTGCGCTCCAGCCAGGGGCGCGAGGTGCAGGGATGTGCGCCTCTGCCGTGTCCGGGCCCCCACGCCACCACCCCGGGTGCCGGGGCGCTTCCCCCTTCTTGGCTTGACACAGGGGAGCCGGCGCCTCCGGCTGGAACCACCGGAGCCAGGAGACGAGGGAACCTGGGAAATACACTTCCACCGCCTCTGAGCCATTAGTCTATTCAAGTTTGCTACAGCTACGAGCAGTCACCTAAGTAAACATATATTTGCCAGTTTTCTCCACAAACTACACCACTCAGTGTTGTCTGCTTTAAAGCTAACTGATCTCAAAGGAATCTTCAAGGGAACGAAGCTGCTCGTTCCAGGAGAACACCGACAGGTGCAGCCAGGTGCTCATCAGGCAAGGGCTGACCCAGGAAGCGTTTTTCCCCGTCTGACCGGCCCTTACCCTCTTCTTCCTCCTCCTCCTCTTCCTCCTCCTCCTCCTCCAGGCTCCCTCCCGTCTCTGAAGGGCTCTGGGGGCTGAGCCCGCAGCCCCTGCACCTCCCTCTCCCCCCGTGCCTCCCCTCCCAGTAGGAAACGCGTGTGACACCCAACTCTGGAACCTGAAGGCTAGCAGGAGATCTCCAAACTCCTGCAAACACCTATTGTTCCCCGTGACGCCGTGCCCACGGAGCCCGGCCCCGAGCAGCTCCCGCTGGCAGCAGAGGGGAACTAACAGGAAAACCGGCTGCCGTGTGCGAACAGCGATTAGGCAAACGTGGGTGACTCATCGCTCCTCCCCGTCCAGAACCTTATAGGAATCCCGAAATCAACCGCAAGTGTCCACAACAGAGACTCAGCAAAACTGGAATCGAAACAACACTCAGCTACGAGCCCAGCTCACTCACAGAAACAGGAACCGGCCGATGTGGCAACCCAGGCACACGCGTGACGTGGGCGCACGCGGAAACACAGGCGGCCGGGAGAGTCTGGTGCCGGCCACGGCAGAGCGTCGGGCCCGCAGCCCACACGGGCAGCCACCCGGGAGCAGCCCAAGCAGCCTGGGAGCCGGCGCGGCCGTTCGCCGTCCGCGGGCACGTCCCCAAGGAGGGACAGAGGGAAGGCGGGGACGCCCCAGGGGCGGCAGCTGGGAGCCCAGAGCTGCTTGCAGGGACGGCCCTGCCCGCGGGTCTCTCAGGGCCCAGCTGGCTCCTGGGCACCCGCAGAGCACCTGCATGCCGCCCTGGACCCCCACCAGGCTGCCACCAGCACACCAAGGGCTGAGCCACGCAGGCTGGCAGGGCTGCTGGGCGTGGGAACCGAGGCGTCCCGTGAAGTAGGGGCGCACCTGCCTTCCCGACACAGGGAACTCGGGGGCAAAGGAACCCTCAGAGAACATGTGCAGTCTCCTTCCCCCGGCCCCCAAGTGACCTTCCTGCAGCTGGGACGCGTCCAAGGACTGGGGCGCCTCCCCGGAGCCAGGCGCAGGCGCTGCCGTGGAGAGAGGGGCTCGCCCGGAGCACAGCCCGGCTGGCGAGCGGGAGCGGGACAGCCGCCTCGACACGCAGGTCCTTCCCGGTTCGTCCCTGCCCCTCCTGCACGTCACTGCCTCCACAGGGACGGTCCCCACCCCCCAACCTCCCCACCTGGGGGCAAGCGGAACCTCACTGTCAGCTCCCAGCGCCAAGGGGGGCTGAACGTCCAAGGTGTCTTTTCCCGAATCAGAGAGCTGCCCTGAGCCGCCCCAGGGAGGACGGGCTCGTGGAGCCCGGCTAGGGTGCAGAGCAGCTCCCGCGGCCTGAAGCCCGGCTCCTGGGGGAGCACCGGCCAGGCCACAGGGCGGCCGGCGGGGCCAGCTCCGACCCAGTCAGACGCAACGCGCTCGCCCCGCAGGGCTGACCCAACCCTTTCCGTCTCGGCCTCCCCTGTCCTGCCGCTGGCCTCCGCGCCAGTCCGCACCCGCCCCCGCCGGCGTTTGGCCGGCCTCCGGCTCCCCACTCCCTCAGCCCCGCCGCAGGGGGGCCCCAGGGAAACATGGGGGTGGTGGGGGGGAACAACACAGCCCTGACCGCCCGTCACTGCCGTTTCGGAGACGAGGAGACCGAGGTTTGGGAGGAGAAAGCAGCTCCCTGCCCTGGGGGGGGGGGGGGGGGGCCGGCTGGAAGGGCGGCACAGGGACTCGCATCTTGGCGCCGCGAGCGCCCTCTCCGAACGCCCACCGAGTCCAGCCCCCGGGGAACACACCGCTGAGCGGAGCAGGCTCCCCGCCGCCACAGCACCCAGCGTCCCGGACACCGAGGCAGGTGCTCGAGGGCACCGGCCACCGTGCAGACAGCCCCCGCCCCGGCCTTCGGGGACCTCGGAAGGCACTGTGCTGGCTTCTCACCAAACGGAACACGCGGCCCTGGCCGGGCAGCTCAGCTGGTTGGGGTCAGAGCGTCCCCCCGGTACGCCAAGGCTGTGGGTTCAATCCCTGGTCAGGACACATACAGGAATCAGCCGGTGAATGCATGAGTAAGTGGAACAAGAAATCCCTCAATCCACCTCACCTCCAATAAAAAAACAAAAGAAAACCTAAACCAAACTGACCATACTCTTGCCACTCCACCCAGCAACCAGGCTCCTCGGTGCCCGCCCGCAGGAGCCAGGGACTCACACCCGCCCCTGGGAGCCAGGCGCCCTCTGGCGGGCGGGCGGGCGAGCCCACAGGCCGCGGCCACCCGGAGAGTGGAGAGCCGTCCAGCCGGAAGAGGACCTGGAAGAAACGTGACGCGTACCACTAAGCGACAGAGGCCATCGGCCAGGGCTGCCCACAGCTGGACTCCCACCAGCGACGCCCCGAGGAGACAGAACTGAGGAGACGGGGAAGTCAGGTGCGGGGGCTGGGGGCGGGCAGGGCGCAGGGCATGTCAGGGCGAACCACTCCGCCTGAGTCCATGATGGCGCAGACGCGTCACGGCGACACCTGTGCAAACCGCAGGGCGCCCAGCACCGGGAGGGACACGGTGACATCGCAGGCGCCCCTCTGGAGGGGAATGCTGACGGGGGGGGGGGGGGGGGGGCCCGCTCTGCGTACGTGGGGGCCGAGGGGACACAGAAAAGCCCGGGCTTCCTGCCTAATTGTGCTGTGAATGTGAAACTGCTCTAAAATAATCCAGTTCATTAAAAAAAAAAAAGGTACATTGAGCCCGGCCAGTGTGGCTCAGGTGGTTGGGCACTGTCCTGCAAACCAAGAAGTTGCAGGTTCGATCCCCGGTCAGGGCACATGCTGGGCTGCGGGTTCAGTCCTGAGTCCAGGTGCACCCGAGAGGCAACCCATCGGTGTTTCTCTCCCTCTCGCTCCCCCTCCCTTCCCCTCTCTCTGAAACTAGCAGCCTGTTCTCGGGTGAGGACAAAAAAAGTATGTTGAGATAAAAAAATCTGTCTTCACACAAACAGGGAAGCAGCGTTAACACAGCAAACAGCCTGGGGCACTGGAGACAGGCTCCCCACCCTCCCGTGGCCGCCCACCCCAGCCCCCACGCCACCCACCTGCTGACCTAGGCGCCCCCCGTGTGGAAGCCAGGCCCCACTCCACTGGATGCAACTCACGGGGTCGGGGGGGGGGGGCGCTCCAGAACGCACTCCCCTTGCGGACACAGCTTCTGCTCTCCCGCGGGGCTGTCCCGAGAGCAGGCAGACACAGAGACACACACACACACACACACACACACACACACACACACACATGGCCCCAGCCTCGGAGCCGGGAGAGCCTCCCACTGCTCCCTGCTCCCTTCCTTCTCTGGCCCCCGGCAGCACGCCCGCCCCAGGGCTGTCTGCGCGCCCTTCCCACCCGCTCCTGCCCCCACTCCTGCCCCCTCACCTCCTCCCCAGCTCTCCCTCCACCCGCACCGCAAAGTCCCCGGTGACCTGCTTTCTCCACACGGCCACTTCTCAGTCCCCTCTTCCCTGACCCCTCCGCACCCTCTGCCCAAGTGACTGCTGCCCCCCTTGGTCTCCCTGGGGTCCCCCCTCTCAGGCCGCTCGGCGCCGCGGCCGCACACTCCTGGGCACTGTCCTCTGACCACCCACGTCTGTGGTGACCTCACCTGCTCCCAGACCCCCCACGATGCCAGCCACACGCAGCTGCTGCGTCCCGCCCAGACCCCGCTCCCCGAGGCCAGGCCCTGCCCACCCCGCCGCCTTCCCGAGGTGACTCAGCTGCCTCAGACAGCGGAGCGCCCCGCCTTCCCTCCCACACCTGTCTGCACCGCTCTCCCCTTCCGCAGGTTCCGGCCCAGACCCCAGCCTCTTCTTGGACGCCTTGCTCCGCTCCACACCCCAAGTGCACGCCTCACGCCACAGCTGCTTCCCCCGTCCCCGCGGCGACCGCGCGGGGCAGCCCCTCCCCTGCCCAGCACCTCGCGGCCACCGCGGCCGCGCTGCTGCCAAGATGAGGTGCAGCCAACGCTCTCACGGGAGGCGGAGCCCCAGCACGGCCCACCGCACCCCTGCCCCTGGGGTCACGCCCTGGGGAGACCCCCGTCTCCAGCACAGGAATGTGACGGCCACCCAGGGTCAGGTCCTGTCTCATGGCACCGGTCACTCTAGGGGAGATGGTTCCCAGGGGCCTCCCCTCGGCAGCGAGCCCTTCAGACAACGAGGCTCTTCCTGCAGAAAAGGGGTTCCAAGTGTGAGAAGAGCTTCACACCGGGGACGTCCTCCATTGCCAGCTCCGCAGACGGAGGGCGCACGGCGAGGACCGTGAGAGGCCTCCCGGAGCGGAGAGTGGCCCCGCTCACGGTGGGGGGATGGGGTCTGAGGACTGTGTCCCGTCACCACAGGGCACTGTGGCCGGCCGACCACCAGGACGGGCACGGAGGCAGCCACTCCCCCGGCCCAGCCTCCCCCTGAGGCCACAGCCGCCGGCGGTCTGGTTCCCTCCCGGATGGTCCTGAGAAAGGCCAGCGCGCACATGGAGCCAGGGGCGCCGCCGGAAGCCGCTGTGCTGGTGGCTCTTCGTCCGCATCAGGGGACGGGCAGCACAGCTCCACCGCTCCACGCCGCGAGCCCGGCCAGCACCCCCCAGTGGACGGCCTGTGGCCCCACGGCCCGGCCGCTGGCCCCCGGCGTCCCTGCCCCCGTCGAGCACTCGGCATCACTCAGCTGCTGGCCTCCCTCTGCGGCGCCGGGCCTGCCTGCGCCCCCTCACCTGAGCAGCCCTCCTCCCAGGCACCTGCTTCCAGACTCTTCCCTTCCCTTCCAGGTCTGTGCCCGAGTCCCGCCTCCTCACTGACCCCACGGGCACTGCCCGGCGGGCAGCCCCGACCAGCTGGGCTGCCTGGCCGCTGCCTCTGCGCCTCCTCCCCCACAGCACCTCTAACGCCCAGCGTGCACATGCCGCTCCCTCCCTCCCTCGCTCCCTCCCTCCCTCGCTCCCTCGCTCTTCCGTGCGGTCACCATCAGCCCCCTCCCGGTCCACCCCGAGCTCCTCGAGGGCAAGGCCTTGGCCTCATTCACAGGTGAGGGCTCCCGGGCGTGTGGCAGAGGCTCGGCGTGTGTTTCCTAAAAGGACGCACGACGAGAGACACTGAGGACCTGGCACAGTGCTGCCCACCGCGGGCACTCTGCGTGATGACGCCCGTGACCTGCAGCGCAGTGCGGGGCAGTGGGGCCCCACGCGCCCGGCCGCTCCGCCTGAGCACAGCCGCACGGCCACGGCGGGCTCCCCAGCAGTGCCCGTGGTGGCAGCCAGACGACCTCCCGCCTGGGTCCAGCACGCAGACAGCTGGCTTCCCGTGGCTCCTGTCAGCCGCACCTGCAGGGGGACACCGCCTGCTGCCCCCGCTCCAAACGCAAAGGACAACCTCCAAGGGAAGCTCACCCGGAGTCAGAGACACATCTCCGGTCAAGGTCGCCGGCGACCTCCCAGCGCTGAGAGCGCGGCTGGTAGGAGCCCAGCGGTGCAGCTCGCGGCTGGGGAGGCCAGGCCGGCGTTCCATGACCACAGGGGTCAGCGGCTGGAAGTCTCCCAGCACCCGACTTCACAGCGGAGGGAGGGGAGGCCCGAGGGAGGGGAGACCCCAGGGTGGGGAGACCCAGGCGGGCTCAGGGGAGCCAGGGTCAGCGTGTGCCTGGGTGGACGCCCGAACGGAGCCGGAAGGACAGAACTCCGGGTAACTGACGCAGCTCGCGGCCCTCAGTCGGGGACAATGGCGGCCGCCCCCTCCGCTCGTCTCCTTGCTCGCTAAATCCGTCCTGCTTCCGTCTGCTCCGGGCCTCCCACTCGCTGCGCCACCGCCCCGCCGCTGTCCTCCACCCCCGCCAGCCCACCCCGCCCTTGTGGCCGGCGGGAAGGCCAACCAGACCTCGCAGGCAGCAGGCCTTACACCTCAGAGTGGCCCCGGCCTCAGCCTCACAATTCCAGGTGCCTCGGGGCGGGGGGGGGGGGGGATGCCCTGAGGGGGAGCCCAGTGCTGACCTCCCTGCCCCGGTTCGGGGCCCCCGCACACCTCTAGCCCCCCCCCCTTGCAGAGGACCTGTCAGCTCCAGGGCCACGGGCCTGCAGAAGAGCTGAGACGAGAGGGGCTCTGCACCCACCCGTGGCCCGTCTGCTCCCCCAGCCCCAGCCCTGGCTCTGCCCCCAGCACGGGGTGCAGAGGCAGCGGAGCGGCTCCCGCGGGAAGGCCTGGGGAATCGGACCCTGGAGCCGGACAAGCGAGTGTTCTGGCCGCAGCTCTGTCTGCCCCTCGGACCTGCGCGTTAGCCCCCTGAGCCGCCTGCAGGGCGCGGCCAGTCTCTGCTGGAGGGGCTGTGAAAGACTCAGGGAGAGGAAGGCCCAGTGCCGCTCCCAACAGGGCGGCTACTGCCCACTCGCCCACTCGGGGGGGAGCCGCTCAGGAGGTGGCGCCGAGCCCCTTCAGGCAGCTGGGGCACAGCCCCCCTCGTCCAGACAGTTCCCGTTGCCGAGAGGGACTGGCGTGTAGCCCCGGACCCGGCGGCTCCTCGTTTTCACGGCCCTGTAAAGAGGGGTCCCGCGCTCACTCTGCAAACACGGACACAAGCCCCAGGGCGGCAGGGTGCCTGCCGGGTCTGAGACCACAGGCCAGCCCACAGCCAGGCCAAGGGAGCAGCGGCCAGCGCTCCCCCCCTCAGGTACCAGGGCGGCGCGCCCACCCCCAGCAGCTCAGATACTCAGCAGCGCGCCCTGCCCGCCCCCCCCGCCCCCCGTGCAGCCCAAAGTCTCCAGGGGCCTTAGCAAGCAGATTCTGTAGAAAAGTCACAGTTCGCTGTTACACCTCAGTTCACTGACGCTGATTCTGAAATGGTCACAGCAGCAGAAAACCAGTCAGCCGGGCAAAACAGTAACAACAGGGTAAACAGCAGCAGGTCCGCCACGTGCTCAGGGCCGCACACTCACGGCACCTCCCCCCCACCACGGAACCCCAACAACACTCTGACGCGGGAACTGACTTCTGTTTGCTAGACGAGACACTGAGGCCCAAAGACCCGAGCCCTGCACCACTTCTGCACCCCTGCGAGCTCCCGGGCCCCCCGCTCACTGCCTCCCCCAGACCCCCCCACTCACTGCCCCACCCAGCCCCCCACTCACTGCCTCCCCCAGACCCCCCACTCGCTGCCTCCCCCAGACCCCCCCACTCACTGCCCCACCCAGCCCCCCCACTCACTGCCTCCCCCAGACCCCCCACTCGCTGCCTCCCCCAGACCCCCCACTCACTGCCTCCCCCAGACCCCCCCACTCACTGCCCCACCCGGCCCCCCGCTCACTGCCTCCCCCAGACCCCCCCACTCACTGCCCCACCCGGCCCCCCCGCTCACTGCCTCCCCCAGACCCCCCCGCTCACTGCCCCACCCAGCCCCCCCACTCACTGCCTCCCCCAGGCCCCCCCGCTCACCCAGGCGGCACAGGCGGTGCGCACCCACACCCACCAGCACTCAGCACAGGGTGCAGACACCACTCCAGGAATTTTAAGCAGGGAGGGACTTGACTTAAGGAAGTGGATGGTTTCAAGAAGGCTGCAAGGGCTCCGCACGGGCCCCCAGGACAGGCCCCCTGAGCTGGTGCCCCGGGGAGCCGCCATGTCGGTGCTGCCCCTGGGACGACGGGAGTCAGCGTGCGGCAGGGCAGGAAGCCGCCACCGCCGTCACCCACAGGCCTGCTCCCTCGGCCACTGGGGCCCTCACCACCTCCATGCCCTTACTCCTTGACAAGCCCCCTGTCCCCACTGTTGGGAACCGCCCTGCCTGGTTTCAGGAGCTGTAACCACCCCCCCCCCCCCCAGGGCTAAGGAGGAGGGAATGACCTTGGACCATAAGCCACTTAGGAGACAAGGTTTATTTCCCTGGCAGGAGCCTCTGCCCCTTTTACTTAGCCCTGCCTGGCCCCCAATGCTTGGTCGGTTAGCCAATGACGGGTAAGATTCCCCCAAGGGGGGGAACGACCTAAGACAGGCACAATCACAGGGAGGCCCCAAGGAAGGACTTGGGGGGCTAAGCAAAAGGGGGTGATGGACCCTCGCCCCCTCAGCTTCGACATAGCCTGAGTCCTCACTCTGTCTGCGAGAAAATCTCCTAATCCCTTGGCTGCCTCACTTCCCCCGCCTGACTAAAGCCTGAGACAGTGACAGAGGGCGGTGCAGCCCTGGGCAGGAAAGGGCGGGTTCCCCGGATGATCAGACCTAAGAAAGAATATGTAAAATCCTCTGAAACCTGCTTTGTTTAGAGTGCTCTCAATTAACTGATAAGGGTCTTGTAACAGGGTGCAGCCAAGAGGGGAGCCTAATTGGCTCCACACCACAGGGCCACACACCTGCCCAGGACCTGGCAGCTGGAGCCAATTGTGAGAGGAGCCGGAAATGGGGCTGCAGAGGAAGATCGGCGCCGGGATTTAAACTGAGACTCGGCAGCCATTGGAGGAGGAGAACCATGGGCAGCCCTGAAGGGGGGAGAACCACACAGCTTTAGCAGAGTGAAGGCTCTCACAGCCTTGAGAGGGAGAACCACACGGCTCTGGCAGAGTGGGGACTCCCGTGGTCCGGGGAGAGAGGACCACGTGCCTTTGCCAGAGGAGGGACCCCCGCAGCTTTAGGAGATACGGTACTCTGGACTGGGCAAAGGGGGAAGGAAGGAAGGACTGTGTCTGTTTGTGGGTGTTTTTAGGGACTTTAGGGAAGACATTAGGTCCCTGCTTTAAGTCTGTATAGCATTAAATAAACATTTCCTTTCCTTTTCACAAATCTCTGGCATGGAGAGACGTCTTTCCTCTGGCGGCGGACATAACGGACCCGGGGACTTCTTTATATCGTCCCAGGCCCCCCTTGTTTGTTCTGTAACAGTCTGAGCAGGAAAAGACTGTTCCCCACAGTTTTGTGGCCCTTTAGCTAACTGACCCCGACTCAGAATAGGCCCCAGTAGTTCTGTGTACGTTATCCATGTTCCGTCCTCACTGCCTGACACTGACTGATGAGCTTCACCTGCGTTCCTGTGCAAACGAACCCAATGAAAGCCCAGTGAGGAACAGGCTCCCGGCCCTTCTGCTTTGAGAGATCGGCCACCCTTCCTCCCCCAGCAGATCCTGTCTTGGTAGACGGATTCTCATTCGAGGCAACCAGGGGGACCCTGCGGGTGGAGCCCCTCCAAACCCCAAAGACTCCCACGCTGCCTCCTACCCCCCAGCACCAGGCCCGGTGAGCTGGGGACAGAGGCTCCGGGGTGGCGAGAGTCCCCTGGGCTCGGGGGGTGAAGCGGAGAAGCAGGGTGACTCAGAGGCCTGGCTGGGGCCCCCAGAGACCTGCCCCCACAAAAACTCGCACAGCCTGCAGTCCTCCGAGCACCAGGCCCTCGCTGTGACACCCCTGTCATTCACCCATAAAATGTGTAGTAGGTTCCAAACGTTTTTGGCACAAAGCCCTTTCCCCTTCAAAGGAATTCTAGATTGAAACTCTGATCCTGGCTGGGGTGGCTCAGTGGACTGAGTCCCGGCCTGCGAACCAAAAGGTCGCTGGTTCGATCCCAGGTCAGGGCACATGCCTGGGCTGTGGGCCAGGTCCCCAGTTGGGGGCGTGTGAGAGGCAACCGACTGATATTTCTCTGGCACATCAGTGTTTCTCTCCTTCTCATTCTCTCCCTCCCGCTCTCTAAAAATAAGTAAAATATTTAGAGGAAAAAAATCCTTCTCTAACACTTTAAGATCCTGAGACAAGAAACTCACTAGACTTGGCCTGTGATACCACATATTTGACTCGTTTGTCATTACTGCCACTGGCCCCCAGAGGAACTCAACGATGGCTCGCAACAGTGTCACCGCCACCGAGAAGAGGGCTACAACAAAGAGGAGACGTCTGACTTCTGGCGCACGAAGCAGGAGGGACGTTCCAGAGCCAGGGGCCGTAGGGAAGGCCCGCGGGAGTGGACGGGGCCCCTCGCGCAGGAGAAGAGGCCCCACCACAGGCCGGGAGGGAACCACCGCGGGGCGAGGCCCGCTCCGCCCGGGCCACCTGCTCCCCAGGGGCACGGGGAGAAGGCCTTCCCACGCCCACGGCGCGGCGGCCAGGGCGGCGAGGCCGAGGGCACGCGGACGCGCCAGCAGGCGTGCAAGGGCTCCCCGACGCTGTTTCAGAGAGGGGACGCCGGCTCCAAGGTGCCGTCGCCCACGCAGGGACGCACAGCAGGCGTGGGTACGGGCTCTGGAACCCCACAACTAAGCTCTCTCCTCGCTGCGGCTTCCCAGCCACCCTCATTGGAGCGAGGTTTCCCAAACTTGCCGAGAGCCCCGAGGGGCTGTGGACACCCGTCCCCCAGGTCCCCTGCAGCGACCCCGATTCTGGAGCTCCAGGGCCGCTGGACACTCCCCGCACGCCCCCTCCACGGCCGCGCCCTCCTCACAGCAGGTGGCGGTTCGGGCCTCCCGTTTGCTCGTGCGACTGACTCTTGTGCCCGCTTCGCCGCCGAGCCTGGACGCCCAGCACAGTCACTGCCTGCGACCACTGGCGCCGCCTGCGGCACCTGCGCCCCCACCGAGGGCCGCGCCTGGGACACACACACACTGGCCGAGCGACAGCACACAAGCACAGACAAGGGGCCGATGCTGCGGGACACACCCCCACGGGGACCCCCGCAGCCCTGGTGTGGCGCCTGGGGACAGGGTGCACGGTCTGGTCCCGACACACGTGACAGCACACACCTCCGCAGTGAGGCCGGGGCCAGGGCACGACACAGGCACACAGCCACGCAGGAGCATGGGGCACACGACCGGGGGCTCCCGGAAACACCAGCCCTGAGCTATGGGGGTGGGGGGCTGGAGTGGGAAGCGTGGGCGACCCCCCCCCCCCCCCCCCCCCGTCCCCGGCCTCCTCAGCACCGCTGGCGGGCCCAGAGCGCGCAGGGCAGCGGCAGGAAGGCCCCGCAGAGAACAAGGCAGGAGACGCCGGCCACTGGGGCGCTGACACGGACCATCTGTGAGGCGCCCTCAGCCGCAGCGGGTCCGAGGCCAGGAGGTGACGACAGGCTGTGCGCGAGAGCCGGGGACACAGGGGCGACAGCCGACGGCCCGGGCCCACGCGGCACCCGGCCACGCTCTGGGCGGGGCCTGCTCCGCGGGCGGGGGACACGCAGCGACACCCGCGCGACGAGAACAGCGGAGCCGGTCTGCAGCCCACGGCCCGCCTCCCCCAGGAAGCACGGAGGCGGCAGGCGTTACCTGGAGAAGAAGTGGCCGAAGGGCCCCAGCAGCTTCAGTTTACTCCCCTCCGCAGCTCCGTCCGCGCGGTCCTGCCGGGGCCGGTCCCGGCTCCCCCCGGCGGAGCTCAAGGCGACGTCGGCGAACTGCGGGTCGTCGTCGTCGTTCTCCAGGGTCACGATGGCGCTGGAGCTGCTCGTGACCACCAGGTCCAGGATGTCCTCGTTGCTGACCGACAGCGTGGCGGACAGCTCGGTGCTGAGGCTGGACACGCTGCCCACGGAAACATCGTCGCTGCGGCTCAGGGCCCTGGCCGCGGGGCTGTGCGGCTTCACCGAGTCGTAGCCCGTCCTGGGGAACGTGGAGGACTTCCGCACGCCGGGCCCCCGCTCGGCGCCGGCGGGCGCCGGGGGCGCGCAGGAGGGCAGCGGGCACGCGCTCTGGCAGGCCCGCTCGGGGGCCGTCTCCGCCTCGGGCTGCCTCCTCCTCACGCGGGGCACGCCGCAGGCCACGGGTTCGGGGTCGCCGATCTCGAGGGTGGGGATGCCTGAGTCCGCCGACTGCAGGCTGCGCTGGTCCGGCGCCCCGGGGCTCGGCCTGGGCCCGAGCTCGGTCGGCGACAGGGGGCTGGGGGCCTTGAGGTTTGCGCACTGCAGGCTCTGGATGTGGGTTCCGGGCGGACCGTCCAGGATGCCCATCAGGGCCACGCCATTCGTGGGGCTGGAGAGGCTCCCATCGGTCATCTTGGTCCGAGGAGAAACTAGGGGAAACAGCACAGCGGGAGTTAAGGCCGCGGAGGGGAAGGCGGACGACCCCACTCCACCGGTGCACAGCTCCAGTGGCCCGACACCTTCCTGGAGAAGGAATCCCGGGAAAAAGAGGCCCTGCGTACCCAAGTGTTCGTTCGGGGCCAGCAGCCAGAGATCTGGCGTGAATTACTACGATATCAAGTGCCAGGAAGATAACTCGAGCAAAGGACACACGTAGGGCAAAGATACATAAAATAGTCACCTCCGCCACCTCGTGGCCACCCACCGGTCACACCTGCGGCCTCCAGGGCAGCACTGGCAGCGGCAGGAGGACGGGCCAGGCACAGTCGGGGGTCTCCGTGGTGTGCAGACGGGCCACCTCTGCTGGGAGCACGTGGACTCCTAACCCGCACGCGGGCCGGGGCTCTGCCTGCCCCGAGGCAGCGCGCACACCCCACCGCCCCGCCCGGGCCGGGCGCTCGGAGGGCCGGGGCTGCGTCCTGTGCCCCGAAATGGGCAGGTCTGACTCCAGGTCAGGGCACGTGCCTCGCCTGCGGGTTCAGTCCCTGGAGACAACAATCAGTGTTCCTTTCTCACCCCCCCCCCAAGCCCCCTTCTTCCTCTAAAATCAGCAACCGTATCCTCAGGTGAGGTTTTCTAAAAACAATCAAGTTGTTTTTAAAACAAGATCAAGGAGACACGCCCCATGCGGCCAGAGGGCCCGGGCACAGCCCTGCTGGCAGCGGCCCTCCACAAAGGCGGCGTCGCCCGGTCAGGCCCGCGAGGGGAGGCGCAGCACCCCCTCGCCACAGGAGAACTTGCGGGCACAGAGGTTCAGAACCAGGCCCGGCCGACACCACACGGTCACTCAGGGCAGGGCTGGGGTCTGCGGGGCTGAGCCCCCGTGCAGGCCACACCTAGTGGGTGAACGGCTTCGTGCGGAGTCAGAAAAGCCCAGGTCAGAAGACTGGCTCAGTGGGGACGGACAAGCCACACGGGAAAAAGATGGACCACGGGCCCACAATACAGACTGAGAAGTCAAAGCAGCCGGTGACACACACACACACACACACGGACACATGCACACCCTCCAGGGCCCGGCCTGCCGTCCTCTGGCTGAAGGCTGCGGTGGGGAGGAGGGGCAGCAGTTTGGACAGCACGGTGTCCAGAGGACTGAGGACCCTGGCATCAGCGATGTCACCCTCTACTGTCCTTTAAAGTGTCAAAACTAAAGGGGTCTGGCGGTGCATCTTCATCTGACCTGTGCACCGAGCCCCGGAGAGGATAGGGCTCCCGGGTCCCCCCTGCCCCGGCTCCCCCCCCCCACCCCGCCCTTGGCCTCGGGGGAGTGAGAGCCCTGCGGGAAGAGGAGAGGGGGCACTCACGCCCCGCAGAGCTCTGTGGGCGGCGGCCTCCATCAAACAGGAAGCCCCGAAGGCTCTGAGGCAGGGCCGCAGCCGGGCCCTTTGGATAACGACGCCCTCCCGCCCTCCCGGGTGTTCATCCAGCTCCGCACAGAGCCTTCCCGCCCCCTTCCAGGCGCCTGGCCGCCTCTCACCGTCCGCGCGGCCGACACCACCACCACCGCAGAGCCAGCTCCGCAAGAGCAGGGCGGGGGTGGGGGGTGGGGGGTGGGTTCATCGCCCTCCCTCCGCGAACTCCAAGGAACCAGACAGCACAGCCCCGACGCAACAACCGAAGTGCGAAGGAAGGAACGGAAAGGCAGAATTCAGGGAGAGGCGAACCGCACGCAGACCCTGCGACGCGGCCCCGCGAGGGACGGGGGCTGTCTGACCGCGACGCTCCGCTCCTCGGTCGCGGTGTCTCTCGGGAGGCGGAACCTCGCGCTGCCCCAGAACAAACCCACCAGCGCGGCCAGAGCCCCACACACAAACGAGAGTGTAGCGCTGCCCTGTGAAAGCCCTTCGCAGGAAAGAAAGTGCTGCTCTCTGGGCACCGACACCAGTGTGGGCACCGCGGGGAGGGGAGGCTGGAGGTGGGGACAGGGGAGATAAATGGTGAAGCAAAAAGCAACTAATTAACTAAAAATAAAAACAAAAATCATAGAGTAAAAACTCGGTTCACCCCCTGGAAGTGCCTGAGCACCGCTCTCACAGGTGAGCACCTTCTCAGCGCTGGGGCAGTTCCCCCTGCCCTGAGCCCCCGGGCTGCAGCCTCCCCGGGCCCCGGCGGGTCCCGAGCTGCTCCCCAGCAAGGCCACAGCAGACCGTGTCTGGGACCCTGCTCTGGGGGGTCTCGGAGCTGAGCCGGGGCAGCGAAACAAAGGGTTCACGTGAGGAAGACACAGGGAGTCAGACTTGGACAAACCTGAAAGTTCTACTTTTTTATTTTATTTTAACGAAAAGGAAAACACAGGTAAGAGATCATCTTGGGAGACGTCAAGGGTGATCAGAAGCATCCGAGCACCACCAGGACTCGGACAGGCCCATGGCACGAAGCCTGGACTCCGGAGGGCGGGGCTCGGACGGGCCTGGCTGAAACCCCTGCTCTGCCACCAACCTGCTGGGGTGGCCTTGGGGGGACAGGGGGGTGCTGGACCTCTGAGCCTCAACTCCCCTCCCCCCAGCAGGGAACCGGGGCCACCCCAGAAATCCCAGGGGGGCCTGAGAGCAACGAGAGGAGGAGGTCCAGGGAGAGCGGCAGCACACCCTGCACCCGACACGGGCAGGTACCCCGTGAACAATGAATGGGAACTTTCTCTACTTGAGCCACGTTAAAAGCTCAAGCACCCGCAAAAAAATGAACTTGAACTGAAATGCCACAGCGACAGGAATGCGTGACAAGTGCGGTAAGTGAACCCAGGGACCCCTCTCCGAGTCACCTGAGGGCGCACCGGGAAGGACGGTGGGCGTGGCCTCACAGGGCCACCCGGATCCCCATCCCCGGGCGTCCGCTAAGGGAGCTGCTGAGCCCCGGCGAGGCCTCCGGGCCCTCCAGTCCAGTTCAAGTTCCCTGAGCTTCAGGAACAGGGTGTTCCTTCAGGAAAACAAACCCAAAAGGGAAAAAGCACTTCCACTTGCAACACGCCCTGAAACCAAAAGCTGCAAGGGCCAAGGCCACCTGTCCTCAAACCCTGCCCCCTGGCGTCCCCAGTGCTGTGGAACCAGAAACCGCACCCTGGAGAACAAGGGCCTTCCGGGGTGCCCTGCCGGGGCGGCGGTGCACAGCACCTGCGGACACCGGCTGCGGGGCGGCCTCTGGGAGCCTGCCAGGAGGCCAACTGCCGATGGCCGGCCTCCAAGTCTCACGTCTTCTGGAGACAGGACAAGCCTCAAGGCCCCGAGCTGGCACAGGGCGCTCCCGCCCCGCCCCTGCCTGCCTCCCCAGCCTCACACCGTCACTCCGGCTCTGCCGGCACCCAGGGCTGCCGCACCGTGCCTGGGGCGCTCCCAGCAGGGCCTTCGGCGCCCCCCAAGATCTGGTAGCAGGTGCCACCAGGAGGCACAGCCCACTCCCAAGGCCACCTCCTCCGAGAAGCCTTCCTACCTCTCCCAGGAAGCGGCAGGCCCTCCTCCCTCCAGGCCTCCTCTCGGCCACACCCCACCTAAGACAACTGTGTGCACAGCCGTCCCCATGTCTGCCGGTACCAGCCTCCAAGGTCCAGGCAGACACAGCACTGACAGCGCCCGGACACCACTGCTGGACACACAGCCGGCACAGATTAAGGACTCGCAAATCCATTTGCTGAATGCATTGCTACTAACAGCTACGTTCTAAGTGGGCAGGTTCCAGGTGCGGTCGATCCAAGAAACACCTGCCGAGAACTCGGTCATGCTCCCAACACAAGGCCGGCAGTGGGCGCATCGGGACGAGGAAGAGACCCCGTCCCGTGGAGCCCCTGGCAGGCGAGCGGACGGCAGACACGGCCAGCAGGGGAGCAGCGGCCACCCCGTGCCTCCCGTCTGCCACCAGGCCGGCCAGCAGGGAGCACCGCCAGCGGGGCAGGGAAGTGAAACACCACACAGCGTTTCCCCAAGGCCACAGCACGACGGCCCGGGGACACAAGCTGCCGCCGCAGCCACCACACGGCACACCCTCAGGCTCTCGGGCACGGCCCGGCAGCAGCCGTGCAGGCAGATGCTCCATACAAGCGTGATGACGCCGCCTCCTGGACCAGAGAAACACCCCGGCCGTCAAGGACGGAAAAGAAGACGACAACGGTGTCCATCTCGGGCGGCAAGGCCACCTGAGTTTTATCTGCCGCCACAGAGCGGAGCCCTGGGGTGAGTCCCGGGGGTGCTGCAGGCCGGAGAGCGGACAGCGGCTCCGGCCCGTGGGCCTGAACAGGGCTGGACAACAGCTCCATCTCGAAGCAAAGCTTTCCTTTTCTCCTGCTTAAAAACCAACAGGACGGGGTCTTGACTGCACCTTCACGGACAACAGGAAGAGTTTACAAAGCCAGAACCAAATGACTCCGTTCTGGTCCCGGGCGGGGAGACACGCTCACTGGCGACTTCGGGGGGGCAGTTGCACCGCCCCCCCACGCAGACGCCCCTGGCTCCTTCCCATCCATGACTCGGCCCTCCGAGTCCTCCGAGTCCACAGCCCCGGAGTCCAGCTGCGCTCCGGAGACTGCACAGGAGAGCCGCTCCCTCAGGCCCCACCGGCACAGGAACGGGGCGCGGCTGCTCCCCCCGACCCCTCCGGGGGGCTGTGGGAGCTCACCTGCGCTGCCACGAGGCCCATTGACCCAGCTCCATGCTCCTTCTCCTCTCCAGAGCTGAGTGCACGGCTACCTACGGCACGTGCCCTGTGGACAGCGTGTCCCCTGTGGACAGCGTGTCCCCTGTGCATGAGCCAGCCCCACAGAGGGCTCCGCGGCACCAGCCCCCATCTTCCTTTCTGTCACCCAGGTTCCCGGAAAGAAAGACAGGAGCCGGTCCAGGGCTCGGGTGCCTCGGCATCAACAATTAACGAGGGCAGCTGCCTCCGCTCGCCCAGCGCGCGCGGCACACCGGGCACTGCGCTCCCCGCTCAGTGTTCACGCCCACCTGCGGCGTGCCCTCCGCAGCGACCCCGTCATCACCGATGGGGATGCACAGGCATGAGACAGAGGCCCGGAAGGCGCGTGTGACAAAGCGGTGGTGCCAGGGCTGACCCGGCGCTGAGGCACTTTCTCTTCACACGGCTTGCACAAGGTCCTGAAACAGCAGGCTAATCTGCATTTTGTAGAATGAAAAGTCAACTACAAAAGTAGTCTAGTTTTTAAGTGGGTTATTCTTTCTTTTTTTTAAGTATCAATCTTTTTCTTAAAGATTTTATTTATTTACTTTTAGAGAGGGAAGGGAGGGAGAAAGAGAGAGAGAGAGAAACATCAATGTGCGGTTGCTGGGGGTCATGGCCTGCAACCCAGGCATGTACCCTGACTGGGAATCGAACCTGCGACACTTTGGTTCACAGCCTGCACTCAATCCACTGAGCTACGCCAGCCAGGTAAGTGGGTTATTCTTTACGATAAAAAAAAGCCCTTAAAAAAAAAAACAATTTCTTAGAAGTTCCATGTACTCCTCTGGAGGGTGAATGGCAACTTTCAGGCACCTGGAACTTAACACAACGTTGTTTAAATAGGTTTTGGTCCATCAGCAAACCGGGCAGAAACTGGGGCTAAACTGCCAAAGGTCCCGAAAGGCTCCTTCGCAACCCTACGGGACAGACTCTGAAGTCACACACCCCAAAGGTGGTCATGGTGAAAAGGCATGGCGGGGGGGACATCTGCAATTGAGGACTTTCAACATATGGGGGATTCCCCGCGCCGCCAGAATGTTTCAGCTGCATGTGGTGGTTTACCAAAACTAATTGTCCTAAGCGCCGGTGTGCTTGAGGGGCCACAGACAGGTCGGGGCATTCCGACCACTTAAGAAAGCCAACATAATTTACACTCACAATCGGTAATGAGAGACCAAACGTGCCACCGCCCGCGCCAGCCGCCACGAGCCCGGCAAGCGCACTGCAGACGCCGAGGCCCAGGGGGGCTGAGCAGCCTGCCCGAGCTCGCACAGGAGCACAGGCCGGACCCTCACTGGGCCTGACGTCGAGGCCGCAGGAATGGCTGCTGCTGAGCTCGGGAACACAGGCCCCACGTTCTGTGATGGTCGGTAAGCTGAACAGTTAACAGTTTTTTTCTGCATGTATGTTAGCTTCAATAGAAAAGTTTGAAAAATAAAGTAAATGAGGGGGGAACCCTGGCTGGTGTGGCTCAGAGAATTTAGTTCTGGCCTGCGAACCGAAGGGTCACTGGTTCAGTTCCCAGTCCGGGCACATGCCTGGGTTGCGGGCCAGGTCCCCAGTAGGGGTTGCTGGAGAGGCAACCACACATTGATGTTTCTCTCCCTCCCTTCCCTTCCTCTCTCTCTAAAAATAATTAAATAGAATATTTTAATAAACAAATAAGGAGGGGCAATGCAGGTTCTAGAGATAGATTGTCTGGGTTCAAATCCCAGCCTCTCCATTTTCTATGACCTTGAACGAGTTGCCTGGTTTTCCTGTGCCTCAGTTTCTGTGCAGTAAAGTGGGGCCGCCAGCAGAGCCTGTGTCCTCGGGCAGCTGAAAGACTGGGGGGCGTAGCCCACACAGGGCCTTCAGAACTGCTGCCAGGCAAGAGTTAAGCCCCAGAGGAGCTGGCTGGTGTTATTCTTTCCTGGGCACCGGATAGGCCCCGCCAGCTCAGGCCCACTATTTTAGCAACTCATTTGCATAAGCAAGCTCAGACACAGCCAGTCTGTCCGCACAGCCTGCTGCACAGCTTCCTCCGATCCCTAACGCGATCCCTAACGCCTCTCCTCTCACTTGCTGGGCAGCGCTGACCCGAGCTCTGGGCCTCCCCTTCCCCACCTGTAAAAGGAGCCGATCAGCCCTGCTGATCTACCTGAGCTCCTTCCAGCGCCACACTCCGGAATTCTAAACCCAAGCCCTAACCAAGTTTGCATCGTCCTAAAACAAACGTGAGCAGACAACACAGCCGTTTCCCTAAAATCCTCTGGCATCCATGTAAATGTCTGTTTTGATGACGAACCTTCTCCAAGGTCTCAGCGGTCCACCAGCAAGGACAGCATGCTGGGCAGGCAGGCATGCCCTGCACTGAGGCTGCGACAAGAAGGCTCTCAGAGGCTCCGACCCAGGTGGGAGACCCCCAAACCAGGTGCTCTGATAAATGGGGCCCTCGCTGTCACGGAGGCCTTTGGCAGGACACAAGCACAAGGAGGTGGAGGCACAAAAGACAGGAATTCACTTGCTGGACGGAGGGGTGGAGAAATGCAGGGGCGGAGAGGGAGAGACAGGGTGCCTGGTGGCGAGCGCTGGAGGCGGTCAGCAGAGGCAGGCGAGGCCGGGGCAGAAGGTGGAAACTGTCTCACCGCCCTGGAGCCAGCCGGGCTCCGGCCCGGGGAAGTGCTAGGACACTGGGGAGCAGACTGGGAATCCCACCTCTGCCTCTGCCTCTGCCCTGCTGGGTGCCTACCAGCCAGTGAGTTACGTTACCTCCCTAGTTTAGTTTCCGAAAGGGTGCATGCCCTCAATAACCCTGGGCCCGAATCCATGCCAGGTTCTCGCTAGGGCTGGGGATCATGTGGAGCCCTCAAACTCAAGGGACCTGGGGGCCTGGGGGCGTAGGGACACCGGGGATAGAGCAGGGGTAATAGGTTGGGAATTCGCACTCAACTGGAGACCCGGGCTGGTCCTACCCAGATAAACAGGGCAAGAGGAAGTGTTCCGAGACTGCTAGAGGGAGAGCTGGCCCAGGCCAAGCACCTCACAGTGCCCAGCGCTCAGACCTAACTGCGTGGCAACGCGCGCTCCCTAAAGGCGCCACGACAACAGCGAGGGGCCTCCGCGCCGCAGGCACTGGCCCCCAGGAACTCCTGCACAGACAACCGTCCAAAGCACAGCTGCCATTTCCACGTCGGTGAAAACAGTGCCCTGGGCAGCTTTAAGACAAACATGGTTTCACGTGCCCCAGCAAAGATCCTGCCACTAAAGTGCCCGGTGTGGGGTCTCGGGACTCGAGCGCGCAGGGCCAGTCATCTGCTTCATCACGGCCTCACCCCCTCGGCTTCCAGCCGCCGGCTCCTTCCTCCAGGCAGCTCCCTGCCCAGCGAGGACCGCCTGGGCAGTGTCCTCCCCACCCCTGACACACGCCGGCTGGAGCCTTCCAGCCTGGGTCTCCAAGGCGCAGGGGGTCCAGGGCCGGGGAACGCGAGTCCTGACCGAGGGGCAGACGGTGCGCGGAGGAGGACGTCTGGGCCCTAAGGTCAAGGATTCCAACAAGGAAGGGTGTCAGGAGCCCCGTGGGGAGGGGCGGCCCCCCACGGGGAGGCTCCAAGGGGTCGGGGACCCAGAGGTGGAAGGGTCCGGGCAGCCGGGAGGGGCAGGTCCCAGCGCGGAGCCGGCAGCCCCGCGCATCTGAAAGGACAAACTCTTCGCCAAGTTCCGGAAAAGAAGCGTGTCAGGGCGCGCGTCTCGCGGAGGGGCGGAGGGGCGGTGGAGCGCCGCCGGGGCCCCGCAGTGTTCCCCGAGCCCCACGGGCTCCCCGGCGCGGGACTAAGTGGAGATCGCGCGGCGAGAGGGCGTCGGACCGGGACCCGGACGCGCGCTGGCCCCCCACCCCGCCCGCCTGAGGCCGCCTCCCCGCTCGGGTCGACGCTGCAGCAGGTGGCAGCGCCGCCGCACGCCTGGGGCCCCTCCCGCCCTCCGGCCCCGCCCCCGCCGCAGGCCCTCAGTACCGGAGTTAGCTCAGCTCCGACGCCATCCCGGAGCTGGCGAGCAGGCACCCCAAGTCCCGCGGGACCCGCAACTTGAGCGGCGAGAACGCCGGGAGCGCGGCCGGCAGCGGGTCCGGCGAGCAGGTGCGCGCGAGCCGCCCGCGGCCAACGGCGGAGCACGCCCTCGCCCCGCCCCGCGCGCGCTCGCCCCGCCCCGCGCGCGCTCGCCCCGCCCCCTGCCGGCCGCGGCCGCCCTTCTGCCAAAGCTGCCGCCTCCCGCCGCACCGCCGCTGCAGCTCCTAGAACTCGACGCTCGCCCTGCAGCCCTTCCTGCGACCCGCTCCCCAGCCAGCCGAGGGCCCCGCCGCGGCGTCGCCGGCCCTCTACTCTCTCGGGGCCCAAGCGGAGCCGCGAGAGGTGCCTGAGGGGATCTTCGGGCCCGCACAGCCCCGGTAGACACCCGTCTGGGGCCTCCTTACCTGGTCGGCTCCACCCGCGGCCATCTTGGAAGTGGGAAGCTGCCGGGAGGGGGAAGGGGCTCGAGCGGGCAGGGACCAGGCGTGGGGAGCCGAGCGATGGAGCGCATCGATGGGTGCCCCTGCCTCTGGGCTGGTGTGCGGTGGTGGGGGGCGGAGGGGCCAGGTCCCCTCCTGGACGGAGACGGGAGGTCTGTGGGGGCGAATTGAGACTACCGGCCGGAGAGGCGGCCTCCCTGCCCGGCTTTAGTCTCTTAATCTGTAAAATGGGCTTTTCTGGTAGTTGTCCTTTACTAAGCCCTTACCCAGTACAAGCGCCTGGGGAGTCTTTGAAAATGCCAAAGCCCAGGCCGCTCCCCAGGCCAGTTTCTTGGAGAGTAATGTGCAGACACGTTTGGGGATCCCCTGGCCTAGGGTTCATGGGCATCGTTTTGCGCCAGCATTGCAGAAACGCCTGGACGGGGTCTGTGATTAAAGCCGTGTAGTGTATCGAGAGGCAGAGAAGCCTCTTGTCCAAGGTCCCCGGACCCGGACAGTAGCTGGGAGGGGTGGGAAGCTAGGTGCCCCCCGCAGACCACCCTCCAAAACCTCGCGAGGCCCTGGACGAGAAAGCTGTGGTTAGGCAGTAGCTGATCTGTTCTGGATGGAGGCTTCCTGAGGCAAACCCGGCCTGTCTTGTTTACTGCTGTGTGGCCTGCGTCTGGGAAGCAGTAGGCACTTAAATGTTTGTTAAATTGTCATTGTCTTCTGGAGGCATCACGTCTGGAGGGAGGACTCCGGTGGCTGGGAACCGGAAGGCCTGGGTGGCACACTGGGCTTTGATCCTGCCACCCAGGAGCCCCGGGCACTGTCACGGGCAGAATGACCAGAGAGGAAACCTCAGAGACCCGCCACTGAGGCTAAGGGAGGACGGGATAGCAGACTGGTCAGGGGCAGGAAGGGTAATCTCTCCAGCCCAGAGCGCCTCTGGAAGCGCGCAGTGGAAGATTACTTTGTCAGGGCCGTGGTCACGTGGGTTGGGCCAAAGAACCCTGACTTCTCCGGTCTCATGGCTCTGCAAACACGGTAGCACCTGTTAGTTATGGTGGCCAGGGGCGAGGACGTGAGGAAGGCACACTCTTAGCAGGGTACCTGAACTCCCTCGGACAGCTTGGTGCATACTAGGAGCTTTAGAAATGCTTCCATTTCTAGGTGGGAAAATGTTTTAAAATATTAAAAAATGAAGGGAAAATAATACTGGGTGTCCTTCAAGCCCTAACGTGACCTCCCCAGCTTATGTGAAGAAAACACTAATGGAAAAGTACAGGCTTGCTTCAGGCCTGAATCAGCCACCTAACACATCAGTTTTCATAAATCTGCTTGTACGCTGTCCGCTGCACTCCACAAACCCCTCCCAGCCCTCGTCCTGAGTCTTAGGGTTCTAAAACCCCACGGTGAGAAGGAGCCATCGTCCCGAGCCCAGAACCCAAAGAAGTTTGTGGTCCACAGGTTGTGGCGCCCTGTTTGCCCTTTCATCGCCCTCCCCCCCTCCTGTTGCCCTCCACCCCCTTCCCCGGGCCCGGAGCCCCTCCCTGGAGCCCATCAGTCGCTTACACCTGCAGTCACTTAGGCCCGCCCATGTGTGCCGCTGTGTCAGCGGCACCCAGACGCATCCCAGACGAGTCCTCGTCACAACTGAGTAACAAAATTAGGAATATAACGAACAAGGTCGGCTGTGTGGCTGTGTGGCCCTGCACACGCACACCACTTCTCAGAAGCTCAGTGCCTCCCTCCCTCCCTCCCTCCCTGATACCAAGACAGGTGTCAACAGGGCAGCGTGGAAGAAAGCCAGAGACACAGGGACAGGAAAGTGTCCAAACGCCCAGACCGCCACCATGAAGGAACCTCTGAGCTTGGCTGCAAGAAGCAGCAGACAGACCCTCACACCAGAGCCGTCCACTTGCACTTCACCTGGCTGTAACACGCACAGTTACTGTCTCCTGCCTGCACTCAGTGAACACCCGTGACCGTGGGAGGCAGGGCTCCTGAAGGTGGCTCATTCGTGACAGGGAGAGGGCAGGGCCCAGCAAAGGAGGGAGCAGAGAACGGCAGCCCTCAGAATCCCTGCGGCCCCAAACACTCGTGGAGTCACCCCCGACTCCAGCTGACTGACGTCACCACGGTGTTACCTACAGCAGCGAGAGGGGCGGGATGTGGAAGGGCGGCCGTGAGGGAAGGTGAGCCTGGGGCGGCTGTCTTAGAAACCCTTAAAGGAGGTGTTCTATAGCACAGAGGAAACGCTTAAACTACAGTGATACTGAATTTTAAGTAAAGGATAAAAATCAAAGAAGGTAGGAGGCACGCCCCCTGCCCCGCCCCTAGCTGCACGGGGACTGCAGGTCCAAGGCCATCCAGGTCCCTTCCTCGGGTGGGGTTCCTTAAACCTGTCGGGGACAAGTCTGCTTTAAGAGACACCAAGTGGAAGTTAGAAGATGGGGAGCGGCGCGGTGCCCAGAAGTGCCCGGCAATCCGGGACAAAAATAAACACGATCGATGCCCCCCAAATACAGGGTGGTAGTGTGGGTGAGCAGGAAAGATGGCCTTTGTCAGGTCGTGCGTGCCCGCACGGGAGGAGACAGGAGAGCGTGCGCGGCCCATGCTCGCGAACTCCCGAAGCACCGCGTGGCGGGTCAGGCTGCAGCAGCCGGCCAGCGGGCTTCTCTCTCAGCAGCTTCTGAACAGGCTCCGCGTGGACAAGGTCTGCAGCGGCCACGTGCAGGTGGTGGCTGCAGCGTGGAGAGCGTCGATGGCCCACCTGGTGCCTTCAGCTGCTGTCCAGATGCGGGGCTGGCCAGAATGACCTCGGGGAACAGTGTCGGGGGCCCCGAAGGGAATGGGGGACGGAGGCTTGTCCGTCCCTTACCGTGCCAGCGCAGCCCGGTTACGGTCCAGAAAGCAAGGAGTTTGATGCAAAAGCACAGCGTGGGTCCAAAGGCCACAGGCGGTGCAGGCCACCTAACGGAAGGAGACAGAGAGGCTTCCAAGGACTGGCGCTCTCAGCGAGTGGGGAACAGCGTGCCTGCGCCACGGGCGGAGGCGGGTGGGGGGGGGGAGCAGGTGGCGAGAAAGCCCAGGCTGCGGGGCGAGAGAGCCGGGTCCACGGGGAAGCCCGAGAAAGAGGTTAAACAGTGGGGCCGCCCAGCACGTCTCTCGCCCAGAAGGCTGGGTAGCCCAGGTGAAGGCAAGCTTCCTGGGAACTCGGGAACGGGCTGCTGAGAGCGAATACACCAAACCACAGTTTTCTGTGAAGATCTGTCAGGGAAAGACTAGCTAAATTGCCTTGGCTGGTGTGGCTCAGTAGATTGAGTGCCAGCCTGTAAACCAAAGGGTCGCCGGTTCGATTCCCAGTCGGGGCACACGCCTGGGTTCCAGGCCAGGTCCTCAGTGCAGGATGCATGAGAGGCAACCGCACACTGATGTTTCTCTCCCTCTCTTTACCCCTCCCTTCCGCTCTCTCTAAAAATAAATAAGATCTTTAAAAAAAAAACTAATAAACTTATTGACCAAGTCAAATACACACACACACACACACACACACACACGGAATTCGCATCATCCACAGGAAAAAAAAAAGGAAGAAAACACCAAAGGGAATATCGGTATCAGAACACGCGGGATTACCTTCTGCCCCCGTGTATTTTGAGACAGACTCCCCAGAAGGAACATGCGCCTTATTTACAATGAAGATGTGCCGAGATCCTCACGGATGGGTGAGTCACCGACTTTGAAGTCACGGTGGCTTGGGGCCGTGAGATGAGGGCCCGAGCCCCGGGCCTCCTCACCGAAGCTCGGAGAGAAGCGAGGCACACGCTGTGCCCACCGCGTGAAAGGGAGGCTCGAGCCCCGGGAGGCTGGAGCGGCGATGGGCGGGGCGGGGCGGGGGCCCACCCTTGCTGCAGGGGTGGGGGCCGCAGGCTGTGTGGCCCACCTTTGTGAGGCCTCTCGCTGCCGGGGGGCCCCGTGATGCTGTATCATGGCCCCGTCTCACCAGGAGCCCTTGGATCCAGGTGGGTCTGGCCCCAAATCAGGGGCCCCTTGCTCCCAGAGCAGCCGAGACTGGAAGAGGCACCTTGCAACGAGGCCGGGGCAGGGCCCCCTGTGGCCTGCGGCTCCCGGACCGTTCCCAGGTGCCCAGCAGGGGAGGCCCAAGGGCTCCAGGTGTGAAGGAGCAGAAGGCGCTGGGGGTGGGGCTCCCTGTTCTGGCACACGGCAGTGGAATTTTCCAAACAGCCTTATTTTTTCACCCAGTTGCCTGCTGCTGCCGTCAGAAAGTGAAGCCCCATTTAGAGGCCGCAGCAACAGGCCTCACGGGGGAGGGGGAGCTGGGTGAGGTGTGTGCATAGGGCACAGGTGGGCGGGGGTGCCCAGCTCCCTCCTGCACCAGGTGACCCACTGTGGGGACCGCCCCTCCACGTGTGAGGCTCCGTCACTGGCCCGAGGTCTCTCCAGGCTCACGGAACTCCCTACTGCCCCCGGGGCATTCTGAACGCCCTCTCGTCCCTGCCTTCGCACCTGTCCACCCCCTACCCCACTATGGGGACCTCCAGGAGCCCCTCCCTCCTTCAGTTCCTCGTTCCCTCCGGGGGCGGCTCAGAACACCGCCCCAGGTGCTCCGGCCCTCAGAATGCCTTGCCCCACTCTGTGCCACCTCTGTACCCCCATGCTGCCACTGGGCTCCAGCAGCCTCTGGGCCACCCCCCCAGACACCTCCTGGTCTTGTAGGGTCTCTGTGCTGTCCCCAGGCCCCTAGCAGCCACCCTGGGGCCCGCTCAGAGGAGCAAGTGACAGCAGAGCCTCACTGAGCCCTGCACATGTGGGGTGTGGGTACGCCCCTCACACCCTCGCCAGGTGGCAGAGGGGAAGCTGGGGGAAGGGGAGTGGAGTCGGTCAGGGGAGCCTTCCTGCCCAAGGCCACAGAGCAGCTAAGTCCACAGGCAGAATTTGAACCCAGGCCTTCTAGCAGTCTCACACACACACACACACACACACACACACACGGCTGGCCCCAGCCCCCTCCCGTCTACAGAAACGGGCTTCCCAGTACCCCCCTCCCATGCCCACCCTGCCTCCCTCCGCCAGCTGGCAGGGCGGGTGCCCCCAGCTCCCTCAGAAACAACCCCCAAGGCTCCTCCTCGCCACATGCCCACCCCCAGTGCCCACACCTGGCAGGGCTGGTTACTCCCCCTTGTACACCCCCCCCCAGGCCCCCTGCAGCCGGCATGAGGCTGGGGGCCCAGCTCCGTCAAGGGGAGGCGGCAGCAAAGCGGAGGACCCCCCACTCCCTGATGGCTGGCCAGGGAGGGGGCTCAGTAGCAAGCCCCTGCTATGTGGCCATGACTGAGCCTTCCTCTTCACTTGCGGGGGACAGAGGGACCGCCTCTAAACTCCAAACATGGGCTGAGAACCACGGGGGGTGAAGGGTGCTGTCTGGAGCCACGTGGGAGCCGGTTTCCCCCCTCCCGGTGTGTCACCCCTTCCCAGGCCCCCCGGACGTGGCCTCCTGGGGTCCCGGTCGGGGCCCATCTGTCCGCCCCATTGGGCGGCGGCCAGCAGGTGCTCGGGACAGTTTGAGGACGGCTGTCTGTCCCGGGCTGCAGGGCCCCACTGCGGGGCTCCTCCTGCTGCCCCCCTCCCTCACAGGGCCGGGGGCCCATTCCT
This sequence comes from Phyllostomus discolor, assembly GCF_004126475.2. Taxonomy (NCBI): domain Eukaryota; kingdom Metazoa; phylum Chordata; class Mammalia; order Chiroptera; family Phyllostomidae; genus Phyllostomus; species Phyllostomus discolor. The sequence continues at coordinate 2,693,418 of NC_040903.2, forward strand.
GGGGGCTGTGCGCTGGTCTCCCCCGCTGACTCGCAGCTGTGAGTGAGGGGAGCCAGCACGGCCGAGGAGGAAACCACAGTGCCAAGGCCGGTCTGCAGGGTCACAGGCTGGCGAGGGGCCCTGGTGCACGTGTCTTCCCGAGGAGACGTGTAACCAGTTCTGCGAGCGTGCCGCACCCCCACTGAGCGTGCAGAACCGACGACTGGGCCTCCCCCCGCCCCCCCGCCCCCCCCCCGCCCCGCCGCCCAGCCCAGAGATGCCAGGCAGCCCTGGGGGTCAGGGCAGAGGCTCCCCCCACCCCCGCCCCAGAGCCGGCTGACTCTCCCAGATCCCTGGAGCAGGGTGGGCGGGGCTGCGGGCAGGAGTATCTGGGGGCGAGAGAAGGAAGAGCCTCCTGACGAAGAGGGCCGCTGGGCTGGGCTCGCAGGGGCATCCGCCTCTCCTTCCCGGGCCTAAACAGATGAGGCCGTAGCTCAGGCAGGCCGGGGCGGACCTCCGGAGTGCGTGGAGGAGGGGACTGTGGTCTCTTTCTTTGCGGAAAACCAGAGCCCAGGGAGGTTTCCTGATACAGAACAGTAAAATGTATCACTAGTATCAAGTTCAGGACCCAGCACACAGTAGGCTCTTGAAGCGCGTTTGCTGAGTGAATCGATGGATGTTCACAAACCCCGTGTCTGACCAAGGCCTTTCCCCCCCATTATCCGTTTAACACCAGCTCCTCCGTCCCCTGAAACCCCGGCCTGCTGTCCCATTTCCGCCGTGAGGGCCCGTGAGCTCAGCGGGCCGCCAGGTGCTGCAGCACGCCCGCCCGCCCCCCAGCCCCCCGCCCCAGGGGCAGGGCCACCGGGTGCGGGTGAGGCGGCTGTGGGAGGACCACCTCGGTTCGGGGTGAGGAAGTCACCTGGAACCCCAGGCCTCCCCACTTCCAACCCGGCTTGGGAAGGGGAGGTGCGGGGGAGGGGGGGCGGTGCTGGGGCTGGGAAAGCAGGAGAGGCGGGGACGTGAGGGGCCGGGAAGGATCCCCCGACCACACGGAAGGGGGTGGGCTCGCCTGGCATCGCTGGTGGGGCTTGACGGGGGGAGTGGAGGCCGCCCCCAGGACCGAACTCGGGCAAACACAGGGTCCAAGGGTGGGCATGGAGACAGGTGTGGGCTACTCTGTGTGGGGGCGCTCAGAGCAGGTACGGGGACCGAGGCCCCACAGCCCAGGGCTGCAGCTGCGAGTCCACCCAGCGGGTCCCAGGCCTAGGCCCATGTCGGGGCCCCGGGCCAGAGCCCACTGAGCTGGGCGGCTCCGGTGCCAGTGGCTTGCAGCTCGTAGTGCGACACTGTGGCCTGCAGGAGCTGGGGCCTGAGCAGACACCGCGGGCGCTCCCGGTGCCCCCACAGACGGAGGAGAGGAGCTGACCAGCCAGAGGGGGCCAGGACCTGCAGAGGCCCTCGGCCAGCCCGGGGCTGCGGGGCCACAGCCCCCCAGCACAGGGTCCTCCGGTGGCGCTCCGCTTCAGCAGGGGCGGAGGGTGGGGCGTGGAGAGCTCCAGCAGCCGGCACCCGGGCTGGCCCGGCTGGGCTGTGACCAGTGCCGGCAGCTCCGGCTCCTCTGGAGGCTCTCCCCTCCGCCCAGGGGTCCGGAGATAGAGGGCAAGGAGCGGCGAGGGAGTGGCCACCGTGGCCCGGGGGGCGACCAGCCCACAGCAGGCCCAGCTCACTGCTGGGCGGGGGCGGGGTCCCTGCACGGGCCCCTCTGCAGTGGGAGTCCCCGAGGCGATGGGCACGGGGCAGATGGTGTGGGGAGGCGTGGGGACAGGGGAGCGTGGGCAGAGCGGCAGGGGAAGGGCTTGTCCTCATGCAGCGCCAGGCGGGTGAGGCAAGGGAAGCTCTGCTGACCCCTCACCGACTGGCCCGGCCGGGGGAGGGAGCAGGCGGCGTGCAGCTCCGGTCGGGAAGAGAGTGGCCAGGCCACGGCCACACGGTGACGGGGGAGGGGGACAAGGGGGCTGGGGGAGGCCTGAGCTCTAGGTGGGCCTGCCACCTAGCTTCCAGCACGCACCCAGGGGTGCCGAGGCCCAGCACCCCGTGGAGCCCTGCCGTCTGGAAGCGGGGCGGGGGTGGGGGGGGCAGCGCCGTCCCCGTCTGACCGTGCAGGCTGGGCCTCGGGGAAGCCGGGCCAGCTGGGCTAGCAGGCCGGAGGGCGGGCCTCTTGCAGCCCCCGCAGGAGGCCCCCCCTGCCCTGGGGCCCCCAAAGGGCGCCCTGGACTGTGGGCTGCACAGGCCCCATGCCCGCCCCTCAACCCCCTGCTACACAGTCCTACTGCCACCCCGGCCGCTGCCTTGGACCCCAGCCAGCACCGGGAGGGGTGGAGTGACCGCACTTCGGGGTGAGAGGGCTGGACTGAGACGGCCACATGATGGCCGCCTGACCACGGTCAGTCAGCACCCATGGGGGCAGGCTCTGCAGGACCTGACCCCGACAGACCGGGGGGCCTTTGCTACCACCCACGGAGGGCGGGGAGTGGAGGAAGCGAGGGGCGGCCTACAGATGTGATTTTCTGAGAATTACTGGACTGGGGTGTGGCAACTTCTCCCTTGCGTTTCCGGCTTCGTCACTTCCTGTCCAGAGACCACAGGGAGGCGGGGGGGGGGGGGGGGGGGGGGGGAGGTCATGTCTCGAGGCTTCGGGCTCTGGCGTCCGTGTGGCTGTGCTGCTCTGCCTGTGCGGCCCGCCCTCCGAGAGGTCCCATCGGGTCTCCGTTCACGCCCGAGGACCCCAGGCCTGGCGAGGAAGGGCCCCGCCCCAGGGCGCAGGGCCCCAGGGTGGCAGAGCCAGGACTGGCACCCAGGTGTCCTGACTCGGTCCAACTCCTGCAGCTGACACCCTCACAACACGCAACTCTCTCAGCCACGGGAAAAAGACTGCCTCGCTGCGGTCACCAACAGCCCCTGCGCTCGCTTTTCAGGCTCGGGGGTCTTGGCCGGATGGAGGTGTGGGGGCTGTCTGGTGGACTCGGTGCTTACGGTGCCCAGTTCAAACCCTGGCTCCGCCGGTCCCTGGGTGGGGGATTACCACGCGCTTCACTTCCCCCTGTGCCTCCGCTGTCCCGTCTGGGAAACGGGGTACTTGTACCCACCTCGTAGGCTGTGGCTTGATGCTGAGTGACGCGCAGCAACGATGAGCCCGTGCTGGCCGGGATTAGTGCTGGCGCACACGGCACCGACACCGCCCACGCGGCAGGTGCTGCTGCCGCTGCCGGCTGCTGCAGTTACGTGAGGCAACGGGCCGGCCATGTCACCAGCTGCCCGCCCGCCCCAGCGAGGCCCTCTGCTGGCTGCTTTCCAGGGAGACCAGGGCCGGGTCCTCCTTCCCGTTCCTGGAGGGCAGTGCAGACACAGGCCCGCTGGGCGCTGTCCCAGCACCAAGGCCGCGTGCCCAGAGCCTGCAGGGAGGCAGGTGCAGGGAGGCAGGTGCAGGGGGGCGGCCGCAGCGCACACCGCAGCAGCAGTGGCCTGAGCGCTGTGGCCGCTTCATGTAAAGGGGACTTCACGCCCCACAGTGGCACAAACAGCCCTCAGCTGTGACGTCGGCAATGCTGGGGGCAGTAACAGGCCGGGCACCCCGCCCCGCCCTTGCAGGTGGGGTGCCCGTCAGGCAGTTGTGCTGACGGCACTTCGAGAACCGTGGCACAGGCGGCTCCAGGCCGGGGTGGCCGCGGGGCACACAGCCACGCGGGGAGGCAAACCCGCAGCAAAGGCGCCTCCTGTCGGCCGATGGCCACACCGGTGCAGGGGCCACCCTCGGGTCCCTCCCTCCGCGTGGTGCTCGCCGACGCAGGGGCCGCCGCCTCGGGGCGAAGGCAGTGGGGACGGCCCTTCCTCGGCACTTCTTTAAAAAGGCACCGGTGTCCTTTCACGGCCAACAGGACCACGTGCGCGTGCACAGTGCACACAGACAGCCCCTCTCGGACAGGACTAAGCCCTGTCTGCCCCGGGGACGAAATGCTGTGCTCTTTGCGGGACGGAGGGAGCAGCCGGGGGGTTAGGCAGGGAAGGGAGGGGGGACCCACCTCTCGGCAGCCCCTCCCCTGAGCCCGGCTGGCCAGCCAGGAGGGGAGGCCTTCCCTTGGGAGGGTGTGACCCGGCACCTGCTCTCTCCCACAGGTGCACGTGGTCGGGGGTGGGGGTGGTAGGTGCTGTGGGAAAGAAAGACAGCCAGCTGCTTTTCAAACTTTTATTTTGGTGTTAACTCCACAAGAAAACAAAAAATCGGTTACTCCGGTGTACGTGAAATCAGAACAACACAACCACGGGAAGAACCTCAGGCCGGGCGCGGACACGGACACGTCGGTGCTGCGGGCCTGCAACGCGCTCCGCACCACGGTGCGTGCGTCTCGGCGGTCTGCCCACGCTGTGAACAACGCTCCATCTCCGGGATCATCCGTCCACAAAACTAAAAACACTTTCAACTCAGTCGCTGAAAGCCTCTGAGCTTCAGCCACTTGGCTACGAAAACAAATAAATACACGACCCGCGAAGCCCCGCGCCCTGGGCGCCCCCCGCCCCACAGACGGCACGGGCATGTCCCATCGGTGCGGCGGGAGGGCTGCGCCCCGCCGCCTGCCGCCCCTCCGCCCGCGGCCAGCCGAGCTCCAGGTGGCGTCGGCAATCTCCTGATTTGGTCTCCGCTACACAAGCAACGATTCTAGGACAATCGTCATTGTAGTGATCTTAACAATTTACAACGTCCAATTCTTTTTTGCCTTTGCTGTTAAATTGTATTTCAGTGCAGATGCTAATGAATTTTTTAGGAAGCTCTGGAAGAAAGAAAATACATAAAACCTTATAAAATCTGTAAATAAATAACAGCAACAAAAAACCCTGCACGCGCACACGCACACGCAAACCCACTTTAAAGTGTCAGAAGACGTGCTGTGCGGGGGCGAGCCCCGCAGCCGCCCGTGCTTCCCGGGGAGGACGCACGGAGCCGGGGCGACCGCACAGCCCCCGGGGGAGTTTTCTGTGTCGCCGACGAAGGGAAAGGCAGCGAGACCCGGAGCTCACAGCCAGGCACGAGCTCCTCGGGCAGCTCCACGCCCAGCCGGTGGACTGTCGCGTGTGGGCCGCCCACGGGACCCGTGGCGCGGCCGCCTCGTCCACATCGGACTTTCCTGCCGTTCCTCACGTTACAGACATGCGAAACTGACTTCACACATTAGGGTTTTTTTTTTTTTAATGAGCTGGTTAAAAAAGAAAAGCAATTCCACACGGTCAGGTTTTGCAAACACCGCTCCCACCTTCTGCCTGAGGCACGGCAGCGAGAGGCTCGGGGCGGGGCCGCAGGAGCAACAGGCCTGGCACTGAGCCCGGGCTCCCGCGCAGGGGGGGCCCGAGCCCCTGGGGTGACCACTCAAGTGTGGGAGAAATGGATACTCGACCCGACCCCAGCCCGCTGCACACAGAACTCTGCCAGAACATTCTCGCAAACACGAAGGAGGTCTAACTACACTAAGTCACAACCAAGGGAGGTACTGGCTGCAGCCGCCAAGGTTTCTTTGGGGGATGGGGTGGCCTTTATTGCATGTCAAACGTTTAGGATTTTGAGTCCTAGAGGTTTCAGTCCAATGTATGCTCTGAGAAAACCATAACTGGCAATGAAGACCCCCACCGAGTGTGGTGAGAGCGCCACAGGGAGCCCCGGCGGGAGCTCGGCGCACCGGCAGCGGCACCCCGGGGCAGGCCAGGGGCCTCTCACCTCACTGCACCTCGCGAGCCAGCCCGCACCCCAAGCCCTGGGCTTCTGCAGTCAGCAGCCAAGTCACAAACCCTAGCACCTTCCGCGGTATCTGGGGGGACCCTGCAGGGGGAGACAGCACTCGGTAAGTCTCTAAAAGCGTGCCCCGGTGGTCGCTACTTCGACGTGCATGGGATGGGATCTCAGTGAGCGAGGGCCGTGGCGGGGTCGCCCGCGCCTCCCTCTCGCCTCCGGGAGGCGCCGATCCGCCGCGGGGGCGTGTTTCCGTCCCGGTGCTTAAAGAATAAAGCCTACGTGCTCCGAAGCTCAGGTCTCCGGGGAGCGGGAGGGCCGCGGGCGGATGGATGCACAGGGAGAGCGGCACTCCTGAGGCGGGCACGTGCGCACCCACCCTTGACTGGACAACACAGTCTAGTCTAGTTCAAAGAGCCAAGGATTTAACAGCTTGGAAAAAAATCTTCAACAGGCTAGCTGTTCTCAACTCTAAAGTAAGCAAGAAGAGAAAGGTAATTACTGATCTGACTCAGTTAACTGAGAAGAAACCTAAGTTGTTGTTTCAGATTAACGGGCCTCACGAAAGGGCGATTCTCCATCACATTCCGTTTCTAAGAAACGCCGCGTGCCACTGGCAGGGTCAGAGGTGAGTTCGGGAGAAGAGCTCCTCTTCGCCGGGGCCCGCCCACTCGCCCGCGCCGCCGTCCGAGCCCGCGCCCGCGGCCCCCGAGCCGGAGCCGGCGCCGGAGTGCAGCTTCCTGCCGGGGCCCGGCGCCTCCGCTCCGGCCGCGCTCGCTCCCGTGCACCTCGCTTCATAAACAGAAGACACCTAAGATGAGAGAGCAAGTTTCAACACATCAAAAGCCAGACTTTTTCGAAAGGGCTGTGCGCCCACATACCCACCAGACGTTTCCCCGCAGAGAGCGGGAACCGCGAGGAGTTTCGCTGTCACCCAGTCTCCGAGCCCGCCCACCTCCCCTCCCCCCACCTCCCCTCCCGGCACAGGCAGGCCCGGGCCGGACACGCGGACGCCACACAGGGCCGCCGGCCCTGGGCCCGCATGCATGCCGGGGCAGACCGGACCAGCCGGCAAACTGGCACTCGGCCAGAGCGCGAGGCACTGCGACGGGAGCCCAGGAGGGCGGTTCTTCGAGGACAGGCGCCCCCCCACCTGAGGCCGAGGCGCAGCCAGAGCCTGCCTGGGACCCGGGGCGGCGCTCCTGCACTGGGGCCCTGTGGGTGCCGGCACTTGTAGGAGAAAACTGTTGTGTGTGTGGGACTGCCTCCCATGCAGCACACGGGCAGTGTCCCTGCTCCCAGGACCCCCAGTGCAAATGGTAGCCCTCCCCGGCCAGAGTATCTAGTACACCCCCCCACCCCGCCAGGGTAAATTACCACCACCCTCCCCCCGGAGTAACCAGTAACAACCCCAACCCTGCGAGTGCTCAGCAGTGCCCCCAGTGGCAGTGACTAGCAGCACACCCCACCTGTCGCGGTAACTAGGAACACGCCCAGTCATAGCAACCAGCAAAGCACCGCCCCCCCCACCCCCCCACCGTCCCACTGTCGAGCAGCACCCCGCTCCAACGGCAGTTCTGCCCCTGCTGAGAACCCCGAGGCAGCAGCACAGGAGGACAGCCACACTGAAGGAGGGGAGAGCAGAGGGGCATGGGACCGGAGAGGCGCGCGGGGCCGCCCCAGGCAGGGCCTCCCTCAGGGGCAGGGCGGGGAGCCTGGACCCCGTCCCAGAAGGCAGGGACACTGGCCAGAGGCCGGGGCCTGAGTCCGAGAGGAAGTCCTGCCCGCTCCGCCTGCACTCGGCAGGGGGCCGGGGACCGAGCTCGCTGGGGCCTCAGTGTCCTCTCTGGCACACGGCAGAGCAGCCCCTGCCTCCTGGGCTTGCAGCGAGGGGGGACAGTCAGACCCCTGCGGCCATCTGCCTGCCGTGTGGGGGAGGGGAAGAGCGAGGGGAAGCCCCAGCCGCTCGAACGGGGAGTGGGGAGGTGAGCGCACCGGGCTGCCAGGACTGGGCTCCGGCCAGAGGGGCGGGGTGCACAGGGGGTGGGCAGCGGCACGGCAGGGCGCGCAGGGGCCACGCTCACAGCAGCTGACCACACTGACGGTCACACCGAGCAGAAAAAGAGGGGTCCTCCTGTTCACCCGCCTGCCTGCCCACCTGCCTGCCTGCCTGCCTGCACCAGGGCTCCGGGCCGGGGGGGCGGCCCGCAGTCGGGCACCGTGGGGCTGGGCCCCGAGGGGTGCCGTGAAGAGGGCACGGACAGGGCCCCGCAGGCTGGTGCGGGGGAGGGGAAGAGGGTGCTCCCCACGGGTCGGAAGGGCAGGGACAGGCTCAGGCCCGGGAGGAGAAATCCCCTCGGCAGCAACTGGTGCGAAGGCCGGGGAGCGAGGGAGGGAAGGGCGGACCCACGAAGCCCAAGTGGCTGAGGTGGGAGGCGACACAGACCCGGCGCCGGGCCGCAGAGTTGAGAGGTCACGCCCTCAAAGCTCGGTGGCTGACTCAGGAGGGGAGGTGGGGGACCCCCAGGCCTCAGCCCGAGGGACGGGTCGGGCGAGGGGGTGGTGGCCGTCTGTGAGTCGGTGACAAGGCGCAGCACAGTCCACTTACCCTATTAAAATCTAACAGACGCTCTTCATTACTGGGCATTTCTTTAGCATCTGGACATTCTTCTATCCCATTCTCTCCCTTGGCATTTGTATAACATTCTTAGTCATTTTGAAGGGAGGGGAGAAAAGGGAAAGGGGAAAGTCCATTAAGACACAGTCATGAAACAGACGCCCCTGTTCCAGCTTCTGCCGAGATCGAGTCGGGGCGGCTGGGTGGGCCGGCGGGCCCTCGAGGGGCTTCCGCAGCCACGGGGCAGCCGGCCGGGGGGACGGGAAGGACACTGGGCCGAGTGGGACATCCCTGAGCAGACCGAGGTGGCCAAGGAACTGTGCCACCCTGACTGCACGCCCTGTCGCCCACCGCGGCGCGGCCCTCCGGCAGTGCACGCAGCCGTGCTCGCTTCTCGGGGCCTCGCACACTCACTCAAAACAACACGGGCAGGCGGGGCCCTCCGCCGGCTGCAGTGAGAGGCCGGCTCTACCGCGGCAGCCTGGACCCCGGCCCGCGCCGCCTCCGAGGTGTGGGTGGGCCCGCGCCCATGCCGCCGCGGGCCCCGGGGGCAGGGCGGACGGAGCGTGCCTCGGATGGGGGAGGCGGTGGGTGTGCCACAGGGATGTGCAGGGGGACAAACACGGGGGCGTGCAGGTGGCACGAGGCGCCAGGGGAAAACAGCACAGGGCTGCACCCCGATTGGTCCCCTGCCGCCCAGCCGCGCACTCCCTTCCTGCACACGGGGGGGGGGGAGGCCCCCTGCAGCGGTGAGGCCAGCGGGCGGCCAGGGCGGGCGGCCCGCAGACAGGGACGAGCAGGACGCTGTGCACGGACACCGGAAGGGGCCCCGCCGTGGATCCAGCGGCTCTTGACCCCAGCTGCGCCTTCCGGCCGCCTCGGGGACTCGCAGGCAAGTCCGGAAGCCCGGCCCCCATCTGAGGTTCTCACCGAATCGACCCGGCAAGAGCCGAGGTATCAGCATTCCTCGAGAAGCCCCCGGGCGGTTCGGAGGCCAGCCAGAGCCGAGACCCCGGGGCTTCATCTGGACCAGTGGCCCTTTCACCACTATTCCAGGGGAAAGGGGGCGGGAGCAGAGGGCAGGGAGGCGCGGAGAGACCCTGGACAGGCCCAGGTGTGGGCCCTGTCTCCGCACCACTGGTGTGAGTCTTCCCGCCCCCCGCCCCCGCTTCCTAGGTGACAGATGGGTGTGCATCACTGGTGTGAGTCTTCCCGCCCCCCGCCCCCGCTTCCTAGGTGACGGATGGGTGTGCATCACTGGTGTGAGTCTTCCCGCCTACCCCCCCCCCCGCCCCGCTTCCTAGGCGACGGACGGAAGGGTGTGCGGCCCTCCATTAAACAGGAGACAGGACTGGGGCTTGACGACTACCGTGCTTCCCATCGGGTGAGTGGGCCTGCGCCAAAGGGAAGGCCCTGGGGCCCCGTCGGCCTCCCCCCAGGCCGCACCGGCCACACCGTGTTCACCACCGCCGGCGGTTCTCTCCGACTGTCCCAGGCCCTCCAGGGGCCTAGCTGGGTCCACAGAAACCACCAGGCTCCTGGACAGACAGACGTCAGCTGAGTCCTGGTCACGCTCCCAGGATGGGTCTGGGCAAACCGGCCGAGCCTCCCGTGCCCCAGCCACGCACCCTCACGGACTTCCGTGCAGGTTAAGAGACACGGTGTGTGTGCGGCCCCGGTAGCACCGGCACCCTGCGCAGCATCTCCCGCGAGGGCTCCAAAGCCAAGCCCTGGGCTCGGAGGCTGGCTGCACGAGGGCACCACGCACGCTGATGAGGCAGGGAGACCCCGTTCACCCCTCTGGGCGGCCATCTTTCCCTCAGCTGGCCTGACCAGCCCCTAGCTGCCTACACCCCACCCCACCCCACCCCACCTGGTGAGAATTTACACCAGGGGAGGGGCTGGTGGGGAGGGGCAAGTTCCTGGACTGGGCCCCGCCCACAGGAGGAGCCAAATCCGTGCTGCCTGGGGCCCCTTCACTTTCCCCTCCAGCTTTAGGAATTCTCTGTGTGCCAGAGGGGGCCTTCACTGTCTGTCCCCGCCAGCCAGCGTTCCGGGGACGCTCCCAGCGACAGCTGCTGTGTCTGGGCTAGGGCCCCGGGCACGCTGCTGCTCACACCAGCCTTGAGGGGAGGCTCAGCACGGCTCTTGCAGACACTGGCCATGGGGCCCAGAGAGGTCCAGCAGCTGGCAGCAGGCCTTGATGGCAACTTGGTTTCTCTCCGGAGCCCTTAGCTGTCACCCACACTGTCTTCCTACAGGCTCTCCCTGCGAGACTGGAGCAGCACGCACTTCCAGTGGGTGCAGGGCCGAGAGCATGAGCGCTGCAGAGCACCACCCAGGACAGATGCTGAGCCCAGCCCTCGCTCCACCCCCGCTCGGCTCCCTTGTCCCAGGCCCGCTGGGGCTGGGCACGTGCACCCCCGCTCCAGCCCGCGCTCCTGCTCGGGCCCCTCTTTGCAGGCAGCTCCAGCTGCCCAGGACTTGCACCCTCATTCCCTCAGGCCCCTGCTCGTTGTCAGCTGGCCAGGAGGGCACTGGGTCTGCTGGCCTAGGCAGCCTCCGCACCCGCAGGGCCTAGACCAGGGCCAGGCGGCACGGGGAGGCGCGCAGGAAGCGTGCGCTGAGCGGACCTGTCTGTGCAGGCACAGCAAGGCCGGCGGGCGGCAGGGTGCACTCGAGCCGGGCTCCCGCTCTGCTGACGGTTGAACCTCCCTCTACTGCCCAGAGCTCCTGGGCCGGCCCCTGACTCGGAGCAGCACATGCTCAGCACCAGTCCGTGGCAGCAAGAGAAAGTCCAGGAGCTGAGGCGAGCAGAGCGGGTGCGAACGAGGCTCCCTGCTCTCCTGGCCGGGCTCCTGAAGGCACGGCCCTGCGCCCCAGGAGGGGAGAGGGGGCTCTCGAAACCCCGCTGCGAGACCACCGCGCAGGGTATAACTCACACCTGTGAGCTCCAGGTCATTCCAAAGCCTGGTCACCGTTACTTACCCACTGAGAGCTCCCCTACACCCCTCTCACAGCGAAGACACACTGTGAACCAGCCATCACTTGCTGCACCTAGCGAGGGACCATTCAGATACCAAGGACCTAGAGGTAAGAACAGGTCCCTCCTGGAGACGGGAAGTGGACTAGGGCCACCACGACAGCCGGGGACACACTAGCACGGTGAGAACCCATGCGTCTGGAAGTCCTCCCGAGCCCCACGGGCACTGTTTTCCTGCCGCCCAGGCCCTGCCTGCCGCCCACCCCGCTGCCCCCTGAGCTCGTCCCCGGGGGCCCTCGCTTTGCTGCCCTGGGGTACCCGGCCTCTCCTGCCTGCATTCCTGTTAACTGTGCACCTCCCCCACAGCGTCTCCCTGCACACCACGCTCGGGCAGCTGCTGCAGGCAGAGCGCTTCTGACCACAAGCAACAGGCTGCACCCGAGCCCACGCTTTCCAGCTGCTGCGCGATTCTGGGCAAACTACTAAACCTGAGAGTTAGCCACGCCCCACCCCCGAAATCCAGGGGTGACACCGCACAAAGCTTTTGAGGAAGCTATGCAACGACAAAAAAATACATTGAGGGTACTCGTCAGCAGTAAAAGGCCCCCAGGGGCGAAGCAGCAGGCCCCCCCGAGCGCTGCCGAGCGAGCCAGGACGCTAGAAAAGAAACGCAGCCCCCGCCGCGCGCCCCCAGGGCCCAGCGAACCCGTGCGAAGGGGGAAGGCGGGTCTGGGGAGGCGTTTTTGTGCCCCCCGCCCCGGGCAGCTGAGGCCGGGCTGCGGAAGAAGGCCAGTGCCGGCGCCCGAGCCCCGGGTGAGAGAGGCACCCTGGGAAGTGCGGGAGGGCACGCGTCCACGGTAGTCACAGGTCGGCCGGGAGACAGGACGCACGAGCACGTCCATACTAGCACGGGACGGGCGTGCCGCAGGGCCGACGGGAGAGACCGAAACCCAGCGCCGAGGCCCGGGAGACCACGGCAGCCAGACGGCTCGGCCTCTCCCGCGGACCCGCTTTGTGCCTTCTGGGCGTGTCTCCCTCTGACGCTCACAGATGAAAACCACCTTCACCACACCTTCCCGGTCCCATCTCCCTCCCTACCTGGTCTGCCCTAGCTCCCCCGTGCTGTTCACTCCTCACGGAAAGTCATTCGACAAACTGGCATCCTCTACCAAACCTTCCGAAGCCGTTGTCTACCACCTATTATTCCCCGCTAGCGTCCTGGGCCAGGCCTCCGAGCTATCAGGACTCCCAGACTGCTGCTGCCGGAGCCGGGAGCCCCTGCGGGCGGGGCGCCCTTCCGTTCTGCCAGCCTCTGCGCCCTGATGCTAGGGCCGTGTCACATAAAGCACAGCCCCGACCCTCCACCTGAAGCCGTGTAACTGGCCTTCCCTTCCTGCGTGTTAAACGCTACCTAAGTGAGCAGGGCTCCCACGCCTCCTGACCGGCACCCCCCCTGGCCACCGCTCCGGCTGCAGCTCCAGCCCAAGTGGGCCCGTGGGTCCCCAACCCCGACTCGCCACAGGCCCTCTGGCCTCTGTGCAGCCCGCTCTTTTCCCGGCCCCGCCCTTCCCCAGCCTCCCCTGGGGGTCTTCCCGGGGCCTCCACGGCTGAGGACCTCCCCGGGCGGCCCGCGGGAGCTGGCACGGACCTCGTCAGAGGCCAGCATGGCTGGTGCACGGCCCCATGTCTCCCCGGCCACGGGCTGCGGGGGGCTTAGAGGCAGAGCCAGCTCTCCCTCACCTCTGTCGGCCCCCTGGAGCCCGCGGCGGGTGTTGTTTAGGACTGACACTCCTAGCAAAAGGTTTTATTGCTCTTGCTGTGGCCAGTGTGGCTCAGCTGTTGGAGTGCTGCCCTGCAAACCAAAAGGTTGTGGGTTCAATTCCCAATCAGGACACGGGCCTAGGTTGTAGGTTCGGTCCCCCGACGGGGCTCGTGCAGGAGGCAACTGATTGGTGTTTCTCCCTCACATCAGTGTTTCTTTCTCTCTCCCCCTCCCTTCCCTTCTCTCTACACTCAGTAAGTGTGTCATCAGGTGAGGATTAAGAGAAACAATTTACTGCTCTTAATGCATTAGAAATCTGAATGAAAGACCTAACACAGGTCTCCTTACCTTCACACTCTGATGCAGGAAAAAGAGGAGAGTGCAGGGCTTTTTCCCACCAGGTCTGTTTTTCTTGACTTCTGTTCATTCCTTGTGCATCAGTGTTCAACACGGGAAACTGTTCAGATTGAACCAAACACAGAAGAAGTTTACAAACCTCCAGGATCAGGGAAACTCAAGCGCTAACTATGGACAACACACCCTCAGACGGACCAGTGTTTTTACGTCCTAGACGAAGCGAGCTGGAAAAGCCACGGCGTTCACGGCACGTAGGGGGTTCCTGAAGCCGCGCCCACACCGGACGCAGAAGGAAGATCCTGGAAGACTCGACGGAACTCCTCCAAGGCAAAAACATACGCCAGGAACCACCCCCCCCCCCAACCAGGCCCGCGTGGAGACTGCGGGAGTGCAGACACACGGTGCTCTGGAGAAGACTGGGGGGGGGGTCCCTGCCACACGGCTGGGCTGGAGGGGGCCCGGGCAGAAGCGGGGAGCAGAGGGAAGCTTCACAGGCCCTTGTCAGCCCGACATGTTCACAGCGGAACTCCACGTGAGCCTGGTTCTTCCGCGGGGACCAGAAGGCCGCGGAGACGGAAGTCCGACCGCCGGCCGACACTGCTGGGAGTGGGTCCCACTCAGGCCGGACACGGCCCCGACAGCAGAGGGGGGAAGGGCGCGCGTGGGCAGGAGGCCCACACTCACCGCCTCTTCATGGCCCTGGCGGAGTGGCCGCTGGGCCTGCAAGGGGCCCCTCGTCTGGATCCAGGCTCCGTCCTTCGCACGGGACACTCTCCGGTCCTAGCCAGACACCGCCCACCTGCCTGGGCAGCAGGGCCTGGGCGCCGTGTGGCCCTCGGTCAACAGAGAGCCGCCCTCAGTGACGCAGGAGAGCCCCGGTGAGCAGCAGCTGGGAGACCTGCCGCCGGCTGTGGCCGCCGCGCACCTGCCGGCGTGCTGGCCTCGGGGCCGCCCTCTTCCACGCCGCCCCGCCCCCCCAGCCCCACGACAGGCCCTCCCAGGCAAGGCCCGGGCCGGTGTCTCGGCGCCCACCGCCCCTCGCGCTCCCAGCAAACACCCGCTCGGCGCACAGGCCTGCGAGCGCCGCACACAGCTCTGTCCTTCCAGCAGGCGTTTCGCCGGCTCAAGTCTGAAACCGGAACCGTATCAGCACCTCAGGACCCCCGACCCCGACAGCACTGCATTACTCCCTCGGGGTGTTTCCCAGGTCTGAAACTCGTGACCCAGCGGTGGCGTGTTCCCTCTCTGGCCTGCGACCAGAGAGACGGGAGCCGAGGCCGACGGAACGACGAGGCTCAGCCGAGCGCCACCGCGGCCAGCAGCGCCGCGAGGTCAGCAGTTAATGCAAGGTGACTGACAGCACCTGCTCTCTGACGCGCAGCACCCCGAGACCTTTCCAGAACGGCCTCACCTTCTCTCCGGGCACGCCTGCTCTGAGGTCACGCGGTGCTCCGCGGGAGGAGCACGGCAGGCTCCCCAGGTAAGACTCCCAGTGACCGCCCCACCGCCCCCAGGCACTGGGGCCGTGGGCACATGGAGGACTCAAGTCCCCATTGGAGGAGGGAGGGGCAGGCGGGGTGTGTGCTCGCAGGGACACAGCCTGTCTTTGAACCCTGTCTTGCAGCCGTGGGTGCGGGGAGGAGGGGACAAGGTCAGGGACTCGGCTGGAGGAGGCCAAGGCACCAGTGAGGGGCTGGGTCCGCAGCCCCGGGGAGGAGGTGGGGTGCCAGGGGAACCCACTGTGAGCTCCTGAGGGGCAGGGAGCCTGTCTCACCCAGCCCGGCACCTCCAGGCACGGAGCCTGGCCCGGCGTGGACGCTCGGCGTCTGGGGGCTGGAAGAGAGCCCCCACCCAGCGCCGGGCCGCGGTCAGCACGCACCTCGGGGCCTCACTGCCGCCCCCCACTCCGACCAAGGCTCAGATCGTGCTGGTTCGGGTATTTTCTCTGCAGCCTCCACGTGAGTGTCCGTTCCACCAGCAAGGACGCTGTTTGCTCTGTGCGACACCAAACACACGCCCACTGTGCAGGCACTATTTTCTCGTGCTCCGTCTCCTGAGCTTTTGTTAAGAGTGCGGTGTTAAATTTGCCTCATAGACAGCAGAGTCCAACGTCCATAACCCTGAGGAAATGACCGCCACAGTGAGTCCAGGGACCACCTGACGCTGTCGAGTTCGTCACCGCGCCGACCCTCCCACCTTGTCGTGTGTTCAATGCACCCACTCCACTTCTGGTGCGGCCGAGAGGGGCGAGAGTGAAGGATGCAGGGAAAGGACCGCTGGACAGAACATGGCCGTGGACGAGCCACCCACACCTCCGCTGAAGGACCGGCCTCCTGGCCGGCTCTCTGCCCTGCAGGCCTCTCCAGGGGCCGTACCTTCCCCAGGAAGCCTGCCTGGGGAGCCGCCCAGACACCCAGCGGCCTTGGGCCCGCTCCTCCCCGCAGCCCTCACCCCACGCTGCTCCCTCCTTCCCGTGGCACGCGTCCTCACAGGACGCAGCACCGGCGACCTGTCTGTCTGTCCTGGAACAGCACCCAGACACAGCGGGCTCTTAGTAAATATCTGGTGAGTGAATGGAACAGTGGGGGCGGGGGGGGGCGGGGAGGCGGGGAGAGAAGCCATAACCGTCACCGAGGAGGCCTGGCCGGAAGTGTGTGCAGTACCGGTGCGGTCCTCAGTGGTTCTCTAGAAGACGCACCTCTCGCTCCGCGGGCCTCGCTCCGGCCCAGAGAGGACGGGCGGGGTCCTCCGTGGGCAATGACTCTCTGCGATGACCCTCCCACGGCCAGCGCTCGGTTACTTGGGGCACAGGAGGAAAAGGCTCCAGTACGCCTTGCTCTTTGGAAGGAGAGCACGGAGGTGTCAATGCAGACAGAGCCACCAAGACCCACAGGAGACACCACACCGGCTGCGTGCCGCTCCCCTCCACCGACGGGAAGTGCAGACCAGTGCGAGGAGCCCGGGCTCTGCCCCTGCCCCCTGGACCTGAGGTCCTCCGTGCCCACGGGGGCCTGCAGCAGAAGGGCCCTGGGAGCACCCAGCAGGACGAGGACAACGCCGCAGCAGGCCGGTGCCGGCACAGAGAGGCCCAGCGCCACAGCCCCAGGACGGCCCTGCGCCCTCTACTCCTCAGAGCCCTCGGACCCCCTGGGGCCCCGTCTGCCGGGCCCTGCGGGCGGGGCCGTGCCTCTGCTCCTGGTCTGTGCGTCACCTCGAGGGGCATGGAGTCGGCCGTCCGGTGAGCGACAGAACCCTTCTGCCGGGAGGGAGCCGTGCACAAGTGGCGCCCGAGGCGCACTCTGCGGGTCCTCGGGAGCCACGTACGACCGCGGGCCGCGGACGGCGGGCACACAGGAGGGGGTGCACGCCTCTCAGCCTTCCCTGCTGCCGTCCTCTGCCTACCTTGCCCGCCCCCCTTCAGCCTCCGCACCCCTGCACGTTTCAGAGGCCCTCCTGGGCTCTCACAGGCTCCAAGGGGTCCCCCCGGGGTCCCCACAGCACCCTGTGCCGTGCCACCTACCACGCCGCCTACCACGTGAACAGTGCAGTGTGCAGGGGGCAGGGATGCACACAACAGCGGGGGGGGGGGGGGGGGGCAGCTGTGTCCCATGTGGGTAGCAGTGGAGAGGGGAGGAGAGAGGGAGGAGGGCTGGTGTCCGGGGAGAACGTGGGACCTGGGGGGCCTCATGGCATGGGCCAGAGGTAGACGTGCCAAGGCGGGTGGCGTGTGCAGAAGGACAGGTGGGAGGAAGGGCCACCACACCCGTCTGCTCCGGGCGTCGTGACTCGTAACCCCTTCCAACGGTCCCTTTACCCTGCTGCGCCTGGAAAGGCCAGGCCCGCTCTAGCAAACGAGGGCTGCACGTGGGCAGATCCCTGTGCGTTTTCGTTCCACAGGCTACTGCGTTGGTGGTATTTCTAACACAAGCAGTGTAGCCTCTAACCACTTCTCAGGAGTGGTCAGTCAAAGGGCACAATGACCCCGTTCCCATAGCTGTTCCTCTCGCCTGCCACACGGACAGGTCATTTGCACGGCTTCAGGAGGACGCGCTCTGTGTAACTCCAGGCCCACCTGTGCAGGCTCTGGAGAAGCGTGTGGCTGCATTCAGACCGTGGGTCCATCTGTGCGTGGACCACAGCACGTCTCAGAGGCCCACGCCCAGACGCAACGGACTCCCACGTCTCGGAGGCGGGCAGGCGGACTCGCTGCGGCCCCCGGAGCGCCGAGGCCTTTTCGGATGGGAGAGCCGCCTGCTGGTCCGTCAGCTTTAAAGGGTGACGCTTCTACGTCAGGGTTCGCTCTAGGCACGAGGCAGGCATGCTAAGACAACGCATAGGAATCTGACACCCTGTGATTTATGTAAAAATGTTTTTTCTCTGCAGAAAATGCCCACTGTCTAGTTCAAATTTATAAGTACCAAGTGCATTTTAAGTCCTTAGGTAAAACCCTAAGAATGACAGGTTTTAAGACAGTGAAGCTCATTTCCCAACGATGTGACCCCCTCTTCCCTCGCCTGACGTGGCTGCTCTTGGACCGCAGCCTGAGCAAACCCTTTCAGCAAACCCCAGCAAACCCCCAGACACATACCTCCTCCAGCTGTCCAGAAGAAACTGGGTCATCTTCGTAAGCAGGGAACTGACAACCTGCTTTGCAACTGCAAAAATTATTAATTTCTTCTTCACATTGTGTCATTATTTTACAATTTGCTTCTGAGCTTTCCAAGCCGACTTCCAGAGCGCTGTCCGTGCCGCACTGCAGACACCGGCTCTGGTCCCCTGCCCCCGGCGGGGCCCCGGCAGCCTCCTCCTGGGAGTCCAGGGACGTCTGAGCACTCTTCTCCATCCCGGACTTCTTCAGCCTGGGAAGGAACTTCCCGGACTCCAGCTCCGACTTGCCGTAGTAATGGCCTTCTTGCTCCGCGTCTTCTTCCAGCGGCTTGAGGTCTGCCTGTGGGCCCTCGAAGGCATCGCCCTGAGGAGGGACGGGAATGCTCACTTCGTCCTTCTCAGACTCAAACTCCGACTCGCTCCCTCCTCCCGGGGACAGTTCCGATGCAGAAATCGGGCGGAAGTGAGTCCTCGGAGAGATCCGAATGGCCCGGTACTGCGTTCTGTCCGCGCCGCATACCCTGGGGTGGAACGCCTCGCTGTCCGAGTCCGAGCAGAGGATGGACTTGGGCTTGAAACTGGGGCTAAAAGGCGCGATCCCTTCGGGCTCGAACGAGCACTCCACGTGAAGGACCTGCGAGAACGGGTTGTTTAAGTCGAAGGAAGAGAATGGATATTCAAGCCCAGGGTCTTCCACTTGAAAGTTACCACAAGGTCCTAGCAAGTCTTCATGGAAGACAAAAGAAAATCCCTTATTCAGTCCGTTTTCCCCACTTTTCGGCTGGTCGCTCTGTTCGAACGACACGAAGGGTTTCCACAGCTGCCTGTGGCCAGGAGCGAAGCTGTTGCCCGGGGTCATGAAGACGTCCGTGCCCGCTATGGTCACGACGTCGGAGGCCGCACACTGCAGCAGGCTCCCCCGCGCGTGGCCGGGGGGCACCACGGCCCACTCCCCGTCGCTGCTGAAGGTCTTCAGTTCCCCGTACACGCCCCCCAGGATGAACGAGCTCTCCTTCTCCTGGGCGGCGTCCCACGGCCTGGAGGGCGTGGTGTAGTCGCCCCCGTCCACCACCGTGGAGAGCTCGCCGGCGGCAGCGAAGGCTCTCTTCTCCAGGTTCTCGCTCTGCCCCTCCCACAGGTGGTACTCGGATCGCTGCACGGCCTTGCTCGGCCCCTCGAGGGGCTCCGCTGCGGCCTCAGCATCCAGGCAGCAGCAGTAGTCAGGGACGTCTGTCGGAAACAACTCGTCGGCGACCCTGTCTGCTTCCGCCACAGCTGCCGGAGCCCCACCCGCCATCTTTGTCCAAATGTCCTTCATGACCCCTGAGCTGTAGCCCTCCCCGCGCGGGCTGCCTTCGCGGCACGCTTGTGTGGTTTCAAAGGCTTTGCTTTCTGCTTGTTGCTCTAGCTGAATACCACAGACAGACTCTAGTTTAGATTTTGTTTTGAAAACTAACGTAGGAATTTCTCCTAAAGTTCTACTGTTTTGCCGGCAAGTTTCATCTTGCAAAAAATCTAGAAGTTCTTCATCTACATAATTTGACGAGACTCTAGGAACTCCATAATTCATATCTTCTGCATTAAACTGCGTGGATTCTTCAAACTGAATACTTAGCGTCTCGTTGTCTGACCGCGTCTCCTCCGAGTGGGACCACGGGCTGCAGGTTCTGGTCGAAAGGTTAGAGCAGTGTTCGTTTTCTTCAAAGGCACTATTTCTGGTCCATATCAGCAGCCGGGACTGTGTTTTCCCGAGCACGCTCGCACTGGAGTCTGCACTCTCACCTCCCAAGTTGAGTGTTTCAAAAGAAAAGGGTAAAACAGAATTACTGCATTGCACTTCAAACACTGAAAAACAAGAGTTTATACCAGATCCTTCATTAATATCTGAAAAGAGCTCCTGACTGCCGGCGAGCAGGTGCGGACTGAGGGCCGCGCCGTCTAAGACGGGGGATGGGGGGGCTGGAGACTCGCCCCCGAAACTCTCCCCGTCGGCGTCGCCCGAGCTGGACGAGCAGCACTCCCAGAACCGGGCCAGGTCACCGAGGTCTTGCAGGAGCAGGCCCTCGGCCCCCGCGGGGCTGGTCGGATCTGTCCATATTGCACGTTCCCCTTGCAACTCCATGCCATCTAACACTATGCAACATTCGGCCTCAAAATCTGCGTTCTCTTTGCTTTTCTGTCGAATCATATTCAAAATCCGACTTTCTCCTTGCATTGTTTCTGAGGCACCAGGATCCAACATGGATTGATCAATGTCCACTTCATAGAAGTGGGTTAATTCTGATAGATGAATATCATCCAGGTACTTGCCGTCCTCCGGGAGGGAGCAGAACGCGGTCCCAGCGAGGTCGAGCTCCTCGTCGATGACCGCAGGCATCTCCACGAAGTGACCGTCGATGAAAGTGCCCGCCGCGAGGTACGTCCTGTGGACGTCGCTGCTGCTGATGCGGAGGCCGTGCACCGAGTCAGCCAGCTCGTCCACCGCCGCCGCCGCCGGGCCGTGCGCGTCCTGTCTGCTGCGGTACGTGGTCTCCAGCTTGCTCTTCCTGCTCAGAGGGACGAAGTACTCCGCGATGGGCTCCGTGTACCACAGCGGCTCCTCTCGGTACTCCTTGTCGTTCCTGCTGTCCGGGAACAGGCCCCGCCCCTCAGCGCCGTCCGCGTCTCTCCTGCCCGCCTCCTTCAGCGGTCTCTTGGCCCGGCGGCACGGCTGTCTGCCGGAGCCGCCGCCGCTGCTGCTGCCGCTGCCGCCCGCGCCCGCGTGGGTGTTCCTCTCGGCCCTCTCGCCGTGCTTCAGCGCGAACCGGCTCTGCCCGCTCCGCCCTCGCCTGCTCCGGATCTCCCGTGCCTTGTGCCTCACTCGCACGCACCTCACGGACGGCTTCGCCTCCCCCTGATTCCCGCTGGAGCTGGAGCCCGCTTCGCTGGAGCCGGACGACCACGAGCGAGGGCGGGCCTTGCCGTCGGGCTTGTGTCGGACCTGCTTTCTGCACCACGCGGGCTTTTCTTCTGCTGCGCCGTTCCCGACCTTGTTCTCCCGCTCGTGTCTGCTCCTGCCCGGGGTCTTCTCGTCGCCCCTCTCCCGGCGCGCCTCCCCGTCGCTGTGGCAGCCCTTGGGCGACGGCGTGTCGGTGCTGGCGGGCGGGGCCGTGGACGACGAGGAGGAGCTGGAGTAGGAGCAGACCTTGGACTTGTTCCACACGGTCATGATCTCCTGCAGGCAGACGGGCTTCTCCGAGAGCGGCGGGAAGGCCTCGTAGTACCTGCAACGCAGCAGGGAGAGGTCAGCGGTGGGCCCTCGCTCGCGCCTGGTACAGTCACACCGCGTCACCGACTGCAGCAAGGGGCTCTCTCGTGTGAACGGTCAGTGCATTGTTAAGTTTTAAATAACCAGTAATGCAGTCAAGTGTCCTTTACATTTAAGACGATGCACCAAGCACTCAGATAAAATTGTAATATTAAGAAAACATGTACAATGACAGTTTTTAGCTTCAAAGCCTTGAATTTTAATCAAGAAGCCATAAGTAAAAACTACAATGTAGTGGAAAAAATGTAATGTTTTGATTCAGGATATCTGAATTTCACTTCCAGCTCTGCCACTTACTATGCTCATGACTTTAAGTTCATTTTTTAGTGCCTCGGTCCACACTTCTCAGCTGCACGGCAGTGCCCCCGAGATGCACCTCACAAGCTTGTGAGCACCAGACGCAGGCGTGGGGGAGAAGCTGTACAGCGAGGCAGTAAAAACACACCCTCTGAAGCCACACTTCCTGAGTTCCAGTCCTCACTGTCCCTTCCTAGCTGGGTGACCTCAGGCATGTGACTGGACCCCTCTGAGCCTCAGCTGCCTGACCTACACAATGGGGGCATCGTCACTGTTCTTCTCAGGAGGCACTAAGCAGGCCCCCAGAAAATCGGCAGAGAGTATGACGGTCCCGTGTCCCATGAGAGGGTGCCAGGGAGCCCAGCACGAGAGTGCGCTGCAGAGTCCAGCAGCGGGGCGGCCGAGTGCGTGCTGGCTGGGGGTGCAGGGACGCGTGTGAGGCCACGGACACGTGCTCACGGAACTGGGGCCTGGTCAGCCCAGTCGGGGGGCTGGCTTCGGGGGGCTGGCTTCGGAGGGCTGGCAAATAGGGAAAGCGAGTTTCCGTTTGCTAGGAAACTGGCAGCCGCGGAGGATTCCACAGCAACACAGGTTGCCAGAGGAAGAGTCTGCAGTTGGGCTGGCTACCAAGGGGACGGCTGCTCTGAATGCCACCGTCAAGGTCACATGTGAAGTGACCAAAGGCCCTGCTCGCCAAGACACTCCCTCTCGGCGTGTCCCAGGGCCGTCTACCACGAGCACAGGGTGCCTCCTGTGTAATCTCAGTGTGCTGGGAATCACCTTAGAAGTGTAAAAGAAACAGGTGAAACCATTTCAATAAGGTGTTTTACTTAACCATCTCTAACCACGATAACATCACTGCAACACGCAATGGAGACGAACAGACCTCAGTGAAACAGTTTACACCCTTGTTCCCGCTGAGTCTTTGCTCCCCGGCGGGACCTGCACACGCAGCCCGTCTCCGTGTGGAGCAGCCAAGGCCACGGGCTCTGCGGCCCTCGGCCTGCGGCCACTGTGTTTGCTTTACATACACCAATCAAAGGCTATGTTTTCCCCGCAGGTTTTAGAAGCTCAGGAGAGTCGATTAAAACATATAATAAAGAAGTCTGCTTGCAATGCAGCTGACTTTAATACTAATCACTGGCAAAGAAAGAGCTAAAAGCACCCTCCGCGAACAAGTTTGGCCAGGCCACCGCCCGGCCCCACCCCCGGCGACACGCCCGAGAGAGCCACCGTGCGTGTTTCAGACGGTGGCTGCACAGACGCCCTCCGTTCGGTGCCCACGCCAAGGACAGGCCCGTCTCTGCACCCCTGCACTCACCCCATCAGTGGGTGCACGAGTGAGCGCTCAGTGAATGACTCCTGAACTACAAAACACGGAACCAGACACAACGAGCAGAAACTGTAAACCACACAGCAATTATCAGTCTGACTTTAACGAACACACATTTTTGCGACTGAACGCAATCTTACGTACATTTCCACTTGGTCCTTTGCGGTGGGGGACAGTTCTGCCTCTGGAGAGGGGGACCCCTCTAACTTCTTGTGCATCTTCTCTTCTGTGACGAAACAAAAATTCAGAGAGATCTGTCATGTTTTCAAAAGTTTCTCAAGTAACTTCAATATAAATTGTACAAGCTTTTGTGGCTTAAAAAGAACTCCATAGCAGTGTGTCTTTCTAATGAGACTACTTCTTCCACGAGCCAGCGGGAACTCCCCAGCGGCACCCCGTGAGCTCCGGGTGAGAGGTGGGGCGTGCCCCCTCACCCCTGACCCAGTGCTCTGGGGGCGCTTCACCGAGACCCTGAACACCCGTGTGCTCTTACTAACTACACCGGGGGGAGCGAAAATCTGTTTAGATTCCAAAAATATTTTCCCACAAAATTCTGCACTCATGGGCTTTTACACTGACTCGCCTTGACAAATACTACCCCAACATACAAAGAAAATTCTTAATCACAAGTCACACTGTCGCTTAACACCCAGGTGACCGAGGGCCACGCTCTAACTAAAAGAGCCTCGAAGGGCCGCACCCTCGGCTGAGCGCACGGCACGGCCCGGGGCTGGAAGCGCACACGAACAAGCTGCGCCCTGGCCGGGCGGCTCTGGGCCTGGCGGGCAGCAGCACGAGCTCGAAGAAGACAATCTTGGCGCGTAGCTCTTGTTCTGAGGGCTCGGAGAAAAGCTGGAGAAAGCAGCTGGAAGGGTTCATGAGTCAAAACGACTTCACGAGGTTGCCAAGCTTGCCGGCCCCCCAAAAACCCGACCGTCAAGGCGGCGGCGCCCTCTGAGCCTGAGACGGCCTCTCCGGAGGCCCGGGGGTCGCAGGCAGGCACCAGCAGGGGCCCGAGGAGGGCAGAGGTCTTCCCCGGGAAGGTGGGAAGGCAGACAGAGCGATCCGGCCCCTCCGCACGCGGGGACTGTGGAGGAGCGCGCCGTGACAGCACGGGCCTAGCCACAGGTGCCTGCGGAGGGCGGACCGCGTGGCCTGGAGACGCCCGCTGACCACAAAGACTCGACACCTGTCGCCGTCTCCCTCAGCCCCAAGATCGCCTCCCCGGCGCCCGCTCAGGGGAGCAGGCCCGCGCGCACGCGCCACCTGCCGGGGGCCGCCCTCACCTTGCTTGCTCTGCAGGTCCTTCAGCCGGGAGCACAGCTCCTCCACCAAGGTCTCGATCCCGGAGCTCTGCGGGGAACGGAACACGGGGGCTCACCGCCAGGCACGCGCAGGGTCTGCCTGTGTGTGCTCTTGCTTTCACATAGAAGTTCTACAAATAAACTAATTTTCCACGTTCCAAAGAAACCCATGATCGATATTTAAATGAAAACAAGTTTGAAAATCACACATGTGTAGATCCAGTTTAGTATGCATACTTGGCCATTTTGATGAAGCACATTCCCCGGCACTTACCCAAACTATGGCTTCCGTCCTCCTGGGGGCACAGCGCCTTCCGCTGGGTCAGCCCGAGTCCCAGGTGCCCATCGTGTGACCAAAAGTCACCCTCTCTTTACTCACCACCGTGCCCGCAAGCCCTGGCACCGAACCCCACAAAGAGAAAAACCGCAGGAAGCCCCTCCGGGCTGTCAGGGAGCCCGAGCCCGGCGAGGACGCGGTGGTTCTCCTTCTGGGGCAAGCACTCGGGAGTGGGCGAGGGGCAGGGCGCTACGGCCGGCCCAGTGCCCCTGTGAGGGGCGCAGGTGGGGCGCAGCCGGGGCAGCTGGCCTCTAGGCAGAAATGGGGTTCAGCCAAGGGAGAGTGCAGGGAAGCCCCTGAAACTGGGAGGGTGGGAATAAGGGCCCACCTTCAAAGAAAAATGAATGTTGGAAACAGGCACAAATGATCCTTTACTTATGCAGACTTTTAAACTTTAAAAACTCTCCATTTCTCACAAAAGAAATCTTTTACAATGTACCAGAGAAAGTCAACGTGACTTGGAGCAACCTTGTGCTGTCCAGGGGCCTCAGAGCATTCACAGGGGCCGAGTCCCTCTGGGTGGGCACCGCCGCGACAGGTGCCCGGACTCGGCCCGGCCTCCCCCTCCGGGGCCGGAGGGGCTAAAAATAGGACTCCACCCCGCTCGCTGCGCTCAGGATGACTCAGCACGGGCGCTGCAGATGCCCCACGCAAGTGCCCGCCCGGAACCCGGCTGGGCAGCGAGAAACAGACCGCAGTGAAAAGGGTTAAGTGTACATGGCGACAGTCACGTCCTAGCCACACCGAATCGCAGCCCCTCCCAGGGACACAGGACGGGGGAGACGGGGAGAGGGGCCCAGAGAGAACGGCCGCTCCTTCCAGGACACTCCTAAACACCGAGGCAGCTGTTAGTCACGAACACGGCTCTGACCACAGAATTCCGTGGGAGAGACTCGGCTTACCATAGCGTTCAAGGAGGGGCGAGGACGGCCGTTTCATTCCACTTCCTGCAGACCGTGAACCCAACACCAGTGTCAGCTGACCCGCCGCTGCCGCGTGTGCTCCGCGCACGGCCCATGTCACCGAGTTCCTGAAGCCCGTGCCAGCGCACGGCACCGGCCC
This sequence comes from Phyllostomus discolor, assembly GCF_004126475.2. Taxonomy (NCBI): domain Eukaryota; kingdom Metazoa; phylum Chordata; class Mammalia; order Chiroptera; family Phyllostomidae; genus Phyllostomus; species Phyllostomus discolor. The sequence continues at coordinate 2,719,143 of NC_040903.2, forward strand.
GGGGACCGCGTCCTCCCTTCCTCCCTGCCTCGGGACCACGGCAGCCAGCCACGTCACGGTCCACGCGGCACAACCGCCGCGCAGCCCACGGACTAGGGAGTCTTTTTGTGCTCTGCCTTGGAAGTCACCACCCCCAACTGCAAAACTCACTTGTCCTGGGCACTAATACAGCTTAAAAGTAGATATATTTGCTCTCATATATAAATGGCAAAGAAAGAACAAACTTCTTAACTTTGTACATAAAAGCAAGCCCCACCCACCAGGTGGGTGCTTGCTTCCGTCTTCTTCCCTCGCCTTCCGCAGCACCTGCGTGTGCGTGTGTGTGTGTGTATTTATTTATATGTTTTTGATCGCTGAACCCTTGGGCTATCGTGAGAACAGCCAAGTGAGAAGCACCGAGGGCCATCGGACACAGCCAACGGACTCTACCCTCTTGCGGCAGCACTCCGAATCCTCAATTTGCATCTTAACATAGAAAATAAACTACACCCATGCTTTAGGGAGAACATGCTGTAGATGGAAAACATGCAAACGCTCTCCCACTTAACTCCGGAGCTGCCTTTTCCAACGACAGCAAGGGCAGCACCCAGTGACCCCCACAGTGAATGGACGCTGGGAAGCCCCGCACAGCAGAGGAGCCTCTCAACGTCCGGGGACAGCACCCCAAGTCTGTGCCTGGGGAGGTCACGCGGCGAGCGGCAAGTCCAGGACACGCTCAGCGAGCAGCCTTCCAACCAGCCGTCACGCAGGGGCTCACTCGCTCGGTCGACAAGCAGTCGGGCGCACCCCCGCGTGTGAGGCGGGACACGGGAGACGAGGTCCCTGCCCTCCCAGCACCCACGCTCGAGGGGCTCTTGCCTCTCAGAGGAAATGGCCGAGTGGGGTGTGCCTGGATCTGGGGGCCCACGGGCCTGGCTCTGAATCCGTGCTCTGCCATAGACTCACCAGGCGGTGAGGGCAAGTGCATGTCCCGTCTTTAGGGCGAGACGGGCCTGTGCCTCGCAGCTGACCGCAGGCCTCACCCCTCCCTATCGCTAACTCATCGCGCCCCCTGCTCGGCCCCAGAGACCCGTGAGTGTGCACGCTCTGGGTAAGACAGACACACCAGCACGTGACCTCTTCGTTAACCTCTCCCCGCACACAACCCAGCCCCATCAACCCCCGATGTGTATCCAGCCGCCTTTTGAAAATCTCCACTTAGCTCCTTCTTAGCCTCTCATGTTTAAATCTTATTCACACCCCCCACCCCCAAATCGGTGCTCCTTCCCTCGCTGCCTTTTCCTCAGGAAGTGAAAACTCCATCCTTACAGTTGCTCAGGCCAAACGCCTTGGCTGACTTCTCGACCCCTCCGTTTTGCCCACCCCACACCCAGTGCCGCTGGCCCCACCGGACACAAGGGCAGACTCCCCCAGTCCTCGGCGGCACCGCCTCCTAGACTGCTGGGCCAGCTTCCTCGCCCCTCCCCCGGCCTCCTCTGCTCCCGCACGGCCAGTCCCGGCTAGCCTCACTAGCAGCCTGCAGCGCCCTGCCACTCGCACTGCCCTCTGCTCCCAACTCTCCGACCTCCACGGCTCCTGGGAGGAAGAGCCACAGGGCCCCCTGAATGGCCCAGCTGCGCCTGTGCGGGGGGGGGGGGGGGGGGGGGGGGGGGGCGGTTGGCTTCCCTGGGCGGGCGGGGCTGGCTGTGACTGCAGGGACCGGCACTGTCAGCCTTAGTGGCCGCTGGCGGCTCAGGGCCTGGCCTGTAGAGGGAGCTCCGTGCACACGGCGCACCAACAGGCACGGCGTCGGGTGAGGGACACCTACCAATGTTCTGAGGCTCTCAGTGTATCCAGAGGAACTGTGACCTGAATTCCAAGACCGGTACGCAGAGAAACAACGAATGTATGTGGCCACAGCTAGCCTTGGAAGCCCACAGCCAGGAAATACTTGACACGGGTTTTGCGGAGACAACTCTGCGCAGCACACAAGCGACACGCTACACGTGCGAAATGCTAGGACCAGTAAGCGTGCTCACACTGGCCTCGGGCCACTTTGCTGCCATTCTGCGGGCCCAGCCGGCCGTGAGGACAGGAGCCACTGCGGCGAGCCTCCTACGGCTCTTTTTACAACCACGGATCCGGGCAGCTGCCCTGCTGGCGGCAGCGCTGTTGCTCTCAAAACCAGCCTCGCTGTGTCCTGGCTGGTGGGGCTCCGTGGACTGAGCACCACCCCACAAAGCAAAGGGTCGCCGGTTTGATTCCTAGTCAGCGCACATGCCCGGATTGCGGGCCAGGTCCCCAGCAGGGGGTGCACAAGAGGCAACCGCACACGGATGTTTCTCTCCTTCTCTTCCTCCCTCCCTTCCCTTCTAAAACCAAATAAATAAAATCTTAAAAAACAAAAACGAAAACCCAGCTTCACTGAGAGAAGACATCACTGCGCTCTATCTTCACCCGCTTCCCAGGCAGGGCCGCACCGAGCTGCTGGTCCTCTCACCACCCCCACGGTGGGGGGGAGGGGAGCCCTGGTTCTGATGCCGTCGGACACAGCACAGTAGCAACAGAACAAAGACAAACATTACAGAAAGCTCTAACTCTGGGGACAGAGAAAAGAGAATCGAGTAACCTTGAGAATTCTAAAACAAAAAACAGTTGGCACAATTCAACATTCTGTTTTATGTTTTACGTTTAAAAGGGAGAATGAGCCCCGGCCAGTGTGGCTCAGTGGGCTGAGTGCTGGCCTGTGACCTAAAGGGTCACCGGTTTGATTCCCAGTCAGGGCACACGCGTGGGTTGTGGGCCAGGTCCCCAGTTGGGGCATGTGAGAGACAGCCACACACTGATGTTTCTCTCCCTTTCTTCTTCCCTTCCTCTTTCTCTAAAAATACATACACAAAATCTTTTTCTTAAAAAAGGGAGAACCAGAAGTCCGGATGTATTTCACAATCCCTCGCGTGTACGGTGTCCACCGGAAACAGAGACAGAGCAGGCAGCTCCGGGAAGCCTCACCTAATGAGCGGGCCCAGCTGGGGCGGGACTGGGCCACAGCACCGTGCCTCTGCCCAGGCCTCGCTCCTCACCACCGCCCACACAAATGCGACACGCGGTGGAAAACAGACCCCAGGGAACTGTGTGTGGCCGCACATGCCGACCGAGGGCGTCAGCGAAGGCGGTGCCCATCGAGGCCGCGCTCTCCGGAGGAATGAGCTTCAGCTGATCGCAGGTCTTCATCACAGGTGATGGAGTCTTAACCAATGTGCTAAAACGAAATCTTGGCACAACCGTTTCCATGCCATGCTGGCAACGTTTCTGCTGAGCCGAGGGGGTCCAGAGCTGTGCTGTCGGGGGGGCGTGACCTCCTGCCAGGGCCACGCGGGGGCCGAGGGTCACATACAGGGACGCAGCAGCGGAGCGGGGGGAGGGCGCCGTTCCTGTGCGGCCCGGAGGCAGCGAAGGGCCCGCCGACCAGGGAGCCTGCAGCAGAAACCGGCAGCACTGAGGCTGGAAGTGTCGCGCACGCGTGTGCACACACGTGACGGGGACAGAGGTCAGCTCAGGTGTAACGCCTACCATCAGCTCCGCCTGCCCCGCCCAGTCCGCTGTCTTGTACTTAGGCCGTGGGCATTTTAATCGATTAGACGGTGAACTTGTTCGTGGCTTTGAACTTGGATCATTTGACTGTGTAGACTCGGCCCCTGGCCTTGGTGGGACAGCTGACAGAACCATGAACAGGACAGTCCCGGGGACTCAGGACACGGACAACACACCCACACGCAGACATCCACTGTGGCCAAGGTGTCTGCAGCGCAGCTCCTGCGTGGGGCCTCTCCGCTTCCTTCTGCTCATGGAAGCTCCGGGCGGGCTCCCGAGAGAGAGCCCGGGACACCCGGCGAGCCCGAGGCGCGCGCCCAACCGGCAGCCGCTCCTCCTCGCTCCAGGCCGTAACCGTAACCAAAGAGGCCCGCGTCGAGCTCTTTCCACTGGAGCCGGAGAACCAGGGGAGCGGGCCGGGAGGCACGCAGCAGCAGGCCCGAGGGCTCCCTGCTCCTTCCTTCATCCCCCAACCACCCGCCGGGCTCCCAGTGCGCACACACCGGCACGGTGACCTCCTCAGCGGGCTCCAGTGACATGTGAGAAACAACCACTACTAAGAGAAAACAATGGAACTTTCCTTCTATAAAATGAGAAGGAAATAATAAGCTAGGACAAACACACTTCATTGGGTTTGAAAACAGAAATCCCACCTTGATGGGCAGGCAAAGGAAAGCTTTTCCCTGCAGCAACCACAGGCCAGGACGGTGGCTGGGGACAGGAAGAACCACAGACCGTCCCCAGCCACCGCCCTGGCCGTGCGCCATGTGCGCCTCCTGACAAAGTCCCCGGGCACACGGGGCGACGGGGCACTTGCACAGCGGCTGGGGCTGGCGGGGCTGGCGGCAGGTCCGACACGCCGCACTCTCTCCCAGGGTCCACGCCGGCCCAGTTCTCCCTCCGCTTCTCCCAGAGTCAGAGGCCAGAGCCGACTTCTCCGCGCCTGGGGTCCAGGGCAGAAACCGGATCCCTTCCCGGTGGAAACTCCCTGCTCCTGTTTTCCTCCAGCCGTGACTCAGCAGCTCCTTTGGATCTGCTCACAGAATTTACCTGAGCCAACCTCTCCCTTTTAAAAACCACCTGCACTCTGAATTCCTCTGGAAGCCCAAACGACTTGACCAATCGACTCCCCTCAACGCCACACAGGAGACATTCTCGGGTAGCGTCTGACCGCACCCTTCCCTCGGGGAACCGCTCACAGCCCCGGCTGCACGGCGGCCTCCAGGCCCCTCCGTGCCCTCCCTGCGCTGCTCAGGCCAGGGGGCTTCCTGCCCGAGCCCGGTTTTCCCAACTGCACGGGGACGGGCGCCTGCCTTCAGCGGTCACGCCGGGCGGGACGGGGCAGCACAGTGCTTTCTCCGCCGCCTGTGTGCGGGGGCCGGACAGCTGGACTTGAGTGGCGGGGGCGCCACCCCGAGCAGAGAGAGGTGCCGAGGGGGGGCTGTGGGCCGCCTCCGCGCTGTCCAGGCCGCTCGGGGCCCGGCGCGGTGCCGGCCTGGGTTCCAGTGAGACGTCCCCAGCCCGTCCACGGAGGAGCCCCATCTTCCCTTAAACTGTGCGAAGTGTGTTCCTGCTCTTTACCCTCTCATGGTGCCTGTAACAAAACAGCCCCATGAGCGGTAACCTCCATTTCCTAGCTCACAGTCTACGCAGCAGCAGCAGCGCCAGGAACTCAGAAGCGACAAAACCGAAGGGGTGGGCGAGAGGAGGCCAGCGGGGGGGGGGGGGCAAGGGGGAGCGCCTCACAGGAGAGCCCGGCTCCGCTGCAGAGGCGTGTGTGGCGGGCACCCCTTCTGCCAGGCGCTGGGGGAGGGGCAGGGAGAGACGGGCAGCTCGCAGCCCCGGCCCCCGAGGAGCAGTCCCACGGGGGAGGCAACGGTGGGCACTGCGTTTTTGGGGGGAACGCTGGCGGTGCCCAGGCCAGTCCCGGCCGAGTGCTCTCCCGGGCTGCTCTGCCCAGGACTGCCCGGGACGAGAGCACACGGCCGGGACGCCCTGGGGGAGCCTGCATGGGCCCGGGTGCTGGGGGCAGCCAGCAGGACAGCTTCGGGGTCTTCAAGTGTACCCTGCCGGTGGGCCCCACCGCAGACCGTCAGCTGCCCGCGTTCCGGGCAAAGTTTCTGGAGGGGGGGACCCTCTCTGGACACCCTGTGGGAGCCCTCTCAATTTAACGTGGCATTACGGAGGCGCTGAGATGATGCTATGTCAAGCAGAATGATAAAAGCAAAAGAATTTTCTAAGTATTAGTTATGATATCAGAGACTACAATCTATAGTGAGTAATAAAATAATTCACAGTACTCACTTAAATGATTATATCCTAAAACTATTCTGTCATTTCGGGACGCTGAAGGACATGAGAAGTATTTCATGTGAAAAGTTAAAATGTGAGAACAGCTATCCTACTCCTGGGGATACGTCCCAGAGAAATGATACGGGCCGTGGAGAAAAGCCACGCGTGAAAAGCAACCACAATGGAAAATCAAGAGTGAGCGAAACACCCAGTAATAAGGGGTATATTACAGTGCTGTTGGAGTGTCATTTGCTGAAATATAACTTGTCTCTAAAAAGAATAAAGATGATATAGTAACAAGATGAAATACATATTAAATAGGAAAAAAGGAGATGAAATTTTGCATGTACTCTAATTACAATACATATAAAATATTACATGAAACTATATTTATGTATATAAAATACCATTAAAAAAGCGATGTTTATGTTAAAATGGGAAGGTAATAAGTAGTTAATTTTTCTAAGTTTTTTTGTCAAAATGTTACATTTGTAAGCTTTTTTTTAATAGATTTTATTTATTTATTTTGAGAGAGGGGTGAAGGGAGGGAGAGAGAGAAGACAGAAGCATCCATGTGTGGTTGCCTCTCTCACACCCCCCACTGGGGGCCTGGCCCACAACCCAGGCACGTGCCCGGACTGGGAACTGAACCGGCGACCCTTCGGTTCACAGGCCGGCGCTCAATCCACTGAGCCACACCAGCCGGGGCATATATTTGTAAACTTTTCTCCACCTTGTTCTCTCTTAAGTGCGAGAAATAAAACGCCAACTTACCTCGTCAGAAGCAGATCGGAGACACTGCACAGCGGCCTGTTTCTTCATTTCCTCCAGAGTCAGGTCCGAGCACTTTTTCTTGCTCTTCCCCCACTTCTTGTAAGCTCCTTTCTCCCAGCCCAGGAAGATGTCATTCTCCTGAAATAAGATTGGAGAGGTTTCCACGACCGAGCGTGAACAGCAGGCTGCAAACACCACTATTTTCCACAGACTTACACGCACACGCCTCAGCAAACACACCGACTCGGGAAACGGCCCACGCCGGTGGACCGGGGCAGCGCTTCGGGGTGCCCAGCCAGCTGGCGTCTCCCACCGAACCTGCCGCTTCTCTGCGGGCTCAGTGAGCCTGGCCCACCCGCGCCTCCAGCAAACCCTCACACACAGCTCGGACACGGGCGCAGACACGGGCGCGGACACCCCAGCGTGGGTCCAAAACTACACTCACGACCGAACGACCTTCCTCTTTCCCGCCCAGGACTTCGCAACTAAACGGTTAAATTTCTATCCTTATATCCTGTAGACTAAAAAAAGAAAAAGATATACAATTTTTCTGTTAGTATTTAAAGTTTACTTTTCCCTTGATTCTATATGCCCACTCTAAAAGCCTGAAGAAAATCCGAGAGGTGGGAAGGAGCAAGGCCAGCGTGGCCCGTGGCGACAGAGCGAGCGCTCTGCCTCCCGGGTCACCTCCCTGCGCTCCACGCGCCCCGCGGGGCCGCGCCGCGTGCGCACACGCCACACTGGGCTCAGCTCACCGTGCCGGGCTCCAGCCTGCTGTCACTGCGGAGTCTTGGGCTGCATAACTTTCCATGACCTTACAGTTACTTAACCGTTTCCCTAGACTGGGACTTGCTCAATTCCATATATTTAATCGTGTTACTACTTTGTTTTGTCGTTTAAAAAGCCTTTACCTGACAGATTATGGCTGAAACCAGTGGACAGGCAGTAAGAAAAAAATTAGAGAGACAGACAAGGGCAAAACGAAGGAACCTTCTTCAAAGGGCCTTGGCCTCCAGTGGGCCCTCGGGAAGTAGACACCAACAAGGGAGGTAAAGAGAAAAAGCACGACAATTCATCCAAAAGATTTTCAAGATCAAATCACATACCACCCATAACCCAGTTTTTCCTTTCATCCGACACGTAGAAACCGCTTTCACGTGACCGGACGAGAGTGCAGGGGCCCGGCCCCTCCCACGGTCACCGTGACCGGCGCACCCGTCGCTCCCTTCCTCGGCACGCCTGCCCGTGTCCTGAGCCCGGGACACCTGCCCGTGTCCTGAGCCCGGGACACCTGTGTGCTGGCCGGGCGGTGTCAGCACCACTTTCCGAGGGGCAACGGGCCCGGTGGCCAAGCGAGAGCCATCCGTGTGTTCCCCTTCCCTGGCGTGTGCAGCGGGACCGCCCTGGACCCGCCGTCCCTCACTGATGACATCTTCCGGGACAGCGAGCACCCGTCCTTTGACCGGGACGGAGGGCAGAGGTGCACCGGCGTGGACGGGGGCGTCTGAAGGCCGAGGAGGGAAGTCACTGTCTGTGCCGCGCACACAGGCGCACGGACAAAGCGGAGGCGCCGTCTGCGCGGCTGTGGAGAACAGCGCTCCTGTCCGTTCCCGCCGCCGGGACCGGCTCTTTCTCTGCACCGGGCACTGCAAACACGGCTCCCGACCGAGGCTGCGTCCGAGCTCAGCACGGCAGCACGCACTCACAGGCCCTAATCAGGTTTTATTGCAAACAAAGGGCTTTCAAGGTTGACGGGACAGTCAGTCCATCTGGGGCGGTCTGACGACACACCCCAAACACCTGAAACGTGCGCGTGCACTCAGGACGGGGAGCCCCCTTCCACGCCCTTCTCGGCCCTCTGGGAGCTGCCCTTTTCGGACCTCTCGCCCATTTCTGAAGCATCTCTATCCTGAACACACACCTCCTGTCGGCTGTATGACCTGCAAAGACTCTCCCCAATCCTGTGGGTTGCCTCTGCCCTTTCTCGACGATGTCCTCTGAAGCACAGAGCTTTGCACTGTGATCAAGTCTAGTTTATTTATGGATGCGTCGTCTTTGGTGGCTTGCGCTTGGGGTCATATCTAGGAAACCACTGCCTAACCCCAGTCACAAAGACTGGCTCCCACATGGTCCCCCAGGCTGTGCAGCTGTAGCTCCGCGCTGGGGTCTACACTGCATTCGAGGCCATTCCGGGTGCGCCGGAAGGAGCGGTCCGGCTTCCTTCCTTTGCGTGTGGCTGCCCTGCCGTCCCAGCGCCTTGTGCTGGGAAGGCTGCTCTTTCCACACCGAAGATAAAAGGTTTCGTTTCTAGGCTCTCGGTGCCACACCGTCTTGATCATTGGACCTCTGTAGTAAGTTCTGAAATTGGGAAGTGTGAGCCCTCCAGCTTTGCTCTTCAAGATTTTTTAAAGCTGTACTGGACCCCTCACATTTCCGCATGAATTTCAGGGTCAGCTTGTCAGTTTCTGCACCAAAGGCCACCAAGATGGCGACAGACCGAGCTGGATCTGTGATGGGCGGGGGGTGGGGGGAGGAGTATTGGCGTCTTAGTTAAATCTTCTTATCACGAACTCGGGGTGTTTCTCCACTTGTTAAGTCTTCTTTGATTTCTCTCAATGACCTTGTATCATTTTAGTGTGCAACTCTTAAACTTCTTTTGTCCGTTCAATTTATTCCTAAGTATTTGAATTCTTTTTGACACTATTGTAAATGGAAATCTCTTAATTGCACGCCTTAGGATTATCTATGTATAAGAATGTGTCATATGTCAGCAGATATTTTTAGCTGGTCCTTTCCAATCTGGATAGCTTTTTTTTCTTACCTAACTGCTCTGATAATGCTGACTTATAATAAGATTTTACTCATTCTATTTCATCTTTGAGAATATCTTAAAAAAAAAAAAAAAGCCACTGCCAAATACTGACACGAACTCCCAGGCATGAGTTTAACTGAACACATTAATTCTTAAAAAGCACTTTTAAAGTTCTGTTGGCGTTTTCTCTTGACACTGCCCTTTGGTCTCTCTGCCGCAGACTCGCCACCCCCAGGGGCGGTCAGGGGCAAGCGTGCCCGCCGGAAGGCTAACCAGGCGCAGGCCCGCCTCTGCGCCCGCCGAGCGGGAAGGGGCCGCCGTGCTGGCGGTGTGCGCGCCAACGCGCAGCCGCTGCAGGTCCGTGTGGAGCGCAGACCCTGCTTTCCGTTCTGACTTTTGACAGAACAAAAACGTGTTAACACCACCTGATGCTGTGACCCAAGGTTAGCTGTTAGGATGACTTTACTACATTATAAATTTCGCATAAATGCTATTTTACCTTATAATTTTGGATTGACTTCATTAAGAAACATGAAGTCTATAGCAAAAGACACACAAAAATAGATGCACTTTTCCGCATTCTGCTCTTTTCACATATTATAGTTGAGAGCTCCTCTGTTCTGTTTTTCCGGCTTCATGTCCTAGGTGAGTGTATCATGACTTATTCGCCAATAGCACTGAACCAGTAATCAGCTCTTAAACGAACACGGTGCTTTTAAAAAGGTTCCAGGTGGTTCTATTTCACTGCTTTCAGTCTCTCGTGCTGCACTGGTTCAAAGCCACGCAGACGCAAACGTGAAACGCTGGCTCGGTGAGCTCAGCAGAATCCACGTGACTTTCAAGGCCGTGACCGTAAGACAGAGCAGGGCTGCTGCACGGACGGAGGACACGGCGCAGGCTCCTCGCCCGAGCGTCTCCCGGACTCTCCCGACACGGCCGGCAGGTGACACGAGGCCGCGGCTTTGACTCACTTTCCCCTGCCGTCTTCTGTCAAAAAGGAACTGGGAGCCGGGGGCAGGGAAAGAACACAACACTGAACCGCGGCTGCTGCCAGTGGCGTCTGCTGCTCGCAGCGCGGCACCCACCGGCCTCCCACACCTTCCGGTGAGAGCGTCCTGAAGAGCCGAATCCACGGTGTGTCTCAACGGACTAACGCCGCTCCGTCTGCGTGCTCTCACCGGCGTAACGCCAATCAGCGTGTTTGTCATTCCTCTGACCCAAAACCGGCTCAGAGAGAGGCACGCGACCAACGAAGGAGGGGAGGGAAAGGGGGACTCTGCTGGGCACGTGGGGAGCACGTCCGTCCCCCCAGACGGAGTGTGAGGAAGACACCCCTCGGGCTCTGTGCCGCTCGCCCTCTACCGGCAGGCGGGCGGGCGGCTGCGGACCCAGCTGACGGGGGGCGGGGAACGAGCCCCGGTCACCGGGAGGCCTCGACCAGAACGGCCGGGCCGGCCCCACCTACTTCTCGACACTTAGTTACACAAGACCCCGCCTGCCCGCCCCCCCAGGCTTACGCAGTTTTGGGCTGCTTGTAAATGACAGAATGAGCTAGAACTTGAGGAGAGAGGCCTCAGTAATAAACCTACTTCTCATTGCTCCAAAGAACTGCAATGTGCCTCCAAACAAACGAGTGGCCCCAATCAAACACGCACAATTTCAGGTTAACTGAGTCCTTTTCTTCCCTACTAGGGCTTCAGCCGACAGCACGTTCCCTCCCTGGCCTCCCGGCCTCCGGTGGCCCAGCCAGCGCCTGCCACTTGCCCGCCGCTGTGTGCTGCTGGGGGAACACAGCGCCGGGCCGAGGCCCGCACCCCGCACAGCGGGTCAGGTTCTCCTCCCTCCCGCTCCAGCCCCTGCTGGCCGCCCACGCTCGGCCCTTCCCGCCCCTGTGCCCACTCCTGCTCCCCTCCCTTCCCGGTGGCTCCAGGGCAGCCTCCTGTCACTCCCATGGCCTGTCACCGCGCACAGGGCCTGTGCCCTACACAGCCGAGGGTGTGACCAAACCCTAACTCAGGGCTGTCTCTCAGGGACCACCCCTCGTCACCTCCGTGTTCCTGGTGCCTGCCACCGCATCTGGCACAGTCATGGACATTCGGGTGGCGAGGAGAAAAGCAAAACTGTGCATTAAATATAATCTTTATATTCAAAATGTGTCTGAATTTCATGGTAAGATTTTACAAAAAAATCACATATTATATGGTGTCCTGGGGAGTCTGTGGACACGAGTCTGTGCGGCCCATCACCGGCACTAGTTCCCACTCAGGATTTATCCTCACGCCCCTCACGTGCACAGTTAACTGACCTCGCTCCCGTGGAGTGAGCGCTGAAACGCGGCACGGGCAGTGAGGCGCCGCGGGAGCCCGGGACGGGCCCGTCTCCGTGGCCGTGACTGCTCGGAGACCTCACTGGTGTGTGAAAGGAAATGCCGCAGGCGCTCGCCGTCCGGGCCGTGAAACCCTACACGAGCGAGCGGGGCGGCCTGCGGGAGAGGGCGCGGAACGGGGGCTGAAAGGGCAGAGGCGTGCAGGGCTCCGCCTCGCGGGCAGTCGGCGCTGCGGTTCTCCCTACGCGACCTGTGGGCGCACACAGGCACCGTCACAGTCCAGCTCCAACTCCGGAACCGCGGGCTCTGAGCTAAAAGATACAATTAGGAGGTTCAAAAGAAACTGCAACAAAGCAGTCATCAAAACAGTGTGGTAATGGCACAAGGACAGGCACCCGGGCCCACGGAACAGAACAGAAAGCCCAGAAACCGGCCCTTGCGGAGGGGGTCAGCTGGTTTCCGACAAGGGCGCCCAGCTGTGCGCCGGGGAAACGGGGAAACGGCAGTGTTTCCGGCACCCGGCGCCGGGGCAGCCGGATGCCCACAGGCAAGAGAAGCAAGCTGGGACTCTACATCAGACCGCACACAAACACCAACCCGAAATGACTCAAAGAGTTATGTGTGAGAGCTAAAATTATAAAACGCTCGGAGGAAACGCAGGGCAAAGCCTCACGGCAGTGGACTCAGCACTGATTTTCCGAATATGACACCAAAGGCACCGGCGACAGAGCAAAAGACAGCCCGAGACTGGGCAGGCTCGATCCCGGGCGGGGCGCGCACGGGAGACAGCCGACCGGGTCTCTCCCTCACACCGAAGTCTCTCTGCCCCTCTCTCCCCTCCCTGCTCCTCTCCCCAACACTGAACACAAAGTACATTACTGTGTTCATTCGGCTGCAGGCCCTGAGGCGTGCCCGCGGCTCGGAAGGGCAGAGCCAGCCCCTCCCGAAACCCTGTCCCTGCGTTCGGTGTTAGTGACGGCGCCCACCGGGGTCCCCCCGTCTCTGTGCCACGATGGAGGAGGAGCTGTCTTGGGCCACACGTTAACCACACAAACACTAACCGAAACTGATGAGCAAAATAAACCGTTTTGAGTAAACTGACGCTTTGGTGTTGGGCCGCACTCACAGCCGTCCTGGACCGAGGGTGGGACGCCACCCCCCCCCCCCCCCCCCCCCGGACACGACAGCAGACACCACCCACGAAACACCCATTTCAGGTGGCATGCAGTGGCCCCCTGCCCAGGTGTCCATGGGGGCAGCCCCCCCACCCCCGTCCCCAGCTGGCCGCACTCTCTGCAGCGCCTCCTGGGGCGCAAGGCTGCGGCCGAGACCGCTCTCCACTCAAGGGCCTCGATGCGCGGCCTCCTCCCTGCAGACACGGCACTGACGTCAGGGACAACGCCGCCGCGGCTGACCTACCAGGCGATACGCAGTGACTTACGGCAAAGCTGTGTGTCTCGGCAAACTCTCAAGTGTGCCGATGTGTGACGCTCGGCACACTGGGATTAATAAGCCGTTGAACATCACCCCTGCACGTAAAACGCACCATTAAACTGTGGACACAGCCGACACAACGATCAGGACGCCCTGTCCTGGACGTGCCGGGCGGCCCTGGTCTAGAGCGCAGAAGCGCCCGTGGAAGAGAGAGGCCGCCCGCGCGCGACCCCGCCTCGAGCTCTCACAGAGCGCCCCCGAGGCACGCACCTGTTCCTGCAGGTCGTAGTCGTAGCTGTCGTGCAGCAGGAGGCTGAGGACGTAGCGGGTGTAAATCATGGCATCGATGCCACACTTCTCCAGCTCCTGGCCCAGCCAGGTCTGCACGGGGCCCAGCGCGTGGAGCAGAGACATGGCGGAGGCGGCGGCGGGGCCCGGGCCAGAGCCCGCGGGGCTTCCGGGGGGCAGGCGGTCCGCGACGACCGCGCAGGGAGGGCGCATGGGTTTAGGTGGCTGGCACCCTCAAAACGCGAGGCATCTTCGGAGCTGCTGTTCTGCTGGTGTCTGGAGGGGATGGTCACTCCAGGGAGAGGGAGAGGAGCCTGGCATCTAGGAGAAGCACTGATGTTTGCTGGCAGTCAGCCGTCTAGACTAGAGTTTCCCTCTTGGAGCATGGCCGGTGCATCAGCATCCCGACAGCGGCGCGCGTGTGGGCGTGACCTTCTGCTCTAGCTTCCCACGGAGGCCGAACGTAAGCCTCCGGCAGAACCTGCAGACACACACGAGAGGGACAAAGGTGTGCGTTATGTACAGATGTCAATTAAGTTACCGATCTCTTGAAAAAACCCCAATGAGCTGTTCTTCTTTACTCCTAAGGTACCTTTGGTACCTTAGAACACCGATTTCTTTTTTCTGTAATCTTTGATATTTTAGGCTAAGTGTCATTTTGAACTTTTTAAAAGTTTAATATTTTTAATTTATTTATTTTTAGAGAGAGGGGAAGGGAAGGAGAAAGAGACAGAGAGAAACATCAACATGTGGTTGCCTCTCATGTGGCCCTACTGGGGACCTGGCCCACAACCCAGGCATGTAGGTTGCTTGACTGGGACCTGAACTAGTGACCCTTTGGTTCATAGCCTGTGCTCAATCTACTGAGCCACACCAGCCAGGGCTAAAAGTTTAATATTTTTTAAAAGAAAGGAAAATGTATATTCTTGAGAGTGTGCCACATTATACTCATGTTTATTAAACCATCTCAAAAGACAGAACTAGTAAAATCCCGTTCACCTGTAAAGCTGAAAGAATTTCTTCGGTAACAAATCGTTAATCATTGTTAAGTACAACAGAAAACAAGCAGCTGAGCAGTGACTGCACTGAAATGCTGGTGACAGAAGGGTCCTTTACATTTTAGGTTTACCATAAATAATCAGGTATTTTGTAGGCTAGAAACTTTGGACTCGCTCACCACTCACTGCACAGGAAGTGGAGTGACATGTGGGCGTGCTGCCGAGCCCCCGCCAGACTGAGCTGTCCCTGCCCCGCCACGCACCCCCCTCCCTCTCTCACGCCTGCGCCGGCTTCGGGACTGCTGGTGACAGACACCGCTCTGTTCGTTCAACGACTTCCCCCAGACTAACATTTTCAACACGTCAAACTAATCGAACAACGGCCTTATTAAATCATGATACTCTTTGTGTTAGAGTTCTGATGAAAATTAATGCCACTAGAAAATGAAAACTAACAAAGTGACAGGTAAACCTCATTGGCTCAGCTTCTGCATGAATTACCAGACAGTAAAAGCACAGTAAAAGCATCAAATCAGAAAGACCGACTTTCCCCCAAAGGTTTAAGACTCAGTTTATTGCGTTTCATATTTAATTACAAAGCAAATTTTACATGAAAAATTTTTTTTAATTTCTATCCATCATCAGACTAGGTTACTAGATTAATTTATCACTAATGTATATAATCTGCTACTTTCTAAAATCTTCTCTATTATACTGTCTTTTCTGAATTGTAAAAACTACATAAAGTAAAAGACTTTCTATCATTCTCATCTGCTGAAATTTTCCAGCTGACTCTGAAAATTAAAACCCTAAGTTCGTTAATGTGTTTGGACCTCACAATGCCAAACAGATCATAGGTTAAAGGATATTCAGCTCTGGGGCCACCACTAGAAGCAAGGTGACAGTGGGTGCTCATTCAGGGGGGACCAACCAAGACGGCGAGGAGACCTGGAGCCGCGGTGGAGGGAACTCGGGGAGAGGCCCTCACGTGGTGGGGCGCACGTGAAGGTCCCGCAGAGGAGAGCCACACACGGGGCGCCTCCAGAGCCTGCCAGGGGTCGCCCGCGCACGCGGGCCCCAGTGAGCAGTGTGGCTGGGATGCTCCCCGCAGCCGGCCTCGACACCCGCCACCAGGCTCAGGGGACACTGCGTGGAAAACAAAGCAGGGCCGTGCCTCAGCAGTAGAGGGTAAAGCCCCAAACTCTGCTCCGATCCTGCCTAACAAATCTTAAAAGCAAGACTCCAAACGACCAAACTGTTTCCAACTAATTTCACCACAGTCACAGAACAAAGCTCAAAACATTTACAGCATCCAAGAAGATAAAATTATCGAACAATGTGTGGCATCCAATCAAAGATGAGCCGGCATGTGCCCTGGCTGGTGTGGCTCCATGGACTGAGGGCTGCCCTGCAAACGAAAGGGTTGCAGGTTTGATTCCCAGTCGGGACACAGGCCTGGGTTGCGGGCCAGGTCCCCAGTAGGGGGCTCACGAGAGGCAACCACACACTGATGTTTCTTTCCCTCTGTCCCTTCTCTAAAAATAAATAAATAAAATCTTAAAAAAAAAAAAAAAAAAAGCCTGCATGCAAAGAAGCAGAGACAGAGGGAGGGGAAATGAAGACAAAAATAAATTAATTAAAACCCAATCAGAACTGACACAAAAGTTACAATCAGCAAAAGCATCAGAGATAGCTTCGTCCGCATCACACTGACTTGGGACCGAGGAGTTTTGTCCTCCTCACTCTGACACCGAGGTAGAGAACGGAAACAGCGACACCAGGCCGGTTCATTTAGACAAACTGGACAGCCCTCTAGCCAGACAGTCCGGGGGGAGAGAGAGAGGACACACCGACAGTGTCAGGAATTGTCGCGATCACTGACCGGCAGTGAGCGTGGAACGCTGCAGATGGCTCCTCAACACACGAGAAAAACATACACAGAGACAACCAGGTCCTGTGAGGAAGTAGGAACACAATGGCCACTCTTTCTAGTGGGGAGCGTCCTGGTCCCCGCCTCCCCCAGAGGCTTTTTATTGGTTTCGTTTGCATAAGAATTCAGGTAAAGCTCATTACTCATTTTCAGGAAGTAAGGATCAAACAATAGGTAACAAGGAAGTCTGAGGGCCTATTTTGAGTCAGGGTCAAAGAGCGGTAAAACTTTAAGGAACAAACTTACTTCTTCCTTGGACCCTGGTCATTCAACTGAGAGCATTCTAAACAAAGCAGGTTTCACAGGATTTTACATGTTCTTTCTTAGGCCTGATCACCGGGGAACCTGCCCTTTCCAGCACAGGGCTGCACCACCCTGTCATTGTTTCAGGCTTAGGTGGAGCAAGGGAAGTAAGGCAGCCAGGAGATAAGGAGATTTTCTCCCAGATGATGAGGACTCAGGCTATGTCAAAGCTGAGGGGCGAGGGTCCATCACCCCCTTTTGCTGTAGCCCCCAAAGTCCTTCCTTGGGGGCCTCCCATGTGATCGTGCCTGTCTTAAGTTGTTCCCCCCTTGGGGAATCTTACCCGTCATTGGCTAACCGACCAAGCACTGGGGACCAGTTATGGATGAAGTAAAAGGAGCAGAAGCAGTGCTCCTGCCAGGGAGATAAGCCTTTGTCTCCTTGCTGGCTTATGGTTCCAAGGTCGCTCCCTCAGCCTTAGCCTTGGCAGGGGTTACAGCTTCTGATACCAGGCAGGGCGGTTCCCAACACCGAATGAGACAGACAGGCGGGGCGGGGGGGGGGGGGGGGGACACACACACCGGCAGCGATGGGAGAGAGAGAGGCGGGGGCGCAGTGGCTGGTACGGCACAAGAAGGAAAACAAGGGGGTGTTAGAAAACCTTCCCACCAATAAACTAAACGACCGGGTGAAACGGACCGATTCCCTGAAAACACCAAGGGCCGATGTACCCTCAAAAAGAAACAGACTGAACAGCCCTGCATCTATGAAAAGGAACTGAATTCATAGTCCAAAACTTTTCCACAAAGAAATTTCTAGGCAAAAATGGCTTCAAAGTTGAATTCTACCAAATACTGTATTTAAGGAAAAGATAATGCCAATGCTATACAGACCCTTCCAAAAAACTCGAGGGAGAACATTTGCCACATCTTGGCACGAGGCCAGCAGTGTCCCGACACCAACCCCAGACGAGGGAACTGCAGAGCGATGGCCCTCCAGAACACACGGGTAAACTCCTAAACGAACTTGGGGAACGAACCCGACCACACACATCACGCCCAGGGGGTTTGGGGGTGCGGGAAGCGCGCTCTAGCTGAAATCTGCGTACTCGCCGTTGCCATGGGGCCTCTAAAACACTCATTTTACTGCAAACCAGCTTAGGGTAAGGCTTTCTTCATTATTTAAATGCACAAAAATTCACACCGCAACAGACTTGGTTCACTGTGAATACTAATAATAGAAATAATGCTTTAGCTTTGTTATTATGTTTACTTTTTAGAGCATGGTATCAATCCACCACAGGATTTTCTCCGCTGTCATTAAGAAGTTTCTCATTTCGTAGGAAGAATTCAAGAAGCAGGTGAGAAAAAAACGGGCGAACAAACGCAAACTAAACAACGCACGTGAACTGCCACGACCTCCCCAGAAAGCCGGTTGAACACTCACGTGTGCCATCGTCCCCAACAGAGCTCCTCCTCCACCTCGGCCAGTGGCCGGCCCAGACAATTCTTAAAGAGCTGGCCACACCCCCGGAGCTGGCGGCGACGACAACTCGTTCCCCCTCCCCCCGCAGTGCAGACGGCAGAGGACCAGGGGAGGAGAGCGAGGACCGGTGAGTCAGGCGGTCCAGGCTCCTCCACGGCCGCCGGTGCGGACCTCTCCGTGGGCCCCGGTAACAGGGCCTGAGGGAGAGGCCCCGCCGTCACCTGGAGCTGGAGAGTGGCCATCCTCTTCACTCTGACCCTCCCACTGTTAGCAGATGACCCGGGAACAGAAAACTGGGCCCTGGCTGGTGTGGCCCATGGGGCTGGGTGTCCTCCCACAAACTCAAGGGTCAAGGGTTCAATTCTGGTAGGGGCACACGCCTGGGTTGTGGGCCAGGTCCTCGGTTGGGGGTGCCTGAGAGGAAACCTATCGGTGTTTCTGTCCCCCTCTTTCTCCCTCCCTTCCCCCCTCTCTAAAAAAGCTCAAATAATAACAACAACAACAACATCTTTAAAAAGAAAGAGGAAGGAACGAAGGGCGGGAGGGGGGAGGGAGGACAGTTGGGTCATAACTAAGCTTCCTCTCAGTTACCAGCGAGCCTTTGATAGAGGGCCAAACATTTGACAAATGAGAGGTTCTTTATTTCTAGTTCTGAACTAAAAGGAAGAGACTCCTCGATATGTTGGCTCACAATTATCTGTTTAATTAAAACGTATTCCAAGTGCAATCCATCACATGGCCAAAACGGGGCGAGCACGGGAAAAACCCAGGTAACATCTGCCTGGCCGAGTTCAAGAGCATAGTGGGCAAACACCCAAACTTCAAATGCTGTCTATTCCTCTTTATATTGATTCTGCATGTGAAATGCAGTCTGAAGGGGAGCGAGCCAGGTGCAGGGCGGCTCGTCCGACCGGCAGAACGCCCAGGTGTTTGCAGTCGGCCCGGGTTCTGCTGCTCGGTTGCTGGGTTTCGCGTCCCAGCCTCTAGGGGTCGCTGTCCTCATCGGCACAATAAAATGGTAAGCTTTAGCCCCCCTTACCGCTCTCAGCCGCTCACAGGGCTGCTGCAGCGGGGAATGAGAAGCGCGACTGCGTATTTCGTGGCTGTTGCATTTCACAAAATGGTATCCAAATGGAACATAGTATTAGAAACTACCCTCCCCAATTGTTGGGTATTTGTTTAATCTTGCAGCTTCCTTCACTAGTATGATTATGTGAAGAACAGTAATTATGCAAATTATACTGGCTTTTATGGAAAAAATCTCCTTACTATCCTTTTTTAAAAAACTAAAATTGCCTTCATTTACACTGATCCCCTCCTCGTCCCCTCGCACGGTAAGAAACGTCTCACTTCCCCACTGCGGAGTCCAACGCGGCGCTGCAGAGCAGCCGAAGGGCTACGCGCAGAGGGTCCGGCTGTGGGGCGCGCCCTCCGCGGTCGGTCTGCGCGTGCGCACGCCGGCAGCGCCCTCTCGGCTCGCGGACGCCCCACCACCCACCCGGCTCCGTGAGTGGCGCCCACCCTGCGCCCGCCCCCGCGACAGGGGCCGGTCTCTCTCCCTCCGGCTTCCTTTCTCTCTGAACCCAGAGACCCCCGGCTCTGCTTTCTCGCGCCCCTTCGCCTGCCGCCCACGGATCCCGGGGAACCGCTCCCGTCTCCTCCTGAGTCTCGTGGAGAAAACAAGCTGCGGAACTGCCCTTCTCCGGGGCATCTTCTCAGACCATTGAGATTTCGGTTCCTGGCGACTGTCACCATTTCGGCTCAAATAAGCTCTTTCTTGGAAGACTCTTCTTAGGCGGGATGTCGGCGCCGCTTATGGGGGGGCGAGGAAAGAGGGATAAAAAGCCATTCGGTCAGCGGTGGGGGGATGGGTGCGGCCTACGTCCTCTTGCACCAGACGGCAGAACAGCTGCCAACGAAATCCAAACGTCAAAACAGAAGGTTTTTTAGTGAAATCCTAAAAGACGTTGGAAAGGTGATGAAACAACTAAATTTTAGAAGTTTTAAAACTTCATTTGGAAGAAACTGAAACTGATCTTCACTCTAGGAAATGTAATTTCAGGACTTGCGGCCAAGATGGAGGCGCAGGTAGACACACTGTGCCTCCTCGCACAACCAAAAGGACAACAAATTTAAAAACAAAAAACCACCAGAGCTGACAGAAAATCAAACTGTATGCAAGAACGACAACCGAGGAGTTAGAGAAGAAACATTCATCCAGACGGGTAGGAGGGGCGGAGATGGGCAGCCAGGCAGACTGGACTCGCTGTGGGGGGAGGCTGGAGGACCAGGGGAGGTGAGGCTGCAGCCGGCAGAGCGGGCGGTCCCACATTCACCTGCAGCTAAACCGGGAGGAACAACTAGGGAGCGAGACAAACCTGCAACCCAGGATCCCAGTGCGGGGCAACCAAGAATCCCAGCGCAGGGAAATAAAACCTCAAAACCTCCCATTGAAAACACCTGTGGGGGTTGCAGCAGGAGAAACTCCCGGCCTCACAGGAGTGTTCTTTGGAGAGACCCACAGGGTCCTAGAACGAACACAAACCCACCCACCTAGGAATCAAGACCAGGAGAGCCCCATTTGCTTGTGGGAAGTAAGGGGATGTGACTGAAAGCCAGCTCAGAGCCAAGTAATCAGCAGTGTTCCCTCTCGAACCTTCCCTCACAGTCACGTGGGTGCCCTGCCCTGGCGAATACCTAAGGCTAACCCTAACCCCTTACTATATAATAGGCTCACTGGGACAAAAAAAAAAAAAATGGCCCAAATGAAAGAACAGATCAAAGCTCCAGATAAAATACAGCTAATCAACGAAGAGACAGCCAATCTACCAGAGTTCAAAACACTGGCAATCAGGATGCTCACAGAAATGGTTGAGTATGGTCGCAAAACAGAGGAAAAAGTGAAGGCTATGCAAAGTGAAATAAAGAATAATGTACAGGGAACCAAGGAAACTGGGACTCAGATCAACGGTTTGGACCAGAAGGAAGGAAGAAACATTCAAGCAGAACAGAATGAAGAAACAAGAATTCAAAAATATGATGACAGGCTTAGGAACCTCCAGGACAACTTTAAACATCCCAACATCTGAATCATAAGGGTGCCAGAAGGAGAAGAGGAAGAGCAAGAAACTGAAAACTTATTTGAACAAATAATGAAGGAGAACTTCCCCAATCTGGCAAAGGAAATAGACTTCTAGGACAGTCTATTTCCAAGCTCAGACAGTCCCAGAGAAGTGGGACCCAAGGAGGCACACACCAAGGCACATCCTAATTACATGACCCAAGATTAAAGAGAAGGAGAGAATCTGAAAAGCAGCAAGAGGAAAGGAGACAGGAACCTACAAAGGAGGTCCCATCAGACTATCAGCTGATTTCTCAAAAGAGACCTTACAGGCCAGAAGGGGCTGGAAAGAAGTATTCCAAGTCGTGAAAGGCAAGGACCTACATCCCAGATTACTCTATAATTTAGAATGGAAGGGCAGATAAAGTGCTTCCCAGATAAGGTCAAGTTAAAGGAGTTCATCATCACCAGACCCTTAGTATATGAAATGTTAAAGGGATTTACCTAAGGAAAAGAAGAAGACCAAAAATATGTAAAATGACAACAAACTCACAACTGTTGACAACCAAACCTAAAAAAACAAGAACTAAAGCAAACAACTAGAACAGGGACAGGATGACAGAAATGGAGATCACGTGGAGGGTTCTCAGCGGGGAAGGGGAGAGGAGGGAAAGGTACAGAATGAGCAGCATAAATGGTAGGTGGAAAACAGACGGGGGAGGGTAAGAATAGTGTGGGAAATGGAGAAGCCGAAGAACTTATATGTACGACCCATGGACAGGAACTAAAGGGAGGGGGCATGTGGGTGGGAGGGGGAATAAAGCAGGGAAAATGGGAAAACTGTAATAGCATAATCAATGAATTATATTTAAAAAAGAAATGTAATTTCAAAAACCCTGAGCAGGTTTATTTAGAAACAACAAACTTAAAACAGTTACAATTCTTAGAACCCACTTTGTCCAGCATGAAACATTTTATAAAGTACAATACTGGATTATTGTGCACTAAAATAATTTTTCAAAGTGAGGCTGTTGCTTGTCAAAACGTCTGCACAAAACTGTACAGCTTTCAGCTGCTAATATCAGGAATACGAAGTGAGTTTCCGTGAGTGGGAGGAAGAGCAGCCTGTGACTCTGCAACTCGCCAGTCACATGGCGGTCAGTGCTTACTTACGGTGTTAGAGAAAGCCATAAGCTAACTAACGCATGTTACAGGCGTCCAAAATAAAATTAGGTAATAAGGAATACTTTGGTAATATTTTAGTATGTCAGTAAGAAATCTAATTATAGAAATCAATATAAAAATTTTAAATGGGTTATCCAACTCATATCCTACTAATCAGAAATTTTAAACTATCAGAATAAAATTCTGTATTTGATTTTGCAAAAAGATACGCAGTTGACAAGTCAGATCAGGTTCAAAGGACTTGATCTCATTTTCTTACCCCTTAGTGGTTTTCCAGATTAAACCATGACTTCGGTGGGATGCGGAAGACAACTGTAGTTGCAGTTCCCAGGAAGCTACTGAAATGAGCAGTGTCAGCATTTAAAAGACAACCTGCTAACGTGTCCCTCGAGCGCACGGTGGGCAATGCAAGTGTGCTTATTTTTGCTCTAGAACTTCTTCCTTTCGCAAAACTTGGGGAAATGCCAGAGCTGAAACAGAGGCGGGCGTGTGTATCTCGGGGCATCCTGACGCTCACATCACGGAGACGTGCACTGGCGCCCCCGGGGCGGAGACCCGAGACAGCGCTCCCCACCCTCGCTGCACGACGGACCCTTCCGTGTCCTCTGGCGCACGTTTTGGGAGATACGGCCGTCTAACCAGGGAAATGGACATTTTCCCTAAGGCCCAAGTTATAATGAAGACAGATCACCTAGGGTCCTCAATTCCTAAATTTCGCAGGGTTGAAAACTTAAACATAGAAGATATAATTTAGGAATGTGATCATTAAATATATTCTTTTCTTTCCTTTAAACAATCCACACAAAAAGGACTCATGGACATGCACAACAGGGTGGTGACTGCCGGGGGAGGGGGGTACAAGGGGACTAAATGGTAATGGGAAAAAACACAATGAAGATTAAATCACAAAGAGTAACAACCTGCACAAACTATGCTGTACAGCCAGTCAGTCAGTGCTCCCTCTTACAGGGTCTCGGGCCTCCCAGGCTCCCCTTTCCCCAGCACGCCCGGCCCCCATCATGAATGATCTCCGACGCCCCACACGCAGGCCTTGAGGCCGCACTGACTGCCGGCGAGCGCCGGCGCCCACTGCGTGCGCGGCAGCGAGGCGGGCCCCGCGCATCAGGCAGGCAGCCAGCCAGCCGCTCGCAGCCACGGGAGTGACCCTGCCTTTGTTCCCGCCTCACAACACGGCCACGCTGTCTTCGGTGGACCAAAAGGGCGTTAACGGCAGAGCCACCACGAGGAGCGAGCCCGCCGGCCGGTGGCTCTGCGATGCCCGGTGGCGAGTGCGGAGCTCCGAGGGCACCCTCCGGGGCTACCCTCCGGGGCTGGCGGGGCGGAGAGCCGAGCCGGAGGCCCTGGATTCCACAGCCATCTGCCGGGCGCAGGCACGGCTGCCAAAATGCAGAAATGCCGCTTAACTGAAGCGTGCTTCAGGCGCCCTGAGCCCGGGACACGGGCAGAGGCCCCGCCACACTCGCGGCCGCAGTGGGACAGCGTCAGTGGAACTATGTATCCACGGAGTTCTCCCTAAAGCACCGACACGGTGTGACTCCTCCAAACCCGAACGGCTAGCCCTTCACAGACAGGTTCACCACGCACCATTCTTGAGCCCGCACTGAGGCTCCCGGGCAGCGGCGCCACGCTCCGGCCTGGGCGCTACACCAGTTGAGCCCCTTCTCCCCTCTGTACTGGCCTGGGACACTGTCTCAGAGCCCCGCACACATCTGAACTCTTTACAACGTCACGGATACGTTCCAGCCACACACGTCATCGCGCTAATCAGGGTCAAGGTGAAAGAAGAAAGAAGGTAGCAGAAACATACGCTGCATTGGGTCAGAAAAGCATAAACAAAGTTGGAAGAAAAATAGTTAACTATCTAAACATGAACATAAAAATCATCCTTCAAGTGACTCGTGTTAAATACGAACTTGATTATTCTGTCAAGTTCTCTGTCATGAGAAACACTGGACTTGGCATTAGTGATAACTGTTCTGCTCAAGTGAACATGAACTTAGACGACTATGGAAATAATCCCTTGAAATATTTAATGAATTAATGTTACTCAGATGCACCTTCCGGGTGTCACCTAACTACCAGTAACTGTAACCGGCGCAGTGACTTTTGCCCCAGTTCTCACAGAGCCCAGAACATTCGCGTGTCCCCGTCAAAGATCTGTGTAGTCGATGCAAACGTCACTACCCACTGGTCAAATCCCCCACAGCGCCCCCACCTCGCAGGCTAAGCCGGCCGCGCCCCGGCCTGTGCAAGGACCGTTACCCTCCCTTCAGGGTCCAGCCACGCCTTCCTTCCCAGAGAAAACCGCGCATCCAGGAACTCATCACGCTTTGCTCCCTACCTTACCAGCGCCTTGCTCTGTGCGTCAGTCACCACTGTGTGATCTAGTATGTTCCGGCAACACCCCCTTTGTGGCCCTGGTCCTTGGGGGAGGGAAAGAGGCACCCTTCCCTTCCGGTTGGAGCCAACCTCCACAGCAGAGCCGCCACCCCCACGCCTGACCCGAGGCCACCCTCACCTCACCCCCCTCCCTGCAGGACGCAGGAGGAGCTGGGGGGGAGGCAGGCGCCCTGGGGCTCCGAGAGGGGCGGGATGAAGGGCGCGGCCCCACCCCGGGCTCTGGGAGGTCCCCGCCACAGCAGCTGGGGAAGGGCTCGTGGGAGGGGCGAGTCTCTGGGAAGGCTCCTTCGGTGCGTCCATTTGCCTGGGCCTCGGGGCCCGGGGATTCGGGTAAACACGATGCCGGGTGCGCCTGCGCGGGCGTTTCCGTGGAACGCACACCCGGGTCGGCGGGCCGAGTCAAGCAGCTTGCCCTCCTGGGGCGGGGCGGGGCCCCCACCCGGTCCTGGGGTGGCGGGGGTGGGGGGTTGGGGGGGTTGCGCCTGAAGAGGCTGAAAGGCTGGGTGAGGAAGAGTCGCCCTTCACCAGGTTTGAGGACACTCTTCAAACATCCTTCCCTACCCTCAAGTCAGAGAGACACTGGCCTGCATTTTCCTCTGAAAGCGTCCGAGTTCTTCTTGTCGCACGTGTGACAAGACAACTTAAAGCACACCTGTGCTTGAAAACAAGAGAAAGTCCCCAAACTCTAAAGTACACGGGTCATCCGGGGAACTCGGTAAAACGCAGCCTTCCTCCTCAGCCTTCTGTTCTATCGAGGCCGGCCGTGCACGTGTCACACGGGTCCCCGAGGGGCGGTCTGGCAGCGCCCCCTGCCGGCGGAGACCCAGTCCCGCACCGCTCCCTGGAACTGGTCCGGCCCACGGACTGCGGTGGGCATGGCAGACACCAAGTCCACACAGAGGCTTTCCACGTGACTGTGGATGCAGCCTGGCCTCTTCCCGGGCATCGCGGGAACAGCACGTCCCGCACAGGGTGGCCTCCTTCCTCGGCATAGGTCCCCGGATGAGAAGACACCTGGAACCGAGACTCAGCAGCTGGCTCGCTGCCACCAAAACGTGGTGTCAGCCAGGAAGAAGTGCTGGGTGTGTAAGCCACTGAGAGTCGACACACCCAGCTGACTTTTGTCACCGCAGGACAACCTTGTAAAATGTAATAAAACGGTCATGGACTTGCCCACCGACCAGTTCTCTCGCTCCCGGAATCAGGGAGCTGGAACTGTGGAGAAAGCGCCCGGTTTCTCTCTTCTGCACGGAACACCAGCTGCCACAGCACCACCTGGGCTGTCCGCCCACCCCACCTGTCACCCCGGTTCTCTCGGCAGCAGAGGGGCACAAGACGTAACCTCGGGTCTGTCGGGGCGCTCGTGTGTGCTCAGGGTACCTGCTTTAGTCACCTGCCCTTTGCAGGAAGTGCCCCTGCTCTCGGCCCTCCGCTCGCTCTCACGGCCTCGGAACCCGCTGTCCGTCCCACGAGCAGCCCTGCCCCACGGGGACCCGGACTGAAGGGGCATTCCCTCAGAGGTCAAGGTGAGCAGAGCCGCTACTTCTCGGCCGGGCCTTCCTCCGCACGAACGGGGCCCACACCCCACTTCCCGAGGTCCCCCTTCACGTCTTTCAGGCGCGTTCCAGTCTTCACACACAGGCCTCGGCTGTTAGATGCATCCCTGGACACTCGGGCACAGTGTCCTGCACGGGTGTCCCACACCGTCAGCACCTGCCCATGACAGCTCTGCCTCCGGCACTGCCCTCCTGCCGCCCGTCTGCGCGGCCCCTGCCTTGCGGAGGCCGGCCTGGCGGGAGGGGGGAGAAGCGGTGCCCGTCGGCGGGGCGACCCGTCTCCTGCCAGTCGCCCAGGAGCGGTTCCCACGGTCCCTCCCGCACGCAGACCTCTCCGCAGGCCCTCTGCAGACGTGCGTGCCTGGCTCAGCGCATTTCCTCCCCCTGGAGCTTGCCAGGGTCACAGAGGTGGCTCGGTCCCCTGCACCTGGAACGAGGGAGGTGGGGGTCTTCCTCCCTCACAGTCAACGGGGCTGCCTTCCAGCCACAGCAGAAGCGGCTTCTGCTCCTTGAGTCCTAAGTCCTACACGTATTTCTAATTCATCCTGACAACCTGTGAGGTAGGTAGGTAGCGTTATTATTCCTCTTTCTTAGATGGTGAAACTGAAACTAGGAATAGAAAACTGACCTCCCCAAGGAGCAAGAAAGAGGAAGAGCTGGGACTTGCAAGCGGGTGGAACTAACTCCAGAGCGAAGCGCTGCCCGGCGCAGACCACGTGACGACAGCCCATGCCCGGGCAGAGGAGCGGCCGCCCCGCCGGGATGACGAGCGGAGTGCTCCGCGTCCTGCGCGGCCGTCCGGGACCCACGTTCTGCTCGGAGGTCGTCCAGTGCACGCAGGGATTCCTTAAGAAGTCCTTGGAATCAGCAGAGCAGGACGAATTCAACAGGGGAAAAGAGTTGGTTAGGATTACGTGAACTGAGAATCTTAAATTCTAATAGGTTCCAAAATGTTGGAAATGAGCTATTGCTCGAAGAACCTTAACGCCACCGATGAATGCTTTAAAGCACAGAGACTGCTGAGGAAAGCCCAGGGAGTCCCAACCACACGCAGGAGAGGGGCAGGCCGGCACAGAGGCCGCGCGAGACCACACGGCTGCGAGCAGCCAGGGCGTGCGCCCGGGGCCGAAGAGCCCCAGCGCCGTACCTCTGCTCTGCCTCACACGCCCCTCGTGCACGGTGCGGGGAGGAGCTGAGGGAGCCGCCAAGAAAGGAGACCATGCTCTGTATCTTCCCAGAAGGCCGACCAACGAAGCGAACCGAACCAACCCGGAGAATGTTTTAAGGAACGCCCTGTCCAGCTGCGGCAGACGCAGAAGCACCACCCAGCCCCACTGGGGACGGGACGCGCCGCGCCGCCGGGAGTGCCGTGTCGGCACTGCCTCCCCCGCGGGCAGCCGCCCCACCCCGCGCCCTCCCGGGCCCAGGAAGGCCCCGCGCCCACCCACTGCCGCAGGAGCGCACCCAGGCCTGGCCCCATGGTCCAGCGGGGGCTCTTCTAGCTCCCTGGCTCCCCGTGGGGCGCACGAGGCGGCCCACCTCCCTTCCCCTTCCACGGCTGTGGACCCCAGGGGTCCCTGCCCGCCAACGTTCCGCATCTAGCCTGCCCGCAGCTGCTTCCAGAGGACCCCCGGCCCAAACAAGCAGCAAGGACCGGACTGGCCCACCAGACTCACTGTCCCCTCCCCTGTGGCCGCAGGGCAGGGGCTGCGACTACCCGGGTGTGCCCGCTGCGAGCCTGACACAGCGGGGGCAGAAACTGGGGGGCAATGGCGGCGTGTTGTCTGGTAACTTTAAAGCAAAGAGAGCGTGTTCCGGCGAATTCAGCGGGTGGTCCTCCTCAGCGGCCCACATCGCCCTCTGGCCGTGGCGACCCACCCAAACCCCCGCCCCTCCGAGGGCTGGTCCTCTGTCTGAGAGCCCGGTGCGAGCGCCGCAGCCCGGGCGCGCCGGCCCCCTTCGAGCGCGGCTCCTTCTCACTCGCTTACCAGCACCATTCGCTCCGACCCGCCTCTGCTCCGGCCTGAGTCCGGCGGCCGGTGTCCTTGTAAGGAGAGGGAAGTGTGGACAGAGAGGAGAGGCCACCCGAAGGAAGCCCTGGGGACGCCCAAGATGACAGGTGAGCCCGGAAGCCGGGCGGCAGGCCCAGGATACGGGCTCCCCCAGCACCTCCAGAAGGAGCCAGCCCTGCCGGCCCCCGGGGGTCAGACGTCTGGCCTCCAGGGCTGGGAGCGAAGCAGCTGCCGCCTGCAGCGCCGGCCTGAGGGCCTCTGCTCCGCGACAGCAGCCCCGGGACGCAAGCCCGGCTCCCGGGGGGCACACCCCGCCCCACCCCACCCCACGGCTGGCTGAAGCGGCGTGGACTCCCCTGCACCATGCGTCTCGGTAAAAAGTACAAAGCGGGGGTTTCCACCTGGCGCGCCGCGAGGAAGTTTAGAACACGCAATATGACTCTTCAGTCCGGGGCACTGGCCTCCCTCCCCGTAGGCTGTCAAATTGTAAAAAATGACAACAGCCAATACAACAATAGCCATCTGGTGTGAATGAATCAAAGTTACACCTATTTTTTGTCAGATCAGCAAAAATACAGTTTCTGGTGGGCCGCAGCATTAGTAATCAGCTTCCGTGTGCCGTGGGATGAGAGAGGTTGGAGTCGCCGGTGTCACAGCGATGTGGCGGCGAGGAGGAAGACCGGGGCTGGGGTCGGCGTCGGAAGCACGCCACCTCCACGCTCAGACCTGACCACTGGCACGCAAGCATCTCTCGGAGCGGGGGATCCAGCGCCCACCCGAGAGGGGGCGTGGCACAGGCGACCCAGGGGGCTGCCTCGGCGCCCACCTTCCCACCCCCGCTTACCAACCCACAAAGGGGACCCTCCCCAGAAAAACCCAGGTTTTATGTATTAAAAATCATGTACTTATTCTTACATGTTTAAATCTTGGTTGCCTTCAAAGTACTCTCCATTTGATGCGGCACACCTACTGAGATGTTTCCCTCCCTCCCCGTCTCCCAAGTCAACGGGCTTGTCCTCAGGTAAGGATGAAAGAAAGGAAAAAAGGGAGGGAGGGAGGGAGGGAGGGGAGGAGAGGGGGAGAGGGGGAGAGGGAAGGGGAGGGGGGAAAAGAGAAACATAACCACACATGCAGGCCCCCAGCAGGTCGGGGCCAGGGCTGCTCTGGGGCCCCTACCACCCTGCCGTCCCCCGTGCCACCATACGATTTTGAAAAATCCAAGCAAAGCCTTTTGGTCTTGCATTCAGCAGATCCTTAATCAAAGTGTCTGGTTTGGCCATTGACTACTGCCCCCTGTCCCGACGGGCCGCTGAGAGGCAGGCAGACCCCACGCCCGAGCCGGAGCAAGAGCGAGGCCAGCCCCGACTCTGCGCTGGCGGCCGGACCCGGTCCTCCGCGAGGCAGCGTTCTGCCCGCCCTGGCAAGGCCGAGCAGTCCCGTTTCCGTGACGGCGCCACCGAGTGGCGAGGGGAAGGCCGTTCCGAACGCTGGCTGCTCGCAAGCGGGCACGCGCGTCCCAGCAAGCGGGAGCACGAGATGCGCGGGGCGGGGGAGCGTGGCGCCGGAGGAGGAGAACACGCCCGACACTGGCAGGGCTGCCCGACCCTCGGGGGTCTCGGGCCCCGCTGAAGAGGCCGCGTCCTCCGGGCCCCATGGAAGATGCACAAACACTAACGAGAACTGAGCAGCAAAAAAGTCTTGAGTAGATTTAGGATTTTGTGTGGGGCCGCATGCAGGCTGCATGCAGGCCCCGGGTGCGGGTGGGACGCCCCTGCCACAGCCACAGCTCCAGTACACAGACGCCTGTGGACGGCCCCCGGCAGGCCCGCCCGCGCCTCAGCTGGGGCCTCGGGGCCTGGGGGCCTCAGGGCGGTGAGCGGGCAGAAGGGGGAGCGGGCTGCCGGGCCGCTGTGCAGACCGGAACGCCCAACTGCAGGAGTGAGTACCAGAGGGCGACACGGCCCTGCCCCGTGACAGCTAAGCCCACCGGGGGCCTCACTGAACACGGAAAGGCACCCTGCACGCGCAGCATCAGAAGAAGGGCGGTCCGACACCCCATGACAGTTTCATCGCTTGGGCTGTGAGCCGCGGCCCCGAGCCAGGGGCTGAGGAGCCCCGGCGCCTGCCAGCACCGAGCGCGGCGCTCCCGAGTGTGCGTCTCCTGCTGCCGCGGGCAGTGCTGCAGCAGGGGTGCGTCTCGGCTCACATCGGACAGGCCGTGCTCCTGTCCTGATGGGACTCGCTTAGGAAAAGCCTGGCCGGGTGGCTCAGTGCCTCCCAGCTTTGCCCCAGTACCCCAAGGTTGCGGGTTCGATCCCCAGTCAGGGCTCATGCAAGAATCAACCAATGAATGCATCAACAAGTGGAACAAAAGGATGATGTTTCTTGGTCTCTCTCCCTCTACTCCCTTCACCTCTCTCTAAAATCGATTTTTTTTTTTTAATTAACAAAAATAAAACAGTAGAGGGGCCCACCCATCGAGCCAAGGTCAGGCCCTGCCCAGGCCCTAGGGCCGCAGCCACCACGGCCCTGCCGCCCCCTGCCCGCCCTCCCGGGCTCTCCGGGCTTCCTCCCTCAGCGCCGTCCAAGGGCAAAGTCTCAGCCACGCGTGTGTGATTTAACACTTTCTAGTAGCCATATTAAAAAAGAAAAACAAGTGAAATTAATTTTAATATATTTTATTTAACTCAATATACCCAAAATATTATCACTCTAAATACAATCCAGTAAAAGATTAGGAATGATATTTTACATTCTTTTTTCCCATGCTTAGTCTTTGAAATCCTATACACATTGGACACAAGACAGGACAAGTAAAAATAGCCACATTTTGCCCTGGCTGGCGTGGCTCAGTGGACTGAGTGCCGGCCTGAGAACCAAAGGGTTGCCAGTTCAGTTCCCAGTCAGGGCACATGCCTGGGTTGCGGGCCAGGTCCCCAGTAGGTAACACGAAAGAGGCAAGCAAACATTGATGTTTCTCCCCCTTTCTCCTTCCCTTCCTCTCTCTCTTAAAATAAATAAATGACATTTTTTTAAAAAACCGCCATGTTTCAAGTGCTCAAAGCCGACGTGTGGCTTGTGGCTTCCTTCCTGACCAGCACCGGCCTGCCCGGCCCCCAGCCCGTGCCTTCACACACTGCCTGTGCAGCGATCACTCCAAACGCCCTCTCCACTGTGCCCTTCTCTCACGAACCCAGAACTCTGGGGCCATCAGGCGACTGCACCAGTCGGTGTCTAATCGGCATCTCCACGTACAACACCTCTTTTTAAAAAATGGGGTTCCCAACCAGACCCCCTTGCCCTGGCCCTCCCAGCGTCAGTCAAGGGCAGACAGAGGTCCCTCTGTGCAAGCCACGTGCTGGGGCGCACACGCACGGTGCCTCCCGCCTGCACTCGCGCCCTGAGCTCATCCGCCAGCCAAGCCTCCTCCTGGCTGGCCACCGCAGCACCCAGACCCAGGGTCCTCACGAGCCCAGCCCCCCGCCCCCGAGATGCACTGTACTTCTGGGATGTCCTCCTTTCCTTCTCCCCGTTGCCTTCAGGTCTCAGCTCAAGTGTCACCTCATCAGAGCCCTTCCCTGTCCTCGCCGCATGACACAACCTCTCCACCTCTTGCTTCATTTTCCTTCTCAGCACGAACCTGCGCTTGCTCGACGTGCATGACCGCTGCCTATCCGTGCGGCCAGCCTCTCCCCACCCAGCAGGACAGACGGCGCTGCAGGCGGTGGCTGCGTGGCCCCACTCACGAGGCCCTGCGACAGAACCTGCCGTGGGGAGCCAAGCGGACCGACAGCCCCAGGCCACTGCACACCCCGAGTCCCCACAGAAAGGACATCAGGCCACACGTACCCCAGGCTGCCCAGCCATGCTGAGCACAGAGGGGCGCGGGACCCAGGCTCCCACCCGAGGCAGACCCCTGTCGGCCTGGCCGAGTGTCCGCCAACCCGCCCTGGCCTGAGGCTGCCCCCACCCGACCCCTCCTCTCGCCTTTCACAGCCGCATCCTCTGCACTCCCCCGCGCCTTCCCCGTTCCCTTCCCAGGCAGTTCCCCCAACAAGTCCCCCAACAAGTCCCCCGCAAGCCCAGTCGTCTCGGCGTCCAGGCCTAGGACGAAGCCAGCAGTCACGGTCACGGGCATGAATACCCCTGCAGGAAGAGTGGGGCTGGGGAAAGAACACGCACTCCAAGTTTCAAGGACAGACGCCTGGGCTCCTGCCCCGCTGTGTTATTTATAACCCCAGGAGGCTGCTGGAGGCCGCTGAGCCACAGCCGCATCTCGGCGCCCCCTCGCTCAGGTGCCGCCAGGAGGATGAAATGACACCGTCCACCTGAGGCCCCGACACGCGGCCTCACGCGGCAGGGCTGCTGTGACAGGTGCGGCTCGTGCTCCTCACCCACTTGCTGCAGCTGCTTCCAGGAACCCTCTGCCTTCTCCCCTCCCCGCGGATCCTGACTACCGTTCAATGAAACCGAGCCCCAAATAACCCTGTACCCCACCAGCGAACCCCTTGTTCAGCTGGGCCTAACCGATAAATAAAGTTTCCATTCCCTCCTACATGGGCTTCGAGCTGATTTACTAGATTTAAGAAAGTGAAATTTCATCAGTGATGAGGGTTGTTACATTCTGAAACATAGGCTGCTTCCCCTAAAGCTTCAAGAAAGTACACTTAAAAAAACCCAAAAACTAATATGAAACCTGAAACTACAATTCTGTACCAACTTCTTACAGCTAAGGTTTTTAGAACCCCTTCAAAAAAATTTTTTTTTAGTTTGCAGCATTCTAGATCATTACTGAGATTTCAAGAATATACACACTGACTCTGCATGGATCTCCATTTAGCAGTTACAAAGCCCTCAAGCACACACGTGTGGTGCACACTTATCTGCACTCTAAGAAGCCTCCGAGTGGGGGCGCTCCTGGTACGCCGTCCACGGGAGTCCTGGGGAGCAGGACGGGGACGCGGGAGAATGAGGGACCCTTACTTTTACGTGCTTCTTTTCAAAGTCTTTACAGGACAGAGGCCTGACTTGGGGTGGCCAGCCAGCACCCCACGCAGCGTGCGGGTGCTGCGTGGTAGGGTGGTGCCCCTGAAGCCTGTGTGATTCTGCTCACCGGCGTCACCCCGGAGAATTCAGTGCAGAGGTTAAATAAGTGAGTTAAGTAAATACTCTTTACAGGACTGGCTACATTCTTTGCGGGGTCCCGTGCGAAATCATTAAGCGTGTCGAAACTGTGACAGCAGGGCATTACACAAACCAACAGAGGGCCCCGTGCCTGCTCAGGATGCTGGTTCCTGAGGTGGACTGGGGCCTTCACCATTTTTACTAACCTAACATTTAATGTGCAATTCAGAACGTTGCCATCCTCAATAATACAACATGATACTGCGTGACTGCTTCGGAGGAAATATGTCCAGCCCGATGTCTACAACTGTTAAAATACACAACCAGCAAGAAAAACCTGAACACGGCCCACGACAATTCAGAGAAGTTGGACACTGGCCGATCAGGTGTTGCGGGCCGCACGGAGCCGAGGGGCTCCTCACGCACGTTCACAAGGGCACGCAAGTGTGAGGCTGTGCGCCGCAGCCCGGCGCTGCAGTGGCCCAGCGCGGGGGGCCCAGCCGTCGGCCAGCTAAGGAAGCTCCGGCACAGCCGAAGCAGGTCTGTGCGAGCCGCGCGGAGAGCACCCGAGACACGGCGTCTGCTGTCTGCTTCAACACGGCGCGCTCCCGGCCACGACCCCGCTGCTGACAAGTACGGGCGCAACTCTTCCCCGGGACGTCCCGGAAGCTGCTCAGAAGTTCTTCTAGATGAGTACAGCATGCAAAGAGGGTGAAGGAGATCCACATTTCACCTTACAATTTACTTCTTTTTTTAGATTTTTAACATATGTTTTTAAGTAAACAGAGGCTTTATAATAATTACTTACATTCAAAACAATGCTTTGGTAAATAATACAAAATATACTTTAACTGTCTGAAATTAAGCTCCAGCCCTGGCTGGTGTGGCTCAGTGGATTGAGCACCAGCCTGCAAACCAAAGGGTCGCCAGTTCGGTTCCCAGACAGGACGCATGCCTGGGCTGAGGGCCAGGTCCCCAGTGGGGAGCACACTGGAGGCAACCACACAAGGATGTTTCTCTCCCTCTTTCTCCCTCCCTTCCACTCTGTCTAAAATAAATAAATAAAATCTTTTTTAAAAAGAAATTAAGCTTCATATTTTACAAAAACAAGAAACTCCTTCGATGGTACTAGCAAAAAAATGTTACCAAAATACAACCATTACTCCGTTATTTGTGGTGGGACCAAGCAAGCAGCGGCAAAGGACAGTCACTGCCGCCTGGGCTTCCAATGTCAACCCCCGCTCGGTTAATGCCGTCGGAGAAGACGCTGCCGGGGAGCAAACATTGGCCAGACGTCTAAGACAAGGCTGGTAACTGCGTGGACAAAGGTGAAGAGCCCGAACGCACCCCCAGCTGGGCAGGTATTCTGAAACACCAGTCACGTCCAGACTCTGAAGGCTGCAAAGGCCTCTGGAACATGGAACTGAGCGGAAACCGGCTCTGGCCAGGAAGGAAAACAAACCCCTCCCACACTCTACCTCCCCCCATCGCTGAGGTCACCTCGGTTCCCCTCCCCCACGGACGATTGACCCGCACTGCGGCAGGTCCCCTTACCCTCACACAACCCCGCGGACACCTCTGCCGCGCAGGCGCCCGGCTCACCGCCTGGCAGTCTGTGCTGAGCGGCCGCGCCCCTGCGCCCGGCACCAGCGAGCCCCCCACACACGGTGCCCAGGCTCACTTCTGGTCACAAGAAGGTCACTCACACACGCATGGCACACACATGCACACAAAGCCTGCACCCACAGAACTCACATTCCGTTGTCACTCTAGCTAGACACACACACACACGCACGGCGACATATTCTCAAACATTTTTGTAATTATCAATTTTGTTTTATTAAAGCCTTTATTTCTAATACAGTTACTATTTCATTCACTGGGGAAACCCTATCATCCCCAATTCTTTGGGGCAAGTTTTAAGAGCAGCTTATTAAGAATATGTAGATTTCTAATGATTTTTTAAAAGCTCATAATCATAAATACAGTCAATGTACACTAAAGCAATCAATACATATTCTTATGTTGTTGCAAGTAGGAATTCCATATTACTTTAGAGCCAACAAATACCACTTTTTAAAGTTTCTGGATACAATCTGTTAATAAGTAATGCATGTAGACTGAAAAATAGTAACTAAACATTGAATTAAAAGTTTCTGAATCAGAGCCAGTTTTCCTCACCTGGTTTCTCCCTTCATGGCAGGCCAGGTAAGACCTCGACCAGACAGAGGGAGGGGCGGGGCTACAGAGAAAGCCCCCTTGCGGGGGCGGGGGGGGGGGGAACGCCTTGAAGATGATGTCAAAGACACAATTTCCATTTCAACCACCATTCCATATACTAAATAGGGAGACTCTATTGCTTAATGAATTATTTCGAGATATAAGATTTAAATAGAAATATTTGCTCTATTGAAAGAGAATACACAGTGTAAAAACTTACAATTTCCATTTTCTAGTGATTACCTTAAGTCACACGCAGAGTAACAGACTTGCCTACAGTTAGGTGTGCCTGTCTCCCGAGTAATTTTGGACCACCATCATGAGTCTGCCCGTGAAACACCCTCTCCGACTGAACATTCGCTTTTCTTTATTTTTTCTCTTCTTTAAGATTTTATTTATTTATTTATTTATTTATTTATTAGAGAGAGGGGAAAGGAAGGAGAAAGAGAGGGAGAGAAACATCAGTGTGTGGTTGTCTCTTGTGCGCCCCCTACTGGGGACTGGGCTTGGAACCCAGGCATGTGCCCTGACTGGGAATTGAACCAACGACCCTTTACTTCGCAATCCGGTGCTCAATCCACTTAGCCACAGCAGCATGGGCCTCCAAATGCTCACTTTTCTGCTTATTCTCAAAACTAATGAAAGAACAGAGGTGCAGGTGGAGAGGCGAGATGACTTCTTTACATACGAGCACCAGGAGTAAACCCGTGAGCACTGTCACAGTCAACCAGCATAAGCTACACACCAACCAACTCCCCCAAGCACTAGTGCTCTCCACACCTGCTCCGACGAGCAGCTAAAAGCGGCCACCTGCGGAGCACCGCCTACACGCTGGGTGGGCCCCGTTCCGCGTGTGGCCGGAGGGTGGAGTCAGGAGGCCGTCGTGCAGAGCAGTCCGATGCGCGCCCAGCGCCGAGGCCAGAGACCACACAACGAGGGAGTCGATGCGAACACTCAGTGAAAACCTGCTCTGCAGGAGGCTGCGCTGCACGGCAGGGGGAAGTGACCTCGGAGGAGACTTCCCCTCTTCCCTCGAGGGGCCCGTAATCCAGAGACCTCTGCGTGAAGGCTTGACCAAAAAATCAAAAGGAAGAAACAGCTAAGCGGGGGCCACACTCAGGCACCGTGTGGGAGAACGGTAACGAGGAGTTAATTCTGAAAATCGGGGGCGGCTCCTTCCACAGAAGTACATGTATCCAAGGCAAACCTTCGGCATCAGGGACGCTGGCAGTAAGAACAAGACAGGAAAGGACATTCCAGCACGAAGGAACGGGACAGATGACCATGACAGTGGCCAGAGGTCTAGTGCTGAAACGCAAGGCGAGGAGAGCTGCGGTACAATACCCAGCTCGAGGCTGGGACGGGCCGGGTGGCACCGGTCTCCACCCGACTCCCTAGCCCTGCAACACTCATTCCCAGCCGGGCCAGGTGTGGGGGGGGGGGGGGCCTCCAAGGGGAGGCCTCTGCGGGAGGGGGCCTGCGGCAGAACTAGGTTGCTCCCCTCGGGGCGGTGAGACGGGGCACTGCGAGGACCTCTGGTGTAGACACCTGGGCGGGGGGGGGGGGGGGGGGGGGGGGGGGGGGGGGTGCTAGGAATTGACTTACACAGTAGATCTGTCCGGAAGCAGAACACAGGAGGACCACAGGGACCAGAGGAAGGGGGCTGGGCGGCAGGCCTCCCCGACCATCCACGGAAGGACCGCCCGCCTGCAGAGGGCGGGGCGGGGGGGGGGGGGGGGGCTCTGAAAACAAGGGCAGGGAAAAGATGCCCGGGGGGGGGGCCTGGTAAAAATCTGCTCTGGTCGAGGAAGGGGAGACAAAGTACTGCAGCCGGGTGACGAGAAGGACGAAGGTGCTGTGAAGACGGACACCTTACTGCCTTCCATCTGAAAGAGGACGTGCCGCACACGGAGTGTGAGCCGAGTTAAGTGACACTACGAGGCAAAAATAGCACAGGCAGGGCTGTTCTCGTTTCATGAAGTGAAGGGACTCAAGTCCAAAAGAGACGTAACCGGCTTGCCCACCGGGGGGTGAGTGCTGAGCAGAGATGCGAACCTCAGTCTTTCTTTAAAAAAATAAAAATGGAGTCTCTCAAACACAGGCCTAGTGGTCTTTAAGCAAGCCCCGCAGCCCTGGCTGGTCTGGCTCAGTGACGGAGCACCAGCCTGTGAACCACAGCTCGCCAGGTCGATTCCCAGTCAGGGCACGTGCCTGGGTTGCAGGCCACGTCCCCAGTGGGGGCCTGCAAGGGGCAACCAATCGATGTTTCTCTCCCTTCTTCCCCCTCTCTCTAAAAATAAATAATACAATCTATAATAAGTAAGCCCTCCAAATGCAGATTGCTATTTAATGGGTACAGAGAATCTTTTTTAACAACCGTTTTAATCAAAAAGCATGTAATCTGCTGGGAGCAAAGTTCCACTGCAAAGGAAAGGAATGTTTCAAACCTGGACTCTGGTCCCCTCTATCCAAGGGACAGGCTGCAGTGACTCAGCCAGCAATGCAGGCTCGCGGGGCCTGAAAGTTCAGACAGATGGGAGGTGGCGGTTTGCACTTTGTGTAAAGATCCCACTTGGTGTCACGTGAGAGACCAAAAATAACTGAAAAGAAATATTCTAAGTATTAACTGTCTTCAGCAGAGCACAAGCGCACTTCCAACGCTGTGGCTGCTGCTCTGCGTTTGCGATGAGCGTGCTTGACAATAACAGTCTGCTGCGCGAGACGGGTCACGGACTTCCTCCAGCAGACGCCCGAGTACGTCCACGTTCCAACTCCAGAGCGAGGTGCTGGGAGCCAGTCTGACACCCACGGCACCACCTGACATAGCCACCGACGTCAGCACAGAGGGCCGTGACTGCAGAAATGAGGAATCCATCCACTTGTACGGGGTTTCCAGAGCGTTCCGGAGAGGACAGAAAACCAGATGTGGCTCGTGAGAACGGAAAGGGTGGGGAGCGAGAGGGGCCTTCCCATGGGAGCCACGGCAATGCGCGAAGGAGGGGAGCAGCGGCTGGGCCCGTCCCCCGGACCAAGCGCGGCCCTGATGAGCAGCAGAGTATGCAGAGGTGAGGAGGAGGGCAGGTGAAGTTCAGGGACAGTTGGGGCCGGGCCACGAGGGGCCTTGAGTGTGACGCTCGTGGGCCCAGTTTCCATTCTCCAATCAACACCCAGCCCTGGAGCTTTCTTAGCCAGAGACTGGCAAAATCTGACCAGGTTCCAGAGAGGTGACTCTGGCAGCCAGGCAGGGAGAAGTGGAGGAGCCTGAAGTCAAAGCTTTAAGCCAAGAAAGAAACCGGAATCTCGGACATGCTGGCATCCATCTAGTATTTTAGGGGGGAACGTTGCTGGAGTCTCTGACTTCCCCCCTCACTTGATCACCCCACCGTCCGGAGACCAGTGTCACCATCACCCCCACTCTGCAGGTGGGAAAACTGGCCCAGGGGCCAGCAACTGTTCCACGTGAAATGACACGAAAACAGAGAGAAAATCCAGGCTCAGTACTTTTCCACACTGGGGAGAAAATTTTTTTTAATCCTGTTACTTTTGAAAAGTGCTGCTGTAAAACCTGAGTGACCTACAATAGCATTACAGAAGTGCTAAAAATCCATGTCATTCTCCTCAATGCTTGCAACTGGTGTAACAAATAAGCTAATTACCCTTCAAATAGTTACATGCTTTCTGTCAATGCCATGTGAAAGACCTGTAGTCTAAAAAACAAACAAAAAAAACCTGTACCTTGAATTCCACTTGCTATATGGAGTTAAACATTTACAAGTAGTATTCCGCCCTCCATTCCATGTTCCAGTGGCCAAACTGGCATTTCATTGATGAAACAGGCTTAAGTAGAAAGCATTACATGTGCCCAAACTTAAGCAGTACACTGACTACTTTTTGAATTATTAAAAATTCATTATTCAGCCCTGACTGCTGTAGCTCAGTGGATTGAGCACGGGCCTGCAAAAGAAA
Organism: Phyllostomus discolor; assembly: GCF_004126475.2. Taxonomy (NCBI): domain Eukaryota; kingdom Metazoa; phylum Chordata; class Mammalia; order Chiroptera; family Phyllostomidae; genus Phyllostomus; species Phyllostomus discolor. The sequence continues at coordinate 2,758,843 of NC_040903.2, forward strand.
GGATCACCAGTTCAATTCCCAGTCAGGGCACAGGCCTGGGTTTCAGGACAAGTCCCCAGTAGGGGGTGCTGGAGAGGCAACCAAACATTGCTGTTTCTCTTCCTCCCTTTCTCCTTCCCTTACCCTCTCTCTAAAAATAAACAAAATATTTTAAAAAACTAACTTAAAAAATTTCATTATTTACCAGGTACAGCAATTGAATCAAGAATATAGGGTGGGGCAAAAGCAGGGTTACAGTTGTTTGTATGGAAAATACAGTAATAAATAACAACAAGAATAAACTCTGCGTTTCACACAGGCACTGCGGCAAACCTACTTTTGCCCCACCCCGTATAAACAGGAATTGCAAGGAGCTTACCTACCGATTCAGAAATACTGTTTGTCACAAAGGAAAGGCATAAAGATGCTGAGACCCATTTAAGAACGGCAGACCGAAAATCACCACGAGAGGGTATCTGACCTTCAGGACGCAGAGTGGCGGATTGCCCCCCGTTTAAATTCAAAGTCTACGAAACGGTCAAGGGGTCCTGGCGCGGGTCTTATTTTATGTTCACGGAAGAAATCGAGCTTGCGGGATTCCGTGCATAGTTTCATTCGCAGCACCTATTGTCAAAAATGCTTACCCTCCCCACCCCACCAATCTTCTACCATCGTTTTTGGTTTTTGTTTCTAGACAAGCAAAGACCCAAAGACGTAAAACCCCTTCTCAGGAACTTGGACGCAGTATTCAACCCAGATATCCAAGTATCTCGCCAGGTAATTATTAGCAGACGCCGCATTTAGTTAAATCGTTCCAACGAGTCTCACGCTCCCCTCCCCGCTTATCTCCCATACTTTCTGCCGGGTAAGATCTCTGCAGCCGGCCTTCAGGGGACAAAATCTGAGAGGCAGCGAAAGCGAAACCAGGGAAATAAAAACTTGGTTCGGCTACGATTTGGGGGTCTGCTGCCAGGAGCGCGCGAGCCCTGCCATCAGTGCCCCTCCGCCTGCACGCCGAATCCTGGAGCGGAACGCAGCATTTCACACGCGACAACCCTCGTCTCTCTCCGGCAGAGAAGCGGAGAGCTCCGAGAAGCCGCGGCGGACGCGCGTGCTTAGGAACCGGCAGGTTCAGGACCCAGCGGGCTCAGGACCTCTCGCGCCGCGGAGGCGAGTGACTTTGTGGGTTTGTCATTCCTGCAGGCGGCCGTAACCTTCGCTAAACCTTGCGCCGCGCCCGCCCCACCCCGCGAGCGCCCGGCCCCGCCCCCCGCCAGTCCCCGCCCCCCGCGCGCCGCACCACAGGACAGCGCGCCCGTCAGTCAGCGCCCGCCCCGCCCCGCCCGGCCCCTCCCCCGCCGGCGGTTTCCCTTCCCGGGCCCCTAAAGGACAATGCTAGAGGGGAGGGGGCAGTACGGCGAGTGCCCACCCGCCGGCCGGCCGGCCACTCCACGAATCCCGCCACTGCCAGCGCGGGGCTCCGCGCCTCTGCCCCACGTCCGGCCCCCGCCTCACTTCCCCCAAAGAGCCGCTCCCAGCGCTGTGACACCGGCCCATTGTGCGGACTCATCGTCCTCCCCCCGCTCGCCCGAAGCGCGGCGACAAGCCGGACCCGGGGCGGGGGTCCCTGTGCCCGCAGCCCACCGCACGCCGGAGCCGGGCTGGGGTTCTCAAGGAGCCCGCGGCTCAGGGGGCGGCCCGGCCTCCATCAGGCCGGCCCCAGAGTCCCTCGGCGGCGGCGGCGGCGGCCTGCCTGGTCCGCACCCGCCCGGCCGAGGGACCACCGCCCGCCCGTCCCGGCCTCCCCCAGTACCTGCCGAGCGGCGCGGCAGCTAGCGGTGGCGCCTTCTCTCCCTCCGTGGGCTCCGAGCGGCTGCGAGCGCCGGGCGGCCCTGGCCTGCGCCTTACGTAAAGCGGCGGCGGCTCCGGCGCCACTCGAGGAGGGCGGGAGGCGGCGCGCCGTGGCCGCTCTGCTCCGTTACCCGGCAACTGGCCTCAGCGCCCCGCCAACCGGGCGCGCTCCATATCCTTCCGCCCAGGCGTCGGGATTACATCAGCGCCGGCCGCCCCGCCCCGGCCCCGCCCGCGCCCCGCCCCTGCAGCCGGCCTCGGCTCGGGGAGCGAGAGGGCGGGAGGAGCGCGCTGGCTCCTGCTGGAGCCGCGCCGCTGCTGGGCGTGGGTACCCAGCCCGGCTGGGAGGTTGGCGAGCCGGAAGTCCACCCAGTGCGCGAAGCGTCGGAGGGCAGACATCCCACACTCAGGGGCGCGTGGGGCTGCTCTTTGCAAAAGCCCCTAAACTCCGTCGCCGCTCTGGCTCCGCCCGGGAAATGGGGCGCGACTTGCACCGCCCCACCCGCGGCCCGGTGCAGCCCCCGCCTTCCCCGGCACACGCTCCACCTGTCTGCGCCCCTCCTCGCTGCGTCCTGGGATGGCTGGAGTGGGCGGTTTAAAATAAAGACTTTAATTTAAAAAAAAAAAAAAGACAAGCTAAAAAAAAATTTAACGTGGCTCTTTTTATTAAGCAGGCAAAAATAAATTCTGGAAGATTCGGAAGTGGAAACCAAAAATGCACTAACCTTTTAATCATCCTGTTCTCACCCACCCACCTTCCCTAAATGTGATTCCTAGGGCTGGCCCCAAAAAGGAAATCACTAGGTATGATAGGAACCGGAGAGGAAAGCGCCGGGAGGTTGCCTACCTACAAAGTGGAAAGGGGTTCAGAGGGGGAGCAACCTGCCTGGGGTCATTATTCACTGATTTACTTATTAGGCATCCGCTGGGTGCCAGGCACCGAACTTTTCTGCTCAGAACTTGTGAGCGAAGTTCCCGCGCCAGCTCACAGGCTCCTGGGAGAAGCAGGCCTACGGACTGAGAAGGGGCACTCCGGTCGCTAGGTGCTGAGTGCTGCAGGGGCGGCCCCGGCAGCGTTTACACACCACCTGCAGCGTGGCTTCTGCGGGCATCACTTTTGTTCTTCAGAAGAATCCCGAGTCCAGGCATTATTGTCCCCCATTTCACAGGTGAGAAAGATGAGGCTCCTCAGGTTTGCTGGCAAGCTCTTGTGTCCCCCCTAAGCCGCACCACCTCTTGCAGAAGGCAGGGTTTGAAGCCAGGCTCCTGGCTGTGAGGTCTGGGGTCTCTTCCTTCACCCAGCTCTCTCCAGGCTGCTCAGTTTTATTGTCTGAGCATTTATCTCTGTTAAACGAATCTCATCAGGAAACAGGGTGTGTTCATTTAATCAGGATCTTCTGAGCGCTGATTGTGGGCCTGGCTAGGTGCCAGGTAGGAGTAGCCCTGCCCTTTTGGAAATTAAACTCTGAAAAGGGAGAAAGAGAATGAAAGGGTATAGGAAATCCAGGGTGCTCAGGGAGCAAAGGTGGGGGTCAACTAATGGGGCTTCAGGGGTTAGTTCCTAGGTGCCCCCAAACCTGGGATTCGCAGACTATTAAAATGCCCCCTCCAAAACATCGGGGATTTGAAGAGCTGTCAACTTTAAATTTTGCCACATTAGTAACATTGTTGTCATCAATAGTCACTGTTTTGTGAAAGCAAAAAAAAATTGAAACAATTTATCTCAGATGGTCTCAGAAGGGCTATATAACCACACACAGATTAGAGAATGAAATTGTCTTGGTTACTTTGTTTCCTTAGCAATTGTTTGCTTTGCTAAAAGTCCTGGAAGCTTGGCTGACCCAGTCTCAGGGCCTTCGCGCTTACCAATTCCTGTTTAAGGAACCCTCTGTCCCCAGATCTTCTCGGAGCTGGCTCCTGTTCAAGGCTCAGCTACAGTGTCACCTGCCCAGAGACACCTTCCCTGACCCCCACTTTAGAGTAACAACCTTCCCAGTCATAGGGCCACCACCCTGTTTTGGTTTTTATTCACAGCTCTGTTCAGTGTTGGGAATTATCTTGGTTGTTGGTTAAGGTCCCCAGGGAATGCAAAGGAGGCCAGAGGACACTGGCATTCAAGCACAGGTGGGTAGAGGCAGAAGAGTCCCATGTCAGGATTTTCTAAAAAGAAAACCACTTGGTCTCTGGGCACGTCCATGAACGCTCACTTCTCCCGACTCACAACAACCGACCACAGCTCTTTAACCCCTGCAGGAGGGCGAGGCAGGTAGAAGGGCAGCATGACGACTTCCGGTGCCCTCTGACTTGGCTGGCCTGGATGCCAGCTGGGGCAGTGTTTTGCAACCACGTGCATGCGTGGTGAACAGCGGCCAAGGCTGCATCTGGGATGCTTCATGATGCGCATGCTGACCGGCGGACAGCGGGGGCCAGGCCTCCTGGCTCCGAGGCCTCTGCTACGTGATCTCCCTTGCAGGGCCTCAGTCTCCCCATCCACACAGCAAGGAGTTTAGACAGGAGGATTTTGAAGTGTCTTCTTGCCCGCCCCCCCTTTTTTTCTTCAAACTTTGGAAACAAAATTTCAGGGAAGCTGCACTTGGATGAAAGGGAGAGGCCATGTGTGTGGGGGCAGGAGGTACAGGAGAACTCTCTGTACTTTCTGCTCAGTTTCATTGTGAACCTGACGCTGCTCTACAAAATAAAGTCTGGTTTAAGAAATAAAGGAATATGTACAAACCCCAACTTTTGTCCCACAGTAAAAATACCAGCTCATTTACTGACCTCCAGCAGCTTTTCTCACACTGCTGCAACCCACGCCCCCCCACTCCCCCCCATGCCCCAGGGGGAGATTCTCCCGCTGGCCGAGAGGGGGGGCTCCGGAGAGGTGGGGGCGGAGCTTGCGCGAGCCAGGCTGCTCCCTGCAGGAGGAAGCCGCAGGATTTGATTGCAGCCTGCCCTTGCCACCGGGCAGCACTGTGTCACTCAGGTCCCTCCTGAGTCAGCTTTTAATCCGCATCCAGATAAGAGCCCTCCCTAGGCACCGTCCCATTACCTCCCTAGGCGCCATCACCCTCATTTAGAGTTTTAACTGGTCATCTCAGCGTGGACCTTGTCAATCAAGGTGGCCAGCTCATCTCCCCAGGCCTGCAGCCCCCCAAAAGCCCCCTCTCAGCAGCCCTGCATTCCACTCAGGAGTGGTAAATACCATTCCCGCTCTGACACAGACTCGGGATAAGGCCTGGAGGAGCTGGAGGGGGCTTCACAGGGCCCCCCAGTACTCGAAGTGATGGGGAGAGAATGGTGCGGGCACTGGCCGAGTCTGTCCGTTGCATTCAGGGCCGAACAAAATCAGAGGTGCGGTGTCCTCCCCAGACCCTAACAGGCCATATAAATGTCAAGTCCCATCTTACTACTTCAGACTGGTTCCAAGGGCTGAAGGCTTTTCCCCCTCCTGTCCCCCCCCCCCCCCCCCCCCCCCCCCCGTCCGCAGAGACCGTCCAGGCTGGAGGCGGGGAGCGTGATGGGTAAGCACGCAGGCTGGACCTCGGGGCTGGAGCCTTTCCGCCCCTGATTAGACTGCTGACCCAGGTGAGCTAGTTGGCCTCCTAGTTTCCTCGCCTGTAAACGGCAGCATCCCAGCAGGACCTACCTGAGGCGGTTGGTGTGCGGGGAAGAGGGGATCCGCGCGGGAGCTCAGGTCCGCACGCGGCACGTGGCACGCAGCACGCAGCACGCACACTCAGTGAACGCCCGCCCGCCTTCCCCTGCCCCAGCTCCGGGCCCTCTTCCTCCGTCCTTCCTGACTCCGCCACTTCGCCCTCCTTCACCGTGCTCCTGGGCAGCTCCAGCCACGCTGCAGCCCGCAGCGACAGGAACGTGTCAGGACAGCCACATCGCCCCCCCCCAACCCACCCTGGACTTTCTCCCAGGGCTGAGACCTGCCTGCCGCCGGCACCCGTCTACTGGGCTGGGGGCACCCCGGCCCCAGCACGCCTGCCGCCGGCCCGCACAGTCGTGCCCCCTCGCCCACTGCTGTTTCCCGCTGTCGCCCCCTCCCACCTGCCGAGCTGTGGTCCTTATGCTCTGCCCGGCCAGTCAGCCTCAGCAGTGACCTCGCAACAGCCTCTGAGGCCAGACAGCTGGCCGCCGTGTAGCCTTGAGAAAACCCCTTCCTCTCTCCGACCTGGCTTCCGCAGCTCTGAGATATTCACTAGGCCAAAAAGTCCGTTACACTTTTTCCATAAAATAAAAGACACATTTTTCATCTTTCCCAATATCGATTTGGATATTCTGAGTGTGTCAGCGATCTCCCGCTATTGACTTCTAGGGAGCAGAGGTCGGGGTGCTGCTAAACATCTTCCCATGCCTGGCAACCCCACGGCAAAGAATTATTTGGTCAGACTGTCAATAGCACCAAGAAACTTTGCAAATCACTTTTGACAGGTTCCATCAGTCACAGCACCTTCTCCGCACACTGCACACATCTGTGTGTGGGTTTCGGTCGTGTTTGTTTCCTTTCTTGAAATAAGAAAGAATATAATATGTTGAAAACGTTGTGTGTCTTCTTCCATCTTCAACATTAAATTGGCTACACAAAAGTTCACCAATTTTGATACAGTTTTTAAGTGCACGGCTGATAGGGCAGCTGTGACAATACAATCTAACAAAATGGTTTGGAGTGAAATGAAACACAACTAAGCAGGACAAGAGCCATCCTACAGAGAAAAGCGGTAACGGACTGTTTGGCCGACCCCACAGATGTACCCGGACCTCTGTCTCCTCATTGGCTGCCCAGGATACGAAGCCCCTTCGGTGTTTAGGGGACCCTCCCACCCGGTGGAACTGGGCGGGAAGCAAGTGAGACCCCTCGACAGGAGCCTGGAGGTCGGACACCCACCAGACCTCCGGGCCTTAGCCCTGATGGCTTGTCGTCACTAATGACACAAAACTATTTGGGAGGCTTCATCTGCTCTGCTTTCCCTGGCATACCCTTGCATACCTGTGCCTGGGTGACGGGCAAGCAGAAGGCTGGGAACTGACTTCTAAGCAAGGTGCTAACCGGTGAACATAGCCTACCGGCAGCCGTCCGCAGCCGGGCCCTCTGTAGGAGGGGCTGTTCCATCCAGGTGATACTGGAGGGCCTGGAGCAGGTGAGCTGGGAGGTAGCCTTCCCCTCTTCTCCATCCAGCGGGGCTCCCCCAGCACCGGGCCAGGAGGAGGGCACCTGGAGGAGAGAACACCATTCAGAGAAGAAGCCCCCCCCCCACTGAGAACCCAGGCCGGACCGGATCCCCTCCTTTCACCTGCACATTGGGGGCCAGACAGGATCTCCCTGGCACACAGCATGGGGCGGGCCCCAGCCAGGCAAGGGCGGCGGACACTGGCCCTTTCCTCCCTCCACTCAGTGCACGGCGCTCTTCTAAGGGCACCCCACAGGCGCTCAGGGGCCAGCTCGGGGCTGCCTGTCAGCACCCCAGGCGAACAGGACACAGAGCCGTGTGTGTGTGGGGGGGGGGACGCACGCCCTGTCCACCGGGGACAGCGTGGGCATGAACTGTGACAAAGCCCTAAAAGAAGGAGGGCACGCTGGCCTCACAGCCCCCTCAATCAGGGCTGCCGTAGAACGTACCCCGGACTCAGCGGCCTACACACCGGAAACTCGTCTCAGCCGTGAGAGTCTGACACCCAGGTGTCCGCAGGGCGTGCTCCCTGGGACGGCCGCAGGCCAGAGCCCTCCCTGGCCCCGGCTCGGTTCCGGTGCCCTGCAGCTCGTGGAGGCGTCAGTCCAGTCTCTGCTTCCTTGTCACACGGCCAGCTCTCCCTCCCCTCTGACTCTCTTTTTCTTGCAAGGACACCCGTCCCAGTGGACCAGGGCCCACCCACCACCTACCGGGAGGGCCTTGTCCTAACTAACTAGTGGCATCTGCAGAGACCCTGTTCCCAAATAAGGCCACCGAGGGCCTGGGGGTCCAGACCCCAGCCTATCTTTTCTGGAGGGACGCATTCCAACCCGTAACACCCACCGAGTTCTCGGCCCTGCATGGCATACACTATCTCACTTAACCACCCCGCCCCCCCACTGAGGAGGGAGGGGCTGCTGCTGCCTTTGACTCACAGACGGAGAAGCCGAGGCTCAGGGAGCACTGAAGTGATGCTCACACGTGCGCAGTTCAGCTGGGACGTGCCCGGGCCCGGAGTCAAACCCCGGTCGCCGTCAGCCCCCGAGCTCCTTTCCTGCCCTCCTCGCTGCTCTGCATTCTCTGTGAATCTTGCCTGAGCTCGGGCCCCGCCCGGACCCTCGCTGGGCACTGGAGAGCGAAACAAGCAGGCTCCCCAGAGCCTGCAGTCGGAGTAAGGGTGGAGACTGGCTCGAACAACTTTGGAAGGTGTCATCACTGACAGTGACGAATGCCATAGGAACAAACACAAAAATGGGAGGAATCTGCTCAGCGATGGGGTTGGCCAACAGTTCCTCCAAGGAAGCGATATTCAGGTCGAAGAACGAGGAGGACTCAGCCGTCTGTGACCAGGAAGGGGCACACGCTGGGCGGAGCCTTCAGGCAGAGGAGCAGCACGTACAAAGGTCCTGAGGCAGGAAAGGCCGTAGTGCACTGAGAAACCAAAAGCAGTTTGGCATGGCTAGCGAATTCCAGCGGCCACTGGAGACCTGCTCTGTGTGTGCGTGTGTGTACATGTGTGTGTGTGTGTGAGAGTGAGCAGAGTGCAGACCAGGCCAGGCCTCGTGGCCACAGCCTGGGAGTAAACTCCTAGGCCAGGAGGTCAGAAGCCGTTCATAGGGCAGGGTGGAAAGGACCACCCGCGGCCATGTGCTGTGGGACACTTCGTTTAACTGCTCAGCCGGCTTGGGTCGAGCACGGTGAGGAGTTCTTGGCTCCGGAGCTGTTTGCCTTCCAAGTTCTCGGGTGCCAGGCCAGACCTCGCTCAGAAATGCCCACAAGGAAGTTCGGGAGTCCGCCCCGGACTGTCTGGGGAGCAGGGCCCCGGGGGAAGGAGCCTGGCTGCTGGGCCTCGCTTACCGTGTGACCCGGAGGGAGCTACACCCTCTCTTGGGGCTCCTGCCCCCTCCCCTGCACAGTCAGCCAGGCCGTGTGCACTTTCAGAAGCTCCGAACGAGACAGAAAGAGGAAGATTCCTTGGGTGGCCCTCTGCCCTTGACTTCTAACTGTATCTCAGACTCATATGAAGTTGAAAGTTCCCATAATGTCAAGAGCCAGGCTCTGGCCAAAGCCATCAGGCTCTGGATGGCCACGGAGCCTCAGGTTCCTCGCCTGTAAAAGAGGATCAACAGCACCTGCGCTGGGTAGAGAACAAGCGTTTAGAATTCCAGCCACACCTGGGATTGCCCTCCGGGAAGGTTATACACATTTATACTGTTAGCAGCGGATGCTTTTACTGAGCACCTACTATGTTCAGGGACTATGCTAAGAACTTTCACCTAGCCCTGGCTGGTGTAGTTCAGCTGACTGAGCGCTGGCCTGTGAACCAAAGGGTCGCCAGTTCAATTCCCAGTCGGGGCACGTGCCTGGGTTGCAGGCCAGGTTCCCGGTGTGGGGGACCGGGCATGAGAGGCAACCACACGTTGATGTTTCTCTCCCTCCCTTTCTCCCTCCCTTCCCTTCTGTCTAAAAATAAGTCAATAAAATCTTAAAAGAAAAAAAAAAGAACCTTCACCTATATTCTGTTTTTCAACCTCGCCCACCGCCCCACGGGCCCTCATTTTACGGGTGAGGCTCAGAGAGGCGAAGTGAATTGTTCAAGGTCACCGGGCTCAGCACCGGAACCTGGGTCATCCTTTCCCCTTTTAGAACTCTTTAAGCTGCCCCAGGTCATCCAAGATGGGACGAACCCACTCAAGGGGGGCGAGCAACGAGCATGTGGAGGACCTGCACACGCCCGACCACGTCGCTGAGAGCCCGCGGGAGGCGTGGAGGCACCCGGCACGCGCTGGGCAGCGCGCTCCCCAGGGACCTCCGCGGCCCTGCGGGTCTGGGACTGCGGGGTCGAAGGGCGGACGAAGGGTGCGCTTAGGAAGAAGCCACATCCTGGGGCGGAGGCCGGGAGGGCGTGGTGAGCGTTGCCGTGTGGGGAGGCCTCGCTGCCAGTCGCTCCGGGATACGTCCCAGGGGCCTGCAAGTCCCTGAGGCCGCGCAGGCTGTTGCTGCGTCTCCCGGCTGCGCCAGGCCACTGCGGGAACCCAGGGGAAAGGCGGCTGCCGGATGCCTTTGCCAGTGCCTGCACGCGCAGTGACGCGGTGACGCTTCCCTCCTCCTCCGTCCCATCGGAGTTCAGGTTGCACCGGCGCGGGGTCGGGCGGAGGCCGGCTCCCCGGCTGACCCGTCGCGTTTCCCCGGGGCAAAGTCCCTGGCCCTCCCTGAGCCACAGCTTTCTTATCGCCCCTTCTGGGCGGCTGTGACTTTGGAGGCAGAGGATAATCTATGCCCGTAAAACGCTTGCTCACTGTCTGGCCCCAAGACCGGGCCATAAGGAAGTGATGTTCCCCGGGGCTTGCAGGAAGCTCTGCCCGGCGGTGAGAGGCTCTGCCTGGAGAGAGAGGAACAGTGGCTTCTGTGGGAAGCGCGCTCAGAAAGGAGCCGAGATGTTCAAACAGGAAGAGGGGGGACATTTGCTGGGGGCCGTGGCTTGTAACTTCCCCTTTTCTTTTCCCACCAGAACTTCAGTAACTCATGAGAGTTGGACAAACTTTTGGAATCAGATTTGACTTCTGTGCAGCGGGCGGGGGGGGCCCCATAAAGTGGGCTTCTACCCTGCACCCCCTTGGTCGTGTCATTAGCTGCCAGGGTGGTCTGATTACTGACCACATCAGGTCATATCACCCTCCAACTGAGACCCCTCCAGTGGTTTTCCATGGCGGGCCGCGAAGGTCAAAGTCCTTGACTCACGAGGCCTCCCACTGGGCTTCAGGCCTGCTCTCAGGCTCCTAGAACCACCTGCAGCAGCCACGCCCACCTCTTGCTGTTCCCCGCGTCTGTGCAGGCGGCCTCGGGGCCTTTGCCCTCAGTATGCCCTCCACCCGCAAAGCCCCGCTCCCCCCTGCGGGCGTGGTGACTTCCTCACCGCGTGCAGGCTTGGGTCAGAAGCTACGTGGATTGGTTTCCCGGGGCTGCTGCAACACACCGCCACAAACTCGGTGGCTTCCAGCACCTGAAGTTCATTCTCCCGGAGACCAGCAACCACGGCGTCCTCGGGGCCCCGCTCCCTGCAAAGGTGCTAAGGCAGAGCCCTGTGTCTCTCCAGCTCCGGAGGGGGCCAGACGGTCCCCAGCTGGTGGCTGCATCACGCCGGCCTCTGACTTGGCAGTCACTGGGCCTCTCTGTGTGTCCCCGTGTCCTCCTCTGCCCCTCGTCGCTGGAGTTGGAGCCCACCCGGACAACCCAGTGTGATCTCCTCTGCAGGTCCTGCACCTGATGACATCTGCAGAGACCCTCTCTTTCCAGCAAGGCCACCACGGTCGAAGGTTCTGGGTGGACATATCTTTGGGGGGGCCACCATTCAGCCTATCACATCACGTTCCTGGAAATCTCCCACGGCCATAAGACAGCACAGCCCTGGGCTCTGCCCCGGGGGTACCCGCTTTTCTCTCCGTAGCAGTCTCCACGTGTCTCCTGTGTGTTTGCTTGTGTGGGGGCAGACAGAGACCCTTCTCCCCGCAGCCACTGCGACTTCCAGGGGGCAGGCGGGCCTCCATCTGCTGTGCGCTCTGCTGCACCCACAGCCCCGGAACAGGGCCTCCCACGCAGCAGGTGCTCAAAATACGTGCCCCCCGAATGCATAAAGACCTGAGGTTGCCGCAGCCCCAAAGGGCAGGGCTGTCCTAACAGCTCCCGACACACGGTGTTTACACAGGCGCCGATTAAAGTGGATACCGCGTTGATGTCTACATGCCACCACGAGTGTGTCACAATCTGATGACAGTGCTTAAGCGCCCTTGGTAGGGAGCTGGCATCTTCCAGGGAGAAGGGACTTCCAGGGAGAAGGCGCCTCGGGGGGAGCTGATGGTGCGGAGCCTGCCACAGCGTGAGGCATCAGTCCAAGGCAGGGGCCCGGCTCCTCAGCGCCTCCGTGTTGTACACAGGGAATAGCTGGGCTGGGGGCCATTCCCTAGGGCCCGTTCAGTTCAGGCTGGGGGACCTTTGTGACATCCATCTGCCCACCGCACCTGACCAGAGGCACCTTCACTGACCGCCTGGGGCTCCCGTGGTCCCCCAGCGGCACCCCTCAGGGGTGAATGGAGAGGGCCTGGGGCCACTCCTAACGTCAAGCAGGAATTTCGCTCACCCTTGGCTGCCTTTGGGGGAGCAGAAAGAAGGTTCCCCGAAGCATGGCCGCCAGGATGGGGTGCTCCCAATGGGTAGGGTGGAGCTGGCTGGGGCTTGGGAAGGGGCAGGCTCCCCATGGGGACCCTGGGGTCTCAGAAGGGGATTCTCTCCTGGGAGAGGAGGGCAGCCAGTGTGGGGGAAGGGGTGTCTCCAGGACCCGAATGGAGCAAGTCCACCCTTCACTCCCCGCCCACTCGGACACCCACCGGGAGGGACACGAGAGGAGTCCCCTGCCCCCGAGCGTCTTCTGGGTCCCTACGTCACCTCGCTCATACTCCCAGGTCCTCCCCAAAAACAGCACCTCTCACAGGGTGTCATTATCACCCTCATTCACCGTGTGAGCGGGCAGCTGGAGGTTCAGAAACGAGAATCGCCTCACCAGGGTCACGCAGCAGCCCGCCTGGCCCCGGAGCCTCCCCACCTGCGCAGCAGGCCCTCGGGCCCCCGGGGCAGCTCCCAGCCTGGCACGCTGCCCGGCTCTGATGGACTCTTTCACCCTCCAAAGTCCAGCCCGCTGTCCGCCCCTTTGCCCAGGAGAATCTCCTTCCAGGTGCTTGGCTGTGCCCTCTCCCGCCCCGCAGCTCCGCTGGGATCTGCACGTCTTCCCACGAGACGGAGGCCCTGAGCTCCCCGTCTCTAGCCCCTCCGGCCCAGCACCCTCTGCTCAGCAACGGCCCAAGGCCTGCCCGAAATGCCACCTCCTCCAGGACACCGTCCCAGTCCCCAGCCAGTGCACCACCTTCCCCTTCGCCAGACACTCAGTCGGCCCTGCCCCTGGAAGCCCCTGCCCCATTACCCATCTTTCTTCATAGGACCTATGCCCGTTTATTCACCGGCCTATTGCCTGTCCCCCCAATAGGATGTCAGCCCCCCATCAGGCCCCTGGCCCAGAGCCGAGCTCGGGGCGTGGCAGGCGCGGAGGAGAGAAGAGGCAGGTCCCGGCAGCAGCAAGGACAGAGGGGCCGGGCAGGGTCCCTGCAGAGCAACCCGGCACCTTGTCTCAGCCCCCCCCAGCCCCAGAGCTGGGGGGCCTGGACGCCCCAGGGGGTGGAGACGCAGAGCCCAGCGAGGTGATGTGCGCCCAGGCCCGCACGGAGGAGCTGCCTGGCCCCTCCTTCCCCACCGATCTCTCCTCTCTCCCCGGATGCCCGCTCAGCTCTCTTCTGGAGACCCCCCCCACCCCCCTGACTTCTATCCACTCAACGGACACACCTGCCCCCCATCTTCCCAGCAGAGAGACCAGGGCAAAGTGGGGGCACTTCTTTTTCTCTGAAGAGTTTTAATTGTAGTAAAATATCCGTGACATACGATGCCCCCCCGTAGCCATTTCTAAGTGCACAGTTCGGTGGCATCAAATACATTCATAACATTGCTCAACCACCCCCACCCCACCCCACCCCACCCCCACAACTCTTCACCTTTCTTTTTTTTTTCAAAAAAAAAAGCCCAGTTGATGTTTTAAAAAGACTTTATTCATTTATTTTTAGAGAGGGAAGGGAGGGAGAAAGAGAGAGAGAATCCTCATTGTGTGGTTGTTGGGGGTTGTGGCCTGCAAACCAGGCATGTGCCCTGACTGGGAATCGAACCTGCAACACTTTGGTTCGCAGCCCGCGCTCAATCCACTGAGCTATGCCAGCCAGGACTAACTCTTCACCTTTCCAAAGTGAAACTGGTCCCGCTAACAGTGACTCCCCCGCCCCCAGCCCTCGGCAACCACCGCTCTCCTTTCTAGCTCTATGAGTCTGCCTCCTCTAGGGACCTCATGTGAATGAAACCGTACAGAATGTGTCCATCTGTTTCTGGCTTCTGTCACTCAGCACGATGTCCTCAAGGTCCGGCCACGTGGGGGCCGGCGTCAGAACGTTTTTCCTTCTTGGGGCGGAGTGATGCTCGGTCGCGCGGATGGACCGCCCTTCATTCATTGGCTGGTCCGTTGCCAGGCAGTGTACGTGCTGCGTCCGCGCGCCTGTTGGCTGTGCGCGGCATGAGTCCGCGGATCGGTTCGGTTCGGTTCCTTTCGAGCCTCGTCCCTCATTTGTAAGTGGTGCCTCGTCCTCCCACTGAAATGAGTCGGTTCGTCTCCCGTGTGCTCAGCGAGCCCCGGAGGCCTGGTGAGCAGCGGCGATGCTGGAATTTGCTCTGAGCTCTCTGTGTGCCAGGGGCATTTGGTGGACTTTACATTTTTAAAAAGATTTTATTTATTTATTTCAGAGAGAGGGGAAGGGAGGGAGAAAGAGAGGGAGAGAAACATCAATGTGTGGCTGCCTCTCGTGCGCCCCGTACTGGGGACCTGGCCTACAACCCAGGCTGGGAATTGAACCGGTAACCCTCTGGCTCTCAGGCCTGTGCTCAATCCACCAAGCCACACCAGCCAGAGTGAACTCGACATGTTTTTATACATCCAACCGCCTCAATACGATGAGATGGGTGCCAGTGCCAGCCCATGTCACAGCAGCAGGGAGAAGCAGGGGCCTGGCCCAAGGTCGAGCAGCCAGGAGGTCGCAGAGCGGGAATGGGGATTGGAGACTGACCCCAAGCCCAGCTCCCGCCGCCCCACATGCCCTCGGGACGGGCCTCCTCCGGTGCCCAGTCCCCAAGGCAGTGTTTGGGCATGTGCAGGGGACCATCCTCCTGACTACCGCCCCCTCCACGCCTTGTCTCCAGCATTCCCGGCAGTGGGGAGCGGCCCCCGAGGGGCTCACCTCCAGCTTCCCCTGGGGGGAGACAGACAAAGATGCTCCAGAGCTCTGTGGGCCATCCAGTTGGCCGAAGCGCACCCAGCGTTACCGAACAGTAACATTCCTTCAACCCAGCCTGCGTGAAACAGAACAAAGCAACAACAAAACCGTTCAAAATCATGCAAAACCTCCAATTTTATACACCTTTTTTGAACAAAAAAATATTAAGGAGATATCATTAATACCCAAAAGTCGAAATCCACCACCTAACTCGTGTCCGGGATCGAATGGAGGCAGGACCACCTGGTGCCGCAGAAGCGTGTCTGGAGATGGGACCGACCCTGCCACCCCCCCACCCCCGCCGGGCTGCTCTGGGCGACAGCACGCCCCTCCGGTTCTTGGCTGGACCCCGAGCCCCTCGGGACTGTCGGTATGTCTGCCTGGAGACCATCCGGCCCAATGACCCCATGGCTGGCACCGGGCCTGCAACTGGTCTCAGTTTGGAGGCAAAGGTGCTGGCAGGTGCCCAGAGGAGCCCTCTCCCAGGCCACCCGAATGCCAGCCCCCGCACAGGCGGCACCCGCTTGGCCAGGACACGTGTCCTTGTGCCGGGCTGGGAGAAGCCAGCTGGTTCTCTGCATCTAGGAAACGAACAAACAAACAAGCTACTCTTGCCCCTAAGAGGGCTGGCAGTGCAGGGTGGTAGCGAAGCATCCGTTACTGTTTCTCTTCTCTGTAAAGAAGACAAAGGGTAAGAACCACCAGGCCACTGCCGGCAGCGGCCCTCATGTCCCGAGAAAGCGGCTGGCACTTCTGACCCGCCCAGGGGTCCGGGCGGCCCCTCCCGCCCACTGTCAGTGGAGCCCACCCAGGCTCTGAGGGACAGCAGGTGCGAGGCTGTGGCCAGGGGGCGGGCGCTTCCAGGAGGTGACTCCCGGTGAACATTCTGCCAAACCCAGTGTCGGTCACAGGCAGAACCGTCCAGATCCCCTAGAGGGTGGGGGGGCAGTGCTGATGGGTGCTGGGGGCACCCGGAGGGGAGTGAGGGGCTGAGGATTACGATTTGGGGTTCTTAATTTGGGGCCCCCTGAAGCAGGCCTTGGGGCAGAGATTCAGTGCCAACGGTCTGTTACCACAGACAAGCCCCTAAGGATGTCCTAGTGCCCAGGCCTGAGAGAATGTGCCAGGATGCGGAGACGCAGCCGTGCTGTGGGGAGAGGATCCTCTATCATCTGGCCAATCACGGAACAGCGGGAAGGCAGGCAGGAGAGGGGTCAGAGGGGCGTGGTAAGAGAAGGACTTGACCTTGTGGCTGGCTTTAGAGGTGGAGGAGGGGAGCAGAGGGCCTGGGAATGGCGGGGCAGGTGCTGGGAAAGGGGAGGACCTCCCCCCACCCACCCAGAGCCTCCGGGAAGGACCTCAGCCCTGCCCAC
Organism: Phyllostomus discolor; assembly: GCF_004126475.2. Lineage (NCBI taxonomy): Eukaryota > Metazoa > Chordata > Mammalia > Chiroptera > Phyllostomidae > Phyllostomus > Phyllostomus discolor. The sequence goes on from NC_040903.2 coordinate 2,775,139, forward strand.
ACCTCGATTTAGCCGGGAGACGCCCAGGGGCCAGACTCCAGCCTCCAGACCTGTGTTAGAATAAACGTGTGCTGTTTAAGGTGGTAAATTCAGGGTCATTTGTTAACAGCAGAGACAGGACATGCAGTCATGTGGAGGGCCCGGGGCCCTGGTGAACGCGGGAGGCGGTGGGCGGGGCTTCCATGCTGGCAGCCAGGGAGAGAGTCCTGGGGAGGACCGGCAGGCACAGCAACGCACAGGGACCAGGCGGTGGGGTCCAGGCCGAGGTGGGGCTGCTCCTTGAGTTCGGGAATACCCAGTTTCTCTCGGACGCTGATCGGATGCGCCACCCCGCTCCACAGCCTCCCTGGGCTCCCCACTGCCCCGCAGTCCTGCCCCGCCCCCTGCCCCCTGCCCCCCTCCGCCACCACTGCGGCAGGGCCGGCCTGCTCCCCGAGTCCCACCTGCATCCTGCCCAACAGGCTCCCCACCCCCCAGAGGCACCCAGCACCTTGCACTTGCCCGTGGCCCGCATTTGTCACACGGAGACTTTGCAAAGGCTGTTCCCACTGCCTGGAACCCCCTCCCCCCCACCCCTTCTGAACGACCGTGTTCGGCCGCGTGACCTCTTTTTCCTGCGAGCCGGGCTGCCGTGCCCGACTGGGCTCCGCCTCTTGGGCGTCTGGCCCAGGGCCCCACCCGCAGGGCAGGCTCAGGGTGGGACCCGCTCTGCAGACCCCGAGTCACAGGAAAGGCACGCCCTGCAGCCCTCCGCCCAGCCGCTGTCCCCTCGCTGGGCTATTTTTATTTCCTCCCCCGCAGAGCGGAGGCCGGGGGCCGCTTCTCAGATGGAGCCAGTGAGGACTGCCAGGCCCGGGGAAGATACTTTGTCCGGCGCTGCCCGGCCAGAGGCCACCAGGGATGGCCGCGGGGCCCCTCCTCCGGAGCCCCGCCCCACAACCTCCGCGCTGCTGCCCGGGGAGAGTCCCCTGAGACGCCGCTGGGGTCAGGGCCCAGCTCGGCCGCCCTCTCACCGTGGGACCGTGGGTGGGTCCTGCGGCCCGACCGCCCCCTGGGTGGGGCCTGGCTCTCTCCGGCAGGTCATCCTGAGGGTCAGCATTAGGCTCACCAACAAGCCTAACTCAAATGTCACTTTAAAGAAGTCAAACTGCCACTTGATTCAAAATCCAAATACAGATCAGTGCCAGTCCGCCCAGGTTCCTCCCCCAAAGGCTGTTCTCTCCGTCCTCTCCTTCCTCCCCGCCCCCACCCCCACCCCTCTCTAAATATGTTTACTATACACATGCAAACATGCACAGAAGGCGGGAGAGGTCGCTGCGAGAATGTATGTTTGTATTTCCATTTTTACACACACCTCCCCGCAGTGCAGCACCTCCTCTGTGCCCAGGTCTGACGCCCAGCAGGTGGCGGCTTCTAGGCCACGCCCCCCTTCAGCGGCAGCGTCGTGACTGGGGCCGCAGGTTCTGCTCCCTGAGTGAGTGGCCGCCAGGCACTGCGCTGCGCTCCCTGCGGGTGACGTGCCCATTTTGTGGGTGAGGAAGCGGAGGCTCCAGGAGGCTCCAGGAGGCTGCGGGGCCTGGCCACGACTTCACAGCTGGTGGGAGGCAGAGCCGGGAGTCACGCTGCAGGCTTCGGACCCCAAAGCCAGTGCCGGACGTCACTTGGCTCCATTCTGCAGCCACTGTGATGGCCTGACCCCAGGGAAGTGCAGCTTTTCCCCACCCTTGCTGCCAGGCGCCTTCCCCAGGTCCCAGGCAGGACAGGCTCACCCGAGCTGACCCCCGCTCCCGCCCCCCCCCCCCAGGGCCCTACATTCTTTGGACTAGCAATAGGGAGGACTGCATCTGCCCAGCTTCCCCCGAATCCCATGGGGCCCCACCCTCTTTCTGGAGCCACCAGGGTCAGCCCATCAGTGTTGTCCCTGAAGGATGACCCCGAAGGGTCCCTGAAGGGTCCCCATGGGGCAGGGCCCAGCCCTAAAAGTCACACAAGAGAGAACACAGGGCCAGCCCCGCCCTGCCCCACCCTGTGGTTGGGGAAGCATTTCATCAATGCCGGTCGGGAAAGGGTGTCCCGCCCAGCTCTTGTTAGGGTACCCCAAAGTGGGCACCCCAAAGTGCCACCGGGACTCTGGGTCGCAGGTCTGGGTCACCGTTATTAAACCCCGAGCTCCTGGAAGGCAGGACCCCTCACGGTTTATTCATTTCTGTGGCCCCATCCCGCCCCCCCCGACTCCCCACCCCAGGGCCAGAGCTGCTGGGACCGGCCTGGGATGAGGGGGGAGGAAGGCCCGACAGATTCTTCAGCTCCTCTGACACCAGGCCACTCCTGACCGGAACCCGGGCTCCTAAAATAAGAGCTCTCAGCGCCTCTGTGTTCTGTGACCTGCGGCTCCCCGGGGCGAGGAGGCCCTGGACTCGGAAGCAGAAGACTTCCCTGCATCCAGGCTGCCCCACGGACCGGCTGTGTGGCGCCGGGCTGCTGGCCTGACCCCGCCGAGCCTCAGTCTCCTCGTCTGTGGGACCGCGGTAAGGAAACTGCGGTGCGGGTTGTGGGGAGGGCGAACCCAGGCGGCACAGGTGAGGCGCCTGGCAGAGAAGGATGCGGTCACATCGACCACACGCCCCGACACACGCCGGGCCCCCCCCCCCCCCCGTGTCCTCTCTGTGGGGCGGGGCCGGCCGGACCCCACTGCAGTCCGCCCCGGGTGTCCACGCGCCCTGGGTCGCTCACCCCCCTGAACTAGAATACGCTCACTGTCTGCTCATTGTCTGTCGTGGGGACAGCAGCAGCTTCCCCGCCACGTCCACCACTCCACACCCAGCCCCGCACCCGGCCGCCGAGCGCACGGTGGCTGTCGGCTAAAGACGAAGGAAGACTCGGTTTGGTAACTTTCTACAAGACGGGGACCCCGGGGCGCGGGCAGGCAGAAAGGGCTTGCTCCCCCAGGCCCCTCCGCACTCCTCCCACACCCCGGTCAACCCCGGAGCCACGGGGAGTGGAGGGGCCCAGGGCGCCTGGGCTCGGGGCCTGGCTGCCCCAGACCGGCGCTGAGACCCACGGCAAGTCAGTGGAGCTCTCTGGTCCTCGGTTTCCTGTCCGCAGAGCAGGGGAGACGGTCGCAGCCACCCCTCGGGGTTGCGTGGGAATGAAACGAGGTCAGTCCGCACAGCGATGAGCACGGTGCAGGCCGAGAGACGAGCTGAAGGAACGCCAACTGGCGACAACACCCTCTGTGGCGCTGAGGACGAACAGGTCTGGGGAGAGGTGACTCAGCCACAGTCACTCTGCTGAGCCCCACGCACTCCCCGCCTGCCGCCCCGGAACTGACCACACTCGGGGAGGGAGCCAGGCGGAGCGGTGGGCTCGCGAGACCGCCGGGATGTTGGCGGGCTCCGCGGGGCGGGGGTGGGGTCGGGGGCGGGGCCAGGCCTGGGGACTGTGATTGGCACCCCCTGCAGCTCCTGGAAATGGGCGCGCCCACGGTGGCCCGTGTGGGCCCGTACTGGACACAGCGGCTGAGGCCCCGGATGGGGAGGGGGCAGAGCAGGACTGTGGGCCTGGCAGGGAGCTGCGGGGCGGGTGACAGGAATGGGGAGCACGCTGAGAGGGAGGGGCACCCCGTTGCTGGAAGCCTGCCTCTGCCTCAGCCTCGCCCAGGCATGGACCCATCCTGTTAGAGGCTGCATGGGGTTCAGAGGCCCCCCATCCTGCTCTGGAGGGCTGACTTCCTGGACCAGACTGCCGGGGACCCGAAGGCCGTTCTAGATGCCAGGGCGTGGATTTACGATGAGCTACAGGTCAGCTCGGCAGGCGAGAATGCAAGAATCGTCACGTCCCCCATCACCTGCCCCAGGACAGAATCTAGTTCTGGTTCAGAGCCTGGGTCCAGGTTTCTGAGACCCTCTGGGATGGAGGTCACCTCCAGGGAGCTTGGGACAAGCTGTTGCAAAGAGTTGGTGTGGCTCTGGCTGGTGTGGCTCAGTGGATTGAGCACCAGCCTGCAAACCAAAGGGTTGCTGGTTCGATTCCCAGTCAGGGCACATACCTGGGTTGCAGGCCAGGTCCCCAGTGGGGGCGTGCACAAGAGGCGACCACACATTGATGTCTGTCTCCCTCTCTCTCCCTTCCCCTCTGTCTAAAAATAAATAAATAAAACTTTAAAAAAAAGAGTTGGTGTGAGGTGGCTTGAAGAATGAGGGTTTGCTTACCCCCTGTGTGACCCCCCACCGCCTCAGCCTTCTCATCTGGAAAATGGGCATGATGACAAGCCCTCTCACAGCCCCTCCTCCCAGAAGACCCTCTTCCCGGCCAGAAAGACAGCAAGCAGGGGCTCTGCAGGCTCCCGGCCCGTAGGAGCTCCTGGCCCTGCTGCAGGTGCTGCAGGTGCCTGACGACCCACCTGGCGACCAGGACCCCCGCCGTGAGAGGGTTTAGCAGGAAGCCCAGGCACCGTCAGAATTTGCACGGCCGGCGGGGCTCTTGCACTTGTCTGACTCTGACTCAGTGCCGAGTGGGCGGTGGGCCCCACGTGACCCTCCCCGCCACTTCGGGGTCCAGGGTTTCTGCCCAGCTCACGTCTCAAGTGGGACAGGCCAAGGCACCTCTTTCCACCACGGAAGAGACCCGTCACGGGGGTCACTTCCGAACAGGTGGCCCGAGTGTCGGAGCTAACCCTGACTTCTGACTCCCCCGTGTGGCTCCAGGTGCGCCGCGGATTCCCCCTGAGCCGCCTCCTCTTCTGGAACATGGTGTAACCCATCGCCCTGGGAGAGGTTGGCATCGTTGGTGACGGGCTCGGCGGAGGAGCCCACCAAGCGTCTCCCACCTGGGACGAGGAGGCGGGGCCCTTCACCCCGTGGCTCTGGCCCCCAGGGCCCCAGGATCACGGGGGACACGAGACTATGCGAGGGAACCCCAGACGGCAGCCGAGCTCCCAGGGAGACAGTGCTGCTTGGAGAAGACCCCCCCGACCACGCCAGCTGAGAGAAGGGGGCCTGGGGGGCCAGGATGGCACCGGTGGGCCCCCTCTGGCCCAGGGGAGGACCTGACGGAAGACGGGGCTCAGTGGGCCGCTCCAAGGGCAGGGGGCAGAGGACGGGGAGACCTGAGAAGCTCACGGCCTTGAGCAGAAGCCAGAAGCCAGCAATGGGCCCGGGATCGTCCCAGGGAGGGGTCCAGGGTGGGGACAGTGACTGTTAGAGCCCTGAGCCTCGGACTGGTCCCACGTGGGCTCATTGTTGGCTCTCCTGCGTCCCTTTCCACAGGAAGGGTGGCGTGCTGGGCCCCAGGGGAAGCGGTGGGCGGTGGCTGGCTAGGGAGCAAAGGAAGGGGCCCAGCCCTGAGCCGGTGGGAGGGAGGGACGGACGGGAGACCCGGGCTGCCGGCGGGGCCCTGAGGAGTGCTCTCCAGGGCTGCGCAGGATCCCGGCGCTTTCGGGGACACTGACGTTGTATTCCTCGTCACGCGGTTGTCCCCGCTGTCCCTGTGAGGTCCTTTCCCTGCAGACAGAGACCAGGAGAGCGCTCTGGGTGGTCCGGCCCAATGGCACCAAGGCAGGGCCCCCGGTCGAGGAGTGGCCGGCTGCTGTGTCCCGGGGTGGGACCGACGGGAACTTGCTGCAGGTAGCTCTGAGCTGTACGGTGAGCTCCAGAGAGCTAACCCAAAACGCATTTTCAACATGGACCAGGCCAAAGCAGGTGACAAGGTCGGGGAGGAGGCCCGAGTAACCGAGTGCGTGGGCCTGGGCACCAGGCACTACCCACGGAGAGTTCCGGTGCACGGAGCCCCGCCAGGCCAGGCGGCTGGTCAGTTTTACAGGGGGAGCACCAGGCTCAGAGGGCGCAGCCACCCGGCGGGGCTCCCTGGGCGGGAGACCCCGTTCCCCCCGACGCTGCGTCTCCTGCTGTCTTATCGCCGCCGGTTTCTTCGCCTCCCTCCCTCCCTCCCTCTCTCTCTCTCTTCTATAAATGATTGCATGGACTGACACGCACAGACCTGAGACACGCGTGTTGCCAGGTGTCCACACCCTCAGCACCACTGCTCCCATCGAGACCTAGAACACGCCCGTCTCCCGGACCCCTCGCCCTCGCGTCCCCGTCTAACCGACGCCCCTCCCCCACCAGAGCCCCCCCGACCGGTTTCCCCGTGGCCTGGGTTTTGCTCGTTTTGGAACCTCAGGTGCAGGGTTCGGGCTGGCCGTCTTCAGGCGTCGTTCTGCTTTCGCTGTGAACTTGGGGGGTGGGGGGGGGGGCCAGGCTCCGTCAGCCCAGGGAACAACATTTTCTGAACCGTGTGTCCTTGGGGCCCGGCTCCCACGCACGGGGTGTGCGTGTCCACATCGAGTCCCCTCCCCGCCCCGCTGCACGGCGCACTGGCCCCCTTTCCCTCCTGCTGACCCGCCCGTGGCTGGATGCCCCCCTGGCCCGGAGCCTTCCGGCACAGCCCTGGGCACAGCCGGGACGGGTCACCACTTGTAGTACTTGTTCTTCAATACCTGCGCCCCCCTCCCCGGCGGGGCAGCTCCCGGGTCACACCCAGGTGCCCCATTGTACTCCCAGGTGTCCCGGGTGGGCCCAGCACTCACAGCACCCAGTGAAGCTTTGCTGGACAACTGCGTGTAGGATACTCTGTGTGTGTGTGTGTGTGTGTGTGTGTGTGTCTGGGTGGGAGAGAAAACCGGAGTGTGGGCAAGCGTGGGCCGAGGAGCACAGACCAGCCCAGGGGTGGCCCCGCCTGGGAGGCGGGGGGACAGCAGCCCCAGGTGGGGTGTATTGAGCCTGGCTCGGGCCCACGTGAGTTACCTGTGCACACCCTCTAAATCCTCACCGGCCTCCCGGGAGGCAGGGACCTCCTCCGCCTCGTTCCATACACCGGGAAAGAGGCCTGGGGAGGTGCTGCAACCCAGCCCCGGCCTCACCGAGCCGGCGTCCTCTGTGCCTTTCGGTTGAGGCCGTCACCCTGGGTCCCACCCAGGGTCCGGAGGCAGCGATGTGGACCCGCCGCACCTGCCACGCAGGGAATTGCAGGGCCATGTTGTAAAATCAGCACTACACATAATTCAATCAATGAAGAAATATCTAAAATTTAGGGAGTTCTTATCAGAGCCAGGCATTGTGCAAAATCTATTTATGTCGCTAATACCATATAAAATACACATTTATATTTGCCTTTTAAAACAAGTAAATGTAACAGTAAGAGCATGCAGGGGAAAGTATCAGGGGCTGTGCTTCTGCTCCTGGCCACGCTGGTCACTGTGGTCACAGCTGGCTTCGGGGAGCCCTCTGGCACCCACAGTTCTCCACGCCCGGGGCCAGCTGCCCAGCCCAGCCCAGCGCAGCCCAGCCGCCCGAAGGGGGCAGCCGCTGGCCATTCCACCCCTCACGCAGGGCTTCGAGCTCCTCTCTCCCAGGTAGGCTACCCAGCTCTTTGCGAATCAGAGCCCTCCTGCCCTCTCTCCACGCTGACCCCCGGGCCGCAGCCTCTTGGTGCATCGGGCAGCAGGAGAACGGGCCGGTTGCCCAAGCGTGAGCTTCAGCCCACCCTTAACGCCGGGTGCTGGGAGGAAAGGGCCGGGTGGTGAGCAGTCAGGGCCGCACAGCGACGTGGGGTGACCCCTGGGACTCGGGACAGAGCTGCCTTTGTCCTCGGCCTGCCCAGGGGTGCCTCCCCTCCGGGGCTGGTGGCACGGTGTTCCCGCGGAGGCAGGGCCGGGCTGCAGGCTGGAGTGAGCAGTTCCCCTGTTCCGTGTGTGTGCACGTGTGTGCATGTGTGTGCATGAAGGGGTGGGGCCGTGGCAGAGGAGGAGCACACATAGGTCGGTCACTTAACCTGCTAATCCAACAGGACCACAGACAGCGGAGTGACCGGAGGGAGCCGTTGCCGTCTGGATGCGACGTGTCCAGAGAGAGGCGTGGGAGGCCACCGTGGAACGGTACCGAGGGACACTGAGCATCGCGTGGTCCGCCCTTCCGTTTCACAGATGGGGAAGCGGAGGTCCAGAGAGAGAACGGCCTTGTCTGAGGTCGCACGCACACACGAACGGCTTCCTCTCTGAGCCTCCGTTTTCTCCCCTGCAACATGGTCCATGTGTGCGCTGGGCCCGGCTGCAGATCCCCCAGCCAGCGGCAGCCGCTCCGCGCCCGGGAAGCACTCTTCTGCCGTCAGAAAATTTTGCGTCTGAGTTTCAGAGGCTGAAACCTCAACGCTGGAGCGTCACGTAAGACAGCGGAGGAGGGCAAGCCCTTCTCCGGTTGGCTCCTGCTTGGAGAACTTTCTGGTATTTTCCGTGCCTGGGGCGTCACCAGCTGCCCCTAGGGGCCTGAGCGACCTTTCCTCCCGAACCCCAGACACCAGCCCAGCTGCAGGAGGGCTGGTGGCCATTTGGACGGTTCCCAGGTCACCTCCTCTGCACATTTATGACGCGTGGGCAAGAGTTTCCTCCCTGCAACCTGGGGGCTGGGCTGGGGCCTGTCCTAGAGAGGTCAGGGTACAGTGGGGGCGGTGGAGTCGGAGCCCAGAGACCTGGGCCTCACCCTGCACAGCCAGTTGCTCTGTCATCTCAGGCAGCCAGCTCAACCTCTCCGAGCCTAATTCCTTCACTTGGCTCTGCCCAGCCGGCGCCAGCCAGTGCACGGGGCCGGGCAGCGGAGCAGTGGGGACTCGGGTGAGTCAAGCGGGCCCTCCCTCCAGGCGCTCCCAGTTTCGTGGGAGAGGCAGCCAGGGAAACAGCCAGGGGCAGGCGGCGGGACTTTTCTGTGGCTGCAGGAGGCTGTGTGCTGCCTGGGCACTGGGAGGACTTCCTGGAGGAGGCGGACTCTGGGCATCAGTTTCCTCTTCTGTGAACTCTGTGAATTGAGAGGGTCCTAATAACTAACATTTTGTATTTTGGAGTATAATTTTATTTTAAACCACTTTATTACAAAAGTAACCCATGCACCTGAGGACAGTTTTCAAGAGAGCAGACAGGTGGTGAGGGAAGCATCATTCTTGGAACGAACGGCCGTCCACAGTTTCTTGTGCTGCCTTCCGGAAGTGTTCCGTGTACGTGGACACTTGCGCGGGAAAACCGTTACATAAATGATAATAATAATAATAATAATAATAAGAGCACCCACTTACTGAGCATCCCCTGGGTGCCAGGCTCACCGATCGTGTTCACTGCCGTCGTGTGCCAGGATCTCCGCATCTGGAACCGATTTCTCAAGATGCCGCGGAAGACGCCTGGTGTAGGGGCGGGTGGCACGTGGGTGGACACGGGCCACCGCCCTCGTCAGAGGCTGCCTGGCTCCCGTGGGGACCTCCCTACGGTTGAGTCGCTGTCTCCTCGGCGTCCAGATGTGGACACTGAGCCTCGGAGACCCCCAGGGACGCCCTGAGCCTGCAAGGCGACCGGCGGCGGCTCCGTGCCATGACTGACCAACCACGTGGGGGTGTGAGGGTCTGGGCCCCGAGGGCTGCTGCAGCCCTCAAGTCTGGGGTCCCGGGAGAGAGCAGGATTAAATAGAACCCAGGCAGCCTGGAGGAGGTGGCGAGTGCACGGGCTTGCACCCGGGGGCAGGCCGAGGGCCAGCGCCACCCCCACCCGGCTGGGCTCCGGGCACAACTGCACCAACCTGTGTCTCTGGATTCGGGCCTGTGGCCCTCACACCCACTCGCCCGGGTGCCTGGGCAGGGCGAGGCTCTGTCCCCAGATGTGTCACTCGGTGACTCTGACCTCATGACACTGCTTCTGGAAATCAGGGTCACGGCACCGGACCCCAAGCTTGACGGGTGCAGGGGGCTCTGCAGCGCAGCCCGGGGTCAGCGGGCCAGAGGGCCCCCGCGGCCCCTTGGGTTGTCCCTGGCTGGGCGGACCTGAGCCTGGGCAGGTCACTGGTCTTTGTTTCTTCTTTTCCAAACATGAAGGTGGAATTCGCATTAATACAACATCGCCTGTTTTAGAGTGACATTGAGCACATTCACCGTATTGTGAGACCACCACCTTATCTAGTTCTGGGACGTGTTCAGCTCCCCAGGGGAGACCCCGCGCCGGGTAGCAGTCACGCCCACCCCCCCGCCGCCCCTGACAGCCACACCCCTCTGTTTCCCACCCTCAGGGCTGCGTCCGTCCTGGGTATTTCACGGACACGGTGTCACTCCGCACGTGGTCTTTCGTGATTGGCTCTTTCCACTCAGCACAACGTCTTGAAGTCCCTCCGCGGTGGAGCCGGGCCAGTGCCACAGCACTCCTTGTTGCAGCTGGAAAACACGCCGTTGTGGGACAGACCTCATTTCGTCCGTCCATCCTCCTGTCCCTGGGCATCGGGGCTGTGTCCGCCTTCTGGCAGCTGTGCACAGCGCCGCCATGATGCCCGCTGTCTCTCGCATCCGTGGAACCCGGGGGACACGCGCGCCTTCCCGGGAGCTGTCGGGAGGAGTCCCGGCGCTGCAGACGCAAAGCCCCGCCCTGGCGCGGAGTGGTGCGCGCGGAGTGGTGCGCGCTCCGCCGCGGTTTCTGCGGGCGGCGGGCTGCACGGCCCGACGTGTGCTGAGCGCTCACGGCGTGCGCCTCTAAGCCCTTTGACCCGTCACTCCTTCTCACCTGTCTCCGCTCCCCCGTGGCCAGGCTTTCTGCTCGCTCACTGGTTTCCCCAGAACCTCACTGGGTGGGCCGCGCGGATGAGTTTCACTTCCCGGGAAACCTAGGCCCGGAGAGGGAGAGGTCAGCGGACAAGGTAGGTGCCTACGGCGGAGGGATGCAAAGCCTTACCCCCGCGGGCCTGATGCTGAAGCCGGTGCCCCTCACACGCCTGCTGGTCTACCCCCCGGGGGCGGGGGTCCCTGGGGCCGCCCGCAGTGGAGTCTGGGGCAGTCGCCGGACGGACGCTGGACCGAGGCGGGCACTTTCACTTTCTCTCCCCCGGACTCGCTCTGTTCTGCGAGTTTGTAACTGATTTGTTTTCACAACGAGCAGATGAGAATTCTGTGCTCGGGAAGACACAGGAAGCACGGTTTTAGCCGATGGCACGTTCTGTGTTCGGGACAAGGAGCTGCACACACTTCCGTGTCAGCTGGACCCCAACCTCTCCGGAAAGGGCCGGGGAGACCCCGGGCCCCCGCCCCCCTGCGGGCTGCTCAATAGGGGCATCCTCTCTGTGGGCTGGGAGCGGGGGTCTGGTGTTCCGTGCAAGTTTGGTACCTTTCCAGCTTCTCCAACTTTAATTTGACAACAAGCAAGTTGCTCTTTTATGTCCAGAAAGAAAGTAACTCTATACAAAGAGACATGGAGGGGAATAAAGGGGAGAAGGAAAAAAACAGAGCTTCCCAGCTTGCACCCAAGGGTGTCTCTGCTTTGGACCTGGCCGGCTGGGAGCGTCTGCTCCGTGACAGCCAGGGACTTCCCTGCACCCGGGGCCAGGCCCAGGGATTGACTACTAGCCCGCCACTGCCGTTTGTCACCCTGCCCCCACCCGAGGGACACAGACAGGACGCCCCGACCTCAGGGCCTCCAGCCCAGGGCCAGGAGCAGTGCCCACTCGGTCCTGGGCTTCCCTGTACCGCCCACCGCTCCAGCCCCTGGGCCAGGGCTTGCCCACTGCCTTCGGCCTGGGGTTCCCTTCACCCTCTCCGGCCCTCTGGGCACCATCGGCGGGCCCAGAGGAGCATCAGAAGGAGCTGATTGCAACTGAAGAAGGCGCCGGCCAAGTCGCAGTGGGCAGGTGCTCTGATCACGGCTGTGTTCCTGGGCTCCAGGACAGGCCCTGGCCCCCCACAGGGGCTTAGTACAGGCCACCTGCATGGCACCGGCCCTGGCCCTATCTAGAAAGAAGACACCGAAGGCCCAGAGAGGTTAAGCAACTTGGCTAAGGCCGCACAGCCAGGGGGAGGCTGGGCCACGGCGCTCTGTCCCATGCTGCACCAGTGCTCCTGGCTGCACGGAAGCCCCCCCCGACCCTGGGTTCCGGTTTCCAGAGGGAGCTGGTCCTCAGTGATGGCCAGAGTCCAAAGCCCAACTCTGCCACTTCCCAGCTGCGTGACCGTGAGCCAGCTTCCTGACCCCGCGGTGCCCCCATTTCCCCGTCTATAAACGGGTGCAGCGGCAGCACCTTCCACGCTGACCGACTGTCTGTCGTGAGGACTAAGTGACCCCTGCCTGGTCCAGAGTGCACATGGGATTCGCTAGTTAAAGAAAAGTGAGCTTCGCCACCTGGCTGGCGTAGCTCAGTGGACTGAGCACGGGCTGCGAACCAAGCATCGCAGGTTCGATTCCCAGTCAGGGCACATGCCTGGGTTGCAGGCCACAGCCTCCAGCAACCACGCATTGATGTTTCTCTCTCTCTCTCTTTCTCCCTCCCTTCCTTCTCTAAAAATAAATAAAATCTTTTTAAAAATTTATCTTTAAAAAAAAAGAGAAAAGTGAGCTCCTTAGGGGATCAGCTGAGCTGCTGGGCGGAGCCAGGCACCGAACCACCGCCCCGGGGGCTGCTGGATGCTGGGCTTTGCAGCAGCAGCAGCCAGACCTCCTTCCAGCCGGGGGGGGGGGGGGCGGGGGGGGGGGGTGGCGGTGGCTACTGAGCCCTTCGCCCCGGCTAGACAGCTCCGTGGCTGCCTCTGCTTCTCCCTGACACGCACTTGATTCTGGGACCCTTACGCCCCACTCGCCCTGGTGTAAAGTGTCTCCCCTCACCTAAGAAAAGGGGGAGTCGAGCCTCCCCGCCAGGGAGGGGGACTTCTGCCGTAGCCAGGACTGCCACAGAGAGGGCCGGACCCATCGTGACAAGGAAGCAGGGGCAGAGTCCCTCTGGGGGCGTCCGGAAGCTTCCTGGAGGCCGCGCCACCACTCGGCGGGGTGTGGCGGCTGGTTGGCGTGCACAGGACGAGCCGAGAGGAGAGAGCCCCCTCCACCGTGGAGGGGCAGCGTGTGCGAAGGCGGGGTCGGCAGAGAACGCGCATCTGACCCCGCGGCCACCTTTGCTTTGGCAGGACACCCAGGGCTGGCCCGGCCCAGCCCCGACAGCAGCTGCCAGGAAAACAGGTCAGAGCAGGACAGACCCTGGCGGCACTGCACGCGAGCTCGGTGGGGACAGCGGGGTGGGCGGGCTGGGCACGAATGGGCGGCTGGCCTGGCCCCTCCACCTCCCTGGGTCTGTCACTCCCGCCCCGGTGTCCAGGCCACCCAGCGAGTTCGCAGGCCGGTCACAGCCTGCAGCCGGGGCAAGGGGCGGGGAGGAAGGGGAAGCCCGGAGCTGGGTGGGAGCCCTGTCCCCGCCCAGCTGTCCTGAGCCAACCCTGCCCGGGGCCGAGGCCCAGCCTCTGCGGGCTGGGTAGCCCTTAGCCCAGGTTGCCCTGGCTGGGGCACCCAGCGCTCCGAGCCTCCCTGTGCCCTCCGTAAACGGAGATAAGAACGTCCTCCCTCCCAGCCCCTCCTCACAGCTCCCCGGAGCGCCCAGGGAGCTGGCGCGTGAGGAAGTGCGTTCAAACAGAGGGCGGCCGCCTCTGCCAAGACCATCCCTGTCCCTGCGCTGCTCTGGCTGGAGCTCGGAAGGCTGCTCTGTTCGGTGGCGGAGGCCAGACAGACCTGCGTTTGAATTCTAGCTCTGCTTGTGGGGAGCCGTGGGTCCGAGCACATCACTTCTTCGAGCCTCAGTTTCCCCGTCCAGAATCTTCCAGGAGGGGTGTGTCCCTGGCTCAGCAGAGGGAGTGGCTGGCCTCTGGGAAAGGCCAAGGTCAGCCCGAAAGGGCAGGGTGGCACCAGGGCAGCTCCCGAGCCAGAGGCACTCTCTGGCCAAGGCCAGGCCACCACCATCTCGGCCTCCTGACGCCATCCCTGCCCCTGGCTGACCCCTCCCCACCCCGCCCCAGCCCCACTCCCCGCCAGCCTGCAGTGCTGAGTGTTGTAACCCCTCGCCCCTGCATGAACCCTCCCCAGTTACGACGAGGCATTCTCCTGGAAGGGGCTGCCACCCCTGCCTCGCAGCGCTGTTCCACTGCTGCCATGGGCAGGCCCTGTCGCCCAGGCCCACGGAAGCCACGGGCTGGCAGAGACCGACAGACAGACAGCCACGGCCAGCACCCCCTCCAAACCTCAGGCACGAGGGTCAGGGGCTTCGGGAGGGACCGGGCAGGGCTCTCCAGAGGGGGCGGCCCCGGGTCCTCGGTGTCCTCCTTAACTTTAGACTAGGTGCGTGGTGGGCTCCCAGGGCCCAGGGCCTGCTGGGAGCTTGGTGTGGGTTCAGTGGGCGCATGTGGAGCGAAGGAGATGAGACCCGGAATGCTTCTCGGGGAGAGAACCTGACCCGGGGCAGCTCCTCGGTGGGGCCTCCTAGGGCGGTAATGGAAGCGCCAGGAAACACTGGTGATGGAATGGGGGGCCGTCCTCCTCAGCTACCAGATACGGTGGCCCAAGTCCCCTTCCGGGGCCTTGTCACTCAGGACTCCCCCCACCCCCGCCTAGACTGCCCAAGGGCAGGGGGGTCCCGACAGCTGGCGCCTTTGCTGTGCTGCGAGGCCTCAGGCTACCCTCCGGCTCCTTCGGCCTCAGTCTTCCCGTCTGTGAAATGGGACCGTGACCGCAGTGTGCCCCGGGCTGCGTGGGGGTGGGAGAGCTTGGCTCCTGACCTCTGGAGTCCCCGAGGTCCCTGGGGAGACTCCCTGGGGATTCGGAGCAGGAAGCGCTCTTATCAGCAGTTCCCAGGCACCCCAGTGCCAGCCGCGCGGGCTGCGGGCACCCTCTTTAATTACCACGTCCGCCCCCACATCCCTCGCGGCTCTGTCTGCCCGAACACACTCATTCGGACCCCCTGGCGTGGGGTGGCGACGAGGCATGTGGGAGATGAGAAGACAAGGCCTCCGGACTCTGACAGGTGCCAGGGGGGTGGACTCGGGCAGGTGCTGCAGCTCCCCGGGGACCGTGGGGTGGCGTCTGCCGACGGGCCCGGCAGGGCCTGGGCGGGCCTCTCCGGAGTGGGGGGTGCTGGGACAGACAGACAGAGAGGGACGGCGGTACCGGAGGGCGGGAGGGAGAGAGGCAGCAGGGGAGAAGGGCAGGGAGGGGCTCTCGGGACAGGCAACCTGGGCGCTGCAGCTCTGGCCCAGACATGGAGGGTCCCCGGGCCTGGGCGGCCCTGCCAAAGAGCACAGAAGCCGGGGGGGGGGGCGGGCACAGGAGAGGGCTCCCCCACAGCCCCCTCCTCCCTGCTCCCAGCAGGGGCCAGCCCGCACATGCCCTCCCTCCTGGACAAACACACGTGCCCACCAGCACACCTTCACACCCAGGTGCACACTCACACCTCATGTCATGCTCCCTCTACACACAGACCCACGCCCACACCATCCGCTTGACCCAGGGACCACCCGTCTGCCCGGATGGCATGCCTGGGCCCGGGCATGCAGGCACACACCTGGGACCTCGCCCCCTGTGGCTGCCCGTGTCCTGGGCTCCCAGACACCCGGAAGGGCCCGCGGGTCCCGGACCCTCCTGGACCCTCTGCAGGAGGTGTCTCTCTCTCCCTGCAGCGGCCACGCAGCCCCCGCTGCGGCCCGACCCTGCCCGCCCTCCACTCCTTCCACAACGAAGACGGCAGCGGCGGGGGGGGCCTCCCCCAGGAGACTCTCTGCAAGGGGCTTCTGTGCCACGGGCCCCCCCCGCCCACGCTGCCGCACGGCTCCCCGCTGGCCCCGGTGCGACACAGCTGCCGACGCCCGTGGCACACTGAAAGTCCCCTCCCAGCCGGCGTGGTGAACAGAGCGGGGCTCAGGGCACTGGGTGGGTGGGGAGACACCAGGGAGCTTCACAGGACACTAGTGCCCGCCACCCACGCCATGTGGCAGCCACGGGAACGGGCAGCCCGGCTCGCTCTGCCCTCCGCCCGCGTCCAGGGCAGACCCCTCCCGGGCAGGCGGGCCTTGCCCATGACGGTTTAGACAGAATATTCTGCCTAGAGTGGACAAGAGGGTTCTCCTGCTTCCACGGTGGTCCACCCACTCTGCGAGGACGGATTTGTAACCGTGACGATACCCAAGAACAGGCCCCGGGGCGCGTCAGCAGAGTGGGCTCCCGCGGAGGGCCGCCCCACGCCGGGGCGAGCGCGGGATGACCGACGGTGGCTGCTGGTAATCCGTGCACAGGCTGCGCCCTCCGTGTACTCTTTTTAGTTGCATTTTTTATTTAGATTAATTTACGTCACATACAATTGGTCATTGTGAAGTTTACAATCCAGTGGTTTTTAGTGTACGCATCCTGTTGTGCAACCATCGCCACCGGCTAATTCCAGAACATTCCGGTCACCCTCCAAAGAAGCCTTGTGGCACAGTAGCAGTCTCACGGACGGCCCCTCCCCCAACCCCTGGGGCCCACCCACCTACTTCCCGTCTCTGTGGATTGGCCTGTTCGGGACGTGTCATGTACCCGGAATCGCACACTCCAAGGCCTGTGTGCCTGGCTGCTTCGCACTGTGGACTTGGGGTTCGTCCACATCTCAGCCTGTGTCTGCGCCTGATTTCGTGGTCTGGGGGGCTGTATGCAGCGCAAACAGACGGCACTCCGTCCGCCCTCACCCGTGGGTGGCCACTCGGGGGGCTCCACGCGCACTCCCCAGGTGTCGTTTGCAGAACCGTTTAGGGGACGTCCGTGTGCGGCTGACACCTGCCCTCTCTCGATTCCCCTACTCCGACAACAGGGCCTTCCTTTGCCCAAACGCTCTTTTCTCTTAAGAAAGAACGGTGACTCCCCATGAGAGCTTTTGACTACAGGGTGAGTCGACTCCCAGCCCTCTTCCACTCCCCTCTGTCCGGAACTCGCAGGGCTGGTGACCCGGCAGAGCCTGTTCAGCTGGGACGTTCCGGGAGCAGAAGGCGGACATGTCACCTTTCCTCTGGCACCCACGTCGACCTTCTGTGCGCCCGGCCTTTCCCCCCCCGGGGGCGGCTCTGTCCCAGGGAGAGGACGGGAGGAGGACCCCGTGCCCACCCCGCTGAGTCACCGAGGGGTGGGCGCGGTCAGGCCTGCTGCTTTCAGCTGTGCGCCTCGCTCCCAGCTGTCCGCTCAGAGTAACAAGAAACGACTCTGTCAGTAGCGAACTGTTGCTGCGAGGTACGCCGAGGCCTGGCCGTGGCCTTGGGGTGGGGCTGTGGAGAGGTGGTAAGAAGAGTGGCCATTTGATGTGTTAACAAGTAAGTGCACATAGAGTTTATTATAACAGTGATACAATAAAGCACATCGAAATCTTAAACATAGGCCCCAGCTGCTGTGGCCCAGTGGACTGAGTGCTGGCCTGAACCAAAGAGTTGCCCGTTCAAAACCCAGTTCAGGGCACAGGCCTGGGTTGCGGGCCAGGTCCCCAGCAGGGTGTATGTGAGAGGCAACCACACACTGATGTTTCTCTCCCACTCTTTCTCCTTCCTTTCCTCTCTCTAAAAATAAATAAATAAATAAAATCTTTTTAAAAAAATCTTCAAAATAGGAAAAGAAAGCAAAAGTCACCCTTGATCTCAGCCCCAAATCAGCACTTATTCACAGCAGAAGGAAGTGTGCACCCACGTGGACAGGAAGCTGAAGGTGCTGCCCCCCAGGGGTAAAGACAGACACATGGACCAATGGGATACAGGACCAGGATCAGAACCCCGCCTACTTGGGCAAAGGACGTGCAGCCAGAGTGCGGAGACCGTTCCACGGGGAAAGGACGGTCTTTTCAGCAAACGGGGCTGGGAAGAATGGACCTCCGCATGCGAGGAATGAAGCCGGACCCCAAGGCAGCACCACACACAGAAATGAGCTGACAATGGACCCAAATCCAAGAGCTAAAACTGTAAAAGTCTTAGAAGAAAACATTGGAGAAAAGCTTCACGGCTTTGACTTGGGCAATGATGTCTCAGACACGGCACCAAACGCACAGGCCACACGAGGAAAAGCACAGACGCGCCGGACTTCATCCAGATGAAAAGCTGTGGTGCGTGAGAGGCTGCTCCCGACCGCCCGCGGGATGAGAGGAAACCTGTGCAGAGCGTACAGGCGCTAAGAAACGACTGGACTCAACAGCAAAAGCCCCTCACGGCCTGACTTTAAATGGGCGAAGAGCCCTCTCCCGTGTGGCTCCGTTGGTGGGAGTGTCGTCATGGAGCCGAAAGGTTGTGGGTTTGAGCCCCTGTCCGGGTACATCCGCCTCCTGGTCCCAGCGGGCACAGGAGGCGACCAACTGATGCGACCCTTCACCCTCACGTTGATGCTTCTCTTGCTCCCTTCCCCTCTCCCTAAATCGATGAACAGATGCCCCTGGGGGAGGACAAAAAAGAGGGGAGTGAAGGCTTGAACTGACATTGGTTGGACTGATCTTTGGGTTCTGTCTGGTTCTGAGCGCCCTGGCTTTCCCCGTGGCAGGGGGACGCTTCTCCAGGGACGCGGTGGCGGCTGGCAGAGGAGGACGGCTGGACTCTTCCAGCGGGTGGGTCCCTTGCTCCCCCGGAGCGGCCTTCCCAGGGCCTGGCCCTGCGCTGGGCTCTCCTGGAGGCCTCCTGACCATGCACGGCTGGGTCACAGCGGTGGGGGCCGCCAGGCTGAGGCAGGTGGCCACCTCCACCTTCCCCGCAGGGTGCACCAGCTGCCTGGGGAGTGGCCTCCTCAAGGAGCAAGGAGACCAGACTTTGGGGACTCCCCTCCCCCCTACCCCGGGAGCAGGGAGCTCGGCACCTCCCACGGTGGTAAATGGTGAATGGTGACTTCCAGCTGGTGGCTGCCCCCCGGAGAGGCCGAATCCCTATGGCCATGAGAAACGGGAGAGGGCCATTTCACGGTCTCGAGCAATCCCACACAGACTGGCCGCCGCTGCCCGCACGGGGAGGGAGCGCGCTCGCCTTGGAAGGCGGCGCCCAAGGCAGATTCCTGTTGGCGGAGGGATCCGCGTTTTGTTATCTGCCCCGAGCACACGCGGCTTTGGAGCGGCCCGGCAGCCTGCACGCCTTGCCCGCCCAGATAAATGTCAAGCCTGCACCCTGCGGAGGCTATAAAAGCAGCCACGGGGGATGGGAGGTGGCGAGGGGTTAGGAGTGGCCGCTGCGAAACTGAACATTATTTTCTGCCCCAGTCCGGTGAATTGTTCTCGTGGGACGCCAGCCAGAAAGGATGCCGTAGCCTTCCGTGCTTCGGCGTGGCCTCAGAAACCCCCTGTTCAGAGCCCAGCGAAGGAAACAATGTTTTCTAACCCTGATGTCATTCTATTTTTTTCTCAAAAATTTTCCCATTACAAGCACAATGTGTATTCATTATACTAGTGTAGACAATATAACTACAACATAAAGGAACAAAAATTACCTTTAAGTCCATCTCCCGGCAACAATCACTACTACTGATTTGATGGGTTTTCTCTCTCTCTCTCCTCTTTCCTGCATTGTGTCTCTTGCACCCACTAGGTATGACGGACAGACAGAGAAGCGAATCAGCGGACAAAGGCCCGCCCTCTTGGAGCTCCATCTGGAGGGGAGGCACAAGATTCACATATCAGAGAACTTTCAGTTTCTTTCCAGTTTTCCTCTGTTACAAATGATTGGCAGTGAGCCCAGTGTCTGAATGCACGCAAGTCGATTGCATCAGGAAAACTCTGAAAAGTGACATTGAGGAGCCGGGTGTTACCCGTCACGAAAATCTGTAACAAGCACCTTTGTGCATATTTATATTAATATGTTGATAGTGTCTGCTAAATGCCTCGTCTGCCTGTCGCCTGTCGAGGACGCTGTCCAATTACAGACCTCTGGATTCGCTGTGTGAGAAGGGGTTGGCAGCTTGCCTGCTGAGCTAACCCCTCGTCCTACTCCCGATCTAACTTACATACCACCCAGAGAGAGAGCTCATCCCTTCCTCAGGCGTGGCTCCGTCCCGGGCCATGCCCCCCTACACTGACATGAACCGGTTCCCCCGGGCTCCCCACGAGGACCTGGGTTCACGAGACTGTGTGCAGCAAACCCAGGCCTCCTTTTCACACCGGCCCAGTTGAGCACGAGGCCAGCTCCGTGTCCCCTCTGCACAGCTGCTGGCACAGTCCCCACCCCCTGCTGAGTGCATCTCCTTTCTTGGGACTCCGTCCAGGGATTGCCTCACCTCCCCCAGGGAGCCTTCCCTGACCACCTCTTCCCAAGGAGAGGACAGCCCGGCCCCCCCACACCCCTGCTCCCGTCCTCCTCCGTGGAAACACCTGCCTCCCTTACTCCCCGTCTCCCTCCCACAGTGGCAGCTGCTCCGTCTGGATTGAAACCTGTCCAGTCAACAGGGGGACAGGAGGCCCGCATGGCGGACAAACACTGTGACCTCGGGCACACCACGTGTCGGGTCTCGGCCCTGCGCTGTGACGTGGACACCGAGTCAGCGCCCTGGGGTTGTCGCGGCATTAGGAATGTCCACTGAGCCAGGACCGTGAGCCTGGCACTGCGCTGAGAAGCGGGGACACCGGCGTGGACCAGACAGGACAGGTCCTGCTTCCCTTGTAGTGGAAATGGGTGCGTGAACCTGGCCTTCCTGAGGCCTGGGGAGGAACTCTGGGGGCTGGGTGGGGAGCAGCAGGGAGTGGCCCAGAGGGGGTGGCCAGGGCAGCCCACCCTGGGAAGGGGTGGTTCCAGCTGAGACCTGAAGGAGGAGGAGGATGCTCGTGGTGGGGGTGGGGCAGTGGATGCAGCAGAACTCCAGGCCTGGGGAATAGCGGTGCAAAGGTCTTGAGATAGGACAAAGCCAGGGTGACCCCAAATTGACCAGAGGTCAAGTGAAAGGCTTGCTCATTCAACCAATATTCGTGGAGCGGTGGGTTACCGGGCCCCGGGCTGCTTGTGGGTTCTAGGTGTGGGGATGAGGTGGGGGGGGCAGCGAGATAGGCCCCCATGGCCCTGGGAGGGCTGAGAGGTGCGTGGGGGAGATCAGGTGGTGGAAGAGGTTAGACAGGGGTTCCCACCTGTGCCCCCCGTCACTGCAATTCAGTACTTGGTCCTCGAACTCACGGCTTCACCGGTTCTAGCCTGAGTCCCGCACGGGGCGGTGGTTCTGCCCACTCCTGCATCTCACTCGTCTCCCTGCAGCCCCCTGGGGGCCGGGCACTGCGCTGGGCTCTGGGGGACGGGCCTCTGCAAGACAGACAGCTCTCAGGTGCATGACGCTTCCCCTCTGGAGAGACAGGACAGACGCTAAACTGGGGAACTTGAACAGGGACAGGGGACAGAGCGGCCGGGGCGGCAGATCCCGGTACATGGGGGCGGCCCTCGCTGAATCTCAGGCTTGGAGAGGAGGAGGCGGCGGCCCGTGCCCCCCAGGGCCACACGAACAGCTCGCACACAGGCCCAGCGCCAGGGCAGCGGCCCGGCGGGCCGGGGGCTCAGGGAATCCTGCCCTCCAGGGAGGTGTTCGGCCCTTGACAAGTCACTCCCGAACCTGGAAGGGCCGCCAGCGCAGGGGTGCCCGGCCCGGGCCACACACAGCGTGCCCGCTTCCTGGAAACCAGCGAGAGCAGCCCCCCCCCCCCCCCCCGTGTCCCCGAGGCTGGCACGGGCTCCTCCCGCGGGGCTGGCGGCGGGGAGAACAGGGCTGCATTGTGAGCGGCCCGCAGCGGTGGGGGCGGACAGAAGGCCCGAGTGTGTCCAGGGCGGGCCGGCTGGGCGCTCCGGGGAGCTCGCGGAGCAGCTGGTGGCCAGGCCACCAGTGCGGCCAGGAAGAAACAGGTCTTTATTACGGGGAGGCCACACCGGGCCATCCATCCGCGGCGACCTTCCCGAGGCTCGGGGCGGGGCGGGGGCTGGGTGCAGGGTCACGACGCAGACAGATACAGTGGGTCCGCGTGCCCGGGCCACAGACCCTTGTCTCCCCGGGGAAAGGCGCGTGCACTTGGGGACATGGACACGCCTTCCTGCCCTCCTTCCCTCTCCCCAAAAACAGACAACAATTTAAATCCCCAGAGGAAAGGCGGTGGCTGGTGAGTAGCGCCACAGCGCCACCTGAGCCCCGCGGTACTCCCTCCGCGCGGGTGCCCTTAGCAACCCCATCCCGCTGGTGGGAAGAGCGAGGCCCGAGAGCGTCCCACCTGGGCCGGGGTCACGGCTGGTAAATACTGGGGCAGGGGTGCAGCCCTGGTCTTCCCGGGCCCCGTGCCTGTGTGTTTCACCACCGTGCTGTGTGCGCATGTGTGTGCATCACACGTGTGTGTGTGTGTGTGTGTGTAGTCTGGGTGTTCCGGGGCACATGCAGAAACTTGAGTTGCTCAGAAGACACGGGGTGGGCTCATGTGCACTTCCTGGGGGGGGATACCCCACAGCTCTCCCTGCCAGAGGCCAGAGCAAAGTGCCTGCTCCCCCAGCCGGGCATTTCCTCCCTGGGGACAGGGCCCCAAGGGAGCCGGTCAGGCCCCGGAAGGCCCACGGACAGGAGAAGCAGCAGCGCCCCAGAGTGAGCGGGAGGAGGGGCTGGAGCGCGGGGCCTCACAGGGGACCCAGCTGCCGGCAAAGGGGAGTCCAGCGTGTGTGGGCGGAGCCTGCCGCTGCGCACCGGCCTCGGAGCAAGACCCTCCCGGGCAAATCTGCCGGTCATGGCCCCTTGTTCGGACCATCGTGGGGACAGACTCCCAGTCCTCGGGACCAGCCCCCTCCTTGCCCTCACTTCCTGCCTCATGACTTTGCACTTGGCACTCGGATCAATCTCTCCAGGCCCATGGGTGGGGCCAGGCCTCCGTGCTCACGCTCCGTGGCCGCTCAGCAGCAGCCCTCAAGCCGGCTCCACCTGCAGGCTCCCCACCCCTGCACCAAGGCCCCCGGCAGATGGACGCTGCCAGGCTGGGGACAGTGCCTCTCCCTGTCTGTTGGGCCCCGGCCCTTGAGTTTCCCCCGCCTGGTGGTCATCCCAGTGGAGGCTGGCGACTTACTCATCTGCCCCACTTCGGAGCTGCCCCCCCCTCCAGGGGGCGCCCCCGTACTCTGACTGTGGAGTTCAGCACCCCAAGATGTCCTAGCCTGAAATAGCCATTTGTTCAGCTCGCAGATGCTGTGGGTCAGGAACCTGGATTCGTCTCTGCCCCATGACGTCTGCGGCCCGAGCTGGAATCCTGCGGAGGTGTGTCCACACTGGGCAGTCTGCTGGCTATCCACTGGGGCCTCAGCTCCTCCCCACGTGGCTGCTTTGGGCTTCCTCACAGCGGGCGGCCAGCGTCCCCAAAGCTGCAGGCAGGTGGCTGGGGGCTCCGAGGAGAGGGACACAGTCACCCCCACTGCTTGGTGGGGAGAGCAGCCAGGTCACAGAGTGAGGAGAGACCGTGGGATTGTATCATGTTGGAAGACGCAGTCCACCACACACCACCTCTCTGGAGCCCGGCGCAGGGCGGGCAGCACCCCAGCAGGACCCGGGAGATTGATTTCTGTGGGGCCCGAGCAGTCCAGCAGTCCGGGCACAGCCTCCAGGTGAGAAACCTGAGATGGGGATTTGCAGTAACCTGCCCCAGGCCCTCAGCTCTGGGGACGCCGGTCCAGCTGTGCCACGCTGCCCCCTAGTGGCCAGAGACAGCATGTCCGGGAGCCTTGCAAGGCCTGAGGACCTGCGTGGACGCGTGGAACCTGACTCTGCTGCCCTCCGGCCTCCGGGATAAACTCTGGAACCTTGGCAGGGTGGGGCACAGCGAGTGGTCCCTGGACACTGCGTCATCTCACTGCACGAAAGCGGGGGGGGGGGGGGGGACCACGGCACCTGCCCAGCAGCCAGGGCCAGCAGAGAGAAGGAAGTTGGCGGGGACAGAGGCTGTCATCCGGAAACCCCACCGGCTGGGAGATGGGACGGGGGGGGGGGGGCACCACCGGAGGCTTGCATGTGCCCCCAGGGAAATCGCTCCTCCTCCTGGGGTGCAGGGGGAGGATAAACCAAGTGTGAACCGTCCGTCCACAGGAATGTGATCCAGCCGAAAAAAGAAAGGACGTCCTGACACGGGCGCTAACACGGTGACCCCTGAGGACGCCATGCTGAGTGAAATGAGCCGACCCTGCCCCCCCCCCCAGGACAGACACTGTGTGGCCCAGTTTGCACGAGGTCCCCAGATGAGTCAGGCTCTGGGAGACAGAGTGCAATGGTGGGGGCGGGGGCGGGGGCTGGGGGCGGGGGGTTGTGTAATGGGTGCAGTGGGTGACAGAGCGTCAGTTTTGCAAGACCAGGGGAGTGCCAGCAGCGACGGAGGGCGGGGCTGGTTGCGCCACCCCGGGAACGGACCGAACCCCACACGTGGTTAAGGTGGTCCATCTGTGTGATGTGTGTTTTACCACAAACTTTAAAAAATCAGAACAGTGATTAAATTTTCCAAAAACGTATTTTTTAAAATAAGAGCACTTCCGTTTCCAACTGAAAAGCCTTCCTGAGCCCACTCCGGGAGCAGGCGGGCTGGCGCTGCCCCTGCCCTGCCCCGCCCCGCGTCCCTCCCGCAGTGTGACTGACCCCGCAGAGGCTCCCGCCTGCCGGCTCCTGTCTCAGTTCCCAGTGTCCCGGGAACCACAGGAAAGTCTGCCAGGAGGCCTCTCCACAGCCTAGGTAGGAACTGTGGCAGATGCTCTGGCGGGGGAGTTGGGGGCGGGGAAGGCCGGCCTTTCCCCCTGAGAACAACCGGAGCAGGTTTTCTGGTGCTGCCCGGGCAAGGAGCTGAACTGCCGTCCAAGGGGCTCGTGAGATGCAGCCTCCACGGTTCTCCCGTCCCCCCTCCCCGCGCCCCCCCTTTGTCCTGTTCCCCCGTTCTCGGGCCCCTTTCACTCCTTCACCAGGTGTGTCTGGAGGGCCTGCCCCGGGCCAGGCACTGTCCCAGGTGACACGGGCGTGGGGCACACAGAACAGACAGAGGCCGCGCTCCTCGCCCTGGCTGGGAGACAGAACAACAAACAAATGGATAAACGAACCTGCTCCTTCCGGAGCGAAGAGAGAGGAGTCACAGGGCCAGCAGAACTCGGGAGAGGGACGTGGCCCTCATCCACCGGCCGCCCTCCGCCCCATGCCCCACACCCCACACAAGAAGAGCAGCCTTGTGCTCCCCACACTGCGAGCCTTCGGGGTGGGCAGAGCCCAGGGCCCTGACCGCGCGCTGCTGTTGAGTTTTGGGTCCTGAACTCCCGGCTGCGCCTGCTGCTCCCAGGCCTTTCCTGCTCCGCCAGCGCCCCCTGCTGGGCAGCGGCTGTTCCTGCAGCCACTCGGACTCGCAAGCTCCTAAAGGCAGGGGCTCAGAGAATCCCTATTCCCTTCTCCCCGCGCCAGGACCTGGTAAGGACAGGCTGAGTCAAGGTAAAGATTGACCTTTGCCAGGGAACACACCGGCCTAGGACGTGACTACGCGCTGTGACTCGCTTTTACTTGCATCCTTTCCGTTTCAGCCCATCTACGTGGTCGCTTGCAGTCTCTGCGTTTGTAAGGCCACCGGGCGGCCCTCCCTGAACTTGTCGCGTTTACTCTGTGGCCCCTTTTGTGTCCGCACTAACATTTAGATTTTATTCTAACATAACAAGAAGCTTTTGAAGGTCTTAGGCAAAGCCAGTGTATCTGATTTACGGGTTTCGAGGACCCCGTCGGCTGCCGTGCAACAGCGTGTGGCTTGGGGAGGGGACAGAGGGACCACCAGGCAAGATGGGGTGGCGGAGGGGGGTGCACAGGAGGTGCATTTGCAGTGTTTTGGGTGGTGCCCAGTCCTCCTGAGGAATGGGTGTTGGTTCTCACTGTTAACAGCAGGTCACTCTGAGCCAACGTCCTGAGAAGTTACTCCCGCAAGAGAGTCCAAGCGGCCAAGTTTCTGGTAAAGATGAAGTGAGGGTGACAGGGCAGATGGGACCCCAATGTGGGCTCCACCTGCTCCTGACGGTGTCTCAAGTCCCAGAGGCGCTGGGGACCTGGGCTCCACCTGCCACCCTCAGTCACCTTTCTCCATGTTCACTTTCAGCCACAGAAAAATCCCCGGGACTCCAACTTTCCATCCCCCCCCGCTGCCCCCCACAGCTGTCTAGCCAAGGCTGTTTAAAGCTTTAAATTCCTGGCCGCTGCTAGTTTTTTCCTCTCCGTACGTCTCTCGTGTTTCAAGACATGCCCGTGTCTGTAAGCTGAGCTGTACCCGCACACTGCCCGCACGCTTGTTTATGGAATCTTTTCTGTGGCTGCTGTGCGACAAGCACAGGGCCCCGGGGGATCGCTGGGAGACCTCCCGCCCTGCAACCCCACTTGCTGCCTGGCCCTCTGCTGACCCCGGCCCTCAAATCCTAGTCAGCCCATTCACACGGGGCTGACTCCAGGCCCCACCTCCTCACACACAAGCCGGCACTCGCATTCCTGCAAGTTCTGGTGCGGGGAAAGGGAGCCCAAAGGGCTCTCCAGCTCATGAACCCCCAGTTCCACGTGTGTGTGTATAACCTGACTCCTGGACACGCAGGGCTGCCCCGGGACTGGGGGTGTGTCCCGTGGACTCCTGACGCCTCCAAGCACTTACTGTGCTCTCGGGCGTGGGAGCAAAGAACACGGTAACTGCCTCCTGTGTGACTGGGGGCTCCCCTCTCAGGCTCTGTTCAACCCCGTCTGTTTAGTCTTCTGGGAAGTGAAGGGGCTCCAGACTCCAGCAGCTGAGACGCTCTGCAGGGTCCCCCAAGAAGACAGCTGACCCCCACCCCAGCTCCCCCAGGTTAACCAACCTGGGAAGAGGTGGAAGGACCGGTTTTCCAAGCTCCAAATGCACCCTCTGAACTCTGCTGCTGGTCGGGGGTGGGGCAGGAGGGAGCCAGGAGCTCTGAAGGTGGCAGTGCCAGAGCGAATGGGGGGAAGGGTGCCTGACTCCCCCAACCCCCACTGGGGACCAATGACCTTTATCTAACCTGTTCTGTGCTATGCAGCCCAGCTTCAAATCCCCACGCCAGCCACGCTCCCGCACTAATCTCCGCTCAAAAACCACAGAAACAGCACTGGCTGGCCCAAGCCCCTGAGCTCGGCTGCGCTTATATAATCATGTCAGTTATCATCTAAAACAGAGCTAAAAAAAATATTGCCAGAAAATGACATATGGCTAGCTTGAAAAGCTGTTAAGTTGAATTTCATTCCTTTAGAAAAAAATCTTTATTGTATTTTTCCCATTACCATTTAGGTATAGGGGTATACCATTTAGGTATAGTATAAGGGTATACTCCCCTCCCCCAGCGATCCCCACGCTGTGGTCCAGTCCGGGAGCCCTTTTCCCTTTTGCTCAGTGACTCCGCCCCCACCCTCCCCTGCCGTCATTCTCTCCACCGGAGTCTGTCCCCCTTTTCCCTGTGAGTTCCCTTTCCTTGTTCGTTCATCCCTCTACTGGTTATTATACTTTTAATTCCCTCAACCCAATCTACTTTTTTGTAGGTAACAGATCTAAGCACTATGTATTCCTAATTAAGGAAGTTTTACTTTACGACACACTTGTTAACTTATGCTTTCTGGAATTTAGGGTGTCTATTATGCAGATAATAAACCTCAGCTTTTAAGTTGCTTTTTCATAACTTGTCCTAATTACTACCTGCTGTTTAATATTGACCACAAGTTCAAAAACCATTT
Source organism: Phyllostomus discolor (assembly GCF_004126475.2). Lineage (NCBI taxonomy): Eukaryota > Metazoa > Chordata > Mammalia > Chiroptera > Phyllostomidae > Phyllostomus > Phyllostomus discolor. Next base: position 2,802,656 of record NC_040903.2, read on the forward strand.
TAGCAACAGAGCTGTTATGGAAGGAAGCTACTCTCATATTCAGCGGACTGCGTTGTAAGGCGATACTGATGAACCACAGCCATACCCAGTAGTTGCCAAATAGTAAATGCAACATAGTTGTTCTTTCAGCTTCTGAACTCAGTTCTCCAATTTGAAATCAGGGAAGCCCCTGCACAGAAAGTGTAACTGTGTAATAATGTGAAGACCCAGACACAGAAGGTCCAGGAAAGCCCCGGCCACAGAAGCTACGCTGTCAGACTCCCCAGGATGCACAGCTGAGTGAGGATTCCGCCCCCTCCGCCAGCCTCAACGCTCTCTAAGGGACGCAAAGGCGGCCTAAGCTGCGTGCTCACTGGGGGTCCCGTCTAGGAGGACCACCTCATGAAACAGATTAGGGTCCAGATCGAGGCCTGTTGTGTCTACAACGAATCTTCAAGGTTCTGTGTCGTCGGCTAAGACCAGTCACCCAAACACGGGATCTGACCCTTCACTTCGAGGGGGAGAAGCACAGCATGCCGGGAAAGAGCGGCGGCGGTCAGTTCCTCCTGCCAGCCTTGGGAAGGAGGGGCTCCCACGCCCTTTTCTTCCCCCCGCTCCTAAAATCCTAAGGGCAACACGCCTGCTTTCAAACCAACAGAAAATGAAAGACGTACAGTCCTTTTCACAGAAGGAAATCTCTTCCCATAAAATTTAAAAATTTTTTATTAATATTTAAATTATAAACCAAATGTTGGCAACCATATATAGACATGTCTTCTAGGAACAAATTAAGATTGTGAGGTCATATTTTCAATTACAACTTCGGAATTAGCTGGAATAATTCAATAAGTTTTCTCAGAAATTGTATAATTTCCTTAGGTTTACAATCCACGTGGCAAATTTAATATGATGTTAAATAGTTTACAACCTACCACAGTAAGAAGCTATAGAAAACTGAATCGCTATTAGGATCGAATTATACCAAAGCTTTAATGGCTCAGTAGTTTCCCAGAGTATATAAATATATAAATCTTTTAAAGGTAATACTGTTTGTTGAGCCGTAAAATCCATAAAAATAACAGCCTTGCCACAATGCATAGACGAGTTCATTCACTCCGCTTGCCCTGTCGCTCCCACCAAGCAGCTTCCAGGCGAGGACTGGAAGACATTTAAGTAGCATACATTCGACGTGAAATAACGAAGACAGTAAGAAACAGTGTGCAAACAATAAGCTAAAACTCCGTACTCCGACATACGCCTATTAACAGGATTTTCCATCGATTTAATTAACACTCGAGATCATGCGAGCAGGCAGCGTCCTCTGGCGATGTGGTCCGGCCGACTCAGATCGGAGGCCTTTCGCTGCAAGGGGGAAAGTGGTCCTCGGTCCGAAACAGGACGGGGGGCTCGTAGCGGGTCTGCCGGGGCCCGCTGGGGGGCGCCTTGTTGAAGATGGAGGGCACGGGAATCGTGTGCAGGAGTTTCCGGAATGTGCTGGGGAAGGCCCCCAGCTCGGCCTCCGCCCTGGCGACCTGCTCTTCCATTCTGGCCACGCTGGCGCCGACCATGCCGACGAAGGCCTCGAGTCTGTCGATCTTGCCGTACACCCGCCGCATCTCCGTGGCCTTAGCGTAGATGCGAGGCACGCCCTCGCTGACGACGTGGGAGGAGTCGCCGCGCAGCATGTCCAGCATGCCCACGAACTCGTCCACCCTGGTGAGCAGCTCCTCCAGGCTCGCGTCCAGGGCCTCCACCTCCGGCCGCGCTCCGGCGCCCGGCAGCAGGCAGGCGGCGTAGCCCGCGGCAGCGCGGCGCAGCAGCGGCAGATCGCGGCTCGGCGCGCCCCACTCCGGGCCCTCGTCCCCCCACGGCCCCGAGGCGCTGCTCTGGCTCTGGGACACGTTACCGCTGTCCCCGCTCCAGCCGGCGCCCTGGGGCTCGGCCTCTTCCGCCCCCGATCCCTCCTGAGACGGCCCGCCGTCTGCGGAGCGACCCTCCATAGCCCGCGACTTCCGGGCTCCCAGACTGCTTCCGGCCTCTGCGTGCGCGCACGCACAGGAGCACGCCCCTGCCTCCGACCGTGCTCGCGCACGTTCCACTACGCCCCCTCTTTCGGCCTCCGCGCGCCCATCCAGGCGCGTGCGCGCTGAGGTTATTGTGCGCATGCCCTTCGTCAGAACCCTATTTAAAAATGAAGGCGTACTGCAAGTATGGAGAGTGCGTACGCGTTGGTTACTTTTTGTATCTCATACAGCCACGTATCCCGTGTGGATGAAAAGGGGCCACACACGAAATCTAAGTCATGCACTTGGGGGGGCGTGCATGACAGCCTTACACACTCTGAGACCGAAGGTAACCACACGGGGTGGTCTGAAATTAATACTAAATAACCAAAAGCAGGTCTTGGCGGGCAGTGGTTGCCCTGGGCTCGAACATTCTGTGACAGAGTCAATCTTGAGCCTGTCTACCGTCGTTTTGCACCTGTGATAACACACCTTTGGAAGGTCAGGTAACTTCACTTCATTCCAAACCCAGGGGGCGCACCGGCAAACCCACCACCACAGACCCCGTCCCTGTCATTGCTAATCGGGTTCAAGGCTGACAGTTAACTGCCCTGTCCCTACCTGCCTGTGTAAGGAAGCGCGTGTCTATCATTTTACCCTTCCCCCAATCCCAGAGTTTTCCCCGCTTTGCTTTCTCCCACCTGCCTAGTCTACCCCCAGTGGATTTCCCGTGACCCCCTTGTGCCTCCTCTTTTGATTGTAAGGTAGAAAATAAGGTGCAAAACGGCCTTTTCCGGGGCACTTTCTCAAGCCGTTGAGGTTTTGCTTCCCAGCAATTGTTGTCAGGTTGGCTCAAATAAACTCATACAAACTCTTACAGATTCGGATGTGTCTTACAGAGGTTTCCAACAGAGGTTGGCAGCTCTGTCCTGACCAAGAGATGAAGAATGTGGGCAGGACCAGGAAGCGTGCCTTTCTGCCCCCGGCTTTTTCTTGCTATTTACAGCAAACTGCGGAGAGATTAACTAAAGATATGCTTGATGACTTTGAAAGTTCAGAGCCTCCTCAGACGTCTGAAATAACAGGGATAAAATTAAGAAATGGTTTCCCAGCAAAGATCAAGGCCAGGGCACTGCCGGAAAGACCAGAGGGTTTAGCTGTATAATCCTTCAGTTGTCCAATGTATTATTAACCAAGACGAGACGTCTTTGTCTGAAGCACCTAATTTTCTCCCATTTTTATGCTCAGTTATTAGGTGTGGAATGGAGAAAACTTAGAAAACAGAGAAGAAGACATCTTTCCGAGGCAGGGTAGTAAGAAGTTAGGAAAATTCCTTGGCAAGCGGAATGGGGAAACCGAGGCAAACGGCTGAACAAACTGGCTGAGCAGTTGGCAGCCAGGTGCAGATGGTCACCACGGCAGAAGTGCCCGGCCGGGGGCAAACCTGGGGAGACAAGGACCTCGGCCTCTCTTCCCGAGGTCCCCAGGGCTTTCTTCCCTGCAGATACCATCTAGGCCTGAGTCACGAACCAGACGTATGACTCTGCGCTAACCTTGGGACCAGCTGCATGGGACAATGACCCCTGCCCTGGCGCCAGCCGACTGTGAAACCACGCCCTTGAGGGGACACACCTGGGGAGCTGATGAATGCGCTATTGAGCGCCTCCCCAAAGACCTCCACCCTTAAAAGCTTTTACGGTGAAGGACCCACCGATCTGACTCTCTCCCCCTCCCTGGAGCATTTCCCTGCATTTCCTTCCTCTCCTTTCTCCCCCCTCCTCACACATGCACCTCCTAAACTCTGGGGGACCCCAGGAGCCTTGTAATGGGGGCAGAATGGGCAGCAACAGGTGGCCCCGGGCAGATCCCCTGAACCTGTCCCAAAGCCCCCCTGTTCTCTGACGTCCCAGGGAGGTGAAGCAGCCCACCTAGGCTCATTTCTACTCCCCCCCTGCTGCTGCTTCTGTGCTGGGCCCTTCCTCGTCTCCCTGCTCCGGCTTTAATAAACGCACCCGCGCAGTCACCTGGGCTCCTGTTGGCACATCTTTCCCACACAAAGTCAAAAACCCACACCCTGCCCACCGGCCCTGGGCAGACCCGCTCAGAGTCCGGCCTCCTTCCGGTAACCTTTCCATGGCAGAAAGCAAGGCCGTGTTCAAAAAGCCCTGGGGGTATGTCAAAAGGGCCTAGAGGCCAGCCTAGTGGGCACCCACAGGCGGATCAGGGGCAATTTGATGATCAGAACAATGGTAGTGGCAATGACAACCCATTGACGAATACGGGAGACTGTATAAATATAAATACATGAATAAGTTAAGTGTGTAAGGAACAGGATATTTACATAGTTTCAAAGTACCTCAATGCAAAGTACTATTAGTTACAAAAGTGAAAAGAATTACTCCATAGTGGAGCAGCATTTGACTGGGCCAGCGGGCGCCTGTTCGAAGTGGCTTCCGTGTCCGTTCCCTGCGCACTGGTCATTCTTCAAACATGTCCTGACTGTCAGAACAAGATGTTTCGATCCAGCAAGACGTCTCACGCCCAGCTCTGGAACTGGCCGTTTTGTTTTTTTTTTTTTTTCAAATGCCGTCTTAACCTGGTGATCGGAGTGGCCACAGTCAGCCGCCGCGGTGCGCCATCTGATAAGGTGCAGGGAGAACATTCAGTGCTTCCCGTGGCAGGCTCGCCAGCGATGCATGACTCAGACTGGCGGTGGGGAAACAAGTGGAGAGACAAACTCAAACGGAAAGAACTTCTAAAAAAAATCGGCCTGTAACCTTCCAAGTGTTGAGCCCCAGGGAGGCCGAGGCTGCAGAACAGTTCGCTGCAGACAAGCCGTCGTGCGCCGGGCGGGAGGCTGGGGTGTGGGAGAGGGCGCCCGGGAGCCCCCGGGACTGCGGCGAGGGAGGGGCTCCAAAGGCCGTGAGACCGAGGAGAAGGGAGGAGGGTGGTGCAGCCCGACGGCCGTGCTGCAGGGCCTGCTGGGAGGGGAGGGAGGGCTGTCTAGAAAGGCCCGGAACCTGTGGAAGGAAGCACGTGGGATGTGGGAAGACGGCCTGTGGGAGAAGTGGGTGCCATTTTCACGACAGGCAAGGAGCCTTGTGGATGGAGGGCAGGCCAGGCTGGCAGCGGGCCCTGCGGCCAGGGGCAGGCCTGGGGTGTGCAGGCGGAGCAGGGTTGTCGCTGTGGAGCAGGGAGGGAGGGAGCTGCGGTGGAGAGCAGCTCTCTGGGCCCACCCCTGCCACACGGAGAGGACCTGGGGGCAGGCCTGGAGGACCTGCGGAAGCCTGAGTTCCGGCTAGGCCTGGTTCACGGGCCACGTGACCTGCTGTGCTCAGGAGGGTGAGTTAGCCAGGCCTTGGCCGTCTCAGCACCTACTGGCATGTGGGCATTCATCCTGGAGAAGGTGAGAATGCACCGTCCTCACTTGGGGACACAGCTTGGCCAAGGACCAATTCTTCAAGTCATCAGCAGGGGGTGCTGGTGACAGCCCGAGGGCTGGGGAGCCCTCCCTGGCTGCTTCTGGGGGAGAAAAGCGCCATTACCAAGCATGATACTGCAGACACACCTCACCTGGGTTAAATATATATACTATTTTAAAGTCTGGCCCTGCCTGGTGTGGCTCAGTGGATTGAGCACCGGCCTGCAAACTGAAGGGTCACTGGTTTGATTCCCAGTCAGGGCACATGCCTGGGTTGTGGGCCAGGTCCCCAGTGGGGGGTGTGGGAGAGAGTCAACAACACATTGATGTTTCTCTCCCTCTCTTTCTCCTTCCCTTCCCCCCTCTCTAAAAATAAATAGCCTGGATAGCTCAGTTGGTAGAGCATCAGGCTTTTAATCTGAGGGTCCAGGGTTCAAGTCCCTGTTCAGGCGTCCTCTTTTAGTGTCGCAGGTTCGATTCCCAGCAAGGGTACATGCCTGAGTTGCAGGCCACGGCCCCCAGCAACTGCACATTGATGTTTCTCTCTCTCTCTATCTCCCTCCCTTCCCTCTCTAAAAATAAACAAATAAGTAAATAAAAAATCTTAAAAATAAATAAATAAATAAAATCTTAAAAAATAGATAAATAAAAAACGTCTGGAAGCAACCCGAGTGTCCACCAATGGATGAGTGGGTCGGCGAAATGCGGTGCGCCCACACAAAGGGCTGTAGTCAGCCTCGGGAAGGGGGAGACCCTGAGCCCCGCTCCAGCGCGGGTGAGCCCGGAGGACAGGATGGCGAGTGTGGTGGGCCGGCCCCAGTAAGACGCACACCGTGGGATTCCACCAATGTGGGGTTCTGAGAGGAGCCGGATCATAGGGGAAATAGCCCGAGCTTGCCCGGGCGCTCTCTCGGGGGGCTGTCCAAGGGGGACGCAGCCTCATGTGGCAAGGTGAGAGGTTTCGGAGGGTGGCTGCACACCCCGTGAATATACCTGGCACCTGAACTGGACATTTAGCAATGGTGAAGACAGTGCATGTGATATTGTATATTTTTACCACAACAAACATTTCTCCTCTGACCTAATAATCCTCGGTTAAAAGTGGAATTCATGTTGGGGAGATGACCTGAGCTTACGTTAAAGATACATGCATGAAAATATTAACTGCAGCATCCTTTTAAGTAAACAAAAAGTAAGAACTATGTCTTGAATCATGAGCAAACGGGGGTACCCTCATTCCAGCGAATTCCACACAATCATTAAAAAATGCTGGTTGGACACGGCTTCCGCTTCACCTGGGCCTGGGCACTAGGGGGCGCTCCGGGAAGTGGTGAACTCCAGAGAGGTGGCTGGGGACCTCACCCGCGGGGAGCGGGCTCTCTGCCTCCTGCTCCTGCTCGGGGGACCCGCACAGAGATGGGTGACGGAGACCCGAGGGAGGCTGTTCTTTGGGGGCGGGAATCTCTTCTCCCAACCAGCTGGAGGCCGGGGAGGCGCCAGCGTGAGGAGGAGAATTCCCAGACCTCCATGCGGCTGTGGGTGCTGCCTGTGCCAGAACAGGGATCTGCCTCAAAGCCGGGGTTCTGCCGGAGGCCGTCCTGGGGGGTGAAATCGGACAGACCGAAGGCGATGGGCCCTGTTGTCTCCCTGAGCTGAGGCTGGGACTTGCAAGGACCTGCCCGGGAAGCCCAAGGACACTGGAAGGGAGTGGCACTTGGCCGCTCTCCCGCTCCAGCAGCCTGTGCTCACAGTCGGAAAGCCTGGGCCTCCTCCCGCCCCAGGCGGTGATGATTCAGAAGAGACTTGGCCGGGCTCTGCTGAGACCTGGAGAGCCAGGGGCAGGACTCCGTAGCTGGAAGCTTCTACAGCCTTGCTGCCAAACCCAAGAGTTTCTGCAGGTCCCCCTTTTGGCATAAATTGTCCTACCCCAAGTCTGGGGGTCCCAGGTCCGGTGCCTGAACCCCAGCTATGAGGAGGCCGGGAGAGCCCTGGCTGGTGCAGCTCAGTGGACTGAGCGCGGGCCTGCGGACCTAAGGCAGCCGGGGAGCAAGGGCTCTGGCGTGGGCAGCAGCTCCTGTAGGCTCTGCTTCCAGCCGGTGGTCTGCCACGCACAGGGCGGCGACTCGTTTGTGAAGAAGCAGGAAAAGAGGAAAAGTGATTCCCACTCTGGTCCCCGCGCCCAGCTCCCCCATGGGACGTTCACGTGGTTTTTCACACTTGACTTAAACGTGTGTCTGCTCTTGTCTGATTTCATGCAACCCTCCCGCACACGAAAACATGGGCTGCCCCTCCCCCGCAAGGGACACACCAAAGCCTCCGTATCAGTGTGTCCAATGCCAAGTTCAGGGTCTCTCGGCGATGCCCACTCCTGCTCTGGAGAAAATGGCTCCAACCGCCTACAGCAGGTCGAGGCCCTGACCTAACACCCAACCTCGGTGACTTCCTCAAGACAGATTTGTGGACAGGGAGCACTGGAGCCGTGACCAGCCGCTCACTGGCGGTGATTCTAACCCTACCCTCGCTTTAATTCATTTCTCCTCTATTCCTGTGTTTTATGGTCTTCTTAGCCAAAAGAGAACAAATAGTATTGTACCCCAAAAGAGGTGTTCCCTGAAAAGACATGGAGAGATGGGAGGTGGAGGAGAGGCCAGGGTTTGATGAGTGACCACAGGACTGACCGACTGCATGGATGCCCGTCCCACGGTCCTCCCTGGGGCCCGGTCTAGGGTGGGGACTCAGCAAACGTCCAGAATGGATCACCAACCCACCCACGCCCTTCCTTCTCCAGGTCTCCCCTGGTCAGGTGATGAGCACAACGTGGTGGCAAATCAGTGAGCTCCTTGGTGAAGGTGACAGTGCGGCCTTGGAGAAATAATCAGCTTCCGAGACCAGGATCATTTCACAAAAGCATTTTATTAATCAACTCGCTCATCCCAGATAAATAACTGCTGCCCAGAGCTTTCTGGGAGCCAGGAGCCTGCTCCCTGGGCCCCCCACTCAGGAACCGGGGTCTGCAGGGCCTCAGTGGAGTCCCTGCTGCTGGAAGTACGAGTGGCAGGCGGACGTGATGGCCGCCACGAACACTATGAACTCGTTGAAGTCCACCGTGGCGTCTCCGTTGGCGTCCAGGTCCTTGAGCAGTTTTTCCACGGCCTCCTTGTCCCTTCCGCTCTAGAGGAGACAGGGCGCCAGGGTGAGCGATGAGGGTGCTGCTGCGGGGCGCCCCGGCCACAGCCAAGCCCCGCCCCCAGGCGGAGGACGGGAAACCCAGTCCGTGCCCCCGCGCGCTGCGCGCAGCAGACATGTGGCCCCTGGAAAGGAGACTGGGGCTCTGGGAGGCGGGGACCTCCCCTGACGCGTTTGAGGGGATTGTCTTTGGGCCGCACACCGTGCGCCACCTCGAGGGTGCCAGAGAACGCGCTCTAGCCCTGCTCCGAGTTCAGGTGGCTCTGTGGGCGTCGCCCTGGCAGGTGTGGCTCAGGACGCGGTCACGGCATAAGAGAGACCAATTGGCCCTGCCTGAGGCACCGGGGAGAACAGAGAATCTGGGGTTCACTCAGGGTCCCTGCCGTCCCTGGCTTGGGCCCCAAGGCCCCAGGTCCTCTTTCGGAGGGCGGGGCGGGGGTCTCAGAGAGCCTGCTCACGTGACAGTGCGGGGCACCAACTTCAGGGAGGGGGCGAGCACCGACACGGTGCAGATCCCAGCACCAACCGCAGGGGGCGCTGACGACCCAGCCCCGCACCCGCCAATCCTAGAGCCACCACTTTGCGGTGCGGCCCGACAGCCACCCGGGGTTTACGAAGCTCCGACTGCGCGTCGGGGAACCGCCACAGCGGGCCCTGCTAGTGCAACCCAGCCCCCCGCCGTCATCAGGTTGCCCCGGGATTCCGCAGTAACCCAAGCCTAAGAGTCCTGGCCGGTTCTCCAACTGTGCTCCCAGGACCCCCTGCACGGGGCGGGGTGTGCAGCGAGCATAGACATCAAGTTCAAAGGGAAATGAAACTGCACATAAATTAGAAATTGGTTCACACCAACTTTCACACCCCCCGTGGAAAGTGGCGGGGTGTACGAGGTTTTCCTGCCTCCACATTTTCGTCTTTTTACATTTCCTGCCAGACGTGTCGATGATAGAGAAAGGCAGGTGAACTTTGGCTTTAAAAATGTCTCTCTTTGTTGCATTCACATCTGGAGGGAGCGAAACCTAATGCACTGAAACGCTGGGTGTCTTTAAGTGACGCTCCAGGCTCTACATTTCAGGCTGCCGCGTCGAAGAATCAGTATCAGCACAGACCCTTAGGGGGCAGCCAGGCAGAGCCTGGGAGAGGCAGGGGAGGAAGAGAATAAGGGAGGGGGCGGAGGAGGGGGCGGCGGACCCTCGGTTTAAGCCCCGGGGAGGCCTCCCTGTCAGGCCCCCAGAAGGTGGGCTCTGGACAGACAGGTACCAGGATGGGACGCCTCCCCGTTGTATTGCTGTCAGTGTCACTGACGCCAGGCCCCCGGGGACCTGGGAGTGGTGGTGGGGGCGGGGGGAGGTGAGCAAGCAGCCAGTGGACAGGGCTGTTTGTGGCCAGAAGCCTTGGACAGGGACAGTCCTGAGGGACCGGCAATCCTCCCCCACCCTCAGAGATGGCCCTGGATTTGACCCCTGTGCCCCTGCCCCCCCCACCACTCAGGTCCCATCCTGGCGAGGCCATGGGGCCCCAGAAGAGGAAGGATGCTGGTCACCAGCCCATTGCCGCTCCAGTTCTTGCAAGGGCTGTCCCCTTCCTGCTCAGGAGTCCAGAGTCCCTGGCCTGGGGCAGCAGGTCCGGCCCCCAGGATCCCTCAGTGGCTGGAGCCGCTGGGTCTTGATGGTTTCTGCCCCTGCTCCCAGCCTCTCCCCGTACCCCTCCCCAGCCCCCAGCAGGCCCCTTCGTCGGGTGGAGCCCCTCATTCTGCCCCGGGGCCCGAGACTCGCCTGCAGGAAGCCGGGCAGCTCCTTCTCCAGCAGCACCTTCATCTCGCCCTTGCTCAGGCTCCGCGCGTTGCCGTCCGCGCCCGCGTACTGCGAGAAGACCTCGATGATCAGGGCCATGGCCGTCTCCAGTCGCGACATGGTGCTGGTTGCGAGTGCACGTTCCTCCGGGGGGGGCTGGTGTGGCTGAGGAAATGGCCCAGGGGCGTCCTCTTGGCCCTTTATAAAGCCCGGCTTCCTGTTGACACAGAGGGTGGGACCAGCCGGGCTGGGCTGCCCGGCGAACCCGCCCCTCCCCCCGTCCCCCCGCCCCCTCCTCCCCGGGCCGCATTACTCAGTGCCGGAGAAATGCATCCTCGTAACTTCCTGGTGCCCTGATCTGGGACCCCTCCCCCCTCTGCACCCCCCTCCCCGCCCGCCAGGGCCAGGTACAGCCCCCCCCCCACTTTACTGTGCTTCCCTGGGTCTTGGGGTCGTCACCGAATGACAATGCTGACCCCCGCCCTGGGGGACACGCCGGGTCTCCGGGGCAAGTGCGTGCCCGGGCGTGTTGCTGAGTGCTGAAGGAGCGGGCCTGCGCTTGGGCCCCTGTCCGTCCCTGCGGCTATCAGGTGGGCCTGGCGCTGCGCCCGCGGGCGGACAGAGGGAACCGTTGTGTGAACCGACGTGGGACCTGCCTGCTTTTCACAACAGCCTGTGACTCACCCAGTGGACCCGCCCCTCCTCAGCTCTGAGCTGCTCGCTCCGCAGACCCCCTCCACGCGGTTACAGGATAAGGCCCAGGGCCTGGGTGCGCCCGGTCCCGAGGCCTGAGCAGTGAACGGGGTGTGGGCGAACCGAGTCCAGCTAGCAAAACCAACTAGCCCGTGGGAGGTCTGCGCACCAGCCTTATTGCTCAGGCACCGAGAGGAGCCACAGGGGATGGTCTGAATTAAAATGACTGAAAGCTGGTCCTGGCTGGCAGGCCCTGAGCTGGGCCAGAGTCTTCCAGTAACAGAGAGTCCACCTTTGCCCAGGTGGGGCCACTCTGCGTCTTTCCAGATCTCCGGCAACGCAGCTTTGGGGTGGTGGGTTATTTCCCTTTTTTCCAAACCCCTGGGGCACAACCACCTCACCACCACACCTCCAACCACTCACGGAGCAGTCACAAATGCCCTCAGTGTTACTGTCTCCAGGTTCGTGGCTGACAGGTAACTGTGCAGGGCCCGCCCATGTGAGGGAGCAGTTGTGTATCATGGCCCCTTCCCCCAGTCCCAGAGGTTCCCTGCCCCCCGCCCCGTGCTTCCTCCGGCCCCCCCAGTCCTCCACCGGTGGGTTTCACGTAACCCCCTCCTGCCTCCTCTCTGGACTGCGAGGTGTAACGTAAGGTGCAGACCTGCCATTTTCTGGAGCATTTTCTCGGTCCACTGAGGTTTCACTTCTCTGCAACTGTCATCAGTTCGGCTCCAATCCACTCATAAACGTTCTCCCAGGTTTGGCCGTTTCTGACGGCGACAAGCGGAAGACAGCGGGAGGGCTCCTCAGGGCCTCTGTGCAGGTCAGGAGCGCGCCAAGCGTGGGGTCTGGGTCAAGTCTGGGTCCCCCCACCCCACCCCCCGGACGGCCCCCCTCTCTCCTCCCCAGTGGTGGGCACAGAAGTGGAGGCGTAGGTCACCGGGGAAGCCTGCAGGGCCCCCACTGCCCCCTGTGGAGGCAGGGGGAGAGCCTGGGTAGAACTTGGGGGCCAGGGCGTGGGTTGGCACTTAACAGCACCAGCCAGGGTGACCGCGGCGGGTGCTCTTTGGACATATGTCACTCTCTTTCAGGTTTCCTGCCTCGGTGTGGCCCTACTGGGGGTCACTGGGGAAGAGGGAGGGACGAATTCCACCCACGCATCCCTCTTAGGGTGAGGTCCCAGGGCCAGGGGGCGGAGCCTCTCAGCCAGGGGGTGGAGCCTCCCAAAGGGATCGCATCCCTGCTGTTCTCAGCGAGCTTCTGGGGCCCCCGGGGTCCGACCTTGGGGGCCCGCCAGCCCTCCGGAGTAAACGGCCAGCAGAGGACAGCCAGTTTCCTGGCCGGAAGAAAAGGGGCCCCATGTTAGCCTGACAAGCCCCCGGGGAGGCCGGGTCCCAGGGAGGGCTGCGAGGAAAAGAGACTGGGGCAATGGAGGGGGACCTCTGTCCCAGGGGAACAGACTCGGCTCGGACCCCACAGAAACCAGTCTCCCCTGTGGGAGCTTCGTTACCGCTCCTGCACGGCGTCAGGTGCGCACGCGCGCCGAGGTCGGAGCCCTGGAGGGTGGGTCCGGGGCGGAAGCGGTGCTACCGGACTCCTCCTCCCGCCGCAGCGCGTAAAGCACACGGTGCGCGTTTATTCCGTCCTAACTCGGCCGGTCTCTCACTCCCCTCGGCCTCGGGCACGGTCCCTGGGTTTACCCCAAGGGTCACCATGTCGAGAAGACACAGATGCATCATCCGGGGTTTTGTACGGGCTGGGGCGTTCTTTTTCAGGAGAGCAGTCGCTTTCGTGGGAGGTTAATTATTTTGAACAAAAGTTGATTCCCCCGTTGGGGAATGCCCTGGGGGTCGGTGACCCAGGGGCTCCTGCACAGGCAAACGATACGATCCATGTGTAACGTCCGGCCTGGTCTACGGTGTTCCCATCGCGCCCGCCTGTCACCCCCAGGCCTCTGGATGGGTACAACACACAAATGATACGAGGAAAACTCAGCCGGGCACCTTTTCAGAAGTTTTTCTTCTCCGTGTGGCGCCCCTCGGCCTGCAGTCTGCGGTGAGCACGGCCTTTCTAAACCGTGTGACGCAGTCACCGGCCGCCCTGGGATCCCGGAGGGAGGGGCGGATGACTCGACTTCCCCGGAAGGAGACATCCTGCACTATTGCTAAGCGCTCCTTGGCCCGCTGCTAGGGACCGATGCATTAGTAACACTAGCCAGTGTACAAGGACTGATAGGTGAGTAACCTTTCACCGGATGACAAAGACTTCAAAGACCACAACTTATCACCTGGAGACTTTTGTCCGCTGGGAAAGACATTGCAGACTCCCCAGCACGGTCGGAAGGGACCTACTCGGGGCCTAAGGGCACGTGGACCTGTGCTCCTGTCTCTGACACTGGCCTCCACCTTCGGCAGAGATCAAGGGCTTTTTGGGGACGAGACGCCGCCAACCATGAAGGCGGACAGTTGTCCCAGGCGGCCGCAAGGCCTGCACGCTTGCCGGCGGCAGCTGCTGCTGGCTGCATGTGCACGGAGCGACTGTATTCTCATTGTCCTCCTTGCGGCCCCCTGATGGAAACAGCGTGTCTCCCCAGGCCCCTCCCTCGTCAGACACGAAAAACTTAACTTGGGCCCTGGCTGGCACAGCTCAGTGGATTGAGCTCGGGCTTCGTACCAAAGCATCGCAGGTTCGATTCCCAGTCAGGATATATGCCTGGGTTGCAGGCCACAGCCCCCAGCAACTGCACATGGATGTTTCTCTCTCTCTCTTTCTCCTTCCCTTCCCTCTCTAAAAATAAATAAATAAAATATTTAAAAAAAACATTTAACTTGGGTACCTGCTAGTGTCTCCCACCTACCAGACAATGATACTCTAAGTATTGGTTAGGATAACAAAGTCAATGGTTTGTTGGCCACACGTTGGGCTTCTCCTTCTATCAGTATAAGCTTTGCTACATTTTTCCCGAGATGTGTCTATAAGGAAGGGCCCATTTCGGGGAAATCACCCCAAGAACACGCCCCTCACCACCCCCCTGGTGGAATCATACAGGGACTCACCTAGATGAGTGTTGCGTCGCTATAGCAACGGATGACGGAGCCGCCTGGACGTGCAGACGAAAAATCCGGGATGCGGTGGGACAGACTCGCAGCGACCTGCCCTGTCTGTCACGGCGTGCCTCGTCCTCAGACTCACCAGGCCGTGGCCGGGTGTCTGTGAAAGAAGGAGAAATTGCATCAGTGGGCCCCCATTTGCGAAATTGTGACGAGACATGCGTGGAGGGTGCGCGGTTGGCCGGGTCCCCAGGTCCCCGCAGGCGCTGCCTCGTCGGCTGTCGGTCGGGCTCTGTCCAGCCCGGCGCTGCTGTGGGGTTAGTGCTGCTCCTCCTGTGGAACTGTTACCCCAGACGCAGAAAAACGAGAGAGACGCACTGAGAAGACCCGGGTCACAGTCGCTCAAAGATTAGAGATGATCCAGAATAATTTTTTTTACGATTTTATTTGTTTTTAGAGAGAGGGGAAGGGAGGGAGAAAGAGAGGGAGAGAAACATCAGTGTGTGGTTGCCTCTCACGCCCCCGCACTGGGGACCTGGTCTGCAACCCAGGCATGTGCCCTGACTGGGAATTGAACCATTGACGCTTTGGGTCACAGGCCCATGCTCAACTCCAGTAGGACAGGGACAGCTGTCACTCACAGCCAGCGGGGCAGAGTGAGGGGTCAGCGGGTGGCAAGTGACTGAGAGGGGATGTCCAGGGTACGGGGTGGGGGTTCTTGCCAAAGGCAGGCCACGGACTTACATATCAGGGTGCGGGTCAGATGGGTGCGGGGAGGCGGCTGGGCCAGGCTGGCTGAGGACCGAGAGCCGGCTGAAGTGAGCTCTCAGAGGGAGTCCGTCACACCCAGCTCCCAGAGCCGCAGGGTGAAGATGTAGGACAGGAGAGAGCCCGGCCTGGGGCTGCCGCCGCCAGGGCGGCTGCCTTACCTGGGCCTTGCGTGGCCAGGAGGGGCCGGTGCGTGCCCAGGGGAGGCACTGCTGGGAGAGGACAGGCCAGGGCCCGTGGCGGTCCGACCCACCCTCACAACCTCCCTCCCCACCTCTTTGCTGAAAAAGAGGATGCTGAGCCCTGGCTGGTGTAGCTCAGTGGATTGAGCTCCGGCTGCGAACCAAAGTGTCAGGGCACGTGCCTGGGTTGCAGGCCACGGCCCCCAGCAACCGCACATGGATGTTTCTCTCTCTCTCCCTCTTTCTCCCTCCCTTCCCTCTCTAAAAATAAATAAATAAAATCTTTAAAAAAAGAGGATGTTTCTTTCTGAAATTTTAGCTGAGCATGTTTTTTTCCAGCTTTGTATTCTAACTTGCTCCAGAAGCCAAGGCAGGCTCCCTCAAAGGCCCGTGTTGGTGGGGTCTTTGCAGGGTCTGCCGAGTGGCCGGGACATCCCTGACAGCGCAAACGCAAACAGGAGGGAATGCCGGTTCGAGTCCTGGGCCAGCAGGGAACCAACGTCCCGCCCTAGGTGTTTGTGCCACTTTTAAATGTAAAAAATCCAACAGAAATTGCATTTGTCCAGAAAGCTAGTTTCTTCCCAAAAGGAGACTGGGGATCGCATCATGCAGGAAAACCCTCTGTCTGTCCCTGACTGGGGGGGCTCACTGACCCCCGCCAGGCGTAGGACCCCCAGGGTCACTAGTTCCCGCCGGGGTCTCCTTCCCAGGTTCTGTGGGGCCCGGGGCCACAGGAGTATTAGCGAGGCGGGGAGCAGGGGGCTGGAGGAGCTGGGTTGGCACCCCCACCCGGGGGTGGGGGCCTGGGAGGGTCGTCTCCTGTTGGCTCGCATGGGTGTCCTGGACGGCCAGCCCATACAGGACAGGGAAGCGCCCCTGCCCTCAGCACCCGCACCCCCCGCCCCTCCTCCCCCACAGTCATCACGGTCTCAGGGCCCCACACCTGAGCAGGGCCTGGGACCCCCCCTCGCCCGGGCCACCCACTGCCCCCTGCACCGTCTGCCTGGCTGACTCAGACTCCCAGGAGCCGGGCGGCTCCCAGGTCCAGGGTCAAGAGAGGTCAGGGGAACCAGAATTACCACTTTCCTCCACATTCAGCAGGTGAAAGGGAGACACAAAGGAGCCAGGTAATCAATCACCCGGAGGCTCTGCCCAGGGGATGCGGGGAGCCCAGCGGGCGGTTCTGCCTCCGGGGGGGGGAAGGGTGCGTGGGAATCACCTCCTGCAGGTCCGAGCCTGAGGGGGGATCAGGAAGTTCCGGGAAGGCCCTGCAGGGTCGGAGTCAGGTGGGGTGTCTGAGAAGGACATCGTGCTCAGCAGCCCTGGTGCAGGGCCTCGTGTGCGGCCCCGTCAGCACGGGCCCCAGACCACGCTGGGGCAGCACGTTCACAGGGGCCACCGGGTCGCTACGCTGGGCTGGGGGGGACACACGGTGGGACAGACCCAGATCCTGACCTCGGGGGGTTCCCAGCCAGAGAGGGATAGGCAGGGAGAGGTGACTGAAGGAGGGAGGCGCAGAGGGCAAGGAGGGGTCAGCCGCAAACCCACAAACAGCCCTTAAAACACAAAGCAAAGCGGAGTTTGCAGAGGGAGTTGGTCCCGGAGCGCTGCAGAGGGGCTGGGACAGCCAGGGCACACGGGGCGTGGCGGGGCGGGGAGTTGGAGGCTGGGTAACACCGGCCACCGGCACTCTGGGGAAGTAGGAAGTTACGGGGGGAGCGGCTGGACAGAGGGGTGCACACACCAGGAAAGGCCCTGCAGGCCAGCCCCCCCAGGTTTTTCTCCTGTAGGTAGTCTGGGCCTCCGGGCCCTGGCTGCACAGCCAAGCTCCTGGGTGGCTCTGAGCACCGGCTGGGCCTGGGCCCCACTTCCTTGGGCTGGGTTGGCCCAAAGCCCCCCAGGAGCCCCCGCTGTGCAGCCAGCTGGGAGGGACAAGGCCAGACCCGCCGTCGGGGCCCCCTTGGCCCGCTGCTGGGCCCTGAGGGTGAGGCTGGAGTTGGGAAGCCTCAAAGTGAGGAGCCCTCCGGCCATGGCCCACTGGGGGGTCCTGCAGCCACCTGCCCAAAGGACATCTGGGAGCGGGCAGGGGTCTGGGCAGGGAGTGAGGAAGAGAAGGACGAGGAGGGGCCTCACTGTCTGTGGACCCCCACACTCGACAGAGGGGAAACCGAGGCTCAGGGCAGGGGCTCGGGCGAACAGGCCCACTGGGTGACTCATCTGCCGTCTCCCTGCCCAGACAGATCCAGCACCATGCCAGCTTTACTCCCGGGAACTCCTAGGACGAGGACTTCGGTGAGGGGGGAGGTCGAGAGTTCGGAAACCGAGCTTCACTGGAGCATGATGAACGTCGGATCCTGGGCCTCCAAGCAGCGAGGGCGGGGCCTCCTCCTCCTGCCCTGGGGAAGGCGCCGGTGGGGCGGGGCTGCTGTTCGCAAACCTCTCCCGAGGCTCCAAAGCCGGCCCAGCCTCCCTCCCAGCCCCTGGTGCTGCCTGGCACTCCTTGGCGCCCCCTGGTGTTGTGTCCGAGTAACTCCGGTTCCTGCCTTCGCCCTCCCAGGGTCTTCTTCCCCTGCTCGGGCCGCCAGCCACGTTGGCGTAAGGGCGAACTCTCCTCCAGCCACGACCTCATCCTCACTTGCTCCACCTGCAATGAATGCCCCACGGCCGTTCCCGACCAGATCCCGATCCGAGGTCCCGGGAAGGACAAGGCTTCTGGGGAAAGTATTCGACCCAGGGCCTTGGCGCAGCAGGGCGTGGTGGCAGCGCCCAGCGGCCTGCCCGTGAGCGCCCTGACGTGGTAGAAAGCCTTCCGCAGGCTTCGCTTTGCCTCGTGCTCTGCGACCCCTGGGACGAGTTCTCCGGTAACCCACGGTCAGTCTTCGACGAAATGCTGATACTACTGTCACTCCTCAGAGGTAGAGAGGGCACTCAAAGGTGTGGCAGGAGGGTGTCGGAACCCCCAGCACTCACGGCCGTTCCTCTCCCGTCTCTTCCCTCCCCGCCTCCCCGCTGCCATCTCTGCCCCAGACGCTCCAAGGCACAGCTGCGTCTGGACATTGAGAAGCAAACGGATGGCAACAGACAGGGTTGTGCCAGAGGCTGGCGGGAGCCTGGAAGGCTTCTGGGGGGAGGTGACACCTAAGATGAGGCAATGAGACAGAGGGGCTGGCTTGCTCAGCCCAGGGGTCTGCGGTGTGGTTCCCTGGCCAGCGGCCTCAGCGTGCTCTGAATTAGGGGCCCTGGGACAGGGCCCTGGCCCAGGGGAGGGTGGGAGCTCCGGCAGACCGCCTTCTGGGTGACCTGGGGCCCTTCCAGAGGGAGAACTATTCCACACAAAGCGGGGGAGGGGGCACTCTCCCCACTCAGAACTGAAATGTGGGAAAAACCACAAGGAGAATTCCATGACTTTTGTTTCTCTTTGGTCTTAACTCTGCCACATTCCAAAGCAGGACTGTGTCCCTCTGACTGGAGAACAGAAGCCAAGCCCAGGGCCTTGTCAGGCTGGATTCCTGACATTTTTCTCGCCGTTTTGTGACTGTGTCAACAACAGGCTAGGAAACGAACTGCTCTGTCCTTGCATTTTTGCATGGAGCAATGCTTTTTGCCCCCATTTGCATTGTTTAATTTGTGTTTTAAACAGAAGACCTTCTGGGATAATTTAAATAAAAGAACAGAGAGATAACATGGTAAGCCAGACTTGGAAGAGTATTCGGGGTTCCTGGGGTTCAAAACACACAGTGAAAGTCTGCACGCTTCGACTCAGCCCGCCACCCAGCTCGCCCGCCCGTGTCTCTGCTGAAGTTTTGCCGCTGCGCGTGTCCGATGTCTGTGACACTGCTCAGACGGACTCTAAGTTATTCACTCTCAGATGGATCCGTTCACTTAGAGCGTAGGTTCAATAATTCACTTGTGCACAAACACGAAAAGAAAACCAGACAAAATCAATCAGACGGTATACGACCTTACATGGCTGTAGTAATTAGCTTCCAAATACTCCTTTGCCCTGGCCGGTGGCCCCGTTGGTTGGAGTGCCCCTGGGGCGCCCCAGGGTTTCAGTTCCAGCCTCGGCTGAGTGCGAGGGATGCCGAGTGGATGGGCGAGCAGCAAATGGATGCTTTTGTCTCTCTCTCTCTCTCAAATCAATACATTAAAAAAATATTCCTGTGAGCTTAGTTTCCAGAGCTAATTAGCTTCTCTTCAGCTATTGCTAGACAGAGCTGTGGCCAGTGTTAAACACAAAGGTCTCTTACTTACTTTTCTTAAAAAAAACGTACTGGGCCCTGGCTGGTGTAGCTCAGTGGATGGAGCACAGGCTGCGAACCAAAGTGTCGCAGGTTCGGTTCCCAGTCAGGGTACATTCCTGGGTTGCAGGCCACGGACCCCAGCAACCGCACATTGATGTTTCTCTCTCTCTCTCTCTCCCCCTCCCTTCCCTCTCCAAAAATGAATAAATAATATCTTTTAAAAATGTATTGGGGTGACGTTGGTTGGTAGAGTTACGTAGGTTTCGGGTGTGCGACTCCGTGTCGTCTGCACACTGACGGTGTTGTGGGTGCAGCACGCGGGCCAGGCCTCCTTCCGTCCACATCTGTCTCCCCTGTGCCCTCCCCCGCCTCCCCCACTGCCCTTCCGTCTGGTGGGCACCGTGCCGTTGTCTGCATCTATAAGGTTTTTGGTTTTTTTTTTTTTTGCTTAATCCCTTCACATTTTCTACCTCCACCTGCAACCCCCGCCTCTCTGACAGCTGTCTGTTCTCTATGAACCTGTTTTTTATTTTGTTCATTAATTAATTTTGTTCATTAGACTCCACACACAAGTGAGATCATACGGTGCATATCTTTCTCTGAGTGGCTGACTTCACTTAGCTTAATAATTTCCAGGTCCATCCATGCTGCCACAAAAGGTAAGATTGTTTTTTTTTTTCCACAGCCGAGTAGAATTCCATTGTGTAAATGTACCACAGCTTTTTTATCCACTCATCTACTGACGGGCCCTTGGGCTGCTTCCAAATCTTGGCAATTATAAATAATGCTGCAACGAACATAGGGGTGCGTATATTCTTTCTAGTTAGTGTTCTGAGTTTTTAGGATACAGTCCCCGAAGTGGGATCGCTGGGTCAGAAGGCAGTTCCATGGTCAGGCTTTTTGAGGAAACCCCGTACAGCTTTCCGCAGTGGCTGCACCCGACTGCATTCCACCAGCAGGGCACGCGGGTTTCCTTCCCTCTTCACCCCCACCAACATTCACTGTTTGGCTTATTGCTGATGACCATTTTCACCCATGTGAGAGGATATCTCACTGTGGTTTTAATTTACATCTTTCCAATGAGTGATGCTGAGCATCTTTTCATATGTCTTTTGGTCATCTGTCTGTCCTCCTTGGAGAAGAGTGATGGTAAGGCGGATTCATTGATGGGTGCCAAGCAGGGCTCAGGATTTAGGGACACACAGTGGAATAAGACCCCGCCCCCTTCTCTAATCCCGTTCCCCCGCCGGCCCAGAGCCCTGCTCCTGAAGAGCAAGGGTCTGTTAGGGTTTCCTCAGGGATGTCATAGCCTTTGAATACATAATTGTCACAGCATCTTCCTCTGTCCGTGTACGTATATCGCGTTTACATCTTAAACACATTTAATTCACACGACCTCCAGGAGGACGCACGAGAAGCACGCTCCCCAAAGCCAGGGGAGCAGAGAGGCGTGGCCAGGCTGAGAGGAAAGGAAAGCGGGCGGAGCCTGCGTGCTCGTGCTCGTGTCTGCGCGCGCGCGGTCGCGGAGGAGCCGGCTGCTCCGGCACCTCCCTCTCCGTGGACGCGCGCGCGCCCGCGCCTCTGCTGCCAGCGTCGCGACCGTAAAGAGGCACGGCGGTGTCGTGAACGGGGCCGCGACACGCAGGGAGCTGGTTGACGGCCGCAACGCCATTTTGTTCGCCGCTGCTCTGCTCGTAAGTCGTGTTTTGCTGTGGCTTCTCCGAGCCGGAAAGTTTCAGAAGGGTAAAAGTTTTGGAGAATATTCTGGAACTCTGTTGCTAGGCCTAGCGAGTCTCCATTTTCTCTCCGCAGCAGACGCCGAGACCGGGTGCGGAGGCGCGGCGAGGATGCGGCCCCTGGACGTCGTCGAGCTGGCGGAGCCCGAGGAGGTGGAAGTGCTGGAGCCCGAGGAGGACTTCGAGCAGTTCCTGCTGCCCGTCATCAACGAGATGCGGGAGGACATCGCGGCGCTGACGCGGGAGCGCGGGCGCGCGTACCTGCGGAACCGCAGCAAGCTGTGGGAGATGGACAATATGCTCATCCAGATCAAAACGCAGGTGGAGGCCTCGGAGGAGAGCGCCCTGAACCACCTGCAGAGCGCCGGCGGCGACGGCGGCGACGGCCGGGCGGCCAAGCGGGGCGAGAAGGCCGAGGAGAAGGCCAAGGAGATCGCGAAGATGGCAGAGATGCTGGTGGCGCTGGTCCGGCGGATAGAGAAAAGCGAGTCGTCCTGAGCGAGGGTCGGCGGGTAAGGCGGGGGCGGGGGGAAGGCCCCCGAGGCGCCCAGCCCTCGGCTCGTCTCCGGGGCTTGCTTGATTAATGGTGGTGCCCGCCGGAGGGGAAATGGGGGGAGGGGAGGAGAAAAGCATGCTCAGTGTTTACTGTGGGAGGTGTTCGTAGATGCTTTTTTTTTTAACACTGGTAATTAGGAAGAAAACAGTTTTTCGGTGGGGTATGTGTTTGGGTAATTGTGGGATAATGAACTTTTCAGTTGCCATGGGAACGAGATCACGACACGGGCCGTGCAATCAGAATTTTCAGGCCCAGGCCGTCATTGGGCAGTTGGAGACCCTGCCGGACGCCGGGAGAGGGGGCGTCCGGCCTCCACGGCTGGTTTCAGCTGGGGGGGGGGGGTTGGGTTGGTTTTCCTCTTATAATCAGCCCCTTAATGATGGGTTTTTCCCAACTGCCTTCAGGTTTACAGCCAGTGGATTCCGGTCCGCTGGCGGAGACGGGCTGCCGCCCTGGAGAAGCTGAACCCGGAGAGCCTTCCGTTTCCTCCCTCGTTTTCTCTGTGCTCTGTCCTCATTTACACTACGTTTCTGCTGTGGTCTGCGGGTGATGACCTCAATGCGAGTTGTGCCTGTCCAGTGTCTCGTCTGGGGAGCGGGGCCCAGGCCGGGAGTCTCGCGGCGGCCCCCTTTGCCCTGGGCTCTGGTGGTCTCCAGATGTTGAGGTGCTCTGCCCTGTCTTGTGCGACCTGATAGCTCCCTGGAACTGTGTGACACGTGAGACTCAGAGCTGGGGTCCCCGGCTCTGGAGGTGCTGAAGGAGCTGCCTGGCTGCAGAAGACGACTCTGCAGCGAGCAGCGGCCGAAGAAGCCGACGGAGGGGCCAGACTGCGCCCGGGAACGGGAGCGGGCCGGCCTGGCTGGGACGCCTGGCCCAGACGGCGGCTGAAGATGGCGGCGTCTGTATGTCGGGACTTGAAGTTTTTCTGTGTGAGACCAAAGGAGGAGAGATGTATTTTGTTCAGAGTTTAAACTTGACGCGGCACGCTGTCTGATGTACCCGGTCTGGTCAGTTCGTCTGCACGGCCTCGCCCAGCTTGTCTGACGTGGGACCTGGAGCAGGAGGCGGGGTCGGGTCACTCCGCACGCCGCGGGGTGACGCCCGGTGCGCCGCGGAGGGCGGAGCGGAGGAGGTGCTGCAGAGGCCCCGAGGGGCGCGGAGGGCGAGCCAGGGCTGCCTGCACTGGACCCTGACGGGCACCGGACGAGGCGTCTCTAAGGTTCACACGTTGTCTGGCTCTAGGTTCGTTTGAGTAGCAGACCTAACGAGTATTTGAGGTCAAAACCCTACCATGTGTTTAAGAAAATTACCATGTTAATAAAAGTATTCATTTGCTTGAAAAGACAAACGACCTAAACGATTATTAAGAAAGGAATTTTTGTCCTTGTCATCGCTGCCAGATGGAGGACGAATTTCTTACAGGTTGTTCTGTGCCCCCGGCAAGCCTCGGGTCACAGGGCCGGCCTATCTCTGCAGACCACACTGGGAACTGGGGATGGGACCTCGTGTTCCGGGGCCCAGGCTCCTGCCTTCAGAAGCCACAGTCCTCCCCATCTTTCTCTCTTGAAAATGGAAACAGTTCTCCTCCTGCCCTTGCCCTCAGGCGTGGGGAGCTGGCAGACCTCTCCCCTTAAGAAACGAAGGATGGACTCCCCCACCTGCCGTGAGGGTCGCTGGCAGGTGGCCCTCAGCTGGGCCGTCCTCTGAGCAGCGCCTCTGCCTAAGAGCTGCTTTAGCCCGGGCCAGGCCCCCTTTCCCAGGTGGCCGTGCCCAGTGGTGCATGGGCTGGCGGTCGGAGGGCCTTAGCCCTCTCGCTGCTCCCCGGGACAACTTCAAAGGGCGTCTCAGCTTCAGAGCCACTCCCTGTGGGGTCTGCTGACACTTCTGTTAGGGCTTGGTCACCACTCTGCTGCTCCCTGGGCCCCGTCTGGGTGTCCCCCCCCCCCCACAGGTGTTCACCCCTAACAGACTCCCCTGCACCCCAGTTTGCATCAGAGTCTGCTTCCTGGGGAAACCTGCTGAGAAATGCAGACCACGTGGAAATTGTCACACTCTAGACAACCATGTCTCAAGGGGGCGAGTCACGGAGAGCGTTCAGAGCAAGTAACTGGCGAACTTGGCCGTGAAGAGTGAGGAGAGACTGAGGGACGTCCCAGGCACAGGAACAGTGAGAAAGTGCCCAAGACTGGGGATTTTCTGAGCCTGTGCTTCCTTTTAAAAGATTTCACTTAGAGAAGAGAAAGAAACATCAGTTTGTGGTTGTCTCTCATGTGCCCCAACTGGGGACTTGGCCTACAACCCAGGCACATGCTCTAGGCTGGGAATTGAACCGGTGACCCTGTAGGTCACAGGCCGGCTGGCGCTCAGTCCACTGAGCCACAGCAGCCAGGGCTCTGGGCTCCTCCTAATGGTGAGGAGAAGCAGGTAGAACAGGGTTACCAACCAGGAAACCAGCCCCCGGAACTGCATTTGGTCTGTTTGTGAAAACCAGGAAACTCGTGTTGGTGCAATGCTTGTGTTGGTTAATAGGCCACAGGCTGGATTCCGGGTTCACCAGTTTCCCACTCAGGCCCTTTTCCTGTGTCAGGGCACCGTGTTGCATTTGGTGATGGGTGTTTAAATAGGTGATACAGATAGCACACACTTCAAAAGATGCAGAGGTGACCTCTGCTCCCCGGCTCCCCGGTCGCCCTCTGGGAAGACGGCCGCTCACCGCCTCGTGCCCCCTTCCGGACGTGGGTCTTGGTGTGCACACAGGGAATCCTCCCCAGCCTCTGAAAGTTTAAATTTTTGTAACGTAAAGGTAGCTCACGTGTGACCTGTGGGTGTCCTTAGTTTCATGTTGCTTTTTTTCCTCAGTTAAACTGTAGTGCAAAGCCCTGGCCGGGTGGCCCAGTCGGTTGGAGGGTCATCCGGGATGCCCAGGTCGCTGGTTTGATCCCCAGTCGGGACACAGAAGAATCAACCAGTGAATGTGGAAAGAAGTGGAGCAACAAGTCGATGTCCCTCTCTTTCTCTCCCTCTCTCAGATCAATAAAAAAACCTGAGTTTGGAAGCCTCATGCTGTGCCAACGCCTAGAGCCACCTTTTCCCGGTTTGAAACGGGCTGCGTGCACTCACGGCCCTGGGAACGTGGGCATCAGGGGTGGTCCCCACACCGTCTGAGAGCCAGTCCCGAGTGCTCCGTCAGCGACTCCTTGTCCTCTTATGACTCCAGTCACAACTGGAGAGCGGCCGCCAAGTCCCGGTGGCCCCTGGCCCCTGTAGTCTGCCCTGGCTTGCCGATGGCTGCAGGAGCAACTGAGCCACTTCCAGTTTCTCAGCAAAGAGCCCCAATAGGAGGCATTCTGAGCAGCTCAGCTCGTGCGGTGGGGTCGCTGGGGCTGTCCACGGCAGGTCCCGTTCTCTGTCTGCCTGGCAGCCCGGCAGCACCAGGTCCTGGGCGGCCGCTGCGCAGACGGGGCTGGCGGAGGCCCTCGGCGGGGCTCCTGACGCCGCAGAGGCTCCTGGAGCTGGGGCCTCTCTGCTCAGGCGGTGCGGGTGTGCCTGTCCTTCCACACCGATGGTATGACGGAAGGAAGCGTGTAAGGGCTGTGGGGGTGGGAGTGGGGGCGGTGAGGTGACGAGCTCCGGCGAGAAGTGGAGGTGCAGTGTCAGAGTCCCCCTTGGCCGCATCAGGCCGGGGAGGCTGCTGTGTCCGGACGTGTCCTTGGCCGAGGTGACCCCTGGGAAGGAGAAAGTAATTTTCTTGGACTTGACGGGAGAACTGGCAGCAGCCAAGGACAAGGTCAGCCCTCGGCCGGAGGGGAGGGGAGGGGAGGCGTTAACAACAGAGACCTTCCCGGAGATGAAGACCTCAGAGTGGCCCTGGCCCGGTGACTCGGCGGAGGGAGCATCAGCCTGCAGACCACAAGTTTGCGGGTTTGAACCCCCTCCCCCCCGCCCCGTCAGAGCACGTGGGCTGTGGGCTGGATCCGCTGTTGGGGTGAGTACGGCGGGCAACAGATCGATGTTGATGTTTCTTCCTCTCACACATGTTTTAGGGTGCGGATTAAAAACAGAAACAACAACAACCCCTCACAGCCCAGGCTGCCCTGGGCAGGGGCTGGGGAATAGGAGGCCGAGCACCCAGCGCCCCCCCCCCCCCCCGCCCCTGCGCGACCCCAGGAGACACCCGCACGGGCGTTCTGTGAGACTCACAGGACTCACGTGGACCCGGGCCTCCTGCCGCAGGGCCGATCAGAGCTGTTCACATCCTCCGCCTTCCCAGCACGCGGGAGGGCTGCACCCAGTGCCCTGGCGGTGCTGGCGGTGTGTGCGCGTGCACACGTGTGTGAGACCCCTCCCGGTCCAAGAGCTGGGAAGGAAAGTCACACCCGACCGGGACCTCCAGTGAGAGACCCGCCCAGAACTCTCCTCCCTCTGGCTTGGGGCCCGCACGTGGGAGGCTGCTGGCTGACCCCTGGCCTGGGACCCCGGGGTGGGTGCTGCGCCCTGCGACCCGTGACGAACAGGTGGCACAGACGAGGAGGGGCCTCAGCTGTTTCCCCCGGGCAGTGCACGCACGTGGCACTTCAGTGTCCGCCATCTTCCCACGGCGGGCGGGACCTGTCGTCTGGTCAGCACTGTGGCCGCACAAGTGGGAGTGTGTGCGGGCCGCCCCCCGGTGCCTGCGCTCAACGGACCCTCCCCGGTCAGCTCTGCTTTCTCCACTCCTGACTCCCAATGTCCAGTATCCCTCTCTCCCGGTGTGCACCCCCATTGCGGCTTCCTCCAGCTCTCTGAAGCTCAGTCACAATATCCTCTGCCTCTTCAAAGACCGTTCGTTCTTCACCACCTGGGACAGCTGAGACGGGACCCCCTGAGCCCAGGCACCTCGGCAGCCCCGGTGGGGACGGTCCCTGCAGCGCTCGGCTGGCCGGGGGCCGTGTTTCTGGCAGCATGAGGGAAGGGGGCAGGAGGCCCAGGAGGGGTGCGAGGTTAGGGTGCTGCCAAGGAGCTGTCTCCGCCATGGACCACGCACACGAACCGGACGAATGGGGGAGTGAGGAGTGGGGCAGCAACGGGAGGGGGAGGCTGTTCAAGGGGCCCGGCCGGGTGGCTGGGTGGGCTGCAGCGTCGGCCTGCACACCCTCGGGCTGCGGGTTGGCCCCCAGCTGAAGTGCGGCGTGTGGGAGGCCACCGGCTGACGTTTCTCCCTCACACTGATGTCGCCTTCCCTCTCCCCAACCCTCTCTCTCTAAAATCAATACTGACGTATCCTGGGGTAGGGAACATAAAAAAGATGCAAAAAAAAACAAACAAAAAAAGGAATTCTGGGGTCAGAGAGGTTTTAGAGAAGCTCCAGTGACTCTGGTGAGAGCGTCACCCAGCAGGAGGGGTGCACTCAGGAAGAGGCGGCGGAGCCGGGATGGAGCCGGTTTGCCGTGGAGACAGCCCTGGCCACCCTGGGGGACCCGCGGCCCAGGGACGTGGAGAAGGGTGCCGGCTGCGAGGAAGCCACCGACTGGCGCGGTGGGCCCGGGTGCGGGATGGCGGCCGTGTGAGCAGGGAACTCTCCCAGGAAGGTGGCAGGACACGGGGTGGACAGGAAACCAGGCGCCAGGGCCCAAAGTTAGAATAAATGGAGGGGACCCGATGGCGGGGGTGGAGGATGACAAGGGGGGGTGGTCACGTGAGCAGCGAGTGCTCCCCAGGGGCACTCTTCTGTTTTGTTTTGTTCAGGAGTGCCGTTTTCAACACGAGGGAGGGCAGCAGGGAGGTGGCAGTGGCTGGGGGAGAAGGTGGCCCCGACCCCTGAACAGGCACAAAGAAGGGTGTGGGGGAGTGAGTGGCTTTCCCTTCCCAGGCCCGAGGGGGCAGTCCGGCCAGGGCAAAGTGGGGGTGCAGGGCGGGAAGCCACTCACTGGCCGGGGGCAGCTCCCCCAGGCGCAGGAGGGGTGGGGTCGGGAGCACTGCGGGCAGCCTGTGTGGTGACAGCACCCTGGGCTCAGCTGGTCACGGGGGCCACAGGGCTGTCCGGTGGCAAACCTGGCCCCTGAACTCCTCTCTCTGTGGGGGACGCAGCCTCGGCGCGGCCCCTGCGGCAGGGCCGACGAAGTGGCAGCTGGACCTCGTCCCCCACCTGCGCTTCCCGCAGCGGCTTCTCTGAAGGCGACCCGAGAGTCCACCACCACTGGCCATTCGGGGCTGCAAACGGCCAGGGTTTCTGCATCCCCAATGGAGGCGGTTAGGAGAAGGCTCCAGAAGGCGCCGTCTTAGAGAGGAGACAAGACCACAGGCATCTCCCTCAAAGGCTCTCCACACGGTGGGTGTCAGCAGGTGGTGGGGCAAGTGCACAGCCGTCACCTTCCTACCAGAGCCACGCCTTCCTCACGGGCGTGTGGAGTGGGCAGCGTGGGGAGGACAGAGGAAGGGAGGACAGAGGAGGGAGGAGAGAGGGGGAGGACAGAGAGAGGAGGACAGAGGGGGGAGGACAGAGGAGGGAGGACAGAGTGGGGAGGACAGAGGGGGGAGGACAGAGAGAGGAGGACAGAGGGGGGAGGACAGAGAGAGGAGGACAGAGAGAGGAGGACAGAGGGGGGGAGGATAGAGCCGGTAGGACACAGCAGGGAGCAGTCACCGAAACAGCCAGACTCTCCGGGAGACCCCTGGCTGTGTCGACTGCACGTTGGCACTGACGACACTGAGCAGACAGGGAGCGCCCGAGGGTGCTGAGACACTGTATCACCCACGACGGTCCCAGCCGCGTGCGCCCACTCCTGGGGTTGCTCAGCCCCTGGAGGCGCTCCGGGGCCGGCACCTGCGGGGGCAGGGAGCGGGCTCCTCAGGCCGCAGCGCCGCACAGGGCGCGGCTCGGAGGCGGGTGTCGGAGGTGGCCTGGGAGGAGAGTGGACAAGGCAGGGTCCCCGAGCAGCGCCCCCAGAGGACACCGCCAGGACGGCTCCGCGGGCTCAAGGGGGCGCTCTGCTCTCCTGCCCGGCGCTCCGATGGCTCCTTGGGCCGGAGGTGCCGAGCGCTGCCCGCCGCCCCTTTTCCGCAGGGAAGCTTTGTACAGCCTCCTGTTCGGACTCCCCACCTCACGGGCTCCCCTGGGGCAGCCCGGGCCATGGCCGCTGTTCCCCCCGAGGGCCGCGGCTCCCACCTAGAGCTGCAGGCTGCTCCGCCCAGCAGCAGCAGCAGCAGCGGCAGCAGCGGGGACAGGCCCGACTCCGCGGTCTTTTCCGGGCAGCAGCCGGTCCGCCCACGCGCCTGGGGAGGGGTCCGAGTCCCCCTCCTGACCAGAGGACAAGCAGACCACTTGCGGACGTAGTTCTGAAACCGCCACCGCTGCTGTCATCACGTCCCAGCGACCCGATGTTTCCGAAACCGCGTGGGTCAGAAGCCCTGAAGGTGAACCCCCAGCCTGGGTGGCAGAGCCCGGCAGGGTCTCCAGACACCAAACCGGCACGTGGAAGGCGGTGGTGTTTCTCTTCGCCGGGAACGAGTGAATTTTCTGAAAGGTGTCATTTATCGTAGGACCGAAATCATTTTAATGGCACCTTGTTTTTCGAGGGTTACCGTAATCACCACAAACTGAGTGGCTTCAAGCGGCAGGAATTTCTTCGCACACAGTTCGGCGGCTGGACGTCAGAAACGGGGGTGTCCCAGGGCTGCGGCCCTCCGAGGGCCTGCGGGGGAGGGTCTGTGCCAGCCTCTCCCTGCTTCCGGGCGCAGCGGAGCGGGCGCGGCCCTGGGCGTTCTCCGGCCCGTGGGCGCCTGGTCCAGTCCCTGCCTCTGTCCTCGTGCAGCCGTCTTCCCTGGGTCTCCACGAGACCCCACGTGAGGATGCTGGCCATGGAACTTGGGGCGCGCCCTCATCCGGTGTGGTCTCGTAGTGACTCGTGGCAGCTGCCGAGACCCTCTTTACAATAAGGCCCCGTTCCGAGGGTGGGAGTGGACAGCAGTTTCAGGGGGGAGGGATGCTATTCACAACCCGGACGCAGGGCAACTGGGGAAACGTTATGCGTGAGACTGCACTGGGATGCAGTGAAGAGCAACTAAACGGATCGACAGAACCGGTACGGTCATGCTCCCCGTCGGTCCGGCGGGCCAGTGCAGTCCGAATCTGAAACAGCTCATCAGGCGGGCCTGTTTGAGCGTGTTGGTCAAACGTGGAGAACGAGCCCGAGATTTCGATGGACACGTGGAAAAGCCAGGACGTTCCTGGAAAGGGAGGGGCAGTGGGGACTTGCCCACTCAGACAGCCGTCAGTGCCTTTACTGTGGAGCTAATCTGGTAGTTAAGTTGAGGTCATGACAGCCCAGAGTTGGGGACCAAGGGAAGGGAACAGATGGGTGCAGCCACGAGCCAGCAGAGAGGCCCTGCACGGACGGGGGTAACCCCTGCAGACCCGCGGGAACGGAGAGAACGTTCAGGAAGCGGGGCTCTACCTGTGGGGGCAACTGCAGCCAGGCCCCTGCCTCGACCTCGCTCCCGGATGGATTTCCCGCAAACATGAACAACCACTCAATGTTTCCGAAGAGACTGTAAAGGAAGATTATTTTTATGACCTCATAGAAGAGAAGAATTTCTTAAAATAAGATGAAAAAGCATTTTAAAAATGCCATTATATGCAATGCCAACAGGCGGAAACGACCCAGACGGCGGTGGATGGTGATGGTAAACGAACGGCGGCTTCTCCATGCAACCGCATCGTTCGGCCATGAAAGGGGATGGAGCGCGGGCACGCACCTCGGCCCGGACAAAGCTGGAACATACGCTGCCCGCTGAAAGGCGCCGGACACGGAAGGCCACGTAGTATGCGATCCCTTGCGCACGAGATGTCCAGAGCAGACGGGACTGCGTTCCCTGCGCTTCCCGCGCAGAAGCCCTAGCCCCGCCCCCCGCCCCCCCCCCCCCCGCGCGGCTGTAGTTGGAGGCGGGGCCTTTGTCCCAGTGCGTTTGGGCTGTTATAACAAAATACCACGGGCTGGGTAGCTTATCACAACAGAAACTTATTTCTCACAGCTCCTAGAGTTGAAAGAAGCTAACGATCAGTCCTCAGCTTTAGTAGCAGAAGTTAGCAAGGCCTCTGGGAACAAAACGGGCTGGAAGCCCAAGACCAAGTCCCGGCGGGAGTCCTCTTCCTACTGCCTCGCCTGCGCCGTCTTGATGCGCCCGCGCGGGCGGGAAGGCGGAAGAAGCTCTGCGGGAACCCTTGACTCCCACTCGTGGGCTCCGTGGTGAGGACCTCGCGCCCCCTGAAGGCCCGTCTCCGGCACCATCACATTGGTAGTTCATGAGATTTCAACACATGAACTTTGGGGGAGGGGCACAAACAGATCACAGCCGCCTTTCAAGGGGTTAACAGAGGTCATCCAGTGTGATTCGCATCCTTACAAGAAGAGGAGGCGACACCGGGGACGCTCATGGAGGGAGAAAAGGCCGTGCGAGGGCAAGGTGAGAAGGCGGCCGTCCCCAAGCAGATGGGGAAAGGCCTTGGAGAGACTGAACCTGCCAGCGCCTTGATCTTGGACTCCAAGCCTCCAGAGCCACGAGAAAATGGATGTCTGTTGTTTAAACCGCCCGTTCGTGGTGCTCTGTTGTGGCAGCTTCAGTTAACCAATAGATACGACCTATCCAGAACAGAACAACCCCTAGTGACAGAAAGCAGACTGGTGGTGGCCAGCAGATAAAGGGAGGCCGCCCTCCCTGCGTCTGGGGTGACTGCTAAATGGGTAGTGGGTGTTTTCAGGGGGGAAGCGGGGAGTTTGTGGAGTCGCTGGGCCGTGGCGATTCTGAAATCCAGCTGTGCCACGTGTCCAGTCCCTCCGTTACCACTGCGGCTCACTCTTACCGCCTGGGAGGCCCTGGGGGACGCTGGCCCCGCCCTCGGGGCGCTCAGGCCCAACCATCAAAGGTAGCCAGGGACTGCAGCCCAGGGGTGCCTTCAGCCTGCTTCCTGCCTACCGATGTTTCGGTTTCCAAAATTCCCTTCTCATTTTGTATCGTCTGTGTCCTTTAGCTCAAAATGATAACATCTCTGTAAAACTTTTGTGAATTTCTTATTAATTTATTCATAATGGATTAATAGGTTTACACGCAAAAACCACACCCACAACGGCCGTTGAAATAAGCCCTCCTCTCCCTCGGGCTCCAGTGGTATTTGCAGGGATGGTGCCCTCAAGACTTCAGAAACCCTGTTCAAGAGGAAATGTCTGTGGGGCGTGCCTCTAAAATCCTTGTAAGGCCTCTTGTGTGTGTGAAAGGCCCCACCAAGACGGCAGCAGGCATCTTTAAAGACTGTTTCCCCCACAGCACCCTAGCACCCTGGGTGTGATCTCTGCCTGGAAACCTTCTCAATGTTCGCATCGTTGGCCATCGGGCACTGCTGGTGACGAGGAGCCACTTTATCGGCACGCCCAGCAAGTCCCGGCTTGCTTTTTTATTTTTTGTTTGTACTTTACAGTTGTTTCTTTAGCTTCTTTCTCCACGCTTGCATTTCACTGCAAGTGACCAGAAGCAGCCAGGCAACACCTTCAGCACGGCCTTAGCTCGCTCGCCCAGTTCAACGGCTGCGTGTGCGCTCCCCTTTCCCGTTTCCCGCCGGCGGCAGTGTCACCCAGTGCTCTGCCGCTGCCGTGTAACAAAGACGCCCTTCCGCCAGGCTCCTCCCTTTTCTTAGCCTTCCCAGGGAGACTCCTCAAACCACCAGGCCCTCTCTCGCTCTCCCCTGTATTTCCAATTTCCGCCTGCTGCTCAGTCCCCAAGTCACGCCCACATTTGGGGCTGATCCAGCAGCACCCCATTTTCAGATCTCAGTATCTTTTTCAGTTGTGTATCGCTATGTAAAAAAAAAAAAATCACCGGAAAGCTTACTGGCTTAAAACAACCAGCACTTAACTCTGAGAGAAAGAAATGGCCCCTTTTAAGTCTTCACACTGTGGGTCATGTAGAACCGGCTCTCTGCTTCATAATTAATTACTTGATGGATGGCTTCTCCCAGGGGGGTTTCATTTCACAGACTGCACATCGCAGATGATGAGCGGGAACTGAACGGCATCAGGGAAAGCTGGGATCCAGACTCTCCCCCTCTCTCTCCGGTTGTCTCTGCCCGTCTACTGCTTCCCCAGAGTCTGCTGTGGTCCACCGCTGGCGGTAGCAGTGATGCAACCTTGCTCATGCAAAATGCACAGGGTTCTGGCGACAGCACTTCTGCATGGGGACGATACTAAAAGTGGAGGCGGCGGCGGCGGATTTGTTTTCTAAAACTTGTGAGTCTGGTGCCGCAACATCCAAACAAGTAGGACACAGGTTCAAGGTGAAAAAGGGGTGAAAACGGGATAGAGAAGCAGCTTTGGGGGTGCCAAAGGGGTGAATACCATTTCCAGAAGAAGATACTCCAGGCTGAAGATTCTAAAGAGAAAACTCAAATCCTTGGGGCGTTCTTGTTGAGATTCCACCTCCCCCCCCCCCGCCCCGAGACCGAATCAAACACAGACGTGGAGTAGAGGAGAGGCTGGCGTTTTATTTGGGAATCATCATCTTACCTAGAAGGGCTTCCCAGTGTGTGCCTCAGTTAGCTTTTGCCGCACAGGCTACCCCAAGTCCAGTAACAGTAAACATTTCTCAAGTGTCTGCAGGTTGGCTGGGAGCTGGATGGTCTAGCCCGGCTCAGGAGTGGGTCTGCGGGCCGGCCGATGGAGGCTGTCCTGCAGCCTGCCAGGGCCCGTCTTGGCCCACTGTCTCTCTGACCTTCATCCTCATACCTGGGAGACAGTCCAGCTTCCCCTTCTCACAGCAGAGGCAAGGATGAGAATAAGGAGGGCCCGACTTCGTTGGCAAGCTTCCAGCGTGTGCTTGTCTCACATCTGCTAACGCCTCACTGGCCAGGACACAAGGCGCAGGACAGGGACGCGGGAAGGGGTGGGGAATTGAGATTCTGCCACGCAATCTACCACCATCTGAGCCCGCAGCCCCCAATTATGCGTGTAAAGTGTCCTCTCCACTTCCTCATCAAAGTAGGCCCCACAGTTTATTCCAACTGTGTCACTGGGCTGGAAATCCAGGATCCTATGATCCCCATCAGGTTTAAATATGTTTTTTTCATGGCCCAGAGGCCTTGGAATTAAAAAACATATATTTTATTTGTTTCTTTTTTAGAGAGGTGAAGGGAGGGAGAGAGATCAATGTGTGGTTGCTTCTTGAGTGCCCCCCACTGGGGACCTGGCCTGCAACCCAGGCCTGTGCCCTGACTGGCAATCAAACTGGTGACCCTTTGATTTGTAGGCTGATGCTCAATGCACTGAGTCATGCCAGCCAGGGTGGCCCGTGAACTTTTAAAAAAACAAGTTATTGCCCACTATCTTAGTCAGTTTGAGCCACTGTAACAAAACCACAGACTGGGTGGCTTAAAACAGCAAACATTTATCTCTCGTAGTTCTGGGAGCTGGGAAGTCCAAGGTCAAGAGGCCCGCAGAGTTGGCATCTGGTGAGCGCTCTCTTCCTGGCCCGCAGACATCTGCCTTCCCGCCGTCTCCTCACGTGGCGGAGGGCGTGAGCCGGCTAGCTCTCCGGTGTATCTTCTCACGAGGGCACGCATCCCACCACGGGGCTCCACCCTCAGCAGCCGATTGCCTCCCAAAGGCACCATCTCCGAATACCATCTAATTGGGGGTGAGGGTTTCAACACCATTTCAGGGGGACACAATGTACAATCTGTCATATCCACACAGACCCAACGTACAGGGTGAGGCTGGGACGAGATGATGCCCGTGTATAATGGAAGAATGAGTAACACCAGTTACTGAATTGTAACAATTTTGACATTCCGTTGGGCAAATATTGCCAAGTTTATTTACTTTAAAGAGAAGAAAAGTTCCTTGATTAGGCTCTGGTTCTGAAACCTAGAAGAGGTTCACTAGGGCAGGGACTGACAAACTTTTTCTGTAAGGAGCCAGATCATATATATATATATATATATATGTGTGTGTGTGTATGTGTGTGTGTGTGTGTA
Organism: Phyllostomus discolor; assembly: GCF_004126475.2. Classification (NCBI taxonomy): domain Eukaryota; kingdom Metazoa; phylum Chordata; class Mammalia; order Chiroptera; family Phyllostomidae; genus Phyllostomus; species Phyllostomus discolor. Next base: position 2,837,261 of record NC_040903.2, read on the forward strand.
GGCTTCGTGGGCCAAATACAGTCTGTCACATATTCCTGTTCTTTTTTACAGGCACTTAAACATGTGGAAACCATTCTCAGTTCAGGGGCTGTCTCTGTCCACTGTTCTTCCCAGGTGTCTGTGCTCTCCAACGAGTCCTTCCTTTTTCTTAAAAAGAGATTTTATTTTTAGAGAGAGGGAAAGGGAGGGAGAAAGAGAGGGAGAGAAGCATCGACGTGTGGTTGCCTCCTGCGCACCTCCTACTGGGGGCCTGACCCACAAATTGAACCTGCAACCCTTTGGTTCACAGGCCAACACTCAATCCACTGAGCCACACCAGCCAGGGCCCGTTCTTCCTTATCCGTCTCACTCCTTGACCACATTTGCAGAGCGCTTTGAAGAGTATGCCAGCTTTTGGCTGTGGAGCCTACTTTCTACTGGTAGAAAATTGGGAGTCTGGGAGGTTTTTTTTGCACTTTGAACAGTCTTAGTCTCTTTTCATACAGGCAGACAGCATTGTTGCTAACATGGCTGCCTCAAAAATTTCGTGGGTTTCCCATGTATTTTACTGCATGCACTCATGTACCAAGGAAGCACCACAAGCAGTCTTTCTGAGGTCTGCTTAGCCCTCTAGACTTCACGACCACCACCTTTGTCTATCTGGCCGCTGTGAGAGCCATGCCCTGAGCATTCCTGGGAGCCTCTGATGGCCCCCTGTGATCTCTGCTCCCTGGCATCATTCCTGTGATTATGGTACATTATATCACAGAAGGGAGACCATTCAGGTACCCCTAATCCATTCATGTGCCCCCCTTGAAAGCAGAGTTTTCTTTGGCTAGGAGCACAAGGGATGTCAGAGAGATTCAGGGGATGAGAATGATTCGACACTCTGTTGCTTGCTTTGAATAGGGAGGGGACCATGTGCAAGGACCAGAGAGTGGCCTTAGAAGCTGAGAGTGACCCTGGTCAACCAGCAACGAGGGTCTCCCCAGTGTATCTGCCAGATGCACAAAGACTAACGCCAGAAACTCACACTGTCCATCTTGCAACGACAACACGCAGCAGTAGCTGCCCATCATACAGATGTCTGCTAGGAAATAATAGTAACGCGTCATGTATCAAACACTGACCGTGTGCCAAGCTCAGTGAGGGCTGGAGGGAAATAGATGACTTAGTACTTGCCCCGAGGGCCTGTGGTCTCATAGAGGTGCTTGTGCAGCACAATGAAGAATGAATTCCTTCAGTATTATTCTCCGAGGGCATACTCAGTGCCAGCCGGAGGGGAGGAACCGTGCTGACTCAGACCTGCACTAGTCTGGTAAGGCACGATGCACACATAACCAAAACCCAAGGCAGAGTAAAACCTACCCTATAGTCAAAAGTAGCGGCGGAGGCTGGGCAGGGCTGTAAGGAGAAGGCCGTTAGCACCCCCGCACTGGGATATCACAGTTCTCAACTAGCTTCAGGGAAAAGCAATTCCCCCACGACCCTGCCTCGATTGAAATCCAGACCCTGGGTAAGCCACCTACTTGCTGGGTGCATGGATTCTAACAGTACCAACTTAATTTGCTAGTGTAAGACTTAGAACGTTAGCACTTAGAGCATTACACAGCAGGCGCTGGAGTAGCTATTTTACTACACCGGCGCCGGGAAGGAGACGGGTTAGACTCGTAACCCGGGCGTGAGACCTCGAGGCGCCAGAGCGCTGCAGGGCGACAGGAGCAGGCACGTGCGAGCGCGCCCGCCAGGTCACACCAGCGGCGTGGCCGTAAAGGAGCTCCGGCGTGTCGTAAGGGGGCCGCACGCCAGCAGCGCTCTGGCAGACGGCTGCGAGTCCATTTTGGACGCCGCCTCGGCTGCGAAAGTTCAAAGGACCTGTTGCTCGTCACCGTGGCGGTTCCACCGAGCTCAGCCCCTCGCTCGGCGCTCGCTCCCGGCCGGCCGGCCTCTCGGGCGCGGTGACCCGGCCGCGGGGCGGCGAGGGGCGGCGGCGGGCGGCGCGATGCGGCCCGTGGACGCCGACGAGGAGCGGGAGCCCGAGCAGGACTGGGAGAGGGTCCTGAGCCCCGCGCTGCACGCCGTCCGCCGGGACGTCACCGCCCTCCAGCGCGCGCACGTGCGCGCGCACCTGAGGGCCCGCCGGAAGCTGTTGGAGATCGAGAACCTGCTGGACGAAATCAAGAGCGAGGTGGAGGCCTCGGAGGAGAGCGTCCTGGATCCCGCCCGCAGCCCCGGAGCCGAGGCGGAGAAGCGGGTGATGAAGCTGTGCGAGAAGGTGGAGAAGAAGGCGGCGGAGGCCGCGCTGATGGGGAAGCGGATCGTGGAACTGCACCAGCAGATAGACAGCCACGGGTGCTACTGAAGGACGCGCGCGGGAGCAGGTGCGTCTCGGCGGGCGGCGGCGCGCTTGCTGCAGGGGGTTTCGTGACGAATGCTCTGCCCCGAAATGCATCGACGCTGGGCGGTGGGAGGCGGCGTGGGGCCGGGGAGGCTAAGATGCTGCGACTTCGCTTAGATCTCATTTTACTTTCCTAACGTTGGTGATGAGAAGTAAATAGTTTGGTGTGCAGTTGGGAAACAGGCAGAGGAAATATTTGCAGAATGTGGACCAGCCCAGTCACTAAGGCGCAAACCTGGGTCACAGGCCAAAGGAGGAGAGACGCGTGGGAGGGTTGTGCAACTGCAGTCAGGCTGGAAACGCGCGAGTGCTTCGGGGAACTCGCAGCGTCCCAGCGTGGCCCTGTGGGAGTGGCAGCACTGCGCCCGCTGGTCGGGTGCGCCCGCTGGTCGGGTGCGCGCGCTGTGCTGACGCGCTTCCCCCGCTTGCACTCTAGGTTCCCCGCCGCTGGGCTCCGGTCGGCCGGTGAGGAGGACTGACCGCCTGGAGAGGCCGAAACCGCGAGGCGGCCTTTTTCTCCCCCCGTTTTTCTGTCTACGTTTTCATCATGGTAAACGCGCCATCTCCAGGACCATTCTGGTAGATATAAGTTCAGTATTATACAGTTTTGTGTAAAATATGACTGTTAGGTGCATTCAGCTCGGAAAAGACAGTTTAGGTACATTTTACTTTTTATTAAATGCTCTTACGTTTAAAAAAGAAAGAAAAAGAAATAGGACCTAGGTTGGAAGCTGCTGTGTGGTCATCATTGTTACTGTAACTTGTATTTTTAAAGTTTGCAAGTATACCCTTGTGCTTTGCTGTTTTTTTATGCTTCCTGGAATGTGGGGACCCGTGAGAAGGACTCGAGGTCGGAGTTCTGCAAGACAGAAGACACGCCTTGGCTGCAGCCGCTGAAGCCAGACCCCAGACCCGATAGGAGGGCGTGGAGACCCCTTTGGACCCAACTGAGGCGGCTCGGAGGATGGCTGGGCGTGGAGGACGGTGGCGAATGAATTTTGGGACTGTGCAGTCCATGAAGTCAAGGAAGAAGGCTGTGGTTTTTTTCTTTTTTTTCCAGAACTGTAGTATTTCTGTGGCACATTAATTGGTGCACATCATGTAACCTGTCTGGTGAGTAACCTAGGTTAGGGGGTGAGTTCTAGTTACTATGTGTGTTTGCTGACTTTTTGATAGAATGCAGCCACGCATTTCAGGGGCATCTCTGCCAGAATGCACCTGACCTTGTGGGGCCGGGTGAGGGTGGGGATGGGGAGGGAAGCACGGTGCTGGCGGCTGCAGGGGGTCCCGGACTGATAGCCGGAGGCCCCTTCCGGCGGAGGGGTTCCAGCCCGGCCGTCAGAGCTCAGGCTTGTGATGAAGTTGATTTCCCTGGGAGAACAGAGGCTGAAAGCCCAGTTCTAGAACCTTTGTACCAATGACCAAAGCCATTGACTTGGCCAGGAAAAAGGTGAGATAAATAAATTTGTTTTAAAATGGAGTTTCTTGTTGATCATTGTTGTGAAGTGGAGGTCAGATGGGTGCTCAGAAAAGGGCTCCAAAGCCCGTGGGGCCGGGAGGTGGGCGTGAGCCGCTGGGGCTGTAGCGGGAAGGGGGCGGCAGAGCACGGAGAGGCCTTCTGAGAGAACCCGGCCTGGCCCCACCGGCAGGGGGCTGAAGTCCATGTGGTCACTCACCCCTGCGACCCTGTGCCATTCCACAGCACCGACCACGGGGGCTTCCGGGAGAGGCGATCTTGCAGTGGCAGTGGGCCTCCCCCCGCCCCCGCCCCGCGCTGATCTTGGGTCCAGCATAGCCCTGAGTGCCCCGGCGCCCAGCTGGGCAGTGCTTGGACCCTGGGCTTGTACGTGTGGGTCTGATGTTTCGCAGGCTCGAATGTCACCGGAGCTGAGCTGGCCACGGTGAGGCAGGAAGTGAGGTTATGTGTCTCATCATCAGTAAGTCCAGTAGGAGAAACAGAAGGGGGTGTTGCTGTCCACACAGGCGGCGCCTCGGACAGTGACGCTTCAGCAGAGACATGGGGGGCACACAGGGATGTCCAGGGAAGTGTTCCAGGCAGGTGGGACGAGCAGGGCACCCAAGTGGGAGGGACCGGTGGGGGACGGCGAATCGGAAGGGGCGGTCGTCTGAGTGACAGGTGTCTGACCATGCAGGAAGAGGCTCAGTGGCTGCTAGGTTGAACAACTGTGGGGGCGGAGCAAGGGTGAGAGCCGGCAGGCGCCCTGGGACACAGTGGTCACCGCAGGCCCTGGTCAGTGTGTGCACGGCTCTCCGAAGGCGTTGCTCGGGGGACCTGCTGAGGGGCTGGATGGGGACCGGCAGGGACCCGGCCGTGGGCCCAGGGCTCCAGGCCTGCACTCCTCTTCAGGGCAGCAGACTCACCTGTCAGACACACCTGGGCAGTTTTGCAAGTGCAAGGTGGCCCTGGGGATACTCCGGGACCACAGGTATACGTGGGCTGGGACTGTGGTGGTGGTGGGGCGCTGAGGAGGGAGTCAGCCGGGTGTTGGAGGGCACTTTTCAGACCCGCTGACCCTTGGTCCGGGCCTGGAAGCACCCGTGCGCAGGCCCGGGGGACACAGGCCCGGAAGTGGCCCCGGCCCAGTTGGAGGGGGCCTGTGGGTGTTGGAGGCACCTGGGAGGCGGGGAGGGAGGGAGGAGCGTAGCCCCGGGGGTCTTCCTGTGGCTTTGAGGGGCATGTCCATGCTCCACTGGGGTCTTCGTGCTCCGGGATCTGAGGCCCCGGGACGTCCTGGGCCCTTCTGAGCTGCCAGCTTCCTCGGATGTTTGACAGGAAAGAGTAGTTTGCACTTGTGATGACATGCCACTGGCTAAGAAAGACTCAGTCTTGGGGCTGCTCCTGGGGCCCCCGGAGCAGAGGTATTCATGGTTCAGGTGCACCTGAGCTCCCAGGGTCTTACAGGAATTCGGGCTGCGGTCCTGCGGTCCTACGGTCCTCCCCGGCTGCTCTGCGTTTCCTAACAGGCCCCAGGGTTTGCTGAAGACGCGAGTCAGGGCGGCAGTGGCAAGGTCAAGGAGGGTCGGCTGCCCTGGTTGAGGAGCCGCCTGGGTGGTTGCAGCAAACGGGAGGCCTGGGTGCGGGGCGGGCCCACAGAAGGCATCAGAGCAGGACGCTTAGGGTCCATCCTTTGTTTTGTTTCTGTACTTCCCTGTACTCACAAAACGAACGCGTAAAACACTACAGTGATAATCACTTTATAGGAAAATGAAGAATGGGAAAGAAGATTATGGGTGAAATGTTGAGTCGTAGCCCTGGCTGGCATAGCTCAGTGGATTGAGCTCAGGCTGCGAGCCAAAGTGTCGCAGGTTCGATTCCCAGTCAGGGTACATACCTGGGTTGCAGGCCATGACCCCCAGCAACTGCACATTGATGTTTCTCTCTCTCTTTCTTTATTTTACTCCCTTCCCTCTCTGAAAATAAATAAAATCTTTAAAAAAAATGTTGAGTCTTCAAAACAGCTGCCCCGTGGACTGCAGTCCTGCCTGGGAGTCTGGAAAGGGGCGGGGCGGACTTCCTCTGGGAACAGGGAGGCGGCACCCTGCGGTCACAGGTGCTGGCGCTGCGGGGAAGTGACCTGGGGGCCGAGCACGCACCCCCACTGTGTTGTCACCGCCCTCTGTGAGGCTGGCGCCCCTCGCTGTGTGGGCGAGAGTGTGGGGTGCAGAGAGCAGCAACCTCCAGGCTCACCCTGTGCTAGGCACAGTCCTCACCCCACACGGTGGGGTGGGGTGGGGTGGGGAGCCGGGTGTTGATGGATCTGAGGAGGGCAGGGGGCGGTGGCCGATCTGTGGCCTCTCCCCTCGGCTGCTGCTCCCCAGCTGGCAGGGCTGCCCTCTGGGGAGTGGTGGCCCCTCCAAACTCAGTTCTGGGAAGAGGAGGGATGAGCCCCATTGTAGCTCTGGGTCCAAGGCAGCTTCTCCCATGATCTGGCACTCCCCACCCGCCCCCTCCACGTTCTGTCCGCACCAGGGGAGTGGGTGGGGCTAATGGAGTTGATGGCCCTTTGTTCTCCCTTCCTGTAAAGTTCTGGGCACGTGGGACACCCCAGGGGATAGGTTTTAATCTCCCTGTCTGTGACAGACTCCCCGCAGGAGTAAACTCGAACCCAAACTACACGTGGTGTCGTGGGCACTTCCTGTTTCAAAACGGACCAGCTGCCGCCTCCTTCCTTTAACAGTCTCTCTGTTGTGCTCCACGGGGTCCGTGTCTTTAAGGGCGCCCCCTCCACATTTCTTACCGGAGTTAAGCATGCCTAGGGGCCGGCTGCTGGTCGCCCCACACACAGGGCTCCAAGGTCCTCCAAAGTCCCCCAGGGCCCCGAAGGACACACAGCACAGCTTGCCCTCAGCGGCGTGGACAACCCCTCGGGCCCGTGCAGGGATGCGGGCCGCGAGGACCGGCCTGCCCCCGAGCGCCTTGTCCAGCCTCGGCGGCTGGAGCGTGGGGGCACCTGCAGCGTTGGCAGTGCTCACACACTGTGCTCGTCCCCCGTCCCCACCTCAGGGCTCTAGCGTCCCTTGGTGGGTCCTGGGTAACGGCGGTGCCTGTTGTTCTGAGTGGCCTGGTAGGCTCCCGGGTGGGGGCTGCTCGCCCTCCCAGAGAGACCACGATCCTGCAGCCGTGACCATAAGCCTGGCGTGTCCCCCCCACCCCCCACTCGGCAGAGGGGACAAGGGCTGGAGAAGGAACTGATCTTCCCCGCCGCCTGCGTGATGAAGCCTCCGTAGGACCCGAAGGCTGCCCTGCCGGGGAACATGTCCCCGTGCTGGGAGGGTGGGCACCCCGGGGGCTGTGCCCGGGGACCCCTGTTCCTCTTCATGTGTCCACTTGTGTCCTCCGTACTGCCCCAGTGGACAAGTGTGTCCCCGTGCTCCCAGAACCAGTGAGTGGGGTGCCAGACCCGAGGAGCCCGTCCCGGGGACCCGGGTCACAGCCGGTCTGTCAGGAGGACCGGTGACAACAGCCTGAGACTTGTGGTCGGCGTCTGAGGTGGGGGCAGCCTTCTGGCGCGGGCCCCTTGCCCTGTGGGGCCTGACGCCGACTCTAGGGTCCCTCAGACCCGCGCACACGTGTGCTGTGTGGCGTGACGTGGGGCGTGGGAGTGAAGGAGAAACACAGTGAGTTTTCTTTCCAGGATAGTCTCACTTTAACACTTGACACAGCTGAGTGTCCAATAATCAGTAGGTGAATTGTAACAAAACCGAAACTGCCAAAGTTGCAGTTTAAGGCAACTGGTAAATTACACCACTAATATAACATTGTGTTTTCTTAATTAGCTCCTTAGTTTTAAAGCAATTAACCATTAAAACTACATTTTGAAGGTATTGTTCAAATTAAAATATACCACCCAATAGATAAAATTCCCACTCGCCCAACACTGCGTTTTAAATCGCAAACACAGGCTGGAAGTCCAGGTGGCCCCGCAGGGTGCGGACCGCAGCGTGAGGCGTGTTTATTCTCACGAGGACGGTGCTGTCGGTCTGTTGACCCTGCCCTGTTGACCCTGCGGAGCACGGGCACGGCGGCACGGCAGGGCCTGACGGGGAGCCGCGCACAAGCCAGCGGGGAGGCCTCCGGCTGGCAGCGACGTCCTCCGGTGCCGGTGCCCGGCCTGCTCTGCAGCTGGAAGTTCCCGAGTTGACTCGTGTGGAGAGTACGTGCTCGCTGAAGGGGAAACATGGTTCGAATGAGCTCACATCAAGCTTGCACGTTGTGAGTCTCCCGTGGCTGCTGCGACAGGTGATCGCACCCCGAGATCCACCCTCGTCCCGGCGGGTCTGGAGGGAGCGGTCCAGCGGAGACGGCAGCAGGCCGCGGGCCTCCCGAGGCTTCTGCGGAGAAGCTGGTCCCTGTCTTCCCGGGCTTCTGCAGGCGCCCTTGCCCTTGGGCTCCTGGCCCCTGGCCCACATTTCCACCTCCTTCCCTGCTTCTGACCCCCTACTCCTCTTACGAAGTCACCTGGCCCCACTTGGATAACCCGAGGTCACCTGCTTGTCTCGTCAGTTCCACCTGCAAAATCCCTTTGGGCGTGAAGGACGGTGTTCCCAGCAGCAGGGGTTAGGACGTGGGCACCCGGGGGCATCTCGGCCCTGGGCACACGCGTTCCCAGCAGGGACCCCAGCCGGCGCGGGCTGAGGGAGGGAGTTTGTGCTTCACTGTGCTGTTGGAGTGGCCGGTGAGCAGCGGTGACAAGCAGACCCAGTCGGTGTTATTGGCCCTAAGTGCCCCCCTTGACGCTGCCCCCTTTATTATGCCTGCCTCCCGGTGACTGCCCTGCCCTGGGCCCGCTGCGGCCCCCACCCCACCCTGGTCCCCCTAGGAGAGCCGTAGCATCTTCCTCTGCCCTCCGTCCAAACCGTGAGAGTCAAAGGTGCAGCTCCTGGCCAGCTTCGCCCTCCTCCGGCAGCCCCAGGGCGCGGTCAGCTGAAACCGGGCGTTCCGGCTGCGTGAGTGCGAGCCAGGCGGGAGCTCGTCCCTGGAGTCTGAAACGGAACAGTGCGTCCTGCACCCAGTGAAGTGAGGCGCCCTGGGGGCAGGAGCGGGAAGGCCGAGTGTCCTGGCTTGGCTCTGAACCCTGCGGGGGGAGCAGAAAAAGGGACTTTTTGTCTCCCTCGATGCCCTTGGCTGGGTGCTGGGGGCCCAGTGTGGGGGGGGGGGGCCTGGAGCACAGCCCAGGACACCTGTTAGTCACCCGGGGCAGGGTGGGACTGAAGCCGCTCCTTGCACACTGTGGTGCTAGTGAGCCTGGGCCCCTCTGCTGGGCTGGGCACGCCCAGTTCCAGGGCTGGGAGAAGGCGGCTGTCTGTCCCTGAGGTCATTGGGGCGCCACCAGGCTGTCCCCCCACCCCTCCTCCTGCGGTTTGCACCCAGCGGGTTCCCAGGGCGTCCCACCACTGTGCTCCCTCCGTTTTTCTCTTGCGTGCTTCTCGGGGGCGTGGACAGCCCCACAAAACCAAGTTCGGAGGGGTCAGAAAGGGAGGGGCAGTGGGCATGTCCGCTGCACCCCAGCTTTCATCTCCGGCGGGACAGGAGGGGGGAGAAGGGTGATAAAGCCCCCTCCCTGGGGGTGGCGGGGTGTGATGGTTGTTTCTATGTCCCAGCAAACAAACACGGGCTTATCCATAATGAATAGGACAAAAAAATCCAGGGAGTGAGCACTAACAAAATTGAAAAGACTCGTAGAAATTTCGGAGTAATGAGGGGGAAAGAGAAGAGAAGAAAGAATAAAACAGAAACCGGCCAGTAGCCAAGGAGGAGAAAACCCAACAACAATGCAGTAAAATTCAGTTCAGCAGAGAGAGGGGAAATGCCTAAGGGTCTGCGAGCGCGCCAGCTTTCCTCCCAACGCGGAGGGAGACCGGCGGGCGGGGGTGAGATGGAGCCGAGCTGCAGGCACGTGCACCGTGTCCGCGGGAAGCGCCTGCGGTGCAGGGGCGCGGGGCGTGGCGGGAGGGGGCGTGTCTACGGCCGGAAGCGGGAACCAGGAGGAAGGGGGCGTCCCGGAGCGAAGCTGGGCTTCCGGAGAAGCGGTGCATGGCAGCCCTCATCTCTCGCTGTGTCCGAGACGCTCCGACACGTAATGGGCTGGAACCCGAATGACCTCCAGTCCCGGATCCGCGGGCACCGGGCGGCGCGGCGGGGGGAAGCGGCTTGTCCTGGCCGGAGGAGCCCGTGGGCCCGGAGGCGGTCACGTCGTGGAAAAGCTCCCGCCGCACGGAGTCCCGCCTGAGGAGCCACGTCCGGGCCGCAACCGGCCGCCCCCTGCGGGGAGAGGGGGTCTGGGTGGAGAGCGACCGTCCCTGCTCCGGCCAGAGGGCCCGCGGGCTCGAAGCCGGCTGGATTCGGTCTGCGCGGGCTGGGTTCCCGCCGGGGCGCCCTTGCGGGTTAGGTGTGACCCTGGAGTCGTTCTTTCTGGTTTCGCTTTCACCTGTATCGTTTTCACGTTTTTGTATATTTTTTAACATTTTTAATATTTTCTGTGAAAATAATATATGTATAGATACGTCATCTATGTAACATTTACCCAGGGAATAGATCATATGTGATACATAGGAAGTCTGCTGTTTATAATATATATGATATATGTAACTACAGTGATACACAACGTTAAAGGAAACGCGCACGTAACCATCCGCCGGGCCCGGGAATGAAGCCACGCCGGCATCCCCGGGAACTGCGCCGCGTCTCCCCCCAACCCCGTCCTGCGTCTCCCCCCTCCATGTGGCCCCCTTGCGGCCTCTGGTTGCCGGTTTCTTTGCTTTTCTTTATCGTGTTAGGAGCTGCGATAACGACCCTGAGTAGCTGGTATGCCTTCCCCGTTTGGAACCCCGGGTAACGGAGCCCCCATCATCTCTCTGCACGCACCTCCGCCCGCGCTAACACGCTAATGCGCTGGGCGTGGCCGCGGCTCCGACTGCTCTGGGCGGGGCCCCGGCCTGCCGCCCGCACCGGACCACCTGGGAGCCTGGGCACCGGGACAACACGCTGCTGGGCGCCCCCTCAGTGGCCGGTTCATTTGGTCTGGGGTAGGGCCTGGTCATCTGTATTTAAGAAAAATTTGTCTTTATTTTTGATTTTGGAGAGAGTGGAAGGGATGGAGAAAGAGATGGAGAAAGAGGGAGAGAAACATCGACTCGCCACCTTCTGCATGCACCCCAAGTGGGGACCGAACCAGTCATGTGCCCTGGCTGGGAATCGAACCAGCAACCTTCCCCTTTGCAGGATGGTGCTCAGCCAACTGAGCCACGTGGACCGGGCTATCCACTCGTCTATGATGGGCTAACCTGAATTTCTAACAGCTTCCCAAGTGGTGCTTGGACGACTGGTCTTGGGGCCCAACTTGGAGACCCACTGTCCCCTTGCTCATCCACGCTGCTGTGGACGGGTCTTCGGGTCACTTACAAACTGCAGCTGTCATGCACAACGCCACCACCTGCTCGATGACCAAAGTCCGTCAGCCCCACCTGCTCCTGAAAAAGCAGGGCTCGGGCGCTCTGTGGAGATTTCCCCGGATGTTTGGTGCCTGGAAATCTGTCCACATGTGGCCACGCACGGAGACGCAAGCTGTGCTCTCTCAGGTTGCAGCGAGTGGAACTGTGGCCCCCGGAGACACACAGGGGTCTCCACTCCCAGGACCTGGGAACGGGACCTCCTCTGGCCATGGGGTCTTTGCGGAAGTGATCAAGGTAGACGAGGCTGTGCTGGAGTGGGAGGGGGCGGTCCCGCTCCCCCGTGACTGGTGTTCTCGTGAGAAGAGACGAGGCAAGGCGGCTCTGTGCAGGGGGAGGCAGCAACAGAGGGGAGAGAGAGAGAACCAGGGGCTGCCAGGGCCGCCATGAGCTGGCACTGAAGACGGAATCCTCCCCGGGAGCCCTCGGGCACCTGGATTTTGGGCACCCGGCCTCCGGACCTGGGGGACAACCCACTTCTGTGGCTGAAGCCCCCAGTGTGTGGCACGTGGTTGTGGCGGCCCTCGGGCCCTCGTACAAAGGGGCTCTGGAAGTGGCGTTGTTTTCTCCTGAAGACGTGTCAAGTATATTTTCTAAGCCCAAGGGTGGTCCCTTCTTGCAGGCCCATCCCAGCCTGGCACTCGGAACACCCTCCCGGTGCTTCCCCGCTGCCTTGTCCCTTGCATGGTCACTCACGAGGGGCCTCTGCGTCCCTCCGGGGTCAGTGGTCCTCGGAGGGGTTCATTAAGGACTAAGAAACGGCACAGAGAGAGGGTGAGGGGGACGCTGGCCTATACTAGTGAGTGTTCCGGTTGCAGGTTAGGGTAAGTCGGTTCTGCATCATTCACACAGGCCCACAGCTGCCTCGACCCCGGCGACCCTGGGGGCCCTGCTGCCTCACGCCCTGGAGAACAGACTTATCCTGATGAGGGGCCCAGGGTCAGGTACCTCCCAGCGACCCCGTTATTGGGAGCGGCACGCTGTCGCCGCAGGACTGTCAGCGTGCTGGTTTCCGTGGCCGCCAGAACAAAGGACCACAAACCGGGACTTGTTTTCTGGAAGTGCCCGATCAAGGGCCAAACCCCAAAGGCCTGAGACACAGCCGAGGGTCAGGCTTCCGGCGGGCAGACCCTGGGAGCGCTGGCAGGTCGGAGGCAAGGGGTGCTGGGGTCCCTGCTGCTGGCCCCAGGGCCTGGGCGTGGGTGCAGGCCTGGACAGTTTGCCCATCGCAGCAAGTGTGAGCCCCCAGGCCTGCCCCACTGGCTCCAGAGGACGGAGGACGCGGCGTCACAAGGACTAACAGGCAGCGGGGCCAGCGTGCCGGCCCTGCAAACTCCCACACATGCATTCAAGCAACGGCCAGGCTGTTCCTTCTTCCAGATCATGCAGAACAGGTCACGCTTTGCACCCTTCCCCCGCAGCCACGGCCCGCTCGAGAGAGGTCCCGGGGGCGTGCCCACACCTGACACGCAGGGCAGGGGGCTCCGTGTGGGGGCCGCCAGCACCATGTGGGGAGACCCCAGTGTGTGCTGGCCTGGAGTGGACAGTCGGTTGCTCAGACTGGGGACACAGAATGCTCTTCAGGTTGACACACCAGACCTGTCCTAGGGAGCACTGTCCCCGCAGTGAAAGGCCACTCCTGGGGAAGGGACAGCGAGCCTCTGTGGTTGCCACAGACCCTGCGGAGACGTGCCGCACCCGGGGCCCTCCCAGCCTCCCACCAAGAAAAAACGCACGTCTCCTGTGGAAGCCCCCAGTCCGTGGTGTGTCTGCTGGCGGCTCAAGCGGACTGTGACCACATACAAAGGACTTGGCCCCAGGAGGCAGTGCCAGCATGCTGCGGGGACGGCCTCGAACGCCAGGAGAGCGTTGGCACACTGACTGACGGAGGGGTGCCAGGGCCCCCTGGGCAGAGGGAGGACGAAGGTGTCCATGGGTCCAGAGATGTGGGCGTGGCCTGTGGTGGGGGTGGGCGTGCCCCGGAGGACGCCCCGCTCACCAGGAGGAACCACTTCCCCGCACTCCGTGGGTTACATGTGTGTCACAGCCCACCCGGCTGCAGCGGGAGGATACACAGACCCCGTCTCTCAACGGGAGGAGGTCGAGGCCATGGCCTGTGACATGCTCCCTGCCTGGGGGATGTTGTGTGGCCATCTCGGGAAACAGAATGGGGACATGCTCACCAGAGAGACACGGTCGGTCTCTCTGGTCCCAGTCTGCTGACAGGGTCCGCAGGGGCCTCTGTCAGTGGCTCTGGGCTCCCGACCATCCTCAGAGGGCCCCCCACTTGGCCAGGCTGGAAGGGGAGCACTGCCCCACGTCCTGGGGCTGAAACCAGGCACATGGCGGCCATGAGGGAGGGCGGCGGGAGATGGGTCTGGCCGTGCGTCCTGGAGGGTCGTGAGGACATAGGTGGCGGGGGACACTTTCCTTGTCGGCACCCAGGGAGGGTCTGATGGGTGGGGCCGGGAAGACCCGGGCTTGCCCAGAGGTGGCGGTCTCCCCGAGTGCTCGCTGCCAGGGTGGCGGGGTGGGTGGCCGCTGCGGGAGGGCGGGTCCCACCCTGGCGGTGCCGGGAAGCGCAGCCCGAGAGGCTGGCCCCTCGGGTCTCAGGCAATGTACCCCCAATATGGGCCCCCTCTATGGGGGGACAGGGGTGGCTCCTGACGACACTCTCACCCCTCCGGGCTGCACCCGTGGGCCCTTGGCGGTCCACCAGGGTGGGCTGGGGACGCAGACGCTGCCTGCCACCTCAGTGCTCTGTCTCACTGAGTCCACAGCTCCTCTGCCGCCGCCCCGTATTTCTGGACGTTTCCCCGGAGTCAGAGAACTTCAGCACTTTGCCAAGGTCCCCATCCAGGGACCCCGTCCTAGTTCTGAGTGTTTTCGGTGGTCTTGCTCCCGCATTGGCTGTGTGACCTTGGGCAAGTCCTTCTGACGACCAGTGTTCTTCCTTACAGTGGTGACACCAGTCCCAGCTCCCTGGGCTGGACGGGGGACTCCCTGCAGGAGAAGTGGTCAGGGAGGGCTTCCTGGTGGTGGTGGTGGGGGACAGGACCCCAGCAGACCCAGGTCCCTGCATGCATGCCTGCGAGTCCACAGGGCCTCGGGTAAATCTTAACCCAGACTGGCCTCGCCACGCCGGAGGTGTGGTCCCCAGGCCTCTGACTCAGCCTCAGGACGCTGTTGGGCCGTGGCACAGCCAGGTGAGCAACAGGGGGGTGGGTGTGCAGGGGGGATGGGAGTGGGGGAGGCCAGGGTGCAGAGCCCACGAACCCCTGAGCTCTGAAACTGGCTGAGATGCTGCCACCCGGGGCACCCACCCAGTCCCCTCGGAGCATGTCTTGCATGGCCAGCACGTTTTTACTGGCCTTGACCAATCCATCCTGCAGAGGACGAGAGCCGAGGTCTCGCCACCTCGCCGGTACCGGGGGCCGCACTTCCAAGCCGAGGACTGAGTTGAGCTTGCAGGGCCAACTAGGTCCAGGAGCCCAGCCCAGGGGTGCGGAGCGGATGCCGACAGAGCCCCGGAGGGGCATGGGCACTGGGGCGAGGAAGGGGCCCTCCCCGGCCGGAGGGATGTCTGCCCGGCTGCCGGGGCGGCGGTGTGTAGGATTTGGCTTTGAGGTGGACAGCAGTGGCCTGAAACCTGGACACAGGGGCAGGATCGTTGGCAGCCGTTGGGCAAGCGCCCCCTTCTGCAGGGCTCAGGTGACGCTTAGCCCGGGGGGCATCGCCCCTCCCAGGCCCCTGCCTGCTCCCTCCCCCACGGGGCCACTGCCCAGCCTGCTGCCCGGGGGCCCGCCCACTGGTGGACTAACTGTCCCTGCGCCTGCCACCACCTGCCAGGTGCCGGGATGGGGCCGCTCGACTGGCTGCCCCTGTTCACACAGCTGGTGGCGTGGCGGCTGTCGGGGGCCCAGTGCAAGGACCCCATCCGGGTCTTCGTGGTGCCCCACAGCCACATGGACGTGGGCTGGCTCTACACGGTCGAGGTAGGTGCCAGGCGCCACTCCCCATGGGCCCCGGGTGCTCCACCCGTGCCTCCCTGCTGGACCCCCGTGGGTTTCTGTTGGGGGTCTGCACCAGCGCGGAAGGGTCTGGTTCCGGGGTCACCTCTGGACCACTTCCTGCCTGTGAACCTCAGCTTCCCCACCAGAGACAGGGAAAGTGGCAGATGTGGAGGTCAGGTGAAGAGTGCGTGGGCCAGATCAGGCCACGGCCGGTGCTTGTCCCGGAGACCCCTCCGGGGCCCAGTCCCCTCTGCAGGGTGCTGCGGGTCTCAGCGCGGCCCGGCTTCTCCCTCTGCTCCGAAGGTGTCGCTCCCAGGCAGCCCCGGGCTCAGTCCCCGACTCCCTTGCGCTCGTTCCTCCAAGGTCGCCTTCCGGTGAGGCCTCGCGGGAGTCCATCTGAAGTCCGCCCCTCCCCCACATTTGCCCTACTGCCTTGTCTCTGTGGACGGCTTTCCCCGCTGGGGTGGGGGTGGGGGGGGTTCCACCGCCGGGGGCGGGGCTCACCCGCTGTATCCCTGCCCTTCTCGCTGTGCCTGGTGGACGGCGGACACGCGCCACACTATTTGTCGAATCAGCGGAGGAATCGGCACAAAGAAAAAGCGGGCAGGTCCCTGCTTTCCTTAGGTTCTTCTGCAGGGCTGGGGGGTGCGGGGGTGGGGGGTGGTGGGAGGGGCTGACCCCCATGGCCCTCATGGCTGCCTCAGACTCTTCTTCGGAATGAGAGAGGACATGTGTGACAGTGAACAAAGACCCTGGCTGTGGATCGATACCTCTGCAACGGACATTAGTAAGGGAGTAGTCAGCGAGAGAGAGAGAGAGAAAGGGAGAGAGAGACAGAGAGAGAGAGGGAGGGAGGCGGGGAGAGGACTGGTGCTGAGTGTTAGGTCTGGTCTTGGGCACGGGGAACCCCTGGGGGTGACAGCTCCCCTGCGGGTGGAGATGGCTTAAGGGACGGGAGCACGCTTGTCACCCCCACCCCCGCCAGTTACAGAAGAGGAAACTGAGGGCCAGAGAGGGTGGGGCCTTGCCTAGGGGTCGCTCAGGACGAGCCCTGGAGCCTGCTGGCTGCCTGCTGGCAGCCGCTGGGGGGCACCGTGCACCTGGAGACCCGGATGGAAGCGGCTGGGCTCCATTCATCCCCCAGAGCCCCCCCCCTCCCCCCCGCCTGGCGGAGGCAGGCAGGGGACCCAGCGACAACCCCTGGGGCAGCTCCTCTCAGTGGCAGCTCTCAACACACCCTGCCCTGTCCTGTCAGCCCACAGAGGCCCCCAGGGTGGGCTTGACTGTGCGGTCCCGACGGCGCCCTCGGGGGCAGCGAGCACGCCGCTGGCTCCGGGACACTGCCCGTGGAGAGCCTCACGGTCCGAGTCCTCCCGCCTCCCCGCAGGACAGCACGTTCTCTCCAAGGGGCAGGTCCCCGCCTCCCCAGTGTCGGGACGCCGTGGGGGAGGGGAGGGACAGGCCGGTGCAGGTGTCGCTGGAGAGGCAGGGCCCAGGGACACCTGGTCACCGCGCGTCCCCCCACGGTGGCCCTCCCCAGGAGAACATGCGGGCCTACGCGGCCAGCACGCACAGCACCGTGGCGCAGGCGCTGACCCGCGGCAAGCACCGGCGCTTCGTCCTGGCGGAGCAGGAGTACTTCCGGCTGTGGTGGGCCCGCGTCGCCTCGGAGACGCAGAAGCAGCAGGTGACTGACTCCGTGGGCGGGGACGGCAGGGAGAGGGGCGGGGCACGCACGTGTCCCCATCGGGTCGGGTCGGGCGTACCTACGCACGTACGTACGTTGTAAGGTCAGGCTGTAGGCGGCGACGGTGCTGGGTTTCAGGTTGTTTGCAGGAGCGTGCAGCACCCTGCCGGGTGGCTCCGCTGTGCCCCTGCGCAGGGCGCCCCCTGGGTGGCCCCGAGCCCACACCCTCTTCCCTCGTTTCTGTGTCTGCACGACCCCCACGGGCCTGGGACCTGGTGACTGGCCAGGTGCCACAGTTCCTGTGGTTGACAGGCGGCAGCAGGTCGGAATTGCACGATACAGGGAGTCAGGGAGGTCCCTCTCTGCGGGGAGGCGGCAGGGCGGGTTCTGCCGCTACTGCCACCTCCCCATGTGCTCCCAGGCAGGGACAGGACTCTGGCACTGCAGGTCCCACATCAGGGGGTGGCAGTGACCCCCCCTCCTCGGAGGGGCTGCCCTAGAAACACATTCCACCCCCAGGCACCGGCCTGCCTTCGGCACAGCCCCTGCCCCGAACTCAGGGAGGCGAGGGACTCGCTCCAGGAGGCAGCGCTGAGCACGCAGGGCAGGGAGGCCCTGGCGCCCCCGGGGGGTCTGAGGCTGAGGGGCAGGGCAGGGGTGGGTGCGTGCCTGGCACTGGGCTCCTACTCTCCACGTTGCTTCACCGAACCCTGCCTACAGCCTGTGTGCTGAGGACAGCCACCCCACTTGACAGACATGGCCCAGGTTCAGAGAAGGCACGGCAGGGGACTGTCCTGGGGTCGCAGGGCTTACGCCTGACACGTAGGGTTCTGAACCAGACACGTCTGACAAAGTCTGTTTCTCCAGGTGTCCAGTGAGGGGTCCGCACTCCCTTCCATGGACACCCCCAAACCCAGCCATCTGTCTCCTACCTCCACCGCCATGCCTGGGGAGAGGGGGGTCCCAGCAAAGCCCTGAACGGGCATCTCGATGGCCCAGCTGGCTGGGAGCAGGGATTTTTGCCTGCTTTCTTCACGGCCGAGTCCCCACAGCCTGGACAGGGCCTGGTGGGCGGTGGGCGGCCGCCTACAGCAGCACGCAGTGGGGGCTCGCTCGGTGTTTGTTGAGTGGGTGTGGCACCAGCATTGTGCCTAGGTAAAGAAGTAAGACGTGCAGTACAGGGGGCCCAGCACAGGGGGCGCCATGGCCCCCATTCCCTGGTTGTTACTGTGTTCCGTGCTTCCATTCACTCATTCGATAGTGTTTAATGTTCCTCAAGGACGAAGAGAAGGAACATTAAATACTATTAAATGAACATTCTCTTCTATTTTTAAATATTTAATTTATTTACTTTTAGAGAGAGGGGAAAGGAGGGGGAAAGAGAGGGAAACATTGATGTGTGGTTGCCTTGTGTGTGCCCCTGAACTGGGGACCTGGCCTGCAACCCGGGCCTGTGCCCTGGCTGGGCTCGAACTGGCAACCCTGTGGTTCCCAGGCCTGTACTCTCAATCCACTGAGCCACACCAGCCAGGGCTGATGTTCTAACATTCAAAAATATTAGAAACATGTTGGACAACATGGATCAGATGAAGATCTTCTGAAAACAAACAAACAAACAAACAACTTTCAGCATATCGTGAGAAAAGTCCACATGGAAGGACTCCCTGTAGTCTTCCACGGGGCCAGCCCCATGAGAGGCCAGGAAGGCCTAAGGAGCTGCTGGCGAAATGCAGTTAAAGTCTGTGGGTTAGATAGCAGCGTGTTGTGTGAAATTTCCCGATTTTGATCATTACACTCTGATTAAAATCATTCTGTTCTGCCCTGGCCAGTGTGGCTCAGTGGACTGAGTGCCGGCCTGCGAACCGAACAGTCGCCTGTTCGATTCCCAGTCGGGGCACATGCCGGGGTTCTAGGCCAGGTCCCCAGTAGGGGGCGCATGAGAGGCAACCACGCATCGATGTTTCTCTCCCTCGCTTTCTCCCCTCCCTCCCCCCCTCTCTAAAAATAAATAAATAAAGGATGAAATAAAATAAAATCAAATCATTTGTTCTTACACAACACCAACCGAAGCACTGAGAGGCTCGCACGTGCGGACCCGAGCTCTCAGATGGCCTACAAGGCGCTGCCTGGTGCAGAGAGCGACGGGAGCATCCGGGAAACCAGGAAAAGCGTTCAGCCGTGAAGACTCCAGGGAGCGGATACACGGGAGTTCTTTGTGCAATTCTTGCACATTTTCTCTCACTTGGAAATTCTCTCAAAAGTAAAACATTTGGAAAAGGTTGATCACGTAGCCGCCACAGGCCGAGTGTGGCCGTGGGAGGCAGCCACCGGGCTGAGCAGCCCAGGCAGCGTCCAGCGTTTGTGGAACAAATGCCAGTGTGGAGTTCCAGGGACGGCCCCGCGGGGCGCTGCGGGCACGACCCTGCAGGGCCTCCCCCACTCTGGGGAGGTGACCCGGCTTTTCCTGTCCACCCACCGCACCCAGGTTCGCCAGCTTCTGGCCGAAGGACGCCTGGAGTTTGTCAGCGGTGGCCAGGTCATGCACGATGAGGCTGTGACCCACTTCGATGACCAGATTCTACAGCTCACAGGTTCGGTCACTGTTCCCCACCACCAGGGCTCCTCTGGGGCCGCCATCTGGGCGGGGACTTGGTGTCGGGATCCAGGTCCTGGGCCTCACCTTCCCCTGGAGCCAGAGACTGGCCACCGAGAACAGTGGCCGGCCGGTGCCGCAGTCGCGCCTGTGCTGCCGCTGCATGCGGGGGCCGTGAGTGTGGGCTGGATGGGGCTCCCCTCGTGCCCAGCCCTGTGAACTGGGCAAGGCATGTCCCCTTGTGGCGCCTCAGTGTCCTCCTCCTTAAGACGGGTTTGGTGGTAATTCAAAGAGACCACGTGAGTGAAGTGCAGTGTTCCCGAGTGAAGACTCGGTAAATGTTCAAGGCCATTACTGCCATCACTGCCATCATTCTCACCATCATCACCATCACTACCATCACCATCACCATCATCACCACCACCACCATCATCATCACCACTATTACCACCATCATCACCGTCACCACTGCTGTCACACCATCACCATTGCCCCCGCCACCTTCTCCCCCCCGCCTCCTGTCCCCACCACACCGTCCCTGTGGCGGTGGCGGTACTCTCCTCACCGTTCAGACTCAACTGAGGAGTCTCGTCTGCCAGGAACCCTCATTTGGGTCCCCACAGTTCCTTGCCGCCTCCCTCTTTCACCCCGAAATCTCAGGCAGCCTCTGTCAGCCACATGAGTCTGACTCCCCTCTGGGGCCCCAGGGCTCACTCAGCTCAGGGTCCAGCCGAACCAGAGTGGTGGGTGTGGCTGGGTGGGGTGACTCGGGGGGAGCTGGCTGGCCTGTCCCAGGGCGCCCACAGTGGGAGCAGCCCTGGGCTCTGGCCTCAGTCCACGGTGCCCTCTGCCCTGAGCGCCCCAGGGCTAACCCTGCAGGCCGGACCTAGAACATGGCAAGTGTGGAGTGGGTGGCACCCCTCCAGGACAGGAAGGGCCCCAACTCTGCCGAGGACCCCACGCAGCTCTGTTCCCAGAGCCCCTGGTTTCCTCCTCCCGCCCACACAGCCGGGCCCGTGGCCGTGGCGGCGGCTGGGAAGCCGCGAGTGAACGGGCGAGTGGCGGGACGGTCTCAGACGGGCCTTTGCATTAGCCGCCTGGTGCCGGAGACCCTGCTGGCCGGGAAGCAGGGCCCCCGGGGCCCTGGGAGGCTGGGGGCCCGCCCTGCCCCCAGCTCGGCGGCGGCGCTCTCTCCGCAGAGGGACACGGCTTTCTCTACGAAACGTTCGGGGTCCGGCCGCAGTTCTCCTGGCAGGTGGACCCGTTCGGCGCGTCCGCCACGACGCCCACCCTGTTCGCCCTGGCGGGGTTCGACGCCCACGTCGTCAGCCGGATCGACTACGACCTGAAGGAGGCCATGCAGAAGGCGCGGGTGAGTGCGGGGCGTGCCCGCCCGCGCCGCCCCTTCCGGCACCCCCTCGCCACCGGGTTCTCCGTGTCCCCCGGAGCCCCTGCCCTCAGGTCAGGGTCCCGTGCGGAGCGACCCCCGCAGCAATGGTCCGGAGAGCAGAGGGAGCCCGCCCAGAGGGAGCCCGCCCAGAAGGAGGAGGGCAGAGCGGGCGGGCTGCAGGTGAGCGAGACAAGTGACCCTTGTGAGCCCCACGGATGACCACGCTGAACACTGAGCACACTCCCCGTGTGTGCCAGCGTGTTGCACCCACGGGCAACTCTGTGAGCTGGGCGTGGCTTCCCTCCATTTTCGTGGCCTGGAATCAGGTCACAGGAGAGTCAGGGAGCATGTGCGGGTCCCAGAGGCGATGCTAACAGAAGCAGGATTTTATCCCTGCTTGTAACCCTGAACACTTTCTATCCGTCTGAACTACAAAACGTAGGCTGCCCACTTAGTGAGAGGTGATGAGTTCCCTGTGGCTGGGGGCATTCAAGCAGAGCTTGTCTTGCAGGCGGCCCTGAGAAGGAGGCGGGGTGAATGAGCAGGCCCACAGCCTGCTGTGGCTTTGCGGGGGGGTGAGATGGGATCTTCAGGGGGAGGCAGCCCGGGACCAAGGGGAGGGCAGTCGGAGACCCCCCGTGGCCGTTCTGCTGCCCTTCAGCCCTCACACTGTCCCCCCCACCCTGGTGTGCAGGGGCTGCAGTTCGTGTGGCGGGGGTCCCGGTCCCTGGCGGCGCAGCAGGAAATCTTCACGCACGTCATGGACCAGTTCAGCTACTGCTCGTGAGCGCTGTCCCCGTGTCAGATCAGCTCCCACCCTCGCCGCACCCCCGGGCAGGGACAGCCCTGACCGCGGGCCGGCCAAGCCACACCGGAGGCTGAGGCCACGGGGGGACCCCAATGCTCCTCTGTCTTTGGTTAACACTTTGAGATTTTGTTCGCCATGACTTTTGGTGTTTATTTGATTTTCTAACACATCACCTCAAACCTCACTGATGTTGACTCAGGCCTGTGGCAGCCCCTTACGTGCTGTGTCCAGGGCGAGCGGCTCACGTGCCCACCCAGGAGCAGCCCTCGCCCCTGTTCGGGTGGGCTCGGCGGTGCCCTGAGTGGAGCGACCTCATGAGTTCCACGTGACCCGCATGGTGACGTGGGGCGCAGAGGGGGTGGGCTGCACGTGAGGGCTGAAGTGACGTGAGCCCAGGGGAGTGACCTGCCCGAGGTCCCACCGCTGGTGAGCATGGGGCCTGGATGGGAGCCCCTCGGCCTGCCCACCCGCGACCTGCCCACCTCGGACTTGCCCGCTGCGCTGTGGAGAGAAGACGGGGCCGGCAGGGTCTGCGGTCTGGCTGAGCCCTGCCTGCCCCCCGGGACCGCAGGAGGCGTCCCGTCCTGGGGTGGGGGCCCTCAACCCTTCTCTCTCCTGCAGGCTGGGTTTTAACTGGGAAGGTCAGGCCCGGTTCCCGGAGCCGCCCGCGGACGGGCTGTTCTCGGACATGGACGAGCCCGTCACGGCGCACAACGTCAAGAAGTACACGGAGACCCTGGTGCAGGAGGTGAAGCTGCGGGCCGCCTGGTTCCGGACCCCGCACGTCCTCTGGCCCTGGGTAAGCGGCGTCCCAGCCCTGTGGCCGCATCACAGCCCCGGGACGGGGCCGCCCTGGGCTCGTGTCCCGCTCTCACCGGGCCTGTCTCTGCGGTCTATCCAGGCGCCAGGCCGGGCTGCCGCCCTCAGCCCCGGGCGGGCGGGCGGTCCTCCTCCCCCGCCCACCCCGGGGCCCTCTGCTGCGCTCACCCCCACCTCCCCCTGGAATGCAGCCCATGTATTGCTATGTATACATAGCTTTAGATGAGCCCTGAGGCATCCATTTTTATTTTATTTTTTCTTCATTTTATTGTTGACACTATTACAGATGTCCCCGTTTCCCCCCACCCTTTGCCCATCTCCACCCAGCCCCCGCCCCGCCCCTTCCCTCTGGCCATCACCTCGCCATCCTCCGGGTGGAGGGGGGGTTATGCACTTGTGATCTTTAGCTGATCCCTTCCCCTTCTTTCCTTCAGTCCCCCCTCCCCCTCCCCTCTGACGGCTGCCGGTCCGTTCCCCGTGTCCAGGCCTCTGTTTCCGTTTGGTTTATCAGTTTAGTTTGTTCATGGGATTCCACACATAAGTGAGATCATATGGTATTTGTCTTTCTCCGACTGGCTTATTTCACTCAGCTGATGTTCTCCAGGTCTGTCCATGCTGTCACGGAGGGTAAGGCTTCCTTTTTCACGGCCGAGTAGTATTCCCCTGAGTGAATGCACCACAGTTTTTTTATCCACTCACTACTGGTGGGGACCTAGGCTGTTTCTAGATCTTGGTTATTGTAAGTAATGCTGCTATGAACATAAGGGTGCACAGAGTCATAAATATATATATCCCACATTTATTTTTTATTTTATTTTTATTCATATATTTTATTGATTATGCTATTACAGTTGTCCCATTTCCCCCTATATCCCCCGTGCCCCACACCCCCCACCCACATTCCCCCTTTTTAGTTCCTGTCCATGGGTCGTACATGTAAATTCTTTGGCTTCTCACTTCCCTGTACTATTCTTAACCTCCCCCTGTCTGTTTTGTGCCTACCGTTTATGCTTCTTATTCCCTGTACCTTTCCCCCTGTTCTCCCCCTCCCCCTCCTCCCCACTGATAACCCTCCATGTGACCTCCATTTCTGTGATTCCATTCCTGTTCTAGTTGTTTGCTTAGTTTGTTTTTGTTTTTTTGGGTTTGTTTGTTGATAGTTGTGAGTTTGCTGTCATGTTACTGTTCACAGTTTTGGTCTTCTCCCTTTTCTTAGATAAGCCCCTTTGGCATTTTGTGTACTAAGGGCTGGGTGATGGTGGCCTGCCCACCTCCGCCCGTCCTCCCGGGCTGGGTGAACGCATCTTCTTTAACTCCTTGGTCGTCGGACTCCGTACAGTGAGGTTTTCTGGCAGTGCTGGTCGTCTTTTGTTCTTAAATTGTGGTTGTCCTTCTTTTGGTTGTGCGAGGGGGCCCAGCGTGTCTGCCTGCGCCTCCGTCTTGGCCGGAAGTGTGTGCGCTGCGATTCTCCATTCGTCTGTGGGCGGGCGCTCGGGCCGCTTTCCTGTACTGGCTATTTATTGTAAATAACGCCGCTGTGAATATGGGTGCGTGTATCTTTTAGAATTAATGTTTTGCTTCCTTTGGCTAAATACCCAGAAGTGGAGTTGCTGGATCATACAGTAATTCTATTTTTCATGTTTTGAGGAGCCTCCACACTGCTCTCCACAGTGGCTGCACCGATTTGCACTCCTGCCCACGGTGCCGGGGGGTCCCCTTTCCTCCACGTCCTCGCCCACACTGTCTCTTGTCTCTGCGGGGACGGCCACCCTCCCAGGCGTGAGGCGACACGGTTCGGTGGTTTCGATCCGCGTTTCTCTGATGACGAGAGGTGTTGAGCCTGCCGGCCGTCTGTGTGTCCTCCTTGGGGTGGTGTCTACTCAGGTCCTTGGCCCATTTTGAAACTGGATTGTTCGCGTTTTTGCTGCAGAGTTGTTTGAGTTCTTTATATATTCTGGATATGAGGCCCTTATCACATACATGACTGTCAAATATTTTCTCCCACTTGGTAGGTCGCCTTTTCATCCTGATGGTCTCCTTTGCTCTGCAGAAGCTTTTGGTTTGATGACAGTCCCACGTGTTTATTTTCGCTTTTGTTGTGTTTGTGGTGTCAAAGCCAGAAACTCACCACCAAGACTGATGGCCAAGGGCTGGTTGGCTGTGCTTTCTTCCAGGAGTTTTATGGTTTCAGGGCTTACGTGGAAGTCTTTAATCCTCTGGAGTTGGTTTTTGTGTGTGGTGTGAGGGCGTGTCCAGTTACATTCTTTTTCATGGGTGTCCGGTTTTTCAAACATCACTTATTGAAGAGACTGTCCTTTTCCCCATTGTAGATGCTTGGCTAATTTGCCATAAATGAACTGAACAGATATGAATAGGATTATTTCTGTGCTTTCTTTTCTGTTCCATTGACCAATGTGGTTGTTTTTATGCTAATACCTTACTTTTTTTTTAAACAAAAGACAACATTTGTCACACTGGATTTTTAATTTTTTTATTATTTTTTAAAGATTTTATTCATTTATTTTTAGAGAGAGGAAGGAAGGGAGAAAGAGAGAGAGAGAAACATCAATGTGTGGTTGCCTCTCACACGCCCCCTGCTGGGGACCTGGCCTGCAACCTAGGCATGTGCCCTGGCTGGGAATTGAACCTGCAATGCTTTGGTTCAAAGCCTGTGCGCAGTCTACTAAGCTACGCCAGCCAGGGCTTACTGTTTTGATTACTATAGCTTTGTAATAAAATTTGATCAACTTGATATGTGCAGTTTTGTATTTCTTTCTCAATATTGCTTTTGCTGTTTGGGTTTGTGTGTGTGTGTGTGTGTGTGTGTGTGTGGTTCCATACAAATTTTCAGATACTTTATTTCTGTGAAAAATCCCATTTGAATTTCATTTGGGATTGCATTGATTCGGTAGATTGCTTTGGGTAATATGGACATTTTAACAGTAATAATTCCTCCAATCTATGTATTTGTGTCATCTTCTGTTTTTTTTCATCAGTGTTGTGTAGATTCAATGCACAGGTCTCTCACCTTTTTGGTAAAATTTATTGCTAGGCATTTTATCCTTTTTAATGCAATTGTAAATGGGATTGTTTATAAGTTTTTCTTTCTTTTTTAAAAGAAGATTTTATTTATTTATTTTTAGAGAGGGGGAAGGGAGGGAGAAGAGAGAGGGAGAAACATCAATATGTGGTTGCCCCTTGCGTGCCCCCCCCCCCCCCCGGGGACCTGGCCTGCAATCCAGGCATGTGCCCTGACTGGGAATTGAACCAGTGACCCTCTGGCTTGCAGGCTGGCACTTGATCCACTGAGTCACAGCAGCCAGGGCAAACTTTTCCTTTTGCTAGTTTATCAGCGTGTAGAAATACCGCTGATTTTTGTGTATTGATTTTGTATCCTTCAAAGTTTACTGCATTTGTGTATTGGTTCCGACAGTTCAGGTGGATTCTTGGGGGTTCTCTCCGTATCCTGTCTTTGCAAATAAGAGCAGTTCTACTTCTTCCTTTCCAGTTTGGATGCTTTCTATTTCTTTTTCTTGCCTAATTGCTGTGGCTGAGGTTCCAAAACTGTGCTGAATAAAAGCGGTGAGGGTGGGCGCCCTTGTCTGGCTGTGGACCTTGGAGGAAGGGCTCTCCATTTCCTTCCACCGAGTGCAGTGTTGGCTGCGGGCCGTCACTCGTGGCCTTGTGGTGTGGAAGTGTGTTCTCTCTGTGCCCTTTGTTGAGGTTTTTTTTAAAATATCATAAATGTATGTTGAATTTTGTCAGATGCTTTTTTTGCATCTATTGACCTGATGGCAGGATTCTTATTCTTCATTTTGTCCACGTGATGTATCACGTCAGTCGATTGGTGGGTGGAGACTGCCCTTGCATCCCTGGAATGAACCCCACTGGGTCACGGCGTGTGACCTTTTGAATGTGCTTTTGACGTCAGTCTGCTAATGTTTTGTTGAGAATGTCTGCATCTGTGGTCGCCCAGGAGACTGACCTGTACTTTTCTGTCCTTGCGATGTCTTTGTCTGATTTTGGTATCAGGGTAAGGCTGGCCTCATCCATGAGTTTGGGAATGTTCTCTCCTCTTCTGTTTCGTTTTTCTTTCTTTTTTTTTTTTTTTTGAAGATTTTAGAAGGATGGTATTAATTCTTCTTTAAATGTTTTATGGCATTACCCAGTGAAGTGCTCTGGTCCTGGGCTTATGTTTGTTTAGAGCTTTTTGATTACTGATCTGTCTCTTTGCTAGTAACATGTCTGTTCACGTTTTCTGTCTTTTCTTACCCGGTCTTGGTAGGTGGCGTGTTTCTAGCAATTTGGACTTTGATAGCCTTTCTGAAGGTCATGTTAAGGTCAATAAACATGAGTCATGGCTACTACCATTGCTATTCATAGTTACCGTAGTATTGTAATTAGTGATCGTGGCGAGTAGTAACACTAAATGGCTTTTAGAAATGCAAGGGAGTGAAATGAGTCAGAGAAGGAGAAAGACTGTGTGATATCACTTACATGTGAAATTTAAAAACACAACTTACATGGAGCCCCAGCGGTGCGGCTCGGTTCATTGGAGCAGTGACCTGTAACCAGGAGGGTTGCGGGTTTGATTCCTGGTCTGGGCACTTGCGGGAGGCAACCGATCCATGTTTCTCTTTCTCCTTTCCTCTCTCTCTCTCTCAAAACCATGAAAAAAGTGTCTTTGGGTGAGAATTTTATAGAAATGCACATACACACACACGAAACACAGAAAAACAGAGCAGCCCCATGGCTGTCGGGGGGCTGGGGGAGAGGCTGAAGGTGGCCAGAGGCACACGTTCCCCCTTATCAGGTGGGAGACGAGCAAGTACAGGAGGTACCTGAGGTCCGGATGGGAGAGAGGGGGAGCAGGAGAAGGGGACGCCCAGGGGTTCGGCTGCGGGAGCTGCTCTGCGGACGTCGTGGCCCCCGTGGCGAGTGGGAGGGCGTGACAGGACGTGGCCCCGCGGCCTGGGCTGAGCTCCGCTCTCAGGACAGGAC
Source organism: Phyllostomus discolor (assembly GCF_004126475.2). Lineage (NCBI taxonomy): Eukaryota > Metazoa > Chordata > Mammalia > Chiroptera > Phyllostomidae > Phyllostomus > Phyllostomus discolor. The sequence goes on from NC_040903.2 coordinate 2,864,919, forward strand.
GTGGCCCCTGTGTCCCTCCTGCAGGGATGCGACAGGTGGTTTTTCAACGCCACGTTGCAGTTCGCCAACATGGACCTCCTGCTGCGCTACATCAACAAACACAGCTCTAGGCTCAGAGTCACGGCGGAGTACGCCACCCTGGGGGACTACTTCCGCGCGGTGCACGCTCACAACGTCACCTGGCAGGTCCGCCACCACCAGGACTTCCTGCCCTATTCCTCAGGTACCGGCCTCTGGGGGCTGAGGGTGGCGGTTCGGTGTCACTGCAGTGTCTGCTCTGCCCTGCTCTTGCGGCCTGGGGGGCTGGCCCTGTCCCCACCCGCCTGTCCCACCTGAGCATCCCGGCTGCCGCACACACGAAGCCTGGCTCCCAGCATTGCCCACTCGCAGCGGGGTCCTCCCTCCGTGCCTTTGCCCTTGTGGTGCTCCCGGCCGGAAGGGCCCCCTCCCGCCTTCTCCCCCTGCGTCAGTTCTGCCGACCTTGTGACGTCGCCTCCTGCAGGACCTCCCCTGACATGGGGGCTCCACCAGGGGGCTCCTCTGCGTGTCTGCAGGCCCCAGCTTTCCTTCTGTCCTCACACGGTCATAGTCGGGGGACCCTGTGTGCCGCACGCCTGTGTCCTGGAGGCCACGAACAGCCCAGTGGAGGGCTGGGAGTGATGGTCTCGGGCTGAGCCTGCGTCCTGGCTGCGAGCGAGTCAGGGAACTGTTGCGTCTCAGTGAAACGAGGACACGAATGGTCCTTAGTCTGTGGGTTTGTAGAAATAAAGTGAAACAAGGAAAGCTCGTAGCTTAGGGTCCAGCGCAGGGCAGGGGCTCAGCAGACGCAGCTGTCACCGGTGACCATGTCATCCCCGGCCCTCGCTGGGCGCTCTTGTCCCCACCAGGACCTGCAGCGCTCAGGGGCAGTTCCCGGCCTGGTTGGGGCGGGAGCCCTGGGTTACGGTGCCCCCCCCCCCCCCCCGCCAAGCCCTCCTGGGTGACCCACGTGGGCCGTGCCCTCTCTGGCCCCAGCTCCTCTGGGGTTGGGCGTGGGGAGCTGCGTGGGCAGGAAACGCACACCCACGCCGGCCCTCGTCTCCCAGATTCGCTGAAGGCCTGGACCGGCTTCTACACGTCCCGCAGCCAGCTGAAGGGGCTGGCGAGGCGGGCCAGCGCCCTGCTGCACGCCGGGGAGTCCATGTTCACGCGCCACATGCGGCCGGCCCCCCGCCGGGCCCTGGACCCCGCCTGGGCCCTGAAGCAGCTCCAGCAGCTCCGCTGGGCCGTGTCCGAGGTACCGTCACACCTTCCGGCGGCAGCAGCGGGACGGGAACCTCCCATGCGGGGTCATCGGCACGCAGCCCCCGGTCCCTGGGGGCCGCTTCCCAGATGAGGACGCTGAGGTCGTCTTTGGTGACGAGGCTGGGGCACGGTGACAGGGGACCCTCTGACAGCATCGGCTGGTAGTTCCGGGAGCTCTAGAGCCGCACTGACCCGGAGGGCAAAGGGCAAGGCGGAGCAGCCTTGCGTCCGGGGTCCTGCCTGGATTCGGCCTCAGCCCCGTGTGCGGGCTCAGGCACGGGCATCCCCTCCCTGAGCCCCACCCCCCTCCCTGGACGTGAGGGCCGCGTGCGCCCCCAGCGGGGCATCGGAGTGTGATAACGGGCACAGCCCGCTGCCGCACAGCGGGCCGCTCCCAGAGAGCTCGGTGGCTCCTGTGTCACCGGGGAGGGCGGTGCCATGGCTGCGAAGCCAGGACAGGTCCCTTCCTGGAGTCTGTCGTCTGCCCAAGGTGGGGGACTCAGGTGGCGGGTTTCCGCAAGGTCAGGAAACGGCGGGCAAGGTCAGCCTCCCTGAGCCTCAGTTTCCTCCCTGTGACGTGGGAGGGACCGGGACCCGCCCCCTCCCTGCTCCTGCTGAGAAGAAGGGTGGCCGGCCTGGGCGCCGCCAGGTGCCTGGGGAGCGCTTTGCAGCGGCGAGCCCTGACCCCACTGGTCTCTTGTCTGGGGGGGGGGGGGCGCAGGTCCAGCACCACGACGCCGTCACCGGGACGGAGGCCATCAAGGTGAGCAACATGTTCACGGAGCACCTGCGCGCGGGGATTCGGGGCGTGCTGCAGCTGATGTCCTCCATCGCCCTGGACGGGACGCAAGCCCACGCGGGTAAGCGAGGCCCTGCAGGGCGGGGTGGGCACCTGGGGCCTGGCGGGGGCTCCGGGGAGGGGGCCTGGACCACCTGCACTTCAGCTGTCGGGCGGGGGAGGGGGGCGCTGTTCCCTTCCCACCCGGGGACAGGGGTGGGCCGGGCGGTGTGGAGCGCCCTGCCGGGCTGACCACCCCCGCCCCCGGCCCTCTCCGCGGGTCCCCGGGGGCTCCGGGGGCCAGGGCTCGCTGCCCCCCTCTCCCCGGCACTGAGGGGCCGATGACAGCGTGTGAGCCTGTGCTCGGTTGCAGGCCGGGCGACCGAGGCCCACTCCACGGTGGTCTACAACCCCCTGGCCTGGGCGGTCACCACCGTCATCAGCCTGACCGTGGGCTTCTCCAGGGCCAGCGTCACGGACGAGTCGGGCCACTCCGTGCCCGCACAGGTAGGGGCGCGATTTTTGCCGCCGCTGACCCCTGCTCGGGCCAGGCGCTCCCAGGAAGGGGAGCAGCTGACGGGACCATCCCCCAACCCCACCCTCGCCGAGGATGTCACCGTGGGGGGTGTCCACTGAGGACCTGTGGGACCCACCCGGGGGCCTGGCACTGGGCCTCTCGGGTGCCTGGCCTGGCCAGCTGCTCCCGGGTGCTGACCCCTCCCTGGGGGGCGTCCGGCGTGCCGTGCGCTGCCCGGGAGGCCCTTTGCCTCCCCTCCTGCGGGGACTGTTTCGAGTCCAATGTGAATTTCCACTCCTCCCAGGACAGGCCTTCGGGCGTCCTGGTGGGGTGCTCTGTGGGGGTGCGGAGGTTGGGGGCAGAGGCCCACGCCGCTTCTCCCCAGCACCCCCACACCAGTGTGCACGTGTGGTCCCCGCTTGCCTCCTCTGCTGCCTGGAGCCGGACCGGGTCCCCCGGGGCACCCGGCCTGCCACCCCGCGGCCCCTCCCTGGGCGGTGGGAGAGGAGTTGCTATCGGTCAGCCGTTCAGCACACGCTCGTCCGGGCTGGGCTCGGCCTCCCCGGCCGGGCCGCTGTGGGGAAGGGGCAGACACAGAGGCGAAGAGAGAGTCGGGTGTAGGGCAACGGCCCGGGAGCCGGGAGCCAGGGCAGCCGTCCTCAGCTGAGATGGAGGCGGGGGTGTCCTTCCGCCCCGGAGGGGCTGGGGGAGAGGCTGAGGGAGGGGTTGGGGGAGGGCGTTGCGTCGTGCAGACCCGGCACGTGACGACCCTTCCCGCCAGACGCGACCCCGCTCAGAGTGGACCACTTAATGGTGTTCCGGGGCGCCCACTCTGTGTCAGGCCTGGGTCCAGGCGCTGGGGTGCTGGGTGCTAGCCAGAGTCCTTGCCTCGGGGGTCGGCGTTCAGGCTAGAGAGACAGGCAGCAGACAAGATGAGGAAACACGGCCTGTGGTCCCCATGACAGGGGAAGACCCTGGCAGAGCAGGGTGTGGGGGCATAGGATGTCCCCTGCGTTTCGGGGGGAGCCCGGGTGGCAGGGGCTGTGTGGCAATCGTGGGTGCGCTCACGGGGCTCCCCAAAAGGCCTCCCACAGGGGCTCGGAGACTGCATGCTCTCTCCAGAGAGCAAGGGGGGTCCCTGACTGTGCCCTGTGTGTTCTTCAAGTCCCCTCCCCCGATCTGAGAATGGGGGGTGAGAAAGGCCGGGGGGTACCCTGAGAGCACCCCTCCTGCAAAATCAGAGGACTGGGGAGTAAGGTCGCCCCCTTCCCAGAGAAGGCCTTCCAGGTAGAGGGAACAGCATGAGCGATGGCTCAGAGGCAGGGAACGGCAGGCGTGTGGGGAAGGAAGGGCGGTCGGGAATGCTGGTGCCCGGAGGGAGGGGGGCGGGGGAGGGAGATGAGGCCGGGGATGGGTCCTGTTGAGCAGGACGGTGCAAGGAGGGGAGCTCAGCTGAGTGCAGTGGCGGGGGACCCTGCTGCCCTTGGGGCAGTGAGTGCCCTGCCCAGGAGGGGGGTTGGTGGGGGCTCACAGAGGAGACCTGTCCCCTCCGGCCCCGACACACCGGTCACGTCCCGCACCTCGGGCCCTGCAGGTCCAGAGAAGAAAGGAGGCGCCCCGTAAATACGACCTGCACGTGCTGGCCACGGTGCCGGGCCTCAGCTACCGGCACTACAGCGTCAGGCCCGCCGAGGAGGCCGGGGAGGGCGATGGGGCCGCCCAGGCTTTCACCTCCGTGTTTGAGCGCAGGCCAAGGAGCCGCACCGGGCCCCGGGGCAGGCGCCTGGTGCCCGTGCACAACGGGTGCTACACCGTCTTCCTCGACCGGGACACCAACCTGATGCACAGCGTCTGGGAGAGGTGAGGTGCAGCCGCGGCCGGCTCTGAGGCGCAGGCATTGCCCGCGGCTCAGCCCGGCCTTCCCCCACTCGGCCTTTACCTCCTCACCGGCCTGGGGGAGGAACCCGGGGCGGGGGAGGCCTCTCTGTCTGTTACCGCCTTTATTTCTAGGAGCGTGAGTTTTGTGGCCAGTGCGAGAAAGATTGTCTTGAAATTTTTATTCCAGAGCCGTTGATTCTGAGGGAAAAGGGGTGTTAAAGGACCCCCCACCCCAGGGAACAAATACAATGTTCATTTTTGCTCACTTTGTAAAACTTAGAGGAACATGAAATTCACTGATGTACTCGCCCGCCCACCCAACCCCCCCCCCCCCCCCGCATTTGGTCGTCCGCCCACCGCCGCCTCCCACCTGTCGCCCACCACCCGCCCACTCAGCTCTGCACCCGCCCACGCCTCCAGTCTCCCATCCGCCCCGCCTGTTTATCCACACCCCTCCCGTCCGTGCCCTCGGCCACCTGCCCACCTTTCTACCCGTCCACACACCCGTGCCGACCCTCACTCAACCTGGAGCCACCTCTTCCCAGCAGAGAGGGCAGCTGACTCCTGGGGGGGGCATAGGGGCCAACCCTGTCCCCCCTCAGGCCACACCCCCAGTGGTTTTCATTCCGGCCCAGCCGCCTGGGCCAGAACACCCGCTTCCAGCTCCCAAGGGGACCGCCAGCTGGCAGTTTGGGAGGACCCCCAGAGGAAGTGGGGGGGAGGAGGAGAGGGAGGGGGGCGTGGCTGCGAGGGGAGTGTCACCCGGAGCTCAGCCTCAGGCCACCCCTGGGATGTCCCTCTAAACGGGGTCCTTCTTGAGAGCGTGTGGCCAGTGGGAGGGCTGAGAGCGGGCAGCGTGGGGGAGCATCAGAAACGGGGTACACCCCCCACATGTTCTGAGCTCCCCAGTCCGGTGGAAGAAGGCGGCATCCGACGCTGGCTTGGGGGTCCTTCAGGACGTGCTCATCACCCCAAAGATAAGACGCACGCACCCCATTTTCCACTCCCCGAGGGCCCCAGCAGCTCTAACCTATTGGCCATCTGTCCGGATTTGGACATTTTGTAAAATGGAAACAGACCGCGTGTGGTCCTTCGGCGACTGGCTTCTGGCACATAGTGTCGCATTTCCGAGGGTCATTCACAGTGCGCGTGTGTGGAGTACGGCATTCCTTGTTCAGGGCTCAGTAATATTCCACAGCGTCCACATACCGCCTTTATTTGTCCAGTCTGAAGCTGATGAGCCTTTGGCTTAGTCCCACTCTTTGGCTCTGAGGAATAGTGCTGCTATGGCAACGCACGTGTGTGCTTTCATGTGGTCACGGCTTTCCTTCCTCTCCGGCGGGCCCCTCCGTGCGGCATCCCCGGGGTAAACAGGACGACCCTGTGTTCAACCGTCTGAGGGGCTGCCGGGCCGTCTCCCACAGCGACCACTCCGTCTCCCAGCCCCACCACGGTGTGTGGGGGTCACTTCGTCACCCGTACTTGTTGTGGCTTGTCTTCTTCTTTTTTTTTTTAAGATTTTATTTATTTATTTTTAGAGAGGAACGGGAGGGAGATAGAGAGAGAGAGAAACATCAATGTGCGGTTGCTGGGGGTCATGGCCTGCAACCCAGGCATGTGCCCTGGCTGGGAATCGAACCTGGGACACTTTGGTTCCCAGTCCGCGCTCAATCCACTGAGCTATGCCAGCCAGGGCGTGGCCTGTCTTCTCGAGGACAGCGGTCCTCGGGGTGTGCAGCGGTGCCTCCAGGTGGCTCTGATTTGCATTTCCCCGCTGACCGTGCTGCTGAGCATCTCTCGCTGTGCCCACTGGTCCTCTGGGTGTCTTCCCTGGTGAGACGTCTGTGCCCGTCCTTTGTCCGTGTCAAAGCTGGGCTGTCCCTTTATTCCTCCCTTGTAGGAGTCCTTCACCTCTGCTAGACGGAAGTCCCTTGTCAGGTGACATCGGCCCATCTCCCGGTCTGTGGGGGCTCTTCACTTCCTCGACGCCTCCGGGGGAGTGTTTGTGCAGGAAGCCGGGTGGGGGCCCGGGAGCAGGTGGGAGTGGCCTTGGAGGCCGGACCAACGGACAGGATTCTCTTCTCTTCCCTCCGTTCGAGGGGCTCAGGGGGGCTTCTTGGACACCTGCTCTTCCTTCCCGCCCCCAGCACCGTCCCTAAGACAGCCCCACAGTGGGTACAGAGGTGTCTCTTCCCCTTCGGCCGCCCGGCGGGGCGACACGCTGGTGGGAACAGGTGGCTCGGGCCACACAGGTCTGCAGCCCAAACGTGCGTCGACAGCTCTGGCCTCCCCTGCGCCCCCCTCTCCCTCCCCCGGACCCCAGTGACCGGGTGGGTGCAGGCGGCGGCGTGGCAGGGGGCCCGAGTCCTGGCCGTGCGCCTCCTGCACGTGCGGTCTCGGGGGATGTCACACTCCCACCGCGGGAGCCTCAGCGGAGAAACGGCTTTGTAATCCCTGCCCCCGGGGTCACGAGTATTTGACCACGGGAAGTGGGCGAAGGCTCTGGGTGGGACCTCCGGACAGCTCGGAGTCAGCGTGAAAAAACACGCCCTTGCACTGTAGGGGGCTGCTGGGAGGGGTGACCCCGCATCGTCTCCGTGGGCAGTTTCCTCTGTGGCAGCGTTAGCCCCGTGCTTGTGCCCCTGTGGCTCGTCATGCAGCCTCTGTCCCCTCCTCCTCTGTGATGCACTCAGGGCCAGGGAGGGACTCGGATGGGGTGTGAAGGGCTTTAAAAAATATATTTTATTTATTTACTTTTAGAGAGAGGGGAAGGGAGGGAGAAGGAGAAGGAGACAAACATCAGTGTGTGATTGCCTCTCGCACACCCCCTACTGGGGGCCTGGCCCACAACTCACACCCGTGCCCTGACTGGGAAAGGAACCGGCGACCCTTTGGTCCACAGGCCCCGTGCTCCGTCCACTGAGCCCCACCAGCCGGGGTGTGAAGGGCTTTTCTCTGAACCAAGTGCCTGAGCTTCCCGGAGCCTTTTTGCCGGTCACTCCCCTCCCCGTTCACGGCTGGTGACCGCGCAGAGGGGTGGGGGGCAGCTGGTTCCGGTTCCTGAGGGTGACACCTGGGAGACACGGCCCCCGACAGCAACACAGCGCTCTCTTTGCCGCCTGGCAGGCAGAGCAACCGGACGGTGCGCGTGACCCAGGAGTTCCTGGAGTACCGCGTCAACGGCGACACGAACCTGGGCCCTGTGTCCGATAACTACGTGTTCGCGCCTGGGCAGCCTGCAGGCCCCGCGTGGAAGGCGGTGGGGATGGAGGTCATCGATGGGACTCTCGCGACCGAGATCCGGCAGTACTTTTACAGGTGCGCCGGCCTCTGTGCGGGCTGTGCCCGGCACACAGTAGGTGCACGCGGGCCGGTGTGGAGGGCCCATCTTTGCTCAGATGCTCGGCTCCTGGGCTTGTGCTGGGCGCACGGTCGTTGCCCGATGGAAGTCGGATGAAGAGGTGAATTGCCTCCCGGTTCCATCTGCATGTGCTGGGACAGGAGCCCACGGGGCCAGGGACGCACACACGGAGGGGACCGCCAGTGTCTCCACGGACAGCACAGACAGAGGCCGTTGGGCCAGGCTGGAGCCCCGCCCTGTCGGCCCACCGGGCTCCTCCCATCCTGTCCCTGAGAAGGCACCTGGGTGCCCGGCCGCCTGCAGAGGGAGGGGGCGGGGCGGAGGCGGGGAGGGAGGGAGAAAAGCCAGAAAGGGCAGGAGCAGAGGACGGGGGGAGGGGAGGGCGTCCAGAGGCTCTAGGAGGTGGCTCACCGATGGGGCGCTTTCCCCCCAGGACGGCGAACGCCAAGAACCCCACATACGCCATCTACTCCCGCCTGGCCCACGTGCCGCGTGGCTACGACGGGGACCTGCTGTGCCAGCGCATCGAGCAGGAGCTCCGCGTGGGCCCCCTGGAGCCGAACCGCGAGGCCGTGCTGCGGACCAGCACCGACCTGCCCACCGGGCAGGTGCTCTACTCGGACAGCAACGGCTACCAGACGCAGCGCAGGCCCTACCGGCGCTACGCCAACAACACCATCGCCCGGGTACGCCCGCGGCGCCCACGGGTGCAGCCCTGAGGGCGCCTCCCCGCCGGCACGGGGCCGCAGAGGCCCTGGGGACAGCCTGTCTGGGCCCGGCCCGCGGGCTGTCGTTAGGGGCTGGAGACCCAGGCTCCGGCCAACCTGGCGCCTGCACCCCGGGGCCACCGTGTGCTGAGGGAAGTCCCTGAGGGGCCTGTCCGTACCTCGGTTTCCTCTCCTGTACCGGGAGGGGCTTGTCAGAGAGCCGTTCTGCAGAGTGGGGGGTGGCACCTGGCCGGGGCCGAGCGGGACTGACCCGTGTTTGGTGTTCTCGGCCCGGGACACTGCGGGCAGCGGGTCACAGGGAGCAGGGCCCAAAGTCCGATGCCAGGGTCAGCCCCATAGCCTTTGGCCCCAGGCTGGGTGACCTTGGGCGGGTCACTTAGCTTCCCTGCCCCTGGCAGCCCTTGTGGGAATGGGGGTAACTCCTCGCCCCAGAGCCCCGCGGGTCCCCTGGGAGAACCCAGGCGAGGAGGGGTGCTGGGCACCTCGTACGTCCCCGACACGCCTTCGGGACCTCCCTCCCTCCCTCGGGGCCCGTCACAGCGCTGTGTCCCCGCCTGCTCTGCCTCCCCCCAGTTTCTGTTCCCCACTCTCTCTGTCTGCCGGCCCTCGCCCTCTGGGGCGGGCCCCGATCTGGGTCATTTAGTCTGTCAGCCCCGGGACATCCTGCCCCGGGGGACCTGGCCTGTGGGGCCCTTCCACGGCCAGCATGGTCGGCCAAGGGCCCCTGTCGGGCCCGTATCGCCCACCCCCGGCACCCGTGTCCAGAGCGCGTCTCTGCACCCCGTTTACAGGAGGACAGAGGGAGGCCTGAGTGGGGTCAGTTCCCCGACTCATGCGGCGGGGGGAACGGGGGAGCCAGACGTGAGTCCCCCTCTGTCTGCCTGCCTCCGGGCTCAGAGCCCCTCCCTACGCCGCCTCCAGCTGCTGCTGCATCTGTGCCGGGGGCTGGCCGGGGTGGCCAGAGGTGACCCTGGCTTACCCTTTGCCCGACACCCCCGGCTATGTTGCGCCCCCAGAACTACTACCCCATGGTGCAGTCGGCCCACATCGAGGACGGCAGGAGCAGGCTGGTGCTGCTGTCGGAGCAGGCGCACGGCGTCTCCAGCCCGGGGAAGGGACAGGTGGAGGTAGGAGGAGGCCCGTCTCCCCACCCCCGGCGCCCCCAGGTGCCAGGGGCGTCACCCCACCCTTCCCCGCAGGTCATGCTCCACCGCCGGCTGCAGAACAACCTGGAGCTGTCCCTGGACTACGACGTCACACTGGACGACAACTCGGTCGCCCGCCCGGTGCTCTGGCTCCTGCTGGGACCCCGGCCAGAGACTGCCGGCCTGCAGCAAAGGAGCGCGCTGGCCCTGCAGCACCGGCCGGTGGTGCTGCTCGGGAGGCTGACCAGTACGGGGTGCCCAGAGGGAGCCAGCTGGGCCGGGGTGGCCCTGGGTGGGGCGGGGCAGGCTGTGGAAGTGCAGGGCCCGGTCCCCTCCTGAGGCAGGAGGTCCTCACGGGTGTCCTCTGAGGAGACGTGGCCAGGCAGGTCCGGGCCGCAGGGCAGGAGGGAGCGGGGCTGGGGAGGGCCTGGTGACCTGGTGACCTGTGGGATTAGGGTAGTGAGACGCTGCAGGCCGAGGTGAGGTCATGGGTCCGCACCGAGAGAGTCACCTAAGTCCTGCCGTTTGGCAGAAGAGGACCCTGGAGGAGCAGCGGGGGGTGCGGAGCCCGGGAAAGCTCGCGGATGGACAGGGAGCTGGCAGTGGCCTGGGCCTGTGGCAGGCAGGGCAGCTCCGGGCCCCCCCGGGCACCCCCCTCCCTCCCAGCACTGCCCTGAGCACCCACCCGTTCCCCGCCAGGTCCCATGCTGCAGGTTCCAGGAGCGGGCTCTGATTGGCTAGCAGCAAGGGCTGCTCCTGGGTCGGTCAGTGGTCCTTCCCGGCAAAGGCAGTCTTTCCCACATGGGGGACAGGCTGTGTCTGGGCGAGCTCCGTGGTGGCCGTGGTCGGCTCGGTCCAGCGGGCCCCACTCTGGTCTCTGTTGGAGCAAGTGAGAGAAACCCCACGTGAATGTCTGAGCCATGGAGACTTTATTCTGAGGCTCCGTAGTTGAGGGAAAGGCAGAGGTATAGCTGGGACAGGAAGCTGGAACCTTCACGAGACTGTCCCCCTCCCTCCTTTTGTCACCTGTGTGTCTCTCTGCCTGTGGAGCTTCTTCCTCCCAACCTGGGACGTGGCTGTGAGCAGCTCTGGGCCACAGGTCTTCTCCCCACAGAGGAATCGAGGCTTGGACGTTGGGTCTCAAGGGCTAAAGTCCCAGGGAAAGTTCCGATTGGTCCTGATGGGATCATGTGACCCAAGCCTGGACCAATCACTGTGGCCTGGGGTCCTGTGGGGACATGGCAGCTCCAGCTGCAGCCCAGAGTTGAGAGGAGCATTTCCTAGAAGGAGGAGGAGGGTCTGGGGGGTCTTCTGAGCAGAGAGGGCGCAGGTGACCAGATGAGAGAGGGGCTGGCACCCCAGACCCTGCACGGAAAACAGGGCCCTGTGTGAGCTCCTCGTCTGATCTGGAACAGGCAGCGACCTCTCTGGCCTTAGTCTCCCCGTCTTAGTTTGAAGTGGCTGGACATGAGATTCAGGGTCCGTCCAGCTCTTAGGCTCATCCTCTGAGCAGCTGGACATGTGGGAGGAGGGGCTTTTGGGGGGAAGGGCCTGGGGGAGCAAAGGCCAGGGTGGGAACCTGGGCGGGGGGTCAGGGCCTGCAGCATGGGCTGCTGGTGGCGAGGCTGGGGGTTGTCGGCTGTGACGGGACCACGGTGTGAAGAGCTCCAAATGCCCTGTGCGGGGGGAGGGGTCTGACCCCACACCCTCTCCCTCACCCAGCTGTCTGCTTTGCAGAGACTGGCCAGAATCGCTTGGCCCCCCGTCAGCAGGAGGCCGTGACGCTGCCCCCCAGCCTTCACCTGCAGACGCTGAGCATCCCCGGCTGGAACTACAGCTCCAACCACACGGAGCACCTGCAGAGACTCCAGACAGGTGAGGCGTGTGGCCCAGGGCTGGACTCCCCCCACCCTCATGCCCCCTGCGCACAGTTGGCTCTGCAAGGCCACCTGGTCCTTTACCTGCCAGATGGGGGGACTGAGGCCCACAGAGAGGCGTCGAGTAGCCAGGGGCAAGGTGGGCCTGGACCCGAGTCGAGGACCTGCCCGCACGGTCCTCCCGTGGATCCTTCCTAAGCCACCTCTATCTCTAGACCGCTGTCCCCACCCTGCCCAGCCCCGGGGCTGCACTCGGGTGCTGCTGCCTCCCCGGCCCCTCCGGTGGTCCTGAACGGCTGACCCCCGCCCTCTGAGCTCCGCTCATCTGACTGTCCCCGACTTCTGCTCATTCACCGAACAAGTGACTCTTGTGCTGGGAACCGGGGAGGGGCAGCAACCAAGGGAGCAATGTCTCTGCCCACCGAGCTCCCCGTCTGGCGGGGAGCAGTCGTGTCGCCGCAGTGATGACGGTGACCAGAGGGGGCTGACGCTGGCCAGGGCCTGGCTGGTCCTGCGGTGCCTCACCGGCCCCTTTGCCCTTGAGCAGCTCAAAGGCAGAGCGGACTGCACCGCAGCCACTCTCGGGTCCCCAGAGCTCCCCCCGGGACCTGGTCCCCACAGAGTAAGTCTGTGCAATTAAGAAGAGGAAAAGGAAGAGGATGATGACTGACGTCCTCACTCACATGCCCACCAACATGCTCACCATCACCCTCATCACCACCCTCACCACCGCCCTCACCACCGTCCTCACCACCGTCTTCACCACCGTCCTCACCACCGCCCTCACCACCGCCCTCACCACCATCCTCACCACCGCCCTCACCACCGCCCTCACCACCGTCCTCACCACCGCCCTCACCACCATCCTCACCACCGCCCTCACCACCGCCCTCACCACCGCCCTCACCACCACCCTCACCACCATCCTCATCACTGTCCTCACCACCACCCTCACCAGCGTCCTCACCACCGCCCTCACCACCGTCCTCACCACCGCCCTCACCACCACCCTCACCACCACCCTCACCACTGCCGCCATGACCAGGGGCCCAAAGCCTCGCCAGGCCCGGATCGTGTCCCGGGCCCTACCAGGATCACGTAGAAGAGATTTTATAAACTTCTGCTGCCATGACCAAGGGCCCCAGGCTCTGTCTGTGCAGACAGCCCGTGCTCGTCCCCCACCCAGCGGGGCCGCAGGGAGCCCCTTCGCACTGTGGTCCCCAGGGACCCGTTGATGGAGGCTGTGGGTACCACCTGCTGCCTTGGTCCTGGCGACTGGCAGGCGATGCGTCACCTCTGCTCGCTCTGCACTGGCCCCGGGTTCTGTGGCCACACGGCACTTGACAGGGGCAGAGAAGGAGAGAAAATTGCAGAGACTGGGAGCCTGGAGGGCAAGGCCATAACAACAACAACTGAGGACCGAGACCCCCCAGACGCCAGCGTCAGTCACCCCTTAGAGTCACTGGGCTGGGCGGGATCCTCCCCTGGGTGCAGTGGCCGTGTGTGTCCCCGGCTCCGAGCCTGGGCGTCCTTGTCCATCGGGGGAGGCCCGGTCCGCTGCCCCCGGGAGCGTGAGGGTGTGAAATGGAGTGCGTGTGTGACGTGCCGGGTTCACGCGGGGTCCTCACGCCGACCCCTCCTGTCCCAGGCCGTCGAGGGCAGCCCGAGGCCGACCTCCGCCGCGTCCTGCTGCGGCTGCACCACCTGTACGAGGCGGGCGAGCACCAGGACCTGTCTCAGCCGGTGACCGTGGACCTGAAGGTACTCCGCCCCCTCCCACATCCCGCTGCCTGGCCACATGTCCGGCCTCCTGGGGGGACCTTGAGCCGGGAAGGCACTTTCCAAGGGCGACAGCCCTGACTTGGAAGTGTCCGAGGTGCATCAGGACACGCTCGCAAAGGACCCAGCGTGGGCTCCGGCGGGCCCGCCCCGTGCCCCCCACCAGCGCCCCGCCAGACCGCCCTCCTCCCCAGAGGGTGCTGAGAGACGCCTCGGGCCTCCCCCAGCGGCACTCCACGAGGGGCTGTGCACTGTCCTTTGTCTCCTTTCCTACTCCCGACCTTGCTGTGGGCGTCTCCGATGCCCAGGTCCTCCGTGGAACCCGGAGAGCCCTAACGAGCCACCCGAGCCTTCCTCTGCGGTGCCTTCTGGAGCACCCCCTTTCTCGGTGCTTAGCACCAAGGGGGTCGGGGGTCAGGGGACGGCCCCTTCCTCACCTGGCTCCGCCCCATGGGCCCTCAGAGGCTGAGCGCAGGCAGGTCCGAGCCACGCGTGCCCGGGTTGGAGCGAGTGTGTCCGCGGGGGAGACAGAGGCAGCGCCTGGACGCCGGGCACCCTGTGCCGCTCCGGGGGGACAGGCGAGGCTCGGGGACCCTTAGCGGGGCAGATGGGTGGGTGGGCACCACGTGCTGCTTCTCCACGTGGACGGTGCCGGTCAGGGCGGCCAGAGCGGCCTCGGTTAGGAACGGGGCTGGCTGTGAGTGACAGCTGCCGGCTGAGGCACGGGCCCGGGGCTTTCTCGCCGGCCGGCGTTGGGGGTGGCTGTGTCTGCCCGCATTCAGATGCCTGATGCCATCCTCAGGGGCCCGGTCCCCTGTGTCCTCCCACCCAGCTGTCCTCAGCCAACTGCCTCTTTCTCTTCCTGCTGCTGGCCTGTGGTCACTCCCTGGTTCAGGCCTCACGAGCAGGTGTAAGACCAAAGTGTCGGGGGTGGCCCTCTGCGCATGCGCACCCTCCATCAGCACAGGGAGCCGCTCCCCGGCCCCCCCGCCCTCCCGGTCAGCAGACTGTCCCTGCCCTTGGACGTCCGGTCGGGCCGCCTGCCCCGTCTCTGCACGGGGTGTCCGGGCGGAGCTGCTGGGCAAGGGGGGTGGGCAGCCACGACTGGCTTCCCCCTGGGGCGGCTGTGGCCCCCACTGGGCATGGGGGCTCGACACCGGAGGGGGGTTCTGAGTGTCCGTGTGCTCCTGGGACCCACACCCAGCTGGGCGCCTGGGAAGCACGCTCCTCCCTCCCGCCTCAGTTTCCTCACCTGTGAAATGGGGCTCCCGCCCTGAGCCAGAGCATTTCCTGTGGGGATGAAACGGGGTGCGTGCTGGGCTCTGGGTGGCCGCCCCTGCTGCGGGGTGTGCTCTGCTTGGACCTGGACCCTGGTGGCTCCCCCCGCCCCCCGCCCACCTGCCCTGCTCTCCCTGCAGTCCGTGCTGCGGGGGCTGGGCCCCGTGCTGGCGGTGGAGGAGCGCTCGCTCACGGGGACCTGGGACGTGGGCTCGCTGCAGCGCTGGAGATGGCGGACGGAGGACGGAGGTTCGGGGGCCCCTGGTTCCGGCGCTGGCTGCCCCTGGTCCCCGGTGCTGGCCCCGGGGGCTGCGTGACCCAGGGCAGGCTGCCCGCCTTCTCCGACGGTGCAGCCCTCCTGGGCCCACCGCAGGAGGCTGAGAGGGGCTTCGGGGTGGCGTCCGCCCGCTGGGGCTCCCGCCCCCGCCCATGCCCTGGGCGACCCAGGCTCGCAGCTGCGCCTCGAGTGCTCTCAGTCCGCTGTGCTGTGCCCCTCTTGGCGCGGGTCCTGCCGGCTCCGGCCGACCACAGGCCGCCTCGTGCCTCCCAGCCTTCGCTCCCGCTGTCCCCCCGCCGGCAACGCCCTTGTCCCGTCACTCTGGCCAGTCCCACTCAAGCCTCCACCAAGGCCAGGGCCGGGCCGGGCGCCCCCTCTGCTCTGCCTGCCCCCGTGATTTCTGTCCCACGCACCTACCTCCTCTCGGTACCCCCACACTGGGCACGCTGGCGGGTGCTCAGGTGGACGTCGAGGCTGTGGGGGTGAATGGGCGAATGGACGGGAGGGAGGAGGGGTGGGTGGGCAGTTGGAGCCTGAGCCCCAGGGTGTGACTTCGGAGGGAGGAGCCAGTGAGATAGATAAACGGCAGCCCCAGGGGCCTCCGTGAGAAATCCGGAGGCCTTGAGTGCCGTGCAGCAGGGGAAATGCGGCCGGGTGGGACCAGTGTCCACCTCCAGCTGTCCCTCCCCCTCAGGCGGGGCCCTAGGGGGAGGGCAGCAAGAGGCCCACTGGCAGGGGGAGTCTGGGCAGGGGGGCCCCGTCACCTAATGCATCACCAGCGGAGCCACAGCAGGCTGTAGGCAGGTGTGGTGGTGGCGGGGGCGGGGGGGTGTCCTGGGGAGGCAGGGGCTCCAGGGGGCAGGACCGGACTGACCGCCTCTGCCCCACCCCAGGCGGCTCCAGGCCCCCGCCCCAGGAGGGCCCCACGGTCACCATCCACCCGAAGGAAATCCGGACCTTCTTCGTTCACTTCGGGACGCAGTGAGCGCGAGGCGGACTCTGGGCACACGGCTGCCTGGGGCCCCCAGGGGAAGGGGCCGGACCCAGGCCAGGAGAACAGCGAGGAGGGGCAGCGGGGCGGCTGCCGTCGGGTTGGCGATGGCGGGAGGTGGTCAGACCGGGGCTTCTTAGTTTTTGAAATAAAAATGCATCATAAGGACCTGGTTCTCCTCCTGGGCCTCTGGTGCCGGCCCTCCTCTCCCATCGCCTGGGGATGTCCTCTCTCCCCCCCCACCCCCCACCCCAGCTCCCTGTTTGTCCACAAAAGTCAGAGGCAGGCACAGCGGGGGGCCCATGGAGGCCGCATGGGCAGCCGCCCGCAGGCCACGGGGCTGCACGGCTGTGTGACTGGCGAGGTGGGGCGCAGGCGCTGGGGCCCCTAGGGGACAGGGGCTCTCCACAGTCTGCGAGGGTGCGGGGCTTGGCTTCTGGCTTCTTGGCTATGGGAAAGCCGGTCCCCGGGCTGGGCTGGGAGCTGCGGACAGACCGCGAGGACCCACGTGTAGGATGACCCGCATGTGGGACACCCTGCGGGACACCCACACCCCCAGGCCCCCTCCTGTCCGGGACAGACACAGCGGGAGGCCACGCCCTCCTGCCCTGTCCCCCGCCCCTCCCCTGGGAAGGCCAATGGCACTGTGACAGAGAACACTGAAGGCCTTCTGCCGTGGACCCAGGGCCGTGTACGGAGGGGACGGGGGCGGGGAGGGGGGGGACAGGCACCAGGGGGCACGGAGAGGACGGGCGTCTGTGAGACGCGTCTTGTGGCTGAAGCTTTGACCCTGGCTGGCTGCGTCCTGAGCACAGACACGGGGACCTTCTTTGTGTTTCTGTCCACCATCCATCACCCCAGGGACCCAGGTGGCCCTCGGTGGGCCGTGCTGGAAACGGTTCGGCCGAGGGTCTGGGGCCGGTCTGTCTCATGTTTAAAGCCCACTCAGGGCAGGGACCTGGGGCCTGTGGGGGAATCTCGGCGTGTTCAGGGTCACGTTGCGAGGCCTCCCTTGACCAGCGGGGGGAGCCCTGGGCCCTCCCTCCTTGTCACCCAGAGTGGCTTCGGGCCCCTCACACGAAGCTCCCCGTGCTGTGCTGTGTCTGTGGGCTCCGCCCTGGGCCCTGGCGGGCACGATCCAGAGCCCTCCAGCACCCTGGGGTGGGGGCTCTCGACCCCTTAGAGTAACCCAGAGTCCTCCCTTCGCTCCCTGTCCCTCCGCCTGTCCGTCTCCAGCCCCCGTTTCCTCTGCCTCAGTCACATCAGCCCTGTTGGATTTTCCTCTAACTCAAGAGCACAAGCCCCCTCACAGGGCCTTTGCACGCGCCGTTTCCCTGCACGGAAGCCTCCTCCACACATACCTGCCCGGCTCCCTCCCCCCTGCGCTCAGGCCTCTGCCCAGACAGCCACTCCCTGCCGGGGAGGAGAGAGCCGGGAAAGCCGGCCCCATCTCCCCAGCACACCCAGCCGCTGGCCAGTCACGGAGGCAGGGCCGACCAGGGCAACTTCTCAGCACCCACGGGCGAGAAACCTGCAGACCCCCAGTTACCTACCTCCCTGGGAACACAGGGGCCCAAAGAACTACAGCGGTTTGCCCCAGATGGGGGTGTGCCTGTGCAGAGTTCGGGCCTCGGGCGTGAGAGCGGGCCCCTCAAACTGACGACCTGCTGAGGGTTTTCCTTCTCCGACCCGCGGTTTCTGGACATTGGCCCGCGAGGCAGTGCAAGCGCTGGCTCCTCAGGTTCCTGAGGCCTGGGTGGGACACCCTCCCTCGTGCTTGGCGCGGGGCCGGCGCGTGGTGGGCACTCACACCTGCGGGCCGCGCTTCCCGAGTCCGTCTGACCCCAGGGCTCAGCGCTGGTGCTGCGCATTTTATACCGTTTACCCTGAGAGCACACCGTGAAGTGCACGCGGCATCCTCAGGGTGCACAGGAGGACACCGAGGCTCAGAGAGGTCGGCTAACCTGCTGAAGGTCACACGGCCAGGAAGGGCTGAGTTGGGACTGCCACTCACGTGGTGACAGGACACACACCGCCTGTCATAGGCTGTCCATGTCACCTGACACCCATTAGGTTTTTGTACAGCCTTGGACCGGGGCAAGGCCAGCACTGTGCTGAGGACGCGGGCCCTGTTGGGTGCGCGCCGCTTCTGCTGTTTACGTGGGGTGAGTGCCTCATAAAGGCTAGTCGCTCTGGCGATGATAGTAGTGGTGGCAGCGGTGATGGTGGTAGGGATGGTGATGTTGGTGATGATGATGATGGGGATGGTGGTGGAGATGATAATGGTGATGGTGGTGGTGGTGGTGATGGCGATGATGTGATGGTGGTGGTGATGGTGATAGTGGTGATAGTGGTGATGTTGGTGATGTTGGTGATGTTGGGGATGATGGTGGTGATGTTGGTGAAGATATAATGGTGATGGTGATGATAATGATGGTGGAGGTGGTGATGGTGATGATGGTGGAGATGATGTTGGTGATGGTGATGGTGATGTTGGTGATGATGCTGATGGTGATGGAGATGATGATGGTGGAGATGATAATGATGGTGATGGTGATGATGGTGATAGTGGTGATGTTGGTGATGGTGGGGATGATGGTGGGGATGATGGTGGTGATGTTGGTGAAGATATAATGGTGATGGTGATGATAATGATGGTGGAGGTGGTGATGGTGATGATGGTGGAGATGATGTTGGTGATGATGGTGATATTGGTGATGATGCTGATGGTGATGGAGATGATGTTGGTGGAGATGATAATGGTGATAGTGACAAGTGATGAGGAAAAGGCTGGGGATGAGTTGTCCGTGGGTCCAGGGTTCTGTGCAACGACACCATGCGTACAAGGGTGGTAATCGACAATTGTAAGGTCTAATCACTGTGGGTTTCACTGCAGCGAGTTCAGTTCTAAAATGAACAGGTCGTCTTACCACACCCCCAGGTCCGGTCTGGGAGGGCTGGGCTCGCGGACTCCCGACCTCCCGGCGCTCGCTGGTCCCAGCCGGGCCGTGTGGGGACCGAAGCTCAGGACCAGGACCTCCGTGCTTTACTGTGTCTTGGGGAATTTTTCAAATTATAGAATTAATTTTTCTCTCAATGGGAGGATTTTTAAAGGCTTGCTGTAATTAGTATAATTTGGTGACATCTGAGAGCTGGAGAATGTTCCAGAGAACACCACCTCCCGATTCGACTGCTCACTCACTCATTAAATCATTCGCTCACACACACTGAACACTGAACAAGCACTACTCAATAAACATGTTCAATTAAAATTTTTTATCCTTGCAAGAGGACTTTTAAATTTCTTTTTAGAGAGAAGGGAAGGGAGAAGAAGAGACATCGATGCGAGAGAGAAGCAGCATTGATTGGTGGCCTCCTGCAAGCACCTGGACTGGGGCTCAATCACGGACCTGGGCATGTGCCCTGACCGGGAATTGAACCTGTGACCCTTTGGTTACTGGGCAACACTCCAACCAGCTGAGCCACACCGGCCAGGGCAACCTGTTCACCTTTGACAACCTCACGTATTAGTGAATAAGTCTCAGTACTCGCCCGCCTTGCTTTTCAGTTCAGTGTAACAGACAGACCCCAGGATGAGGTGGGGTCTGCGGGAAGCGCAGGACGGAGACACCCTCGGGGAGCTGCCCTTGGGACCTGAAGGGAGAAGTCCGCAGTGCCCGGAGCCGGGAGGGAGGAGGGAGGAGTGCGGGGAGGAGGAGGAGGAGGGGGGAGTGAGAGCAAGAAAGGCTTGCTGGGAAACCACAGGCTCCTGCGGGAAAGTCCGGCAGGCCTTAAGGTAGGTTAGAGCTGCACCAGCCCGGGCGCTCAGGTGATGCCTCAGGTGATGCCTGGGGGCACCCGAACATGTTTGGGATAAAAAAACGCCCAAAGCATCTAACAGCCCAACAGCTGGGGATCTTTGCTGTGCCGTTCCAGCACGTTCTGTTGATTTACGGCTGTTGCTAGGTAACCGAGTACACTGAAGCGGGTGTGATTCTAAGGCTTCGGGCACCTCCCGAGCGACCGGAGAGCCACAGAGAGACAAAACCATTAAGCAGCTGCAGACGGGGGCGGGTGGGGTGGGGGCGCTCTCAGCGCAGCCCAGAGGGCCGGGGCGCTGTTGGAGAGGCAAGTGGACCGCGTGCCCCGGGTGCCGCCCCTTCACCGCTGCCTTCGCGGTCCCTCCGCTGCACGCCCCGGCCACCGCCGCTGACCCGGCTTCGCCGGCAGCGAGACGGGCGCGCGTTCATCTTTTATTTTGCAGTAAATTGATTAGCACGTGTCGGCTTGCTCACACAGCACGCGAGCGTGCGGAATGCGTGAAGTGTGTAATCTTGATGGGCAGGATTAATTGTCTTGGTTTTCCATTACAAATGGCTCCCGCCTCCCACCAGCGCCATTCACGGGCTGAACACAGCCTGACACGGGCCGTGCGCCCCCCCCGGGTTCAAGTGTGACAAGACGGAAGTCCTCCCCCCGCCGAGCTGACATTCAGACAGGGGTGGGGGCGGGGAGACAGACACTAAATAATGGTCATAATTAAGAAGCAAATGACACCTTACGTTAAAAGCAAAAAGGAGAGTACAGCTGAGTGCAGGGGCCAGGGGTGGGGGGCTCAGGGGGCATGTTGCAGTTGTAGGTAGGGGTCCCGGTCGGCCTCATGGAGGAGGCGACACTTCAGCAAAGCTTTGGAGTGAGTGAGTGAGTGAGTGAGTGGATGAGTTTTGGAGTGACTGAGCCCTGCAGACGCCCAAGGAAAGAGAAATCCTGGCGGAGGGCTCACCTCCAAGGCGCAGAGGCCCGGAGGCAAGCTGGGAAAGGGCAGGGAAGGCAGTGTGGCTGGAATGGAGGGAGCTGGGGGCACTGGGGAGACAGAAACAGGTCCCGTAGGGTCCTCAGGCCACTGGGGCACTTGGAGGGGAGGGGAGCCACCACCCCTGGGTGGCCCTTTTGTGCCAGGGGCCGTGCTGGGGGCTCTGTGCCCTGAGAAGTATGTGCTCACCCACCCAGCATGTGGACAAGCGGGCTGAACCCCTGGGGTGGCAGGGGGGTGGGGCTGGCCTGAGCTGACTCTCCGAGCCTGGACTCAGCCCTGCACCTGCTCGCTCCTTCCCCGAAGGCTCCTACCCTGCTGGTCAGGGCCACACAGGGTGGGACTCACAGGGGGCACAGGGTGGCTGACTGTTGGCGGGGACCGAGGACCCGGGGCGGGCAGCTCAGGTCAGAGGCTGACCCTTCCCTGAGCCTCCCCGTGTGACTGGGAACCAGTCTGCCTGTTCCCTCTCTTCCACCCCAGCCGGGAAGACGAGACACGGAGAGCTGCCTCACAGACACAAACGGGGTCACGGATGACGCCCCACTGGCCCAGGGCCGTGCGAGGAACAGCCGCTCACCGGATGCGCTTCTTCAAGTTCACATGGGTCACGGGACAAGTGCGGTTGCACTAAACAGGTTTTTTTTTTTTTTAAGATTTTATTTATTTATTCTTAGAGAGGGAAGGGAGGGAGAGAGATGAAGAGAGAAACATCCATGTGCGGTTGCTGGGGGTTATGGCCTGCAACCCAGGCATGTACCCTGTCTGGGAATCGAACCTGCGACACTTTGGTTCGCAGCCCGTGCTCAATCCACTGAGCTACGCCAGCCAGGGCTCAACCGCACAGTTTTTCCAGGTGATGAATCTGGGGGCAGGTGAGGTGCCCACCGCCCGCTGCCAGGCTCACTGGGCCCCATCCTGTGCTCCCACTGGCCCCTGCACGAGCAGGACAAACACAGGTGGCCTCTATGCCACCATGGTCTGTGGTCACCTGGAAGGTTTGCTGTCCACCTGTCCCCCAGGACAGTAGTTTCTTTGGGACCTTGAGGACAGGAACGTGTGTCACTCGCTGGTTTCTGCCCCATGTCTATGCAGGCCTGATCCTTGAGGGCGATCAATAATTTCTAATTAAACTAATGAATGCTGAATCAATGCGGTTAAGGACTCGGTGATGACCTCAAGCACTGAAGTCATCAAGGAAGGCTCCATGGAAGAGGTGTCATGAGGGGAGGGCTTGGAACTGCCGCTGGGGATGAAGAACTTGTGTCCCCAGAGCAGAGCCTGGTCCTGGCCGCCGCGCTGAGCTCTTGCGAGCCTGTCCTCAGGGGGCTTGGGGGCTTCCTCCGCTGCCCCCACCAGGCCCAGCAGGGAAGTAAGCATGGGCATCGGGCCTCCTGCACCCTCTCGCAAGGGCCGGGCCGGCTGGACGAGTGGAGGCCGCACACCCGCCGGCAGTGCTGTGAACTACTGATCACGCCAGAGGGTCACGTGGGGGGAGGTCGCTTCCCGCCCAGGGCCCGCTGCTTGATGCTGCTTAATTGCCTGTTTTCCGAGTTCCCCTGGGCTGGCCTGGGACTGGCGCCGTGCCCCGTGATTTTGCTGGAATCCAGTCTGGGGGTGGAGAAGGGGTGCCGCCCATTATTACTCTTTGGTGTTGCGTTCGCAAACTCTGGGTGGGATGGATTCAGGTGCTTGCTCCGGGGGACCTCCTGCCCTACCTGGCGTGGCAAAGAGCCGCTGGTCTGTGCTCGCTGGTCCCCCAAGACTTGACTGCCCCGTCTGAGCGGGGGGCTGGCAGGATCTGAGGATGAGGGGCAGCGCCTGGGGGGCTGGGCTCCGTGCATACCGCCACCTCGAGTGCGCGCGAGGCATCCCAGCAAGCGAACATCCCATGCCCCCCTGGGGCACCGGATGAAGAAACGGATTCTGGAAGGAAAATGTCAAAAGCTGGTTGCAAGGACCCTTCCGCCCCTCACCCCCTCACCGGGGCGGGGGGTAGGGAAGGTTAGGGCGGGGGAATGGAAGGTGGTGGGCTGCTCCCGGTGGGGCCATGCAGGCAGTGGAAGGCCCACGCGACCTGGACTCGCTGGGGACGAGAGGCGGTCAGGAGACGCGGGAAACAGGAGACGCGGGAGGTGAGGCTGCCGCCGGGGTGACAGGCGGGCGGCTTCGCAGCCGACCTCTCCGCGAGCAGAAAGCGCGCGCACTCCAAAACGGCGATGCAAAGCCTGGTCTCGCACGCGCGAGAGGCAGCGACGTGGCCGTCCGCCGTCATTGCAGGTGTCACGCGCCGGCCCGGACCGCGTGTGCGGTGCTCTTCCGCGGCCGCAGCACCGGGGTCTGTCCGCAGCAGCGGCGGGTGGACCCGTAACCACGGCCAGAGTTTGCAGGGACCGTCATCCGACAACCGACAAAACAAGCGGCGGAAAGGTGCGAAGAAACAGGAAACGCGAACGACCCTGGCATCGCTGGGACTGAGTTTCCGCTCCCAGAGCGCTCCGCCCCGCCAGGCCGAACCCGCGTTCCTTCCCAGCGCACACCCCTCAGACACTCGGCCAAGTGGGCCGGGCTCTGGGCCACGGAACACCTTTCAGTGAACGTGAAGGGGTTTGAGTCACCGAAAGTGCGGTCTCTGCTCCAGTTGAATTACTTTAGAATTACTGAGAAGCGGCTCTGGAAAATTTCCAGATATTGGGAATGTCTCTGACATTACATTTCTATATAACTCATCCATCCACCAGGAAACCCGCAGGGAAATGAGAAAGTATTTTTACCTCGATGAAAATGAACACACAATGTTTCACAGTCTGTGAGCTGGCACTGAAATAATAGAGGGACTTGGTAGCCTGAAACACCTATATTGGGGGAAAAAACTCAAGTAAATTACCTAAGGTTGCACCTTAGTGAGCTAGAAAAATAAGAGCGAGTTAAACCCAAAGCAGTCGGAAGGAAGGAAATAGTGGGAATGAGAACACACGTTGATGAACTGCAGAGCAAACATAACAGAGAAAGTCAGTAAAGCCCCAAACCGATGCCTGGAGCTTTCCCTGTAAAGCAGAGAAAGCTCTTGCCAGACCCCCCAGGACAACAGAGGAAAAGGTGGCATGACCAGCGTCAAGAAGCAGAGGGTGACAGCGTGACAGGTCCCACAGCTGGTAAACGCGCAGCAAGGGAACTCTGTGGACAGCTTCCTGCCGTGAGTCGAACACTGTCGATGGAATGCGTAAACCACTGGAGAGACACGAGCTCCCAGAGCTTGCTGAGGGGGAAGGAGACGCCCGAGACGCCCTGTGACTGTTAAAGACGCTGAACGGACGACTCAGCACCTTCCCGAGAAGGAAGGAAGTGCCAGGCCCAGGTGTGCGTTGCGTCTGCTGATGAATGTCACCGAGCATTTAGGACGCGGGTCCTGCCGGTTCTACCGAACTCCTCCGGAATGTTCACGGGAAGGACACGCTTCCCAAGCCGTCCCGTGTGGCCGCGCTGCCCCGGCAGTAACGCCCACGGAGACGCGATGGGGAGGAGCACCGCAGACCGGCACCGGTGCTCCTCCTCACGGGCCCAGCGCCGCAGTCCCGGGCGGCCCCGCTCAGCGCCCCGGAGAGTGGGTGACACGCGTCCTGACCCGGCGGCTTCGTCCCGGGTGTGCGGGGCGGGCTTGACGTCTGGAATCCGGCCAGTGTGAGCCACCAT
Source organism: Phyllostomus discolor (assembly GCF_004126475.2). NCBI lineage: Eukaryota > Metazoa > Chordata > Mammalia > Chiroptera > Phyllostomidae > Phyllostomus > Phyllostomus discolor. Next base: position 2,889,318 of record NC_040903.2, read on the forward strand.
GTTAACAATAGAACACCCACACAGTCACCTCGGTAGACACACACAAGTCACTGGACACAACCCGAGCTCTTTCTGATGACAGTATCTCAGCAAGCTGTGGGGAGAGGTGAACGTCCTCCGTGTAGCGAGGGATGTCTCCGGAAAACCTGCGGACTCCGTGGGGAGCCACCGGGTGCTGTCCCCCGAGGCCGGGGACAAGGCGAGGGCGGCCACCTGGGCCGGGGCTGTTCGGCCTTGTGCTGGAGCTGGCAGCCAGCGCGATGAGGCAGGAAAGAGACATGGATGACACCCAGACCGGAAAGGGAGAAGTGGAGTCGTCCTTATTTACAGACGATGCGACTGTCTGCGGGGGCATCCAGTGGGCTCTACGGAAACCTCCAGGAATTAATAACGGTTTTCGCAAGTTTGCAGGATATAAGATCAACCAGAATTGGACACTTAAAAATACCATTTACAATGAGATGATGGTGGAACAAACCTGGCAGCAGACGGGAGAAGCCGTACAGGGAAACTGATGAAACGTGGCGGACAGGAACTGGAGGAGACCTCAGCGAGCGGGGACCGGCACTGCGCCCACGGGTCAGAAGACTCCATAGCAATAAGATGACGGTTCTCCCTAAACGGATCTACAGATGCAACACAATCCCCGTAAAGTCTCAGCAGGCTTGTGTTTGGAAACTGACAAACTCATTCTAGAATTCATATGGAAATGCAAAGGACCTCAGATAGCCAAAACGACTTGGAAAGAAAAGAGCAAATTTGGAGAACTAAGATGACCTCACGTCAAGAAGTTATTATAAAGCTCAGACATCGACACAGGTGGTGTCTGTGTGAACATGAGCAAACACGTCCGTGGAACAGAACGGAGGGTCCGAAATCCGACTAGCCCCCGCCCGGGAACTCGGTGGGTGGAGCCTGGCATTGTAACTGGGGGTGGGGGGCAGGGAAGGGCGGGCTGCTCAGCGGATGGCGGTTTGGGTCATTACGTGGAAATGACACAATCAGGTCTCTACTTCACCCCAGACGGAACAGGACGCTGTGAACGGGCCAAATTTAAATGTGAAAGAAAGACACTCTACGGCCCTTCTTTATGAGTCGGGAGGTAGAGAAGGGCTTATTGCATAGGCCACAAAAGGCAGGATAAAGACAAATGTCGATGCATGTCTCTGCATCAAAAGCAGTGGCTTTTGTAGGAAGGGAGGGCCGTAAACAACGTTAAGGGAAAAGCAACAAGGTAGAAGAGAATCTTTGCCACACACTCACACACACACACACACACACACACACACTCACACACGCAGACAGGGGATCGGCAGTAAACTCATACAAGAAGCTCCAGCAAGTCAGTGAGAAAAACGCCACATACCCCGGTGGTGGAACGGGCGACGGGAAGAACAGGCGAGGCACAGAGAGGGGCCGCCACCGGCCAGACGGAGAGACCGTCCACCGCACTGGCGACCGGAGACGCAAACGCAGCCATCCTCCCGGAGCGGCTGGCCCACCCACTCGCCAGGCACTGAAGTCCATTCCGAGCGTTACTCAGACCGCGACACGCCGCCGCCGCCGGCGCTGCTGGCACCCCGCAGGGCTGCGTTTGGGGGGCGGCCTCCCAGGCCGGCTGCATCCTCCTTTTCTGCTGTGGGTGGCAGTGACCGCACAGTGGTGACTCCACGATGAGTCGAACCTCTCACTTCTGTACGCTTTTCTGCACGCGCACCGCACGCCGATTAGAGCAGAGTCGGGCCACCGAAAGCCGGGGGCGACACAGCACTTTGGGGACCCCGAGAAGCGCATGACTGACAAGGCGGCCGAGCCCCAGGAGAAGCTGGCACCGTGGAAGGGAAGGGAAGGCACGGTGGGGCGGCCCACAGGGTGGCAGCTGCCGGGCTGTCCGCTCACGGAGGAGGCCAGCGACCGACCCGCCCACTGCCAGGGACAGGAAGGTCGTCACGGGGGCCGGCGGGCCGGAGTGTCTCTCTGGAGAGGAGCGGTGGGTGGCGGCAGGAAGCCAGGCAGGCGGGGCTCCGGGCGTGAGCGAGGGGTGGGGGGTGTGGCCGTGTCCCTCTGGACTGTGGTGGGGGGATGGGGAGGCAAGCACTCTGCTGGCCCCTGGGAGGGGGTGTGGAGTCAGGTTTCGCCTCGGGAAGACCGAGGGACACTGACGAGGTGCACCGTGTCACAGAGGTCCTGTCCGCTCACGCCTCCCACGCAGGCAGCCCCTCCCCCCACCTGCAGCCCCGTGCCCCGCTCCGCTCCTCGCCCACCGAGACCTGCAGGCTCCAGGTTCACCTGATCGTGTGGCCCTCGCCCTGCTAGGAGGGCGACCCCAGGGAGCGGGCGTGGTGTCTGCCCTGGTCTGCTCCCTGCCCTGTGCTGGGAGCGTGACTGCACACAGTAGATGCTCAACAAACCTTCGTGGGGAATGAGAGAGAGAGAGGGGAGGGGTCCTGATAGAGAGAGGCCGAGGGTGGAGGGCGGAGGGGCGGAGCCAGGAGCTCAGGCCGGTGCCCAGGGGCAGGATGACGCAGAGGAGGAAGGGGAAACAGTGGGCAGGGAGAGGTTGGGAGGGGGCAGGAGGTCGAGGGAGGGGTCTTGGTTCTGTAGGGGTGGGGGGCACTTCAGGAGAATGGAGGAGACTGCAGGGGTGTGGGTGGGGGAGTGGAGAGGGGCTGGTGCCCAGCCCTGGGGCCCAGTGAGGTCGGAGGTCACCGGCTCCAGGCACCTGGCTCCGAAGCTGACTCGGGTGGGTGGCTGTGTTGGCCCAGGACATCCCAGCGGGCAGGGTGGTGTCCTGGCAGAACTGACCGGTGGAGATCGTGGGATCAGGGGGTCTCCCCAGGATCAGAGAGGAGGGTCCAGGACCCGAATCAGGGAGAGGCTCAGCCTGATAACAACTGCGAGCATTCCGGAGTGCCGATGAGGCCAGCTTCTGCTGGGCCAGAGCAGGCCACGCCAACCCGGTGAGGCCGCCCCTGTGCTCACCTGCCCTTCACAGGTGAGGCCAGGCTGGCCCGGCCCCTGAGTGGTCAGCACTGGGACCCAGTCTGTCTTCCCGTGTCTGAGGCTGACGTGGTTTTGCTCTACTGAGCTGAAGAGGTGGGGGGGTGCAGAGAGGGGTCTTGTTCAGGATGTGGGGTGTGGGGGAGGGAAGACATGGATGTCAGCCTCCTTCACCCCCCTGCCCCCACCCCACCCCGCCCCCAGGGGCCTTGTGTTTACCGGTCCCTGCACTGAATCTGCACACCTGGTGGACTGCAGGCACGAGACAGGTCTGGCCACTGAGCATGCGCGCAGGTCGTGGCGCTGGCCCAGCCCCCGGCCTCTCCGGGGTCTTTCCTGCCCTTTCCATTCTGCTGTGCAGGGTACTGGGTGGGGCGGGGTGGGCGCTTTCACCCCCCCAGGCCCCCTGGGGCCCTTCTGTGGAAGGAAAGCCCAGCAGTAGCTGCGAACACCCCCTCCCGCCCCCCAGCATGACCCCTGGGGCAGGCGGCAGCTCCGGTCTCCCCTACTCCCTAACCCCACCCTCCTGCCCCGGCTGCAGCTGGAGGGCTACCTGGAGTCCCTGCCGAACCAGTTCGGAGGAGGAAGGAGCATCACAGAATCGGAACTGGGGGAGAGGGGCTCCGCCTCCCACCCACCCGGGCCTCCCGCCCCCAGCCCTCCGCCCCTCGGCCACCCCCCAGGCAGTGGACAGGTTTCCTCCCCTCCCTTTCCAAGGAGGGTTTGCTAAGCCCCCAGAAAAATACCGTGTGGACTGGTCATTCCTTCCCCAACACCTCTGAGGCCCCCACCTGGGCTGTGCTCCATGCCAGGGACTCTGTTCATCCAGCAAGGGGCCAGCCTGGAGGAGGTGGCCAACTGATGAAAGAAGGACAGATGTTTTGAGGGCCTGTGTTGTGCCAGGCACTGTGGACCCTGTGACTCAGGGTACACTGGTGAGGAGGGGAGGTGGGGGTGGGGGGGTGTCTCTGCCTGGATCGGGAGGAGGTGGGACCCCCATCTTTGCAGCCTGGGCTGTTTCAACACTGTTTCTCACCAGTGAGTGGAAAGGTGAGCGCGAGGAGAGACCTCGGAGCTCTGCCTGGGGGCCAACCGCCCCGCACCGTCATCCAGAGCTTTCTTTACCTCGCGGAGTGCTGACCGCGGGCTCCCCACCCCGGCACGCTCCCAGCCGCCCAGATCCCTCCCGCGGCTCCTGCTCTGCGCCCCGGGCGGCCCTCAGAACGCGTCCTCCCCACCCTCTCCCGCCAGTGAAGGGGACCTTTCCTCTCCACCCCTGTTCTCCCGGGCCCTGCCCTCTGCGCGGCGAAGCTGCCCATCTGCCCTCCCCTCTTCCAAACCCTCTCCAATCGGTCGTCTCCCCCGTCACTGCAGCACCTGGGCAGTCAAGGTGCCCCCGCAAAGCGCCGCTGACCAGCGCCCCTCCCCAACCTGGCCTCTCCTTCCTTCCTCCTGCGCTGGCGCACCCGGGCACCAAAGGTGCCCACCCGCGGGGGCCGGAGCGCGGAGGTGCCGTCTCTGCCGGGGCGCGGCTCCACCGGCAGGGTGCTGGGCGGCGGGCGCGCGGCGGGCGGCGGGGCCGCGGGGGCGGAGGAGCGGGCGGCGTGAGGGAGGGGCCTGCGACAGCGGCGGCGGCGGCAGCCCCAGCCCGCGCAGCCCGGCTCGGCCCCGGCTCGGTCGGCGCAGCGCCGCGCGCGTCCCCTCCCGCCGCCGCCGCAGCCAGGCGCCCCGGCACCAGGCCGCCGCCGCCGGGCGCACGGACGCAGCGCGCACCGGCCGGGATGCGCGCCCGGGCCCCGGCCCGCCCCCACCCGCGGCCGCCGCCCGCCCGCCGCGCACTCGCCTGACCGCGGCGCCCGCCCGGCCGCCCCTGCCTGTCCCCGGCCGCCCCCGGCCGCGATGCCCGCCCCCCGGGGCCCCGGCGGCCCGCGCCCTTGCTAGGCTGCGGCGGCATGGCCCGCGCGCCCGGCGCGACCTCTGCGGATTGCATCGGTGTGCGGCGGCGGGGCATGCCCAGGGCACCGGGCACGGCCTTCAATGGGCGAGGACACGGACACGCGGAAAATTAACCACAGCTTCCTGCGGGACCACAGCTATGTGACTGAAGGTAACGTACGTGTTGTCTGAGGCCCCCTCCGGCCGGCCGCGGCGTGGGGATGCCGTCGCACCGAGTGCCCTCCGAAGGTTTGGACCGCGCGCTGTGTGTCGTGTCCCCCCCACCCCACCCCCCCCCCCACCCCGGCCCGGGCCCCGGGGGGAGGGAGCCCCAGGGCCCCGGCCGCCGCTGCCCAGCCGCCCGAGGGGGCAGCGCCCTCCTCCGCGTCCCTCCGGCAGGCGCTTTCCGCCCCCAGGCCTGCGGGCATCCAGGACCCGCTGCGGCCGTCATTTTTAAAACGGCCGTCCCTGCGGCTAATCTGGGGAAGAAATGCGGGGAAATGTAATGGTTTAGAACCCCGGATTGCCATTTCTGCCCTGCCCAGAGCCTGCAGAATCTTCTAGGCTGCCCACTCCCCAGAGACCAAGAGGGACCCAGAAAAAAAAGCACGACCAGGTTCCCCGAGGGGCTGTGTCCTTGCCCCGCCCTGTGCCCCCAGAGGCCGGGCCCCCAGTGTGGGAGAAGGCGGCTGGCTGGGGGGTTGGTCTTTTATTCCTGGTGAATTATCCTGAGATAGAAGCAGCTGGCCCCAAACTGTCAGAATTTGCCAAAAAAAAAAAAAAAAAAAAAAAAAAAAAAAAGTGGGACATGCCGCTCTGAAGGGGGCCTGCATTTGAGTTCCCCTAAATTGTCTCTACCAGCCCAAGCCCGGCCCGCCCAGAGGCTGGTGGGAATCGGAGGGTCGACGCCTGTCTCTCACTGGCCGGTCACTTCCAGGGTCCCTCCGCGCCCCCTCCCCGTGCCCGGGGGCGGGCGGGGAGAGCTGCCGAGCCGCAGCGAGGGGCCTGCGGAGTGGAGCCCGGCGGTGCGGGCCGGGGAGCGCCAGCGCGAGGCGTCAGCCGGCTGCGGCGCGGACGCGTGCTGGAGGCCTTCCTGGGCTTAGGGACTGGAGCTCCATCCCCGGGGGCTGCCGGACTAGCTGCGGAAAAGTGTGGGTTTTGGGCAGGAGGTCCCCACCGATGCCCCAGGGGGAGGGGCCCAGGGCACCGCGTCCGCGGGGCTGGTGCGCGTGGGTGCCGGTGTCGCGGAACCTGTGTGGGCTCCGCGGCGGCGACGGCGACTTGACTCCCGAGTGGAGTCCCGCCGCGTTGCTGCCTGGCTTCGCCGGAAACGGAGGCGAGCCGGTGGCCGAGCCCTGCGGAGGCCGCTGGGGGTAGCGGGCTCCCAGGGCGTCCCAACCCCCAGAGCAGGGGCTGGGTGTGTCGCCTGGGCCTGGGGGTGCTGTGGGTGGCGCTTCCCGCTCCCGGGAGGAGAACCGTTGAGTCATGCTTGGCTGCTGGGTGTGTGTGGGGAGAGGGGGCTGGGCTGCCCAGGGCCAGGTGCGCGCCCTTCCCGGAGTTAGGGCCCCGGGAGCTGACAGGCCCTTTGTCGCCTGCCCTCCTGCCCGGGTGAGGTCGAGGAAGGATCAGCGCGTGCGTCCCCGCGGGTGGCAGAGGGTGCAAGGCCTCTGAGCTGCTGGCAGGGGCCTCAGTGGTCTGGCACCGGCCAAAGGGGATCTTGGCAGGCGCTCTGGTCCTGCTTTCTAGAGAAAGCCTCCTTTTCCCATCTCCACGTGGAGGATGATGGGAGGGCGCACAGGGCTTAATGATTGACAGTGAAAAGCCCCCTGCCTGACCCACGGGGGCAGGGGGGGGGGCATTCGCAAACATTAACTCCTCCTTCGTCCTCTCTGCCCCCCTTTCCTTCATGAGTTCACCAGCTCTTAGTAGGGGAGGGCAGGGGGCCCAGCGCAGAGTTAGGGTAGAAGGGCCGGTCTTTGCTTCCTCTTTATTCATGCGGCAGATAGGTCCTGAGCACCTACTGTGTGCCAGTCACTGTTTTAGCCCTGGGGACTGGTCAGAGACCCTGCCCTCGGGCAGCGCGTGCTCTAGAAGGGACTCCTGCGATGTGGTATGGAGGAGACCCTTCTCACCGCCTCAGTTTCCCTGTCTGCAAAATGGGCGCAACTAGTACCAGCCTGCCTGTGGGTCTCGGGGCTTCTGCGAGGGTCCGGGGAGATGCTGCAAGAGGAGCCCCCTTGGAATTAATTACACGTTGGCCGCTGAAGTGTGATGAGCTCCCATGGTGCCCTGGGGCCTCCCACAACATCCCCATGCCCCTCGCCCCAATTTTATAGATGGAGAAACTGAGGCATGGCCTTGGTCTGCACCCCAGACTGAGCGCCAGCTGTTCCAGGGCCCCGGGCCCAGGTGCCAGGGGTGCAGAGAGGGGCACAGTCCGAAGTCCCCGCCCTCAGGGAGGGCGGGCCTGGTGGGGCAAGCCACGGCAGTGATGATTCGAGTCAGAATTAGATGAGATTCCTGGCCTCCTCGCACGACCGCCGCCGTTCCCACCGTGGCACCCCCGTCTGCCCTGCTCCTGCCCGCGGTTCGCGCTCAGAGCACGGTTGCAGACATGGTGGGCAGAGGGCGCTGTGTTCAAATCCTGCTTCTGATGCCTCCCGTGCTGGGCGCCCTGGGACAAGTTACTGGGTCTTTCTGAGCCCCACGTCCTTCCTCTGTAAAGAGGGAGTTACTGAGGGCGTACAAGGTTGTTGGGACAATGAGTGATTGTGTTAAGACGGGAAGCACGCGGCCTGGCGTTGGGTGTGGTAGAAGCGTTGACTAAACTGCGCCGTTACAATGTAAAGTCTTGTTCCTGTAAGAGCTTTGTGAGCCAATAGCGGGTGCTGGGGGTTTGCAGAAGGCCCAGTGTCCCACTGCATGGTCCCCCGACGTGCCTCAGTACCCCCGGGGGCCCGATGCACTTCCCGTCCTCAAGTGGCCGGTTTGCTCATCTCCAGGCTGTTGCGCCAGCAGTGCCCTCTAGCCCTTGCTCCTCCCGTGGCTGACGCATTCTCATCCCTCAGCTCGCAGGTTCAATGCCATCTCCCTGGTGCGAGTCCTGCTTGAGTTTTTGGGTCTCTTGTAACATCTCAGACACCTTGGGGAGAGCATGGGTTCTGTTTTTTTTTGTTGTTGTTTCCCTAACTCTTGGCCCAGCTGGGCTGACTGAGGGTGGAGGGTTGGGCGTGGGTGCAGGGCACCTTGGGGCGCAGAGGACTTGGCCAGAAAGTGTGGGTGTTGGGGGGAGGACTGCAGCTGAGGCTCTCGGGGTACTGAGCAGACCCAGGCCCTCAGGGGGCCCTGGGGCTAGGAGAATGCCGGGAGGTGTGTGTCTGTCCTGACTTTTATCAAGAGTCAGACGCGGCCACGGGAAGGGTCCTTCCTGGCTCTGCTCTCTGGCCGCCACCGCGGACTCGGCTCTAGGGTGTGTGAGGCCGGTGTTCCTGGGCCAGACTGGACGACAGCCACCCCCCGCCCGCCACCCAGCGGTTTTCACCCCGCACGGCCGCGTCACCCAGCAGGGCTGCATCCACCCCACAGGGAGGTGTTTACCCTGCACAGCGCCTCTGGGTCTGGCCCTGGGGTGGGGGCCAGTGATGGACCAGACACAGGAGCTCACAGCCGGGGCCGTGGCCGGGGAGGTGGCTGGTGGCGGGTCCCTTTGGGAAGCAGTGGTCACCCCCAGACACTTCACTGGCTACCCGCTTTGGCGCATGTTCTTCTGCGGCCCCTGCTTTCCTTCCTTCCAGCATCTCTGCCCTTGAACTCGGCTGCGCACACGCGGCTTCGTTCGTTCGTAGGACACGCTCCTTCTCCGTTTCTCCAGGCCTTGCCCTTGCGGCCCTTGTGCCACGGGACTTCCAAGTAATCGTTCCTTTCTGCAGAGGTATCCTGACTCTGCAGCTGGGGGCGTGGAAGGGGCGTCGAGGAGGGGAGCGACTTGCCTAGGAGCTGGAGAGGTGGGGGGGGGCACAGGCCTGTCTCCATCCAGCATTTGGGGAGGGAGCCTCTACCACGTGGGATTGTCCCCATGTTTTGACCTGGTGCCCCGACAGCATCAGCTTCCTGCCCAGGCCTCAAGGACCCTGGAGAGGGGGTGCTGCTCGTGGGGGACCCAGCGTTCAGCCAGGTTGGCACCCTGGGGTGTGTATTGTGGCTGATCTCCCAACAGCGAGTGCTCCTCACGCCCCCGAGAACTCGGCGGGTTCCCAGCAGGAGACCTGGGGCTGCGGCCTGGGCCAGCGTGGCCACGCCGTCCCCCTTGCACTGACTGGCGGGACGTGGCCGTCACTCTGGCGGTCTGTGGAAAGTCGAGAGCGCCGCAGGAAGCCAGGCCGTGTGTGCGATGGAACACGGGAGCCCCGTCGTTGCCACCAGCCACCTGGAGACCGAGGGGGCGGGGCGGGAGCGGGGCGGGCAACAGGCCGTGAGCCCTCAGCACTATGGATGGCGGGGGCAAAGGCTTTGTGGACTCGGGGTCTGCCCCGTGAGGGGTTCCTGTCGCCACATCCAGCTGTACGCTACACACTTGCGTACTTTCCACTAACCCTGACTGGGGGGGGGGGGCTCCCGGAGCGCGACTTTTCTCCTTTTCCTTCTGCAAGAAAGTGGACATCCAGTTCTGATACACTTTTCCACATCATCTCCTGCTCGTTGGTACTTGCTGCTGCTTTTGGTCCTTATCCTCAGAGCCCGCAGAGCTAAGGGATGTTTTGGAGGAGGTGTTCGAGGCGGCAGCAGTGCGTGGGAGACCCGGGCTCCAGGGAGAGGGTTTCGGAGTGACGTCCGCCGTCCCTCGCGAAGATAGATACATGCCAGCGATGCGGGGTAGTTCCTTCCAGTCTCCTTTTCAACGCCCACATCCGTTTTTAAGAAAAGCTGCCGTCTCTCCATGCAAACCACTTTGAAGGCCAGTGTTCAAACGGGGCAGGAGGCTATGCGAGTTTCCCAGGGCTCTGCTGCAGGGCTGGCTTCTCGGAGTGCGGCTGCGCAGTTGTGTACAGCCCCCCCCCCCCCACTCCGGGGGGAAATTTACCCAAGCCAGAAGGACTGCGGGCTTGGGTAAATGCTCCGCTGCTACCGTCTTGAAACTCTTAATAATTTTTATCTTTGCACCCTTGTTTTGTAAGTGAGGTCTGATGGGACAGTGGGGCGTGTGCGTGAGCAGAGGTGGCACGCACAGCAAGCGCCTCCACGGTGGTGTCCGTGACGGCGCAAGCAGCGGCCGGCAGCCCCGCGGGAACCGGAGCGCGTGCCCTGCGCGCACGGCGGAGGCTGGCGCGCTCTGAACGGCTCCAAGGACCAGGGGCCCCGGCACGTCCCTTCTGGCTCCGGTCGCTCCCCGTGTTAGCTGGTCAGTGATGCGGACAGCGACCTCATGGAAGGAGGGGAACGCCGGACAAGGAGGACCGTGGCTCCTCTTCCTCTTGGCCCTCACCCATCACTGAGTGCGGAACGCGCGGGCGTCGGCGAGTGGAATCGAAGCGGAGGAGTTGGTTTCCGGCGGCGTTTCCGCCGCTCCGGGAAGAACCAGCGCGCGTGCGCGGAGGCGCTCCGTCCCGCGTGGGGTGTTTCAGGGATCCTGCCGCCAGTTGCAAGTCTTCCGCATGCAGGAGGACGAGCGGTAGAGTCCGTGTCCCTGGTTTAAACTGTTTCCCTGACTCCAGCTGCCATTAAATACCAAATAAGGAACGCCATGACAAGCCACGGATGACGAAAAGGCTTTATACTTCAGCACCTTCAGGCGCGCTCGCCCGCAGCTTTGGAACAGGGGCTCTGCTTGCGCGCTGTGTCCTTGCGCGCCGTGTCCTTGCGCGCTGTGTCCCGGGCCGCACAGCCTGCGAGCTCGGCCCTGCCGAGCTGTAGGAGGAAGGAGGACCCGGCTTCCTGGGAAGCTGGAGCCCGTGGCCTGCCTCCCACCCCCTTGGCTTTTGGGATTGGTGGAAACGGCGAGAAATGTCACCCACTGGGCAGCTTTTCCCTCTTGGGCGGGGTCAGAGCATCCAAAGGGCCCCTCGCCCCGCCACAGGCTGTTGCAAGAAGTGGCTGTGAGTTCTTTCACTTTAGAGTCCAGCCTTCACCCCTGTCTGTCCCCTCGGGCTGCGGGGAGGGGATGCGGGCAGGAGTCCCCAGCTCGTCCCCCAGGCTCCCCATTAATAAAGCAGACTTCCGTGTTCTCCAGCCCCGGCAGGGAGGAGGGTGTGCAGCCGGTTCCGTGGTCGGGTGACTCTTCCTGCCATAGATGTTCAGTGAATTGCTACCGATGGTTGGGGACCTAGGTTGCTTTTCTTGCTTTTATAACCAACACCGCGTGAAGGAACACTGTTTGAGTATGAAGACTCCCTACTCCCGCCCCTCCCCCAAATTTTGGAACAATTTTCTGAAGAGCTAGCCCTATGCACTCAATTTTGTGTAAAAATTATGCCCGCGTTTAATGTTCCTGACATGTATTGCCAAATTATTCTCCAGAAAGTTCCTCTGTTTTACCACACGCCGGTCGGCATTAGATATTCTAATTTGTTTGACCTTTGCAAATATCACGGATGAAAAATATTTGTTTTAATTCCTGCCTGAATACCAATGAGGTTGAACGTTCTTTTCACTTTTGTTCAGCAGACATTCCCCGTTCCCTGTGTACACCAAGGGGGGGCGCCAGCCTCTGGGCTGGGGCGCTGAGGCACAAGGTCATTGCCGTCACTCACTCACTCACTCACTCACTGCTTCAACAACCGTTCCGGGAGCGCCCACTCTGTGCCGGGCAGGGGGAGAGAGCGGGGCGAGAGGAGGGACGGAAGAGCTGAGTCCAGGGGCCCCAGGTGCTCCAACACCTAAGGGACACGACATTCTAGTATATTCCAGGCAGGAGGACCAGCATATGCAAAGTAACATGTGCCGGTCCCTGGCGGCCTCCAGGTTCCTCTGCCTGAGCCCAGGGGGTACCTGCCAGCCTGCTTGGGGAACAGGACCCACCTGGGACCCGCCGTGTGCCCAGGGCCGGCACCGCCTCCTTGCCCAGTGGGGACCATTGTCCTCCGGAGCCCTGGGCTGAATGGCCCATTGAGGCAGAACAAAGGCGGCTCAGAGGTCCCGGCTGCCCCAGGCGGGGATGGGATCTCTGACTGCAGGCCCGGGACCACGTCCGGCAGGCCTGGCCCTCTGCATCCCCCCCGCCCCGCAGAGGCTGTGGCCCTGCCCCCCGGGGCTGCGTCCGGGGACAGCTGTGAGACGTTGCAGGTTCTCCAGCCTCTGGACCAGCTGCCCCTCCCTCCGCGAGGCAGAGACGGGGCTGCCGGCCGCCTGGGCGTTCTGTGCTCGGTGGAATCGTGTACGTCCTGTGCGTAAGTCTCAACACAAAGGAGCCGCTTTCATCGTCGCTGTCAGCTTTTGAACGTTTATAATTTCAAAAACGTCTTGTGAAAACTCGAGAGTCCGTGCAGCAGTGGGGGAAATAAGCTCCTGAGGGGCTCCTCACCCACCCCCTCGCTCCGGCCGCTCTCCGGATTCCACCGAACCTTCTCCGCTCACTCTCCTTCCTTGTCGGGGAAGGACTTCAGAGCAAACTCGGACGCCCTGCCTCTGCACGCGCCTCCGAAAGGTGGGGGCCTTTCCTGCAGAACCTGATGCCACCATCCCACCTCCCAGAACAAGGAGAGTTCCTTCCTCGGAATCCTGGTCCGTCTCAGCAGCGCCCCCAGGTGTCTCAACACAGCCTTCTTCCCGGCGCCTGGACCTGCACCTGAAGCCCTGTGCCTGCCTTTGTCCGTCTGTCCGGTCCCTCCCATTTGAGACCACTGGCTGCGGGAGACATTCCCTGCTGCTCTGCACGGGCTGCGGTTTCCCCGCACTGTCCCTTCCCTACCCCGTGTCTGGACCCCAGTTGCCTGGAGGGCCTGGAAGGCTGATGGGGTGGGGTTGCCCGGATCCTGGGAAGCAGCCCCTGGGGGTGCCCCTCTCTCCTTGCAGAGCCCCCTCACCGCTCACCAAGACCCACTGGGGCTGCAGCTTCATGAGCGGGACAAACGGCTTGTTTTGTTTTGAGCCATCGAGTTTCGAGGCGCCCTGTTACACGGTGGCAGAGAAACGCAACAGCCGTGGGCTCCTGAACAGAACCCCGGTCCCGCCCAGCTTCTGCTCCGAGGTCGCCGGTGCAGCGGCTGTGCCCTCCCCTCCGGAGGCTTCCAGCGACCCCCTTCCTGCTTCTGCTAGGCCGGGTCAGCCATCGCCTGCAGCCCCAGCCTCAGCCGGGAGGGGCGACCCAGCTCTGGCCATAAGACAGGACTGGGTCCCAGGCCTTTGTGACACGGAGGACCCACCCAGGGTCCTGCCCCGCGCGGCCTCCCCAGGTGCATGTGGTGGGCATGTCTGCTGCCGCCACTGTGCACAGCGCGGGGAGTGTGTCTGCATGCCTGAGCGAGGGGACAAGTGGTGCGCACCTTCCGATCCAACCCCAGAGTGGTCCAGGTCCTTGTGTTTTTAACCAGATGCTGCGGCTCCCCTGGCCGGGTTCCCTGAGCAGAAATGCTCTCCCTCCCTCTGCTCAGGCCCAGCAGGAGCCCCCGTTCGGGTGGAGGACCCCCACCCCCCGCCCCGAGTTTCCAGTGGTGGCGGCCCGGGCAACGGGGTGACTGCCCAGCGGGCCGGCTTCACTCCTCGTCCTCCAGCCCCCACATTGCTGTGTGAGGAACAGACCCAGTCACTTCTCGCCACGCCTGGCACCGGGTGGTTACCGCGCTCCTGTGAGTTCACACACGGACCCCAAAGCACACGGTGACGTGGCCCCCCAGCCTCCCCGTGCGGCGTTTCCCAGACACGCCAAGTCCGGGGAGAGCCTGGCCCACCAGCAGGGCGTTTGGCCGCGGTGTGGACGTGGCGCTGCTGGAAGAGAGGTCCAGGAGGAGGGGGAAGGTCTGTGGGAGACCCCTCGGACCCCAAATGAGAGGGTCAGGAGGCCGGAGCGCTGAGAGCGCGAGGACACAGACTTCAGGCGGTGGAGGTCAGGACGGTGGCCGAGACGAGAAGGATGACGGTGCCAGGGGAAGGGACACCGGAAAGGGACGCCTCGTGGCCAGACACTCTCTTGAAGTTCGCCCAGGATGTTGACGGCACGGAGAATAAAACCTTGGACCTGACCTTGACTCGGACAGACAGTCCTTGGGGGACACGCCCGGAACAGAGGCCTGGCCGCCGGCCCGAGCTGTGTGGCCAGTGAGCGGCAGCAGCCAGCGCCACCGGTGCACGCTGCTCTCGGCACATGTTAAAGGGAGAAATAAAATACTCGAACTCGCAGTTCGTCCAATATTCTAAATCGCTATGCACTCAGCAAATGCTGGCTTTGCCACTTTTATTTTCCCTTACCATCAGTAAGGGGGTTTGTAACGTCTTGGGGAAAGGTAAAGGTCACGGAACTTCCGTCATGTCCGCCTGGACTGTTGGGGCCCCTTCGAGTGGCTGCGGCGAGCACGGTCACGCCGGGCAAGGCGAGAACCCCGGCACCGACGCCAGCGGGCAGCGTCTGTGCTGCGCGGCCCGCCCCCACGTCTCGGCCCCGGCGGTGTTTGAGCCCTGGCTGGGGGCGGCGGTCAGTGCTCCCTGGCTGGGGGTGACAGCTCAGGGAGGTGAAGTTCCCCCACGTCCCTGCTGCAGAGGTGGGGGGTGGCCCACGCGTCACTGAGAGAGGGACACATGCTCCCCCCACCGGCCCATCGGCGCCCGGAGCAGCCCGGCACGGGTGGCACTGGCCGAAGGAGTTGGGGCCTGGGCTGTGCTGGTCCCCACCCCGGCTTCGGCGTGGAAGGTGCCGGAAACAGCCCTGGCTGGTTTACAGCCCCGAGGAGAGGGCGGGCTCTCCACGGAGGCTGCGCAGACAGAATCTGTCACCTACGAGCCAGATGAGGGAGCTAGGTCGTGTGTGTGTTGAGATGCCCCCCTGTGAGGAGGTTTGGATTTCGTTTCCGTGTTTGTTTTGTCAGTAGAATAAAGGGGGGGAAATAACATCCTGATTTCATGGCCCCCAAAACTTTGTTTCATTCTTGCTACATTTCCTTCTTACCACGGCCCTTGTAGATTGTCGTGGAAACACAGTTTTGTACCTTTTACATATTTGACTCGCTGGAAGCATTGCCTCTTGTTGTCACACGCTCTGAGTAAACAAGTTTTAACGGCTGCATAATAGTCCGTCGTGGGTATCATGATCGACTCAGTAACTGTACGGGTGCCCCGGTCAGACTCCGGCTGAGCGCCTGCGGTGGGTG
The DNA here is from genome assembly GCF_004126475.2 of Phyllostomus discolor. Taxonomy (NCBI): domain Eukaryota; kingdom Metazoa; phylum Chordata; class Mammalia; order Chiroptera; family Phyllostomidae; genus Phyllostomus; species Phyllostomus discolor. The sequence continues at coordinate 2,904,548 of NC_040903.2, forward strand.
TGTGGGTGGGGCGGGGGGTGGGGAGGGGGAGGAGCAGAGCCTCTGGAACCGGGGAGACCGGGGCAGATGCTCCTCATCAGTGTGATGGGAGCCCTGGGGGATGCAGTGCGGCCGGGTCACAGCCTGGGGGCAGGCGGGCAGAGATGCCGAGTCCGGAGCTGGGAGCGGCGGGGCCAGCACTGTGGGAGGGAGAGGGGCAGAAGGCACGTGGTGGGGGGGGGTGGGCGGGGATGTCTGGGCAGAAGCTCAGGGGTGAGAAAGAGCACGGCTCCTCCGGGGTGCTGGGGTGTTCACCTGCCGTCTCGGAGCTGGTCTCGGAGCTCCTGGGCCGGCACTGTGGGCGAGCAGACCACACAGGCCGCTGGAGGGAACGGAAGGGAGAGGGAACCCAGAGGCCAACGCCTCTCTGTGGGAGTTTGGAGAGTGGAGGTGGAGGGTGGGCAGCCCAGCGGGGGCGTGAGAACTCCCAGGATCGGCCGGGAGACGCCCAGTGGGCGGCAGCGGAGGGCCAGGGAGGTCGGGTGGGGGGAGGGGCGTGGCCCTCCTTGTGTGGCCCTCTTTGTGTGGCCTTCGGTCAGCACCAGGGTGCAGGGCTGCAGAGGGCACGCGAGTGGGAGGCTGGCCGCTGCAGGTGACGGCGGGTGGAGTGTGAGCCAGACTCCCTGCTCCCGGGCACCCGTGGGCCAGCTCGGGGGTTTTAAGACGTGAGCAGCGTCCCTGTTGTGAATGCGCATTTCCCTGCGTTCTGGCTACTCCCGAGCCTGGCTATCCGGGAACGCAACTTCTCGGCCAGAAGCCAGGGCCGCCCTTAGGGGCTGCAGCAAAGACCCAAAGACCACGCTATCTGGGCAGCTAAACATGACCGCGTCTCTCTGCCGGGAGGACCTCTAGCGGAGCAAGGCCACAGGTACCTCGCAGCGGGGGCTCGTCCGCAGATCGCCGCAAACCCATCACTCTCTGTCTCTCTGGCTTAAAAAAAAACAAGGGACAAAAGGATTGATTTCCGCTCCGGCCCGCGGTGACGCTGGGCTGTGCTCCTCATTGTCTCCTGGTGTGCGTCTGACGGGCGGCACTGTTGGCCATGTGGTGGACTCGGCCCAGCTTGTTTCGGCCTGAGGAGGTGACGATGGCGGTGGCGGTGGTGATGACAAGGCAAGCTGCCCTTTCTGGACTGCCCCTGTGTCACCCTGTGATGGCCCTGAGCTTGCCGGAGTGTCACACGTGAGGTGGGAGGCTGCGGAAATGACCCCGCCTATGTGTCAGGAGACAGACGGGGGGGGGGGGGGAGGCGGGGGGTGTCATGTGCCCCAAGTCACACAGTGGGAGTTGTGGTTACTCTTACTGCGTGACCAACCACTCTGCTCTCAGTGACTCAAGACAAGAAGCGTTTCACCGTGCCCCCTGGATCCTGTGGGTCAGGAACTGGCGCGGGGCCCAGCGGGGCCGGCCTGCTCCGTGTGGTAACGGCTGAGTCTCCCTTTCAAGCTGACAGTCCCTGCTGCTTTCACCCACACGCTCCCTGCCCAGTGAGGACGGCCGGGAGGCTGACGTCCCCTGGCCTGTCGGCGGCCCCGGGCTCCAACGAACAGCCTGGGGACTCCAGTTAACACTGCTGCTCTCTACACCTGAAGGTTGTTGAGGAAACAGACCTTGAACACTCTCCCCGCAGAAAGGAAAGGGGGAAGTGTAACCCGATGGAGGTGTGAGCCAGCGCTAAGGTGGCAGTACGTGTGGGAGGACACATTGTATAGCTCAAAGGTGTACAGTGTTACACGTCAGTTACATCTCAGGAAAGCCAGGAAGAAACAGTACAGGAAACACGAGGACGGGAAAACCTTTCTTGGGGGGTGGGCTAGACCGCCCGCAGCCCCGCCTCCCTGTGTGGGCGCCGTGCGGGGTTATTCCTGCAACAGAGGTCGGTTGGGGTGCGGCCAGTCTGTGGCCCCAGCTCCCCTTCTGCAGGTGTGCTGTGAGGTGCCCACACCGTGCACGGTGGCCCCTCCGCCGGGCGCAGGGCTGCAGAGGGGACGCAGGTGGGCTGGCCGCTGTTTCTGCTCCGCTGACCCCGCGGACTTGGCCCTGAGGCCACACGGACTGCCCGGATCACCGCGGTTGCTCCGCCTGCGGAAGCAGCTTTATCGGAAGCCACTACGGCTCTTGGCGCGCATGCACCCCCCTCCTGGAGGACGAGTACGGCTCTCGGGGTGAATGTGCCAGAAGGGAAGGAAGCCACCCTGCTGTTCGGGGAGGACGCACGTGTCCCAGCTCTGGGCGGGCTGGGCGGTGTCCAGGCTTTGTCCCTGAGGCAGGTGCTGTCATTGTCCCCGTCCAACAGCCCTGGGCCCGGAGCTCACTGCGGAGGGGGAGAAGGGACCTGCTAGTCTCAGTGAGGGAGGGGAGGAGCTGGGACTGTCGGGGGCCTGTCTGCCCCCCCCCGCCCCACCCCATCCCACCTCCGCCCCTGCACCTCCTCCACCAGGAATATCTTCCGGGCTTGTTCCGAATGACAGGTGAGCTTTGGAATCATCTTAGAATCATCGCTGCGAGGCCCGGGCAACGGGCGGCAGGCCCTTCTCTTCCGAAGAGGGGGCCATCGGCCCACACTAGAGGCGCCCCTGGCCTCCGAGTGCCCGGGGCTCCCTGAGCTGGGGCGTCAGGGTGCCACCGCCGGGCGGGCGGGTGCCCTGGGTGTGGCCGGCAGGGACTCCCGCCTGCTCCGCCGGACACCGGCCCGACAGAGTCCAGTGGCTGCACCCACACCTGTAAGTTTTCCTAAACAGCAGCTTCATTAAGACCTAAGGCACACACCATGCAGTTCGCCTGTTTCGAGGGCACAAGTCAACGGCTTTCTGATATGTCACATAATTAATTTTCTGAAGACTGGGGTAAAAAATGTGTATTCCATATATCACAACATTTGCCATTGTAGCCGTTTGTAAGGGGTTCATTTAGTGGCATTAGCTGCATTCCGCATGTGTGCGGCCATCACCGCCGTGCTGTTTGCTCCGGAACTCGTCACCCCAGCCGGGAGCTCCGTGTCCCAGGACCAGGGCCTCCCCCAGCCCCTGGGAACCTCTGAGCTGCTTCCTGTCTGGGCGGATTGCGCCCCCAGGGGCCTCAGCTGCGTGCAGGTGGGTCTGGGTAGGGCGCGGAGCTAGGGTCCACGGTGGGAAGGCAGTTAGATCCTCGACAGGCCGAGGTTCCCTGGGGCGGCGGGGGGAGGAAATAAGTCACAGAGGTGGCCTTGGCGTTCTGCAGGAGGGAGAGGTGGGGGACGCTTCCCAAAGGCACCGCGCCCCAGCGCGGAAGCAGGTGTGGGCGGACCCGCGGCCCACCCTGCCACTGTCCTCTTCCGGCCCCTCCTCTTACTGAACTGTGGGCGTCTGAGCGGCGCCGCGGCCTCCCCGCGTCACAGGCGAGAAACTGAGAATCAAAGTCGCGACCTCCCGGCCAGGAGGAGGCAGAGCCGCGGCTGGCTCCCGGTGCTGTGAGCGAGCCTCCCGAGACCCTTAACCCCGCCCCTTCCTCTTTGGGGCCCCTCCCCCACGCCGTGTCCTGGGTGGTGCTGGCACACCTGCGAGAGGGACTGGGGACACCCTGGGCCGGCCTGGCTCTGCGTCCTCGGCCCCGTGGGCCGTGGGCCTGTCCAGGCCTCCGTGTCTGCAGCTCTAAATAGGGGCCGGAAGAGCGCCCCCTCGCGGCTGTTCGCGGGCGGACCGAGACCGCGCGTTGGGTGCGCATGACGCTCAGAAAGGCCCGTCAGACGCCGTCTTTCTGCCGACCGACTGTGGGTGTGTGGACAGAGGAAGAAGCCACACCCAGCCGGTCCATGCTTGTCATTGTCCCTGGGAAAGATACTGCAGGGGGACTGAGGCCTTGACCCTCCCCTCTGACCCACCTCGGTCCCCTTAACCATGAATGGCAGCCTGCAGTTTAGCGCAGGGATGGGGGAGCAGCCTGTGGGGGGCCGTGCAGCTGGGCTAGGGCGTCCGCTGGGCCCCCAGGACCCACATGAGCTCCGTGACGAGCACTCGGCGGAGACTTCGCCTGCAGGCGACGTGTCCCTGAGTCCCAGGCTTGGGAACCCGTGGGGGTGGAGCCGGGAACACTCAGGGCCCATTCGGTGACCCAGACACACCTTTCTGCTGGCCCCTTCCCTGCAGGTGACCCAATTTCCAAAACCCCGAACTGGGGCACTTGTCCGGTGCAGGTGCATGTCCATATGGGGACCGTGGGGTGGCAGGTGATAAACTGGGGCAGTGGCTGGAAACCTGGCGGCTGGGGCCGCTGTGTCTATGTCTTCGTCGAGGGCCATGCTGTGTGGTGACAGGTGGTGGCGGCGGCCCGGAGACCCCCGTGCAGGCCCGGGCGGAGCTGGGACCGGCTGTGTGGCCCCAGGCAGGCCGCACGGCCTCCTCGGCCTCAGTTCCCTCCTGCGTAAGACGAACTGTGGGTGTCCCAGCAGGAGTGTCGCCCAGAGCAAGGGCATCTGCAGGAGGGACCGCACTGGGGTGTGAGGCCGCGCCCCGGGGGCAGGACCGCCCGGGAGCCTAGGAGGGCTGGGGCGGGGGGACGAGGCTGAGCCAGGGTCGCTCAGAGTCACACTCGGCGCCCACACACTGGGGACCATTGTCAAGCGGGCCGGCAGCGAGGGGCCGGCGGCATCCGGGGGTTGAGGGCAGGCAGGCGTCTGTTTCTGCAGCAGAGCCGGACCCGGCCCCTCCCGTCTCCCGCGAGGGCTGCTGGGAGGCCCTGTCCCCAGCCCTCGTGCTGCCGGCCCTCCCGATCCTCCCCGCCCTGGCCAGTCTCCTCCAGGGGTGGAGGGCTGCTCTGATTTGCAGGTTTGGGACGAGTCGTGACGGAAGGGGACGGGCCTGTGGCAGGGGCGGGGTGGGGTGGGTGAAGTCCGCTCTGGGTTCCGGGATAGTGGGTCCTGCTGGCATGAGGCTCACGCCCCATCTCCCCTGGGGGCGCTTTCTCAGGAGCCCCACGCTCTGCTGAGACCGACTCTACACAGACCTAAGGCTCCTCGTCCCCTCGGGCGGTTCCAGATGTGGTCAGGGGGTGCTGTTTATTGGGCCCGAAGACACCCCGGCCAAGTCCCTCAGAGGACCGAGGCCCAGAGGAGGGGGCGAGGGAGGGGCACTCAGGGTGTCCCCCTTCCCCTCCCCTGGCCCCCCAAACAGGGCTGCAGGGGTCCGGCTGGGACTGTGGGCAGCTGGGTGTTCCTGTGCTTCGGCTGTATAAGCCTGGCCCCGTGTAACAGGCCGGCTGGTGGCTGGCTGGATAGCCGAGGCCCTTCCCCGGGGCTGCCCCCAAGGGCCCACCCCTCCCACCCTCCCCATCCGGCCTGCTCTTTGGAAAGAACACAAAACACAGCGAGTGGAAGAGAGGGCACGCTGGGTTTTGAGTTTCAGACGGAATTGGTCTCGATAAGAAGTGGGATGGGGCTGGGGAGCACGGGATGCTTAGGAGAGGAAGGAAGGGTAGGAAGACGGAACCACGCTGCGAGGCCTGGCCCCACCGGAGGGGAAGGGGACCCGTGTGTTTGGGAGAATTCCCATAAGGAGCGGGGGGAGTCTTTGTGCATCGATGCGCCTGGACGGCCCACAGTTTTCTGGGCACCTCCCATGCGTCAGGTGCTTTGCTGGGTGGGGGCGGGGAGCACGGCTGTGGATGGGACTGACAAGGTCCATGACCCAGGAGCCCCAGAACAGACCAGACGGGACAGGGACCTGTGCTGGGGCCGTGGTGGGGAGGGGTCTCGGGGCCGGGCTGGGTGGCGGGAAGCCAGGGAGGGCTTCCTGGAGGAAATGAACTCAACCAGCGCGTATTTACCAGAGCCTGCCGCGTGTGGGTTGGTGCTGCAGACACAGGAGACACAGAGCCCTGCGGGAGTTCTAGGAGCTAAGGAGACGCAGGAGTGTGTGTGTGGGGGGGGGGGGGGAGGAGGGGAGGTCTCCAGAGCCTGGCCTGGTGGAGGCACAGGCGGGAGCTGGCTCGGCAACGCTTGGGGCGGGGCCCGGCTCAAGGCCCATCTGTGGCTGGTGGGGTTGCTTTCTCCCACTGATAGACAAGGACATGGAGGCAGGGGTTTCACAGCCCTTAGTGGATGGGCTGGGACTTGAACCCAGGTCTGCAGAGGCCAAACCCAGCCCTTGCTCAGGTCGGCAGCGACCTCCTTACACCCCCGGGACTGGGGGGCGGGTACTGCGTCCACGTGGCTCAGGGGCTCCTTGGCAACCCCCCCACCCCCGCCTGCCTTTGTTGTTGGCGGGGATGCTCTGAGCATCCTGGAGGCTGGAGGGACCAGCGTCCCCGGAGCTGTCCCGCCGTGTGGTCATCTGGCGTTTCCCGTCAAGCACTTGGCCAGCTCCGAGAGGGCAGTGGGGCCGCGGCTTGAGTTTTCTTGGACCCGGATGAAGGACTGGGCAGTCCCTCTCCCAATGCAGCCGACCCCGGGTTTCCGCTGGAAACGGGGGTGTTGATGGAGGGCGGGGGGAAGCCGGTGTTGGTAGGACAGATGTCGTGGAACAGGTGCTGGGTCCCGGCCAGAGGCTCCAGGAGCATCTGTGGTCGCGGCTGGGGCCCCACAGTGCCCCCCACCCTGCAGCAGGGGGGAACACGGAGGCTCAGGGCGGTGGGCTCCTTGCCGGGGCCACACAGCCAGCGGCAGGGCGGCGGGCCTGGGGTTCTGCCCAGCTCTGCCTGACTCCGCGGGAAGGCCGTTCCCACCGCGGCCGGTGGCTCCCAGAGCTAATTTCGCTGCCGCGGGAACCCCGCCCCGCTGAGCGATGTAGGGCAGGCAACCCCACGGAAGAGAACGGGGAGGGAACCCTGGCCAAACGGGGCCCCGCAGCTCTGCCTCTCCTCTCTCCACCTCGCTGGTCCCCGGGAGGCCTTGCTCATGCCCCCCCCCCCCCCGGGGTGGCCCACTTCCCCGGAAATGGGAGCCCACCGGCACCCGGCTTCCGGAGAGAGGGGGGAAGAGCAGGTTCTGGCCGCTCGGCGCAGACCCCTGGCAGGGACGTAGCCCCTGTTCTGGGAGCCTCAGGCGGGGGCTGGAGGGAGCCCGGATGGTCCTCGTTCCCGCCGAGTGCCCGGCTGGGGCTGCCGGGTCCTGTGCACACGCCCTGCGTGCAAGGGGCTGTGGACGCCCCCTCAGGGGGTCCCTTCTCACAGACACCGGGCAGGGGACCCCCCGGGGGGACCGCGCCGTAGGTGGCTCGGGGGTTCCCTGTGCCTCGTAGCGGTAAAATTCTGTGTCTTCGTTTCTCTCAAACACGTATTTAGTGGGACTCCATCATCAGTTACTTTTACCGTCATTAAGGACGAAAGCCATTTTGTTACTGGGAGTTGAAGCCCTCCACGCTCACAGGGTCAAGTGCAGGTCACCCACGGGGGCGGCGAGCCTCAGGGCGCGCCCTTCCCGACCCGGCCGGTGCTCGGTGCCCGCGGCAGGCGTCACCTCGGGGACGGAGTGCCGCCGACTCAGGGGCCGCCCGTGCGAGACCGGAGGCGGTGGTGGGTTTGGTTTCCGCCCCTTTTGCGTGTTGCTGCGACTTCCCGCCGCCCCGTGTCTCTGAGGAGTCGTCCCCGAGTGGGGGCTGGAGGGTCCAAGGGTGCGTGTGTCTTCATCGTGATTGCTGTGGCCGCCGCAGCGGGGCCCAGCTCCTGCAGCCCTCACCGGCGCCCGCCCTCACCGGCACCTGTGTTCATGTCTTCTCACCCTCACAGAGCCATTCCTTCAGGAATATTCCTCAGCCCCCCCCCCCCCTCCGCCCGGGCAGCCTATTGGGAAGACACTGGGTGGAGTGAGCCCAGGCGCTGCCCTCTGGGGGCACTCGGCCACTTGACCTGGCCAGGATCCTGCAGGGACGCCCCTGAGGGGATGGAGGTGGGCTGGGGGGTGCTGTGGGGGGCCTGTCAGCTGGGCGTGCTCTCGGCAGGGATGTGTCTGCCACCCGCTGGTCCCACTGGGGTCCTGGGCACTGGCTTGTGGTGCCTTGCCGATCCTGGGTGAGGGGCGCCGCAGCCCGGCACTCGGGAGAAGGCCTGGGAGGTGGCAGTTCCCGTCCTCGGCCCCGCCCCACGGGCCCCTGGCCGAAGGCCTCGGGAGGGTCACCCAGCTGCCACAGCCCCGGCTCGCCCACCTCCCTGGGTGGGCAGAGGGGAGGCGTGGGCCAAGGGCCTGAGGGACAGTGGTGTGCTGTGGCGGCGGCTCGCCAGTGTCCCTGATGATCCAGCGGGGACCTGGGCCCGAGCTGTCTGCCGGCCACTGCTTGGAGCTGGCCGGGGACGGTGGGGCAGTCGGGAGGCCTGGGCCTGGGTTCAGGCAGGCCCCCGTGTCCCCATCAGCAGAGGCGTGGGGTGGGGTAGCAGCTCTCAGATCGGCGGGTGGCTGTGAGAACTGTGGGGGGACGGGTGGAAAGTCCTGGAAGTTGTTCCCACAGAGAAAGCACCCAGTAGACGTTTGCGGGAGTTTCCCTTCTCCCTGCCTGGTGGTCTTTGGAGACCCCCCACCCAGCGGTGCTCTGCTCATTTGCGGGCTGCCATTGTGGCCGTGGTTGCAGGTGCACGGGGCCGCCCCCCCCGCCACCAGGGCGGCTCACCGAGTGCGCGCTGTGTGGGCCCGAGACTTCTCCCCGTCTGTTAGGGGCCTGAGGCTGATGCCTCCTGCCTCCTGCCTCCTGCCTCCTGCCTCCTGCCTCAGGGCGGGAGGGGCTGGCGGTTTGGGGCTGTGGGACGTGGGCGGGCCTGCGTGGGTCCCTCTGCTCTCACCCGAGGCACCTGAGACATGGGGGGGGGCTCTAAGTCCAGGGGCTGTCCAGGTCCCGCTGGCTGCTGTGGTGACAGACCCTGGGTGGGGCCCCAGGCCGTGTCCCTGGGAACCTGGGCCGGCCTGCAGCCTTCTCAGAGCGAGGTAGCTGCGTGTTGCCAGTGTCGTTGCCAATGTCCCTCGTGTCTTTCCATCACCAGGGGAACAGGCTCGCGGCCCCCCGGCCTTTGTCCTCCCTGCTGGGGGGTGGGGTGGGGGGTGGCCTGGGCGCGGCCCTGGGCCTCGCCCGTCCTGTGGCATCGCGGGTGCTGGTGAGTGCTCACCTCCGCCTCCGCACACCTCCCCAGCTCTCCCTCCAAGGGGAGGAGCCGCAGCCCGGGGACGGGGTTATTTCAAGGGGATCCCCATGGAAACGGGAGCGGGAGGAGGCTGCGTCAGCTCCTTGGAGTTGAGTTGCCGTGGCTGCGTGTCCCCGGCTGAGCAGCGTGGGGTCCTCCGCCGGCACCTTCTCTGCACCTTGCGGGTCTCAGACCGGGGGTCTCGGCCCGACAGAGGCCAGTGAGTGTGACCCCGCCACGGGCACTGCCCGCCCGAGCCCCCGAGGCTCCTGCCCAGGGGACCCAGGGACCCCCTCCTCAGGGCCCCTGGGCCTGGCCCGGCCAGAAGCTGTCCGCTGGGGAGTGACCGCACGGCTGTGTGGGGGTGGGGGGACCGCACAGGGAAGAGGCTGTGGGAATGCCCGGCTCCGCCCCTGCAGGCCTCCCACTGTGACAGGCACTGGTCTGGACCCCGTTCCTGGGCGACAGACACCCTTGTGTCTGGGTTGGGCACGGGGTGGGCACCGGCAGTCATCTGCGTCCACTGTTTGGCTCCAGGCTGTCGCTTTTCTGACCTGTCACGTCTCTCTCCTCGTCAGGGGTTAGAACCCAGGTCGGGGTCCACACTCAGCCGTGACAAGGGCTGCGGCTGGTCCACGGCAGGACCTCCATGGCGGTGTGCACTGCTATTGTCCTGGGCCAGCCCGACACCGGCCTGGTCACGCCGCCTGCACGCCCTCGTGGGCCGAACCAGGCAGCCGGGCAAGATATGCCAGGGGCCCTTGGACCAGATGGCCCGCAAGGACCTCCCGGAGGGGACAGTGGGGAGGGCACACACATTGACCGAGCACCCAGCCTTGCCCAGAGCCTCTCACAGCCCCGGAACACGGGGCTCAGAGAGGTCGAGCTGCCAGTGAAAGTCACACAGCCAGGAAGTGGTAGGTGGGATTTGAACCCAGGGCTTCCCGACTTCTTAGCTCACGTTCTGCCCGCTGGGCTCTGAGGTTTGCGGTCATCGTTCCGGCTGAACGCCATGGCAGTGACTTATAGAAATACTTGTACGTAGGGGAGACTCGTGCAGGAGTAACTGCGTCCTCCCCTAGTGACCAATGACCCCCAGGTCCTGGGGCGTCCTCGGGCCTCTGTCCGCCAGGTGGGACTGCTTCCCGGAGCGGTGTGGGGCAGCCAGGAGGGACGGTTCGGGCTGGGAGTGCTGAGGTACCGTGTGCCTGGAGGAGCTTTCTGGTACATTCCTGTGGAGCTGGTCCTCCCAGGTGGCTGCGGGGCGGGGGCGGGGGCCGCCTGAGGTCCTCCTGAGAGGGAGCAGGGCCTTGTGCCCTCTGCGAGTTTACACAGGGTGGGGGGAGCATCCTAGGGCTGTGAGGCCTCCGGTGGAAACAGCGTCCCCATGTGTGTGGACACGCGTGGTGAGTGGTGGTGATCACGCCGGGAGGCCGTCATATATGGTGGTTCACATCACGGCCTTTGGAGCTCAGCTGACTCAAGGTCAAGGTCAAGACCTCCGTGTGGCCCTGGGTGAGTCACGCAGATTCTCTGAGCCTCGTTTGGGCTGTGGTAGGAGGAAGGCAGGTGCCTCTGGAGGGGATTCTGGGGGCCCAAAGCTCGCTGTAGAGCCCACTGGGCCCCCCTCACGGCCAGCAGCGGCTTGGTGCTGCGGGCAACAGCCCAGACCCTGGAGACAGACCACGTGTGTTCAGCCCCCACTCCTCTTACCAGCTGTGTGGCCTGGGGGGAGTTGCCCCACCTCTCTGTGCCTCGGCTCCTTCATCTGTAAGACGAGGGTGACAAGACCGTGCACTCCCGCCCTGGGGTTGTTGGGAACTTAAATGAGTTACTTGGGCGCCACACTGAGTGAGGGCGGGGACACAGCGAGGGCTCCGTTTGTCTTGGCGGCTCTGCCTAGGGCCATGGTCACTGTCGTCCTCCCTGTGTCCTGCCCCAGCCCACTGGCTCCGTGCCGTGTGTGGCGCGCGGTGGGGCCGGGGCCACCTGAACTAACCTGAACCAGATGATCAGTGAAACGTCACGATCGGGGACCAGCGTCCCCAGGGGCTGGTGCAGGTGGCCGAAGGTGGGGTCGCCCCCCTGTGGGGTTCTGGAGGGTCTAAGTAGACTGGCCCCCAGCCCGGACTTTTGCCCACTTGCCCACCTTCCTGCCAAGAGCGGGTGGGAGCTGGTGCTGCCCCCGGCGGGAGAATCCTCTGCAGCCCTGGGCTCGGCGGGGAGCGTGGGCCTTCTGCTGGTGGGGACAGATGGCCGGGAGGGGCAGGACAGGTGCTGGGGGCCCTCGCGGGAGCGGGCACGTCGGGCAGTCTGGCGGCCTCCTCACCCTGGGCCCGCCCAAGCCGCCGGCAGGTCCGTCGCACGCCAAGATGCCACATGTCACAGCCTTCCGAGTCCAATCAGAATGTGACAGCCTGAGCTCACAGCTCAGGGGACAGGGCGAATCTGAGAATGTGGGGGTTGTCTTTACCAGCTGGCCTCTGCCACCCACGGCCAGTGCTGGGCTCAGAGGGGCCGTGTGACCCAGGTTGGGGTCTCCTGCCGTCGTGCTCCGAGGGTGGAGGGCGGAGGGCGGAGGAGGAAGAGGCTGTGCGGGGCTGGGGACTTCAGGCCCCCGGCACCTACTTGTGGCCGGAGCTCTAGCAGGAGGGCCTGTGAGCTGAGTCACAGACGGACACTGAGACTCCAGGGCTGGGCCCTTCCTGGAGACACGCGGTGGAGTGGTCATCTCGCCTGGGTGTGGTGGCCTGTCCCCTCGCTGTCCACGGCACCATGCCCCTATTACGAACCCAGCTCCCTGCCGAGGTCCCTGCCCCCCTCTCGGGGCTGGTCACGAGGGGAACAGAGGCCCAGGCTGAGCAGCGAGGCCCAGGCATGGGTGCGGGGTGGGGGCCCGGGTGCCAAGTGGGTGGCACAGAGTGGAAGGTGACGTGAGCTGGCGCACAGCCCGGGGCCAGCAGGTGTTGGGTGAGGTGGGGCTGTGAAGGCAGGTGGGGGCCGGGGCGCCGCAGTGTGGGGCCTTGCAGGGCGGGCGAGGACGCTGGCTGGGTCTTCCCTGCAGTGGCTGGGGCCAAGGGTGGGGCCCGGGTGAGCAGACTGGGTGGGAGGGGCCTGAAGGTGAGGATGTGGGAGGGAGGGCGGGGCCGATGCTGCGGGGTTCTGCCATGACCACTCAGACCCCTCGCTGTTCCCAGGCACCAGGGCCCCCAAAGTGCTTTTCTTTAAAAAAAAAAAAAAAAGAAAGATTGTGTTTTCTTATTTTTAGAGAGAGGGGAAGGGGGGGAGAAAGAGAAGGAGAGAAACATCAGTGTGTGGTTGCCTCTCGAGCACCCCCTACTGGGGGCCTGGCCGGCAACCCAGGCCTGTGCCCTGACTGGGAATTGAACCAGTGACCATTTGGTTCGCAGGCTGGTGCTCAATCCACTGAGCTACGCCAGCCAGGGCAGGAAGTTGTGTTTTTTTCCCCAGAACCTCGCCTTGGTCTCCCTCGGGCTGCTGGCACTCCCTTTACCTGTCCCTGGGAAGCTGGGAGTCCCCGGAATCTGTCATCTGAGGGGTGACCCTCACCCAGTGTCTGACCTGTGCGCTGGTCCGAACACCCCATCCCTTGCTCCTCATCAGGACACCCTGACGGGTGCCAACACTGTCCCCAGGCCTCCCCACAGGACTGAACCACGGTCACCGCCCTGGGGACTTTCCTTGGTCCCACGCCCCACCCTGTCCTGGTGTTTCCTGGGAGCACCTCTGCTCAAATCCTTGTGTCTGAGTCTGCTTCTGGACCCAACCTAACGCAGGGTGGCGAAGAGAAGGGGCTCAGGAGCTCACTCAGAAGGAAGGCCGGGGGACGTACGCCGAGACTGGGCCAGGCAGTGGCCATGAGTGAGCTTTGCCGGGAGCCTCTGAGGCCAAGCCGGGAGGAAGTGGCGTGCAGAGGCCGGAGGAGGAGCCGGAGTCTGGGAGTCAGCACCGCGGACAGCGCCGGGGGGGCGGGGCGCGCCTCGGTGGCTGCCTGTTTCCCCGCTGGCTGGGCCCCAGGGGCCCCGGAGAGGCCGTGTCCTGTGGGTTACAAGCCCGGTCATTCTCCGGTCAGTGCCGCCATGTCTGGGGCGTGGCCTCCCGTAGGGAGCCGCACCCACCCCGCAAGTCCTTGGCCCTGGGGGACCAGACTGTGGGTTTCCCTGTTCCTGCTTTCCCTGGCCATGGGACTGGGATTCCGGCGGGAGCTCGCCAGGGCGCGGGACGGGTCGTTCAGGCTCTCGGCTTTGCAGGTGCAGGTGGACGCCCTTTCCTGGGGCTTCCCGGACCAGGGGTCCACGGAGGACGCGGTCCATCTATCCACCCACGCCGCCTGGCGGGCTTTCCCGTCGTCTGCTGACCCCGTGCGGGGCCCTGGGGACCTGGAGATGGCCGGGGTGCCCTTGGTCCTGCTCTGGGGCCAAGAGGTGACTACAGTATCATTTTGACAAGTTCCGGGGAAGGAGGGGCTCGGGACCTCTGCGCTGGGGTGGAGGGCGGGGCACCTGGGGGTGGTGTTCCTGGAGCTGCTTCTAAGAGTTCAGCAGGGGTCTTCCCGGCAGGGGGGTGCAGGTGACGGCCGGCTGGGTGGAGGGGTTGGTCTCTAGGGGCCTGAAGTGGCACACTTCGAAAACGGCAAGGTGTGGTTTGGGCTGGAGCCGGCCGGGGCGGGGGGGCAGCGGCGGGCATCAGTTAGTAAGGACTCCGAGGGGGGCCGGGGCCTGAGGCCCGACCCCAGGTGCTGCAGCCGTCCGGCACTGGTCTCTAAGCTGGAGTGGGAGGCAGCCAGCTTTTTAATTCAGGGAGGTCTCTCAGCCTGCAAGGGAGAGTGGACAAGACGGGGAGCCTTGGGGGGTGGGAGAGGGTGGTCGGGGGGGATGTTCAGGCTTTCCCTGGGGGAGGGGGACAGCTGGCTGCTGGGCCTGGCTGTGAGAGGAAGTGACCAGAAGCATCTGGGAGCCCGGATCACGTCTCCCTAATTTAGAACAAAAGGAGAGGGAGGGCACTTCTCCCCTCTGCTCTTCTGGGATGGAAATGAGCTATTTTTTAAATTCATTTTCACTTTTTTTAAAGATTTTATTTATTTATTTTTAGAGAGGGAAGGGAGGGAGAAAGAGAGAAAGAAAGAAACATCAATGTGCGGTTGCTGGGGGCCGTGGCCTGCAACCCAGGCATGTGCCCTGACTGGGACTCGAACCTGTGACACTTTGGTTCTCAGCCCGAGCTCAATCCACTGAGCTACGCCAGCCAGGGCTGAAAGGAGCTATTGTGAATCAAGCCAGAGTCAGATTTCAAAAACTCGTTCAATCCGTGCCTCCTGTCGGGCGCTAGAAGCCGAACACGCAGCGTGTGCACGGACACGGCACCATAAATCAGTGTGCGCCACGGGCTGCAGGACAAGTCATTTCCACACGCGTGCACCTCCTCACACTCGCAATCAGTCTAATTTTTTATCTTTTTAGGCTTCAGATGAGAGTAATTAGTCATTTCTGCGGGGTTAAAGGCGAGCAGACGCATCTGACCCGCCTGCACTGTCGCTGGGGACGCCGCCGCTGCTCCCCTGCCCGATGCTGGGCAGGAGGCTTCCTGTTGATTTCTCTGCCGCCTTTTCTGGAAATAGTAACAAACAACACTTCCTGAGTTCGTGCCACCCCCCTGGCGCTGTTCAGGGACTCAGTGCGAAGGCACATTTGTCCCAGGCGGTCTGTCCCCGGCGTTCCGAAGCCCCTCGGTCTGCCTCGTCACTCGCCGTGTCTGCGTGGGGCCCGAGTCACGTCCGGTTCCTACCCCCCTCCAGGGGGGACCGCCTGGGTCCCCCCCATCATTAGGTACTTAATATTCTTCTTTGAGAATTGGCTTTCTGCCACAAATGGAAAACCAGCCGCCCCCCCCCCCAGCCCCCCGCATAACACTGAAGATCGGTGCAGGTGTTTCGGCTCAAAGAGGACACGTGTGTCCCTGAGGAACGTCTTCATCTGCCACTCGCACGTCAGCGGCGTCCGGGCCGACAGACCCCGGAGGCTCCCCGGGCCTCGCGTGGCACAGCTCCCTGGCTGTGCGCGGGACAGAGTGGGGGCCCAGGCCCGGTGTGATTTACTCCCTCGAGGTCCGGCTGTACGTCTGGACAGCCATGTCCAGCACTATGCCAGACTCTTAATGAGGAAATGGAGCAAGACACTTGTCCTCTCTTTCGGTGACCATGAACTTGGGTGCCCAGAGGGGCCAGGCGGGTCGTGTCAGGGAGCAAAGTACAGGGTGTGAAGGAAGACCCAGTGCTGTGCAATGCCAGGAGTGGCATTCCACCGGGCGTCAGGGAGTGGTGGGGACTGTGGCGTGCGGGCAAGCCTAGCCTTGTGGGACTCCAGCGGGGCCAGCTCTTACCCTTTCTGAAAAGAAACCAGAATTTCAGGTTTGTAGTACAAATGCCCCATTTTTAAATGTTCACGGAGAAGTTTTAAAATGCCCTTTGGGCCGAAGCACAGGTGCAGGCTGACTTGCCTGAAGTCAGCTCCGGCCTTTGCGGCCCTGTGTGACCTCTGCTGTTGGTCCGTACTCCGGGGGTGGGTAAACCACAGCCCAGGTGCCCAGGGCCACCGCTCCCGGTTCCGTCCGGGTGGGACTCGGGCCGCAGCGGGGCCGAGCGGGGTGGCGGAGACGAGGTGGCCTGCTGAGCCTCACGTAGCCCCTGTCCGGTCCTTTCGGAGGACGTGTGCTGACCCCCGGCCTGCATCGGCGCGTCCCCGTGGGGCGGGGGGTGGGGGGCACGGCGGGTGTGGAGCCAGAGTGGCCCGAGTTCAGAGCCTGGCTCAGGGAGTGCCGGTCTCAGCAGCGAAAACACCATTCCCCTTTGCTCCTGTTGGAAATCATCTCGAAGCAACAAATGGCACGAGAGGAAATGCAAATGCCGTCCCCACCTGGTGTGTGGGGAGTTCCGTGAAGGCCGGAAGTGGGTGCGGGAGGCTCTGGGGGGAGACAGGACGCCCGGGTGGCGGAGCACAGGCAGGAAGGCTGGGCTGCACGGTCACCTGTGGGGGGCGCTGCAGCCCCCGCTCCGCAGCAGCAGGCGGCGGGGTGGGAGGCCTTGCTGGTGCATGCAGAGCCTTCCGGGGGAGTGGCGGCAGTTACCGGACCTGTAATGGGTGTGGCACGTTGGTGCCAGGGGTGCAGCACGGTGATCCGCCCCGCGCGCTCACACACGGCCGTCCCCGGGGGGTCTGGTGAACGTCGGTGAGCCCGGGGCCACACATCGCTCTTGCCCGTGACCAGGACGTCCCAGGTCTCTCTCAGCAGCTTGGGGACACGTGGTGCGGCACCGTACTGGCAGCTGTGCTGCACACGGCATCCCCTGACTCGTGTGCTTCACAACTGGATGTGCGTGCAGCCGGACCCCCGCACCCATGTTGGGACCTTCTCTGGGGACCCCCAGTCTGCTCTCTGTGTTCGTGAGCTCGTTTTCGTTTTCATTTTAGATTCCGCGTGTCGGCGAGACGCTGTAGTGTTTGCCTTCCTGAGTCTGCCTTATTTTGCTCAGCACGATGCCCTCGGGGTCCCTGTTGTCGCAAATGGTGGGGCTTTCTTCTTTTTCATGGCTGTGTAATATTTCACTGCATCCATATTTCTGGGCCTCGGCTTCCTTCTGGGACGGTCCCCGCGGGCCCTGCAGGGTTTTGCGGGCGTCAGGGGAGACAGTACAGGTGGCAGCCACCGTGAGGCACCACGCGGTGCACCAAGGACACAGTTGTGGCAACTGTCTTTGCACCTGGTGCTGGGGACGGGTGGCGTCCTGTCACGGAAAAGGACATGGATGCACTCGGGCCACATCCCCAGCAGACATTCCGGTCCCCAAGTTTGATCTTGGCCCTAATACAAGGCGATGTGACCTGTTAGGTCCTGGGGAACACCCTAAGGTTATGCAGCCGGAGCATTCGGGTGGGGACGAGGCCCCTGCGGTCACCTCTCTGGGCGTCCTCGGTGCGCCCTGTGCCGGGAGGAGCAGGCCACCCCCGGAGAGGGTCCTCAGGCCCCGCCGCACACCCCGCTTCCCAGGGGCCAGCTGCGCTCAGGCCCCGTCTTCCAGGCCGTGGCTGGGCGTCAGTCTCTCCCCTGACAGCGGGCTCCGCTTGATGGAGGACGATGCCCCGGTCTTAGTGCACAGGGAGGGCTTCCGGGGCCGGTCAAACAGGGCGAGGCGGCAGGCCGCAGCCCGGCTTCTCGTCCCGGTCAGAGCCCCTGGCTCCGGAGCCCGGAGGCAGGACGGAGCCGCGAGGTGTGTCCCGCAGAGCAGGGTCCGGAGCCGAGGTCAGGCCGCCCAGCCCTGGTGCTGACCGTCACCACGCCTCCGTGGTCAGTCTCACCGACAGGGCTGGGGTGGATTTGATCATACGTGGCTGCTTATTTTGGGGTTTCCTGTTAGAGTTCGTTGTTGACTTCTTTGCCATTTTCTTTGCATTTTTCAATCAAAATACGTCCTGGCTGGCTGGTGGGCTGGGCCAGGGGGCGCTTTGTGAACACCTGACGGATGACGCCCTGACCCGGACGTCTCGTTGGGAGTGTACGGTACACGTGTGGCACCCGGGGGCGCCAGGACCCTCTTTGCGCGTCAGGTGCTTGTGGGTGCCACCCTTGTCCGGGTCTCGCGTTTCCCAACCACCCTTCCCCGGGCTTCAGCTTCTGTTTACCCTCCGTGGGTTCCAGAGCCAGCACTCCGCCAGCATGTGGCTGAAGAGCACAGTGACCAAATCGTGGGGGACCGTGTCCCCGGGAGATCCTAGGTTCTCAGCCACCAACAGCCCCCTCTCCAGACCTGAGCAGGTGGGCGTCAGGAGCAGGCAGAGGGGCTCGCAGGCATGGCTGTGGCTGATGCATTGCAGGAAAGGTGCACGGCCCGGGGACGGGTCCCTGAGTGCCCAGGAGAGCCCCACCACTGCTCGGCGGGCGGGTGGGCGTGCGTGCGTGCTCCAGTGTCGTGCGCAGCCAATGAGCCTTTTCTCACCTTTGTCTCCGGTGGCTCCTTCTCGTGGAAGGAGACACGGGCCGTGGGGCTTGGCAAGAAACAAGCCGTTTGTCATGGCTGGGCACCAGCCCGCCTGCTGTGGCACAGCCTGTCCCTGGGACGTGTCGCCCACCTGTCACGGGGAGTAAAATGTGTGTGTGAGAGAGAGAAGTGCCTGCAGCCCTGGGGGTGCGGGGGGTGCTCCGGGGGAGGCGGCATGAACGGGAGGGAGAAATCGGGGGCTCCGGACAGCAGAGGACTGAACAACGCCCCCTAGATGCACGCCCGCCCGGAACTCGGCGGGGGCCCTTACCGGGAAGAGGGCCTTTGCAGATGCAGTGACCTCAGACGAGGGCACAGGGGTGGGGGGGGGGCCTGGTCCAGCTGGTGTCTCTACGAGAAAAGGCCGGACACGCACAGACCTGCGGGGCGAACGCCACGTGAGGACCGAGGCGGAGACTGGAGTGACGCGTCTGCGCACCAGGGACCAGCCAGGGCGGCTGGCAGACCCCCGGCCCATGGGGCGAGGCCCAGAGCCCAGAACGGGCCGCCCTGGGGGCCCGCAGAGGGAGCCGCCCTGCAGGCCCCTTGACCTTGGGTGCTGGCCTCCAGAGCCCCGAGAGAAGGCGACTCTGTCGCTCTCGCCTCTGCACCTGTCGGTGGTGGGAGAAGGCACCAAGGCACAGACCCGCCCGGCCCCGACTCTGTGACCCCAGTTTTCTTCCTCTGCAGAGGGGGTGCTGGCCGGGTCGGAGTGACAGCTTTCTGTGAACGGCCGGAGAGGAGATATTTCCGACCTGAGGCCACGCTCAGTGGCTGCTGCAGATTCTCCCTCGCTTTGTGGTCGCTGGTCCTGGGCCGGATTCGGCCCGCGGGCTGCGTGTGCCAGCCCCTGGACGCGAGGCTTGGACTGTCTGCGGGAGCCCCGGCCACCCGCGTCAGGCCAGATGGTCAGGGGTTCTGCGGCCGGGCTGCACGCAGGCTGCCGCGGGGAAGCAGGGCCACAGCCCCGGCCATTGGGTTTCTCACTCGTTGGGTTTCTCGCCCGTGGGAGGGGCCGTGCCTGGTTTCCCGCGGGAAGGGCCAGGGACCCTGTGAGGCGGGCGCGTGCCTCCTGGTCTTCATGCCCAGCCTGCCCGCCTGCACTTCACTCCGCGGTGCTGGGTGCAGGGCGGGCACAGGCGGGGCTGGGCACAGGCGGGGCGGGGCGGGGGGCGCACAGGGGAGGGAGGGGCATTTGAAGAGCGAAGGGGCCTTTCTGGAAGCCCTCTCTTGGCCGAGTCGTCTGTGAGTTCCCTCTGTCCCAGCAGTGACTCCGTGGTGTCACTGTCCCTGGGGAGGGGGGGGCGGGGGCTCTGCGGGGTCGTCCCCCACAGTGTTTGATGACAGACAGAGGGGGGCGTCCGCCCGAGGGCAGCGTGTCTGACCCGTGTCCAGGCTGGTGGGACGACTGGAGCCCCACGCTGCCGCTCGAGCAGAGCCGAGGGGCTGGGCCCGGGTCCATCCCGGGGGGCAGAGGGAGGGGTGGCGGTCGGGGCCTGGAACAGATGGAAAGGACCCCCAGAAGCAGCTCCAGCTGGGGCTGGGAGCGCAACCAAGATCTGAAATCCGCCTTTGCCGCTCGGCTGCCGTGGGGGCCGGAGTGAGTGCCCTGGGCTTGCGGGGCCGCGGCCGCCCTTCCTGTGGGTTCGTCCAAGGGCACCTGGTCCCGGGGTGGCGGGACAGGCAGCGCAGGGGTGCGCACTCAGGGACAGCTCTGCCGTCCGTGGGCTCCAGTGCTTGTCATGCCCTCTCTCCACCCCGAGTGGGTCCCTGTCCCCACCCCTGGGGTTCTTCCCGCCCTCGTGCTGCCCCAGGGTTGCTGGGGTCACCCCAGTTCACAGATGAGGACACGGAGGCTCAGTGAGGGTTACCTGAGGCTGCGAGTCGAGGCAAGGGGCAGGGCAGGCACCCCGCTGGCCCCCCTCCTGCCCCTCCTCCCTGTCCCTCGTCCCTGGTCCGCCTGTTCCTGGAGGGCCTTGTCCCAGCTGTGGACGGTCAGGCCGTGCTGACCAGAGGGAAAGGAAACTTCACCACCTCGGACCATTGGATCGAATGACTCACACATTCCAGGACCACAGCTGCTTCCCTGGCGGCTGCTCCCTGCATCGCCGCCCCCTGCACACCCCGCACCCCCCACCCCACACACTTGCACTGCCAGGGACCCCCACCCCGCTCAGGGTCTCTGGCCTTACGCAGACCCCTTCCCGGGAAGGCCCGTTTGGTTGCCCTGGACTAGGTGGCATCTTTGGATTATCGTGCAAGGCCAAGGCCACAGCCTGGGGTCCCTGGGGCCCCGCACCCCAGAGTCTCCGCAGGGGGGTGTGTTTACCCAGAAGTGGAGCTGTGTGACCAGAGGGAGGCCGGCAGGCTGGGCCTGGGATCTAGGAGCCCGGAGGGGGAGGGGGAGGGGCAAATGGAGGTCACTGAGAGGAGGGGCCAGGAGCCCCAGAAAGGGGGTGCTTCTCATAGGGAGATTCCAGAGGCCAACAGGCAGTGGGGTCGGGAAGGGCCCCGCCCTGAGTGAACGGGACTTTCAGGGGGGGCCTCCCTCCCTGAAAGTCCAGGCCTTGGGGGGCCGGGTCTCCGTCCTCCTCTTGTTTCCTTTCCCGTTTCCTCAGAAGCCTTACGGCCACCGTCACGCCCCACCTTGGTCCTTTTCACTCCCTCCCGCCCCCTCCCCATCCTTGGTGGTGACCTTCCGGGTGCCCTGAGCTCAGGCTCTGACCCCATCGTGAGGATGGCCTGGGCGACAGCCTGCAGATGCAGCAGGCTCTTCTGATGCAGCGCCGTGGCCACTGCAGCACCTGCCTTGGGCGTGTCGGCCCCAGCAGCTTCCCCACGGTGCAGCCCAGGATTTGGCCGGCGTCTGCCTGCAGCTGGACACTCTGGCGGGCGTGCAGGGCAGAGCAGCGTGGGCCCCCAGTGTGGGGGGCTGGCGTCCCCGGCCCGGCCCTGCTTTGAGAGGCTGGAAGTCACCCCTCTCCCCCAAGGACGAGCAAGGCCAGGAGCGTGCACCCGGGAGAGCCGCCCCGTGGAAAGTTCTCCAACGCCACAGCCCCCCAGTCCTGACAGATGGCTCCAGCCGTCCTCGGGGGTGTGTGGTCCAGGGGTGGGAGCCCAGATCTTAAGACACAGAAGGAGCTGGACGCTGCGCCCAGCTCTGCCACTTGGCATCCGTACAGCTGGACGGCAGGTTGGCAGCCCGGGCCTGGGCAGCAGGGGGGAGCAGCAGGAGCAGAGGCCGGGGCGGGGTGTCGGCGCCCAGCCAGGGCCCCGCTTCACCCTGGAGATCATGGCTGATCAGAGTGCCTTCGGCCGGGGGCCGAGGGTGGGCAGGGCCGGAGGTCGCAGTGCTGAGCACCGAGCTGCGCAGCGGCTGCCGGGTCCAGAGAGAGCACTTGAGCCTCCGGTTGGCCGAACATACTGAGGTTTCCTGTTTTTAAAGCAGAAACAAGAAAGAGGCACAAGTGTGCCTTTAAAATAAGGTGTTGTGTGGCCGCCAAGTGCAAATGGTTTAAGCATCTGGAAGCCTGACCTTGAGGTGCGCCCTTGGCCCGTTCAGAGGTGCGGAGCCCCCACCAGGCCCGCAGTGGCAGCCAGGCTGGTGCGGGCGGGGCCGGGCCCCTGTTCATTCCTCCCGGAATCTCCACGTGGCACGTGGACAGAGTGTTTGCCACCCCCCCAGCTCAGGGTGGGGCGGAGGGCGAGGGCCTCTGAGTGAGCCCGGGCCTGCCCTGCCCTCCCCGCCACTGTCCCTCAGCTGGTCCCCAGTTCTGGCGCCCGCCAGGGGCAGAAAAACGGGCTGCATTTTGTTGCTTGGAGTATTTAACTGACTAAACACACTACACGCACGCCACGTGGACACACACGGGCACACACAGGGTCTGTGCTGTCCGGAGCATGTCCCCACGGTGTGGGCCCGTGGACCTGCTCCGGGCTGCTGGCTGGTGACGGGGCCCAGGCTGCTGAGCCCCCGGGGGGTGAGGACTCCGATGCCGACGCTGACGTATGGCCGGGGCTGGAGGAGGACGGAGCCCAGGGGAGGGGGCGGAGGGGGTGGTGAGCTGGGGCTTCAGGGGGTGGCGGTGGGTTGGGGGCCGGCGGGCACTGGGTGGGGACCTCAGCTCTGTCCCTCACTAGCTGTGGTCTCCGGCTGGTCGCTCTGCTCCTCGGGGCCCCCCGTTTCTCCGCCTGCACACACAGGGCTGCTGGGGCGTCTGGATGGAAAAGTACAGACCACGCACCGGTTGGCGGTGGAGACCTGTGTCGGCTTCTGCCGTCATTGCAGGAAGCCAGGTGCTCGCCCTGGCGCAGGCCGGCGGGGGGTGGCAGGGTCTCCTTACCCAGAGGCTCAGGCCCTGCCTCTGATGACCAGACAGACCGCAGGTCCCCCTCCCCACACAGTCCCCCGTCCAGTGCGGCCCCAGCAGGCTCCCCACTAGCGTGGAGCGGGCGGCCCTGGGCTGCCCTTGAAGCTTTCCATTCCTCATGTGCTTGACGGAAGCTCCGCTTTCGGCACCCCCTGCAGCCTTCTTGGGTTTCAGAGTTTGGGGAAATCTCTCAGGAGACTGTTTACAGCCAGGAGCCGGCCTGCTGTCACCATCTGAACCCGACACACGTCCCTCAGATGCCCTTAATGAAACAGAGGGCTCAGCTCCGCACCCTCGCAGGCTGGCAAGAGAGGAACACGCCTGCATGGGGTTGGCGGCAGCCCACCTGGCGGCAGCCCACCTGGCAGCCTCGCGGAGCTCACGAGGCTGTGCTGACACCAGCTCGGGGCCCTCCAGGGGGCGGGAGCGGGCTGGGTGTGCTTGCCCGCGCAGGGCCTGGGGAAGCGTCCTCTCCTGTCCCACAGCCCTCGCTGCACTGTTTAGTTAACCCTCCAGCCTGGGTGCGCCTGTCACCCAAATCGGAGGAGGGGACCCCAGCCGGACATGGGAGCAGCAGGGATGTAGTCACCAGGGTGCGCACGGGGAGGAGTGGGGCTGGCGTGCCAGCCACGGGGGCTGGACTTGAGGTCAGATGTACACGGGAGATGCAACTTTGGAACGACAGGGGCGCATTCCAGGTGACGGGACCGTTGTGGGACGGTGGCAGGAAGGGGCCGTCGAGGGCACGTTCTGGCTGGTTCATGGACAGGGCCTGGTTGAGCATAGGGTCCAGTGGCCCATGGAGAGTATGGCAGATTGGGTGCCACCCTGCTCTGCCGCTCAGCACCCCAGGGAGCCTGGCGGGTCACCCCTGTTCAGATAGACTTGTGCAGGTTCAAGCCCTTCAGTTGCACGTCATGTGGTTCTCACTGGATTCTCACAGCAGCCCTGCGGGGCTGGGACTTCCGTTACCCCCGTTGTAATGAGGAGGAGGCTGAGGGTCAGAGGGGGCAGGTGAGGGGTCCCCCGTCACACAGCCAGGCAGCGGTGAGGCCAGGACGCCGGCCTCACTGGCTGGGCAGCATCAACTGGGCACCACAGTGCAAGGGGAGCCGCACGTGCAATTTTATATTTTCTAGTAGCCGTGCCGCACAGGTAGCAAGAAATAGGTGCCGTTAATCTTGTGAGGCAATTATAGACCCAAAGTAACGTTAACGTACAATCAATACTGAAATTAGCCATGAGATGGTTCCCATTCTGTTTTTTCACACGGGGTCTTCGGATGCCGGTGTGTGCTTGACACTTGCAGTCCCTCTCGGTTCAGCCCGAGCCGGGTTTCAGGGGTCCGGGGGCCCCACATGGCTGGTGGCCGTGGTACCGGGCAGCACGGCTGAGTGGGGTCTTTGCTTTGCATCCTTTTTAATGTATCCTTTGCGCACCCTTGAATAGCTTACAGTAGCTTGAGGACTTTTCAGTTACTTGTCTGAGGGTACCTGGCTTCGGAGTGCTGGGTTTCCTGCAACAGGTGCTGGTAAAATCCGCTGGAGTTTTGGGGGATTATGTCCCCTGGTCCCCACTGTCCACGTCGTGTGTGTGTGTGCTGTGTCCTTGCTGACCGGGCCGGGTTGGCTGCCGTCCGTGTTCACTTCCGAGCAGTGACTGCGCTCGTTTCCTGGGACTGCGTGACCTGTGACCTCAGACGCAGTGGCTGTGCATGACAGAGGGTGTTTGTTCACGGTTCTGCAGCCAGAAGCCGGGGATCCGGGGTGGGGGTGGTGGGCTGTGCCCCCTCCGGAGCCCCTCGGGAAGAGTCCGCCCTTGCTCCTTGCAGCCTCTCGGGGCTGCGCGCTCTCCTTGGCTGGTGGCCACACCCTCCCATTCCTGCCTTCCTTGTTGCATTGCCTCCTCCTCAGTGTGTCCCTTCTAAGGACACGCCCCTGGGTCTAGGGCCCACTCGGGGTATCCAGGGTGGGCTCATCTCGAGATCCTGAACTACGGCATCTGCAAAGACCCTCTTTACAAAGAAGGTACCCTTTGCAGATTCTGGGGACTAGAATGGGGGCGTATGTTTTGCAGGCCAGCCTTCAGCGGTCCCCCCACCCCCCCACCCCGGCCAGTGAAAAGTCAGCGTTTTGACAGTGAGAATGGAGATGTGAGGGGATGCGACAGTTTTGTTTTTCTCCGGCAGGAAACGCGCACCGCGGAGGTGGCTCACGCAGGGCAGACCGGTGGCAGCAGCGTCAGCGCTGGGTGGGGCGGCCGGGGGTTCACGGCCAGGCCTGGGGGCGGGGCCACCCGGTGAGCAGGAACAGCAGGTGCACTCAGGAGGGCAAATGGAAAGACAGCCGGAGGGCCAGCGCGCCTTCAACCGTTCCCAAACACACTTGGGAATGCTGACCGCGCGCTCTGAAACGGGCCGGGCTCAGCGGGGCGCCGGTCCCTCCAAATCCCACCTCCGAGACTGTGGCCACGGGGACTGTGTGTCTACAGGCCTGTCCCCGGGTCCCAGGGTGTCCGTGAGGAGGGCGACTGATCAACGGAGGGACAAGGAGGGTCCGGCCGCCAGCGTACAGCAGGAAGACTTGTGCCCGAGAGCCACCGCAGGGGTGTCGAGGATGGCAGCCCTCCCTGCAGAGTTCTCGGGGGTACCCCGTTACCGCGGTCGCGCTGGTTCAAGGCTGGCTGTATGCGCCCGTCCTTCTCTTATACGGCCCGTCAGGACGGCTCCGGTTTGCGTCTGCAGATGGGGTTCCCCGATGTTGTCGTCAGCATCTGGAGCCGGGGCGGGCCGGCCCCTCCCGCCGCCAGCCGCCCCCAGCCGCCCCCAGCGGCCCGGGGTTCGCTGGTGAGCCCGGGGCAGCCGTTAACAGTAACGCAAGTGTTTGGGTTCCCGCCGCCAGGGGGCTGCCTTGGGGCCCCTCCCCGTCACTACACTGGGGGCTCTGCTTCTGTCCCTGAGTTTGAAGGAGGCCCGTGCGTGCGCGCCGTGGGGGTCCCTCACTCCCCCACCCCCGCCCCTGTCCGCGCGCTCATTGGTTCATTCATCCCTTTGCATGTTCATTGGTTAGTTACTCCCCCGTTTGTTCGGCCGGCCCCCGCTGAGTGTCTGCTGGGGGCCGGTTTTTGGGCCGCGCTGGGCACGCGGAGGAGGGAGAGGAAAGAGGCTGGGGGTCGCCCCGACCGTCTCTTCTCGCAGCCCCGAGGGAAATTCCTTCAGCCGTTTCTTGCTTGGTTCCCTCATCGGTGGCAGGAGGAGGCCCACACGGTGGGGACGGGGCCCCACGGGCCGCAGGGGCCCCTCGGACACCGTGGGGTCGGGTCTCCCTGGCTCAGCGGTTCTCAGACAGAGGGGACCATGGGGGGGGAGGGATTCTAATTGGAGGCCCCGCCCTTACCTCCGAGGCCCCGCCCCCCTGCACCCTGTTGGAACCACGGCCCAGCCTGCGGAGGACGGGCGGTGGCCCTGATGGGGTCGCCAGGTTTAGCAAACGGAAAGACAGTTTGCCCACCTCAAGCTTGATTTCAGAAAACAAATTTTAAAAAAGATTTTATTTATTTTTAGAGAGGGAGAGGAAGGGAGGGAGAAAGAGTAAAAGAGACGTCAGTGTGTGGTTGCCTCTCATGCACCCCCTTCTGGGGACCTGGCCTGCAACCTAGGCATGTGCCCTGACTGGGAATTGAACCGGCAACCCTTTGGTTTGCAGGCTGGCACTCAATCTACTGAGCCACAGCAGCCAGAGCAAAAAAAATTTTAATAGGGTAAGCATGTCACATACAATACTTAGGATATACTTTTATACTGAAGAATAATCAGGTCCCGCCATTTACATGGCAGCTCTAGCACCTGGGCACCTCGGGGAGCTGTGCGGTGGCGGGGGGTCTGATTTCCTGGTCCAGCCACCGCTGCCACTCGGCGGTTCACCAAACCGAGACCCCAGGCAGCCAAGCACCAGAGCTCAGGCCCGACAGCGAGGTGGTGGTGGCCTGGGTGGGAGCTGGGCCCCCGACTGCCACTCCGGTGCGCCTTTCGGGGGGACAGTGCTGGCGTGCAGTGGCAGAGGGCGGTGGCTGAATGTTTAACCCCCCCGCACTAACCAGACGCTCGGGGGAACAGGTTCCGAGCCTCGTTTCTCGTGCGCATCACGCGGTTGGACCCAGAGCTGTGGTTTGAGTGCGGTTTTGTTTCTGTCCTTTTTAAAAAACCAAATAAAACACTAAGGGAGGGGCAGTGGAGCCAAGGAGGAGGGCGGGCGCTGTTCTTACCATTCTCATCTTCAAACCAGGCCCTGCTGTGCACCCCTCTGAGTTTTGTCTGCAAGGCTCCCCGCCACCCCCCCGCCCCCAGAGGAACAGCCTCCCCTTTCAGCCCTGCAGAGCTGCTCTGGCCCCGCCCCTTTTTCATGCCTTGCACGGTGAGCGACATCCCCGTGGAGGTGCCCACCCCACGTTCCCGCTGAGAGCGGTAATTGAAGTGCTCCGGCGGCTCTGTGGTTCTAATTAGCCCGGAGTGGCTCCTCCTGGCTCTGTCCCTCTGCCTCCCTGTTCGCCAGGTGGTCCTAGAAGGTGTGAATTAGTCCAGAGAGCAAGGGGACCCCTGTGTTTCCTCGACCGAGTGGGTCTTCCTCGGGCGGCTGTTCAGGGGGTGTCTCAGGCCCCGTCCGCTTCCCTTCGCTCTGCCGCCATCCTCCCTGGGGTGGGGGGTGGTCCTGCCTCTGCACGCGAGCCCCTTCCCACCTGGATTCCCTTCCCGCCCGCAGCGTCCCTGCCTAGGCCGACCCTTCAGGACTCCGCTTCCATGCCTCCTCCTCCAGGAAGTCATCCATCCCTGCTCCCCGGGCTGGGCCCACACAGTCCCCATGGGTCCCGCCCCTGGCCACACCGCGTGGTGTTTGCTTACATCCCAGATTCCCCCGGAGATGGGGGGGGCTCCTCGGGGCGGGGGTCCCCGTGTCTGATTCACTCCCGGCCCCGAGCAGAGGCACAGCGCATGTCTGCTGAATGGAAGGAGAGAGAAAGGAAGGGGGAGGGGACGGGAAGGAGAGAAGGGGGGTGGGCGGGGGGAAGGCCCCTGGCCGCGACGTGTCAGAGCCAGCACCGCCTGCAGCCCATCGCACCTTCCGTTGTGGGCCTAAAACAGCCACGAGGGGCTGCCTCTCAATTTGGTGACACGGGGGCAGCTGATGGGCACACTGATGTGACGAGGCCTGAAGGGTGGCTGGTCGCCAGGCCATTTGGCCCTGCGGCCCACCTGCCAGGCCTGAGAGGTTGGCCACAGCCGGAGCAGGGCCATGCAGCCTCCAGGAGCCAGGGTGGGAGGACGGAAGTCAGCCCCGGCCAGCTGCCCGGACAGACGGACAGACGCAGGCGACCCGTCTGGATTGCCCCAGGCTGCCTCTCCCCTCCCCACGGCAGCTCCTCCTCCCGGCGCGAGGCCGCACTTTGCAGTGTGCAGAGCCGCCCAGCAGGGGCTGCTCCTGTCGCCACCATTACACAAGTGGGGAAACTGAGGCTCAGAGGGGTAGAGTGGCAGCCAGGACAGGGTGGGGCTCCAAGCCGGGAGCCCGAGGGCAAATCCAGCGCATCTCACGGCCTCTCTCGTCTTCGTCTCCTTTCCGGATTTCTCACCCTTCCCCTTCTTCCCACATCCACCCAGCGCTGTGACTTGGTGTGCACGCAGGTGACAATAACGTAGCACTGAGCACAGTGACAATTTGGGGGCAGTTTTCTGTGGCCAGGCACTTCAGTCTTTGTTGCTTTGTTAAACCCTCACAGCCCCGAAACAGCCGAGTCCTGCCCAGTTCAGGGACCAGGAAGGGGCTCAGGGCACATCTGCCCCTTGCTGGGAGTCAGGCGGCCGGCAGAGTGCGGTCCCCCCACCCAGCCCAGTCAGCGCCTGGCTGGCGGCTCTCGAACCCCAGCACCCCTCAGGGGGCTTTGGTCAAATGCAGATTCCAGGTGCCAGCAATTCTGACCCAGGGGGTCCGGGTGGGACCCTCGGAGAGAAGCCGGTGACGGAGCTGTGCGCCGTTCAGGGCTTGTGCTGCGAGATAACCGAGAGCAGGCCGGCCTCTCTCGGCCCCCTTCACCTTGACCTCGGGCCACCTGCTGGCCTCGGGCCATCTGACCGCTGGACAGCCCACAGGGGTCTGATCGCGGGGCGGCACCTGGAGGGCTGTGCTGGGGTCCGCCTTGGGCGTCACCCCTGCAGCCTGACCACTGGAACAGCCTGCCCCGCCATTCGGGGGGGGTCCCCAAAGCTGCAGCAGAGACCACTCCCCGAAGACGCTGGGAGTCACCGCCAACAGAGTCAGCCGTCCTGCGGCCCAGGCCCAGGGACGCGTGCCCTGCTCTGCGGTCTGGGCGTTGCTCCCTAGGTGTTTCGTGGGACAGCCGGCGCAGGGCCTGGGGGCCAGTGCCCCGAAAGCTGCACCATGAGGTGGAGTCACAGAGCCGTGGCACGCGCCTCTGAGCCGCTGCCGTGAGTTCCGTGGAGGCCGGGAGGGAGAATGAGGAGGAGCTTCAGTCTTCTGTTCGGTCAAGGCTGGTGATTCCTTCGAGTCGTGCTTCCTCCTCCTGAGCCCCCGGCCTCCACCGCCTCACTGGGGCTTCCAACCCCGGGCAGCTGCGGTGCTGCCCACGCGCAGAAGACAGAACTGAGTGTCGGAGGAGAGGTGTGACCAGCCCGTGGCCGCACAGCCAACGTGCCGGGGCCCAGATCCATGCCAGGAGGTCTGGCTGGTCCACAAAGAGCTTAATGGGATGTCCTGGGGCCAGGGAGGGGGTGTCCCTCTCCGTAGCTGCGACAGAAGTCACGGTCCCGCCTCCTTCAGGGGGGAGGTGGGGGCGGAGGAGGCAGGGAGGGTGTCCACCGTGAGCTGCCCGCAGATGTTAGGGTCTGTTACTGTGGCAACCGCCTGCACGCCCGCCCACGCTGGCGCTGGGCACCGGGGTTACACTGCCACTTTAATTTAATAGCATTGTTATTATCCATCATAAAAGTAATATAAATTATGCATATGTGCAGTCTCTTCAAACCGTATATGTTAAATACGTGCGTTTTTGCATATCCATTTATACCTCAGGAGAGCTATTAAGACAGACACTCATTACAGAAAAATCCAGAAAACAGGGAAAAGTAGAAAGAGAACAAAAAAAAATCATTTATGTCGATGACCTTTCAGCAACCTTTGCTAACAGGATGGAAAATTCCCTTCCAGCCTTTCTCTCTGCCGATTTAGTTGCTGTTTAACATGGTTGTGATCACTGGTCTATATAATTAAAAACATTTTAGATACAATTTTACATCCTGCTCTTTCCCCCTTAGGGGGCCCTGATGGGAAATAGCAAGAACCAGAGCGGCGTCGGGGCCCCAGTGCTGCTGGCTGCGGCCCCTGGCCCCTGGGGGTCCCCAGCCCGGGGCTGAAGGGGGGGGGCGGTGTCGGGCATCTCGGAGTCAGGGAGCGCTCCCCAGAGAGCCGCTTCCTGGCCTGGTCTGGTCTTTCTAAGTTTAACGAAATGCACGTTTCTCTTGACGGATGAACATGTCCAGCCGGTCATCTACCTCCGACACACCTTGTTTCTCCACTTCTCTTGGCCGCTGGCAAAGCTGGCGCTGACCTGTGGTTGCGAAGGCCGGTGCCGGGCCGGGCTGCCTCTGCCAGGCGCCGACCGGGAAAGGGAAACACACTTACCAAGTAAAAGTGGGGAGAGCACTCGGTGCTGAGCGAACGGCTCTGGAGACGAGAGGCGGCTGGTCCTTTGGAGAAAAGCAAGGAGCCCGGAGTGGGGAGCAGACTGATCAGGGGCGAGGCTGGAGGGAGGGCGTCGGTTACCTTGAACTGAGCGGGAAACACGGAACTCTCAGGCTTTCAGCTCCAAATATTCGTGACCACGCGTCTGCTGACTCGGCGGCTTGTTGGGGCCCCTGGGGCCCTGCCTGGGGCTGGCTTGGCTGAGGGCGGTGGGCGGGGGGGGCAGTTCTGGCACGGACAAGTCCTCTGGCCTCCTCCCCCCTTCCTGGGGACCCACGGGCAGCCTGGGTAGGTCCTTCCCCGGGCAGCGGCTTGTCTGCTGGGGTCCCGCAGGCCCAGGGAACCCCGGGGCCGGCCCGGAGCAGGTCACCAGGAGCAGGGGGCGGCGGGGGGGGGCAGCCATGCTAGGTTCCATGTGCGGGTGCAGGAGGGGGCACAGCTTCCAGGTTCTGACGGGGTCTGCCTCCGGGGACTGCGGGTCACAAAGTTTTCGCCACTCCGAGGCCTCTGCTTTACTCCAAGACAAGACGGGCAGCCACTGGCGGCTTTGGAGGGCCCCCTCTCGCCTCCTCCCTGTGGAGGCCCGCCGTGACCCGGGCGTGGGGTGGGGGGGGCGCGAGGACACCGCGGGAGGCTGCGCGGTCATCCACCCCAGGAGAGGCAGAGAGGGGCCGGAATGTGTGCATCGTGGAGACAGAGCCGGGACCAGGGAGGGAGAGGCCGGGAGGGAGTCAGGGGACCCTCGGGCCCCGTAGAGGGGTGCATCCCCAGAGGGTGGGGGCTGCCACAGAGGAGGGAGGCTGGGAGGGGTCAGGATCCGGTTTGGGGACCACGGAGGGTTTTGAGCGGAGACACCCTGTGTCACCCTGGCAGCTGTAAGAGGGACGTAGGGGGCGGGGTCAGCTCAGTGGCCTCCCGGGTCCTCTGGGGGTGGGGGTGGGGGGGTCAGATCTGTGTTTTGTTTGAAAGGAGACTCAGTTTGTTTCCATCAGATCAGACCCGAAGATCACAGGGGTCCCATCCTGGGAAGTGCAGTGGGGGGGGGGGGCAGGGGCAAGGGCAAGGAAGGGGCATAGTTGGTCTCAGGGGCCCCCAGAGGTGGGCTAGTAAGTGTTTGGTTTGCACCCCGATCACTTGGTCAGCCCAGGAGGACCCCGTCAGCTGCTTCTGGAAGGTGGCCCAAGAGCAGGTCTCTGTTCTGCAGCCAGCGGGGCGGGGCCGGGGCAGCGGGTCCCTGCTCAGGGCCCCCACCCTGGGGCTCCTGCCGCCCGGGGGTGGCCCCGCTCAGGGGTGCAGGGCCTTTTGGGGTGCTGAACTGCACAGCACGGGGGTGCTAACGAGCCACGCCTTCCTGTCTCCCCCCCGCCAGCCGATATCATCTCTACGGTCGAGTTCAACCACACGGGAGAGCTGCTGGCCACCGGCGACAAGGGTGGCCGGGTCGTCATCTTCCAGCGGGAGCCGGAGGTGCGGCGGGGCCTGGTGGGTGGGTTGGGGGGGTGTATCCTGCAGGGCGCCACCCTGCATTCCACCTGGGCGGGTCCCTGGGGAAGCTGCCTGCCTCCCCGGCAGGATCCCGGGGCCGGACGGCAAGGGTGTGCTGGGGCGCGGGGCGGGCACCGGCCGGTCCGGGCAGGGAGCCCTCCGGGCTGCCCAGTGGATGTTTGTCCACTGCTGGCCGTGTCCTGGACCCCGGGAAGCAGGAAAGCGCAGCCAGCTGCTGTCCCGGGACAAGCCTCCAATTAAACCGCTCTTTGCCCGGGTGAGCTGGCGCGGTCCCGGCCGTGGCCACACGGGGAGGACGCGAGGGGCCTTCTGTGGCTGTGCGGCTGGCCCTCGGGCTGGGCTGGGGGTTTTGCTCAGCCCTGGGCCCCTGCCCAGCGACCGTCGTGGTCCGTTAAAATTCGGGTAAGACAGGCATGGCCTGGAACACCCCACCCAGGGGTACTGTTTTTGAACCACTGAAAGAACTTGTGGTAAAAAAAGCTCCCACTTGCTGAGCACCTACTATGTGCAGACACCTTGCTACATTCTCTACGCACTTTTCTCATTGACTCTCATTTCCCACCTCGAAGGGTGGGGACTGACCCCCATTTCACAGGTGAGGACACTTGGAGTGGTCACCCCAGCTAGTGTGCAAACCCCGGGGCCTGAAACCAGGACCGAGAGGGGGCGGCTCGGGCATCACACAGGTGCTGGGGTCCTAGGGTGGACGAGGAGCTGGGGGGGGAGGGGGAGAGAAGGAGGGGGAGAGAGGAGGGGTGTCGCATTCAGTCCCTAAGTGTCACCCCCTCAAGGTCTGACTTGACCCGTGTTTGCTCCCAGCGCCCCCCTCACCACAGCCCTAGGGGTGCTGTGGTCATCCTGACTTCACAGACTCGGACTGGAGCTCCGGGGTCCTGGGGGAGCTTAGCGAGGACACAGTAGGGTCCACACGCGGTGTCCACACTTGGCGTCCACATGCGGGACCGTGGCTGGAGTGTGGCAATCTCACGGGAGCAGCTGGCGCCCCGCACCGGGGATGGCAAAGCCAAGCCTGCATTTTGCCACACTGTAGAGAGAAATTTAATGAGTGAGGCCAGATTCTTGGTTTTGAATTTTTCTCCTGTAATTTTTTAAATTAATTCTGGCCCTGCTGACCTCGGTCGTAGCTGGGGCTCTAGGGAGACGTAGTGAATTAGAATAAGAAAGTATTGAAGAACTTTAAAGTTCTCTGGAAGCAAGACAGGTCAAGCCACAGAACCATGGGTACTTCTAGAAAAATGAACAGAAAACCTGAGAATGCGCCTGGTTGAGGGTCTTGGATTTGCTCCCGGGCAGTTACGTTTCTGGTTGTACTTCCACGATGTCACGTGAACTTGAACTGTCCGCTGGCCCCTGGTGGCCCCTGGTGCCCGGGATGGACTCCCTGCCTCACTCTTCAGGGGCTCCCCCAGGAGGGTGCTGCCCACACCAGGGTGGGCCCCGCCCTCGGAGGAAAGTCGGGGGACAGTGTTCTGCCTCAGGTCTGACGTTACCGGACGTTCTGCCTGGTGTTCGTGCCTCAGCCAGGCCCCGGCTGGACACGTGGACGTGGGGGGCAGGTCAGACCCCAGGGAGCACGTTGCGCTCAGTGGACACGTGGCCTTGGCAGGTCCAGCCACCCCTGAGCCTGCACTTGCCGCACCTGTAAAATGGGGAGAGTCACGGCACCCCACACAGAGGGGCCTCGAGGGTAGCGGGGGATGAGGCGTGAGACACATGTGGCTCGGGGTCCGGCGCACAGTAGGTGCTCAGGAGACACGAGCCAGCCCTGTTACTGTTGCCCTAACTTCCCGGGCCAAGGAGGAGCGGGGGCTTGGCCACGGCGCACAGCACGGCGGTTTACAAAGTGGGGCTTCTCCGGACCCCTGGGTGGGTCCAGGGGCCCTGCTGGCCACCCGGTCGCTGTGGCTGTCGGCCCCCCGTGGGGTACCCCGCCCCGGCCCCGGCCCAGCCCCGTGTGGGTCCCCTCGCAGAGCAAGAGCGCGCCCCGCAGCCAGGGCGAGTACGACGTGTACAGCACCTTCCAGAGCCACGAGCCCGAGTTCGACTATCTCAAGAGCCTGGAGATAGAGGAGAAGATCAACAAGATCAAATGGCTCCCCCAGCAGAACGCCGCCCACTCCCTGCTGTCCACCAACGGTGAGGCGGCGCGGCGCGGCGCGCCTGCGCGCACTCGGGCCTGTGCGCCGGAGCGTGGGGGTGCCCGAGCGTGTGGGTGCCCGAGCGTGTGTGTGTGTGTGCGCCCGAGTGTGTGGGTGTGCCTCCATGGCTGAGCGTGCATGCACGCAGCTGTGGGCATGTGACGCAGCAATTTACCATCAAATGCTACTCTCGCCTCACTCTCACGGCCAGCGTTTTCCCCGGTCTGCGGGCCCCTCGCAAACTGCATTGAGCAGCACGTGAGTTCCACGCAGTGGGCGTGTTCTGGTGTCCTCGGCCTCTTCCCTGCCGGACACGGGGCTGTTCCCACGGTTTACATGGCAGTCCCTGGACATCGTTGGGGACACTTTCCTCCCGGGTGGAGGGTTGACATTTACGATGGAGGAGGCCAGGAAACACGGGGACACGTGAGGCAAACTTACCTCTTCCTCTGCACCCCAGAACCCCAGTCCGCCCAGAGTGGGGGTCACCCCTAGGTGGAGTGACCATGCACGGGTTGGGGAACCTGGCTGGCTCTTTGCCATTCAGGCCCCTGAGGAGGCTCCCGGCTGGACTCCTGCTTCGCTGTGGTCCGTTCTGAGGGCGCGGCCCCTGGGGCGGCCCTGCCTTGGCCCGCACTGGGCCTGGGGCCGGAGGCTCCGCTTGCCCTGTGCTCCGCCTTCTGCTTATCCCCCCTCTTCTGAACCCCATCATCAGAGTCACTGGGGGCACAGGCGGGCAGGCCTGCACTCCTGTGGGACAGAGGCTGAGGACCTTGGGGAAGCCCCCTGAGCCTCAGTTTCTCATCTGTGCACCGGGGCGGACACAGCCCCCTCTGGGGTGTGGTCACAGTGAGGACAGTCTTTCTGGAAGTCAGCGGAGAGACTGACAAACGCCCTTAAATGGGCCATGCCCTTGGACCCAGCGATGCCACCGTTAGGATCTCTGGTGAGCAGCTAGAGGAGGAAGACAGGCGTCCCGCAGGCGAAGGCGTGCGCCACATCCGTGTACACGGGAGAGAATCAGAGGGCACCCACTGCGGGGGCTGAGGAATTTCCGAGAGACGCGTCCGTATCGCGTGGACCAGGGAGGTTGCTCCCTGTGTAATCCTGCCTCTTGTTTCACTCCGTCTGTTTTTAAAGACAAAACCATCAAGCTGTGGAAGATCACCGAGCGAGAT
The DNA here is from genome assembly GCF_004126475.2 of Phyllostomus discolor. Lineage (NCBI taxonomy): Eukaryota > Metazoa > Chordata > Mammalia > Chiroptera > Phyllostomidae > Phyllostomus > Phyllostomus discolor. Next base: position 2,939,681 of record NC_040903.2, read on the forward strand.
AAAAGGCCCGAGGGCTACAACCTGAAAGACGAAGAGGGGAAACTGAAGGACCTGTCCACGGTGACGTCCCTGCAGGTAAGGTGTCGGCCGTGGGCGAGGCCGGCGCGCGGGAAGCACACCTGTGGCTCTTCGCTTAAAACCAGGGTTTTAGGGTGCAAAGGGCCCTTGAGATTTGAGCCCAAGTCAGGTTCAGGTCCCGGCTGCGGTCACCTCCCTGCTCTGTGCCTCAGTTTCCCCGGCAGCCAAGTGGAGGTGGCCATCTCCTCCTGGCGTGCCGGCGAGGATGGGGTGAGGGGCCGCGCATGCAGCTTGCAGCCATACCTGAGTGTGCAGAGTGGGTCCGGTAACCCTGGTCACATGGAGAGGGACGCTGAGGCCCAGAAGCGGGCAGGGAGTCACCCGAAGCCGCCTGGCTGAGCGAGTGGCAGAGGTTGTGGGCGGAGCTGAGTGGGCTCAAGCCCTTTGCTGAGGGGGACAGGGATGGGTTGCCTTTGGTTTACAAAAAGCCCAGAGAGCCGTGCTGGAGCGCACTGCAGTCCTCACTGTGGTGAAAAGGCGAGAGGACCCTTCTATCTCCCAGCAGTGAGATGTGGAAGACAGAGTTCTGGAGTCACAGGGCCTGGGTTCAAATCCCACGTCTGCTACTTCCTGGCAGAGTGACCCCGGGCCAGGCTGTCGGCCTCTGCCAGCCTCCGATTCTTCATCGAGACCAAGTCTGAACCTGTGGCCAGCACGTGCCTGCCACACACTCTGGCTGGAATAGCTCGTTGGACCCTCGCCACAGCCCTATTGCGTGGGGCTATCACCCCCATTTCAGAGATGAGGGATCTATACCCCGGGGAGTCCCGTCTCCTCTGTGACGTGGGCACTCGGTCCCTGTGTCACGGGAGAGCCACGGGCCGGCTCCTGGCGTGCTGCCGGGAGGGAGGACTGTAGAAGTCCGTCCCCCCTTCTGCAGCAGGACAGGACGCACAGCGGCACTGCCCTGTCTGTCCGGGGTGCCCGGAACCCTGCCCGGAGCGCAGTGGGCGCGTCGGACGTGTTTGCCAAGGGGTGCGGGCGCACAGCTAATGGGAGTACTCATTCAGTGCACCCACTGGTGGAGCACCTACTGTGTGCCGGGCTGCTGTAGGCCTGGGAGACTGCCGTGAACAGAGTCTGAGGGCAGGGCGGGGTCGAAGTCCTCTGGGTGTCCCCATGCCTGGCCCTGGCCTGGCTCAGAGGGGGTGGCCGCCGAGTGCCTTGAAGGAGGGGGGAGGAGTGTCGGGAAGTGACGACTGTCTTCAGAAAGGACTCTGCCATTTCCTGACCCCGTGACCTAGACAGGTCGGGTTCACCTCGGCACCCGGCCTTCTCACTGGGGATGTGGGGGTGGCCGTGCCAGCCCCTGCTTCCTGAGCGTGGAGCCCAGGCCACGGCCGCGAGAGATCCATGCGGCTGCACCTCTGAAGACCTCGCGGTGGAGGGGCACGGCACACGCAGCTGTGTCCGAGGAGAGCCCTGACGGCAGGGTGGGCGGTGGGCCGCCCCTCCCTACCAGGGCAGCCGCCCTTCCTGGGCGCTGTTGCCCCTGGACCCTGCAGGAGGAGTCACGGGTCCCTGGCTGTCCAGAGGGGTGAGCGCTGCAGGGGGAGGGCATGGCGGGAGGCAGAGGTGCGCTCCCTGACCCCGTCCCAGCCCTCCTCACGCCCCCTCTCCGGGGCAGTGAGGCTAACCCTGGGGCCGTAACATATGACCCCAGCCTTGCCGGTCATGGCTCCCAAGAACGTCCTTCCCTGTCCTAGAGCAGTGCAGTGTGGGTGTCCCCGTTGGGCACACACAGGCCCCTTCCATTCCATGTGCCTCCGCCCCTGACGCTTCCTTTGGTGGGAGGGGAGAGAGGGTAGAAATGGCCCACTCACCTTTTAACCACCTGAGCCCCTAGTGCCAGGCATCACTGTACTCACATCCCATTGGTCAGGACCAGTCATGTGGCCACACCTGGCTGCAAGGGCCACTGGGAAATGTAGTCCTTGTCTGGGCATCCCCCTTGTCACTTCCTGGTGGAAGGGCTGCCAAGGTTTGGTGAGGAATCAGCGGACTCTGCCGTAGGATCTTCTCATTCCATTTTAAAGATGTGGAAATTGGGGTGCAGAGGGGTTCAGTCACCTATCAAAGTCGCATGGTGGGCTCAGAACCAATCCCAGGAGGCCAAGCGAGGGAGGTGGGCTTTGCTGCAAGGCTGGCGGTGGCGGACATTGGCCGCAGGGCACTGCCGATCTCCAACACGTGTAATGGTTGGGTGCCCCCGCCCCACGGCCCCGCTCTCACGCCCCTGCCCCCCCCCCCCCACCCCGTAGGTGCCCGTGCTGAAGCCCATGGACCTGATGGTGGAGGTGAGCCCGCGGAGGGTCTTCGCCAACGGCCACACCTACCACATCAACTCCATCTCCGTCAACAGCGACTGCGAGACGTACATGTCGGCGGACGACCTGCGCATCAACCTCTGGCACCTGGCCATCACCGACCGGAGCTTCAGTATCCTTCCGCGGCTCCCGGGTGGGGGTGGGGGGGGTGCTGGCTGCCTGGCCGGCGAGCGCGCGGGCTTGGGGGCTTCCGCCTCGCTCGGCTTCGTCGGCGAGTCCACGGTGGGGGTGTGACTGAAGCCCAGATGTATGATTGTGCAGAGTTCATTGACAAACGCTGTAAAACCGTGGCTACGAAGGTTACAGTGACCCCTCGCCACCTGCAGGGTGGCTGGGATCCCGTCCCCCTGGGACCTCACCAGGGAGGGAGGGGGGAGGTAAGGGTCCTGGAGTCAGACCTCCGGGGGGGGGGGCCGGGTGGGGGGGGGAGGGACAGCCGACCCACCTGAGACAATCCGCCAAGGTTCCTCTGGACCCCCTTCCCTGGGCCCCACCCAGGGTTTAGAGGGACAACTGGGTGTGAGCGGCCCAGCCACATGGAGTCAAGGGGGGGGCCCTGCTTGGTGGCTCCCTGTGTTTGGACAAGGGAGGGGCCATGGGATTGAGTCCAGCCCCCACTGACCAGTGAGGAAGGAGCCGGTGACGCACGACCGTGGGCCGGGGGCAGGGCTGAGACCCAGCCCGGCGGGGGCTGCAGGGGACGGAGCAGGCGGGCTGTCCGGTGGTCACTATGCTGAAGACCGACGGTGACAATAATAGTGACAATCACAGTGCGGCTCTTGTCCAATGTCAACACGTGTTAATATGACGCCCTCGCCTCTCCCCCTCACAACGGCCCAGTGACGCAGGCCCTGCCCCGACCCTCCTCTTCATGTGGGGTGGGGGAACTGAGTCACGGGGAGTCCTGACTGACGTGCTGGGGGCTCACTCCTGGCCGGGGTCACGCCCTGGCCCCCAAGCCTGCGTTTCCCACTGTGACACCAGACTGCTGTCTGGAAGGTCGCCGCCTAGGTGTGTGTGAACCAGGGAGGCCCCGTTCCCAAGGCTGGAATCAGATGGAGGCACCAGCCCTCCCAGAGCGGCGGGTCAGAGACTGTTAACACGAGAACTCGTAAAACACCCGGCCCCCCGGCAGGGCATGGGGGCTGCGAGCTGGTCCCTGGGTGGGCCCGGCGAGCGTGCTGGTGAGCGTGTTTCCCCGGCCGGTCGACTGAGGCTGCAGGCCGGGGCCGGTGGAGAGGGAGCCCGGGGGGCGGCGGCTTTGCCAAGTGAACGAGGGGACATGGGGTTGGTGGCATATGCGTGGCAGCGGAAACAGCAGTTGGCTCTGGGATCTAAGCCTGGGGGGTGGGGGGGAGGCCAGGCCCCGTGACAGGAAGGCAGCGTCCGTGGATCCCTGTGGGAACCTGGGGGCTCTCCTGGCTGCAGGTCCTGCCTGTGTGTAGCCTCCAATTTTGTGGAAATGCATTGGTAGTTGATTGAATATAAGAGCATCCTGGCTCTCAGTGGCTGTTACTCTGCTGAAGGTGGAGTGGGGGGGGGGTCCCAGCAGCCACAGCCTGTGGACCCTCAGGGCTCACTGGGCAGACGGGAGGAGTGGGCAGGGTCTCTAGGGTTGGGGTGGCTTGCAGACCTCCCCTGGTCAGACGGGTTCTTCAGGGAATCAGGCTGCACATGGTCTCCACGTGGCCTGTGGCTGCTGGGCCGCCAGAGTGACAGGACCCAGGGAGACCGGGCGCCTGTCCCAGGGACAGAGTCAGGACAACGGGTGGCGGGTGCGACGAGGGGTCGGATAGCAGCCCGGCAAGGAGAAAAGGTGTCTCATTTTCTGGGCGGGAGGAGGCCCGGAAGCCCCTGCTGGACGCTGAGCTACAGCTCTGCGCTGAACTTGAGACGCCCTTGGAGCAAGTCCCTGCCAGGGAGCTCCGGACCTGGGGGTTCCGCCCCTTTGACACTGGCTCTCTGCTGTCTTGGCTTGTCCTGCTGCCGCTGCTGCTGTCCAGGGAGTTCTCAGCTGCGCTACCGTGTCCTTGTGTCCAAACAGTGACACTTTCCAGTTATAAGCAGAATTGCTTTTTAACAAGGGTTTTAAAGGGAAAGGGAAGCTTTTCAGTAAGGGTGAGGAGTGGGCCTTGTTTGGCCATGAATCGCAGAACTGGCCGCTCGGAACGGAGGGAGGGGCTGGGACCGCCCAAGCCTCTCTTGTGCAGACCCTCCCTCAGCCTGCCAGCAAGGCTGACACCAGGGCGCCCAGCCTCCCTCGCCCTCACCCGCAGCGGGGGAGGAGGTGCCAGACCCTCCCGTTCCCCCCGGTGGCTCTGGCATCAGGTCCTGCTCTCCATCCCCATCAGGCTCAGCTCGGCCACACTGGTCCTGCCCAGCCCGCTGCCTGGACCCCACCCTGTCCAGCACCCCCCCTGCCCCCCACAGAGCCGTGAGAGTGGCCCACTGGATCCTCTGGTCTGACCACATCACACCCCACCAGCTCCTGGACGAAGTCTGACTCCCTCAAGTGTCCCATGGCCCTTGGTGACCGGCCCTGCCCTCTTCCCCTGGGTCCTTTGCATCAGGCTGGCCCACGGCTCAGGCCTCTGGGTTCCCCTTCGTGTGCGTCACGGGGCTGGGGCTGTGCTCCGCCTTCTGCGGCCCTGCCTCTGGTCATCCTTCTCGCTGTCACAGCCGGGTTGGCTCCTGTGGGCCCCCTCCGCTCGGCCACCTGTGTGGGGTCCACTCCGTGCCCCTCCCAGGCTGGTCAGAGCCCCCCCCCCAGGCCCACACTCCCCATCACACTGGGCCTCCCTCATCTGCTGATACGACCACCTCCCCCCATTCTGGCAAAACGCTCGAGATGAGGAACCCAGTCCTCGCCCTACCTGTATCCCACATGCAACGCAGGGACCAGCACATAGTAGGCACTCATGAGCGGTGGTAGACGGTGACTCGGGCGGGGAGGCCCACAGTTCCCAGCTGGTCCTGGGACACGCACACCGCCCTGTGGCAGGGGGCTGTGGGGCGCTCAGGTCCCAGACACCGCAGAGCAGCGTCTGCATGCCAGGCCTGGGAGACCCGGGCTCCGATTTGCCACTTAACTTCTTGGACGGATGGGACCTGGACCGAGCCCTGATTGGGAGGGGGGCCCGTGGGGGGCAGAGGAACTAGTCCCGTAAGGGCGGGCAGGAATGGGGCCCCGGCGGGGGGGCTGGCATTATTTCCCCCTTAAACAACAGAATTCCTGCCTCTTCTCGGATTGTTCCTTTGCTCCCGTGTCACCTTCACGCCTCTCTAAGAAGCCCTCCTGCCCTCGAGTGCCGGCATCCTGAGGCCATTGGGCGCCGCCGGGCGATTTCTCCTGCGTCCAGTGCCTCTCGAAGGCAGCGTGCGGCGCAGGCAGCCCTGGCGGACGGACCTCTGCTCTGCGTTTAGCTCCGGAGAGCCGCGAAGACGGTCCCACTGGTTCTCCTCGTCCCCGAGCAAGTTCTCACGGCGAACGCTGGCATCCCACCAGCCCTTGGTCTGGAACAAATGTCCGGTTCCCGTCCGCAGAGCGGCCCCGGAGAGGGGCTGGGGGAGGAGGCAGCGGTCTGGGGTCCGAACCTCGTCAGCTTACAGCAGCTTGCGGCCTGGGCTTGTCCCTGAAGCCAGGGACGGAGGAGGGGACCGCCCAAGGCCCCCCCCAACCCGCCCCCACCTGCCAGGCTCCCTGCTGCCCGGAAAACCGAAAGCAGGTTGGCCGGCTTCTGTCCCTCACAAGTGTCCCTGACAGTTGTCAACCTTTCTAAGCCTCCCGGTTCTGGTGCATTCCGTGGGGCCTGCCACTCTGGTGCCGGGGCCGGGCGGGTGGAGTGCCAGACCCGTGAGCACTGTGGGCCCCCCACACCGGCCGCGTCTGTTCCTGCTGCCCCAGCGCCACTGCGCAGCGGAGGGCACGGGGTGCCTCTGCTCAGGAGGGCCCGAGTCCGAATCCCCCACACCAGTTTTCCAGTTGGAAAACCTGTGGTGAACCCGGGACCAGCACGCGGCGGCGGCTGTGGGGCCTTGGCTGGACCAGGCGCGTGAGCTTCCTCCGGGGCTGGTGGGGCGCTGGGCACTGTCCACGGTGCTGCTGCGTTGGCAGCCGCCACTGGGTGGTTGTCCCCCTCGCCACCTCCACCCCACCTGCGCCTCCGGCTGAGTGCGGGCACTCCCCCTTCGGGGCCAGACGGAGCTCTAGGCACCGTGCGCACATTAACCCAGCTCCTCCTCTCGGCCACACTGTGGAGTTGGTATCGAGACCATGCCCCCTTTACAGGAGGAAACTAAGCCACAGAGAGGGTAGGGGACCTACTGGGAGCCACCCCCCAGCGGGGCATGGCAGAGCCCGGGAGCAGAGCCCAGGAGTCCTGTGGAGGTGGTGCTGCCCCCCTCCCTCCCCCCCGCCCCGCTCCTGGGAGACGAGCTCTGAGGGGGGCAGGCACCTGCCATGCCCTCCCCTCGTCCCGGGCACGCGGGCTGCCCACCCAGCCTTGTCCGTGGCATAATATTTCCTGGCCCTTGTTTCAGACCCCGAGGGGAAGCAGGTGCTTTCCACGCCGTGACAGTGCAGGCTGGGGACTGTGCGTCACGCAGGCGGCCGGATGCGTGAGCTCCGGCAGGTGTGTGTCTCCATTTCTCTAACCTGGGGACGTGCCGCTCTGTGGTGCTCTGACCCTTCCCACAGGCCTCCGTGGCATTGCTGGGACACGCTCCTGGTGGAGACCCCGTGGACCCCCGGCCACAGCCCTGCTCCCTTCCGCCGCCTCCCCCTCAGGGCTCTGGCCTCTCGCACCTCCTCAGCCTTGCGTGTCCCCCCCGACCCCGGCCCCCCGCCCAGATTACTCCTGCTCACTCTCAGGCCTTTGCCTCCGAGGACCCTCCCTGACTCTCCGGCCCACCGCAGGGCCTCCTTACAAACCCCGTCACGTGCTCCTGGAATGCCCCCCCCACCACAGTGCCAACCGTGTGGCTGGTACCTGGCGGCGCTCCTGGGCAAGGAGCCGGGAAGTCGGGGTGGTGCCCCGGCTCGCCCCTCTCGGAGCCAGGAGACGGCAGCCATCTGGGGGTGAGTGCCCGCTCTCGTCCTCCACCCGGGCTTCTCCTCGCGCTTGCAGAAACCCGGGCGGGCCCTGCCGCTTCTGCAGCCTGCTTGTGTCCCCGTTTATTCGGAGGAAGAGAAAGGCTCTGAATCTGATGTCGTTAGCTGTTGCTGAAAGTGCTGACCCTGTGCTGGGGCCTTCGACGTAGGCCGTCGCGTTAAACCCTTACGGCGGCCCCGCAAGGCAGACACGACCAGCCCATTCCACAGATGAGGAGAGCGAGGCACAGAGAGCTGAGAAGGATTCTGTAAGCCCCCTGGCCGTTACCCGGTGGGTTTGGGGGCTCAAGCCCCGGTCTCCGTGCTCCCGAGAACTCAGTACTTGCTTTCCTGTCTGAGCTCTTGGGGGTCACATGACCCGGCTTGCGGTGGGGACGTGTAGGCTGGCTCACCGCCCAGAGAAAACACTCGAGGGCTCCCGTGGGCTGAAAGGCCCCGCCCCCACGGTCCCGCCCCCAGCAATCTGGGCCCTTCTTCCTGAGCACCTGGCGCTGTGGAGGTCAAGGTTCTGAGCAGAGATGGGAAGGGGCTGACATGGGCCGAATTGTGACCCCCTCCAGCCCCCGCAAAGCAGTGGGCTGAAGTCCTCAGCCCAGGACACCAGAAGGTGACGGTGTGGGGATGCAGTCTTTAAAGTGGTCGTTACAAAGACGTGAGGTCGTCGGGTGGGCCCCGAGCCAGTGCGACTGGCGTCCTGGTGAGAAGAGGTTTGGTCACAACACAGAGGGACACCGGGGACCCACGTGCGGAGGAAGGACCATGGGAGGACACAGCAAGCAGGCGGCCGTGTGCAGGCCCAGGAGAGGGGCCTCCAAGACCCCAGCTCTGTGGGCACCTTGACCTTGGCCTTCCCTTATCCGGAGCTGAGAGAGCAGCGTGCTGCCCCTGGAGCCCACGGCTGTGGCGTCCAGCCGCCCACAGCAGCCCGTGAAGCTCACGCAGCCGTAAGGGTGTCAGGAAGCCTCCGATCCGTCCGACCTGGTTCGGCCCACGTGGGCCCAGCCGCTGCTGCAGCCAGGTCATCTTTCGGGGAACGTTTGCTGGAAAGAAAGCCACGTGGCTGGCTGTGCCCCAGCGAGACCGCCCCCGTGTGGGGGAGGGAGGCTGCCAGGCGCTTGCACAGCCGGCATCCCCGGGGGCCCGCGTGGGAGGCCCCTCGTGGCCCTGGCTCCAGCCTCACGCCTCTGCAGGCCTGTCGCCATGGCAACAGCCCCTCCCATCCCGAGAGTGTGCTCCTGCCAGGACAGCGGGGCGAAGCCGGCCTTGCTCCGTTAAATCGATGGAGCCCAAGGCCACGCCGCTCTCATCCCTGAGCCCCCCGCCCACTCTCAGCGTCCACCTCGCAGAGGACACGACCTGGTCCAGCGAGCCCCGCAGCGGCATCCTGGGGGGAGCTGCACGCTGGGGAGACGCCAGCACTCCGGGACAGAGGGGCAGGGGGAGGGGCGGGGGAGGGCCAGGGGCCGGAAGGGGGGAAGCCGGGTTCTGCCTCCGCTCTGCCACCTGCGTGTGCAGCGCTGGGCGCGTCCTCCCTGGGTGGGCGTGGGGGCCCCTTCCTGTGGTGCCTCGCTCCGCAGCTCCTAGGGGGGCTGCCCGTGGCTCCAAGCTCAGGCCGGCGCCGCGCCGCAGGGCGACCCGCTGAGGAGGCGTCCCCGTGAAGCCCGTCGCGACGCCCCTCACCGCCCGTGCGTGCGCTTCCTGGGGTGTGCGGGCTGCTGCCCCCCGCCCCGCCTCACGTGAGCTCCTCGCGGCACGCACTGGCCATGCTTGCCCACTTCCCGTGCCCGACCCACTCTGTGGCCAGTAGCAGAGACCGGCCCAGTGGGCGCATGGTGGCCTCCTGTGCCTCTCGCAGGCGAGGGGGGCCGAGGCTCGCGGAGGTGCGGCCCAGAGGCCTCCCCGCCGACACGTCATGGCCCGCCGTCTGGGATCCGCACGTCTGGGGGACCGAGGGCCGGCGACGCTGCACGGTGCTGGGGGGAGCCCCGTGGCTGCCGGGCGTCCCTCGCTGCCCTTGGCAGTGGGAGATGACAGAGTGTCTATAAAAATCTCTGCGAACCTGCTGACTGTGCAGAAGGCCCGCCTGCATCCCGTCCGGTCCTGTCCCTGTGTCCTTGGCAGGAAGAGTTGCAGACTTCCCTCCGGGGCGGGCAGGCCCCTGATTTTGAGCTCTGCTGCGTCCCCCAGGTGTGGCCTGAACTAGGGTCAGGTGATCAGGACTGTCTTGTAGGCCCAGCCAGGTGTTCGAGTTCTCTTGGGGACAGGGCGGAGGCCACCACGCGGGGCGGTGGGAGCCTCACCCCTGCTTCTGGGGGCTCCCTCTGGCCAAGTGAGATGGAGGGCAGCCAGAGGCAGGGACCTTCCAGCACAAGGGGCCCCTGGACTCGGAGGCCCTCGGATGTGGCAAAGCGGGGAGAGGGAAGAAGGGTGGGAAGCCCCCTGATCCCTGGCCTGGCGGCCCAGGGCCGGGGGAGCGGCACGGGGTGCCGGTGAAGGCAGCGGTCTAGGGCGGGCGGAGAGACACGCGTCCCGGGGCCAGCTTCGCGCCCACTCGGGGTTCCCCTGCCTGCGGGCAGCGGCCCGGGGTCTGAGTTTCCCGGGGCCACCGTGACAAATTTCCACAAACGAGGGGGCTTAAAACCCCAGACATGTGCTCCCGTCCTGGAGGCTGGACGTTGGAAAGGAAGGCGCGGGCCGGGCGGGGCTCCCCCTGGAGGCTCTGGGGCGCGGCTTCCGGCCTCTCCCAGCTCCTGGGGGGCCCAGGCCCCACCCCCGCCCCTGTGGTCTCGTCTTGTCATTTAGGCACCCCCAAACCCAGATGATCTCATCTCGGGGTCCTCAATTACATCAGCGGAATTGCTCTTTCTAGATGAAGCCGCATTCCACGTCTCTGACGGCTGGGGGGTGGGCGTGGACCGATGTGTGGGGGGCGTCACTCCACGCCCTGCGCGGCAGAACGGCACCTCGTGCTCTGTGGAGGGCTGCGGGCCTGGCCTGGGCTTCCCTCCCCTCCCCCCCCCCCCCCCCCCCCGGTGTGACCCATTCCTCGGTGCCCCCGCCTGTGTCTGCCCAGCTTTCCTCGCAGGCACAGTCACTCCTGGCTGCCCTCGAGAGACTGGAAGTTGAGCAGAGCCCGTGAGACAGAGTGCAAGGAGATGGGAAGACAGGGCGGGAATAATTCCTCCGGCTTTCCCAGGGGCGGGGCTTGTAAACGAGTCTAATCGCTGTGGTCCCCGAGGGCGGCTGGTCCCGCCCGGAACCTTGCAGAGCCTCGTCTGCAGGTGCCTTCGGGAGGCTGGCCACGGAAGGTGGGGGGGCACCGGGGTGTTGACCAGGAAATGGAAGGGCGCTCCGGGGCGCTGCCCACGCCTCGTGGTGCAAGTGAGGGACATGGAGGCTCCCGGGACGGAAATGACTGGGCGAGTGGCACAGAACCTTCCAAAGACAGCCGAGATCCGAGGCCCAGGCCACAGCCCAAGGTCACTGCCGAGGTCAGAGCCGCTGCTCACGGTCACCGTGGGACCAAGCGTGTCAGGGCTCACCAGCATGTGGCCACATGGGTGTGAGTCCGGGCGGGGTGTTTGCGGTGTCTGTCTGGGGCGCCCTCGTCACGCTACCTACGGAGTCTTCTTCCGCACCTGCCCCCCTTGTCAGGGGTCCGCCTTCAGGGCCCTGCTTTGCGGAGGGGTGAGGGGCTCCACGGGGACAGCCCCACCCAGTAGCGACTGCCTCTCCCACACCCGAGGCACGGGGGTTGGTGACACCGCAGGCACTGCCGGGTCCTTGGTGAGCGGAGGCAGGGGTCTCGGAGGGGCCGTCCCGGGACCAGGCGACCGTGGCCCCGGGGAGGTGTCCTCGTGCTGCCCGGGGTGCTGGGCCTGGCTCTGGGCCACGACATGCAGAGACAGACGTTGACCGTGACTGTGGCTCCTGTGCCTCCCTCCGCCAGGGTCGTGCGGAAACGAACCCTCTGTGTTTCACAGCTGCCGTTCCCCAGCCCCCTCTGTCCCCAGAGCCCCTTTTTGGAAACAGCAAGCGAGGGTCCCTGACGCCCGGGCCGGGAGAACCTCGGTCCCGGGCTGCCGGGGGGCTGCCGGGGGGCTGCGAGGCCGAGGGCGGTGGCCTCGGCTCTTGTTCCCAGTCAACCTTCAGCTTCCTCGTTTTCCGAGATTTCCTCTCTGCTCCCTGTGGCACCAGAAAGCCACGGTTTCCAGGGAAACCGTTTCAGGCACTGGTGACGCAGCTCCCTGTCCACTCCTCACGTTCGTGTGCGACTCCACGTTTCTGGTTAACGGCGCGCTTCTAGGAAGCCAGACCTGAGCGTGAGCACAGAGACCCCCTCCTGCGTCTGACCGCACGGCTCAACGGCGTTTCTGGTGTTTTGTGAACTCTCCACTTACGGGCATTGACAGGAAATGCCCCTGTCTCTTGGGAGAGGCAGCAGCCTGGGCTGGGCGGGGCGGAGGAGGGGCTGGCGGGAGCCATCTCAGAGCTCCCACTGGTGTTCCCGTGGGGCCAGTGATGGCAGCAGCGGACACTCTGAGACATGCCAGGCAGTGGTTCAAGGCCCTGCCTCTTCTAACCTTCACGGCAAACCTGAGGTTAGTTAGGGCTGTGAACCCATTTTACAGATGAGGAAACTGAGGCTGGAGAACTGGGGAAGTCACCCTCGATCACGCAGCCAGGAGCTGGCTGAGCTGGGATTCGAACTCCAGACTGTGACTCCGGGGCCATGTGCACGTGCGGAGGGAAGAGGGGGTGCATTCAGAGGGAGCAGGCTGTGCAGAGCCCCAGGCAGGGCTGGGAAGAGCAGAGGCCAAGGGCGTCGTCATTCCTGGGTGTCGGGGAGGGCGAGGCCAGTAGGGCAAGTCGGCCAGTAGGATCTAAGTCGAAAACGCAGATAAAGAGGCAGGTGCGTCCCCAGCCTGGAATGCCACACCAAGGGTTCCGACTGGCTGTCACAGCAGCCGGGAGAGGACACGACGGCAGCCTGGCCGCTCACTGGGCCACCCGGACAGGCTGCTTGCCCTCCCTGGGCACCCGTGTGCCCGTCAGGCGTGCTGCCCTGGCAGGCAGCAATGTTCTTGGTCCTAAGCAGGAGGTGGGCTCAACGGCGCCCACATCCAGGGGGCATGGCTTCAGGTGCAGCCTGATCCAGGATTCAGAAGGCATCGCCAGAGCTTTCTCTGCCCTTCATCTTCAGGGCTGTCTGCTCACCGCAGGCTCCTGGGTTTCCCTTTGTCACGGCAGCAGATGCGAGCCCCCCGTCCTACCCCCCCCTCCTCACTGCCCAGCAGAGAGGACGGAGCAGCCCCCCACAGTCCCAGTACCCCAGGTCCTGGGGCCCCTCCACGGCCACAGCCCACACCGTGTGCAGAAGGAGGGGAGTGGTGTGGGGTGGGAGGGGAGCCCCAGCTGCCTCACACGCACCCAGGCACAGTTCGCCGGGTGTCGGCACGCAGTAGGCACCCCACTGGCACCCCTGGCTGCCTGCTGGGCTACTGACGGGGAAGGTGCGTGGAGTGGGGAGGCCTCCGGGGTCACCCTGCCGGGGGGGGGGCTGGGCAGCAGGTGGGCACTGGCTGCAGAGAGGGTCCGGTCCAGAGGGAGGTGGCACGTCCAGCCTTCGGGGGAGCGCGGAGGGGCGCCCAGCAGGGGCAGCCAGCAGGCGGTTCAGTGTGCGGGCCGGCGGCCTGGGGACCCTCTGGGGCGGGCGTTTGTCCTGGAGCCCGGGGGGATGGGGAGGATCTAAGGGTCCTCCTCGGCTGGACGGGTCTGTCAGGGAGAGGGGTGGGGGGGCCCCAGCGGCCGGGCGCCTTCCTTGACCGGGCAGACATCGTGGACATCAAGCCGGCCAACATGGAGGACCTGACGGAGGTCATCACCGCGTCCGAGTTCCACCCGCACCACTGCAACCTCTTCGTCTACAGCAGCAGCAAGGGCTCGCTGCGCCTGTGCGACATGCGGGCCGCCGCCCTGTGCGACAAGCACTCCAAGCGTAAGTGCCCCCCCCCATCACCCCTGCCGGGCGTGGTTCCAGAGAGCGAGAGAGACCGTGAGACCATGCAGGGGGGGCTGCGGGCAGAGCAAGGGTGTGTCGTGTGAGATGGGCACCTGAAGGGGAGAAGTGACCTCAGAGGGTCCGCGTGGAGCGGGGGGCAGGGGGGGCAGCACCTGGGGCAGCCCCTGCAGACGGTCATGGAGAAGACATGGGGGGAGGACACCAGGGTGGGGCGGCAGAGGCCGGAGGCGGCCCCCTGTGGGGTGTCCTTTGAGGGTGGTGACGGCGGGCTTTGCCGAGTGGCGTGTGGACCCGGTGACTCCACGGTCTGTGTCATGGGGGGCAGGCGGGCCCTTTGCTGGGACAGGCACGGGTGGGGGTGGGGGTGGGGCAGAGGGGGTGGGCAGGTTTGCTTGCTGGCGCGGTAGGTGTGGCAGCCTCTGCACCGGGCTCCAAGCAGGGCCGAGAAGACAGCTGGTGTCTGGAGTGGGGGCGGGGTCCGGCAGGGGGTGCCGGCGTGGGGGTTTTCTGGGATCCGTTGGACGGGAAGCCCAGGCGCCACCTACGGTGCCCGTGGTGTGAGTGTGCGCTTGACCCCGCATGTGGGACCCCGTCCACATCCCAGCACCGCCCTGGCAGGTGAGCGCAGACCCCAACACCGCAGGCTCTTCCCCCTGCAGTCCTGCAGCTCAGAGTGCGGGTGGGTCTCACCAGACCGGGAGCAAGGTGCGGGCAGGGCTGGCTCCTTTCTGGAAGCTCCGGGCGGGGGGGGGGATCCCTGCACTCACTTTCCCCCAGCTTCGAGGGGCTGCCTTCATTTCTTGGCTCGGGGCCCCTTCCCCCACCTTCCAAGCCAGCCGCCTCACACCGGCTGACACCGAGGCCTCCCCATCACCTCTGAGGGCCTTGAGGTGACACTGGGCACGCACCTGGGCAGCCCAGGAACCCCCACCTCGGGGCCAGCCAGCCGTCAGCCTCAGGTCCCCCTTGGCCGTGAGTGCAACACGCGCTCGGGCCTGTGATGAGGACGCAGACAGCCTCGCGCAGGCACGCGGGGCCTGCCTGGCCCACACACCCGGGAACAGGGAAAACACTGGGAGGAAATACGCCCGAGTGAGGGTACCCGAGTGAGGGTGCGGCTGTCACTCCCCTCCCGACCTGCGCCTGTCTCTGCACTTGCACCCTCGCGTGGATTTTGGTGTCGAGTCGGGGCCCCGTGAGTGCAGACAGGGCCGTGCTCAGACGGGTGCGGGTGGACGGTTCTGCGTGCCCCGCCGTGTCTCATGGACATGTCTCAGCGACGGTCTCCGGTGGGCTGGAGGGGGACGTGTGAGCTCCCCCGCCCCACCCCAGGGCCTTTGTAGCTTCGTGGTCCGGTTTCCCAGGGGGTCTGAGCAGGCTGAGCAGCCACCCCCAGGACAGCCATGCCTGTGCCTTTCCCAGGCAGGGGCGCACCCCAGCCTGGCCTCCCGGCACGTTTACCGTCCCAGACCAGGTGCCGGGCGAGCTGCGTGGGAACCGGCCCAGACTCACGTGCGAGGGCTATAGCCTCACTTTCGGTAACCCACCTTCCCTGCACCCCGACCCCAGGGCTGCCGTGAGCATTAACTTCAGGGCCGGGGCCGGGGCGTGGGTCACCCCTGTGGCTCCGGAAGGCTTCGCCAAGGCCAAGGTTTGGAGGGAAGGGCGCTGTGACTGCTGGCCACCGTGGGCTGTCGCTGTGGGTGATGTCTCGGGGGCCAGGGCTCTTGTGGAGAAATTTTGCCTAAACGTTAGAGGTGAAGTTGATCTTTGCCTTTCCTCCACTCTCTCCGCACAATTTTTTTTAAAGATTTTATTTACTTATCTTTAGAGAAGGAAGGGAGGAAGAAAGAGAGAGAGAGAGAGAGAAACATCAATGTGCGGTTGCTGGGGGCCATGGCCTGCAACCCAGGCATGTGCCCTGACTGGGAATCGAACCTGCGATGCTTTGGTTCGCAGCCCGCGCTCAATCCACTGAGCTACGCCAGCCAGGGCTCTGCACAGTTTTGTTAAGGTTCTTCTACTCCTGTGAAACGAGCTGAGCCTGCGTTTCCCTTTTATCCCGAAACAGTTAGTGCAATAAGGGAAGTCTCGGTAACACTCAGTGTCAGTCTTCTAATGATTGGTTTGCCCAGGTCGTCTGTCGGAGTTCATGGCGTATTTTAAAATTTTCTACGTTTTTCCCACTCTCCAACTCGACCTCCCGGGCGGAAACCCCTGAGAGGCTGTGGCCCGGCGCTCCCCAGCCTGTGGCCGCCCTCGCAGCTCCCGGTTCAAGCGGGGAGGCGCCGCCCTGTCGGTCCTGGGTCGACTTCGCCCGGACTGCGTTAGCCCGTAGTTCTCGGGCAGCCGCCGACTGCCCCGGGGCGGGGGGTGGTGGGGTTTGGAACCCACGTGATTGGTATCTGAGCTAGATCTTTTTTTTTAAGATTATTTATTTTTAGAGAGGGGAGGGAGGAAGAAAGAGAGAGAGAGAAACATCAATGTGCAGTTGCTGGGGGTCATGGCCTGCAACCCAGGCATGTGCCCTGACTGGGAATCGAACCTGTGATGCTTTGGTTCGCAGCCCGCGCTCAATCCACTGAGCTACGCCAGCCAGGTGAGCTAGATCTTTTGCTTTAAAGAGACCTGGAGATGAGAGCTTCCTTTATGTCTCCCGTCCACTCACCCAGCTCCTGCTCCCAGCTTGGGGACTGGCTTGGACTGGGACACTCCGAGATGGATGCTCACGGCGTCACCTCCCCAGCAGGTGACACAGTGGTGGCTGCACCCCGTGTGAAGGGTGTCCCGTGTCACAGGTGGGTGTTCGTGCTGCCATTGGGCAGATGAGGAAACCGAGGCCCCGAGAAGACCGGCAGCCCCCTGGGGCCCCCACCGGGGCAGAGCTGGGGTGCCCGGCCGCCGTGGCTGCAGCCCACCGTTTCCCGTCTTTCCCCAAAGCAGTAGCGATCAAGGTCTTTTGTCTGCTCGTCATCATGACAGCGTAACCATGGAAACGACGGTACAGGAGTCCTCCAAATAGACAGTTATTTCTGCTTTTAACAGCGCTGTGTCTGCCCAAGGACGGGCTGTGCCGGAGCACGGAGATTTCTTAGGAGAGGCGATAATGACCATCGCCGCCCCTGCCGGGACCCCTGCCGCGGGCCGCCCTGTGCTGGGCGAGATGACCGCCGTGGCCAGCGCGAGGTGGGGGCTTGCCATGCGCCCCGGCACTGCGCTGCGCTGGTGACTCGTCAAGTCCTCGGAGCCAGCCCGTGTCGGAGGGAGCCTGCCGCTCACTCCGCAGACTGGGTGTGCGCGCTTCCTGCGGCTGCTGCAACACATTGCCGCACGGTCGGTGGCTCTCACGACACCAGCGGGTGCTTCTGCAGCCCTGGAGCTCAGAACCCAGGCGCTGATAGGGCCGCCTTCCTTCTAGAAGCGTCAGGGGAGAATCTTCTAGGGGCTGCCTGCAGCCCTCCTCCGTCTTCAAAGTGTGGCACCCCCACCTTCGCCTCCAGCACCCGTCTCCTCCCTGGCCCTGACCTTCCTGTCCCCTCTCAGGGCCCCCGTGGTCACAGCAGCCCCTGGAGGGACCGGGACAGTCTCCGCCGCTCGGGACCCTCCATCATGTCCGCAGATTCGTTTTCCACGTGGGGCGATGCACGCTGGGTTCCAAGGACGAGGATGTGCGTGTCCTGGGGGGCCGCTGTAGTTGACCACAGGGAGGCACAGAGAGGTTGAGACGTTTCCCCGAGGCCACACAGCCGGGCCGGGCCGGGCCAGGAGAGAGACTGCGGTGGTCTCTGCCTGCCAGTCTGTGTGCTTCCTCCCCTCCTCGTCAGGCCTTGAGAACCGGGGACTCTCGGGGGCACTGTGGGTGAGCCCGGGCTGCTGAACGGGGCCAGGTGGGGGGCTCACAGGCCTCAGCCCGGTCGGGGGTCTGGAGTGGAAAGACCGGACCCAGCCCCGCGCTGCTGGGGAGGCTCCAGACCCCCGGGCGCAGAGCAGGGTCCCCCAGCAGAGGGGACGGCTGGTGGGCAGGCTCTGCGGCCGGGTGCCGAGGCCCTGGGCGGGAGCACAGCAGGGGCGAGGTGGGAGGCGGGGCCCGAGGGGCGGGCCTGTGGCCAGAGGCGGGGCCACGCCGGGAGGGCGGGGGTGACCTGGCCCGGCTGTGTGAGAACAGGGTCCCCCGGCCGCCCTGTGGGGGTGGTCCTCTGTGCGGTGGGGTGCAGGTGGGGGCCAGCAGGGAGGTCACGGGTTCCGTCCCCTGGGAGGTCTGGTCCTGCGTGCAGTGGCAGGAGCAGGTGGGGACGTTGCAGGCTCCGGGCCGAGGGGAGGTTGGTGCCCGCCCCGGCCGTCACCTGTGATCCCTCGGACGCTCAGGTGCTCCGGAGCCTCGCCTGGGCTCCCCAGGGCCCCTTCGCTCTACTCTGGCCACGGGGGTGGGGGTGCTGCTCACCCGTCCCCTGTGCGTGGCAGTATGACACTGGGAGACACCCAGAGAAGAGGTCACGGGTGTCAGGGAACCCGCGAGGGCCAAGAGGGCCTTAGTTACGCAAAATCATGAAAGAGAGGCAGGACGGGGGTTTCTGCTGACTGGGAGGCGTCAGAGTTCACAATGACGGGGGCGGGGCAGGGGGGTGGCGCTGAGCCCCTCACGAGGGACAGGGGCTCCGGGAGGGTTCCCTGGACTCTCTGCAGCAGTAATCACTGGGGAATGTCCTCAGTGGTCCTGTCCATTAGAGGGAAGACCCCCGTGTCTTTTCTTAATGCCCCGGGAGGCGCACCGTGGTGTGAGGGGAGGGTGGGCGGGGCCTGACGCAGGAGGGGGCTCGGCAGACTCTGTTGTCAGTTGATTGAACAATCCTGCCAATAATTTCGTAGGAATGTTTGAAAAGAAAAACAAGAACTTTTGGTTCGGGCTTGTTAAAATCCCTTCCCATTCATCTTTTTCTGCTCTGATCCTTCCGTGTTTAAACACCCATCACACACACGCCCAGTGCGGCCGGAACGGAGGCCACAGAGGGCCGTCCGGGGTCTGTTTCCAACTATTGATCAGGTCTTCCCATTGGCCTTTCGCCTGCGCGGCGTCCTGACCCTCGGAGCCGCAGAAGGTATAGTCGTGGCCCTGTGACACCCTGTGTGGGTGCACCCACGGCTGTGACCCGGCCCCCACCCACCCTAACCCCACCAGGGTGGAGGGGCGGGGTGAGCCGGACCAGCCCGAGTAGCTTTGGTGGGGGCTGGCCAGCGAAAGCCACTGAAGAGGGTGAGGGGGTACAGAGGATCCCCTCACAGTCGGGGTGCAAGAGGCAGACCCGGCTTTGTGCTTCTGTAACCCACCTGCTGTTCTGACCCTGAGCGGCGGGCGTGCACCAACCGGGGGCCCCTGCTGGGAGTTTGGGGTCCCTCTTCTCTCCGGCGCCCTGCCCACTTCCTTCCCAACATCAGGTCACTCTCACTGTCCATTTTATTGAAGTAAGAAGTAGTCCGGTATTGATTTTTTTCCCTTTACTCCGGGCTCCTGGGAGGAAAGGGACACGCCACTGATCCCTTTGGGGCTCAGCGAAGAAAAGCTACGGGTGTCTGGGCCCGCAGCAGTCAACAGAGGGGGCAGCGTGGTCATTACTGCCACCCGGGCACCAACCGTGGTTTCGTGAGATGGCCGGTCAGAGTTCGGAGGTTTTAGGGGGCGACGGTGACCCGCCCACCAGCAGGCCTCCGGAGGGGAGTCCCAGAGAAGCCCGCAGCTCCCTGGGCCCCCCTCCCTCCACGCCCTTCCGTGGCTCCCTGCTGCCTGCGGGATGGCCTCCTGCCCCCGGCTCCCTGGGCCTCGCCCACTCCTTTCTCCGTCTCCCCGGCCTTCGGCTTGTCCCTGTCTCAGGACCTTTGCACGGGCCCCTCGCCTGCCCGGAGGGCTCCCCCGCTCACCTCACTGGGACCTCTGTTCGCTCACTCAGCCTGTCCGCAGAGGCCTGCTCGTCCACTCCTACAGCCCCGCCCCCGTCCCCTCTCCCTCTGGGCTCCGCCTCCCAGCGCCGTCACTGCCAGACGGAACAGCCCGTCCCTGGGCATTATCGTGCGTCTCTGCGAGGAGCGTGTGGGCTGCGGGAGAGCAGGGGCCTTGGGTCGCTCCCAGCAGCTCCCTGGTCCTGGCACAGGGTGGAGGCCCCGGTGGACGGGGGTGGGGGTGGGGGGGGACTGAGAGAACGAGTGAATGAATGAGTGAGTGAGTGAGTGATTACAGGCGAGCATCTGGTCAGCTCCGAGGGTCCCCAGCCACCCTGCAGAGGGGGGCTGGGTGCGGAGCTGCGTCTCTGGGAAAGGCAGGAACGGCGGGAGTAGCGTGTACTTTGGACAACAGGGAGAACCGAGGGCCGGATGCGGGTTACAGGGCTGGGACAGTCCTGGGAGGCGGGAGGCGGGGACTTGTGACTGGGAGGGCACTCCCATGAGCCTCTGGGGAGGTTTGATCCGCCCCTGGCCTCAGCCTGGAGGCTCAGCACGGGCGGCAAGCAGGGCAGCCATTCCGCCGGCCTCCTCGGGGACAGCTGGACAGGAGGTCAGATGTCTCAGTCCTTCCAGACTGGCTGGTCCGAGGCTGCCCACCCCCTGCTCCATCCCCAGACCCCCCCCCCCACTATCCCAGGCCCACCTGTGGCCAGGGCCTAGGAGTCCAAGCTTTGCCCTGGGGGACTTAGTTCCCACCCTGCTCCAGCCCCAGGACCACTGAGGGGTCTGACTGGCCAGTGGGGGCGCTGGTGAGCAGACGGGCAGGACAGCCAGCCATGGCGGGGAGTTTGGGAGGGCTTGTCCTGCTGCCCCGGGGGAACCAGTGGGCGGGGGACGCTGTGCACTGTGTCCCAGACTGGGACCACCCAGCAGGGACAGCAAGCTGTCCCCGTCAGGGGCCAGGCAGGCAAATCCTGGGGTGATGTGGCTGCTCTATCTAGTACAATAATAAGGGGCAGGTGGTGGGTGGGTGACAAATGGGACTTGAGCTCCCACACGGGGAATCGAGGCTTGACTGCACTGTGGCCCCCAGGGCGGTCAAACAGAAGGCTCCTGCAAGCAGGGCTCAGCCTTGAGCACCCAGCACCCCACGAACAGAGGCCCCAGGGCCAGGCAGAGCCCCAACAAGTGCCCTGCCTCCACCAGAACTCAGTCCAGAAAGTGGAGGAGGTCAAGACGCCTCACTGGCCTGGAGCGCAGTGAGGATCACCACCAGGGGGCAGTAGAGAGCAGCGAGAGCCAGCGCCGCTCGGTTCAAAACCCCGCCTGCACCCTTTCTCCCAGCTCTGAGGCCTCTGGCCAGGCTGTCCGCCATCTGAGCCGCCTCGGCTTCCTCGCCTCCAACATGGGAATAAAAATACTATTTTTTGTCGGGGGTTCTCTGCAAGGAATGCTCGGCGCGGACTCTGGCTCAGCGTCAGTGCTCAGTAAACATTGCTGGTGCTTCCCTCTTTGTAGGATCGTTCGGGGCTGACGCCTGACAGGGATTCAGCCTTAGGTTTGATGAACGACTGAGTGACTGCGCAGCACGCACACAGGCTGGAAGCGGAGTCGCGTGTGGTTCTGAGGCCGTGGGCAGGAGCAGCCAGTGACGACTGTCTTTTTTTTTTTCTTTGGTCTCCGCAGTCTTTGAGGAGCCCGAGGACCCCAGCAACCGCTCCTTCTTCTCGGAAATCATCTCCTCCGTGTCCGACGTGAAGTTCAGCCACAGCGGCCGGTACATGCTCACCCGGGACTATCTCACGGTCAAGGTCTGGGACCTGAACATGGAGGCGAGGCCCATCGAGACCTACCAGGTGGGCAGCGGCGTGGGTGCCCTTGCAGCCCCTCAGCTGGTGGGAGACCCCCGCCGCGCTTTCCTCTGCTGAGAACCCCCACAGGGGGGCTTTCTCATGGGGGGGGCTTTCGGACGCCCATGGCGTAGGCGAAGACACGGAGGCTCAGGAAGGGAGGCCGACGTGGCTGGGCCCAGGGCGGGAGGCCCTGCTCAGCCCGGCCCCTCGGGGAGCTGTGTGCCCTCTGCTCTCGGCCCCTGCCCTGAGGCTGGGCCGGCCTGCGGTCCGGCGCCCAAGGCAGCAGGATGAACATTGGGCTGGGCCCAGGTTATGGGTGCGCATGATTGAGGGGGTGGATGGTGGCATCCCTCCCCGGAGCCAACATCGGGGGTCCGGCCATCAGGGCGGCAGGCTCCACCCTCTCCGGGGAGTGTCCTCAGTGCACGTGGTGGCGAAATGGGAGCGTGCTGTGTGTGCCAGTCCTCGACCCAGGTCCCATGAACCCAGCCTGTGAGGTGGAGCATGGGGCACCTTCCCGAAAAGTCTCTATTATTAATTATTGTTCTGTGATGATTTGCTCAGATATGTTGGGGAGTAGAAAGCAAACTTCAGGAGACTTGAAAGGAATGTGAGACTGCTATAAAGTTGTTTTAAGGCTGTTTCCAGTCATGCCTTTAGCTGGGAAATCAGGGAGGCTTCTTGGAGGAGGTGATGTTTGTGCTGGACCTGGTAGGATGAGTAGGAGGATTTGGTTACGTAGATGTGAATGGGATAACACCCCCTACCCTGAGAAGCCCCAGCCAAACCCTCATGGTGTCACCAAGGTACGCACAGGGTTCCACCTACTTGACATCTGTCACCTCTGCTCCTCACTGTCCCTGGGAAGGGGGTGCCACCAGCCCCATTTTGCAGGCGGGGAAGCTGGGGTTCTGAGCAGCTGGGCTGTGTGGGAGCTGCCTCACAGCTGGGCAGTGGCAGGTTCCTGACCCACATCAGAGTCCTGTACCCCCTTCCTGCCTTCTCTCCCTGGCAGGGCCGGGGGCGGGAAGTGTCGTGGGGGCAGACGGGGCCCGTCCGGAAGGGACACAAGGCTGGGAGGAGCGGACGGGGTGTTCCCAGAAGCCGCATGCCCACGAGGATGTCTGGCATGTTCTGGTCCGCTACCTCCTCCCTGCGATGGCCCCCCCCCCGCCCCCCCGCCTTGGGTCGATTCCCGCAAGGGCCACCACGGCCCCTTGGGACGGCCTCCCCTTCAGCCGTGCGTGCTCACGGGGCTCGGAGGCCCCCGGGAAGTAAGGGCCTGAGGGGTCTGGGGCATGGGGTGCTCCTGGAGGCGGGGCCGGTCTGTGTGAGGGCCCTGGGGCAGGGGCGAGCTTCACGAGGTGAAGGGTCTGGGGGAGCAGGCTGGAGCGGAGTGAGGGAGGGGAGGGAAGAAGAGTCTGAGGTCCGAGAGGTGAGTAGGCACGGCCAGGGGGACCTTGGGGCGATGGGGAGCTTGGAGCACAGGTGCCATAGGACCGCTCTTGCTGCCCGCATGGGGGACTGGGGCCGGGGCTGTGGGCAGAGGCAGGGTGGGCAGGGGGGGTGGCATGTGCAACACCCGAGGGCAGAGGTGTCTGACTCACTGTCCCCGGGGGCCACGCCAGCCTCGAGGCTGCCGAATGTAGTGTCAGGACTGTATGAATGTAACTACCCCTTCACATGGGTCAAGGAGCTCAGCGCTGCCGCTGGGTAGAAACAAGGCTCCGGGCCGGATGAAACAGGGTGGAGGGCCAGATTCGGCCCATGGGCCTCGTGTTTGCCGCCCGTGTGCTAGGGGGTGGGGCTCAGAGCAGGGCTCCCGCCTCTCCCTTTCTCAGTGACAGCTGTCACACTGTGCTCACGTGACCTTCACCCTAGAGGGCATGACCCCGCACCAGCGGTGTCCCATACGTGGTCCCAGAAGAAGCCACGAGGTGTACACTCATCGCTTTAAGGGTGAAGGAACCGAGGCTCAGAGACGAGAAGCCCCGTGTCCAGGGTCACACAGCTGGGGAGGGGCGGGGCCAGGATTCAGTCCCCTTTGTGTCCCCTGTCTGGCCACAGCCCGGGGTGGGCCACGTGCCGGGCTGTGGGCCCTTCCCGACGAGCAGGGCCCGCTGGGGAGGGCCGCCAGACCCGGGGGGCACAGCCCCTCGCTGGTCGGTGAGGCCCTCCCGGTGGCGGGGCCAGGACCGCGGGGGCCCCCCCACTCACCGGCCCCTCCCCTTGCCCCCCCCCCCAGGTGCACGAGTACCTGCGGAGCAAGCTGTGCTCTCTGTACGAGAACGACTGCATCTTCGACAAGTTCGAGTGCGCCTGGAACGGGAGCGACAGGTGACCTCCGACCTCGGGCCGGCGGGCTGCTGGGGGGGGGCAGGGGCGCCCCCAGTGGGGTGACCGTATGTTCAGGAGTGGGGGTCTCCTTCCTGCAGCTGCCGCTGGCACCCTGGGGCCCCCTGGCCGATGGGGCCTCCGGAGCCGGGCTGTGCTCTCTGTCCGAGGGGCCGGGCTTGGGGGTCATGGTGGGGGGTGGGGGTTCTGTTCCTAGTGCTGGCCAAAGGTAAATCCAACTGCATGGGTGCGAGGATTGGGGGTCCCCATGGGTTGGGACCACTGCCCGCCCTTCTTTCACGTTGCCACCAGGGGGCGCGCACGAACAGGCAAAGCCTGGCTCCTCCTTGCTGCGGGGCGCACACCACTTCCTGCTATGGACTTCACACTCTGGCCACCCCCAGCCCTGGTGGGCTCCGCCACCTTGTTACTGTCCCCCCACCCCCCATAACCTGCTCTGCTCCTGCCCCTGGAACCCTGCCCACTCCTGTCACCTCATATGACTCACTCAACTCAGGCGCCTCCTCCAGGAAGGCCTCCGGATCCTCTCCAACTTGCCCCTGAACCTCTTGGGCTTTCCTTTCCTGTCTTGGCATTTATCATATTTCCTCCTTGCCTCTGGTTGCCCCCCCACCAGTTGGGGTCCCCTCTGAGCGGCTCGCCCGGGGCTTAGGAGTGCCTGGTCTGGAAGGCGTGGTCCTGTGTTGCCGTCTCTCCTTCATCCCGATCACCCCCTGCTCCCGGCATGCCCTGTGGACAGGGATCTCGAGATGGATAAGCCCCAGCCTCTGTCACCCCCCCAGCCCAGAGGCTCAGGGGAGGGCAAGTGCTGCCCCCCAGGGCCTCACCCCTGCAGACCCAGCCAACCTGAATCCCATGGGCTCAGCGTGTGCCGTCCCTCTCCTGCCGATGGGACACTTCAGGTCCCCAGAGTGTGGCCACCCAGACTGCCAGTGTCTGCTAACCTCGCCACGGCGCCTAGCCCGCCTTCAGCAAGACTTAGGTGGCAGCCTGGGGTAGAGGAAAGGTTTTGGTCTAATGCCTTGACTTCTGGTCCACACTCCCACATTCTCCAGCCCAGCGTAAGCCCCTGGACCTCCCGAGTCTGCTCACCTGGAAGGTGGCCTTCCAGGACCTCCCTGAGGCTGAGAGCAGGCGCATGAAGCTCCTGGCAAGGCCACGGGTCCGCACTGGCCCTGGGCGGTCCAGTGGTTTGTATGCAGGGGTCTGTTGTCCGCCCTGGTTGCCTACCGAGTCTCCAAGACCCACCTCAAATGCCACCCCCTCTAGGAAGCTCTCCTTGATCTGCCTGGGAGAAAGGGATGTGTGTCAACAAAGCGTCTTCTGGCTGCAGGAGTCAGACAAGCCTAAGCTGGTTCTGAGTAGTTCTGGGCCCCGCTACCCCAGGGCTGTGGCTTGGGGGCCATCTCCTCTGTGTCCCGTCTCCCCTGTGCTCCCCGCTGTGTCTCCTTATACTGTAGCTTCATCATCTCCTGCTGGAGACATCGCCCCCTGCTGGGGGTGATGACCCCAAATGGTGCCCCTCCCTGGTCCTCATAACCCCTACCAGGGCCTCGGAAAAATTCCCATGGAAGGATCTGATTGGCTTTGTTTGGGTCACATGCCCCCTTTCTGACCAGTCAGCATGGACAGCATTAGAACATGTCACAGTTGGCCGGCCAGGGACAGGTGGAGCACTGTGGTCGACAGACCCTCCAGAAGCACAGGGGTGGGGCAGGCCCCTTCCCAGCAGCGGAGAGAGGAGACCTGGGCAGTGGGAGCGGGCAGGCCCCGGACCCCGCATGCAGATGAGGAAAACGAGGCCCACAGAGGGGAGCAACTTGCCCCGGTGCAAGCCAGGGCAGGCACCGCCCTTTGCCCTGTTCGAGGACCCTCTGGGATGGAAGAGCATTTACCAATGCCTGCCGTGGTTTGCTCGGGGCCGGGACCTGGTGTCCCCAGGGGAGAGACCCTCTTCCTGCAGGTGGGGAGGAGGCTCTGTCTCCCCGGGAGCTGTCGCCTGGGCCCTGCCCCTTCACAGAACCAGGATTAGTAACTGTGGGTGCAGCTCACTTGAATGGCCCGACTCTTGCTTCCCCGCAATTATCGGGAGAAGAATGGGTGTTGCGTGAAAGCACCCCCAGGGTGTGCTGTGTTTGCTAAAGAACAAAGGAGGGCTGCCTTTGTGGAGGGACGGGTGTGGCCCCGGGCTCCCAGCCCCCGGCAGGCAGGGCCCAGCCCGCCCCCGGAGCCTTCCCACGCCTCGCTGGTCTCCCACTCCGATGAGTCAGCGTGGCTTCTGGCCACGGGGATTAGAATAAGAGGCACCTGTTGGCATTTAGGAGACGGGGTCTCCAGAGCCCAGCACCCTTCTCAGTGCCTGCCTGCGTTACCCAGCACACCCCACCCGGGGCCGGGGGTCCTCGGCACCCCCCCCCCCCATGTTATAGGTGGAAAAGCAGAGCTGGACGGACCCGAGGGGCACTGGCCAACGCCCAGCACCTGCCCGCACTGACCAGCCTGGGAGCCAGCCTTTGCCTGTCGGGGCCAGTAACTTGGGTGGGGAGAGCAAGCCCTCTGTCCCCGCCTTTACAGGGGGCAGCTACCGGCCTCAGGTCACCCAGCCTCTGGGGCCGCCCTGCCTGGCTCCTGACCCCCGTCTGAGCTCCTGGACCAGCGGGCCTGCTTGAGGACCAGGGCGGCACCCACTCCGGGCGGCTGAGTGCACCCCAGGGCTGCTATGGGGCCCAATGGGCTTGCCAGGGGTCCCCTCTTCTCCACAGGCTCTGGGCATCAGTTGCCTAAGAGGGCGGCCCGGGCTGGGGTGGAGATCACAGGGCGAGAGGTCACAGAGCAGGGCTTGGGGGCCTGGCCCCCCTGGGGGAAGGAGAGAAGAGCCCGCCTTCTGTCGCTGTCGTCCCAGCATGTCACCCGAGGGTCCCTTGGCCTGCCTGGCGGGGAGCAGGGGAGCAGGACGGGGCAGGAAGGAGGGAGAGCAGAAGTCGCCTCCGAAACTGCTGGTCCCACGGGCGTGGGGCCGGTCAGCGCCGGCCACTTGGCTCAGTTTCCTGTGGGATCCCGGCAGGTGCGACCCAGCCGGGCACAGAGCCTGCCCCCGTGGGTGGCTGTCAGGGCCACAGGCACGTCCCCCCTCTTGTCGCCTGCTCCAGACAGGCCTGGTGGGGTGCTTCCCGGGGTCGGGAGGTCAGAGTTGGTGCTGGCTGTTCTCTCTCTCTCTCTCTCGCTCTCTGACCCCCACCCTCCTTCTCTCTCTCTCACACCCCTATGCACGCTATTCTCCTGCCCCCGGGGGAGTGGCTCCCCTTTGTCACCATGGCTGCTTGGGGACCAGTGTGTCCATGACAGGCCGAGGTTGCCTCCGGTGTCCACTCGTTATTGCCAGGGCTAACCCTGAGCCCCTGCTCCCCCCTCCCCGGCCCAGGGACACCGTGGCACTGAGGGCTGTGTGGCCTCTCTGGAGTCCTCAGCCTCGGCTGCAATGCCGGCCTCCCTGGCCCCCGGCTCTCTCTGTCCCCCAGGGTGGCCCTTGGAAAGCCCGGCCCACAGAAACCACCAGCACAGAGGTTCCCAGGTCCTGCTTGGGCTCTCCTGGGTCCTAAGGCCAGAGTGTGTCTTCCAGGAGAACCACTCTGGGTTGGGGACTTCGCTGCCACTCCCTCCTTCCAGCCTGCTCTCTGTCCTGAGCCCCCAGTGAAGGTCGAGGCCACTCCTGGGCATGACCTGGCTGAGGGCCCCCACTGGGTGGCCTCCTGTTGGCCAAAATGGCCAGACGCCGGGACACCAAGGGGCAGCCGCCGGCCCTCACGCCTCTGCCAATGACCGAGTCGCCAGCCGAAGGGCAGACACCCCTGGTTCTGGGGTGTCTTCAGGCTCAGCAGACTCCCTGCTACCTCCCTGGGGGGTCCCACTGCAGTGAGGCCCCCCGGGCCATGACTGAGGGGATGTCAGAGCCAGCCCAGCCTTCCCTTGAGAGCAAAGAGGGGCTCCTTTGGGCTGGTGGGGGGCGGCGGGTGCACTCCTCCCCCAGCAGTTGGGGTGGGCTCCGCCCACTCACGGACACCCCACCCGTCCTTGTGTGCCTCCCTCCACACACGCCGTTGAATTGTCTCGGCAACCAGCTGTTCTGCCACGTGAACCGAGGTGTTAGAGGCAGAATCTCAGAGCAGAAAAGAACGCAGCCCGAAAATACATTCGGGTTCTCCACCCACCCTCCCCTCTTCTCGGAGATGACAGCTCTCAGACGGGCAGAACTGTGTGCCTGGCGCCCTCCCCGGCATGCACCGCCCCCCCAGCCCCGCCCAGAGAGCTTCTGAGAGGCCCTCGACGCCCCGCTGGCCCGGCCTCGCTCAGAGGCCTGGCTGCCCGGGTGAGCACCGCTGGGGTGCACCCGCACACCCCAGGACTCCCACAGGAGAGCCAGTTTACAGACGGGCTTTAGCCCCACCGCCCCCAAACACCCACCCGCTGCTCTCTGAACACGAGGGCAGAGAAAACAGTTTGGGTGTCAAAGGGGGTGGCCCCAAACACACTGTGCACATGGTGGGCTCCGGCTGCCTCCGGCCACCGTGCCCGCTGCGCAGCGGAGCCCCGAAGCCGCCCGTGGGCGGGAACCGACAGGGAATTCTTGGCCAGAGCTCCGAGGGGCCACCTTATGCTGACGGTGAGCAAGGAGAGAGGCGAGCCCCCTGATTTCTTTCTTTCTTTATTTTAAAAAGGATTTTATTTGTTGATCTTTAGAGAGAGGGGGAGGGAGGGGAAGGAGAGAAGAGAAACGTTGATGTGAAAGAGAACCACGGATCGGCGGGCCGCCTCTCACGCAGGCCCCGAACCCGCAGCGCAGGCATGAGCCCTGACGGGTTATCAAACCAGTGCCCCTTCGCTTTGTGGGGCCACGCCCACCCCGAGCCACGCCAGCCAGGGCAGCCCCCTGGTTTCCCTGGTGGATGGACAGACAGAACCTTCTTAGCAGGGCGGGGCCGGCCCGTGAGCAGCTGCACGGGGGCGGCGTGCAAACAGCGTTCACGGACCCCGCTGCGCAGAGCAGAGGGTCCCCCCCATCCCCCCGTCCTGCGGGAAGGGCGCGCCGGGCCGACTCCGGGGTGGCCCTTGGTCAGCCCCAGGTGTGCAGCCCAGCGTCTTCTGTGTTCGTTCCCTTTGCCCCACTCTCGGGTGACCCCCCTCCCAAAAGTCCGGGGCTCCCGCTCCAGGGCAGAGGGGAAGAGGGGCAGGAGAACAGCGCCGTGGCGTTCGGGGCAGAGCCCCAACGGGGCCTCGGTTCCTGGGCTTGAGGTCTGAGGACGAGACCCCGAGAGAAAGGAGTCTCTGGGGCAGGCCCGGCCCCGGGTCCCATCCCCTTCCCTCCCGCGGGCTCCCTCTCCGGGGAGCGAGGGCCCCCCCCCCCCCCCCCCCCGCAGCCCCGGGTGTGTGTTTCCGGAAGGGGCGGGCCTCCCGTTCCCGCGCCCTGCGCGCCTGACTCCGCCCCTTCTCCGCCAGCGTCATCATGACCGGCGCCTACAACAACTTCTTCCGCATGTTCGACCGCAACACCAAGCGGGACGTGACCCTGGAGGCCTCGAGGGAGAGCAGCAAGCCGCGGGCGGTGCTCAAGCCGCGGCGCGTGTGCGTGGGCGGCAAGCGCCGGCGCGACGACATCAGCGTGGACAGCCTGGACTTCACCAAGAAGATCCTGCACACGGCCTGGCACCCGGCCGAGAACATCATCGCCATCGCGGCCACCAACAACCTGTACATCTTCCAGGACAAGGTCAACTCCGAGATGCACTAGGCGGGCGCGGAGCCCCGCCCCGGGAGCCCGCCCGTGGTGGCTGTCCCCGACACGACGGTGGAACAGCCACTGGAGGAAAGGACGTGGCCCCTGGGCCCAGCCCCTCCCCGGGGCTTCCCTGGGCCAGGCGCCTTTGCTGGGACCTGTGTCACGTGAGGGACGCAAAGCCGTCCCAGCTGCAGGTTGAAACGCGGGGACGTGAGAGTCGGCCTCCAAGTTCAGGGTTCTTTCATTCCTGCACTTGACCTGCCTGCGGTCTTTACCACATCGTTAGGGTTTTTACATCTCCAGGTTACTTTTTCACTTCAGCGGTTTCTTTTAAGCCCAGTGGGAGCCAATGGGAGCTGTTACTCTCGTGCCTCGGTGGCCCCAGATCGGGGGCCTCTGGGGGCAGCGAATGAAGCTCAGACGAGCCAGCCAGGGGTCCTCTGATCGTCAAAGGGGTGGTCTCCACTGTCTCAGAGCTGAGGGTCTCACCTTTGCATTTTGGATTGTGAGTTCATGCTGAGACTTGGGGGCTGCAAGCCCGTCTTTTGGGTTCTTTCAGTGTCTTTCAGTATCCCCCGGTCTGCTAGGTTTCTGAGTAGGAAGGGGCGGGGCTGGCATTTCCCATGTGCACCTGTAACTCTCAGCCCATTTAACCCAACTTTGCTGCGGCGTTGGCCGTGGGCCGGGTCCCCCGGTCCCCCTGTCCCCCTGTGCACCCTCGTTCCTCACCCGTCACTGGACACTTCGTGGGAACTCACCTGGCTCTGTCCTTGACCTTCTGGAACCTTCCTCACACACACCAACTACTCACTGCTCTGTCCATGTCAGGTGCGGGGGGCGAAAACGGAGACAGGAGGAGATGGAGGCCCTGCAGGGACTGACGGGTGGCCCATGGCACGTGCCAACCACGAGGTGGCATCCAGAGCCCACCCGGGCCCTCCCACGGGCACTTTCCTACCCATGTCGGCGGCTCACAGTGAGCCCACAGTCTCACCTGGAAGGCGACCTTCAGTGTGAAGAGGGACAGAGCAGGGGGGACAGTGATGGGGGACAGTGACAGGTCCCGGGGGGCACTGAGGCGCAGGAGGGGGAATGGAGAAGACCCTGGAGGTTCCTCGCCCTTCTCGGTGGTGCCAGAAGTCCGGCTGGCCCCGTGGTCCCCCTATCCCATGCCCCCCCCCTTCCTGTGGCCCCCCCATCCCGTGGTCCCCCTTCACCCACGCTGCACCTGGCTCCTTTCCCAATGCACCGAACCGCCTCCAACAGAAACTTGCATGTTATGGCCATTTTAGGGCACCTTTTCTTTCTCGGCCACTCAGTCTCGGGACACTCCCCCAGGGCCACAGAGGTCAAGGCCAGCCCCGCCCACCCACCCACCCACCTGCTGCCCAGGAAACAGACCCACGCGAGACTTTTCTCCGTGGATGACGGTGTACCTTTGTGTGTGTCAAAGCACAAAACGCATGTTCACTCAGCTCCGGCCCTGCGGTCCTTACACAGGGAGACGGGTCCCGGGGTTCTTTTTTTAATCAACACGAATGAAGAATGTTTGTTTCTATGTCACTGTACAACCCAGGCCCTCCGGACAGTATTATATGTACATATCTGTCCTGACCGAGAGGAACAATCACGGGGTTCGAGTCCTTCTTTCCCCCTTTGTAAAGAGGCTCACGAATGTGGTCAACTGTACAGAAACCTTGTTGAAGCCACAGTCCAGCTCGGAGGGCCCTGCGCACTCCTGGGGGTCCTCGGCCCCGCCCACGCCCCTGCGTGAGTCGGCTGCCGAGAGGCGGCTCGCGCCGGCAGCTGGAGGGGACTGTCCAGTCGGATCCGATAGTGGGTTCGCCCTTTCCTTCTTCCAAGTGCGTGTCTTACGCTGGATTCGAACCGAGGTCTTAATACAGCTCCTAGTTCCTTAACCTGTTTTAAACTTTGGATACCAAAATGAAAAGAAACATAGAAAAAGGACCAGGAAAAAAAAAAAGGGTCTTTTTCGAAGAAAAGCCTGGGAAGTAATGGCCAAAGCAAACCGCGAAGAATAAAATGTGTGTCGAGAAGAGGCGGGCGGGGCGGGGGCGAGGCGGGACCCGGCGGAAGGACACGGGGGAAGGACCAGCGGAGCAGCCGTGGGCCCTGCGTCCTGGCTCCGCCGGGCGCTCTGCCCCCGGGGACTGTGTGGCGGGCGTGCTCATCGTCATTGTGAAGTGGTGGGGT
Organism: Phyllostomus discolor; assembly: GCF_004126475.2. Lineage (NCBI taxonomy): Eukaryota > Metazoa > Chordata > Mammalia > Chiroptera > Phyllostomidae > Phyllostomus > Phyllostomus discolor. Next base: position 2,971,347 of record NC_040903.2, read on the forward strand.
GGTTTCTGTTTTTGGTTTCGTTCCCTCCGAGGCCGGAGCTCTCGGGGGCGCGCAGCCCGTGCTGGCGGAGGCGGCGGATCGGGCCCTCGCGGCCCCCGTAACTCACAGGTGCATTGTTTTCTTCGGTGTCTCACAAAGTATCCAACTGTTGAATAAAACTATAAATATGTGAATACCAGCTTTTTCCAATAAAATAACAAATGTTACATCGAAAATGAGGCTCGGCGTCGCGCTTGTCTTTGAGGAGGCCCCGCGCAGGGCGGTGGGTCCTGTGGCGGGGGGCCCTACGGCGGAGGGGGGCGCACAGGGGCGCTGGGGGAGCCTGGTCTCCCTCGAGGCTTTGCTGCCTCCAGCTCCTAAGGCAGCTTCTAATCTTTCCGAGCTCTGAGGTCCTCACCGGGGACACGGGGCTCATAGTAGCATCGACCTCGCCATCCTGGGGGAGGGGCGAGATACGGCCTTGGAGCCCAGTGCCGGGCACGCAAGCCCCCAACACACGTGGTTGTTTGGAGCCAGTGAGCGTAACCTGCCCGGATTCCCAAAGACCCTCACACTGCCCCACGATCTACTTAGACCCTCACGTCCAGCACGAGAACACGGCACAGAGGAGGCACTGAGGTTCGGAGAGGTCAAGACGCTTGCTGGAGACCACGCAGCTAGCGTGTGCAGGCGCTGGGTTCTGAGCTTGGGCTGGCTGCCTCCTAATCCAGGGGTCCCCTTGTAACAGGGTGCAGCCAAGAGGGGAGCCTCAAATAGGGATCTGTAATAAGATCCAGAAGAGCCTGGAGATAATTGGCTCCACACCACAGGGCCACACCTGCCCAGAATCTGGCAGCTGTAGCCAATTGTGAGAGGAGTTGCAAATGGGGCTGCAGAGGAAGATTGGAGCTGGGATTTAAACCGAGACTTGGCAGCCATTGGAGGGGGAGAGCCATGCGCAGCCCTGCAAGGGAGAACCACACAGCTTTAGCAGAGTGAAGGCTCTCGCGGCCCTGAGGGAGAGAACCACGCGGCCTTGATGGAGTGGAGACTCCCGCAGGCCTGAGAGGGAGAACCATGCGGCTCTGGCAGAGTGGGGACTCCCGTGGTCCGGGGAGAGAGGACCATGTGCCTTTGCCAGAGTAGGGACCCCTGCAGCTTTAGAAGATATGGTACTCTGGACTGGGCAAGGGGGGAAGGAAGGACTGTGTGTTTGTGGGTGTTTTTAGGGACTTTAGGATTTTTGGTGAAGACATTAGGTCCCTACTTTAAGTTTGTATAGCATTAAATAAATGTTTCCTTTCCTTTTCACAAATCTCTGGCATTGAGAGACAGCTTTCCTCTGGCGGCGGACATAACGGACCTGGGGGCTTCTTTATATCGTCCCAGGCCCCCCCCCTTGTTTGTTCTGTAACACCCTGAAGCCCCCTCCCCCGTTCCTCCGTGTCCCAGGGAAAGGGGGCCGGAGAGCACAGAGACCACAGGGTGCCAGAGAGGCCCCTCCCCGCTGCTGCCCCAGCCGAGGTGAATGAGGACATGTGGGGACGCGTGTGGGCACCCCTCCTCACAGCCTCGGCCCCGCCCCTCCTCCATCAAGGGGTGCTCACACCCAGGCCCAGTGGGAGGGAGGCGGGAGCCCTTCCCGAGGGTCTGCTGCCGGGGCTTGCGTCAGCTCCACTCCCCATCAGCCATGCAGCCCTCCGGACGGGGAGTGAAGTGGGAGAAAGCCGCTTCCTGGCCGTGTGACCTGGGACGTGAGGCCGACCTCTCCGAGCCGCACCTGTGGGCCAGAGAGCAATGCCACTCCTGACCCTGTGGTGCCACTGTGCGGGGACGCGATGTGTCATCTCATTTAGGCTCCCTTTTGAGGTGGGACTGAGCGTGTGGACCCTGAGGTGGGGAGAGTAGCCCGGGTCCCCAGGGGGACCTGCCTGCCACGAGTGTGCTGGAAAGCGAGAACCTCCGCTGGCCGTGCTCGGAGGGAGCTGCATCAATGGGAGGGGGCGGGGGAGGTGGGGCTGAGGGCTCCGCCTGCCACCGCTGGCTGGGAAGAAGCAGGGAGGGGCAGAGGCCGGGACTCGAGGCAGCTCGGGGAGCTAGCAAGGGTCTCTGGAGGCACCAGCCCCGTCCACACCGGGACTTGAGCCCGGGGGCCCCAGGTGAGACTTCTGAGCACAGACTACAAGAGAGTAGGTGTGGCTACACAGGGGAGCGTCCTCAGGCACGTTCAGCCACTGGCCCGAGTCACACACCCCTGAGTGGGCAGCAGAGGGGGATCGGACGCCATGCCGCCCTTCGTGAGGGTGGCAGGGTGTGACCCCGCTGGGGAGCTCCCGGAAGTACTCGGGGGGCGTGCAGCCTGGTGGGGACACACAGGGGCAGGCAGGGGCCCCTAGCAGGCCAGGGACTTGTGGGGAGCTGGGTCTCTGGGCGGGGCGGCCAGGCCGGATCCCGCTGGGCGCACCCAGGTGGACGGCCCTGGGCTCAGGGCCGTGGCTGGGCCCCGTGCAGGTGTGATCCAGCTCTACTCCCCTCCCCGCTCCTCTGCCAGCTGCAGAGCGTTGTGCACCCTGATGGAAAGGTCACTGTCACCCTGTCGGTCCTCAGCCCTGAGACCCCCCACACCCTCTGGGCTCTGCCCGGCCTGGCACGTGGGCCCCTTGGTGATGGGCCCGGCACGCTGCCCCACTCCCTCCCCCACCCACGGCGCCATTACTGTGTTAACTGGGGACACCTGAGAGCCGCGCCCTGCCCCAGGTGCCCCGCTGAGCGGGCAGTGTCCGTCACCCCACTCCTTCCACCTGCACAGTCACCCTAGCAGGAGGCCAAGGTCTCCCTCATTTTACAGATGAGGAAACTGAGGCCCAAAGAGGCGGGTGACTGGCCCACGGCCGCAAACCTGCGAGTCCTGGAGCCAGGATCAGACCCCAGGCAGTGTGGCCCCGCATGGGGACCAGGACTCGCTGCCACCTGAGCCACCCACCGCAGGCCCCTGCAGGTGCGTTCTGGGGGGTTTCTCCAGCCATGGCCCCCCCTGGTCCTCTGCCGGAACTAGGTCTGCACCGCCCCCCCCCAGACTGCCGGCTTGGGGCCTGCCCACCCCCCACGCCAGCCCGGGGCCTGCACAGGTTCAACCACCTGATGAAAACGGAGCAAAGGCTCAGCAGCTTCTGGCGGTGGGGGGTTTCCTAGCAACCGAGAAGCATTTAGAGCAGCTGTGCACAGTTGCCTGGGTCGTGCGTGATTCACGGCAAACACCTCGGTCGTTCTGTGAAAAACAAAGCCTCGTTCTCTCCACCTGGACACTGTCAGCCCGGGGCCCTCACAGCCCAAGGACACGGTGACCCTCAGAGAGGGACGGAAACGTCGCCACGGGTGGCAGCGTCGGGGCCAAAGTGAAAACGGAAACGGGAAGGGATCCGTTGTTGCCATCATGCCCAAAGTGCCAACCATGCAGCGGAGACGCGGGTGTCTGGAGAAGGGGTTGTCTGTGGAAGACCCTTGCACAGCCCGCCAGGGGTGCCAACGGCCACCAAGAAGAACGAACGTCGCCTTGCAAGGATGTCCAGCTCTCTGCAATTCTGCATGCCACTGGTGCATTCACTCAGCAAACGTTTTCTGAGCACCTGCGTCGTGGGCAGTGCCGAGGCCTGGTGGCCAGAATTCGCGTCCTGGCTCAGGTGGTAGCTGTGGTCTCGGGGACACCACCTGCGCTGGCTGTGCCCCAGTCTGCAGCGTGTGGGCACCGGCAGCCCCCACCGGGAGGGGCCGTGGGACCCAACAAGAAAGTCCGTGCTCGTGTGGTCCGCACAGAGCCCACCCCTGCCCCCAAAGCCTGTCAGCGACCTCACTGCCCCAAGGCTTCAGTGCGGTCCTGCTACCCCTGCCGCTGGGCCCTGGCCACCCCTGGGGGAACTGGGACAGTCTGGGTCCATGCTGAGGGTAGAGAGGCCTCACTGAGGAGGGCAGCCTGCAGGAGGGAGGGGGAGCTGGGGGAGGTGGAGTGGGGAGAAGAGGGGGTTCGCTGGAGCCCGGAGCCAGCAGGCTGACCGAGCCCGCCGACATCAGCCAGCAGGGTCTAGGGGTCCACGGGCTTCCCCGGGCCCTGGCGCTGCTGCCCGGACTCTGGGTGTCCTACCGCCAGGCAGTGGGAGGTGGTGGACACTCGCCCCTCTAGCCCGTGTGGGCAGGCTGGGTGGGAGGGTCGGTCCAAGGGTCCTGCGCCCTGGTAGTCGAGGGGTCTGTGTGCAGCCTGGGAGAGGCGGGTCCAGCACTCAGCCCTGACCCTGGAGAGCCAGGAGACGCTGTCTGAGGCCCCGTGTGGTGGAGGCCCCTCACGGGGCCGTTTCCAACATGACAGCCTACGCCAGGATGTGGCTTCCCTCCCGAGGCTGGCAGAGACGGCGGGACGGGTCGGGAAGGACAGGCGGGCATCCCTTCCGGTCCCCCCGCTGGTCACAAGCCGGGCACCTGCTGGGCGAGGCTGGGAAAGGCATTTCCTTGGCAGCCGGAGCTCCAGCTCCGGTCAGGGCTTCCCCCAGAGAGGGCACTAGGGGGCACGTGGTCGTTGGTGCCGCAGACAGAATGACGGGGTGCTGCCCGATCTTTCTGGGGCTCGAGTCCCGCAGCCCCCAGAGAAGCCCTCGTCTTTGCCCTTCCGAGGGGACTGTCCTGCCGGACTCAGCGGGAGTCATTTCTGTGGCTGGCCCCCACGACGGTGACGGCGGAAGAGGCTCATGCCTTCCTGGCGTGTCTGTCCTGGCGCCATCCAGGGCTGCTCCCAGTGCCGGTTCCAGCGCAAGTGCCTAGCAGCTGATTCACCCGTGGGCAGCTACACCCAGGGGCACAGAGAGTAACGACTCAGTGATGGTGAACGCCGGCAGGCGCGTCCTGGACCGGAGCACAGGGGGAGGGGCAGCGGGGGAAGGTCCCGGTGGGCAGGTCCCAGGTGGGGCCACAGGAGAGGCGGAGTAAGACCCTGCCCGGAGGGGCAGGGTCCTGAGACAGGGACCTGGCTTAGCCCCGAGCTGCGAACCTCGGAGTGGCTCTCTCGGGACCGGTGGGGGCAGGGACCCTCAGGAGGCCAAGTGGGGAGGTGAGGAGTTTCGGTTTAAAATCCCCACTTTCACCTGGCTGGTGTGGCTCAGTGGCTTGAGCACGGGCCTGCGAACCAAATAGTCCCGGGTTCGATTCCCAGTCAGGGCCCATGCCTGGGTTGCAGGTCTGGCCCCCAGTAGGGGGCACATGAGAGGCAACCACACATTGATGTTTTTTTCCCTCTCTTTCTCTCTTCCCCTCTCTCTAAAAATAAATAAATAAAATCTTTAAAATATATATATATATATATATAAATAAAAATCCCCACTTTCAGGCCTGTGTGCATCAGCAACAGGCATGCGGTGCCCACAGGCAGACGAGGTATTTATTCACCTCCGACCCCACACCTGCCCGTCAGGGCTGGGGGCTGTCATCAGTCAGGTGGCCGATTCCAGAGAGACACGCTCCTGCTCTGTGGGAGACTTTGCAGGGATGTGGGGCTTGCCACTTGAGAGGCCATTTACAGAGGGGGAGGGGCCCCCAACCCCTGCCCCGGGGCCTCAGACCAGTGCCTGTCTGTGGCCTGTTAGGAACCAGGCCCCACAGCAGGAGGCGAGCGGCGGCCAGCAAATGGAGCTTGGCTCGCGTTACCGCCTGGGCTCTGCTTCCTGTTCCCTGCCCCCCCCCGCCCCCCCACCCCCGGTCTGTGGAAAATCATCTTCCACAAACCGGTCCCTGGTGCCGGTGAACGCCGGGGACGGCTGAGTTACAGGGTGAGGGATCAGGACACTAGAACGCCGCTGAGACACGGAGAGGCAGGCCGGGGAGCTGGGCAGCCGGGGAGCTGGGCGGTCTGCAGCGGTGGCTCCTCTGCAAGGGGGCCGGGCGGTCTTTCTGGCACCGTTCTCCGCCACCCCAGGGGGTGGGCTGCGTGGAGGAATGCCCCCCCGCCCCCCCGGGGTGCTCAATGGGGTGGGGCTACAGACTGTGCCTCAGGGTTCCCCAGCCCCCTCTGCAGAGCCAAGAAGCGCTCCAGCTGCCTGCAGGACGGGGCCCACTTCCAACCAGCCTGGCCTGGACCTCCAGCTCGGGCCTCGGGACCCGCAGGCGTCTGGCTGTGCCGGGCCTCCCAGGGCTGCCCTGATGGCTGGAACGTCTGTCTCCTCTGGCCTCCCAAGTCCCGCTCCCCCCCTTGCTCACACAGTGGGCCAACCCCACCTGCCCCCAGGAGCCTCCCGATCCGTCTCCCTCCCGCCCGCCCGGGCTGGAGGCGCCTCCCTCTGGGCCCCCGCGGCACTTCCTGCTCCGGACCGGGGCCTCTCGGGTGGGACTTGGGTGCGTGTGCGCAGGGCAGGACCCGGGTTCGGCTCCCGCTGTGGAGCGACCGCTGTGCTCAGCATGGCCGGGCAGTAAACATTTGCTCGGGGCGGCAGCCGTGCGCTCCAGGCTGGTTAGTCAGGGCGCTAAGTCACAGGGACTGGCCAGGCCTCTCTGGCCGCGTGGGGCCGAGGAACCAAACCCGTGACGCAGGCACGGAGGTAGGGCTGTGCCTCCCGGGGCGCGCGCAGGGGGTGGGCGAGCAAGCAGACAGAGCGCCCTCAGGCGCGAGGCCCTCCCCCTGCCTGGGTCGGGCTGCTCCGATCGGTGCCAATCTAAACAGCGATGTTCACAGAGTTTACGTTTGTGAAAAGCCAGAAGGGACAATTCATCTGGGTCTGAATTTCCGTGGGCATCTAACTCCTTTAACAATTCACAAATATCTGGTGAGCATTTACTAGTTAGTGCCTGGCCCCTATTCTAACCACCGTGCAAGAAACTCACTCGTTTAAGCCTAAAACCACCCACGGGGCAGGTCCTGTTATAACCCCATTTACAGGAGAGGAGCCGGAGGCCTGGCCGGCGTGGACCCGGCCAAGCTCTCAGAGCGGAGCCCCCCCCCCCACCGCCCCGCCCCCCCAGGTGGGATGCAGGCGAAGCCGCCAGCCTCTGTTCCGCTCTGCTGCGCCTGCCGCACCCGCACTTACGAAGGACACCTGTGTGTCTCCAGACTGGGGTCCTGTGCGTCGTGGAGTTCTTAAAAGGGCTTCATAACCCTGAAGTTCTGAAAGCCACTGACCGAGCTCAGGCTCCCCGTGTCACAGATGGGGACACTGGCCCGGGGACGGGCCAAATGGCAAAGGTACAAGCTGGGGTCCAAAGGCCAATCCGGGGTGACCCTGAAGAGACCAGCCGTCCCCTGCTCTAGGAGGGTGGCTCTGCTGGGGCGCCTGCCAGCGTAGAGGGGTGGCCCAGGGGACAGGCACATCGCGGTCCCATGCTGGCTCTGCCACTAATACCTGGTGTGACCTCCTCCCTCCCTGAGCCCCTTTCTGTGGCTCTGTGGTTGGGGGTTGTCACGGTACCCCCCTCACGCAGAGCAGGGATCAGAGGTCACCCTGTTTGCTCAGAAAGCACCAGTGCCCCCTCCCCCCCATTAGTGGTGAGTCTGGGGGTAGCAAAGCTGAACGGTGGTGCATTTTGTGGATCAGGGAGGGGGGATGGGCTGACCTTTAACCCCGGGACGTGGGGTTGTGGGCGGAGCAGACGCAGGACTGGCGGGCAGGGTAGCAGCTATGTCAACCCACGAATAACTGCGGACGCGCCTCGCTGCCGGTGATCTGAGTGTCACACACGGTGGTGACCGTGCGCATTTCAGACGTGGTCAGACCCGAGCGGACGCAGGGCAGTCGAGGCTGGCAGTGCAGGGGCCCCTGGCCTGGAGGTGGTGCCCGGTGGGCTCGCTGGCAGGCGGCCTGTCGGCCCCTGAGAAGGCCAGTTCTGCCCTTCGGGACGCAGACGGCACCTGCACTGAATTCAGTGCGAGTGCACACACCTGCTGACCCTCAGGCACGTTCGAGAAGGGGCTTCTCGGAAAGAAAGGCAGCCGAGGGCGGCAGGTTCCGTCACAGGCTTTTATTTCAGCTGCTCCGGGCCCTGCCTCTGCTCTCCCTAACGGAACACGGCAAGATTTTCCGAGGGCCGGGAGGGGCACCCGGGGTTCTGCCTCCCAGTCCTGGAGGGTTCATGCGAGACCCTCCCAGACGCACCCACTACCCACTAGGCAGCAGACTCCCGAGACAAGCTGCGGACCCAGGGCTCAGCGTGGACGTGCTGTGCCCAGAGCTGCCGCTCCCCCCCCACCCCGCCCGGGTCTGGAAGGAGCCGGGCGGGGCCTCGACCATGTGACCACTCAGGGCGCTCTGCCGGGAGCCGGCAGGACCCGCAAACAGCTGTCCGGGCTTAGCAGCAACCAAATAAATAAGAAGTGTTATGTCATGTTCACAGCAGCACGTTCACAAAACAAATCCCACACAGCAGTGAGGAAGGGGCCACAGTGCTCGGAGGGGGTGGGGGGGGCACGTGGGTGCTGAGTGCTTTTCAGGACGGGCACCCATCCCGTCTGGCCCGCCAGCTGCACTCGGGAAGGTCAGGATGGGGGTTAAGACCACGCATGCAATTTCCGGCGACACTGGGCATTCCGAGGGACAGAGTGTGTACACATATGTGCACACGTGTGCACACGCACACAGGCTCAGCATCCATGCCGTGCCATCTGGCTGGGCGGCTGCCCGGGAGGAGGGTCCTGGCGGCCTCACACGGCCGACAGGAAGGGGAAGAAGAAGAAGTCGAAGGCGAACTTCACGGCGCCGTGCACGGTGCTGCGCCAGTCCTGCTCCACCTTCACGTGCCGCCGGGCGGGCGACAGCTGGGCCATGCAGTTGAGGCAGCTGATGGCCTTGAGCTCGAAGACGGGCCACTTGCTGCCCAGGCGGCCCTCCAGGACGGTGCTGAACTCGACGAGGCTGCCCTGGCGCAGGCGCAGCAGCACGTCCTTGAACTCGCTGCTGGCCCGCAGCACGATGTCCTTGGTGACGTCGTCCTCCTCGGGGCCGCGGGGCCCGTTGGTGCCGAAGGGCATGCCCACCGTGATCTCGAACTTGTAGCGGTCGAAGCGCTTCATGTGGCAGGGGTGCTTGGCCAGCAGCTTGAGCCGGCACAGCTCCTCCTGGGCCGTGGAGGCGTTGCCGGGGCTGCAGGCCGGGTAGGCCTCGCCGTACAGGCAACGCATCCAGTCTCCGAGGAACAGCGGCAGCATGTTGACGGCCGACTCGGCGCTGTTGTCGATGTCCGTCACGCGCACGTACTTGAAGCGGCCCGTCCAGGTGACCCGGTGGCCCTCCAGGTGGCTGCACAGGATCTGGGTGCGCGCCATGTTGGTCTCCTTCCAGGCGCGCGGCCCGCACAGCGCGCCATACTGCGGCCAGGTCAGCGTGGAGTTGTACACCTTCATGCCCTCCGAGCGGTACACGTAGACCCAGCAGAACAGCACCACGGCCGAGATCCACACCAGGATGAGCTTGACCACGGAGCTGCGCGTCAGCGACCTGACCATCTCCACCACCGAGAAGTTGGCCTTGGTCCACCAGCGCAGCAGCAGCGGGACGCTGCACACCGCCAGGGTGACCGCGATCTTGGTGAGCTCCAGGGACACGAACCAGCGGGCGAACTGCACCAGGCCCATGAGCGCCAGGCCCGTCAGCAGGATCGGGAGGGCGAAGAGGAAGAGGAAGTAGCCGATGGAGGCGCGCACCAGCCCCAGGCCGCTGGACTCCAGCAGGACGACCACGGAGAGCTCGCACCACATGAAGCAGACCAGGTAGGGCACCAGGTAGCAGTAGGTGCCCTTGAAGCCGCGCAGCTGGGCCATGCGGAAGAAGAGGAAGAGCAGGTAGACGTAGAGCAGGCAGGGCACGCTGACGTTCAGCACGACCAGGTGGCCCAGCGGCACGGTGAGCAGGGTCTGGCCCAGGAGCTTCAGGTAGCGCCAGTCGAGGGGCAGGGCGGGCAGCAGGGAGAGCAGGCCGGCGGCCACCTCGGTGACCAGGGCCCTGCGGGTGTAGGGCTCGGCGGACGTGCTCAGACTCATGTAGCTGGCGGCCGTGAAGAAGACGCACACCACGGCCAGCTCCGAGCAGGGCACGCAGTCCTTGCTGGCGATGGGGAAGGAGAAGATGACGAAGACGACGGACAGCAGGAAGTGCACGTAGGGCTCCAGGTGGTTCCAGCCGAAGTTCACCTCGGCCTGCTCCACGTCCAGGTTGGGCTCGAAGCGCAGCAGCAGGCTGGTGAGGGTGCGGAAGCTCTCCCAGGCCTTGCTGTCCTGGAACACCTTGAGGGTGCAGATCACCATGGACAGGAAGGACAGGTAGAAGACCACCAGGGGCACCGCGAAGGCGAAGAAGTCGATGGTCAGGTTGCTGATGATGAAGAAGAAGATGAGGGCGTTGATGTGGTGGGTGGGCACGATGGTGGACAGCCAGTGCATGCCGGCCCGGGAGGCCATCTCGATCAGGTACTCTTTGATCTCCATGATGGCGTGCAGCGGGTACTTGACCACCTGCGGGGGAGGGGGAGGGAGGTGGCTGTCGGGGCTGGGACAGGAGCCCAGAGCGCCGCCCCTGGAGCCCTGGGCCCTCCCTGTGCTCTGTGGCCCTGGCCACCCCACTCTGGGCCCCTGCAGCCTGTCCCCGCCATCCTCTCCCGCCCCAGGCCTGACCCAACCCCCTGCCCCAGAGTCCACACCCACGTGTGCTGGTGTCCCTGCGAGACCTCCGGCGCCCAGAGGAACCCGCCACCCTCTTCCCTCCCCAGGGGGCCCCGGGCTGCCCGGCTGGTGTCTCATCTCCCTCCGGCTGGGAGGGCTTCGCCTCCTGTGTCCCAGCTCCCCATCCACTCGGGGGGCAGGAACCGGTACCCCACAAGCCACGCTGGGCGCCCAGCAGTCCCAGGAGTGGCGGTGGGAGTGGGGACTCCAGGAGGGAGAGTTCTGTGTGACCGTGCCTGAGCAGGGGCGTGGCCCACCTTTAGCGACTGTAACGGGGCGGATGGGACCTGTTGGCCAGCGTTAGGAGACCCTAAGAACCAGCCGCCTGCCACGCCCACCCCCATACACACCCACCGACACCATGCTGCTCCGAACAGACACACGACTCCACACGACCACGCCAAACGCAGCCCCTTCCCTGCCTTGGGGGCCACCCCCCGCCCTGTACCCAGTACCCAGGGCACAGGTGGCCCTTGGCTGGACCGCAGCACAGGGCGGATGGAGCGCTGTGGGGCAGGGGGACTGGGGGGCAGCCTGGAGGAGGAGGTGGGGGTGATTCTGCCCTCCAGGGCGGACCCCCACACCCGCCTGGCTTTCTGCGCAGGATTCCCAGACACGGGTAGCCCAGCCAGGGCTCGGGGGAGACGGGGGAGGAGCTGGAGGGGGGAACGGGGAGGCGGCTGTGGACAGCGCCCGTCCTCACGCCGTGCAGCGTGGAGGAGGGCGGGGGGGCCTGCACCAGTGCCCCCCCCACGCCCTCAGCACAGGCCCTCTGCCTGCCCCACTGGGGGGCAGAGCAGGAAGGACACCGGGTGAGCGAGACCGAGTTGTGTCCGTCATCTGCCCAAGAGCCACGGCCATCGAGCCCAGACGGCCAGGACACCTGCCGGCACCCGGGCGCGAGAGCCCCCTGCAGATGGGGCGGGGGGCGGGGCTCCCGGAGGAGACAGCATGGACGCACACACGAGCGAGCCTGAGTCTGCGAGAGCCGCCCCCTCTCCGCTCCGCAAGTGACAGGGAACAAACGGACGGACCAGCTGACGCTGCCCCCGCTCTCCGGCTCCGCTCCTCGCCGCCCCACCGAACCGAACCTCGAGACGTTTCCCACAGAGAGAGCCCAAGGGAGGACAACTCTTCTTTGACCAGGAGAGGCATTTGTCAGAGTGAGGGGGGAGTCAAGATCCCCCCGAGGGCAGTAAAGAGCGCCCGGCCAGGCCTGAGGTCGCCGGCCGCTGCCCTGACACGAGAAAGCCAGAGCCCAGGACGCCGCAGCCCGGCAGCCGCGCCAAGAGGCCACCTCGACCCCCAGGTCCAGGCGGGTCCCGTAGACTAGAGGCCGTCAGCCCCGAGAACATGTTCACACGTTGCACTTTGCAATCTTTCGAGACGAAAACGGTTCGGATCACTCCATCTATTTCCAAGTGGGACTCTTCTGTCACAAAAGGCTGGAACATTCCGTGGGAGTCGCGTCAGCTCAGACGCGCTTGTCACCATTCGCCTTGGGGGCGACAACCCCCCCTGCGGCCCCCCCAAGCGCACGGCCCCTTCTCTGCGCTCCGAAAGGCTATTAAAAGCCGGAACAGCTTTCAGTCTTGGGAGACACCTGCTATGATTCACTCCCTCTCTCGCGCAGAGACTTCTAATGGGAAAACTTGCGGAGGATCAAGCGCTTTGACAGCTCCGTCAGAGCGTGCCGGATCCCTTCCCAGGGAGGACGTGCAGATGGTCACAGCACGGAGCGCGAGGTCGGGGACAGGACAGTGGGGGACGGGACTTACAGCCCGAAGATGAGGGGCCGGGGCTGGGGGAGGCCTCCGGGCGGCCTCTCCCCAGGACCCTCCCCGGCCCTGGGGGAGCGGCCACCTCCCCTCTCGAATGTAACAAGGAAACCAGTGGCATCTCTCTGGGGACAGCTTAGCCCAGGCCCACCATGCATGGGCCTTCCACCCAGGTTGTGACCTCCTTGGTCACCCTCCTCAGCCATCCTGGCCCCGCCTCCCAGAGCCACACCCTCAGCCGTGCTACCTGCCCTTGGGGGATGCTCAGCTCATGGGTCATGAGCACGGCTGTCCTGCCTGTCACTCTGGGACGCGGTCTGTGTCCGCCTCCCGCCTGGAGGGTGGCCTGGCCTGGGCACCCCAGCCGGGCTCCCAGCGGTGCCGACACTGAGCTGTCTCCAGCACGGGGGGGCGTCCGCCGACATCCTGTCCCCTCCACTCCCACCCTCTGGGCTGAGCGGTCGGTCTCCTGCCCTGACCCTGACCCCTTTGGCGCCCCCCTCTGCCACACGGATGGTCCGTCACACACGCCCCCGTCTGTGAGATGCACAGACCCCGAGGGGTCTTGGGTGACAGACGCCGGGCTTTGTGACGCCTTGTCTGCCATGGGACCCCCCCCTCCCCCAGAGCTGATGGACCTGTGTGGGCCGGGCAGTCAGACTCCTGGGAGCCCAGTGAGCTCTGCACAGGGAGGTACGGGCCCGGGGGACTCGGCCCTGGGAAGGAGCGGGGGGCAAACCTGCGAGAGGGCAGCATGGCCGCCTTGTCTGTCTGTCTGTAACCGACGTCTCAGCCACACGGCCAAGGACACTGACAGTCACCCCAGGGGCCTGACCCGGGGGCCACTCCGGCTCTCAGCATGGGCTGTGTGCCCCTTGCTCGGGCCCGGGCCTCTGGTGGCAGGGGGCTGCTCCCTGCCTGCAGACTGGCCCACCGTCACCTCCTCACCCCTCCCCACACCGCCCTCTCTCTCCCCGAGCCCTTGCAGGTCCCCTGGGACTCCTGTGCACCCCGACTTAGTATTGGGGGGCAGGCATCTCTGAGGGGCCCACCCCCATTCGGTTCTCTGTAGACAAACAATGTTTCAAACGGCACAGCTGAACCAGAGCCGGAGGCCATTGGTTTCCGGAGGGAGACCCAGGAGGGCCCCTGCGGCGGGCAGCCCCGCCCCCGCCCCGCTCACCTTCAGGCGCAGGGGCAGGTCCTCGGGGCTCTTGCCGGCCAGCTCGTCCTCGTCCTCGTCCTCGTCCTGCAGGCACAGGTTGGCCGGGATGATGCCCTTGGCGTACTTCTTGGTGATCTCCACGAAGTCGTCCAGCGCTATGTAGCTCTTGGCTAGGGCGGGAGAGAGGAGGAGATGTGGGGGGCCTGCCCACGCAGTGAGTGTGCGGGTCCCCTGTGCGACCAGCAGGGCAGGGGGAGAGGCAGGCAGGGCTGCTGAGTGCCGGCCCTCACACCTGCCTCCCCCCCTTGGTGACAGGCCCTCGCTCCCTGAGGCGTCCCCCCGCTTACTCTTGAGTCCCACTCGAGCACCAGCTCCCAGCACCGCCTGGCCACCGTCTCTGCCTCGGCTCTGGCTGCTCATGCCACTGGTGACGGCCGCCCCACAGCCCAGCCCTCAGTGCTGGGCAGTCCTAGGCCCTCCCACCCATCACGACTCCTCTGGGCCAGGACACTGAGACCAAGAGCCCACCCACGTGGCGGGCACCGCACACAGAGGACACAAAGGTGTCTTCTCATTGGTGTCCCATAGCCCCTGATCCTCCGTCCCCCCTCCAGCATGCTCTGCCCCACACCCCACAGCCCACGCTAGGTGCAGAGCCCCCACTCTCCCTGCCGGGTGTCCCCGGTTCCCTGCACCTGCTACTGGCTGCCTGACCCCTGCCGACCCTCAGGTACCCACAGTGCGCCCACGCCCCTGCGTCTCCGCCCCTTCTGTCTGCCCACAAATGTGTGGGCTCCCGACGGGCAGGTCCAGGTCTCAGCGCCCAGAAATGACACCCACTACGCCTCGAACTCGAGGAGGCCCAAGCCTGGACGGCACAGGACAGAGTGGACACGGGGCACAGGGTGACAGGCAGGACACCGAGGGAAGCTGTCTCAGGCAGAGGACTGGTGGCCGTACTCACATTCGCTGCTGACCAAGCGCTCCAGCACCCGCCTCTGCTTCTGCAGCGACTTGGGGACGGGGCCTGGCTGTGTGCCTCCCTCTGCAGGGGACAGAGTGGATGGGGGATCAAGGGAGGCTGGCTGTCCCCTCGTGCTCTGCAGCCCTCCACACACCAGCTTGGGTGCTCCTGGGGGCGGGGTCCCCGAGCTCTGGGGACCGCGGGGCCTGCAGCCTCCAGGGCAAGGGCCGCTGCTATGGGCAGCCCCCTCTCGGCCTCCCCCACTGCAACGACGCAGCGCCCTGCGGGGCTTGGCCCACCCCCTTTGTGGAGGCCAGCGTGGCGCTGGACACACCGAGATCTCTGGTCAGCGTCCCCTGTCCCCGGACGCCTCTGCTGGCCTTGTCCCCTGCCATGCCTCCCCCCGGAGTAGACTCTGAGGTCCCAGGGCAAGGGCCAGGCCATTCCCGGGAGTCCCCAGGCCGGGTGGCCAAGGGGCTCCGCCGAGTCTGTTCGGTGGGCGAGCCCGGCCAGGACGGACACACTCTGCCCTCTGGCCAGCATCGGCCTGCCGGCCGCACCCCTGCTGGGCAAGCGTTCCTGAGCATCGGGGCTGCATTGGGGCTGCTCAGGCTGGAGCCCCTCGGGGGGCCAGCAGTGACAGAGGCTCTGGAGAGGCTCTGTGACCCAGCGGGAAAGGGGGGCAGCAGGTGGGGGCTAGGTGGTGCTGCTGCAGGGGTTCCTGGGGCTCCACTGGGGGGCTGCAGCCATCGCATGGGGCATGCCTCCCTGGGGTGCCACCCGAGCCCCAGGAAGCGGTCCCCGAGAACAGGAGGATGTCCCCAGGAGAACCCTCCCAGGGCGCGAGGTCCCCACACGGGGAGCCCCCGGGCTGCGCACCCTGCTCGTTGACCTGGCCCACGTTCTCCAGCAGCTCCGACACGGCCACCTGCTGCTTCTTCTTGGGGTTGAGCTTCCAGTACATGACCAGGGCCGCCTTGCGCACGGCGCGCTCCAGGTCGGTCTCCGAGGAGAGCTGCTTCACCTCCTGCTCGTTCTCGGAGGTGATGCCTGAGAGAGGGGGGTGGGCGGTGGGGGGGGCATCAGGAGCCTCGTCCTTCCACCGGGAAGCCCTCGGTGAGGCCCGAGCCCTGGCCAGCTCGGCCTGAGGGGCTCTGGGGAGCGGCTTGTGCAAGAGGCTTTCCAGGCAGCGGTGGCCACCAGGGCAGAATAGGACATCTGACCAAAGGGGACACTGGACCTACGTCCCTGCCCGGCCCACGCTCCAGGTCAGAGGCTGGGCCTGGCCCCCCAGCAGACACCCCCAAGTGGCCGTGGGCGGGCGCTGCCTGAGGCCGTCCTACCCTCCGAAGTAGTCTGGGTGGCGGAGGTGACGCCGAGAGCGCCGTGACACAAAACCAGAAGGGGACAGAGCAGACCTCGGAGCGCTCCGCTCTGGGGGTCAGGGTGGCGGGCACCGTGTGTCTTTACACCTGGTGGGTCCTGTGTAGCGCTGCGCTTTCCACGCAGCCCGTGGTTGCTGCAGGCAGCACGCGCCAGACAGCACGCGCCAGCCAGGCCTGCAGTCTGAGCGGGCGGCCACGGGGAAGGCCGTTGACGACACACACTCCGCCCTTCCTCTGGGGTGTGCGTCCGCCAAGACGCCAGGGCCTGGCGGTCTCCCCGGGCGGGGCAGCGTGACAGCACCCCCTCCTGGCGGCGAGCGGGTCTGAGGGGGTGCTTGCTGCCCTGCTCGCCCCCTGGGCCGCGGTGAGGCCCACCTGCTCGGGCGGGGTGTGGGGTGTGGGGTGCACCCCCTAGTCCACACGGAAACCTGGGGTAGCACTCGGGGGCACCAACGTGAGCTGACGGGGGAACGGACTTCCTCTGTTGCACGTCTCGCGAGCTCTGCGAGAGCCACCGCCCCACAGAAACCGGACCCTCGTTCAATAGTGTGGCCCCCGCTGGGTTTCCCTGTGGCTCCTGCTGCAGCTGGGATTCAGCAGGCGGGGCCGCACCCCTCAGGCACCCACCTTTTCTGTCCGCCAGGCACCGGCGAAGCAGCTTGACGGCCTCGCGGCGGCCCTGCTTGGCGGCCAGGATCAGCCAGCCCACGGCCGTGCAGTTGTTGAGCTCCTCGTCCGCGTCGCCGGCCAGCTGCAGGTAGTGCTTCCCCACCTGCCAGGGAGACGCCGGGGGACACGCCCGCCGCTCAGCCCCGCTCCGCAGCGGCCTCCACGCGGGGAGGGTGCCTGCTCCTGGTCCGGCCCGGGCCTGCTCCCCACAGCCGGGCAACCCTGGGCTTCCTGGGTCCCCGCCCTCCCCCGCGTTCTGTGTTCTGGGGCAGAGGGGACACAGCCCAGTGCCGGGCCTCTCACTCCGCCAGGCCGTTGGGGCGTGCCCGGTACTCCCTAATTTTATAACGTGGTGCCACAGCGTGTTGTGGGCCAGCCAGCCTCCTCTGTCACCCAGGCCAAGGGGAAAGGTGGCAGGAAAGGGGTCCCACTAGGACCCTCTGGTGCTCGCTCCTCACAGAATGAGGGGGCGTGGTGCCTCCTGCACTGAAGCGGTGAGAGTGGGGGTGGGGCACCAGGGACAGGCTGGAAGCAGGGCAGGCATCCTGGAGGAGGTGACACCCAAGGCCAGGTGAGAGCAGGCCACAGGAGAGGAATGTGAGCTCCCCAGAGGGGTGGCACCTCAGAGGAGGCCGGGGACATGGCAGGGGCAGCCACGCGGACACTGCTCCCCGTTCACATTGCACCGACCTGTGGCGCCGGCCCCCGTGGGCCTTGGAGCTCTCACCCAGCCCACTGTCCTGGGGGCCACGGCCCGGGGCTGCACCAGGCACCGCGGTCCTCACCTCTGTCTGTGCCTTGGGGTCCCCGGCCTTGGCCTTCTCCAGGATTTCTTCAAAGGGGACTTCCACGTCCCCCTTCACGGGCCCTGCAACGTGGAAAGAACAGTCGTGACATCACAAAGCTGGTCCCCATCGCCGGGAAGAGGGCTGGGGAGCACACAGGCCTGGGCCTCAGACCTGGGGCAGCTTCTCACGCACAGACCCACCCGGTCAGGAGTGCCAGGGGGGAGGTGGGGAGAGCACCCCATGGGGTACCCCCCAGCCCCCGACATGGAGCAAGGAGAGCAGACTCCCGGGGTGGCAGGGGCGGTTCTCAGTGGCAGCTCCGTCTCTGCTCGGTCTCTCTGGGGGGGTGCGTGTGGGAGGATGAGGGCGCGCCTGGACCTCAGCATCAGCCCCCTGCCCCAGCGCATGGCACCAGAGCAGCTGGGCGCAGGCCGGCCGAACCTCAGCTCTAGAAGGCCCCGGCCTCAGTGACGAACCTGCACCCCGATGCCCGGCCCCCCAGCAGACCAAGTTCGTGTTTTCTGAGACTGCAGTCCCCGCACGCGTGATTTCTGGAAGCCATGAGTGTGCACGTGTTTTGATATACACGTGTTTACTTACATGTTTATAATGGTATGTCACGACTGATTCCCCACACTTCGCCGTGGTGAGACTGACGGTGTCAGCGGCTCGGAGACCCACTGAGGGACACAGTCCCGGGCCCGGCCTCTCACTCCGCCTGGCCATCCGGGCATTCCCTGTGCTCCTTCCATTTATAGCACGGTGCCACGCTCCAGTCCGTGCACGGTTTTCTTGGGGGGCGGGAGGTTACTCTCCTGACACAGACCCTTTGCCGAGTTACTAGGTCCAAGGGCCCAAATGTCACATGGCTCGTGCTGTACTTGAACTTCCTGAAAAGGCAGCCCAGCTCACAAAAACATCTCGTCTCCTACACAGATTTCACTATACCTCCCGGCGGGGGGGCAGCATAACAGTGAAGTTTCTGGAAAAATCACGGTCTACCCACCCCTTTCTCTGACCTGCCCAGCAATGCCCGGGGCCGTGCCTGACCCCACACCCACCTCCGTCCATGGCCGCACCCCGCGTGGCGGGCAGCGAAACGAGGGCAGCGTGGCCCACCGCACAGCAGGTGCCTATTAGACATTAATAAGCTTTCCCTCTCTAGATGTTTCTGGAGACAGGAGCAGTCCCCATTAACCCTGCCCGATGTCCAGCCTCCCCCGTCCGTTTGTCCAGGCTCCCGCCAGGCTCCAGGGTGGGGCCAGCTCTGCAGCAACAGTGCCTCCGACCTCCCCCGTGTTTCGGGCACCCAGGTCTATGGGACACAGCCCTCCAGGAGGCGGCAGCAGGGACAGTGGCCTACGGTGACGCAGCCTTCAAGGCTCCAGGGCGAGGTCACCCCAGTTAGCAGGAGGCAGGCGGCCCTTGGACAGCGCTGGGGTGAACCCTTCCTAGCAGGCCCCGCTGCACCCAGGGGCTCTGGCCACTGTCCCTGTCTGTGGCCCCTCGGCCGTCTAGGCGAGCACTGGTCTGGCACCCACAGCCGGAGGCCTCGGCGACTGCCTGCCGATCACCTGCGGTGACCCACGGAGGGTGGCGGAAAGGGTGCCTCGTGCACCACGGGCCCCACGCAGCGCTCACCCCCAGGACGAAGGTGCGTGTGCAGCCTCCCTTGCCCAGGGCCCGGGGTGGGGGCGGGCCTGAGCCCCCACCCCTGTTGCCCGAGCCTGGCCAATGCGCCCAGGCCCAGTCCCAGCTCCAGCCACCTCTGCTTTGCCCATGCAGAGCACCCTGCTCTGCCTCTGTGACACAGGGCTCCCCAGAGGAGGTGACCCAAGCACTGGGCACATGCCGGTGCTCTATTTGAGGTCACGGCTGTCACCGGCAGCCCGTCACAGTGGGTGAGCACGGACTCACAGGGTGTTCGAAACTTGACCTCCGCCCTCACCAGCTGGGGGCGTTACCGCACCCCTTCCCCGGGTCTGCCCATCTGAAAACTGGTGGAGAAGGGAGTCGAGGTGGACAAGGACGGAAGTGGGGCCTGGCACAGAGCGTGCCGTGAAGCTCCGCTCTCACGTGACCTGTCGGGACTTGACTGAGGCTGCTCGCACCTGAGCCAGGCGGACAGGGCAGCGAATCGAAGCGAGATGAGCCGACAGCCACTCCCGGGCAGACCCTCTGGCCTGTGCAGGGGCCGCTGCAGGGCGGGCCTGCGGCGCCCACGTCAGTGACCAGGGACAGTGCGGAGCAGCTGGGCAGCGAGAGCCCAGCCCAGACGTGGGGGGCTGGGAGCCTGAGGCTGCCAGCCTGCCTGGCCTTGCTACGGGTCCCCCCCTCTCAGGGGCAGAACCAAACAGAAACCACATCTGTTTCCTGACTCTTCTTATCAGAAACCTGCAGTCCTGGCTCTGTCGTCCCAGCGCTGTCGGCCTTAGCCAGACTGAAACCCAGCCCAGCCCCGGGCCGAGATTCCAGGCTCAGGCCCCGGCCTGCCCACAGGCTTGCAGATAAGAGCAGAGAATGTGGAGATTTTTGCAGGAGACTGAAGATCGGATGGCGGACAGTGGTCAGAGGGGGCGGAGACCTGGGCCCGGCCCTAGGCACAGGCCGGTGTGGCGGCTGGCCCCGAGGGGGTGGCCACGTGGGGGCCGCAGAACAAACAGAGAGGCCCGCGCACACGGCCCGAGGCGTGGCCGCGGTGTGGAGGGGACAGCCTGGGCTTCCCCGGGCGCCCTGTGGGACCAGAGCTGGAGGGAACGCCTTTCTCCCGCCTCACCGTCCCGGCACCTGGTGCGGAACCATCCCCCAGCCAGAGGGTGGAGCGGGGCCGTTTGATTACAAATCAAAGAAGAAAACGTGACGCTGCTGTTCTCTTAGTCTGTGAACGTGGGAGCAGGGCCCGCTGCACAGGCAAGGGCTGAGGGGGCCTCGGCGGAGGGGCTGGGCCCCGAGCGGCCGGGGAAGCCCCCCAGGAGGAACCTCAAGGGGTGCCAGGACCCCGTGTGAGGACGCGGTGCTCACGCCGTGTCCACGGAGTGGCCCCGGCCCGGCTGAGGGCAGCCCAGCCTCCCAGGCCCCGTCTCCGTACCTGTTCTGTCTGCTCTCTCTCGGCTCCTGGCACGAAGGGCCCGGGACACTGTGGGGGCCGCTGCACCTCCCGCATCTGGTCCGGGTCCATGAGCCTGGGGCCCAGGGGCCTGGGACACCCCACTTTTCTCCTGGGTCACCGAGGAAGTACCGTTGAGCCGCGCGCGGGCCTGGGGCGGCGGGGGTGGCGGAGGCTGCGGGTCGGAGGGGCTCGGAGAGGCGCTGGAGTCCATCCTGCCGGCGAGAAAAGCTGGGGGTCAGACACGCCAGGACCAGCGAGCTCAGCCTGCCCTGGCCTCTAGCTCTTGGTAGAACGAGGGGCGGCCAGGGGAGACAGGGCGGGGGCTGCCCACCATTCTCCGTGTGACCTCACCCAGCCTCGCAACGGCCCGCAGAAGGCCGCCCTCATTTCACAGACGAGGAAACGGAGGGGGAAACGCACCCAAGGCCGTCCGGCTCAACAGGCCCCGGGAGCCGGGGGCCCAGGCCCTGCCATCGGAGGCCCCGAGTTCCGGCCCCACAGGGCGGCAGCCACGTGGCCGGGTGACAAACTGAAGTGAGGAGGCGACAAGACACCCCACGCGGAGCAGCAGGCGCTGCCTGGCTGTGGGGGGCTGAGTGGCGGCCTGCACACGTGTCCACCCCATGGCCCCGGCAGTGGCCCGACCTGGAGTCAGGGGTCTCTGCAGACCTAAGTGCAGATCTTCCGATGAGACCGTCCTGGCTGGGGCGGGGGTGGGGGGGGGCCCTGGGGCAATAACTGGTGCTCGTGCGAGGCCAGCAGGGAAACACAGAGACAGAGGGGGGACCACACGGAGAGGAGCCAGAGGCACAGACCGGAGCTGTGCAACTGCGGCCGCGGGACGCCAGAGCCGCCAGCAGCCACCGGAAGCTGGAGAGAGGCCGGGGAGGCTTTGCCTTCAGGACCCCCCCCCCTCCCCCGAAGGAGCAGAGGACAAGGGTTGCAGGGGGCCAGGGGAGGACCACAGGGGGTGGGGCCGGGATTCAGTGAGATCCGCCCCACTCCGGGCCAGAGGAAGGACAAAAATCTTGAACCCGAGCGTCGCCAGAGAGGGACACACACTGGAAGGCAGAGTGACGGAAGCCGGGCGGTGGGGTCTGAGAGCCGACGCCGAGGACAGACAGGAGCGCCCCTGTTCTGGGACCGTCTCATGACAAAGGGGCAGGGCTTGTGCGTCCACAGAAGCGCCGCGCAGGCTGTTTGCAGCAGGGACACTCCCCCCACTCCCCCCACCCCCGACAGGCTGGCGCGGCCCCTGGCCACAGGCCTGCCTGCAAGCTGAACCTGCAGCCCTGGCGGGGCTTCGGGGGACTTCACCCCCCCGAAATTGCCGGGACCTGAGAGGCTCTTCCTCAGGCTCCCGAAGGACAGATGCCACGCTCCTCCCTAGACTCAGGCTCTGCAGCCGAGCCCCCGCACCTTCTCTCCCAAATCCTGGCGCTCTGCCACACCCACCTGCGGCCTCTGACCCCACACCTCTGCGCTCGCACAGCCCTCTTCCTGGTGCCCGTCCCGCTGTGCTCCCCAGGCCGTCCAGTGGGGACGGTGACGGGCGTCACGGCCCCTCTGAGGGGCGCCCTGCACCACACAGCTGTTTACACGGCCTCGCACACGAGCGGTCACAGACAAGGGGGGGTGTGCAACACTGTTCGGCAGGATTTAAAGCAGCACCAGACACCAGCCTGAGCCCACGGAGACGAAGACAAAACCCATCTGCAGAAAAACACGGAAGAAGATGCCTCCCAAAAGGTAAATTCCGACTATCCCTGGGTGGAGGAATTGCAAGTGTTTTTTATTTTATTCTTTTTTCAAAATATATTTCTCTAATTTTGTATAAGGAATGTGCAAGGTTTCGGGAACTATAATACTATGTTATTTTAAAACCACTGTGACCAAGCCCTTCAAGGAGCGGGCCCGGGGGCTCCCAGGCGTGGGGAGTCTGGCTGCAGCCCAGCCCCTGGCGCAGGGCTGCTCCTCAAGACAAGGGCACGGGCCCTGGGAGGCTCCCAGGTGCCTATTTTTGCCCCAGAGTACCGAGGGCCAAACCAGGAGCATGCCGGCTCTACCCAGAGGCCAAGTTCACAGGGACACAGGGGAAGCCGGGGCAGTGACCATGGACAGCCGCAGCGTCTCCCCAGCGGCTGGGCCCCCACCGGACGCCGGGCGCCTGGTCTGAGCTTGGCCCGATCCTGTGTCAGGCACCGCTTGGGCCTCCGTGCCCGGAAGAACTCGCGTGGGGCCGGCCTTTGAGAGCACGGTCTGGGCGGGAAAGACGACACCTGGACAGACACTCTAGAGTCAGAGCGGAGCGTGGGGCTGCAGGCGCAGCGGGGCGGGGCGGGAGGGGCGGGGTAGTGCACCCGGCGGTGGAAAAGGGGCAGGGCCGGGATTCTGGGAGGGAGGCCTGGACTAAGCCTTTGGGATCAGCGGGCCTGATTAGGCACGGGTGGAGGAAGGGAGGTGCGGAGGTGCTGGGCCTTCCAGCAGGGGCTGCCCAGAAGGAAAAGCAGCAGGGGGAGAGTGAGCCAGCAACATCCCTGGGAAGGTGCAGGCGGCTGGGAAGTGCCGCCTGGGTGGGGGACCCGGGTATGAGTGGGTGGCAGGGGCAGGTCCTGGGGGTCTGAACGGGCGAGCGCCAGGCTTAGGGCCAGAAGGAAGTGCAGGACAGTGCTGAGCTGGCAAGCAGCCGTTAAAGAGCCACAGGGGCTGTGTGGGGACCTGACTGGGGGCCAGGGAAAGGGCCCGGTGGCCGTCCAGGGAAAATTGAGGAGCTCCGGTCCAGACAGGCATCCGGGCACAGCTTTGGAGCCGGAGACACAACTGAATGTGAGGGATGCGGAAGCAGACGGTGGGGGGGGGGCGGGTCTGTGGCTGAGGACCCCCGTGGCGGTGCCACTCTCCGAGGCGGGGACGTGGCAGAGGCGGGGCGCCCATAAAGCCTGACACTCCCTCTGTGCCGTGCTGCTCCTCATCGCCACCACCGTGGGCCAGGCCTGGCCCCTGCCTGCGGCACAGGCATTTCGGGGAGCCAGCTCTGTGCTGGGGTCCCCTGGTGACCAGTCCCAGAGGTCTGCTCGGCTCCGGCCTGGGGGAGGCAGAGGGCGCCCCGGTGGGGAAGCCCTCCACATGCCCCTCCATCCTGGGAAGGGAGGTGAGAGGTGGTCTCCCAGCAACCTCTCCCGTGTGCAGTCAAAGGCCCGCCTGCTGGGGGAGGGGAGGACAAAAAAGTCCGTCAAAATCCCTGCTTGGATGGGGGTGGGGGGCCAGGGGGCTCCCATGAGAATCACGGGAGGGGACACGGGCCAGCCGAGCCTCCGAGCTCGCAGGGCAGCTCCCTCGCCAGGGCTGCGTGAGGCCAGGCAGCGGGCACTGAGGGTACGCAGGGCACTCAGCCAGCCCCCGATCTGGGCAGCCAGGAAAGCCCTTTACTCGGGGTCACCGGGGTCACCGTCCAAGGTGAGGAGAGGCGGGGCTGCCAGGGTCGGGGCAGGTCACTCAACCCCAGCCAGCCTCAGCTTCCTCATGTGAAATGGAGCTAAGATGACCCAGAGGGTTACATATTGTTCATTCCTTAACACTCCTTAACCTCAACAACCAAAAATGCAGTGAGGGCATGGCTCCATAAAGCCCAAAGGGGCCGGGCCAGATTCCCCAGAAAGCTTCCATCTTTCAAAACAGAAATTAGCATTCCCCAGGGCCAGGTTCACATCAGCCATCCAACAGGGGCTGCCATTGCCCACTCCCCACACCCCCCCCCCCCAGAAGGAGCCCCAGGGGGAAGGGAACTCACGCAGATTCTAAGTGGGCTGCAAGTGCTTCAGCCTGATCCAGAGGCTGCTACTCAGGCGGGCTGGTTCCCTTGGGGGACCGAACCCCCATCACTCCCTCTTGAGCTCCCACGTGGGGGCTCAGGCGCTTTCCAGCGGCTTGGCAAGCACTGAGGACCGCCTTAAGTCCCGCCGACAGCTGCGGGGGAAGGGCCATGACGGAGCAACTCGAGGCGATGCCATCGGGACCGGGAGCCCCTTGACACCCGGCGGGACCCCGCGCCACTGGCCGCCTGCCTTTCGGGCCTGTTTTCGCGCCGCAAGGGGGTTTCGCGTCGGGGCTCGCGGGAGTGACGTGCTCGGGGCAAGCAGTGTCCCACGATTCCCGAGGCGCTAGGGTTCAGGGGGCGCTCACCTCCTAGAAAGACCCCACCGGGGCAGGGGTCGTCATGGCTTCGAGGAGCGGGAGGGGCCCTGGCTCTTCAATATCTGGGGAACTTGCAGGGGATGTGGGGACGCTGGGACCAGCCGCCCATCTTCTCATACGGGGAAACTGAGGCCCAGAACAGGAGCGCCTCCCGGTGATCTCGAGTTTCTTTCCAGCCCCCCGAGCGGCTGTCCCATTACTCGAAGTACTCACCGGCCCGCAAGTGGGCCGCAGGCGGCGCCGCGACGTCCTCGGGCCTTTTGGCTCGGTGCAAAGTTGTTCGGGAGGAGCCGGACTCGCGGGGGCCAGAGGCGAGCAGCCGGGACGAGCGGGCGGCGCCAGCTGCCGCGGGAGACTGCTAGTGCGGCCGAGGGCTCAGAGAGAGGCGGGGCCGAGGGCGGAGCCACAGACCTCGCTCCACTCAGGACACGGCCTGGAGGACGCGGAGCTGGCTCGGCCCACTGAGCGGCCGGCGTTCCTGCCAATAACTGCGCACCTCCGCCAATCACGGGGCGCCTCGCCTAGCTGGCGCTGACTGGACCGCCGCACAACCACGCCGCGGGGGCGGACCCAACCGCTAAAGTTTCCGAGCTGACTCCAGCCTCGGCCCGCCTCTCCCTGGCCACGCCCACAGGGAGGCGTGTCTCATGGCGGGATCTCTGGCCTTGTGACAGGTGGGTGGACCTTTGGACAAAACCCGTGCCGCCTTTCGCCCACCCCTCGGGCCCTCAACTCCAGATTCATCGTTATACGTGCTGTTGCAGTATTAACTAACAGGCTGAGCGCCTCGCTATGCGCCAGATGCCTTACTTAATTCCAGCCCCGCTAGAGAGAGGGCCTCCCCCGTAGAGCAGCAGGGATAGAAAAACGTGGCCGGTGTAAGTGTGTACGTGCAGCCCAGTGTTGCCTGAAATGCACACAAGCAAATGCACGTAGCACACTTTTCACAAAGTAGCCGAGGGATGTGTTTAAGGACATATATCAGCTCAGGGTGTGACGCACGGCTAGGCAGTTTGGAAACCCTCTGCATTGATCCGGTCCCGCGTCTCAGAGGCGTGGGTTGGGACGAGGGCAAAGGTCTGTCTGCTAGACTGTGGGGACCTTGGGACTGTGAGGCCCTGGCCGGTGGCGTGGGGGACCCCTGGGCGGTGTCTGCTCCATGTGAGGTCCTTGGAGGAGACTCAGTAAGCGGAGGGAATGGGGAACCATTCCTCCTAGAGGCGGCGGAGGGCGGGGAGAAAATGAACTGCGGTACAGACGGACGAGGCTGCGCAAGGAGCCTCATTCAGAGCGAAGAAACAGCTAACACACTCCACAGCACTGAAACACTTTGAAAGTCACAGGCAAGGGCAGAAGGAGAACTGTCGGGCTGAGGAGCGTCCGCAAACTGGAAGGAAACGTGGGGGGAGAGCACGTGAAAGCCACCAGGGAGAAGAGGCGAGGCTGGCGGGGCTGCTCCAGGAGGCCCGGCCCTCCCCGAACAGGGGCTGCGGTGGGAGCTGCGGGGGAAACAGAAGTGGAAGAAACGCTAGAAGCAAATGTCTCTGGGTCCCGCTGGCCTGGGCGGACTCGGCTCCGCGGGGGAGGAGAAACGCTTGCACACTCCGGAAAAGGACTAGTCACGTCCACCACGGGCAGGAGCCGCAGTAGCAGCAGGTTTGGAGGGGACTTGGCAACAGTGTCCAGGGACTCTGGCTGTCGGATGGAGGAGGCCGCCCCGCGGTGATGGGCTTCACCTCCAGGACAAAGGTAAGAACACGGTGACGTGACGAGACAGAGAGCCCCAGGCTGGTCCCACGGACCCGGGGAAGCTCCCCTCTCCCCCAGACAGTTCGGTCACAGCCGAGACTCTCAGGGCAGAGCGGCCGCGGTGGGGCGCAGGAAGTGGTGGTGAGCGGCGACCCTCGCAGACCCGCGGGTGACTCTGGATATGCCCGGGATGCTGTCCAGGAGTGGCCGCGGGTTAGGGACACCTGTGTTACCGGGCCATGAAGAATAGAGTCCCTCTCAGCAGCCCAGGAGTTGAGGGAGCGAGGGCTGGAGTGAAGTCAGAGCACCCTAAGGTCACAGCCGCTTGGGGGGGCAGGAGTACAAGGGCCTGCTTTGGTGCCCGGGGTGGGGGACTGGGAAAGGAAAGTCTCATGGGAGGGGCGTCATCACCATTTACTTTGAATACATTAACGGGGAAATAGCAATTTAATTATGCTCCCTCTAGCTTCCGCCTCCCCCTCGGCCCCCCTCCCCCCAGCGGCCCCCTCCTTGTCTGTGTTCCCCTATGAACCTGAGCTCATAGCCCACTCTGCAGTCTCCTTGGGATTGCAACAGAAGTGGCCAGAGTTCTGACCAAGGGCCTGCTGCTGGTCACACGGCTCTGTGTCACCAGGGCTGGGAGCTATATCGGGGTGGGGGGCTCCCCCGTCCCACCCACCGGTACCTGCCTGCACTTCCACACCCCCACAGGCACACCCACCCACACACACCGCCTCGTTGCCACACAGCTCCGAGCCCCTCGTGCGTCTGAGGGTCACTTACTCATCTCCGAAGGCACAGAAGCGATGCCTCTCAAGGGCCTTGCATGAGTCACCCAGTACATTTAGAAGTTCCATATGGAAAAAGGAACACTGAGGCTGTGAAGGCGACTCGGGCAGGAGGAAGGAGGAGGACACCTGCCCGCACGGAGGAGCGCCGCCGTCCCGAGGCCTCCCCCGGGTGCCCGCCGTCCCACTCTCCGTACTCATGAGTCATGTGTGGGGGCTCTCCAGAGACACAGAGCCCACGGGACACGCGGAGAGACACGGAATGCACATGGCGGCGGAGGCTGAGGAGCCCCATGATCTGCCCCCCTCCGAGAGCTGGGGCCCAGGACGGCGGTGGTGGAGTCCACCCCGCCCGAAGGCCCCGGACAGGGACACCGGTGTCTGCAGGCGGGGAAAAGGTGGCTGGCCTGCCGCCTCCGGCCTTTCGGTCCTTCCCGCCGGAAAGGGATGGTGTGCGCCCACCTTGCGGGGAGGGGCGGGCTTGAATGCCAGTCTCTCTCGGAGACACCCCAACATGCTGAGGGGTAAGGTTTTGCCAGCCACCTGGGCACCCTGAGTCCAGGCACATGGCAAGAGGAGCTGGCTTGGCCACCTGCTGGCTCGGCCCACAGGCCACCGGGCTCCGTACCCAGAGCGGGACACGGGCGCGGCAGGGACGTTTGCTGAGCATGCCCGAGGACCCGGGGCACCCCAGGTCTCTCCTTTGCTGCCAAAGTCCATCTTTTTAAAAAATAGATTTTATTGATGATGCTATTACAGTTGTCCCATTTTTTCCTCCCCTTTCTTCCCCTCCACCCTGCACCCACCCTTCGCACCAGCATTCCCCCCCTTAGTTCATGTCCATGGTCGTACATATAAGTTCTTCGGCTTCTCCATTTCCTATACTATTCTTAACCTCCCCCTGTCTGTTTCCTGCCTGCCATTTAGGCTACTTATTCTCCGTACCCTTTCCCCTGTTCTCCTCTCTCCTCACTGATAACCCTCCACGTGATCTCCATTTCTGTGATTCTGTTCCTGTGCTACTTGTTTGCTTAGTTTGTGTTCGCTTTAGTTTGTTTTTGTTTTTTTAGGTTTGATTGTCAGTAGTTGAGTTTGTTGTCATTTTATGGTTCATATTTTTGATCTTCTTCTTTTCCTTAGGTAAGTCCCTTTAACATTTCACATACTAAGGGTCTGGTGATGATGAACTCTTTTAACTTGACCTTATCTGGGAAGCACTTTATCTGCCCTTCCATTCTAAATTACAGAGTAATCTGGGATGTAGGTGCTTGCCTTTCATGACTTGGAATACTTCTTTCCAGCCCCTTCTGGCCTGTAAGGTCTCTTTTGAGAAATCAGCTGGCAGTCTGATGGGAACTCCTTTGTAGGTTCCTGTCTCCTTTTCTCTTGATGCTTTTAAGATTCTCTCCTCTTTAATCTTGGGTAATGTAATGATGATGTGCCTTGGTGTGTGCCTCTTTGGGTCCAACTTCTTTGGGACTGTCTGAGCTTCCTGGACTTTCTGGAAGTCTATTTCCTTTGCCAGACTAGGGAAATTCTCCTTCATTATTTGTTCAAATAAGTTTTCAATTTCTTGCTCTTCCTCTTCTCCTTCTGGCACCCCTATGATTCAAATGCTGGAGCATTTGAAGTTGTCCTGGAGGTTCCTAAGCCTCTCCTCATTTTTTTGAACTCTTGTTTGTTCATTCTGTTTCAGTTGGATGTTTATTTCTTCCTTTTGTTCTAAATTGTTGATTTGAGACCCGGTTTCCTTCCCATCACTGCTGGTTCCCTGTACATTTTTCTTTATTTCACTTTGCACAGCCTTCACTTCTTCCTGTGTTTTGCAACCATACCCAACCAATTCTGTGAGCATCCTGATTACCCGTGTTTTGAACTCTGCATCTCATAGGTTGGCTGTCTCTTTACTGCTTAGTTCTATTTTTGGAGCTTTGATCTGTTCTTTCATTTGGGCTTTTTTTTTTTTTGGTCTCAGCGCACCTGTTATGTAGTAAGGGATGGAGCCTTAGGTATTGGCCAGGGCCGGGCAGCCCACCTCACTGAGTTGCAGCGCTGTCCGTGGGGGAGGGTCCAGGAGGGGTCACTGCAGCCTCTCAGCTCTCTGCAGCTTTCGGTCCCTTCCCCGCTCCCCAAGAGCAAGCTGGGCCCTTCCGGTGCTGATTCCCGGGTGGGTGGGGTTGTGCACGTTCTAGGACCCTGAGGGTCTCCCCAGCAAACTCACCTGTGAGGCTGGGAGTTCCTTCCGCTGCCACAATCCCCGTATGTTTTTACAGCCAGAGGTTTTGAGGCTTTATTTCCCCGCACTGGAACCCTGGGTTTCTCGGTCTGTCTCACTCCCCAGTTGTTCCTCCGGGTTTATCCGCACACGAATGTGGGACCGCCCGCTCCGCCAGCCGAGCCTCTGCCTCGCCATGAGTCCTGTCCACCCCGGCTGCCCTTCTCCGCCCCTCCTGCCAGTCTGGGTGAATGTTTCTTCTTTACCTCCTCGGTTTCAGACTTCCTTACAGTTCGATCTTCTGAAAGTGCTGGTTATTTTTTAGTTTAAAATTTGTTGTTGTCCTTCTTTTGGTTGTGCGAGGAGGCCCAGTGTGTCTGCCTACACCTCCGTCTTGGCCGGAAGTCCTGAGTCCATCTTACAAAGTTCAGGGTGCGGAGGAAGTGTGCACTGCACACTATTACACACTCCCTCCAAAGCCGCCCTGGGTGCCTCGGCGGAGGTGGAAACCCTTCGTCCCTGCGCTGGAGGGGCTTCCGGTTCAGACACCGGACACACTGGCCACGTGCCAGAGAAGAGGGACGGGATGACCACGGGGAGGCCACGCCGCCTGCAGGTTCCCGGGAGGGGGAGAGATTGCCGCTGGCTGCGGTGGTCAGGGAAGGCTCCCTGGAGGAGGTGCCAACTTAACTTTTTCCCTCTCTTCTTCCTCCCCCTCCTCCGTCTTCTTTTAAGAGACTTTATTTCCTAGGGCCGTTTTAGGTTCACAGCAAAACCGAGCGGGACGTACGGAGTTCCTCCCTAATCCCCGCTCTGCAACGGGCACGGCCTCCCCCTCCATCAGCATGCTCCCCCAGGGGGTGCGCTGCTGGCAATCAATGAACCCCCACGGGCGTGTCATTGTCACCCACAGCCCACAGCGTACAGTGGGCGTCACTCGTGCTGCCGTGCCTTCTGTGGGTTTGGAAAAATACAAGATGACACGTACCCACCGTACAGTTTCGTGTGGAGTACGCCCTGCACACGCCCCGTGCTCCGCCCGTTCAACCTTCCTCCCCCCCAGCCCCCGACGACTTCACTGCCTCCACGGTTCTGTCTGCTCCAGGGTGTCAGGTGGCTGGACTCACAGAGGACGCAGCTTTCTCAGGCTGGCTTCTGTCGGTCCGTGACACGCGTGCGAGGTTTCTCCACGCCTGCTCGTGCCTTGCTAGCTCACCTCGTTTTAGCACCGAATGATGGTCCGTTGTGTGACGGACCACGGTTTACTTACTCCTCACCTCCTGGGGCTCCTGAGAGGGGCCGCCCTTGAATCTGAGAATCGAGCATGGACGCCATACGGAAGTCTGGCTTAGGTGACTCCTGGACCTCTCTGAGGGTCACCCCGGCAGGGCCCTGTACCCTACAGGTCGTCGGGAAGGTCTGTGAGCTACCTGTGGGGAGGTGGCCAGCCCCGCACCAGCACACAGTGGGGCGGCTGGACACTGGCTTCCTCCTCCACGTCACACCCCAAATCCCGCCTCTGCTCCCAGGTGGTTCCTCCCTTCGGTGGGGCCTGAGACCCGTTCAGCCCTGGGAGGCGGGTTGTCCCCAGGCTACAGGTTGGGAGTCAGGCTCCGAGAGGTCAAGGACGTGTCCAAGGCCATGCTGCGAGAACTCTTTCATCTGATTGTCCCCAGTCCCTGCTGCTCCACCACGCCTCCCGCAGGCCCTGTGCCTGAAACCCAGCAGGCTCACCGGGGTGGGGGATCGGGTGGCTCTAAGAAGAGAACACAAGTTTCCTTGTGGCCACTAAAGGCCATTTTACACCCCCACCCCAGGGTGGGGCCTCTAACTCCCTGTGCCTTCCCTGGGTGGGCGGGTGGGTGGGTGCGTGGGGGTGCGGCCTTCCCCCCCCCCCCCCCCCCCCCCCCCCCCCCCCGCCCGAAGTGATGAGCTTTCGGGCCTGAGCTCCTACTGTCAGCTTGACAAAGCCCACAGGTGGTGGGAGGGGGAACTTCCTGTCACTTTAGCAGGAAACAATAGAGCAAACGCAGGCATAGGGCACTCGGGGCACTCAGGACGAATGAGGAGCAGCTGAAACCCACCCCGCTGCACCCCTCCCCCAGGCGTTGCCAACGCCCGCCCGGCCCAGCAACAGCACCCCGAAGGGCGCGGACCCGCGTCAATGTGCGGGCTGGCAGGGAGAGCCGGGGGAGGGCGCAGCACTCGTGAAATTTGTGGGAGCAGTTTGGATGGCTGTACAAAAGAAATACCGTTTTTGACATTTGTTAACAATATAAATTACCCGGAAAGCTCACTGTGATCCTAGATAATTGTTTTCCTTACATTTTGATACAATGGAGGCTGTCAGACTCCTGGCTGCCACTTGCTTTGTGACATGCCAGTGACCCTGTGGGCGAGAAAGGAGAAGGATCGTGGGGGTGAGGGGGGATCTGGGCCGTGCTTTGGGACTGCTCCCGTGCGGGCATGGTCTGCTGCGTGAATGTGTTGGATTGGACAGTTTCCGGTGGCTATACTCAGCTCAGCTGGCTTCTATCCTGGCCCCGACCCGGGGCACCCCCCAAGCTGCCACCCTGGGTGCACCTCTGCCCTCGGTCTCGCCTGTGGCAGCACACAGATCCCACCCGGGGGTGCTGGGGCCCAGGGTGTGCACCACACCAAGGGCAGTAGACAGTTGTTGCCAGAATTAGGTTCAGACTTGCCCATGGAGGCCCGTGGAGGCCCATCGAGGCCAGAGCGGGCTGGGGGCAGCTGGGACAGGCTAACCTGCAATTAGGTCTGAAACGAGAGGTGGGAAGGGCCTTCCTGGAAGAAGACTGGGGCTGTAGAGGCAGGAGGGTGAGGACAGGCTGCGCAGGGGCAAGAGTTTGGGGTGACAAGGGCCCACCAGCAACGGGGCCTGCTGGGCAGGGCAGCCGCGTGTGCATTGCCAAGGCGGGGAGTCCTGGTGCAGGGGCACAGGGCAGCCAGGCTGAGGAGGAGTGAGACGGTTTCTGCAGTGAGGAGCCACCAGGCCTTCTGAGCAGGGCGTGGCCCGGTGGGGGCTGCACTCCGGGACGACAGCCCACTGCTGGGGCCCACACAGCTCGAGGGCTCCAGTTAAGGTCTCCGGGGCCAGGTGGAGACCCGGCCAAACCTCCGCTGTGGGCAGAGACACCCCTGCTCTGGTCCCCCTGGCAGAAGCCTGCCCCTGCTGACCTGGGCTCGCTCCGCTGGCCGAGGCCCTGGGCTCCGCTCTGGGCGGCAGGTCCCTGGGAGAACGTGGGTCAGTGAGCACTAAGTGCCCCCCCCCCGCCCCCAGGGAGCCAGGCAGTGAGAATCTGTCCAGCTCCGCTGTGGGGAAGACTCAGCACAGGCCTCTGCCCTCAGCCCTGGGGTGCGTAGGACCCAGGCCCAGCCCCACGCTGACCCTGGGCTAGAGGGGCCAGGGGTACTGTCACACCCTTGCTGAAACCTCACTTTCCCCATCTGCGAAATGGCTGGGTTGGTCCTGCTCTGTCCCTCCATCACCTGACACCTCTCCCCCCACGCCAGAACCCACCCGGCTTGGCACAGAGATGAAGGTGCCACTGGCTCCAGAATGCCGGGCCCCACAACGGTCCAGGCCTGCCTGCCAGCACCCCGAGTTCCCAGGGCCAGCCCTGGGCCCCGGCCTCCCAAGTACTCGATGTCAGGAAGCAGAAAACATCTTCTCTGTAGAGACAGGAGCCTGGAGCTTGGTTCTGTTGCTTTGTTTCTTTATTTCTTTTCTAAATTTTTACTCATTGATGAGAGGGAGAGAGAGAGAGAGAGAGAGGGAGAGAGAGAGAGGGCAATTTTGTTGTACACTCGCTGGTTGATTCCTGTACACGCCCTGACTGGGGATTGAACCTGCAACCTTGTTGCATAGGGGTGGTGCTCCAGCTAAGTGAGCTTCCCGGCTGGGGCAATTTCCTTGGAAAAGTGGGGGGCGCAGGACAGAAAGCTGCAACAGAGGAGACCCAGGCCACCCAAGCTTCGGCTCTGGGACTGGAAGGGCCCCTGGGGATCTCCGTGGCCCAACTGCCCACACTTTATAGTTGTAGACATGCAGGTGAGAGAGCAGCCACTTGCTGAGGTCGCCCCGCGGCAGCGGGAGCAGTGTGAACACTCGGTTCCCCGGGCTCCAGGTCCCTACTGAGGGGGTTCTCACTGGGAACGCCAGGGCTCGGCCCCAGGGCACACCTCCTGTGCAAATGCAGATTCCTGATCAAACAGGCCTGTGAGGAGGTGGGGAGAAAGTGCTTGTATTGGAGCAGGTATGGGGGGCGGGCGGGGTGGTGGTGGTGGTGTGTACTTGGGGAGGAGGATGACTTTTTGACTCTCTCCCAGCTCCATTCAAGCTCCTGGTTGTCAAACCAAATAAATAATCACTTGGCTCTGGCGACCTCTAGTGGACAGACCTTTAATTGCAACGTTGACTGCAATGACAGGGATAGGGGACCAGACCAAGTTCCCCCAAGCAGCGCGTGGAGGGCTGTGCTCTTAGACTGTCCCCGCCTACAGATCGCCCGGGGATGTCATGACGGCCCAGAGTCTGCCTCCGCAGGTCTGGAGTGGGCACGAGGTTCCGCATTCGTGACATGTTCCCAGGGGACATCCGTGCATGCGGCTGCTGCCGCACGTGAGTAGGGAGAACAGGAGGACTCCCACCTGCCTGCTTCTGAGCAGGTGGCCGTGGGAGGAGCTTCCCCGCGCTGCGTCACCACCCTGACGGCAGAGACAGGCCCCAGACACCTGCTGCGGGTGAGGTGGGGCTTTCACCGGGGACCTCGAAGAGCCAGCGGCCCCCCATCCACAGTAACGTGACAGAAAACACCACGGGCAGCCCCTGGCAATGGTTGAGTTTTCACCTGCATCACCGTCGCGTGGCCCAGTGGGGAGTGAAAATGTGGGGCCCCCAAAAGCAGGGTCAAGTCCGGTTCAAGGTGTTAAATACAAAGCTTTCCCCCCGCAGAACAGGTGACCACTTAGACACAATAGCAGAAACAATAGCAACGTGTAACACCTTAAATTACACCCTGTAAAAGGATATTTTGCTGTCACAATTTATGTCATATGACAAATCATACCTTGTCATTGTCATGACTTGATGATAAAGGTCTGTGTCCTGCTTTTCTGCAAGTTCATGTAGTAGGTCACCAAAACTCACATTTTTAGCAACTCACTTTTTTTTTAAGATTTTATTTTTATTATTTATTTCTAGAGAGGGAAGGGAGGGAGGGAGAGAGAGAGAGAGAGAGAGAGAGAGACAGAGAGACATCCATGTGCGGTTGCTGGGGGTCGTGGCCTGCAACCCAGGCATGTGCCCTGACTGGGAATCGAACCTGGGACACTTTGGTTCGCAGCCCGAGCTCAATCCACTGGGCTACACCAGCCAGGGCTAGCAACTCACTTTTAATCGGTATCATGGAAAGTGGCGTCTGTGGCTCTTGGCAAATGCAAGACCGCAAGTCGCCTTTGGTAAGTTTCCGTTCTGAGAACTTCCCTGCCGAGGAGACCGGCACTGGCGCTCTGAAGGGACGTGTGCAGCCCGTGATAATGTTGAGACAGATTTCATAATTCTGAACTACAGATGGTAACTCATCTAGAACTGGCATCTGGGCAGAATATCCTACCTAAAAAGATGTAACTCCTCAAACAAAGCGGTCCATGTCAGTCCGAACTCGGTTTGAAACGTGAATTCGTACGACGGTATTTGTTTAACGTCTGGCACTCCTTCGATGTCTGTCTCGTGTAACTGGGGGGGGGGGGATCACACAAGAAATCAGACGTGGCCCTCATGATTGTGTCCAGTCCACTCGTTTGTTCGTGTGTTCTTTCACTCTGTCCAGACTTTCCAGGAAACTTAATTTTTTAAAATATAGTCTTTCTGTTTCACAAGTGGTTCATCCAAGCTTGACGCAGAAATAGGATTTTCTTCCATCAGATGAGACCATGTGTGCATTTAATTTATATTTCTGAGCCTTTGGATATTTGCAATGTTACAATGCGGGATCCGGCACAGATAACGCCCCTGTTTTATCACCAAATTATAAGCATGTAATTCTGTAACATAACAATATCACACTCGGACACACCCTATGACATTTAGGCGAATGACCCTGTAAATGATCGCAGCCACGTCACTCCCCTGCCAACCACACTGGAGCAGGCCCCCCTCAGCTGCCCCACAGCTGGCCACGCCGGGGGTGCTGGGCTCACGGCAGGGGGCTCTGGCAGCTCCCGGATGCTGTGCTGCCGCGCCTGCCGGCGCACTTCCGGGCTGTGACCGCTCACTGCGGACGCCCACTGCCTGGGCCCCGGCAGGTCCCATCCTGGTGCGCAGGAGCGACACTTAATGTATAAGCAGGTGCGGCAGGGACAGGCCCCAGGGACCAAGGGGCCCGTGGGTCTCCCACCATGGTCTGGGCACTCACCCCACGGGAAGCCCTTCCTGTGTCCCAGGGTCCCTGTCTGCTGCCACCATCACCACCAGCACCCAGGCCTAAGTCCCAGGCCTGGCCACCCGGCCCCACAAGTGCCCCGGCCTGTCCCAGGCATGCGTGTCACCCTGTGGCCAGGACAACTGCCTGGAGTACTCCCCACCTCACCTGCGTGCACCCCCTCTGCTCACACGCACGCCCTGCTGCCCTATTGCACGTTACAAGACACAAGCTCCGAGACAAATCCCTGAGACTTTCAAGGCCGTGACAGGGGAGCATCATTCTGAGCGAGTGCCAGGCCCCTGAGGGGTGGGGCCCTGTGTGCCTGCAGAGGCCGCCGCCGGTGAAGCCAGCCCTACCAGCACCCTCGCCACCGTTTCTGGCCCTCACCGAGCGCCAGGTGCTGGTCAGGACCCACCTCATCCCCCAGCAGTCCGGCGCGGTCTGCTCTCGTCCCCGTTTCACAGACGGGGCCACCCAGCCCGTCAGTGGCAGTGTCTGGACACCCAGTCTGGCCCCAGAGTGCATGCTCCTAACAGCCCAGCTCTGTGTTCTTCAGGGTGTCCCCGCCTCGTTTTATAGGCCTGGGAGCAAGGTTTCGGGGGTGGGGGGAGCTGGGCCTGATTTCCCAGCCAGCCCCTCTGCAGCCCCACCGCGGAAATCAGGGCAGACAGCCGCTGGGCGGCCCCAGGGCGAGGGGTGTGTGTGCAGGGAGTGGGCTCCCGCCGGAGAAAGGGTGCCTGCCAGGCCTCGGACCCTCCCCATGTCCCCGAGAGGTGGGCACAGCTGCTTCCTCCGAAGACGTGGGCTGGGAGCTCGTTGAGCCGCCTTGCTAACAAGGCCCCAGACAATAAGGGGCAACCCCCCCCCCGCCCCGGCCTACAGCTGATACAGGAACGCTGACCCAGATGCAGAGGGCAGAGCCCGGGCTCGGACCCCAGAACCTGTGCTCCGGGGGCTCACCAGCCCTGCTCCTTTCCGGGACCTCGGAGGTTCCTGCTCTTTAAGTCGGCCTTGTGTTCCGGGGCTCCCTCCCAGGGGGCCACCCGGTGGGACGAGCACGAAGACAGACATGGCGCCCCGCCCAGGGTTACCGTGGAGACGGGTGCGACCGAAACGCCCGGTGCTGGGACGCACAGCCAGTTCTGTCCCTGCGTCTGTCCCTCCCTTCCCACCTGCCCTCCTGCCATCTCCGTGGGACAGACATGCTCCTGAGGCGACTATACAGATACAGAAATATGGCAAACGGCCTACAAACACACCTGCCCGCAGGAACGGACGGAGTCAGATGTTTATGACAACGACACTAGGAGCCGCCGCGCTGGGGTGTTAACAATGCGTCTCTGACGACTGCATTTGAGTTTCCTTCACGGACCCTTCCGGAATTTCAAACGCTCTCCAACAAACACGCGGTAAGGTGATTTTGTAGCCAGAATAACATCACATCTAAAATTGTGACCTTATGCATGGTTTTGCCTCATTTTCTTCTCTTCGATTTCATGAAAACACCCACCCCCCTCGACCCCGGCATACGTTGCCGGGTTCGGTGTACCCGGGGCAGCCCCCGGGGTGTGGCCCGGGCCGCCCATCACAGCTGGAGACGTATAAGCCAGCTCCTCCGTGGCGCCTCAGCTGCACCCTGGGGTGCGGGGACCCACTGGGGCCACGGGGAAGGGAGTGGGCCGGCATCGAGCGGCGGGGACGGGGTCACAGTTGGGAGGCCACGTGGCGTGTGGAAGAGCGCAGGTGCCGGGCACGGGGAGCACGCCGCACCAGAAGGCCCACGGCTCGTTTCCACGCAGCGAGAGCACAGCCAGGACGCTCTCTGCCTTCTAGGGACACCTAAGTGCCCACGAGGCCAGGGGCGCTGGGGTTTGTGGTGTATCACGTGGACCACGCAGCCTGCACCCCGTTTCCGGACCCCACTGGGCAGTGGGCGACAGAGCCGTGGGGGCTCTCTCTGGGGCGCCTCACCTGGAACTCCGCCAGCTGCCGCTGGAGGGCCTCCCGCTCCACCCGAGCTCTTTCTAGAGCCTTCCTCAGCTCTCAGCTCAAACTCCTTGACTGGGAGGAAAGGTGAGAGAAAACCCTTATTTTCTGTTCTTTCCAGCTTACGAACCCGCCCTCCCTTCCGAACCAGAGCTCCCCCAGGCAGGTGCCGGGGCCCTGCTCACAATCCACTTTAACGGAGTTGCTTTCCTTCTCGGCACACGTAAGGGACATCTGTCCGTGGGGGACGGTGGCCGGTACAGGAAGGCGTGAACGTGGGACACGCCCCCCTTGAGGCTCCCAGATGCCCGGCCGTTGGAGGGAGCAGCCGCACACTCGTAACCTGACGCAGCTGAGACTGTTGGGAAGTCGGGGAGAACCCGGTGGCCTGGGTTCGACACTTAGCTCGACCACTCACGGGCCGTGCCAGCCTGGGCACGCTCCTGAACCTCTCTGTGCTGCCCCGCCCTCTTCTTTGAAAGGCGGAGAGGCCGTCACCGCGCTCACAGGACTTTGTGGGGCTTGCTTACACGGTAATCGGCGTAAACCGGGTAGACCGGAGCCTGGCTCGGCGGGGCCTCGGGGGTTCCCCACCTGCTTGTTGTCCGACGTACTGTCGTTCCCCCAGGCATCGGCCTTTCTCTTTTTGTTCCACGTCACGGCACAACCTGCCCTGTAGGTGGTTCGGACTAGGGCGGAACATTCTAGATCGCCCGAGTGGCCAGGGGGTTGCCGAACCCGGCCACTCACTTTTCAGAAGTTTGGAGATCAACTCTTGCACTAAACACAAGTCAAGAGAAGTGGGTGAAACCCGTCTGTGCAACCGGGGGTCCGAGGGGAGCAGGTCAGGGCGCCCGGGGTCCCCTTCGTTCACATCCCGGCCGTCCTCCTCCTGCGGGGGTCCTACGTGCTTTCAGCACTCGGCGGAATCTCTCTTGAATTCCCCTAAGAAGCAAAGAAATCCCGTGGCAAAGGGCAGCCCACGAGAAAAAAACAGCAGCTCCTCCGGACCCCAGTCGGGGCAGGGGTGCGGACAGACACGCAGGCACAGTGCACGGGGCCAGTGTTGGATGGAGGGCAGCAGGGGAGGCTCCCTGGAGGAGGGGGTCCTTGGCTGAGATGGGTAACTGTCCTGACAGCTTAATGAAGATCTAATTCCCACGCCATACAACCCACCTGTTTAAAGTAGACAATGCAATGGCTTTTAGGACAGTCAGATACGTGCAGCATCGCCACAGTCTGTTTTAGAGCGCAATCGTCATTCCTGAAGGGAAGCGGTACCCTGTAGCCCCCCCCCGCCCACCCCCAGCCCCTCCGCCCGCCCCAGGCGGCCACAGTGGGGCCTTCTGTCTGCCGTGATCCCCCTGTTCCGGACATTTTCTGTGCGTGAAATCACGCAGTACGGGCTCCTTTGAGGCTGGTTTTGTAACTCACCACGTTTCCAAGGTTCACCCACGTGTTAACACCTCATTCTTTTTCGTGGCTGAATACTGTTCCACAGAATGGACGGGCCATTTACTGTGTCTGTCATCAGCCCACGGATGTTCGGGCGGCTCCCACGTTGGGACACCATGCCGCTACGCACACCCAGCACGCCGTGTGCACACAGGCTTCC
Source organism: Phyllostomus discolor (assembly GCF_004126475.2). Lineage (NCBI taxonomy): Eukaryota > Metazoa > Chordata > Mammalia > Chiroptera > Phyllostomidae > Phyllostomus > Phyllostomus discolor. The sequence continues at coordinate 3,010,858 of NC_040903.2, forward strand.
AGTTCTCTCGGGTCCACACCCGGGACCGGCATCGCTGGGCGGGGGGCGACTCCACGTTTCCCCTTTTGGGGAGCCGCCAGATGGCCTCCACGGCGGCCGCAGTCTCGGCCGTCCCCACAGGCAGCGAACCCAGCGACAATCCCTCCACTTCTGCCCCCACCCTTGCTCTCTCAAGTCTTTGGGGTCAGGTTTTGAAGGACGAACAGGAGTGGACGGGCACACTGAGGCGGGAAGGCCAGCTTGCGGGGCACGAAGGGACCGAGGAGCAGGGGGCTGTGGGAGGCACTGGCCATTTGGGAGTCCTGCAAAGGCTGGTGGGAGGTAGGGGGTTGCGGCTATGCCTCACCCCAAGCCCGGTTACAGCCACCGTGGACACTGACCGGGTCCTGCTGGCCTGGCTACAGGCCGTCCCGTGATTAATTCTTAAGCCCCACAGTGGCACCGTGCGGTCGGCCAGCAGCATGCCCTCGAGGGTGCTACGCCCGTGTCTGCCCTCGAGGGAACGAAGGAGACGGGTGGGCGGTCTGCCCAGGGCATGGAGGGCAGTGAGTGGCAGGGCAGGGATTCGCACTCCGGCCCTTCCCAGTGACAGGGAAGAGCCCATCTCCGGGGTCACTGCGGTGGATGCGTCTGGTGGCCCCTCCAAGGACAGGAGACAGGGCATCTCGAAACACCGGGCCCTCCCACGAGACAGAATGCACATTCTCGGGTGCCTAGGGGTGGGGGGGAATTGGCACCAGGTTTCTTTCTGGGTGGCGAAAATGTTCCTCCCAAAGGCGTGTGCGGGCCCGGCTGCGGGCATCCGTGAATACACTAGAAACCGCTCTCCGCGGGTGAGTTGCACGGTCCGAGGATTGGATCTCAACAACTCGGTTAAAACACAGGTCTGGGACCTGGCTCCCCCGTCTGCTCCACTGCAAGGCAGCGGGGGCCTGGGGGCGGGACAGCTCAGGTGTGGGGGAGGCGATTCCTGGGCTCACCCTGGCCCGGGGTGTCCATGTGAATGCTGAAGGGTGGGAGGCTACCCCCCGCTCTGGCCAGGACCAGCCTCGGAGGCTCCAGCCGCCAGGGCCCCGCTTCCAGCGGCATCGCCGCAATGAAACCAGACAAGGAAAAGCTCTCCAGGGCCCGGCTGCCCCTGTGAAATCTGCAGGTGGTTCAGAGGGAGGGCGAAGTGGGGACTGTCCATGCCTGTGTCCTTTTAAGCACCCGCAGAGGCCTTCCAAGAGCCCCCCGGGGCACAGCCACACCCACCCACGGCCTCGCGGCGCCCAGCACGCGGGTCTGCAGGTCCCAGAATGAGCCCAGCCCTCTCCAGCGGGCAGTTGGAGCAGCACGACTCCCCGCACCGGAGCACACGCTGCTCCCAAGGGCAGGTAATGAGATGCATTTTCGTCTGCGTTGCCATTAGTCACCTGAAACAAGACGTCCCTGGAAACAGCTCGTTTCCTTTCCAACACCGGCCTCCGCACGGGCCTCCCGCACATCCGTGCCTCCCTCGTCAACGTGCATCGAGCGTCTCCTATGTGTGCGTGTCTCTGTGTGCGTGTGCACGTGTGAGTGCTGCGGGGTGGTGGTGACAATGACGGGCGATCATTACAAAGGAAAGGAGGCCCAGGAGCATCGCACTTTCCTGAGCCCACCCAAGTTGGGGGTCAGGGAAGACTTCCTGGGGGAGGTGACCTCTCGGCTGCGCCAGGCCAGCACGTTCTGATGGACATCCTCAGAAGAGCCCCGCGAGGCAGGCGATTCCATGCTCGCCGTACAGATGGGGCAGTGGAAGCACAGAGAGGTTAAGCAACTGGCCCCAAGGCACTCAGCAAGCTCGGTGCAAAGCAGGGACTTAAGTCAGGTCTACCTGTTTTAATAACATTGAAGCGTAAGTGAAAAAAAAGAGAGAAAAAAGTCCCCCTTTACTGCAGCTCCTGGTCGGACTGTGTTCATCCTTAGGGGAGCTTGGCTGCCCCAGCACCCCGGGGTTTCTGTGGCCGGTGCCGCTGTGGGGCCTGGCTGCAATCCATGGGTCTCGGCTCCCTTGAGCGCAAGGCCTCTCAGTCCGTGGATGCAGTGTCTTGGGGGCTCAGCTCTGGCTCACTGTCCTCAGCACCTGGCTCGGCACCTGGGACAGAACACTCGCTCAGGGGTCACTGGCTGAACATGTCATCCATCCGTCCGCCCACTCCTGCCCTCGCCGCTCCTCCATGCACACCCGGGGCTCACCTGTGAGCGTCTGCAGGTGCGGCCTCCCCAGCAGGTGCTCTCTCTCATTGCGCAGGGAGCTGGAGGACTGCCTGCAGGTCCGACAGGGCGGGTCCTTGCTCTCCTCCCCCTGCAGACAGAGCGGGGAGCAGGGAGCAGGGAGGAGGCACAGGGCATGGGGATGCCAGGGAGTAGGGGGCTGGCCGGGCCCTTCTCCCCCTGTGAAACCACCTTCGGCCGGAGGCCTTTCCGAGCACAGGGCAGACTTGCCGATCATCCCAAGGCCCCCGGGCTCCACTGGGAGAGGACGTGCTAGGCCCGTGGCAGAGGGAACGCCTGGCAGTTGCTGAGGATCGAAGGTGCTGTCGGAGCAGCCCACAGCCAGGCCTGAAAGAGCTGGCTTTGAAATCCTAAAGCCGACGGACGCTGTGACTAAATGACAAGGATGCACCCTTTTCCCAATACCAGCAGGCCAACCCGTGGGAGCCTGAGTGTCCACGGGCCGGCTCTGGAAGTGGCACTGGAAACGGGTCAGAGGTCACCTGGGGAGGTGCGGGTGGGGTGGGGGACGCCAGGGATGGGGCTCCGGCCTGTGGTCGGGACCCTCCCGTCACTGAGAGCCGCTGTGCACTGTGTGCATCATGCTTTGTGCCACGCACGTGTTATTTTTTTTTGAGCCGAACACCTTGTGTGTAGCTGTGTTGCACTTGCTTGTGTTCACGGGTTCAGAGATGTGAACCCTGCCCCCGGCCCCCGGCTCTGACCAGGGGTGGTCCCTGACAAAGACTCCATTTAGGTCTCTCTGGCCAGCCAGCCAGGGAGTGACCACGCTGAGGACTCGCTGAGGCTCAGGAGCCCCTTCCTTTGTCAGAGGGGGGCTCCTTCAGCCCCCAGATGTGCCCTGACCTGGGGGAAGTGGGGTGCAGCTCCCCCCACCCCCTCTGTGAGGTGCGGCTCTGGCTCTCGCCGAGGGAGCAGAAAGGCCCTGCTGAGATGAGGCCATGCAGCAGCCCTGGGAGCTCCAGGGAGGAGAGGGAGACGGGGGTGGGGGAGGGGGCGGGCGGGGAGCGCTGGGTCTGGAAGGGGCTTCGGGGCGGGAGAGAGCGCTGCGGCGCCAATCGCCCGGGAGCTGCAGATACGGGTGGACGACCGCTCCGCACCCTCCCTTGGGCTTGCAGAAACGCTTCGTCATGCACGGCTCCTCCCGGTAAGGGCACCGCTGGTGGAGGAGAGGGGCAGGAGAACGGCCTGCACAAAGTCACTCAAGGCCAAGGTGCGTCAGGGGCCTGCCACATGCTGCCCGGTACAGGACACGGCCGGCCTGAGATGCCAGCCCACCGCCAAGGGCCCCCGGACAAAGAAATTCCCGCCGGCGTGGATCAGTAGCTGCTGGCCCACACCCTCCCGTGTACCAACGCCACAGAGCTCTGCATAGAGGGGACAGGCGAGGCCACCAAATGCACCTTGTAGAGGCTGAGGCCAGTCCTAGCGTTTCCCTGCTCTCTGTTTCCTCACACCGGCCACTCTGCACACCCACGGCAAACAGGTGAAAGCTCAGAGACCATGTGGGGTCTGCTCCCTCTCTCGGGGGGAGAGCCCGCTGCCCTGACAACCGAGTGGCTCTTCCTGCTGTTCTCTCCGCTGCGTAAAACCTGCTTTTCTCCAGCCTCTCATCTGGCTGGCATCTTGAATTCCTTCCTGCACGAAGCCAAGAGCCCTCTGGGCTTGGGGCTCAAGTCCCCCCTGGGGACACCCCACTCCACATCACCATGACTGTGTAATGCCCTCCATCTGCAGATCCTAACCACACCCTCTCAGACCACCCCTGAGTCACCCCAGAGGGTGACATCCATGGGCCCCAGGGACTGGGACCCACATCTGTGGGGCGGGGGACATCTGGCCACTGGCCATCCCCAGGGAGTGTGATGACCTTAAAACCACCTTTTTACCCCCAAAACACTTACATCAACTGCCAAGCACTCGAGGCTCTTGCTCTGAAAGTCACTTCCTGGTGTGCCTGTTCCGGACAAAGAAACAAACGGCATCCTTTTAAAAAGCATTTGTCTCAGAAGAGGGCTCAGCTTTGATTTGGGAGGGGGGTGGGGGCCCACTCGAGGGTCAGAGGTGCCCTCTGGGGCTGAGCCGGGGGTCTGCAGGCTGCCACCCTTCCAGTGGGGGCTCCGGGCTGGGCTCCGCTGCTCGGTTTCAGCTGAGTCTGAAAACCCCGTAGCCCGAGGAGACCCCGGCCTCCGAGTCCGGTATGGGGACGCCGGGCCGGGTGTGGAGCAAAGGCTGGAGGGGGAGGAGGGGAAACGGACAGGGTTCGTTTGTTACTGGCATGGCAGATTCTGGGTGATGTTTTAACGCTTGTTCCCTATAATGATCACATTTATATACACTTTAGAAATGACTATGTTTAAATAAGGCAGCGACACACCTTATTTGTTTGTTAAAAAAAAATAAACCAACCCTGGCTGGCGTAGCTTAGTGGATTGAGGACGGGCTGCTAACCAAAGCATCGCAGGTTCGATTCCCAGTCCGGGCACATGCCTGGGTTGCAGGCCATGGCCCCCAGCAACCGCACATTGATGTTTCTCTCTCTCTCTCTCTCTCTTTCTCCCTCCCTTCCCTCTCTAAAAATAAATAAATTAAGATCTTTGTGGCCTCTCACCGCAACACGCCGGCTTCACCTGGGCCGGAATCTGCCAGCGGCCACGGAAACCGGGAGAGGCCGCGGGACTCCAGCGCGCCCGGGGGGCACGCACGAGGACGGGCTTGCTGCCGAGTCCGACATGTGGTGTTTTCAGGAAGAAAAGCAGGAGCAGGGAGTGACAGCGGCTCTTGGGGACTGCTGGGCACAGCGCTGGCACTTCTGAGGAGACCAGGGGCCTCACGACCGCCCCCCAGAACCGCCAGAGACCCCACGAGGCCCAGGGGTTCAGGTATGTGCTGATGCTTCCCTGTGAGCCCCGGGGGGTTCCCCGTTGGGTGCTTTTAGCCGCAGGTGCTTGATGGAAGACAGATGTGAAGTGGAAACCCATAAATACAGGGGACCAGGGGAGATATTCAGAATGTGGGGTTCCCTTCCTCTCCTAGGCCCCTAGGACCCCCAGAGGCCGACCCTGAGGCGCCGGTTTTGGTGCGAGTGGGTTTTCTGGGCAGTGGTCCCAGGAGACACTGGGAGAGGAGTGCGGGAGGGAGTCGGGGGAAGGAAGAAAGCCAGTATGGTGGGCCTGGCTGAGCACTGGCCACCACAGTCCATGGGGTGCAGTCCCGCAAGGAGCCTCTAGGGGGTGCACGCAAACTCTCAGAGTTGTCGCACCGTTGGAGGGCGGAGAGTGAGACCGGGGATCTGCCTGCCACTTCCCGTACGCACTGGTTTGCAGATGCTCGGCGTGTGAATCCCCGGCAGATCTGGTGTGCCTCTGGCCGGGCCCGGCCGGGGTCTCCTGCGGTAGGACGCTCACTGGGGGGGCTGTGGCTGTTGCAGGGACAGGGGCCTCCAGCCGCCGCAGCACCAGGCTAGAAACGCAGCCCCAGACCCGCTGGATGGGAACCGCATTTCAACAGGATTCCCCGGGATCCAAGCGGTGCTTTCGGGTTCGCGACGCGGTGAGCTCCCTCACCGCCGCTCCTTTTTCCCTTTCCAAAGGACTGAACCTAACGGCTGGCCCCAGCAGTGCCTGGCGGCTCCGGGACCCGCTGAGTGGGAGGGAGGGAGACACCTCTCCGGGGTCATCAGGTTCAGGGTGTGTCTGACCTTGGCCACACTCACCGACAAGGAAGGTCGTGTGGCCAGCTGCTTTGTGCAGGGAAGCCGTGGCTCCCCCGAACCCCAACCTGCTTCACGGATAAGTAAAAGATGTATATATTTAATGTGTACAAGATGATGATGGATATACGTGTCCGCTGTGAAATGATGAACACAACCAAGCCAATTAACACATCCGCCACTTCACATGGTCACCCCCCCTTTTTTTTTTTGCGTGTGTGATAAGAACACTCGATCTACCCTCTCAGCACATCCCAGCACACGGCAGGGAAAGGACAGATGGACGGCCCCACGTCGGGGAGTGATGTTGGGCCCTAATCTCACCCCCACGCAAAACCGAACGTGAAACGGACTCAGGACCTACACGTGAGACTGGCCGCCACGTGACGCCTAGAAGGAAACCTGGCGGAAGCTCCTGACCGCGGGGCCCGCACACCCGCAGCGCAGCCGGCCACAGCAACAGGGAACGAGGGAGCCCACAGCAGACTGGACGGCGCTGCACAGCAAACAGTCAACAGAAGGAAAACGGGTGGCCCACAGAATGGGGGAAATGCTTTCGAGGCACACGTCCGAGGAGGGGTCGACCCCAGGCCCACTCACCGCACAGCGCCTGCGCCGCGGGGGCCGCCCGCCTCCGCAAGAAGTCCCGGCGGGCCGCGGAGCTCTGGGGGGCCTGCAGCTCGCGGAGGTAGCACCGCTTGTCCTCATCTGCTTCGTAAATGTACCTCGGGAAGGGACACGGAGGTTCTGAGACCCTTCTGATGTGGGGGGCTGGGGGTCCTCCTGTCCAACCTGCTTGGGGCAATCTAGGGTGGTTCGGGAAAAGTAGAGGCTTTGAGGTGGGACACACTCAGGCGGGTGTGGAAGGGCTTCCTGGGGGAGGCGAGGTCGGAGAGGGCGTGCCTTGGTCAGTGCGGCTGAGCCGTCCAGGGTGGGGGCGGGCAGAGGTGGGCACTGGAAGCATGTGTTCCTGAAGGGCTTTGACTGTGTCCCGTAAGCTGGTGCTTCCTTCCAGGTGGCCCCGCAGCATCCTTGTGCAGGAGGTTAACAGGCGCGGGGAAGGGGGGTTCCGTGGTAGAATGCATTTGAGAAACGCCTCACATCAGTGCTGGATGGCCCCAGAGCTCCTCATCCCCCCCAGGTTCTCTGCTCCACCTCCCCCCACTCCTCACCCCCGGACAGCACGGCCTCTGCTGCAGTGTTTTCCGTGCACAGACTTATACTAAGTGCTCCGAAAGCTCCTGCAGAGGGCGCTCGCTCCAGGGCTTCCCACGCTGATCCCAGTTGCTGGAGGAACCATCGTGCCCTTTGGGGGAGGGCGCGTGCCAGAAGCAGCAGAGAACCAGCCATCGCTTTTAAGGGGAGGGGGGAGAAGCGACTTGTGCCTGCGTTCCAGAAAGTTCCTTCTGCCTCCAGAGAGAAAAGACAGTCTAGGAGGAGCAGCCCCTAATCGGGGCTGCGGACCGCGGGCTGCTTTCCTGGTTCTTCACGGAAAAGGACTCACTTGCTTTTTCTCTCTCGACAGCTGAGCCCACTGCACTGCCAGCCGCTTTGTAATTTCCGTAAGTGGCAGGTCTGGGTGCTGGGCCCTCAGCTGGCTTTTCTGTTGGTTTAGGAATATCAGGTACCTGTTCCAGGACGGAACAGACACAGCAGCTCTGAGGACCGGTGGGAGGGGCGTCAGTGGGGCCCGTGCAGCTGCTTCTACTTTCGTTTCCATGGAAAGAAACCATCGTGGCGCTGCCAATATTCGTCAGGCTAACCCGTGGGACGGAGGTTAATCCAACAGGGGAAATGCTCGAATGGCGGTTCATCAAGGGACCGATGGGAGACGAGGACTCAGGAGAGGGGCACGAGGCGCATGAAGCCTGGGTGGGCATGTCACGTGACTGCTGGAGCCTCAGTTTCCCCTCCGTCTGATGGACACAATGTCCCCTGCTAACAGGGTTATCGTGTGGCCTCCGTGCTCCAGGCACGGGCCCCACACCCTGCCGGCCAGAAGGGTCTGAAGTGGGACAAACCAGTCTGGGGACCAGCGAGAAAACAGAAAAGACCCCCCTCGCTCTCAGAAATGAGTGGTGGGCCCTGAGGACAAAGAAGAAATCACATGGGCGTCCAGAGGAGCAGAGACCCCCAGAGCGAGGGGAAGGGAGGAGCATGGGACCTCTCCTCTGCGGTCCAAGACGTCAGGGGACAGGGGACAAGGTCTCAGGGTGCTGGGAGGGGCTTTCAAGGCTTGAGGAAGGTTGACCCCCGCCCCAGGCCCCAGGACGCCCGTGTCTGTGAGCTGGAAGGGAGCCCGGACGCCGGCCCCACAGCCACCCCCTTCCCGACCGTGGCCCAAGCCCAGCTCTTCTGGCCTCTCCTTTGAGCGTGCGAACTTCCTCCCAGGTTCAGGAGCCAAACGCCCGCCCTCACCCCCTGCGGTGTGAAGCCCTCACGACCAGGGGCCCTGGAAAAGGGGTGACAGCTGGGATGGGATCGTGGCGGTGCCCGGCACACAGCACAGGCCACGAGGAGAGCCCAAACGTCCCTTCACACCAGGGCAGGCAAGTGCCCCGATCTTACCCTGCTGTAGGAGCTCGGGGAACAGAGAGGTCCCTCGGGGGTTTCCTTTGCTTGCCTTTGGGCCGGCCTCCTCTCCTTTTCTGAAGCAGGGGAAACCCCAAGACTGTCAGCCATGACCTACCAGATGCGAATCACAGTTCCCAACAATAATGACAACAGGCCGGAGTGTCCTCCTTGGGCTCCACCCGCATGGCCTCCAACCTCCGAGCACCTTTGCAGAGTAGCAGCAATCACCCCTGGAAGATGAGGGGACCAGTGTCCCCCAGTGGGTGCAGGAGCTGGGACGGTCCCACCCCTTGTGTTAAGACTGCACGGCATTCATGGGGCACAATCAAGAAAGCACCCCCAGGGTCAGGTTACTGGGCTCACAGGGGGCTGGGGCTGAGCCTCGGCACTGGGAGGTGGGGGGGCTAAAATCTGAGCTTGACTGGCCCTCAGCCTGGATCCACATCTCAGCTCCGCCACTTACTCGCCACGTGGCCTTGGGTAAATCAGAAACATCCCTGTGCCTCAGTTTCCCCACTTATAAGCTGGGGAATCAAAACAGCCCTTAGTGTGTGGCGTGCAGTGAGGACTAAATGTGTTAATGTGTGTGTAGTTCTTAGAACAGAGCCAGGCACCCAGGAAGCGGCCACTTGGCGCTGGCTGCTGGGCCCGGACACAGGGCCCTCTCCCGCTGAAGCCGGCTCTCGGGAGGGAGACTCAGGCTCGCCCTTCACCCAATGCCTTGGTCCACTGGCAGTGCCTGAGCCCTTGCTGTATCCTCAGAACCCCACCCCATGCCCGGAGGCCAGAGGGCTGAATAAGGCACAGGCCCGGCCTCGGCAGCTCACAGGCTAATGGTGGAGACTGACTGGTATGAAACAGTCACAATGATTTGCTCCTGGGGAAGAGGGTCCACAGCGGCAGCCTGGACGTCCTGCATTCAGGGCCCAGTTTCACATTTTCCTAAACCAAACGCACACAGGCACCAGAAAAGGTGGAGAGTAAATAAAAATGTGGCCTCGAAAATCTGTTTCAACCATCTGGGCTTTCTAGCTTTCAACGCTCCCTCCCGGACATGCCCACTGTGGCCTTCCCAAGGGTCAGGAGGCACTAAGCTGGGCAGTGGCCCAAAAGGCTGCTGGGTGAGGCCCTGGCACCTGCCAGGTGTGCCGAGGACCAAAGGACAGAAGAGGTGTGGGCATCGCGGGAGGGTCAAGGGCGGGCCAGGCAGAGGCCAAGAGCCGGTAGCCAAACACGTGCATCAGTGCGACAGGGCTGCAGGCGCCTGGGAGCGGTGAGTGCACAGTCAAGGACTCGCTTCCTACCTCCCTCCCGTCCCAGTCCCTGGTGCTGTTCCCGGGAGTCAGTCGGAAAGGGAAGGAGGCCGCCCTTTCAGCACCACGGAGAGCTCCCAGGGCCCGCTGGCCCTGATTTCTGCAATAACCGCGGACGGCAACCACCCTTTCCAATCGTCGCTGGGGCTTTCCGATAGCACCGCTGAGTGCGGGTCTCCTTCCCCGGTCACAGCACATGTCGTCACACCGCGTCTGAGGAAGACACTCACAGCCATGGCGCGAGCTGGCCGCCGAGTGGCAGTGCGGAGCGGACAGCCAGGAGCACACCCCGCTTCTGCTAGAGCCACGCCCCCCGAGGGCAGCCCCCCGGCCGCCGGGGTCCCGCGGGACGTGGGTCAGGTCACCTGTGCTCCGCAGCACAGCAGCCACCCTCCGTCCTCCCCTGCTCAGCCCCCCTGCTGTAGCACAGAAAGAAGGCTGTTTCTAAAAAAAATTTTTTTTTTTTTGTTAACTGGAAGTAATACTTGAATCCATTTTATCATGCTTCTCTACATTCTGGTACTCTAAGTCAACATTCACAGTGAAGGGGCTTGTCATTTCACTGCCACCCTGGGCTCTTCGCTTCAGCTCCTTTATTAAAAGAAAAGCTTTTCTGCGTGTTCTCTTCGCTCGCCCAGAAACCGTAGTTACCGAGACAAAGGCGCCGGGAAAGGCTGCCAGCGGGCTTTCCTCTGAGGCACCACTGTTCCCGCTGAACTTCTCTCGCAGGGTCCGCGCCAGAGCGGCCTGCCCTGCATGGAGCCGTGCGCCCCGGGGGCTGGTCATCATTAGCGCAGGGTGTCACTACGTGAGGGCATTTCCCACGCACCCAGGTCTGTCAGCTGAACGGGGAGGGGAGAGGTGGGAGACAATGGAGTGGAGGAAGGTGGATTTTTTTTTTTTAAAGTGTAGCCAACGGCAGAGCAGAAGAATCAACCGATTGGCGACATTCCAGGGAGAAAAACCCACTCCGATAGGATTCTTGACCGGCCCGGGCCTTCCCTGGTCACACCGCAACAGGCAGCGCCTGTGACGCTTCCCCTCCAGCCCTGGGCCACCTCCCTCCGGGCACCCTCCCCGGGCTCGAGAAGGCAGCGGACTCTGTCTCCTCTGCACCGCTGCTGTGCACGGCACGGGGTTTCTGTCACGTGCCGCTGAGCCTGGCCCTGGCCCAGAAGGGGTCACTGCTCCTTTCTGGAACTTCCCAGCAGACCCGGCGCTCTCTCAGCCGAGCTATTACGAGAAAAAGACGAAAAGGAAAAAAACCGTTGTTGCGCAGCTACAAGGGACCAGAGACCCCCTGTCAGGTGACTGCCATCATTCAGTCTTCAGGAACTCCTTTAAAGTGGGCAGTGTACCCCCATTTCACCCAGAAGAAACTGAGGCTTAAAGAGCTGGCGTGCCTTGTGCTAAGTGCCACAGCTGGGAGGTGGTGAACTGGGACCCCAGTACCCAAGTGTCTGCCTCCAAAGCCCACCCGCCCCCCACTTAGCCCCCACTGTGCCCTCCACGCCTCCCCAGCTGCTTTTCAAACACAGAGCATGGATTGGGGCTGCCCCCCAGATCGGAACTGCTCCCCTCACCCCAGAACCTTCCCCAGGAACCCCAAGTTCTCTGGAATGGTTAGGGTAGAAGCCAGACTCCCAGAGCTCAAATTCTGCTCTGCCATTTGCTGTGTGACCCCGGACAAGTTCCTTGACCTCTCTGTGCCTCAATTTTATCTGTGTTGGAAACATGGGGGTAAAACCACCGATTTCGGAGGGCTGAGAGGGCTCAAAGAGACGATGCGCAGGAACGGCGGGCCCCGAGCTCGGAGGACCGAAGGAGCAGAGTGAGCCGTGCTGCCGCTCAGTACGATGCCGGCGCAGCGCGTGCTGTCCTCCGCTCCGGGTCTGGGCACCGCACGTGCCTCTGGCCCCTCCGTGGCCTGCCCCTTTGCGTCACCCCTCTCGGCCCGCACGATGTGCTGCACAGGCAGAGATGCCGGGTCCTGGCGGAGGGTCTGGGTCATGGGGCTCGCGGCCAGCAGGCTGCCTGTCCCGTGTGGCAGTGGGAGGGCGGGTTCTGCAGGCACTGCAGCGGCGAGGAACGGCCCGCAGGGTCGGAGAGACTGACATCCTCGCCGTGCCTAGAGCCTGTCCAGCACAGGCACTCTGCAGTGCGACTTTCACATTTTCAAATGCTCACGGGTGACAGCAACGCCTGAAACTGGGGTGGTGGTCACTTTCCCAGGGCACACATGCTAGCTACATGGGGGGGGGGGGCGGTACGTAGAAGCAAGTTGCTCCTGGTGGGCAGGCACAGCCAAGGGCCCAGGGCCTGTCCCTCAAGTCCCACTCTGTTGGACTTGGCTTAGGGCCCCGCATTCAGTGGGGCGTCGTGGTTACAGGTGCGGGCTCTGGACCCGGACCATGCGGTTCAACCCCAGCTCCCGCCGATCAGCTTCTTGCCATGAGCAGCTCGCTTCACTGTGGGGATGGCCGTTCCCCCTCGTAGGTGAGGGCGGATGCAGATGCGCTCCGAGGCGCTGTGGCGAGGCCTGCTCACACAACAGGCGCTCACAGGGCGCCCGCTGGGAGCTGGGCGTGGCGGGCATCCGTGCGCAGAGCAGACGGAAACTCGGTGCCTGGAGTCCACGTTGTGGGGGCGGGGCTTAAACCAAACCTTGTAAATTCCTCAGCACAGCACGCGGCACTTAGTAGGCTCTCAGGAAATGTCACTGTGGCATTTCAGTGGCATTTTAAATTGGCGCATTTGCAGAAACCTGTCCCTCCAGAATGCCGACTGCAGTCAGGTTATCCCCCGGTCCGCAGACAGGGGGCGGCATGGTGACGATGACCTCATTTTCAGACGGGCGGAAGGTGGGGGCGGGCCCTGCGGAGCTCAGGTCTACGAGGGGCACGCAGGACCTGCTCCCTCCCACCCACCCCACCCCCACACGCCACACACACACACACACACACACACACAGGCGGTGCACAGCGAGGGAGACCGAAGCCCACAGGGAGGCAGGGTGATGGCCCAGAATCACACAGGTGGGGCCGGCCAGGTGAGTTCCGGCTCCCAGCTCTCCGGCTGCCAGCCCGGGGGTCGGAGCCATCCTGAGTGGCCGGTGACAGCTCTCAAGGCATCGTCCTCAGGGTGGCCACATCAGTTTCTCCTTGGGTATTACTTCACAAGCCGTGATGCCCACAGAGCTGGCAACTCAGGTCACGATGGGGCCCGAGTGTCCGGTGCGCCCCGAGAAGGCGGTGGCGCCAGGATTGCAGGACGGCTCTGGAGCCCGGGCCGCATCTCCTTCAGCACTGGCGGCCGCGAAGGGCGCCGGACCCCCTCAAGGGCCGCACGGAGCCGGGCTGGGCCGGGTGAGGTCACCGTGGCACGGGGACTGGCCGGACACCAGGAAGCCGACTGCACCGGAGCGCAGACCCGAGTCACGTGCCAGGGCCTGGGCATCACCCCGGCATCTGCACCCGTGCGGCCTGACTCGGCAACACCGGGGCGCCCCGACCCCGGCCCGGGGACGACACCCACACTCCCAGGAAGAGGGGCGCGCGCTACGCGGAGGGAGCCGCAAGTCCAGCCAGGGACCCGCAGACTGGCCGCTGCCCCGATGCATTTCTCCCGTCCACCAGGGTCGCCGCCCTATGCACTCAGCTCCGGCTTCGCTCCTCCCTGTGCCCTCTTTTTCGCCACCCACCCCCGGCCCTGCGCTCAGACTTGAGGGACCCGCACGATCAGCAGCGCCGGGGCCCGCGACTCGAAGCGCGCTGCGGACCTCTGGGTGCTGGCTCGGTCCGCTCCAGACCGCACAGCGCCGCACCGCGGGGGTCCTGGGAGGGCTGGCGGGCGAAAGTCCCACCCGCGTTGGGTACTCCGTGCTCCAGGCTTTCTGAGCAGCCCGGGCTGGGCGGGGCGAGGGGCGGGGCGGGTGAGTGGGCGGGGCGGAGGCCAGAAGCCCCGCCCCTCAGCCCCGCCAGCGCCCTCCCACTGCCATCCCCCGCAGTTACGTAAGTGTACCCAATTAGCTGGAAAGAGCTGATCAGCGAAGGCTCATCTCTAAATTATTTATACGTATTTTAATATGTTTACATCATACAGAAATGCACAATACATTGTGGGGAAATTAGAAAATTCAGAGCAGCCCCTCTCAGGAATCCGGCACTTCCGAGCCAAGCACCTGGTCACTTATTAGTATGCCTCCTTTACGTTAAAAAATTCAAAATACAATTTCAATCGTAATTCTAAACAGTTAGAAATAGCCAGGAGAGTGGGAGACAGAGTTACACGCTGACTCCATAAAAAGCTTGTCGTCTCGTGGCAAGAGGCGTGACAAGCAAAGTCGGGAGATGGTCGCTGGGCCTGGACACGGGCGGAGGGGCACCTGCTCTGCCGGAAGCGCTTAAAATGGACCAACAGAAAGCCCGACAAAAGTGGACCAAGGATCTACATGGACGATTCTGAAGGAACTGAAGCTGAAGGCATATATTTTCAAGCATATACGTGGAATTCCTCCGGTTCCCCAGTAGGCAGGGAATGCAAACTAAAATCACAGGGTCATACGCCTTCCCGCCCGGCGGAGTGGCCGCCCTCACAGCGCACTGTGGCATTGGCCGTGGACGGAAAGCCGAAAGGCCGTGCTTGGAGGCCGAAGGGCAACATGTCACAGAGCCTTGGGGAGGTCATCTGGCTGGCAGCATCTATTAGGATAGATCTTTGTACCGTCGATTCCACTGCTGGGAATTCATCCACAGAAACAGAAGCACTGACCCCTATGGACGCGCAAGGTGATGTACCCCCCTTGCCCTGAGTCAGTGAGGATGAGGCTGCAGCCTGGGGTGCCGCCGGACTTTCACAGGGTGATGCTAGTTCCCTGAGGCGATGGCAGGGATTCTCACCAGGTGACAATCAGCGTGAAAAGTGAGAAGCAGGTACATGCAAATATGATGGATTCATTTTGTAAAAGAGTGACCCCCCCTCCAAGCCCCTGTATGCATGTGTCAATGTGCGTGCGTGTGTGGTATGTACTTACACACGGGTTTACGGAGAAAACAATGAAACAAAGCCAGCGAGGCAGTGAACGTGGGCCACCTGGTGGGGGGTGTTGTGGGAGTAGGGGGGGCACCCGAAGTAAAGGCAGTGCCCACAAAAGGGCCTGTTCCTGTGCACCAACACCTGTGCATTGGCACGCGTGGGAGGCACCATGGCCTGGTCACTCGAGGGCCCGTGGGGGCTAGCAGGCGTGGCGAGATTCAAGGTGACCGGCGTTTTCCTCTCTAGGGCTGCCTGCATTGTCTGCATGGTTTACAACGAGCATGCATTATTCATAGACCCAGAAATAGCCCACAGAAAGCTGCTTTTACGGAAAGGTATCCGAGGAGAGGCAAAAAGCATGCCCTGGCGCAGGGACCTCGACCCTGACAAGGCCGGACGCCCCCTGTACTGACGGGGACACGGTGACGGAGAACATGGGCGCTCTGCCCGCCTCACCCCGCTCCTGGTGGCTCAACCTGACGCTGGGGGAGAAGCCCATGGGCCCCCTGTGCCCCGTGCCAGAGCCTCGGTCTGTGGCCTTCGTGTCCCCCGGTGTCTGCTTGGACAACGTTTCATTCTGAGACAATGTGTAGAGTCACATGCCGCCGTACGAGACAGTACAGAGAGACCGACCCAGTACACCCTTCGCCCAGACTCCCCCGTGGTGCCGTCTCCCGAGACGGGAGGGCGATAGGGCGACAGGACGAAGCAGGTAAATCAGCTTGGACACAGTCCACCCAGCTGACTCAGATCTCCCTGCCTTCACGTGAGCTCGCGTGTGTGTGCATGTGTGTGTGTGTTCAGTTCTGTGTAATTTTACCAAGTGGGGATTCATGTGCCCCCCTCCACGGTCAAGATGCAGGGCAGTTCCAAACCAGGAACCTTCCTGCTGACGCTTTATAGCTGCAGCCGCCTCCCCGCCCCCGCCCCGCCCCCCACCTACTGGCAACCACTAATCAGTTCTCCGTTTCACCAATCTGTCACTTCGATAAGGTGACGTCCGTGGGGCCGGGCAGCTCAGCGTCACGCAGCCCAGGTCTCGTCTTCGTCCTCTTGGGCTTGAAAGGGGACTGACTGGTGGAGGGCGTGGCCTCAGGGTCACAGAGACCCGGCTGGGGTTTCCAGATCCTTTTCATCAGCGTCCCTGGGACTCCCCAGGTCTTGGTTGTCCCCTCTGGAAATGGGTCTCACAGAGCCCCCTCTGCAGGGACAGAAAGAGGCAAGCTCTTCTGCTCTGGATACACGTGGTGCTCACCACCTGGGCACAGTGAGCAGCCCCGGCTCAGTCTGAGGTGCCCCACGGTCATGATCGAGGAGGTCTGTCTTGAAAAAGTCCAGCCATTGTTACTATAATGAGAACGGTTTGCACGACACCAATGTAACCTGGCAGCCAAGGAGCGTGGGCTGGAATGCACACGTGTGAACAATGACGACTTCACTGCACTAGTCAGTGGGGGCGGTAGATGCCACGGAGTGAGCATGTGTGCTGTGTGGCCGTCACCTTCAAAATGACTGAGCGAGTAGAGCAATGAGTCTGCATCCAATTTTGTGTTAAGCCTGAACATTCCTCTGCAGGAACTATTTGGATGGTTCAGAAGGCCTCAGCTGTGGGCCGCTGGTGATCGTCATAACAATGCGCCCACTCATGCACCACGTTTTATGCGTTTTTTGGGTGAAACATCAAATCACTCAGGTGACTCAGCCCCCCTAGAGCCCAAATTTGGTGCCCTGCAACTTCCAGCTTTTCCCAGAATTAAAACCACCTTTGAAAGGGAAGAGATTTCAGACCATCAAGAAGATTCAGGGAGATACGGTGGGGCAGCTGATGGCGACTGGGAGAACTGTGTGAGATCCCAGAGTGCTTACTTTAAAGGGGACTGAGGTGTCATTGTCCTATGTGCAATGTTTCTTGTACCTTCTTCAGTAAATGTCTCTATTTTTCCTATCACATGGCTGCATACTTTGTGGACCGACCTCGTGGTATTTCGATAGCCTCACCGGCCCGTGAGGTAGGTGCTGCTATCCCCATTACTCAGATGAGGGAACTGAGGCTCAAGATGACATAGGAGGCCAACAGTGGGGCAGAATCCACATTCCAGACTGTCTGGCGGGAGTGGGGGTGGCATCATTTCTAGTTGACAGGGAGGCGATGGAGAGGTGTCACAGGGACACAGCCAACTTGTGGCCGAGCCAAGGACCAAGGCCAGCACTCCCCATTCCTTGCCCAGCACTGGTTTTCCGTGCCCCTCACCTGGGGAGGGGGACACCTGGGGCTGTCCCTTTGCAGCAGGGCGGGAGCTGAGTCCCCTTCTGCTATAGTAGGAGATGGCTATGCGGCTCATCCACCTGTGACCTGGGGAAAATTACTGAACCTTTCCATTCCTCAGTTTCTAAGGACATGGGCAAAGGATCGTGGTTTCTAAGGATCAAAATGAGTTAATGTACGTGAGGCTCAGCATAGTACCTGGAACCCAGTAAGTGCTCAATAACTGTCAGTTAATGATGTAATCACTCCCGTACCCCCAGGGCCAGGCTGCTGGGGGTTGAGTCCTGCTTGCACTGGCTGTGTGATCTTTGGCAAATGACCCAACCGCGACCTGCCAAGGGCTGTTGTGCAGACTGAGTAGCTGATCCTCACGGAGCACCGGGCTTGGGGGCCTGCTCAGAGCCAGCCCCACCATTGTTTGCTCTTGTTACTACTGCTGCTCGCCCCCACCCCCCATCACCCCAGCCCAGGACAGCTCACCACACAGAAAGCAAGTCTTATCCCTCGGATCGTTTTCAACCACCCGGTTAAGGGGGGGGGAGGATGTGCCACCTAGAGGGTCCTGACCTGTCCTGGTGGGACCGTGGCTGAAACTGCCCCGGATCTGGCCCTCGACCTGCCTCTCCCCTCCACTTCCCATCGGCCTCCATGCTCTTGCAGGAGTCTGCCCCCACTGCAGCCGTGCCCGCCCTCTTCCAAATGCCCTCATCACCAGCAGTCCCCTCTTAAATGTGTGTGTCCTCTAGGGGGCAGCAGGCCAGACACCCGTGTCATGGTCTTCATCCTTCCATGCTGTTCCCTGTGCTTCCTCCCTCCTTGTTTAAACTCAGTTTGAGTGTTCCCTCCTCCAGGAAGCCCCTCTGATTCATTGAGGCGTCTCTAGGAGCTCCTTCCCCTGCCCTCCCACCGCCCTGGGCTCCCCCGTCACAGGGATCCGCGAGCTCTTCTGTCTCTCCCACCGCCCACGAGCTCTTGACGACAGACACTGGCTGTTTGCGTGCCATGTCCCTGGTGCCTGGGCAGATGCCCCGCCGTGTGTGAGTGGGTTAGGTTGTATCGGTTTGCTCGGGCTGCCGTAACAAGTGCTGCGGCTGGGGCAGCCCAGAAACTCATTGTATCACACCTCTGGAGGCCAGAAGTCCACGGTCAGGGTTGGGGCAGGGCTGGTTCCTTCTGAGGCCCCTCTCCTTGGTGCGTCTGTTCCCTGTGTCCCCATACAGTCGTCCCTCTGTGCCTGTGTCCCGTCACTTTTCCTTATAAGGACACCACTCAGGTTGGATCAGGACCCACCCCGATGGCTTCACGTATTTAAAGACCTGATGACCAAGTACAGTCACATTCTGAGGTCCTAAGGGTTAGGACTTCGACATATGGATTTTGAGGGGACATAGTTAGCCCGTAACACCCGCTGTCTTTCCCTCTGACTTCCTGTTACCACACTTCCTCTCATACCAGAGGGTGCTGAGGTGGCCGAGGGCATTAGGGGAAGCAGTGGAAGGAAGCTGGGTCAGCCACGCCTTCATCTGAGTTTCATGGGCTGTGTTTATATGGCTCCCAGCCCACCTGCGAAGGTCAAGCTCCCACTCCCCGGGTAGGTATAATGGCTTCCACGATTGCCCTCCCCCATGCTGTGCCCACCCAGGGTTGCAGGGTCAGAACGTGTGTTAGGGGGCCTGGCACCAGAGTCTCTGGGTGGAGGAGGAGACGCCAGGTGTACCAGGTGATTCTTCCAACAGGGAGACCTGGACTTGCAAACCTTCCGAGTCACCAGGCGAGCTGGGAATCCCCTAGTCCAGGACCGCTCAGCCCGAGTGGGAATCACCGGGGCACTCAGCAAAATCCCAATTCCTGGGCCCTGCTACTCAGAGGCCCCACCTCAGTGGGGCGCAGAGGGGCCCAGGCACCTGCCCTTTTCTGGTGCTCCCCACCCGCCTGCGGGGGGCACCAAGGCGTAGGGGGCGCTGGTTGCATCATCCCCAGGTGTGAGTGCGCACCATTCCCTTGATTGTGAATGTTCGCACAGTTACAATGAGGAAACTGGACAAAGTAATTCTTCTAGATCTCAGTGTTCACTTAGGAAGGAATGAGAGAGGTTCTCCCAAATTGGACAGCAATGAGCATGAGAACTGACTGGATTATGAGGCTGAAAGAAAGTGTTCTAACCGACAGGGGAAAAATTTCACTGTTGGGGGAGGGCCCCGAATTTTCTATTTTCTCCACAAGAAAAAATATTATGGAATCACTGTCCTATGAAGAGACGATCCAAAAGAGTGAGAAAGCAACAACAACAACAACAAAATGTAAAGAAAGATTTTTCAAGGTGGATGTCAGGCAGTTAATTTTAAAAATTATGATTTCTCTGGATTTTGTAAAGTTTGTGATATCTGTCAACTTCCAACATTAAAAAACCCTGTTTTTATTATTCTAAATAAATATTCACTTTTATACCTAATTCTGTATTTGTAAATTTTCCTTAACTTTTTTTTTTCTTAGAGAGGGCCTCTACCTTGCAGAAGCTTTAGGTCCTACGGAACCTTGATGAAACCTTGATGAAACCTTGTCCACCACCGCTCCTTGCCTGTCTCATATCCACCCTCCCCTCCTCATCGGTGGAACCCCGGTTTTGTTTCGGGCGATAAGGTGCCATCCTTAATTTTTAAAAAATCCATGAAGCAGAGGTGGCCATGTGAGCTCCTTTGGCCCATGAACCCGGAGCGGAGTGATGTGTCCCTTCTGACAGGAAGCTTTAAAGCCAGTACAGCTTGCCCCCTTTTCTTCCTACTACCAGGACGACGGTAGGTACTCAGCTGAGACAAGCCAGAGTACGGAGAGCCTTCTGATGGAGGGATGGGATGGTGTTGCATGAGCAAGAAAGACGGAGTGGGATTTGAGTTTGTTATTGGGTCTTCTTGTAGTTTATCCTGACCAGTACATTCTAAATACGTCAACCTGACAGTGGTCCCGGGGGGCCACCCTACCGGGTGAGACAGCCTCAGGATAAACAGCACTATCGCCATGGCCTAGGAGACGCGCCGGCCTCTGCCCCCGCCCCATCCCCCTCGTTGGCCACCCTCCCTTTCACCTCGCTCTGGCCCAGAGACATCGCTCTTTTTAAGATCCTCAACGATGCCACGTTTCCCTCCAAGTGTTTAGTTACGCTCAGGAGAAGGCCTCGTGTGGACGCTCTGCCTGCTCCTCACTTTGCGGCAAGGTGGTCCCCAGGAGCGCAGCGGCTCCTCTCCACCGTTCCCTGGTCTATCCCTAAGATCCTCGTGGCTGCCTGGCTCCTAGAAGGGGCGCAGTGAAGATCTGTGGGACGAGACTGAATGAGTGAGTCTTTGCCTAGCTCACAGCCGCTCTTCCTTCAGGCCGGCCCCCGGTGGGCACCGTATCGTTCATTCCACCACCGTTTGGTGATACGGCTTTGCCCAGTGGTGACGGTCACGGTCCCAGGAGTAAGATTCCCAGCTCCGCCACTTGTTAGCTGTGGCACCTTCGACATTTTCCTCTAACCTGTGATCCTCCGATTTCTGTACGAAGGGGAAAATATAGCACTCGCTGTCGTCGCTGTATCTCCCTCGGGCACCAATTGCGTAGGATGGTCAGCCTCAGGTTTTAGGTACCAACCCCCAACAGAACAAAACAAAATTGGATGTGAACCTTCTGAGGGTAGGGGCAGACTTCCGGGGCCGTTAGCTCTCACTGGCGCCTCGAAGCTCCTCCCACAGACAGCTTCTACCCAAAGGGCACCCGGACCTGGCGCGGAATGGGGCGCTCATCCAAGGGACCCCAGCCACTCCCCGGCGCGGGCTGCCCGGCCCAGTGCGCACGCTCAGACCAGCCAGCGCCTCCTCTGCCCTAGCGCTACCGCTCTCAGCAGAGGCTCTGGGCGGGGGCGGGGCGAGGCGAGCACCTCGCCCTCCTCTCTGACTGACAGGAGGACGGACCAATCGCAGAGGCGCCTCGGGGCAGGGGCGTGGCCTCACTGGGAGCCCGGCGCCGGGCGGCCGCCGGAGCTGCACCCGGAGTGTGCGGCACGCGCCGGCCGGCTGCCGGGAGCACTGTCACCCGCGCCGCTGCAGCTGGACCCCCGCCGAGCGGCGCGCGCATCAGGCCGTCTTCACCTTTTGCTTCTTACGTGTTTTTTTTTTACGCATCCTTTTTCTTTTCCGTTTTGTTCTTTATAAGGCGGGGGCGACGGCAGCGTAATCTCGGGGCAGGGAGGTGGCGGCCGGAGGATGCGGCGCGGGGCTGCGCCCGCTGCGCCCGCTGCTGCCGCCCGGCTCGGGCCCGAGCGCCGAGCAGGTAGGTACAGGTACGCCGGGGGGAGGGAGGCGCGCGCTGTCCGAGGGGACCCGCGGACCTGGCGGCAAGGGACGCGGTGACCGGTGCCGCCCCACCCCATCGTCCACCTCCTCCTCCAGCCTTCGCGCCCCCTCCTGAGCCCCCTGCCACTTTCGCTTCTCTTTTCGGTGGGCCCCCACCCTTTCGTTTCCATCCCCCACTCCTCTCCACATCTCCCCGCAGCATCTTGCAGCCGGAGGCTTCCGGGTCGCCTGTCTCCCTGCGTCCCTCCCTGCCCTGCCCCAGCCCCTCTTTCTTCCTCGCGCCAACCCCATTTCCGTACGTCTCCCATTCCGCCCCCGAACTAAGGAGGGGGAGGGGGATCCGCCAAGTGCCTCCCGGGAGTGGCTAGGGGGGCGTGACCGGCCTCTACCCTCAGTGTCCTACCGGCCAGGTAGGTCAGGGTCCCCGGATCCCGGCCGAGGTAGCACAGAGGATGGAGCCTGGGACCGTGCAGCGGCAGCTGGGGCCCGGGAGGGCGAGGCTGCCCTGCCTGCACCCCCCATCCCACGCACGGCACACGCTGCCGCAGCTCCTGCCACGCACACCCCCGCGCTGCTCCGCCCACGTGGGCGCCGGGGAGGAGGCTGGAGAGATGGGAAGAAAGGCTGGTACCCACCCTCCTGCCTGGCTGGCGCGCCCTGGGCGCACCAGGCCTCCGGAGATGGCGTATGGGAACTGGCTTCAGCGGGGCCGGGCGCCTTGCCGGGCACCCTGCGTTCGCGCGAGCGGCCTCTCGGGCCTGTGTGAGTGCGCCACGCCCTCGACTCCAGCTCCTCTCTCCCTCTCTCCATCTTTCCGGCTCTCCACCCTCTTTGCTGCGGGCTCCTGAGGATGCATCCGGCCTGGTCATCCCTGACAGAGGCCAATTGCCAGGCTTAGTCTTTCGCCTTAGAAGCACCCCCCTCCCCCGCCCACCTCCCCTGCCCTTCTCCTGCCTGCTTGGCCGGTCTGGGCTCTCCGCCAGCGTCTGCCCGGCTCCTTAAGCTCTGGAGATACTGTGCTGTATCGAACCGCCGGGTCGCCTCCACCATCCCCAGCCCTCCCGTGTGCACTCCCAGGCGCTCTGTCCTTGGGCCTTTGCTCGTGCTGTTCCCTCTCTGGGAACGCCCTTCCTTCACCCGGCTGACTCGGTCTGGACCAAGGTCAAGGAGAGCCCTTTGCCCCTCCTGAGCTTCCCTGTGCGGCAGAGCTGGACGCACTACTGTCCCCTCTGATGGCCTCCCTGAGCTTCCGCCTCCCCGACCATTTTAGGACGTTGGGGAGGGCAGGGACAACCTCCGCCTGTCACACAGGGCGCCGCCCACAGTAAATACAGGGCCTTGGTCGGGGGTCGGGGGAGTGGGGGTTCACCCCTAGCTCATCATGAGGCGGATGGATGAGAAGGGGAAGGTTTGGGGATGGGGTGGGCGCTCGGGCCAGCGTGGGCGTTGTCCGTTCCGTGGAAACCTGCTGAAACCTGCTGCCCCGAGGGAGGTCTCGGGGCAACTCCGTGGAGGCGTCCGGACGATCTCGAAGTTCTTGTTGTTGCCGAGACTCGTGCACGTGGTCTGCCGTGCTGGACGTCTCTGCTCCGAGTCCGGGGCAGCTCTCACCTTCCAGCTTCTCCCGCCCAGGTGCCCCTCGTGTGGGCCCAACACATGTGATCATTGCCGTTTCCCTGCTCCACAAACCGTCCGAGGCACCCCCTGCTCCCCTGCACCCGCACCGTCTCAGCCGCCATTGCCTGTATGGGGAACTCCTGTTCCTACGATGGACCCCAGCTCCCACATTACTTCTTTGGGGTGTCCCTGGCTCTGCCGAACAGACCGTGTGGCCCTCTGATCTGTGCTCTCTGAGCACTTTATTCCCACGCACAGGATACTATTCGCGTCCTTTCGCTTTAAGCAGGCCTTGTCCCCTGGGTGCTGGGGGCATAGTAGGTCTGAGAGGCGGCTGGCTTTGCAGGGGGCTCCATCTTCCTGGAGGCAGTCCCACGGGCTCCACTCTGCCCGTGCCTTCAGAGATGTGCACAGAGAGGGGGAGAGTGTGGGGGGCTGCCCTGGGTCTGCTGGGGGTGAGGGGGGAGAAGGTAGACGCTTGTTGGAGCCCCCCCTTCCTGGTCTTAGAAGTTGTTTCTTCTCATTCTGAGCCAGCAGCCGTCAGCTCTGCGTGCGGTGGCTGTTCGTTTAACTCCTGGGGCTGGGAAGCTGCCGCTGCCCGCTCTGGAGCCAGCTGCCGGGGCTCCCCTTCGGGCCTCGCCCCTCATGCAGCTGAGACTGGGCAGGCGCCTCCCTCCTGGGCCTGCTACCGAGCATGGGGTGCCTCCCTGGGGAAGGTCGGGGATGACCTCGGTGTGTCCTGGACCTTAGTCAACCCCCCCCCCCCCCCGTGGTTGTCAGGTCAACCTGTAGGGCTTTGGAATATGGACTCACCTGTGTCCCGTTCCTTGTGGCCATGTGACCTGGGGCAAGAAGGTCAACCTCCCCGAGCCTCTGTCTCCTGTACAGATGAGGATGGTGTACGTCTTCAGCGGGGCGGTGCTCTGGGCACAGGAGGCACTTAGTCAGTGGTGATGACGATGATGAGGGAGTGTGTGATAAGTGATTTGAAATGACTCCCTTAGCTTTTCCACAAACACCCTGGTGAATGTTCCCAGCTAACATCAGCGAGTGAAGTCTTCAAGCAGTGGCGATGAACAGGAAGGGCGCGGGGTGGGGGCGCGTGGCCTCGCGTGGGTTGTGCAGACTGGTGTGCAGACTGGAGAAGGTGCTGAGCTGTCTGTGAGAACCCCAAACCCAGAATCCACGTACGCCACCTCCCTGGTCCCGAGGCAGGTCCTTGGATGCCTTTCATCTGGACTTCTTTCCTGCTCGGTGTTTGGGCGAGGTAGCTGCGGTCACTTCCACCCAGCTCCTAGGAAAACTCTTAATGGGACTCCCGATCCTAAGCAGCGGCCCCCGAGCCATGAAGGAACAGGGCGGGGTCAGAGCCGCTGCAGTGAGGGCCAGCTCAGGTGACCTGGGGCAAGTCACTTCACAGCGCCCAGTTCCTTTTCCTCTGGCGTTTAGGCAGGGAAAGTGGCTATTGTTGCTCCAACCCCCACTTTTGCTGTGAGTGGTCTCATTGAAGCTGCACAGCACTGCTCCGGGGTGAGGATTACGTGGGCACCTGACAAGCCAGGGCTGTGTGTGGCCGCGGGGGTGGGGCTGGAAGTCAGTGGTCGCTGAGCCTTGCTCCACAGCTCAGGTGTGGCGCCGAGAGCAGGCCGAGCCCTGCAGGGGAGGGTGACCCTCCTGTGGGAGGGCAGGTGTGTGAAGTCAGAGAGAGGCGCCTGCTACCTCTGAGCCAGTGCTGGCAGCCAGGGGTGTTGTGTCATCGAAGCTCAGAAAGGAGTGTGGGGCTGGCCAGCAGGGGGACCTCAGCATTGTCACTCTAGCCCTGCGTGCTTTCAGGCAATGTTTTCCTTGCTCCGGCCTTTCTAAGGCCAGCCGGCCCGCCCAGGGACTATATTTGGGCCAGTGGGGAGGGGGCCTGGGGTGGCGGGGGGTGGGCTCACTCTGTGACGGGTGGGGCAGAGGAGCCCCGCCTGGAGGGGTGGGAAGGCAGGCATGCTTGGGGGTGGGCAGGGAGGTGACTGGCTAGCTTGCTGGTTCAGAATCGCCCGGAAAAAGCAGCCCGGACAGCCTGGTGGTAAAGCACCGGGCTGCTCAGTGAGTGGGGGCCAGCTCTCCAGCAGGGACAGGGGCTCGGTGCTTGCCTTTGGTGTTCGTGTTTATTTTCAGAAGTGTAACAAGAAGTATGGTACCTTTCATTGGTTGTGAAGCGAGATAAATGACATGTTTAATTATAATAGTAAGCATTTGCCAAGCACTTACCGAGTGCCGGGGTGCATGCCAGGGGTTGGCAAGGCATGACCCTTCAGCCTGCTGCATGTTTGTAAATAAAGCTTTATTGACACACAGCCACGTCCATTTGCGCGTCTGTTGTTTGTGGCTGCTTTGCGCTGTGTTGGCAGACTTGGCCCTTGTGGCAGACACCTGTAAAGCCAGAAACATTTACAGAAGGAATCCCCCCCCACCCCCTGTCTGTTGTCCCTGATTTGAGTCCCTTCAGTCCGGGACACGAGCCCAAGAGGAGATGGCTGCGTTCCCCACTGTACATCTGGGCACAGAGAGGCCCTCAGGTCTGTCCAGGGTCACTGAGCTGCTCAGTGGGGAGCAGGGATTTGAACCCAGGCGGCCCATGTTGTTGTTATTTTTTTCTTGGGGATGGGGGAAGAGGTTTATATTTTTATTAGCTTCTAGTGGAATCTTACCATGTTCGGAGAACGTGGTCTGTGTGATGTCTATTCTAAACAATCTGTGGGTGATGCCTCGTGGCCCGGATCGTGTCCTTGTTTTGAACGATCCCTGTGTCACACACGTTTGCTGTTTAATCGTGCGGCTCACACGTCTCCCACGCTGAAGTGTCCAGTTCGGTGGCATTTGGTGTGTCCGCACCATTGCACGGCCATTGCCACCTCCATTTCCAGAACTTTTCTGTCACCCTGTCACCCGAACTGGCAGCTCACGTCGGTGACCATGACCCCGTGCTGCCTGGAGGGGGCGTTGCCGAAGGAAGCGAGTGTCGGTGGCCATGTCTAAGGCAGCACGGGGGGCAGCACAGGGGGGCTCCGTGGCAGCCTTGGGTTTGAATGCTGGCTCTGCGAGCTACCAGCTTGCTCCTGGCTCAAGCGTCTGCACCCTCCCCAGCTCACTGTCTTCTCCGTAACATGGGGTGAGCCCCGGCGCCCCCTGCAGGCCATGTGGGGTGAGGCTGAAATCAAGAACAGAGGTGAAGGCCCAGCCCCCTGCAGTGGGCGGGAGCTAGGATGCGCTTCCCTCCGGCAGCCACACCCTAATCGGGCATTAAGTCTATCTGTCCTCTCCCTGTGGCCCTTGGTGTCCCCTTTGTCCTTTCCAGGGCCTGGAAGCATCCTCAGGACCCACCATGCTTCCTGAAACCCCGGACTGGACCCGGGAGGACCCAGATGCTGTGTGGATGCCGGCCTCCTGCTGTCCTCTCCCCTGTGACCTGGACTTGCCCGAAGGGCCACTTTCGGGGATGAAAGAAGGTTCTGTGTGTGGCCAGCCCAGGACTGCCAAGGGCTGCCTATTGTGGCGGTAATGGCCTTGTGTGTGCCCGGTCAGGGGACGTGCTGGCTGCGCCCGCTGGAGCCGTGCCTCTGCCTTGGCTGCGCTCTGATTTGGAAGTCCCAGACTGGCCCCTGGGCTGGGGGCTGGGGCTGGGGGCCGGGGGTGGGGCACACCCCCGAGGGCGTCCGGCTTCCTCTGGAGGACAGGCGCCAGGAGTGGAGGAGCAGAGTGGCCTGGTAAAGTAGCCTTTCGAGTCTTTGAAACTCGGAACCTCTGTCCTCTCTCGCCCCCCGCCCCACGTGTCCCGCTGCCCCTGGAGGCGGGTCCCTCCTCTCCGCTCACGGGGACACAGGGCTTCACTTAACAGGATGGCGGCCTGCCTCTTCCGTTGAAATCAGTCTTTTTCTTTCTCCTCCTTCCTTTTTTTTTTTTTTTTTCAAACGGAGGTGAAATTCACACAACATAAGATTAACTTCTCTGAAGTGTGCCCTCCGGTGGCACTGACCACGTTCATCATGTCGTGCAACCACCACCTCTGTCTAGCTCTTTTCTCTGCCCCAAAGGAAACCTCACACCCTCTGGGCCGGCGCTCCGCACCCCCCACCCTTCCCCACGGCCCCTGGGAACCGCGACCTGCCGTCTGTTCCTGGTTTCTCTGTCTGGGACATTTCATGCAGGTGCGATGATCTGCACCTGGCTCCTTTCACTGAGTGTGATGTCCTCACGGTTCACCCGCATCGTAGCCTGTGTTCGTACTCTAGTGCTTTGGGGGCTGAATACTATTCCAGTGTATGGACGCACTACATTTTATGGTCTTCTGGTGGGTATTTGGTTTGCTTCCACCTTCTGGCTAGTATGACTAGTGTTTGAAGCAAGACTCCGAGAGTTAAAAAGCCTTCTGCCCAGGACCTTGGCTGCCCGGGTTTGCTCTTCTAGTGCTTCCACTGCCCCTCCTCCCCACCCTCCACTCCCCGGTGCCTCGGTTCAGCCACTCGTCAGACGGCGAGGAAGCGCGCTCTGTGCCAGGCCCTGCACCGGAGCTCCAGCCTCGCTTGTTCTTGACATCTGAAGAATGGTTTCCTGGCTTCTCATTTTGCAACCGACAGCGTGGGAGCGCCTTGAGGCCGGGGGGTGGCGTGGGGGCCAAGCGAGCGGCCTGGAGAGGCGGCTGGCACCGTGCTGGGAGGCTGGCTGCCTTGCCGTTGGTTCCTGGATCAGGCCGGATTCTCCTGCGTGGAGCGTTTGTGTTTGCTGCTGGCTGTCTGGCACCCGCGCGCCCTGCCCTGGCCAGAGTGGCATCTTCTCATCCTTCACGTCTCCGCCTCAGTCTCCCTCCTCCGAGAGCTCGTCCCCGCCTAGTCCCAGGCAGAAGCCGCCTCCCCACCCGCCGCTGTTATGCTCCTTTGGGCACTGCTTTCTCCCAAAATTACCACGATCTGAAGTGGGGTTGTCACCTTGTTTGCGATCAGTCCCCCGTCCCCAGAAGCTAGAGTGGCAGCGGTTTCCCAGCCCCACCGCGCTGGCACTGTGACCGGGAGCACATCACTCAGTCTTTCTGAGCTCCTTTCGTGCAGAGTGTCCTGTGTCCTGGGGCGGGTGTGAAGGTCAGGCGTAACCTGTGCAGACCGTCCAGAGCCACGTTGGGGTGCAGTGGGTGTTTGTCCCCTGGTGCTGCTGCTGGTGGCAGTTGTAGCCGTGGTCTTAAGGGTTGAGAATGAGTTCCCTAACTCGTACACTTGTGTGTCCAGAAGAAGCCAGGGGACCTCCTGGAGCCGAGTGTCCAAAAAAAGCAGCCACACAGAGCTATTGAGCGCTGCAATGTGGCTTGTCTGAACTGCCCTGAGCTGGCGAGTGAAGAGCACATACTGGGTTTCAAAGACTTGGAGTGAAAAAGGGAGTAAACGAGCTCAGTAACAATTTTTTGAAAGATTTTATGTATTTATTTTTAGACAGAGAAGAAAGGAGGGAGAAAGAGAGGGAGAGAAACATAATGGGTGGTTGCCTCTCGTGAGCCCTTACTAGGTCCTGGCCCACAACCCAGGCGTGTGTCCTGGACTGGGAATCGAACCAGCAACCCTTTGGTTCTCAGGCTGGCACTCAGTCCACTGAGCCACACCTGCCAGGGCAGAGCTCAGTAGTAATTTTAACATTGATTGCAAGTTGAAGCGTTACTACTAGATTTATTAAGCTAAGTCAATGTTTTACTAAAATTAGTTTCACCTGCTTCTTTTAATTTTTTTTTAATGTGGCTTCTAGAAAGTTTAAAATCATTGTGGGGCTCTCACATTGCACTCCTTCGGGCAGTGCTGCTGTCCGCTGTAAGCTCTGGAGGGCAGGAGCTGGGCTCAGGGGGGTGGCGCTGCCTTCTGTGAATCGTGTGACTCCAGGCAGGTTAGTTAATGTTTTTTGTGTGTGTGTGCGAGTGCTTCAATTTCCTTGTCTCTAAACGGGGAGCTCAGTTTGATGACGACAATGACAGTGCACCTCTGAGGGCCTCCTGTGTGCCCCTGGAGGGAGCCAGGGCCCCATGAGGACCAGGCATGCCGAGTCCCCGCCCACTGGCGGCTCATCCTTGGGTGGGGGGCGGGGAGGGGAGACCCACAGTCCTCACAAGTTTGATAAAACACAAACTGGGCCACCAAGACTGTGGCGGTTCCAGCAAGAGGTAAGGAGGCATGATGGAGAATCGTGCTGGTGAGGAGAGCTGGGTCTTGCTGACTGTAAACCGCCAGACATTTCTCCAGCAAAATGAGCTTTTGGGGAACAAAGGACTGCAATTCCGGACCCGCGGTGGGATGGCAAGCCCCGAACAAGTCCCGAGAAGAAGGGAGAGGAATGCGCTTTTCCAGAGGGAAGGGGGCAGCTGCTGGAAACAAAGAGCTCATTGGAGGAAAGCGGGAGTTGGAGGTGTGGTGGCTTCTCATTGGCTGAGAGGTTGCTGGGCAAGGAGAAGATCCTCCTTCTTCCTGCCCCTGTAGTAGAGTGGACGAACATCTTCCTGTTGTTGGAGGGTGGAGAGTGGGCTCTTCCTGTGTGGGGTCACGGGGGGTGAGTGGTAGGGTGTGAGGGCGCCCCCTGCAGGCTCCCCCAGCTTTAATTTGAACGCGGTTCCTGTTTATTCATCTTCAGTCTCTGGTTAGGAGCCCCAGTGCAGGCCTCCTGAGGAGAGCAGGGATGGACCTAGTCCATCCTGGCGCATAGTAGGCTTTTTCTACCTGGCAGTCACATGCTTCCTTTGGTACGGCTCAGGAGCGTTGGGCCACTCCCCTGTCACCTCCACTCTGCACACAGTGACTGCGCCAGGAGTGTGCTATTCTCTGGGTAATTTGCACCTGCACGTTCCTTTTCCACGGGTCCTGCACGCTTGACCTCTCTGAGCATCTTCCCACAGTGGGCGGGGCTGTCCCCCACCATCTCTGATTGGACAAGGGCAGCTGATTCTGCCGGCTCTGATTGGACGAGGGCCGCTGATTGTCAGGGCGTGGGAAGGCCACCTTGGCGTCCTGTGTGTCTCCTCTTCTCCGGATTCCGTCCCCACTGCTTTCTGTTAGGCCTGGGACGGCATCTGGCCTGAGTCCCCGATCCAGCCGGGAGCCACGAGGGAGACCAGCACTTCACCCTGAGCTCTGGCGTCCTGCCCGGGTCCCAGGGTGCCTGTGCTCCATGCGGAGAGGTCCCGGGGAGGGCCTTTTCCATCCCTGCGGGGGTCGGCTGACGAGGTCCTCCTGTTTCCACGCCCACTCCTGCTTGCAAGCGCCTGCTGTTATTACCATAGGACCCCCCCCCCCCAACGGGTGTTCACAGAAGGTCATTTTTGTTGTTGTTGTTAAATTGGCCTCATTTCCCCCTTCCTCCCAAGCTGAGCCTCGGCATGGGCTTTGGAAGACACTCCTTCTTTTTGGAAGTCAAAGGGCTGCTTCCGTGGGCCGGGGCAGCCGGGGGTGTGAGCCCGTCACGCCCGCTGGTACTTGGGCTCCTCTAGCAGCCTAGGAGCCTTCCCGGGTCAGGGCCGGACAGGGTTCTGTTTGCCGGCCAGGCGTCTGATTTGAACGAGGGCGGGGACCGTGCCTAACCTGCTGACACCGCTGGGCAAACGGGCGCTTCACCGACTCGTCTCTCTTCCCTGGAAGTGTGCCCGGCACCCAGGACCTGGCGTTCTGGGTCCCCCCGTCTTTGTATAGGGATGGGCCAAAACGAATGGGAGACCCTTGGGACCAAATACACAACCCAGCCCCGTTGCCGATAGGTTATCGGCCATTGGGAGTGCTGACGCCAGGAGGTGTTGTGGGGGGGTGGGGCGTGCTGGGTGCCCAGCCTCAGGTGGTCACAGCGCAGACTGTGGTTTGGGATTTCATGGCTCACAAGCTTCTGGACTGTAGCTTCCCTTCACGTTTGTTGATGAGTAGTAGGTTAACTAATGCGGGTCGGGGGTGAGTTAATCACTCTCGGGTGAGGGTTTGGGCTGGTGCGTTTAGGGCGGTGCTTTCTGTCTTCATCGCAGCAGGTGCAGACGGTCCACAAGGAAATATGAGACTTAAACAACACGGCGAACCAACTACACCCAACGGGCATCTGTAGAATGCTCCACCAAGAACATCCGAATGCACACTCTTTCTTTTTTTTTGAAATTTTGAGGTATAATTGACATATTAGCTTCAGGTATACAGACAGCATGGTGATTTGATCTTTGTTTATGTTGTGAAATGATCGCCATGGTAAGTCTGGTTAACATCCATCGCCACGCATACTGGCAAATTTTTTTTCTTGCAGTGAGAGCTTTTATGATCTACTGTGTTAGCAGCTTTCACATATGCAGACTGCACTATTAACTGTGACTCAGGTATTCAGGTATACCCGGACTCAGGTATTCTATAACTGGGAGTTTGTGCCTTTAGGCTCGTTTGCCCGCTTTGCCCACCCCGTCTCCTCCCCGACCTCTGGCAGCCACCAGTTTTTTCTCTGTATCTATAAGCTTGTTTTTTCCCCCCACATATATGTGACAGCATATGGTATTTGGTCTTTCTCTGTCTGTCTTCCTGACATATTAACTTAGCACAATGCCTGTAAGATCCATCCGTGTTGTTGGGAATGACAAGATTTCATCCTTTTTATGGCTGAGTCCTATTCCATTGTACATGCTGCCACTTCTTTATCAGTGTGTGCACAGTGCACGCTGAGGTTGTTTCTGTGTCACAGCTATTGTGAGTAACGGTGTAGTGGACGTGGGGCTGTGTTTGTCTTTTTGAGTTAGTGTTTTCACTTTCTTTGGATAAATACCCAGAGATGGAGTCACTGCATCATACGGTGGCTCTATGTTTTAGTTTTGGAGCTATCTCCACACTGTTCCCACAGTGGCTGCACCAGTCTGCATTCCCACCAACGGTGCGTGGGGGTCCCCTTTTCTCCACAGCCTCACCAAGAAGATGGATTCTTCTCAAGTGCGCAGGGGTCTTTCTCCAGGATAGACCGTATGCTTGGCCATAAAATGACCTCAGTGCATTCAAGAGAATCGAAATAATACAAAGTCCATTTCCCAACCACAGTGCAGTGAAATCAGAAACCAACACCAGCAAACGCAGGGCCCAGCCCGCAGTTGATGCTAAGTTCTGCCTTGTTGGCCTGACGTCCCAGCCCACACGCTTCCTCCCCGCGCATCTCGTCCTCCATCACTCACAGCCACGCCTTCCTGTCCCTGCTGGACTGGACGCCCGGCTTCCCACTGTTTCTGGCCTCCGAGCCTTCGCTCCCGCTGCCCACTTTGGAGAGCCCATTCCCCTGCCCTCCCCGCCCCTCCTGGTCTCAGGTCTGCATCCTGCCTGTCCTGGGGGCTCACCAGGGGGGTTAAATTTTGGTGTGGTGCTTATTTGAATTTGCATGCTATTTGCATAGCTTATTACACCTAAACAAATGAGAATCAAACATTGTGTTGCCTAGACTCCAAGTCCTGTCCTCCCCCCCGACAAACTCCTTCCTGGAGCCCTGCTCTGCACGGCACGTGGTCTGAACACAGGTCCGTCACCGTGTCCCATGCCCTGAGGGGTTGGAGGTTCTGTTCTGTTTGGGCAGCGACCACCACCCCTTCACAGACGCCCGTGTCTGTGTTGTCATCCTCTGGCTGTGAGCGCAAGACCACCTGCCGCCAGCTCCGTCCCTGGGGAGCGCTGGCGTCCCGACTTGCAGAGGGCCAGCCGCTCCCTGCGCGCTCCCCAGGTGGGGGGACAGAGAGAGCCAGCTGTCCTGCGTCTCTTCCTGGGAGGGCTCTGGTCCCGTCAGGAGGGCTCCCCGGGATGATCGAATCCACCCCCCAATACCTCATTCCCAAATGCTGTGCTTTGGGGGTTGGGGTTCCAATCTGTGAATTTGGGGGGGACACAAAATCCAAGGTTACTTGGTCTGTAACACCAGCCCCCACCTTATGCAATGGTCTGCCTGCCCTGAACTTGCCGAGACCCCTCTGTTCGTCCCTCCCGTCTCTGCACATCTGCACTCCTCAGCACTCCCCTCCCCCCAGGCCCCCACGTCCGTCGCAGCCCTGGCCACTCTGCGAGGCTCTTGTTTGTGGCCTTTCTCACTCGCCGGCCAGAGCTCAGGGCCTGGCAGGGCAGGCCCTGAGGGGGTCGCTGAACGAAGGAGGGAATACACGAGAGGGCTGGTGCTCTGCGGCTGCGCCCCCACCTCGATGCCATTCCACTGGGGGGGCTCCCTTGTCTGCAGGCCCACATCTCAGCACGGCCCACGCCCCTGCAGACGTCCTTCCCTCACTCTGCTCGGCCCTCGGTCTCCTGGTCACCGGCTGTGCTGTTACAACAGCCTGTTTGCCGGCCTGTCTCCCCAACTCACCTAGAACTCACCCAGGGGTGCAGGAGCCATCAGACACCGTCCTGGGCCAGGGTATTTCAGGGCTCAGCCAACGTCTGTGCCCATCAAGTTGGCCTTGACCGTCTTCCCCAGCCAGTAACCCGGCAGTGAGGAACCCGGTAGGAAGGTCATCTGGTCCGAGCACCCTGGTCCTGTAGCTAGTGTCCTCTGAGCCCCTGGTGTCTCCTTGCTTGTCTCGCCTCGTGCCACCCCCACCCCCCCAGTTCTGGAGCCACCTTCTGGAGAGAAGCCATCACACAAATGAGCTCCGAGTCCCCACCCCCCCAGCTCTGTGCACACGGCCGGCGCCCAGCGGGTGTCTGTCTCGGAGTGCCCCGGGCTGTTCAAGCCCCACGGCCTGGCGGGTGCAGGAAGGATGTGGAAGCCACAAGAGGAGTGGCCCTTCGCTTGAATGCCGTAACGGCTTATTCTCGGTGGCGTGAGTGTGCCACCCATTTCAGCAGAGGTGGGACAGAAATGACCTGATGGCCGGGGCCTCTTCTGGGGCCTCGTAGGGGGCCCTTCGAATCAATAAAGGGCCGGCAGGTAGCAGTTGGAAGAGCAGAGGCTTTGCCTGCAGGTGGGGGCTGGGGCTTTCCCTGCTCTCGGCTGAAATGTCGTCCCTGTGAGACCAGGAAAACAGCAGCTGACTCTCCAGGGCCTTGTGTGCACGGGACTGAGTGTGTAAGGACCCGGCGTCTCCCCCAGCTGTGCAGGTGCCTGGGGCCTGCTTGCCAGCAAGTGTAGTTATTCGGCCTTTGCTCGGATGAGGCGGTCGGTGCTTGGGTCACTCTGTGGCTCTGTCCTCACGCCCTAGCGTCGTGTCTGGCACCTGCACAGCAGATGAGAACGTGGACACTAGAGCCAGACCACCTGGGGACAGCTTGCCACCCCTGCTTGCCGGTTGGGTCACCTTGGCCGAGGTACTTCACCCCTTCCTGCTGGGACACTAGCATGGGCCTGAATGACACGTGTGTTATGGGACTGGGGCACAATAGGTGGTCTGGAAAATTGGGAACAATTTCGGGCACAGAGGGACAGCCGTGTGAGCAGGGACTCTTGTTCTTGGGGGTGCACGCTCGCCGAACTGTGTGGGAGTCCGTCTGACGGGCGTGTGGGCGCCGCCACGATGCTGGGTTTTTCTCGAGGCGCGGGCACGGGCTCCCACTGCCCATCCCTGCCTCAAAGCGCCGCTGCAGTTCAGCGTTCAGGGGAAACGCCGGATACAAAAGAAAACCTCGCATGCGCAGCACGTTCCAAAGGAAGGTTCGCCACTTCGTGTGAAGGTGGAGGAAAACAGCTCTCCTGCCTCTCCCTGACGAGGATCTGGCTGTGTGGGTTCTGAGCGCGAGAAGCGATTTCATCAGAGCCTGTCGGTGTGTGTGAGCGTGTCTGGTGGGAAATCCAAGTGGTTTCTGATGGTCCTGGAAGCTTTTCACGGACTGGAAACTACAGTTTTATGGGCGTGTGGGGGCGAAGGCGGCGGCGTTTAACTGGCGGTCGGCGCGCTGCTTCTCGGAGCTCGGCGGCGGGGCGTGCAGGGAGGAGCCTGGCTGTTCATCCCTAAGAGCGTCCCTCGGACCCTCTGAGCGCACGCCGGCCCGGCGCTGCGTCCTGAGGACTAGAATAGAAACCAGACTGACGCTGCTCTTTTTTTTTTTTTTTTTTTTAAGATTTTATTTATTTATTTTTAGAGAGGGAAGGGAGGGAGAAAAAGAGAGAGAGAGAGAAACATCAATGTGCAGTTGCTGGGGGCCATGGCCTGCAACTCAGGCATGTGCCCTGACTGGGAATCGAACCTGGGACACTTTGGTTCCCAGCCTACACTCAATCCACTGAGCTACGCCAGCCAGGGCTGAAGCCACTCTTTGGGCAGCAGGGATGTGGCCCTCAAGTTACACAGACCTGCGTTCGAGTCCCGACTACGCCGTTGACCAGCTGCGAACCTTGGGAAGTGACTTCACCCCCCGGAGCCTCTGTTTTCTCATCTGTCGCATGGGATGATACTGTCACCCTTCTTACAAGGAGGTCTTGAGGATGGACTGCGGTGGGTGCGCCAGGCCCGCGCCCGGCCTGGGATGGGCTGTTATACACGGCAGTTCTTGGCTCAGTGCCGCTGTGAGGGACTCTGGGCGGGGGTGAGACCCTGAGATGCACACGGCCTGACTCGGGGGACCCGGCCACCCCCTTTCCTTTGTTCTATGCTGGCAGAAGGGCAGTGTCCCCGGTAGCGGAGGCTCCCGGGTCTGAGGACAAGGGGCCTGGCTTCCTGTGGGTTCGTGGCTTTGCGGCGGTGCTCCACGGGGGTTTCTGGAAGGCCGAGGAGGAAGGTGGGGGCGGCGGGACAGGGCCCTGTCCAGCCACTCTGACCTTGGCTGTGCAGTTTACCCAGAGGCCCCCAGGGCAGGTGATTTTTACTCCTCTCTGGGCTTCTCAACAGCCGGGCAAGGTTCGATTCCCAGGGGCAGAGGGGGAGATCAAGGCCCCAGGAGGTGACCCAGCTCCCTGACAGTCAGATTTAGGGAGTCCTGCGGCCTCCGCACCGGAGCCAGGCCCCGGTCCACACATACTGGGGCTTTCCGGTGGGGGCGGGGCGGGACCGGAAGCAGGTGCCGGGCGTGGCCAAGGCAAGGGGCGGGGACAGGAAGCGGAGGGGGGAGGAGTCAGGCGCGATTAAAGGTCAGTGGCGGGTGCAGGGCATCCCTGCCAGGGATGCAGAAGTGAGATGCGGGGCGGGAGTGGAGGGGTTAGGGTTGACCGAACCTCCTTTCTGCACGAACTTGCCTCCGGGAGCCGAGGGAGCTGACAGGGGAGGGGGGGCGGAGTGGCGGCGGGGGGCGGACTTCAGGGTGTGAGGTGCGGGGCAGGACGAGCCAGGGGTCCTCAGCCGAGGAGTGGAAGGTGGTGGCTCTGATGTGGGTGGTGTGGTGGCACCGCAGGGGGGCCCGTGGGGGGCGCGTTCCTGTTTAGGGGACTGCAGGCTTTATGGTGTGGCTGTTCTCTGGGTCAGTCTGTGGAAGGGGCCGCTTGGCATCAGACCCGGTAGCAGTCACCCACTCGGGGCAGGATTCTCTGTGGCTCAGGCGACATGCTGGGACACAGGTCCCACAGGCAGTAAGGGACGGGGCCAGGATTCCACTCTGGGTCCGACCAACAGTGAAGTCCGAGCTTTCTGGGGAGGCCCTGGCCTTCATGGGTGGCGGCAATCTTGGCAATTCTGGAGGGCTTCCTGGAGGAGGAGGTGACTTATAAACTTCCCTGTGGAGGACGTGGAGGCTTATAAACGTTTACTAGACTGAGCATGAAGCCCGGGGAAGAAGAGCGCAGGGTCGGGAGTGAAGAGGCCGGGTGCAAATCCTGCCTCCCCGTGTGCGTTTGGGTTAGACACACTCTCTCTGGGCTCCGTGTCCCATCTGTGCACTGGGGAGGCGGGGCCAGATGGCCCTTTCCCCCATCTCTTCCAAGTCTGGGGCTCTCTCCTCTCCATCAGTGTTTGCTAAATATTTTTCCCTTTGGGGAGCCTGACGTGACTACCAACCCCCTCTCCCTCCCCAGGGTCCCTTTGTGGTTTCAGGGTGCCAGTGGGTGTCCGTGCAGGGGTCACTGCACAGGACAACAGGGGCTGTGCCCCGCCTGCCTCTTTGAAAGACACCTGCCGCCCTGGCTGGCGTAGCTCA
Source organism: Phyllostomus discolor (assembly GCF_004126475.2). Lineage (NCBI taxonomy): Eukaryota > Metazoa > Chordata > Mammalia > Chiroptera > Phyllostomidae > Phyllostomus > Phyllostomus discolor. The sequence continues at coordinate 3,048,012 of NC_040903.2, forward strand.
GTGGATTGAGCACGGGCTGCGAACCAGGCATCGCAGGTTCAATTCCCAGTCAGGGCACATGCCTGGGTTGCAGGCCATGGCTCCCAGCAACCGCACATTGATGTTTCTCTCTCTCTCTTTCTCTCTCTCTTCCCTCTCTAAAAATAAATAAATAAAATCTTTAAAAAAAAAGAAAGAAAGACACCTGCCCTGCTGGCCACGCAGGCTGTCAGCGCTGCAGGGCGCTCACCCACTGCGGGGCGTCGTGCAGCAGGGCCCGGGCCCGACAGCTCTGCGCTCGAGTCCCTGGTCTGTCTCACGTTCAGTGGGACCTCAGGCCAGTCAGCTCGCCGCCAGGAGCCTCCCTCTCCCCCGCTGTAAACAGGGAGGCCTTACCGCCCAGCCCTGGCCATCTGGCCCCCCTGCTCCCTTCTGAGTGGGGCGGGGCCACACCGCCCGGGGCTGCTTCCCGTTTCTGCAGAAAAGCAGCCCTGCGGGCAGGAGCGATAAGGTGCTTGGTGCACACTTGGAGAGAGGCAGACACAGACGAAAGTGTACAATTCAGCTTCCCTCCAGCTTTAGGGCTCCTTCCCTGGCCCCATTCACTGCGGCTGCAGGTCCTGTCTGGCCCCGCCTCCTAAAACATCCATTCCCTCAGCTCACCTGAGGCCTCCCCCTCCCCCGCGGGAGAAGGTGTAGCCTCGGGACTGTCTCTGCCTCCAGGAGGCTGCCTCCAGGCAGCCCTCAGTGTTGACACCGAGCAACTGGTCTGAAGTACATAGGTGTCTGGTCTTTTCCTCCCCGGCATAGACCTCCCACGCCTCCCTGTTGTGCTCAAGGTCAAGTCCAAGCCCTTTAGGGGTTTATAGTCCTTCTCTCTCACCAGACCTCCAGTCTCCAAGGCAGCACGGTGACTCGCTCCTCTCTGTACCTTTAGTGCCTAGGAGAGCATCCAGCGCTTCCGTGGTCCTCAGTACGGGGTAATTCTACCTGCTGTGGTGTGCGCTGAGCAGGGCGCCTCGTCCTCCGTGGGAGTCTCTGTCGCAGGCGGTGGATGGTGTCAGTAGCAGCGTCTTAGACGGGGGAGGAAACTGAGGCTCAGGGGGATGAGAGTGGAGGGGATTCGGCGTGACCGGGTAATAAATGCGTCCTTCCTCTTGTAGCCGTTTGAAAGGGTCGCGAGGCATGGCTCTCTTTAATCAGAAACAGAAGTCTGAGCCCCGAACCCAGGGTCTTTTCCAGGGGAGAGAGAGCCAAGGATCGGCAGGAGAGCTGCAGGTGCGGGCGGGCGGGTGGGCAAGGGGAGCGTCCACGTGCCTGGGCGGGGCTGGGTGGCAGGTCCAGCGGGGGGCCAGCCACACGGGGGGTGGGGGAGTCCTCGGCTGCAGTCAGGGCCCCCGCCCCCCACCGTGTTGTCACCTGTGCAGTGCATCCTCCAGGAGTGCGTGGGACGCTCGCGGGACTCCATCCCTTAGTGTGCCCTGATTTCTAGCCGTTATTATTTTTCCACTGCCAACATAAAACTGGACACAATTAATGAAAGTATTGCAAAAAGAAAAAAAAGAACATCGTTCACTTGTATTCCCACCGCCCTTCGAACCACGGTTCCAGCGATCCTTCCGTTTTTGTCTGGAGACAGAATGCGGGTAGAGAGATGTGTGTTGACGAAACATTGTTTTTTTTTTGCGTGGAACGAAGAGGCCCCGTTCAGAACGCAGCTGTGCCCTGGTTCTGTCGTTCCTGAGCTGTGTGGCCTCGGGCCCGTTCCTCAGCCTCTCTGAGCCCGCACGGCCTCAGCCGTCCCTTAGAGAATGCCACCCCCCTGTCAGGGCTGCTGCTTTCTGCTGTGGTTTGGGGGGTGAGGAGAGTCTGAGGGGTCTGCGGGGGGGGGGGGGAGGTGAGGAGCAGATGAAGAAGGGCCTTACCCAGGTCTGGGAATTTGGTTTTCACCCCGAGGGCGGTGGGAGCCCAGGACGGTCTGCACGTATGGTTTCCTGTTTCCTGATCCTCAGAAAAGCAGCAGTGGTCGGTCTGCAGGGCAAAGGGACCCTGGATCGGGGTGGCTGTGGATGAGGGGGCCCGTGGGGCTGCTTGGGGCAGGGCAGAGGGCGAGGAAGTGGCTGTGGGGGAGGGGGGACAGTGGTGGGGAGGGCGGCAGAGGAAGCCGGCCCTCAGCAGGGGCTGAGCAGGAGCGCGGTGTGCTGGTCCGGCTGGGGGGTGCCCAGGGACCCGGAGACGGGGGTGTGGGCCAGGGGTCGTGTGGCAGGGGTCGTGTGGCTGTGTGTTCCCCGGAGCTCTTCCTGGAGAGCCCGCAGGAAGCCCGGGAGCGCCCTGTAACCGCCCCAGGGCGCCTCGGGGAAGGGCCGGGGCTCTGTGGGCGGGGAAACTGAGGCCCTGCATGGCTGGCTGTGTGACATCTCCAGCGTGACGGAGCAGGCCGAGAGGCGTGAGCCCGGGCCCCTGACTCTGCATCGTGGCCCGCCGGGTCTGTGCCGCCAGCTCCCAGGACAGGGGACTCCACCGCCGGGGGTGTGGCTGTTTCTCTTAGATGCGAAGCCCAAGGTCAGGGCTGGCGTCAGCGGGGCACCGGTCACCCTCGTGCCCGCGCCCAGGGTCCCTTCCCGCTGGCCTGCCCTGTGAGCTGTCGAAGGCCATCCTTTCCCAACGATGTTTATTATTCCTCATTGTCATTGTGCTTTACCTTTCCGGTTGATGATTTGGGGGAAGTCTGTGGCTCAGAGCGCCTCTGATGGGTGCGGCCACGTCCCGCACATGACTGACCGCTCTCCAGCAAGTGCCGTGGGGCCTGGGCCAGGCCGGAGGGCCGCTCGGTGGCACAGGGCGTTGCTGTGGAGAGTGCTGACACTGACTCTGACATCTCTCGACGATGCCATGTCCTGGTGTTGACCGCTGTGGGGTGCTTTTTGCCCTGGTGCCCTCGGTCCCCGGAGAGGCACGTCACAGCGTTTAGGGGGAGGGGCCTGAGGTCTGCAGTTTACTTCAGGTGGCGCCTCGAGAGAAGCAGGTGTGCAGAGGAGTGCACCTGCGTAGGTAGATGGAGCAGCGGTGGGACACGTGGGCAACCGTGAGCCTGGACAGAGGTGTAAGGCGTTTACTGTACTATTTTTGGAACTTTGTGTAATCTTGAAACCTTGCAAAATGAAACGTTTGTAAAAGTGTTCCTGGCGGGGGGGTGGGGGCGGGCGGAGAGGGGCGTCCTGAGGCTCGGTGGGGCACGCCTGTCAGCCCTGGGGTGTCCGCCCTTCTGGTGTCGCGGTCACTCGGAGGTGGGGGAACGGCTCACCCCACAGTTCGGTTCTGAGCAGATTCACGGGGCCAGCTCCGAAACAGGGCAGAGGCTTTTGAGAAACTTAATTCCTCCCCCTGTAGAGGAATTGTTACAGTTTTAGACTTGGCTGTCGGACCAGCTTCCCTCCAGATTTTCATTCCTCTCCTTCCCTTACATTTTTCTCGAAGTTTTATTGCCTTCTAAATCCGCTAAAGTAGTGTTTGTTATTGCAATTGTTCAAAAATTCCCAGACCCTCTTTTTCCCCATCCCCTGGGAGGGGACCAGGGGCAGGCGGGCCCTCCTGAATCTTTTCCCGCGCTCATGTGGACACATAGAACCAGTTACCTCGTGGGGCTTGGTGTTTCATCCTTGGTCAACCTGGTTAGACGCCTCCTTCTCCTTGAAGACACAGCTTAGGTGGGTCGCCTCCTCCGGGAAGCCCCCCAGGCTCTGAGTGCTGACCTCACTCCACTGCAGTCATCTGATTATGAGCCGCCTCCCCTGCCAGATCTTGGGCAACGCGAGGGCAGCAGCTGTTTCCGTTTCGCCGTCCGCTCTCGAGCCGGGAGCCCGGGGGATGCACAGTCGGAGTGTGTGGAGAGAGCGGTCAGGCAGGCAGGCAGGCAGGTGTCCTGGGCGAGGGAGCCGTGTGAGCAGAGCCTTGCACGTAGGAGAAGCCTTGTTCAAACACGCCTCCTGGCCCCTGGGAGGAGAGTCCTGGGTGTGTTGGGGGCCAGAGGGTCACTTTGGGGAACATGGCCACTGCCACCCTGGGGCCCCCATGCCCTGGCTGACTCTGTCCTGGCACCAGTGCCCCATGTGTGCCAGGCTGATGGGGTGGCTGTGAGCGGCCCCAGGGCTGGGCCAGGCTGTGTCCTCTCTTCTCCCCAGGGCCCAGTGAGGCTTGGCCTGCGGGGGGGTCTTGGGGTCACAGAAGAAAGCACAGGCCAGGGCTGGAGCGGCACCAGGTTTAGGAGTGGGCGTGGCCTGGGTCTTCATCTTCCGGAATCCCGACCCCTTCCTCCTAGACAGGCAGAGGCACGGTTCCCTGCAGCCGGGGTTGATTAATGTCGTCTGCGGGTCCTCTGATGACCGCTGGGGGGCTGGGTCCCCGCAGCTCCAGGAAGGGGAAGGGTCAGCAGGGTGTGAAGCGGAGGGGCTGGCTTCTGAGCCGGAGTGGTCGGCCGGTGGCGGGAGGCATCCCGTGCCCGGGCAGCTCTCTGAGTTTGCCCGCCATGGGGGCCGGAGGGGTCCCGGCTGGTGCGCTGACAGGACGGAGACACGGAGACACAGACTAACATTTCCGAAGGACGTGCGCTGCAGGAAGAGACTGGGGCGGGCATCCCCGCCTGGCGCGGTGCGGCACGGTCCCGGCGGTGCAGTCAGTGCTGTTTGGGGAGCCCCTGGGGAAGTGGAGCATGCTACGCTTCCGTACGTTGTGGATTATTAATGCTAAATGTCAGTAATACTTTACTAACAAATGCCTGCATAGCTTTGCAAGAATACACATTTCACCAGATTCAGAACAGGCATTTTTCCCTTTAGTGCTTTCTTCAACTGGGCGACTGTGGGGAGCTGGGCCTCGGTGACTCCTGTCTGAGTCCGTGTGGGCCCTGGGTCGGCAGGGGCGGGGCGGGGGGGGGGCGCTGGGGTCCGGAGAGGAGAGGGGCTCAGCTCTGCCCTCGAGGCGCGCCTGCTCCGGGTGGGTTTGATGTTGAGTCCCAGCGTCCCAGGCACGTGCAGTCCTGCTCCCGTCTCCCCGCACCGGTCCCTGTCTTGCACTCACGCCCTGGGCATCCGGTTGTGGGGAACGCCGCAGCAAACCGAGATGCTGTGTGTTACAGCGGGCTCTGGGCCCCCGTCTTCCCCTCGTTGTCTTTCCTGCTTGTGCACCCAAGCTGACGTTCCGTGACGGCTGGGGCTGTGCTGTGAGTGCGTAGTGGTCGTGGTGGTCGTGGTGGTGGTGGTGGTGGTGGTGATGGTGATGATGATGGTGGTAATGGTCATGGTGATGGTGGTGGTGGTCATGGTGGTGGTGATGGTGGTGATGATGGTGGTAATGGTCATGGTGATGGTGGTGATGGTCATGGTGGCAGTGGTGATGGTGACGGTGATGGCAGCAGTGGTGGCAGTGATGGTGGTGATGGTGATGGTGGCAGTAGTGGCAGTGATGGTGGTGATGGTGATGGTGGCAGTGGTGGTGGCAGTGGCGGTGATGGTCATAGTGGCGGTGGTGACAGTGGTGGTGGCGGTAACGGCGGCGGCGGTAATGGGTGGTGGTTTTGTGGGGGAGGTGAAGATGGTAGGGTGGTGGTGGTGGTGGTGGTAAAATTTAACATTGCAGGCGCACACGTAGTAGGCACTCTTATAAGTGCTCTGGCTGTGCGCTCTGTTTCCTCCTCAGAGCAGCCGATGATGCCGTGACCGCCACGAGGCCCGTTTTCCTGCCAGATGCCCGAGGCACAGGGCCACACCGCCCTTCGTGCCAGAGTTCTTTCCCGTCTGGAGCCGGACGGCAGGCTGTGGTGCCCTCCCGTGGCGCCCACGTGCGCATGGCAAGGAGTCAGTGACCCCGAGCAACCAGGACTGTCATGCCGCGGACCGAGTAGGGCTGTGATCGCAGGGAACGGTGTCCGACAGGGAGGCTGGGCACCATGGTGTCAGAGTCCTGTTAGTGGTCCACGAGGCTCCAGAAGGCAGGCCCAGTCTGGCAGCCTGAGGCCAGGGCGCGGGGGGGAGTGGGGGCCAGGGAAGGTGACTGGAGGGCGGGAGAGGTGTGTGGGGGCCGGGGGAGGCTGGGGGAGTGCAGTCCAGCTGGCAGGTGGGTTGAGCCCCCACGACTGCGGAGTAGCAGAGAGAGGCCGGGGCGGGGGGGGGGCGGGGGGTTGGGCCGGAGGCAGGTCTGCTTTGTTGCAATGGGCGGGCGTGACCCGAGTGTGAGGAGCCCTCGGAGGGTGGGGACACTTCAGCAGCCAGGACAGAGGAGAGGGGTCTGGGGAGAGGTGGGGAGAAGAAAGGGGGATGCTGATTTGGGGGTGCAGGCTTGAGGGTGATCCTGTTTGGGTCTCGGTGCGCTGTCCTGCTGTGCATTTCCGGGGAGCGAGGCCGTTTTCTGCCCCCGGACAGTCTGCCGGTGGTTTCCGGCGCCTTCCGCTCAAGGCACAGGTGGTGCCACCTTCCACTTCCGTCTGCCGAGGAGTGGCCGTTGCTGGCACACGGGACAGGAGGTGGTGGTTCCTTGGCACTCAGCCCTGCCTCCAGCTATGGGGGCTCTGGGAATCCCGCCAGCTCATTTCGGACGGGCCGTCCTGACCTCCCCGTGTTGGTGCCGCTGTCCCTCTCCCGCCCGGGTCCTGCTCCTCCTCTGTTCCCTGGGCCCAGCCCACCCTCCCCGCTGGCTCTGGGCTTCTCCCCTTCCCCTGCCGCGGCAGGGGTGCTCCACCTTCTCTTTCTAAGAATCCTCTCTGTTCCCGTGGCCTCCGTCCCGCCGGAAAGCGGAAACAGCTTTTGTCAGGGCCCTTGAGTGTCCCCGTGGGGGGTCTGCCCCTGAGACGGGGGGGTCTGCCCCTGAGACGTGGGGTCACACTGTGACCCTCTGCGCTCACGGCAGCTGGGACCCATCTTCCCACGGCTAGCACGGCTTGACTGGCCCAGGGTTCACTTAGCCAGCCCCTTGCCGTCCCGTCTTTGTGGGGTCCCCTCGTTGGATGATTCCCTGGGGGTCGATTCTGGAAGCCAAGCTGTTGAGCAAAAGCGAGCCCTACTTAAGAATTTCTCAGGAGTGGACAAATGGCACTCCGGAAAGGCCGTGCCAATTAGCGCTCCCTGAGGGTGCGCACAGCCGCAGCTCCCAGAGCCCGCTGCCGGCGGCGGCGAACCCCGGGTCTGTGCCAAAGGACCCGAGAGTATCCTCGTTCCGGCCCGGGTTCCCTTGGTTACCGGTGGGGCCGGGCCTCTTGTCCGGGTGCCGGCCACATGCTTGTCCTTGTCGGGGGCATTGCTCTTTCATTGTTTACACTAATGTTTCTGTTGGCGTGTCGCTGGAAGCGGTTTTGACTTGTGATAGGTTGCGATGATTTTTTTTCCCGCCTTGCTTTCCCTCTGCGGGGTCGCGTGGTGCCGTTGGTGGGCCGGCGGGCGGATGTGTGCCCACCCTGGCACTGCTCCTGCCGTTGCTCTGTTTGTTTTGGTCCAAGGGGCACCCAGGAGCAGTGCTGCTGTGTGGACTGGGGTGGGGACCCCGGGGCCTCAGGCTCCCACACAGCGGGGACGCACAGGGGCTGCAATCAGCCGGCGCCTCCCCCCCACCCCCCCCCCGTTAGGTGCCGAATTCCTGTGTGGGGTCCTCTGTCTTCAGACTTCCTCCCCTGCCTCACCGATCTGCCGGGCAGCCCGACTTTACCCCTCAGGAGAGAGACGGGAACTTCCGGCTCAAAGTGTTCGAACCAGGTGCTCTGCCCCCAACCAGAAAGGCGGTTCCCTGTGCTTGGATGACCATCCTGCGTGAACGGTCCCTGAAGACCCTGCAGGGTGATCCCCCTCCACCCCCGCACCGTGGGACGTCCCCCTTCTTTCTGCCTGACCACATCCTCCCGTGGCTCCAACCCCAAACCTCTATTTCAGCAGTTTTTTTATCCTCAGTCCCCCAGGGACATTGTTTTCATTGCTTTTAGAGACACAGACACACACACACACACACACACACACACACAGAGACACATCAGAGTGAGAGAAACAGCAGTTGGTTGGTTGCCTTCTCGCACACATCCTGGTCAGGTTGGAACTTGCCGCCTGGGTATGTGGCCGACCGGGAATTGAACCTGCAACCTTTTGGTGTGCAGGAGGACATTCCAACCAACCAAGCCACACGGGCCGGGATGAAACCTTTATTTAACATACAGGCCGTCACTTGCCGCCTCCTCCAGGCAGGCCCTGTGCCAGGGCGGCCCCAGGAGTTCATCAGGGGCTCCGGAAGCCACGACCCCACGCCTGTCTTCATCACCATGGAGCCTTCGTGGACCGTGCCGTCTGCAGCATCTTCGAGACGCCTGCTGGAGGCAGGCGCCAGGCAGGCAGGCAGGCAGCAGCGGCCCCCGCTGCCATCCCTACGCTGGGCGGTCCCGGCCTTCAGCGTGTCATGGCGTCGGAGGCCGTGTCACGGGCGGGGAGCAGAGGACGCCTGGGAAAGGCTGGGGTGCCTGGAGCGCACACTGTGCGCTGGGTGTCACCTGTCCGCAGTCCTGACGGCACCCTGCAAGGTGGCCCACTCGTAGGGGGTCCTCGCTCTCCAGGTCAGGGGGCAGAGACGGAGAGTGGCGTGGCCAAGGTCCCACACGGGAAAGGGGCAGACCCTGCCAGCAGCTGTCATGGGCTCAGGCCGAGTGCCAGGCTGAGCCCCAGGGGCCGTGCAGCTGGGGTGTGCCCTGGGTCTGGCCCGCCCCGCGGCCCCCGAGGGAGGTGCGGAGGGACCCTGCTGCCAGTGCTGTCTGCAGCATCCCGTGAATCAGGGCGGGGGCCTGTCGGTCCATCCAGTCTGGATTTGCATGTCTGCAGCGAGGCGCTGGCCGACCAGCCAGGCCTGCCGGGGGCCGGAGCCAGAAGCTCGCGGCAGATGGCACCGGACTAATTTTTGCAACTCACAAGGAAGGGCGTGCACAACCATCTGTTTGCTGTGCCGGCATCCGACGTCAGCTCGTGTATCGGAGCCGCGGACTCTGCCGGGCCCTGTATTTTAGGAGCTCTCGGTCAGGGGCCCTCGACGGAGAGACGCAGCATTGTTTTTGCGCCACTAAAAAGGGGGAACAGTCACACCTCGAGGTAGGGCAGGGTTGGGTTATCAAAACACATGGCGATTTCAGAAATGTTAAAACGTGACAAAGTGCGCGTCCTGGAAACCATGCGGCACCGGGGCGCTGTTGGCTGTTGTCAGCCGTGTGGAAGGGCTGGCGTGGTGAAGGGGGCCCCCCGGGTGGAAGGTGGCCACAGATCCTGCTCCCCAGCACCTGCAGATGGACTGACTGGGCAGGGGTTCAGACCCTGCGAACGCAATAGTTCGTTGATGGATGGGTCCCGGAATGCTCTTGAGCACCTACTGTGTGCCAGGCACCTCGGACCCCTGCAGTGAGTGAAACGACTCGGGCAGCTGACTGTGCGTGGCTGCGGCGTCCCAGCAGCAGTTCCCGACGCCCCTGTGTGGAGACAGTCCTGTGCGGACATCCGGTCCCGGGTGCCCCTTCCCGATGCAGCCTTTCATTCGGTGAAGGCGGGGCCCGGCATCTGCGCCTTCACAAGCACCCGGGAGGTCAGAGGTCGCGGGGCGGAGGACTTCACACCCGCCCACCGCCGTGTGCGTGCGCCGGCGCACGGGCAGGGGTCGCGCATTCAGCCCGCACTGAAGACGAGTTTCCTGTCTTTCCTGCTGCACCCGCTGGTGCACCGGGGGCCCTGCAGCGGGGCCCTGGGGCGCCCCTCTGGGTGTCCCCAGGGCGAACAGGGTGGAGCACTCGAGCCGTACCTATGGCTGCGGGGTACGGGTGAGTCCCCCGAGGTTCTCCCGCCCTCCACGGCCGGCCTGGGGCCTGACAGCCCGGGGCCCTCCCCTCCCCCGCCGCCTCGCTGGGCACTTTGGAGCAGGCTGCTGACATGGCCATACTTTCCTCGTCCCTTCAACGGGGCGGCAGCCGCGCCTGCCGCTTAGGGACGTGGTAGGGACCAGGCGTCCGTGCCCAGAGCGGGGCCGAGAAAGAGGCGGGCGCTCCGCCGTGGCGGTGGCGCGGAAGCTGCGCGTGCGCGGCAAGGACGCGGTGCCGCCGTTTCCGCCCGGTGCCGGGGCACGGCGGCGCTGGAGCAGGTCCCGTGCTGGAGATCGTAGTCACAGTCGCTGACGTTGTTGCCACAGATCCAGTTGCAGCCCGCACCCCACCTGCTCCCCGGAATGCCATCCTGCCGCGCCGGCCTGCTCGCGTCCCGGCTCCGACTTCCCGCTGCCGGAGCAGGAGCTGGAAGTTTCTTTCCACACCCGGCCAGCACGCCAGGCCCTTTAGAGCTGGGCTCCAGCCTCACCGGACACTGCTCCCCTGCCCCGGGGCTCTGTCCTGCTCTGAGGAGGGAGGGAGTCTCTGAGGGGACACTTCTGGGAGGTGAGGGTTGAACTTGGGCTTTGAGGGATGAATAGGAGTCATCCAGGTGGGGGAGGAAGAAGGGCTGGCCTGGCTGGAGAAGCGGCTTATGCCGAGGTGCAGCGGCGTGGCTGGGGGGACGTTGGAGCGCAGGGCCAGGGGTGGGGCTGGGTAGTCAGGGGGCGGGGTGAAGCAGGCAGCTGTGGCTCAGTTGAAAGCGGATTCGTTTTGCGGCTGCGGAGTTGGGTCGTGGTCCTGGGCCTGGCGGACCCTGTGCCTTGGGGCTGTCCCCAGCTGCACTGAGTTTCCCTGCCTCCCTTTCCGGTAGAGTCCCTGTCTGGGCTGAGAGGCACCCCCATTTCTTCTCTGTGTCAATTTTTACAAAGGACCGTGGGCATGTGACGGATTCCTTGCCTAATTGCTAAGGGCACAGCAGGCTCGCCTTCAGGGATTCAGCTGGTGGAACTGGGGCTTGGAACGTCCCCCGCCTCCCTTTACGCTCTCGTGCTAAACCCCTTCTGGGAGTCCAGACGCGCCTTCCTCGAGGGCCTCTCGCAAGTGGCTTGATGGGAGAGTGACCGAGTTGTTACAGTGACTCCGTGGGCTGAGAGGACCGAGCTCCTGGAGCCACTGCACTGGCCAGCTCCTGCTCGTCTTGGACGGGCTGCCCTCTGTGTCCCTGTTCCTGCTCCTCCACTCTGTGCTTCCTGCCCTGCCCCACCCCCCCTGCAGGGTTAGCCCTGGGGCGCCAGCCGGCTGGCTGCCAGCTCCAGGCGGCAGGACTCCGGTCAGACGGTCAAAGACCGGCCTTGAGTCATCCGTCTGGTTCAGTAGCCACTGTTTAGTAGGCCCCTGCTGCATACCGGCACCTGGCCAGCCTCTGTGACAGGGGACACGTGGGATCCAGATGCCCCGAGCCGGAAGGGGCCTCAGAGCACTCAGCGCTCCTCCGTGGGGACACAGCGCTCTCGTGGGGCGTGGAAGGACTGGAGGTGGCACACGGGCAAACACGTTAACAGTGTTGATGTTCACGCACGTCAGAGAAAGTGTAGCTAGCGTGGTAAGCCTCTGGTTTTGTGGATATTATTGCTTGGAATAAGGCTGAAGTGGTATACACGGTTTTAAAATGTCAGCAAGTTTGAAGAAACATGCTACGCAGATAAAGGTTCAGTGGCACAGGGGCGTGGGGGTCCACGTGTTCTCTGTCCTGCTTGCCAACACCCTCTGAGCTGCACCCTGAAAGGGCAAAGGGCACCTCGGGGAGGCTGGCGTGAGGAAGCAAGCGCGTGCCGTGTGCACTTTGAGCAGAACTCTCAGCCGTGGCTGGGGGCTGAGGTTTGCAGACACTGCCCGGCCCACGTGCTTGTGCTGCAAAGGACAGAGTGAGGCCCAGGGTGGGGCGAGTGCTGGCGATGCTGGCCAGGCGTTCGGACCAGGTGCAGGAAGGGCTGGCGGGGCTCCCTGGTGTGGCTTTGGCTGGATTTGCCTGCCTCCTGTCTAGGAGGGTGGGTGTGGCGCATGGGCGTGGGTGTGGCTTGTTCCAGAAAGACTGGCTGTCCTGCAGCTGGTGGGCAGTGGCGAGGGGTTAACAGACCCACTTGCTAAGGACTGCCCCCTTGTGGGAGAAGATCCGCAGAAGTCCCCCTGCAAGGGTCCCGTCTCACCAGTGTCACCATAAAAGCACTCGAGGTTCAGTTTAGGGGGCAGAGAGGCACCTCCCGGGGTTAGAATCCGATGTTCCGTGTGCTCGTCTAGGGACGGCCTGCGTCGTGAGGGCCGCCTCGGGCTTCTCCAGTGCCGGGTCTGGCGGTCAGCCACACAGAGCAGCCGCACAGCCCCTTGGTGGGCGTGCCGGGGGCGGTGGGCACTGGGGCAGGGTGGCAGGCCTCCCCCCGGGGACCAAGGTGGGCGAGCTGGGACAGCTCATCTGGGCTGCCCTGGGCTGCTGTGGCTGGAAGGCAAACCACTGTGGGGTTTTTGCTCCCATCTGGGGCGCTGCCTGTTGGTTAGGCCGTTTAGTTTAGGTTGATTCCTTGGCCCTCCCTCCCTGCCTTCCTCCCTCCCTCTCCCTCCCCCTTCTCTTCTCCTCTCTCCCTCTCCTGTCCCCTCCCTCTCTGTTTCTTCTCTGTTACCACCCCCCCCCCCCCACCTCCGGAAGCGGTTCTCAGCGCACTGGGCAGAGCTCGGAGGACTGCAGCAGTGACCACGGGAAGTAGTCACAGCACCACGGGCTGATGTTCAGCGCTGTCCGTCACTGCGTCCCCTCTCACAGCACACCCGGTTCGGATGGTCAGGCGAACGCCCCATTTTGCAGGGCGTGTCTCCTGAGCGTGCCAGAGGACAGCCTGCCGCAGCCGTGGGGCCGGGGGCTGCCGTCGGGGGCATGATGACGGTGTCACTCAAACGGCGGAACTGAAGACAGGGGTGTAGCTGTGTCACACCTGGCCACCTCTTCCGGTCACAGTGCACGGAGCGGGTTTCAGAGACCCGTGTTCTCGAAGGTGCTCTTGGAAGACTGCTTCCCACCGGCAGCATCGGGGCCATCCCTGGGGCCCAGATGGAGTCTGTCGGGTTTCCGGGGGGAAGCCAGGCGGCTGCCGATGCCCGGGCTGCGGGCTCCGTGGGCTGTTCCCCAAGCCCGGGAGGCCACTGAGGCTGGAGGGTGCTGCTCCGAAGCCAGAGGAGCACGTGGCTGTTCCAGGAGGCAGACCCCACTGGGCTCAGCCAGCAGGGCCGGGTCCCCGCGAGTCAGACTTTTGGGGCCGCCGACGCTGAGCTGAGCTGCAGACAACACCCTTGAAGTTCACAGCACAACAGGAGAAGTTGAGGCAGATACAACTCTGGCGGGTGGTGCCCCTTCCCAGGCCACGGTCCTGCGCAGGCCACGCAGTTTCTCCGGGTCGCAGCTTCCCCTTCTCTAAGGTGGGGGTGGGGCGGGAGAAGACGGGCATCTGCTGCAAAGAACCCTGGAGGTCGCTGAGCTGATACTGGCAGGAAGCCCCCGGAGCGTGAGCCTGCCCCTGGCATCGCTCATCTCCCCTCCCCGATCGGGGGGGGGGGGGCACGTTCTGTGCTGCAGGGAAGCAGGGGTGGGGGACAGCCCCGGGCTCACTCACCTCCGCCCCCGAGAAGCAGCTCCACAAACCCTGGCAGGTCTCCCGAAGGAAAGAGTGTGCCGTTGGCCTCGGGGGATGTGGAGCGCAGGCAGGTGGGGGCTGGAGAGGAGGGGCTGTGTTGCAGTCGGCAGGGACCCGGACCGGCAGATCTCATCCGAGCTGGGCCTGTGAGCCTGGACAAGAGGGGTCGCCTGGTCTTCCCTGGCCTGGTGGCCCGAGAGGGCCTGCCCCGTGCGGGTGGGGTAGGGAGGTGCGGAGCTTGCAGCCTGGGTGGGAAAAAGGGCCCGGAAGGCGGAGGGAGAGCCTGGTGTAATTCGGACTTTGTGAGCGGCCACACACACTGCAGTTTAACTTCGGTCACCGTGTCGCCCTGTTTCTAAAAACCTTTGGGAGGGGAAGTGGGCCTTCCTTCGACCTCACGCACGGGCGGGGCTGCTGTGGCTTAGCGCCTGACGGGTTCCAGACGCCGGACTCTGTTTACCACCGGGTGGCCTGGCGCCGTGTCGCGTGACTTCACCCAAACCCTGGAAGGTGGGAGTCCTTCCTCGGGCATTGGAGGGTCCAGTGCGAAGGTCTGCAGAGGGCTGGGCCTGGACGGAGCGCGCACCTGCTGCCGGCCCTCTCCTTTGGGGAAGACGGGCTGCGAAGACGCCATGTGTGGGGTTCGGACTGGAAATTAGTTTTTTTGGAAGCCTTCAATCTTCGATTCGCCTGGTTTTACTCTCATCATTAAGAAAGTGACTGACTTACACAGAAAGGCCCTCCCTGAGCAGCCTGCTCATCGGGGCTCCTGCAGACCGGCCCAGAGCCCGCTGGCCATGGGTGTGGCGCCCCCCCCCCTCCCCCCCCCAGTGACAGGCCCTTCGAGGGTGCTGCTCCACAGCCCGGGAAGTTCCCGGGGGGAAGGGGGGTTCAGGGGCCCTGGCCAGCCCTCCCTCCACGCCCCCCCCGCACATCCAGGCGCATGTCGTGGAGCCCAGAGCTGACACCGGAGCCCTCCCCGGCTCAGGAGGATGGCACTGGGGGTGGCACCACGCTCCTGCCCTGGGGGGCGTCTGCTGGGCCAGAGCCAGCGTGGGGCTGGGCGGGGGTCGGCCACGTGGAGCCTCTCACCAGGAAGTGCAGTCGCTCTGCCCTTGGTCTGCGGTGGCGGCACCGCAGCCTTCAGATCCTCACACTCTAGCCGCCACTCAGCCTGGAATGCGCGAGGCTCCGGCGGCACCGGCCCGTTCCCCGGCCCACAGCCACTTCTGAGAGCCGCCCTGCAGCAGAAGTCACGCCTGGTTCTCCTTCCGCTGCTGGCTCTTCTCTGAGCACCCGCTCGGGGCCAGGCGCCGTGGTGGGTGCTGGAGCACCGAGTGGGCCATCCAGTCCCCATCCCGATGGGCAGCCTCGTCACAGGGGGGACACTGTGGGTGGGAGGAGGTCTGTTCTGTGTTCCCAGTGCTGAGAGTGGCACCCAGCAGAGCAGAGCAGAGGCCGGATGGAGAGTTGTGGAAGGAATGAATGGGCGGATGGAAGGAATGAATGGATGGATGATTGGGCAGGACAGGCCGGCAGGCGATGCCAGCCTGGCGTGGCCCAGGCAGCCACTTCAGAGGGCGGCACAGCTGCTGTGGGTTTGCTGGGGCGACTGTGGATGTTTCGGGGGAGGGGGCTCATGAGTGGGGAGAAGCGAGCCCGGGTCCTCTGGGTGGGGACGCCCCCAGGCAGAGGTGCTCCTGGTGGGACCTGGGAGCTGGTGGGGCCAGGTGAGCCAGTGGAGGGGGTGAGCACCTGGAGAGCCGGCATCAGGTTTCGGAGGAAGTGGGGGCAGGTGGCAGGGGAGGGGGCCAGGGAGGGCTCCAAGGGAGTTTGGCAGTGTGGCCGGTAGCACTAACTGCTGGCGTAACTCTGATGCCATTTGTCTGACTGTCCCTCGTGGCTGAGCGTCGTGTCGGTGGGAGGCACGTGGAGTGTGTGTTCAGGGGCTGTGGGTCTGGTGGGTGCATTTGTGGAAGTGGGTGGTCAAGACGCAGCGTGGCATAACGGGGAGAAGCATCTCTGTGTGTGCACCTTGCTCGCGGGGGGCGGGGGGGGGGGGCGGGGGCGGGGTCAGTGCTCAGCGGCAGCGGCAGCAGCAGCAGCCCCCGCCCACTGCTGAGAACTGCTGTGCCTGTCGGGGACGGCCGGCAGGTCGGAGCACCAGGGATAAATTACGGATCAGGCTCCCATACGTCAGATCAGAGCAGATGGAGTGCACGCGTGCTGACGGTGCTGATCTGAAGGCCGGCGCACCCTTCCGGAATCCATCCGTGGTGTGCGCTGCCCCTGAACGCGGAGGGCATCAGGGCGTTGGGAAACAGCGCCCTCTCCTGTTCAAGACGGGCGTAACTGGCCTCCACCCTTGCCTCCTCCAGAGGCCTTGGCTCGCCTGTGCTGGCCTGGGCCCAGAGCTGGTGGCTTGGGGCGAGCAGCGCTGTGTTAGCCTGGGGAGCTGGGAGGAGGGAACCCCTATCCACTATGAAGCCTAAAAGTTGGTTTTCCAGAGTGTGGTCCTCAGACCCTGCTCCAGGACCACCTGGGTGTGTGGAAGGGGCATCCGGACTCCCCAGCCCTGCCACATCCCTCGAGCTTCGAGCTGTGCACCCCTCCAGGGACCCGCCTTTGGAGCTAGCACCCGTGTGGCTGAGTCTCACCGACCTTTGCAGACCGCGGTCTGCAGGGCCCTTGGGCGCTGTGGTCACAGGTCCTCTGGGAATGGGCCCAGGACTGTGCGCCTTAACAGGCTTCTGGGTGGTTCTGTGCAGCCCTAGTTTGAGAAGGGCCCAGTCAGCCTGGGACCGGCAGGGCAGTGACCCCGTGAGCAGGGGCCTGGCGTCTGAGTGCCCCGGGCGGCGGGACACCAGTGTCTGTCTGTCTGTCTGTCTCTCGGCTAACCCAGCCTCCTCCTCCCCAGGATCCCAAGTGATGGTGGTTTACACGGAGGAGGAGCTGAGCCCTGCGAGACTGGTCGGCCTGGCGGAGCGGGTGGCGGCGCCTGCTGGCCGGCGGGCGTGAACGCGGACTCTCAGCAGCGAACCGAGGGGAAGCATGTCTAAGAAAGGCCGGAGCAAGGGCGAGAAGCCCGAGATGGAGACGGACGCGGTGCAGGTGGCCAACGAGGAGCTGCGGGCCAAGCTGACCAGCATTCAGATCGAGTTCCAGCAGGAGAAGAGCAAGGTGGGCGGGGCGGGCGTGTGCGGAGGGCGTGCTCCCGGGCGGGGGTGGGGCGTCTGCTGCGCGGCAAGCTGCCCCTTGTTGGAGTAGGTCTGACGGCAGTGGTGGTACGGACACCGCCTGGGTGTGAGTCCCAGCCCCATCCGTGGCTTCCCTGACCTCGGACCAGCTGCTGAACAGCGCCCCCTGCTGTAACTCCCCTCACCTGCAGGGTGGGGCTGGAACAGTCCCCCTGGTGGGCTCCTGGTGGGAGTTTGGAGGGGAAGGCAGGCGAAGAGGGTGGAAGGGAGCCTGGCTCGGTGACGGGTCTGCTTGGTTCCTGCAGGGTGGGTTTGAGCTTTAACGCCGGTCAGTACAGCACCTGGTTGGGTCCAGGTGCACTGCAGGTGTCCCGCGGAGGTGCTGCTGTGATGGGCCCCTACGGCGGTGGGAGGAGCCCACGGGGGCTGCAGCCTCCCCTTGGCTTCTGGCTGCCTGCACTGTCTTGGACAGTGATGTACCATCTCCAGACCCTCGCCTGCTCATTGTGGCGCGGTGCCCTGCAGATCTGCAGACACGGAGACAATGCAAAGCCCTCTGGCCTCTGGCACGTGGGCCCTGCCGCGGCCCTCTGTGTTGGCGAGGTTCCGCTTTGGGGGTAGGGCAGGCCGGGGTCGGGGTGAGCGTAGGGTGGGGAGCAGGGCCTCTGGTCACACCCGGAGCCCTGCCCGTAGTCCCTGCAGGTGCTGCTAGGGGCACTGCGGCAGGTGTCCCTGTCTGGTCGAGAGCTGGGACTCGGCAGCAGCTGGGGTGCTGGGTGGGCCCAGCTCCTGGGAGCGCAGGCGGCTGAGTTGGAGCCCCAGCTGTGGCCTCAGCTCAGGACACTCCAAGGAGAGCAGAGGCAGTGTCCCCGTCCCTGACCTGGGGTGATGAGGAGCTTGTGGACACGGAGGATTTCAGGGCTAGCACAGCCAGCCTCTTCCAGCAGGTGGCTGGTGGCGCCCATCTGTTCACACCTGCCCCATGCAGGAGGCACCCACCTGCCCGGGCCCCCGGGGCTGGCAGTGGTGGGGCAGGGCCTGCAGGGGCTGTTGACCAGGAAGTAGCAACGGCAGCTGTGGTTCCAGGGGAGCTGCACAGGCCAAGTCATGCCTGGAGCTCTTGGGACAAGCCATGTAATCCCCCCTGCCTCAGTTTCCCTGTCTGTTACATGGAGGCTTCCACTGCAGCTGCCTGCCTGAGCTGCTTAAGGGACGAGTGAGAGTGGCGTTCAGGGCCCACGTGCCGACGCCTGTCACACGCAGTTACTCGGTGGTCGGCTGGCGTTTATTTGGGGTCTGCTGCACGGGCCGCGCCAGGTGCCTCAGAGGGCCTCCTGACCCTCGGTGACCTGTGAGGGCAGGTGTGGTTTATTCCAGCTTATAAGGGAGCGAACCTAGGGTCAGAGGGCAGAGGTGACTTGCTCCAGTGTCTTAGCTTGTTGGGGCCACCACGACAAAGTGCCACGGACCAGCCGACCTGAACAATGAAAACTTCCTTTCTCACAGTCGTGGAGACTGGCAGCCAGAGATCAAGTTCTGGGCACATGGTTTCCTTCCGATGGCCGTCTTCCCCCTGTCCTCACGTGGTTGTCCCTCAGCGCGTGTCTGTGTCCCAGCCTCCTCTTCCCACACCTGTGTCACCTGGCCCGGCTCAGCTGGCCCCCCGCCCCTCCCAGGGCGCAGCCAACCGCTCCCAGGCCGCCCTGCCCACGGGCCTCTGCTCTCCCTCTCGAGTCCCACCTCCCCCCCTCCCTGGGGCTGCAGTCCCCTTTATCCGGCCTTCGACCTTCAACTTCCCGGGCGGCTGTGGGCCTCCCTGCATCACGAGAGAGGGACGGGACACAGTCGGGACTCTGCGGAGAGAACCAGACCCAACAGGAGGTTTCACGCACGTGAATCACACACGCCCACACATACACAGGGAGGGAGGGGGGCTTTTCTCAGAGGGCGTCTCACACGACCCCGGAGGCTGTCAGACCCGGGCCCTGCAGGGCGGGCAGCCGGAGTTCCAGCACATGCTGCCGTGGCAGCCTGGGGTCCAGAGGCGGCCGGAGGCTGTGCCCCTCGTTCCCTGGGCACCTCAGTTCCGTCTCTCCGGGCCTCCCACGGGCTAGGGGAGGCGCTCCCAGGTTGGGGAGGGTGCCCTGCTTACTCAGGGGCTGCCCATTGAATTGCTAATTCCGTCTAAAGAAAGACGTCCGTGGCAACGTCTAGACCGGTGTTTGGCCAAATGACCGGGTACTGTGGCCCTGCCAAGTGGACACGTCCCGTGAGCCATCTCGAGGTTCCGTAATTGGCCCAGGGAACCGCACTCATGAGTGCAGATGGGGGGTGGGTGGTGACCCGTCCCGTCCTCCTGACTCCAAATCGCTGGCCACGTGGACCCAGGAGTGAGGACGGTGCTGCCTCCCGGCGGGGAGCAACCGGGAGCACTGGCCCTCCAGCGAGACGGCGCCTGTTGCACGGTGAGAGGCCCGGCCGGGCAGGAAGGCGCTCGGTCCTTCAGGCGGAGGCCTCATTCCAGCCCCGGGGGGAGGTGGGCCTGGGACTGGGGTTCCCTGTTTCGTTTCTGTTTCGAGACTGTTTTTTTGCTAGGGGCTGTTGATCCTGCCTCTGCCCGGGTGGCTCTGTTTGCCTGTGCCCCCGCCGTCTGTTATGAGTGAGGGTCTACCCTCCCCCACGGGCACTGTGACCCTCCTCGCCGAAGCGGGTTTCAGCAGAGAGGTCTGGGGTGGGGGGGCGCTGCCCTCGGCCTGGAGGCAGCTCGTGGGCGAGAGACTGTTCGCGTCTGTTCCGGGGCGGCTGGCGGTGGTTAGAAAGCAGATGGACCAGAAAGCATCTGGGGACCGTGTGGATGGCACTACGCTCGACATGGAAAGGCGGAGCACAGCTGTGAGAGCGTGTCAGAACACACTCCCTGGGCACCTTTTATGGTCCGTGTTTTCGGTTGTTGGCTGACTGCACAGATTCGCTCAGGTGGGCTGGGTTGGCAGCCTGGCACCTGCGGCACACCAGCTGTGGGGCCAGGTGCCGGGAAAGCCTGGCCCCGCCCCTTGGCAGCCCCTCATCCAGGCAGGTGAGCAAGCATCTCCCAGCCTCAGCTGCCTGTTGGAAGTGGAGAGTCCCCGCCCTCCTGAGGCCATGGTGGGTCTGTGTGGGGGAGGCGCTGGAGCCCCAGCCCCCACAGCAGCAGCTCCGCCTCTTCCTCCTCCCCCTCCTCCCCCTCCAACCCCACCCTCTCTGTCCCCACCGGCCCTGTCTTCTCCAGCTCCCGAGGCCAGTGCGTGGGCACCGCAAATATATTTCTGGCTTGAAATTGGTTCGGCATCAGTGAGAGGCGGTTTCTGCTGGCAGGTTTTGGGCTGGATAAATTGTCCTTCTTGGTAAATCTCCGAGTTGGAAGAAAGTCGAAGGGCTGATGCTCCTCTCCAGCGCCTTCGGGCGTTTTTCTACCTCTGGGGGAAGTCCCGAGGCAATAGTGGAGCCAGAGCTGAGGGTCAGCGGGGCGGCAGAAGGGGGAACTGGAACGTGGGGCCCCGGACCGCCTGGGGCAGTTAGGCGCCAAGGTGTGTGGGAGGCATCCTCTGGGCGTGGCTGTGGCCCCGACCCTGACCCTGACCCAGGCCGTGACCCGGACCCTGACCCCACTCTCTCCCCTGCAGGTGAGCAAGCTGCGCGAGCGGCTGCAGGAGGCCAAGCTGGAGCGGGAGCAGGAGCAGCGGCGGCACACGGCCTACATCTCCGCGCTCAGGGCCAAGCTGCACGAGGAGAAGACCAAGGAGCTGCAGGCGCTGCGCGAGATGCTCATCCGCCAGCACGAGCAGGAGGCGGCGCGCACGGCCAAGATCAAGGAGGGCGAGCTGCAGCGGCTGCAGGCCACGCTGAACGTGCTGCGCGACGGCGCCGCAGACAAGGTCAAGACGGCGCTGCTGGCCGACGCCCGCGAGGAGGCGCGCAAGAGCTTCGACAGCGAGCGCCTGCGGCTGCAGCAGGAGATCCTCGAGCAGAAGGCGGCGCGCAAGCAGGCGGAGGAGGCGCTCAGCAACTGCATGCAGGCCGACAAGACCAAGGCGGCCGACCTGCGCGCCGCCTACCAGGAGCACCAGGACGAGGTGCACCGCATCAAGCGCGAGTGCGAGCGCGACATCCGCCGGCTGGTACGTGCTCCGCGCCCCTGCCCTGGTAGCGTGTGCGCACCCTGCTTTCCACACGGGTGTGCCCTTCCTTCCCGCACTCGTGCAGAGACTCGGAGTTGCGGGGTCCCTCTGTTCTCCAGGCGTCGAGGTTCTGGGCACAGGGCTTCCGGCAAACACCCTGCTGTCTCAGGTGTGCTAAGGAGGCTTGGGGGCGGGGCAGGTCTCTGCCACCAGGTGTGTGACCCCTGGCAGACCACCGAACTGCTCAGAAGTGTGTGTTCGTCACCTGTGAAAGGAAGTTAGCAGGTAGTGGGCCAGGTTGTTGTCAGAAGGGACCATGGTCGTGTATCAAAGTGCTGGGCACTTACTTGTTGACCTAATTAACAAACCAGGGGCAGACTGACACCTTGAGGTGGGATGTGGTAGGTCGGCACAGGCCAGCCATCCTGTTGCAACACTGCAGACACGTAAACTGCGAACAGCCCTGTGTTTTAGGGGTCAGAGGGCCGGGGAAGCGGTGAGGTGGAGAAGGAGTACAGCTTCACAGGGAAGGGGAGGCCGCGGGGCCAGCGCCAGCCCTTCTTCCCCGGGGCACTCGCTGGTCCTGGGTGGGGGCGGGCGCCGGGCTTCCCCAGGCGGCGAGGTCCCACGGCAGGCTGGAGGGGTGCGGGGACTCTGGCGTCTCTCAGGGTCGGCAGGAGAGACAGGAGGCTGGAGGAGCCCCCCCCACACGAGGCCAGCTTGCCCGGTAGGCTCCTCCCTGAGTCCTCTGGTGGCGAGGAGGCGGGCAGCCAGAGGGCAAGGCAGAGCGGGGTCTCCCTCCGCCACGCTGCGCTCGGGAGATGGGGCTTGCCAGAGGGAGGGGCCTGCAGCACAGCCGGCCGTCTGCCCCTCCAGGCCTTCGTCGGACTTTGACCTTGTGCGGTGGTGCCGGAGGCTGACCCCTGCCCCCCCTTCCCCCCAGGAAGCTGAGATTCTCAGACTGGGTGCCACCTCCACAGCAGCGGTGGCATTTACAAGGGCTGCATCTCAATCGTGAGGACACAGGATGAACTTCAAGCGCTGGGAGAGATACATCACATGAACGCTAACCCAGGGAAGGCTGCTCCGGCGGTGTTAACGTCCAAGCATCCAAGGCGGGATGTAACACTCAGCACACGGGGGGTGGGGACGCAATTCCTTGCCATGGAGGGATCGACTCAATTCATGTCAAAGAATGTAAGGCAAGAAATAAAACTGAACCCAAGCGGGGAAAGTTCTTTGTAACGAAGGGGTCAGTTCCATAGAAATGCACCTGACAAACTGCAAACGTATAAAAGAAACACATTCTGCTCTAACGAAGAGGAGAAGCGGACAGACCCACAGGTGCGCTGGGCACTAGTGAGCGGAAGGACACCCAGAGAATAAAGGAGTAGGGACGTGCGGACTTGGAGTGACACGGCCCACGAGGACCGAAGTGACAGCGTACGGCACCCCAGCCACCGCGGGGCCCTGTCCTGCCCCAGGGGACCTGCCACTCACCAGAACAGCACCTGTCAGCACGTGGGGGTTGTAGCCAACCAGTCCTTTGAGCAGACCTTGGTTTAGACAACAGGGAAGACATGCGGAGAACCCGATGCCTGAGCTTCCGTCTCGAGAAGAAGGACAAAGAGCAAATCAAACTCCCGGAGAGGAGAGCGAAGGCAGTTCCAGAGAGTGGGGCCACGGGAGCGAGTCAGCAAACAAAACCGGCGCGTTCCGGGGTCCGTGGGACGCGATGCGTCCGGCCACCCGCGCCGACATGGATGAAGGGGAACAGACACGCTAAGCCCCAACGTGAGGAGCATGAAAGGGGGAGCGTCACAGCCCCCCCAGACGCTGAGGAGACGACAGAGTGAGCACGTTGTGACCGTGACCCGCACGCGGCTCTCAGCCGGAGGGGTGGGTGACAGGGGCACGGCCCTCGCGTAAGCGCAGCTCCCCAGAGCTGACCCCGGAAGAGACGGAACACCGCAGCAGACCTGCAGCGATGAAGGACATTTAGTCCCTAGTCAGGACCGTCCCCACCGAGGAGAGCCCGCAGCCGGATGCAGGCTTCGCAGGCACACTGTCTGGAGTACGTAAGGCAGCAGTTAAACGAATGTTCGGATGCAGGCTTCGCAGGCACACTGTCTGGAGTACGTAAGGCAGCAGTTAAACGAATGTTCCACAAGCCCTTCCAGAACCTGAGAAAGAGGGAGCACGTCTGACTGAGGCAGGAAGCCAGCACAGTTTTGACCCCAAACCAGCGAAGGGGAATCAATAGAAAGAAAACCTTTAGGGGATTCCTTACGGACACAGGAGTGAGCAGTGAGTGAGCTGTGCGCAAGTCAAAGGCAGCGGTGTATAGGAAGGCCAGTGAGCCCTAATAGACCGAGCAGGGTCTGTTCTAGGACCATGGAGAGTGGTTCAGTGTTCTCCAGGCAGTGGGTGCAGTTCGGCTCGTGACGGGGGGAAGGAGGAGGAGAACCACGCGATCATCGTACCAGAGGCAGAAAAGCCCTTAACAGGGTTCAAGGCCGTGATACCAACTCCCAGCAAACGAGGAGGAGACGGGCAGTTCCCAATCCGAGGAAGGTTCTAGTGAACATCTCCTACCCGCTTACGTCCGGCTGAATTATCGAACGTCTCCCCTGGATTCAAGACTGAGACACGATGTTGGCCCCTGACCGCTTCCACTCAGTTATCCTGCCCCGGCGAGGCCCTCGTGGTGAAAAGAAATGAAAGGTTTTTTTTTTAAAGATTTTATTTGTTTTTATTTTTAGAGAGGGAAGGAAGGGAGAAAGAGAGAGAGAAACATCAATATGCGGTTGCTGGGGGTCATGGCCTGCAACCCAGGCATGTGCCCTGACTGGGAATTGAACCTGGGACACTTTGGTTCGCAGCCCGTGCTCAATCCACTGAGCTACGCCAGCCAGGGCTAGAAATGAAAGGTTGAAAGACTGGACAGAAAGGAAGGGAAACTGTCTTTATCGGCAGATGCTGGGATTGTGACATGGGGAACCCAGAGACGCTGCGGTCCGTTAGAATTAGTGGACTTTTCAAGGTCTCCAGGTAGGAGGCAGACGCACAAAGATAAATTGTGTTTCCATCCATGACCTGTGGAGAAGTAACCCCTGTGGCGCCAAGCCGCCAAGTGTGGGCATCTGTGGCAGCCCCAGGAAACGGGTGGATGCCACACCGGACCCGTCCGGAGCCGCGGGCACTCGGGAGCACCGCGTTTCCCAGCCCCCTGGCCGCAGGGAGGTGGAGGCGGAGGTGGAGGGAGCTCTCAAGTCAACAAGTCTCCTTCAGTGAAGACCCCACGCCCTTCCTTCTTCACCATCTTCACGTCCCACTGCCAGGCGAGGGTGGAGATGTGATGGCTGGTGCTCCGTGGGCATGAGGGGCCACGAGGATCATAACTACATCCCAGGCCCCCCCCTGAGGAGAGTGTGGGGAGGTGCCGGAGGCCCTCACTACCCAGGGAGCCCCACGGCGGCCCTCTCCAGACTCCGTGCGTGGGGGAGAAACACGTCCCAGGTCCTGAGCCCGGGTGTATGCGGGAGTCGCCATTCATTACATGCAGCCGGACCTAATCCCGACTGGTCTGAGTCCAAAAATTGCTGAGTTACCACCCCAGGTCGACTGTAACCGCCCTTTCTTCTTGGCTCTTCGTAAGAGGCGCGGTCGGTGTGGAAGTGGGCGTCTGAGAGCCCTCCTGCATCTCTAACCGGATCCAGCCGCCCAGGGAATGCAGCGCTGCGCAGCGCACCTCCGCGGAGCGTTGCCACGGGCAATGGGCTTGCGGAGGAGTGACGTTTACCCGGGATCACAGGAGAAATGGCCAGTTGGCCCTTCCCCTCTGTTCCCCTGCGAGGGCCAGTGCAGGTGAAAGCCACGCACACGGAGCAAGCCTGACCTGGGACGTTCCGTCTGGCGCTGGGACGGAAGTGTGCGACCCGGATGCTGCGGGGACAGACTGGAGCCCTCCCTGCCTGGTCACTTGCAGCACCGCCCGGCTGGCACTGCTGGCGCCCTCGCGTCGGTCGTTCCTCCCAGCACAGGTCACGCTCGACAGACTCCAGTGCGACTCCCTGACTACGTGCCTGGCTGCCTCCCCTCCGGATGGCAGCGGCGCGGGCGGGACTCCGGTCTCTTCTGCTCACATGTTCCCCAGCTCAGCACTGGTCGGATAACGGGAGCGCACCTGAGTGTTCAGAGCTGTGGCCTCCCCTCACGCAGCTGCCGTGGCGTCTGGAGCAGCAGCGTGCGCAGGACAGCCGAGTTTCCCCGCGCCTGTCCAGTCTTCTTTCCCTAAAGGTGGCGCTCTGTCCGTCGGAGGGGAGCTGGCCAAAGCTGGGGCTGCCGGCGCACCGTCACCAGGGGGCGCACTGGGCGCGTTCTGCTTCTGCTTAGGGAGAAAGTGCACGGAGCGCAGCCTTGCCTGTGGTCCAGGAGGTCGTCCCAGGGGGAGGCTGGGGATGTGGAGGGAAGTGGGGAGACCCAAAGAGTTTGTCAGAACAGTAGGACTTTGTTTGGAAAGCTCCCAGTCTTGACTTTGGGGGTACCATTTCCCTCCTATAATCTCAGTTTTGTTTCATCAGTTTTCAACTGTCTGTTTAAATAAGATAGCCTTCCGTTAACCAGGGGCTAAATGGAGCAATTCTGGCAACCAGCATGATGGCGTTATAATAAACCCTGTCTGTGCTGACTTCCTTCCGTGGCTGATCTAGCTGTCCCCACAGTTGGACAGAGCAGGGTCTGGAGTGTCCTCGGTGTCCCCACGTTACAGAGGCTGAGGCCAAGCCTGTAGGCGGCAGCCCACCCTTGACTCCACAGCGGGAGGGGCGGGGCTTGAGGTCGCTTCCCTCCGCCGCCCTGCGCAGGACTCCTAACCTGCAGGAGTTACGGTGGCGCTCTGCGTCTGAATTCACGGTGCGTGGTGGGAAGCCAGAGTTTCAGGTTCCGGTCCACTTGAACTTCTCACACTCTGGGTGTGCCCACAGGGGGCGCTTGCATTAGTGCACTGGGGCACCTCGGCCAGTGGCCGAGCTCCGTGGCAGGAAACAGCAGACATCCTTTCACCCCAGTCCTGGGGGCCCGAAGCCCAACGTCAAGCTGCCAGCAGGACTCCACGCCTCTAGAGGCCTCTGGGGTGATCCTTCCTGCCCCTCCAGCTCCCCCTGGTGGTCACTGGCCGTCCCTGATGTTCGGGGCTGTGGCCGAGTCACTCCAGCCTCTGTCTCCATCTTCACTGGGCCTGCTGCTGTGTGTCTGTGTGTCCCTTCTCCTTTCATAGGGACACCGGTCACAGGGTCCACCTTCTCCAGGGTGACCACAGCATAACTAACTATATTTGCAGCAACCCTAGTTGCAGATGAGTCACAGTCTCAGGTTCCAGGAGGGCCCTGGTCGGGGGGTCGGGGAGACACACACCCATACAGTGCCCCCACTGGGGCAGTTGCCCAGCTGCTGGCTTTGTGTCTGGGGGTGGTGGCAGTATATGGCCCAGGGCCGGAGTGCCTGTCGCTTGGTTTCCTGCAGGGGATGCTGGGCAAGGCTGGGCTGGGTGGGCCGGGGCTGGACGTGGTGAGTGAGGTCCTCAGAAACACCAAGCACCCCATTGTCGTGTGGCTGCGTGGCTCCGAGGGGAGTCGGGGCTGGGGAATGCAGTGATGTCAGCGGCACCCGAGGGACTTGCTGTCCTGGGCGAGGACCTGGCTGCCATGGGTGAGGACACAGGCCAGGAAGAGGGCCAGGCCTCGGAAACCACGGTGGTGGTCCCCAGGCAGGTGGGTCTGTCAAGAGGACAGGGACCAAGAGGTCACCGGTGGCACAGGAGGGAGAGGGCAGGACGGGGCCCAGGAGCAGGGAGTGGGGCACGCTGTCATGCTGAGGAGACAGACGTGAGGACAGGCAATTGTCCAGTGGGTCTGGGGGCCAGGAGAGCGTGGGCGGCCTGGGCGAGAGCTGTGTGGTGGCGGGGTGGGGGCTGTGCTGGCCCAGAGCGGCTGGAGGGGCGAGTCGGAGACCAGGGGAGCAGCCTGCTCCGAGAAGAGCTCGGCTGCAGCGGGTGGGGGGCGGCTGGAGGGGCCGAGAGGGCCAGGGTTTTGTTTCGTTCGGGTGAGAGGGACAGGGCGTAGATACGGTTCAAAGGTCAGTGCCTGGTCAACCCCGTGGGTCCGTGAGCCCGCGTCTCTCTGCTCCTCTGAGCCAGGGAGCCGGGGCTGGGCCGTGGGCCGCGGTCTCTCTGTGTCCCGAGTGGCTGGGTCCAGCTGACCTGGGCCTGGGGGACTGCTTAACCTCCTCTGGGCCCCGGGCCGGCGGGGTGGGGGGGCATTCCCCCAGTCCCACACCCCTCTGATTGACGGCTTGCTCTTCCCCTTTGGCAGATGGACGAGATCAAAGGGAAAGACCGCGTGATTCTGGCCCTGGAGAAGGAGCTGGGCGTGCAGACGGGTCAGACCCAGAGGCTGCTGCTTCAGAAGGAGGCTCTGGACGAGCAGCTGGTGCAGGTCAAGGAGGCGGAGCGGTACCACAGCAGCCCAAAGAGGGAGCTCCCGCCGGGCATCGGGGACATGGCGGAGCTCATGGGTGCCCAGGTGAGGGCTTGGGCCGGCTGGCTCCCACCGTCCCTCCTGCCACTGGGCATCCTTCCGGCCAGCGTGTGTACCTCCCTGCCGCCCGTCTGCCCACCCTTCCCTCCCTCTCTCAGCCCTTCCTGTGCAAATTTGCTGACAGTCCCTGCGTGCTGGGCCCTGGGGATGCAGAGGTGGACAACCGGCGGCTTTGGCCTCCAGGGGTCCGCGCCTGCCTCCCGTTGAACAGAAAGAGGGGAAGCCGTCAGGGCAGGGCCTGCCGTGAGCGCGCAGAGGGGGCCCAGTCCAGACAGCGCGCGCCGGGTGGGGCTCAGCCAGTGGGCAGGGCGTTCGGGGCGGCGGCCTGGTGCTGAACAGGGACCGAGCGGGCGAAGCCGCGTGAGTGTGTGTGTGCGAGCATCCCTTCATTCATTCATTGACTCACTCACTCATCCACTGAGTGGTCCAGGGTCTCATGCGTGTTCCATGCAGACGCCACGGGAGGTGCTGGCCCCTCAGTGGTGAGCAACATGGACACGGTGCCTGCCCTGCCGGACTGGGCTGGCACATTCGCTGTGGGCGTTCATGGGCGAGGCCCGAACGTCAAGGCCCCGAGACCACCACGCTCAGGTGTGAGGAGCCGTTGGTGGGTTGGAAGTCTCGTTACTTTGAAATGAAGTCTTTTCGGCGAGTTGCTGGCAGGGCTCGAGGTCTCGTCCGTCCGTCCGTCCGTGTGGCTGGGCTTCTGGGAGCCCCGGCCTGGCGTCTGGTTTTAATGAGGAGCGGGCTCACCGGGCGTGGCCGCGGGCCGCCGGGGTCACGGACGCCTCTGCAAAGTGCATTCGCATCTTGCCTCCTTTTCAGGACCAACACATGGACGAGCGGGACGTGCGGCGATTCCAGCTGAAAATCGCTGAACTCAACTCGGTGATACGGAAGCTGGAAGACAGGAACACCCTCCTGGCGGACGAGAGGAACGAGCTGGTAACCTGAGGGGGAGACGGGGGTGGGGTGGGGGCATGGGGGTGGGGGGTCGGGGGTCGGGCGCAGGGTCACTGCCCTGGGACCGCCTCGGACCTGGCTCAACAGGAAGTGAACACGGAGGCCTCGGGCGTCCTTTGCTTCCCCATTTCTTGCTGCTTGAAAGTCCGGCACACGCTCGCTGAGGAAGCCCGTCACTGCCCTTTGTTTCGGCAGGAGCTTGCCCTGGGCAGCAGCTGAGGAGTCGGGGAGAAGCGTGGGGAGGGTGTTTGCCGGGGTGCTGCTTACCGCCGCACCCGGAAACGAGCCCAGACACCCGAGTGCTCTGTTCTGGACCGCGGGGCCCGTGGGCAGGGGGTGTGTGCAGTGTGTGAACGTGCGGGCGTGGGCCACACTGAATTGCCGCGGAAACCGGTTCTCAGAGAATTAGATAAGAGCAGTTTATAGATACACTGCTCTTAGGGATACAAATAGATGCCCATAGATACAAGATGCATTGTCGTCCTGGAAATTGGAAATTGTTTCAGGTGGCATGGTTATGGGTAATTTTTATGTTTTGCTTATTTATTTACCTTCTTTTAAAAAAATCAAAGCTTACCTATTTCTAGTTTTAAAAATAACAAACATAGATTAGATTTCTGGTTAAAGAATAAATCTCTAGTAAAAATAACAATTTAAAAAAGAATTGTCGCCTGAGGATATGTTTTTATTGATTTTAGAAAGAAAGAAAGGGAGAGAGACACAGAGAGAGAGAGAGAGAGAGAGAGAGAGAGGGAGAGGGAGGGAGAGCAACATCGATGGGTCGCCTGCCGCACGTGCCCTGACTGGGGCTCGAACCTGCGATCTGGATATGTGGCCTGATCCGGAACTGACCCCGCAACCTTTTGGTGCACGGGACAATGCTCCAAGCAACCGAGCCACCCGGCCAGGGCAAAATAGCACTTCTTAGCATATCTTTGCATTTTCTGGATAAACAGCTAACCTGATTTTTCCCTGGTGGTAATCCACACATACACTTCTTGAGAAATGACTCACAACGTTTCTGGGTGTTTTAAACTTCATTATGGAAGTAAATATCTGTGACATTTGGAAAGCAGGGAAGGTGGAAAGCGTGCACACGAGTCAGGACTGAAATAAACTCGTTCCCTCCCGGTATGTTTGAGGGCGTGTTCTCACGGAGCTAAAAGGAGACGGCACATCTAACGTTGTGTCTCTGCCCCTCGCTGACGCACGCAGGGGCTCGCGCGCTGGTTCACTGAAGTGGGTCAGGGAACGTGCAGGCCGCCCGAGACAATCCCGGCGCCGCTGCCGGGTTTAAGTGGCAGTCGGCCCGCTCGCGAAGGCGTCCCTCTTGAAGTCACAAGGCCGCTTCTCTCGCTGTTTCAGGGGGTGCTGGGATGTTTCTGATGCTTCTGGGGACGGATAGGCACCCCCGAGAGAGTGTGTCTTTGGTTTGCGATGAGAAAGTGGGGTCCCCCTCCCCGTTCTGGTCTGCAGCTTGCTCGTGTCCCCCGAGGGCCCCATCACAGCGCTGCTACCGGTGCAGCAGGAGCTGCCCCGTCCTTCCCGCGGCTGCGCCCCGCTCCGTGGAGGGGACACGCCTCGGCTCACTGGGCCACTCCTCTGCCGGAGGAACTCAGGGCTCCGTCTGGTTTCCCTGCTGTCATAGACAGTGCCGTGTGGCAGATCCGTGTCTGTCTTTCCTCACTGGAACCACAGTTCTGTGGGGGGGGGGGGGTGGCTAGAAGTAGGGTGTGCGGGCCGGAGCTGCATTTCACACTTGAAGGGACACCAGAGGTCGTTTCCATGTTTGTGGCCAGGGACTAAGAGCAGGGTCTGCAGGCAGTCTGTTTTCAATTCTTGGTTCCAGCACTTTCTGTGTGGCCTTCAGCACACTGCCCGCCTCCTAGGGGTGGGGGTCTTTGTTTATGACGTGGGGACAGGGCTGGGGTCCCCTCCCAGGTTTCTGGGGAGGGTTGAATGACAGAGAAAGCCTGGGAGGGCTCACCACTGCTTTGGACGTGTGGTGAGTCTCCCATTTTATAGAGGAAGAAACTGAGGCCGAGGACTTGGCCATGGTCACGCAGCTCGAAAATGAACGTGTCAGCGAGGACCCTGCTGAGGAGGGGACGGAGTGGGCATCTCGAACTGTGTGGGCTCCCGGGCCCCCGCCCGTCCCCTGGGCGCTGTCCATTCCCACGTCTGGGTCTCAGTACCCTGGCCTCCACGTGGCAGTCAGAGTGACCTATGGTTCCAGAAGGCAGACCTGACTGCAGAGGGCTCCCGCTCGGGCTGGGACGCACACCCGGGGCCAGGCCTCCCTGGCACGCCCCTCCCCTGCCCGTCGCCCACACTTGGCTGCGTGGATGCGCTACGTCCCTGGCAGATCAGAACCTGTGGGCGTGCGGTGTCCCAGCCCGCAGTGTCCTCCCCTCTTGTCTCGCTGTGTCCGTGCCTCTGCTGCCGTCTTTGCCCCCTTCCCCACCTGTCGGATGGGCACCCCTGCCCTGTCATCTCTTTGACCCCCACCACCACCCAGGACCTGGGCACAGGAGGGGCCACCCCGTGCAATCAGACGAGGAGACCCAAGAGACGCCCTGCCTGCCAGTAGGGACTGAGCCCGGAGGACTCAGGGAGCCCGCCAGGGCTGGGTGCCGCCTTCGGCATCTCCACGCCCTGGCACTGGGCCTGGCGGGGCAGGGCCCAGGGGTGGTCTGCTGTCTGCAGAGTGGGGAGGAGCTGGGTAGCTGGATTGACCTTTATGCCTGTGACCCATGACCTCTAGAAGGGTAGACCCGTGCACACAGCACAGGCCACCGGCCAGGTAGGCCCTCGGAGGCTCGGCCGGGGCCCTGGGTTTGCGCTGCTTCGGGACTGGGGTCCTGACGAGGGCAGCCCCGGCTCCGGGGAAGGCCCCGGTGGGGTCTCCTCGGGGCTCCTCAGTGGCGTGGCGGTGGCCGTGCACTGCGTCTGCAAGCCGCTGGGCCTCTGTCTCCCCCTGATGCAGCTGAAGCGCTCCCGGGAGACAGAGGCGCAGCTGAAGCCGCTGGTGGAGAAGAACAGGAGGATGAACAAGAAGCACGAGGGCCTGCTGCAGAGCATCCAGCGGATGGAGGAGAAGATCAAGGCCCTCACGCGGGAGAACGTGGAGATGGTGAGTCCTCCAGAGTCACCGGCGCCTGGGGGCGGGGCCAGCCCCAGCCCCAGCCGCAGGGCCTCTCTCCCCTGGAGGCCCCCGGGGCGGTCTCCGCCCAAGCCAGCCCCTGCGGTCCCTTGTGTGGATGTCGCAGTGCGATGGCGTCTGTGCCTGAGGGAGAGCGCCTGGTGGGCAGTGGACTGGGTCTGAGCCTCGGCCCTGCCACCTCCCGCCCCTGTGCCCCGTAGCGCCTCTCTCATCCTCTCTGCGCCTCAGTTTCTCTTTCTGTAAAATGGGAAGGAAAGGACCGATGTCACAGGGTGGCTGAGAGGGTGGGAGGGTAGCAGGGAAGTGCCTCACAGAAAAGCTGGGCTGGCGGCGGGAGCTCAGCATGCGGACGGGACTGCGGCTTCTGCTGAGGTCCCCACACATGCCAACAAGGGTGGCTGGTCTCTGTGGCTGGGGGAGGTTCCCGGGCGCTGACAGTTTGCAAGCGCTCTGAGGCTCGCTGTCCGGAGTAGTGTGGTCACCCCCGTTTTACAGCTGGTAAGACTGAGGCTCAGAGGTGAATGCCCTCCCCCCTGGACCCCAGCAGGTCTGGGCCAGTGTGGGATTCTGGGTGTGGCCTGCCCTGCCCTGTCCCACCCTCCTCCTCCAGCACTCAGGCTGGGCCACCCGGGGCCCGCCAAGCCCTCTCCCGGCCATGGGCCCAGCAGCCATACCCCCCTCCAGCCTGGGGACCAGGTGGCTGCCACCCCTCCCCCTGTCCCCCCTTCCCGTCCCCCAGAGCCCACCCTCCGAGCTCAGATGCGCACGGTGGGTCCCTCACGAGCACCCAGGGCTGAGCGGCCCTGCGGGGCTCCCTCCCGCTCTGGCTGCAGAAAGAAAAGCTGTCTGCGCAGGCGTCTCTGAAGCGACACACGTCCCTGAACGACCTCAGCCTGACGAGGGACGAGCAGGAGATCGAGTTCCTGCGGCTGCAGGTGCTGGAGCAGCAGCACGTCATCGACGACCTCTCCCTGGTACGTCCGTGCTCTGCCGCGTGACGCCGAGTGACGCGGTGTTCGGGCGCGGCGCCGGGGCGTCATGGAGACGCTGCCCACGCTGCCGGAGCGCCGGTCCCACTGAGCTCACCCCGGCCACCGGCACCTCCCTGCTTTGTTCTGCCGGAAAGCGGCCTGCCCTCGGCTGAGCGGTTTCCATGGCGACTCTGTTTCTGACGTCATCTCCCCGGGCTGCAGCCGCCAGCAGCAGCATCTGTTTTAGGAACCAGTCGTCTGGCCTTCACGGAGTGAGCACGCGCTGGCCCTGAGCAGTCTATTTATTTTTAGCTTGGTTGTGGTAGACCGTGAGCTCGAACACCCGAACGTCACGGGAGGGGGCGGGGAGCTCCCTGGAGCAGGAGGTGGGGGGGTGTCAGATCCGAGAACTCCGCGGCTCTGTGGGCAGGCGCTCCGGCCTCTGCAGCGAGCTGTGGTTGGGTCCAGGAGCCCAGTGTGTTCTGCTCGCCCGAGTGGGGGCGTGGCGGTTTCACCCGTGGGTCTTCAAAGAGTAGAAAAGCCAGTGATCAAAATTCTAGAAAAGGATCTGACTGGACTGTCAAGTTCACTTTTCTTGCCTGTCTCTTTAACTCCTCCCTCCCTCTCTCCCTCCCCAATCCTTCCTTTCTCCCACCCACCCCTGCCCTGTTCACCTTCCCGCCTGTCCGTTCATTCATCCTTTCCTCTTCCCATCCTCCCCCTTCCCTCCAGCCCTCTTCCCATCCATCTCTCTACCCGCCCCTCCTTCCCATCTCCCCCTTCCTTCCTTCCATCCATTCATCCACCTACCATCCATCCACCCATCATCCATCATCCATCCACCCACCCATCTATCTGTTACAGAACAACAGGGGAGGCCCAGGGGGGGCTGAGGGCGATACAGTATTACCTGAAAGGAATCCCCCAGGTTCGTTATGTCCGCTGTCTATAGGAAAGACATCTCTCAATGCCAGAGATTTGTGAAAAGGAAAGGATGAGTGATGTTTATTTAATGCTGTACAGACTTAAAGTAGTGACCTAATGTCTTCATCAAAATCCCAAAGTCCCTTAAAACACCCACAAACACACACAGTCCTTCCTTCCCCCTTTGCCCAGTCTGGGGTTCCGTATCTCAGGGAAAGAAACAGAAGTCCGTGGCTCGGGCAGCCCCCAGGTCTTCTCAGTAATCCATACTCGGCTGGTAGGCCTCCGTCGGTCCCCGGCACCATCAGCTGTGTCGCCAGGATCTCTGCTGAAGCCGGGTGGTGGTTCCCCCTTCTAAAGCTGCGGGGGTCCCCACCCTGGCAAAGCTGTGTGGTTCTCTCTTCTATTGCCCCAGCCGCGTGGTCCTCTCTGCACAATGGCTGCGGGAGTCTCCACTCTGCCACAGCCGCGTGGTTCTCCCTCCTCAATGGCTGCCGTGTCTGGGTTTAAATCCCCGCGCCAGTCTTCCTCTGCAGCCCCATTTCCGACTCCTCCCACCATTGGCTACACATGCCAGAACTCTCCTATCCTTCCAGCTTCACTGGGCTGCCATCGTGGGTCTGGGCAGGCATGGCCCCATGTCCTGGAGCCAGTCTTCTCCAAGCTCCCATGCAGGAGCTCTAACTGGGGGGAACAGCCCCCAGTTAAGTCTTGGAGGGGAAGTTACTTCCATTCCCCTGTCTCAGAGCTATTTAACATATCTATGCAACCAGTTAAAGGTTTAACAGCCTTGAGAGCTGTGTTGCTATACAAAACAGCTCTCAATGGCCCTGCTCCATGTGTCCCTTCCCCCAACCCACACCTGTGGGGGGAGGGTGAGGACATCCTAATATTTCCTGGACACCCTGAGTTCTGGATCCCATTCAAAATCCCTATTTGCCCCCCGCCCTTGGTTGCACCCTGTTACAATCCCTCCTTTCAGATTTACACCCACCTTATAATCTTATAAAGGACAATGGACGAAAGCCTCAACTTGTAACTACTTCCTGCTGGAGATGTACGTTGTTCTACCCACCCTGGGTCAGGGGTGCCCTGAAAGGGGGTGCAGCATGGAGGGAGTCCTTCCTGTAAGGGGAAAGACCTTACAGAATCCTGGTCAGTTGGCTGTCACCAGGAAGTCGCAGACTTGGTGTCCAAAGGCTGGCATTACTGGATCGTTGGCATCCTGGTCATATTCTGGAGATGACAGATTTGGAAAGAGTTGGAAGGCACAGTTAAATCATAACCACTAAATGACAAAGGCAGGGACTTAGGTAAAGAATGACTTATCTGGAGGAAGGTGTACAAGGCATGCTACACCTATCCAAAACCCTCGTGACCCACTATACTTCACTTGGGCTGAGGGGAATATATTAGGATTTCCCTTCCTTCAGATTTCTGGACCCTTTTTGTCCAAGTCATTAGGACAGAAAAGGGAAAATCAGTTCTAAAGTGAAGCCCACAGATCGCCTGAACCTTTCAACAACCCAACCACTTAGTCCAGCCAAACAGTTGAGTCTCAGGGGGTGATGATGAAAATGGGCTCCTTAAGTGAGGCCTGTATTACAACCAGTCACTCAGGTAATGAGGTCATGGGCATATGTCCTATGAAAACAGAACACACAGGTTAAATTCGCACAACACCTCCCAAACCACTCTCTGTGCCTGTGAGACTGTCTTTTGGGGAGACATTCAGTTGTGAGGCCCTTCCTGCAATGACATTTAGCAATGGCAATTTGACAGGTCCCTTGTACCTGTAAATTATACATCTTTGGTGATATTACAAAACCAGTTTCAACTTTGAAATGAAAACAAGCTTTCAAGACAGGTAGCTGCGTTATTCTGATGTCCAATACTGAGCATTGTGATTTTCCTTGAACCACAATTTTTCTCCTTAAGATCACCCTCACTGTTATTAAAGGGACTACTTTGAGTCCTGCTTTTAATTTTGACTGTTCGTTTGCATAAACACACCAAGAGCAGCCTGGATTACTAATTTATGATCTTTAATTCTGCTTTGCTGGAACTCACACAGGGAACCTTTAGATTGACTTCTCAGTCCGCCCCTCGGGGCACAGAAGCAGAGCCACACATCTGCCATTTGGCTTCGCCTGTACCAGTTGTTTCACTCAGATCCTTGAGGCTTCCATTGTGCTTACAGGTTCCTTTTTAGCCACCTTTCAGGAAAGCAACCTTCGTTCCTTCCCTGGAAAGATTGCTATGAACCACACAACCAACCAGAGTACCAGGCTTTTCTCGTGGGCATACTCTCGCTTCACAAGTCAATCCCAGTTCCTCAGGGCTTTCTGGTGATGACCAGAACCTATACATGCCTCCTTCAGGCGTGACCTTCCGGTCAAAGTCCTGGTTAACAAAACCACTATTAACGACTGGTTTTATTGGTTTTATGCAAAGAAACCTTATGTCATCACTCACTCCTTCAGAATGGCCAAATTCTGAAGGGATCAGGTGGGAAGAAAAATACAAAGTGTGAAGGAAAATCCTTTTCCCTCTGATATCCACCAGGCTTCTCAAAAGTTTCCTACAGAGTGTGAAGTTTCAACCTTTCTTGGAATCCTCAATTTCCTGTTCAGAGCAGATACAGAGCAAAATCCAGAACACGGAGTTCCAGAACAGTACACAGATAGAAGCATTCTCTTGCACCAATATGCGTCCATTGGTGCCTCGCAGAGACATGCTCCTTCAGGTCTGGTCTCTTGGCAGAGACATGCCCCCTTTGCCTCTGGCTGAAGCACTCGTCAGCCCAAATGACCCTTCCTGGGTCCCAAGTGGCAAAAGCATGCTCCCCAACTGGTTACAGTGACCTTTCCTAGGTCTTACAGTGACCTTAAACAGTTCTTCAGATACAGGTTTCTGATCAGAAACAGAACCAAAATGCAGAGATTTGCTCTTTTCCCACGAAACCAGAAAATAAGTAGTTGAGGTTTCCTTTACTCCAGGTTTAAAACTTTCACATCCTTTATACATAATTTTATGCATCCAGTTTTAACCATCAACCTCTTTTAATCCTGGTTCCTTTCCCACACTGGGAAGGACTGCACTTAAACTCAGCACTTAAACTCAGCATGTGGCAGCCAGAAGTCCCCAGCATGACAGGTACCTTCCACTAAAAGTTCCCAGATTCGCAGGGACATCCTGCAGCTTTCTGAAGCTTAGACCTTGCAAATACCCTATATGTCAGATGGTCACCCTTGGGCCTCAGTTCATGACCTTCAGAACCAGAGCCCTTCCTATCAGAACCAGTTACAGAGAGAACCTGACTGATGCGGTGCCCACACAGCAGCAGCACACAGCCCATAATCTGGAGAGATCCCTTAGCCCACCACCTGGTCCAGTTCCAAGATGGCGGCACCCATGCATGCTGGGTCATCCAAGGTGGCGGCACCCATGCACGTTGGGTTGTCCAAGATGGTGAAAACCATGCATGTCAGGTCATCCAAGATGGTGACGCCCATGCATGCTCAGTCCTCCATGGTGGAGCACTCACGTGGCTCATCCTCTATTTTACCTAGAATGGTGGCGCACCCCCACGGCTTGCTGTCTGACCCCCAACATACATGCAGGCTCGGCTTACAGAGCCTAGGGGTCTGCTTCCTCCCCACACCTGAGGACAGGTTCCCTTAGTGCCACCTGGGCTCCCCGAAACTGTAAGTGAGCAGACAGGGGCCACCTGGGAGCAGCACGCTAACCAACCATTACCCACAGCTCCACTGTTCCAAAACGGTATTCAGAAACCAGTTTTCAACCAGAACACTTTCACGTCTCTGCTCCCTCCCTGTTTCATTTCCTTTCCACCTTTCCAGGCGTCATAGGTGGCCGATGCCCTCAGGAGGAGCGCAGAGAGATTCTCGAGACTGGGAAAACTCCAAAGTCTCACTCTCTCACACCTGAGGGTGTCGGTCTGCCACAGGCAATTATCGTCCTGGCGGAGTCACCAAAAACTATTACACAACAGCAGGGGGGTCCAAGAGGGGCCGAGGGCAATGTACTATTACCTGAAAGGAACCCCCCAGGTTCATTATGTCCGCCCCCAGAGGAAAGACATCTCTCAATGCCAGGGAGTCGTGAAAAGGAAAGGAAATGTTTATTTAATACTATATAACTTAAAGTAGTGACCCAATGTCTTCATCAAAACCCCAAAGTCCCTTAAAACACCCACAAACACACACAGTCCTTCCTTCCCCCTTTGCCCAGTCTGGGGTTCCGTATCTCAGGAAAAGAAATATAAGTCCATGGCTCAGGCAGCCCCCGGTTCTTCCCAGTAATCCGTCTTGGCTGGTAGGCCTCCCTCAGTTCCCAGCACCATCAGCTGTGTCTCTAGGATCTCTCCTAAAGCCAGGTGGTGGTTCCCCCTTCTAAAGCTGTGGGGGTCCCCACTCTGGCAAAGCCAAGTGGTTCTCCCTCCTCAATGGCTGTCGCATCTGGATTTAAATCCCTGCGCCAATCTTCCTCTGCAGCCCCATTTCCGACTCCTCCCACAATTGGCTACACTTGCCAGCACTTTCATATCCTTCCAGCTTCACTTGGCTGCCATCGTGGGTCTGGGCAGGCATGGCCCCATGTCATGGAGCCAATCTTCTCCAAGCTCCCACGCAGGCGCTGTAACTGGGGGGACCTACCCCCAGTTAAGTCTTGCAGGGGAAGTTACCTCCATTCCCCTGGCTCAGAGCTATTTAACATATCTATGCAATCAGTTAAAGGTTATAGATATGTTAAATGACCATGCCAGAGGTTAGCTACAAAGCTGTTGCTATGCTAAGCAGCTCTCAATGGCCCTGCTCCATGTGTCCCTTCCCCCCACCCACACCTGTGGTGGAGGATGGGGTGAGGACATCCTAATATTTCCTGGACACCCTGAGTTCTGGACCCCATTCAAAATCCTTATGTGGGGCCCCCCTCTTGGCTGCACCCTGTAACATATCCATCTTTCATTCATCTATCCATCCATCCATCCTTCCATCCACGCATCCACCATTCATCCAACCACCTACCCATCCACCATCCATCCATTCTCCATCCATCCTTCCATCCACCCATTCCTCACCCACCCATCCACCCATCCATCCATCCTTCCGTCTCTGCTGCACAGAGGGTGGATGCAGTGTAAGCTGAAAAAGCACACTCAGTGGACTGACGATGAGGTGAAAGAGGAGTGATGTGAGACCAGAGGAAATAAGGAGTGTGCAGTCAGGCGGGATCGGGAGGCCCAGAGGGGCAGAGCGTGAGGGCTGACGCCAGGCACCAGCCTGCCTGGGTCTCCTGGCAGCCAAAGGGAAAATGGCACTTGGTTAGAAAAGAGAATGTACTGGTTTTATCTGGGGCCCAGCGCTGCCACCGCAGCTGCTCCTCTGCAGGTGGCATTTCTCGTGACAGCAGCCACCAGGCACGGCAGTCCTGTTTCCTTCCTCGGGTGGTGCTGCAGGGCGGGCGCCAGCCCCGTGTGGCGGAGGAAGAACCCGAGAACCCGTGAGATGAAGTGTGTGGCCCCGCAGGAGGAGGCCCCGCGGGGACTGGCCCAGCTCTGCCCGAGCTCCAAGCTGCCGGCCTTCTCACTGTGCCCCGGTCCTGCTCTGCTCTCGCCCAGTGCCCTGAGCTTTACAGCCTCGGTCCCCAAAGCAGACGGCTGGAACCCTACGGGTCTGGCGCACCAGGGCAGTTTCGAGGAACTGTCCAGTGAAGGTGGGGTAGGTGGCGCTGCCCTGACCAGCAGCGTCACTGGGGTGTCGGCACCTGGACAGACCCACGCCCGGGGCCGCTGATGGGCCGGCTGGGCCGGGTCCTAGGTCGCGCCCCCGAGGGCCAGCTGGGTTGGCTGGTGTGTCGCGGGAGGCTGGCTGGAAATGCCGACGGCTGTGCTTCCTTCCAGGAGAGAGAGCGGCTCTTGCGCCCCAAAAGACATCGCGGGAAAGGCCCGAAGCCGCCCAAGGTGAGCCTGCGGTGGCGGTGGCGCGGCGGCCCGGCCTCGCTGCCATGCCAGGGCGTGCGGGGCGGGGCCCGGGGGCCGGGGACACCCACACTGTGCACATTTGACGGTGAAAAGCCCGTCACCACCATCTGTCAGTGACACGTAGCCAGTGGCTGTGGCCCTGGTTTTGGTGGCTTACTCAGGGAGGACTCGTGGCTGAGTTCTGTATTTAGACCTCGGGCTGAGTGCTCACCCAACACTGAAAACACAGATACTTAGACCTTTTGAAGGATTTAAAGGGCACTCAGGCTGGGTCTGTCACGTCTTACAGCCTGTCCTGAGGAGCTGGGAGCTTTGGGCTTTTTTGGAACAGGGCGGGACTGCATTCTCTCTGTAAATGTGGGTTTCTGGGGGCAGCGTTTGAACGTTCTGGCGGAGACGGGGGCCGGGCTGGGAAAGCGGAGGCGCCCGGGCCAAGCTGGCACAGGGCGGGGGGCGGTGTAAAGAGATACTTGGTTTGCACACACACCGGGCACGTGTGTTTCACCTGCACGAGCCCCGGCCCATGCCTCTCCCTGCTTGTCCTTGGTGGAGGTGTGCACGGCTGCCTGGAAGTACTTCTCTGTCTGAGAGACAGCGGCGTGCAGGTGATGCCGGCCGCCCCTGAGGTGCGGCTCTGCTGTCCGGGTGCAGTAGGGAGGGGGGGGTGGGGCAGGCACCGGGGTGGCCTGAGCCCCGACTCCCAGTCCCTGCAACGGAAGGAGCCCAGGGGGTCCGGTGAGTCGGTGCTTTAAGAGAAGTGGGGG
The DNA here is from genome assembly GCF_004126475.2 of Phyllostomus discolor. Taxonomy (NCBI): domain Eukaryota; kingdom Metazoa; phylum Chordata; class Mammalia; order Chiroptera; family Phyllostomidae; genus Phyllostomus; species Phyllostomus discolor. The sequence goes on from NC_040903.2 coordinate 3,088,278, forward strand.
CCTCGGGCGTTCGTTCCCCCGGGCTTCTGGAGCAAGCGCCACAAACCGGGTGGCCCAGAGCAACGGTTCTGGGGCCCGGAGCTGAACGCCAAGGCGAACACGCAGGCCGGGCAACCTCTGGACCCTGCAGGGGAGCCCTTCCCGCTCCCCCCAACCCCCAGCGTCTCCAGCCACCTTGGTGTTGCTGTGGCATCCCTGCAACCTCTGGCTCCGTCGTCACACTCCGCCTTCCCTTGTCCCTGTGTCTTCCAGGGCTGACTTCTTAGAAGGACAGCAGACACTTTGGGTCGGGGCCCACCCCACCCCAGTGTGACCTTGTGGTAACTTAGCTGAGTGTTTCTGCCACGGCCGTATTTCCAAGTAAGGTCACACCCTGAGGTCAGGGCTTAGGATTTCGTCGTCTTTTGGGGGGACCCAGTTTAACTCAGTACCACACTGCACGTGGGATCGAAGGGCTGTAACTTTTGGTGCGAGTGCGCTAGCACGCTCCACGCACTGAATCCGCCCGTCCGGGGCGGCAGCCAGGGGCACGCCCCTGGGCCGGTGCTCCGCGGGGATTCGCCACGTCCTGGGCACGCGGCTCGTGGGCGTCCACACAGCCTCACTCAGTCCCCGCAGCACGCCGGGGAGGCTGTGGGGATTTTCCCCGTTCGAGGGTTACAGGGAGCGTATGGCTCTGAAATGCACAAACGGCGCAGAGACAACAGCGCCGGCCGGCGGAGGAGGCTGAGTCCAGTCCCGGGTTCCAGGCCTCCGCCGGCGGCACCGCCGAGCGGAAGGAGGGGCGGGTCCCTGCGCACGGACCACAGGACGTCAGGAAGGGACGCGATCCCGAGAACTGGTCCCTTTGTACGGTGGAAGGGGCGTGACCAGACCAACTGGGGAGTCCGAGGTGGTTCGTTACCCGCAGGGTTCGTGTGGACCCTGCGCGTCCCCGTCTCCTCCTCCTCCCGCTCCGTCTTTGTATGACGCGTCTGTGCCTGCAGAATGCGCGTCGGTGCCCGTTTTCACTCACCGTTGCCCGGTAGCGCCTTTACCCACGCTGCGATGCCAACATCGCAGACACGTTGTTATGGCTCCCTCGCCGGCCGAGCCTGTGGGGGGGTGGGGGGCAGCCTGACAAGCCCGGGGTCGTCTGGCTGCTCGCCAGGCTTGTGGGTGTCCCGCTGCTGCGTCCTGCCCTTCGTGTCTGGTGGTTGGTGCAGGCTGGGGGACCCCAGATTGTGGTGCCTGAGCGAGAGCATTGCTTTTCCTGGGCGGTACTCCTCGCTAGCTCCGACTCCGCCCCCGCTTGTCCAGGGCAGGACGGAGCGGAAAGGTGGACCCACCAGGGGCCCGAGCGCGTTTCTCAGCCCCCCAGCCACCTGCAGGCCGGGCGGCTGCCCTCTCCTTCCGCCCCCGGGCCTCGGGGAGTCTCTGCTTTCGTCTTCCATTCAGATGCCCCCCACTCTCTGACCCCCATGCGACGTGCACTGGGCCGCTTGGCCTGGGCCTGTGCTCAACAGTGTTGTGGTAAAATGTGTCGAAGTTTCCAGAACTTTCTGGAAGTCTGACAGCCCGGCCCTGAAGAGATACCGCAATGCTCCCCGAGTCTGCAGCTCCCCGAAGGGGCTCCCCGACTTCTGCCCGCACTCCCCCGCCCCGGTCGCTGACGGTGTGGTTGGGGCAGAGCAGGGGTGTCAGACCTCGTCTTCCGGGTCCCTTCGCACCCCGGGGCTGCTGACCCTGCCCTGCCCCGTCCCGCCGGGCTTCTGGGACGAGACTGGCGTTGGCCGCCTCTGCCCAGGGAGCCTGTTGGTCAGCCCCCCCGCCCCCCCAGGGGCTGCAGGAGAAGGGCCCTAGTGGGCGGAGGCTTGTTCTGCAGCAGGTCCGGCATCGGGGTCTGACCCCAAACCGCGCTGCCGCGGGGTGGGCAGTGAGTTGTGTGTTGCTGGCCGCTGAACGTGCTGTCTGGTAGCTTAGGGTTGTCGCTCAGCGGGGACCGGGCATCGGAGCAGTGGCTGATGTCAGGACAGCGGGCCGTGCAGCCTGGCCAGGACGCCGCATCCAGCCGAGCGTCAGGGCTGCGCCTGAAGACGGGAACAGACAGGCCATTCTGGTGGTTCCAGGCGGTGGATGTACATGGGGCCGGAAACCGGAGAGGAGTGGCTGGGAGGAGGCCGTGTGCAGGCTCCTGGGCCTGCTGCTGGGTGCCGCGGGGAACCCCAGACCCAGTGGGGAGGGGTGGGCCCAGGCTCCCCGACTGCAGCCCCGCCCCTCCTCGAGGCCTCTGCTTGCTCCTCTTGTCTCCAGCGCCCCCTTCAGGCCATGGTCTGTCCACTGCAGCAGCTCCCTGGCTGCTCCGCCTGCCGCCAGCGTTTCTTTCTGAGGCGCAAGTCTGGCTCCGCCTCCTTTTCGCTAAAACCCCGGGGGATGAAGGCGGGGCTCCCTGGCCACGCCCTCGGGGGCCTCCCGGGACCCCATGGATCTGGACCACTCGCCGCTGGCGTGATTCCCCTCTGCGCACGCTGGCGCCAGCCCCTGGGGCTTGCTGCCGTGCTGCCTCCCCTCCAGACCCCTGCTTTGGCTCAGCTGACCCCGGGCCTTCGCTCCCCCACCCCTCCCCCACAGGGCTAGACTGCCTCTGGGCTCCCCCAGCCCCTGCTCCTCTGCCTGGCAGGAGGGTAGCATCTTGTCTGCTTGGCTCCCTCTGGGGCTGAGTTCGGGGGAAGACTCAGAGGATGCCGGTGCTTGGGAGGGGTCACGGGGACGTAGGGGAGCCGGAATTGGGGCCACGTGGTCTGCCAGGCAGCCCGGGGAGCAGAGTTGGGGCCCCTCACTTGTGGTTGATGCTGAGGGCTCCAGTCCGGTTCCCTGGGCCGGGTGCTGCCCTGTCTGAACTGGCCCGTGGCTGTGGCTGTTCGCACCCATGGCAGGCTCAGCGGTGAAGGTCAAGGCTGTGTGGCTCTCAGCCCCTCCCTGCCCCCCCATCATGGTAGCCATCGTCTGTGGAGTGTCCGCCTCAGGCATGGTGGGATGTCAGGTGACAGGGCACAGAGAGGGGTCTCCGCCCATGAGAAGCTTCTGGAAGAAGTGTGTGTGTGGAGGGCGTCTAAGTAGATCCTGGCACCGGCCCGCTGGACACGTCTCATGCTCCCTGCAAAGCCGGGCTCTCAGGCAGCTGTTGCAGCTGGTGACCTTCACCGGGCACAGCTGACCTTGGTTTTGCTTGAGGGTCCCGGAGCAGGGTAGCTTGGAGAGCACCCAGTCTTTGGGTTGTCCCAGAACTCAGCAGTGTGCGCATGGCTGGTTCCAGGATTATCTTCCCCTCCCCATTAGCCAAGTTTCTTTGTATTGCTAGGGTCAAAAACTCAGTCCCTTAAGAAAAAACAAACAAACAAACAAACAAACAAAAAATATAACTGGGAAGCCTAGAGGGGCAGCTTCAGGCACGGCTGGATCCAGATGCTCACATGATATTGTCAGGAATCTGCCTCTCTTTGTCTTTCAACTCTGCTTTCCTCTGGGCGGGCCTGTTTCTCAGGACGGCTGTCCCATGTGGTGGCCCTCACACCTGTGGCAGCTGGCACTGGGGCTGCCTGGCAACCTCTGTGGCAGGGCGGCGTCCCTCCTCAGCGGTCCCAGCAGGAGTCCCAGGCTGACACCCCTTGGCTCGCCTTGGTCACAGGCCCGTCTGTGAACCAGTCCCTGCTGCAGCTGGGTGGCCCCCCTCTGGAAGTGTGACTTAAAGGCTCGGCACCAACTAGCATACGTTGCGTGATAGGACTACACGGGCCACATCCCAGATACTTGAGGAGGAACAGAGAATCAAGCAGTACTGAAGCTGACATACATGCATGTGAACCTGGCTGTATTTATTTTCTTCTCTTGTGAATTGTCCTTTGCCTTTTCACATTGCTTCGCTAGATTTCAAAGGATAGGTTCTACTTTTTTAATGGCAAAAACCTGTCCATTTCCCCCTCCACTGTAAGAGTTTTTGGTTTTGATGTTATGCCTGGAGAGGCTTCTCCAGAACACTCGCGGGTGCCCCCTGTGGGTGGGGGGTTGACTCTGCTCCAGGGGCAGTGTCTGGGGGGGGGGCGGGGATGGTCCAGGGGCCGAGTGGAGGAGGCTGGGGCGCGTGGGGTGGGCGGGGGCAGCAGACATGTTTCTCGGAGCACGGGAGGCAGGCGGCGCCTCCTGGGTTTGGGCTGGGCCTGGAGGAGCTCACTGGGTCTCGTTGCTAGCACCGTGCCTGGTCCCCTGTGGAATGGCCTTGGCGACAGGGGGGCCCCAGAGAGCCCGGCGTGTGGGAGGAGAGCCCTCAGAGGATAAACCGGCACACAAGCCGCCCCGTGTGACTCATGCGCCCGGCTGGGGTCCTGGAAACGGCCCCTCGGCCCCTGATCTGCCCAGAGCTGGCGTCCCAGTCACGGAAGGGACACCGGCTGAGCGCCCAGCCTCAGGACTGCTCGGCAGGCGAGGCAAAGGAGGGGAGCGTGCTGCGGGAGCGGAGGGGCGCGCTCTCCTGGGCGCAGGGAGGCCTGCGCGTTGGTGCCGCTCCTGGCCCGGGAGACGCCGGCGGGCAGGGGCCCCGCGCCATGGAGTACGTGTTGTTCGTGCTGTACTTCTCCTTCTTCCTCTGCCTGTGCGCCCTGGTCTGCCTGTACTTCTCCGGCTGCCAGGAGCTCACCTACAGGCACGAAGGTAGGCGGCCGGCTGGGGGGAGGGGGGCGGTGCAGGCGGGGGCCGCAGGTCCCTGCGCCTGGTGGCTCCCTCTGGGGGCGGTCGTGGGAGACGCCTTGGCGAGGAGGCTGAGGGTCAGTTATTTTGGGGTCCCCTCTTTTCCTCACCTCTGCATATTCTACGTGCCCCTGGTTGGAGTCCTTTACATACTTGCAGTCATTCTCCCCCAAACTGCATTTAAAAACTCTGTAAAAGGAGCCAGCAAGGCGCTTTGGTGGCCAAGGACGGGGCAGCCGAGGACCGAGCCGCCGTCAGAAGGAAGGCGTGTTCGGGAGGAGCGGGGAGGAACCTCCCGCCCTGGAGCGAGTTTTCGTAGGCCACGCCCAGGGGTCTGAGGGGTAGAGACGGGAATGCGCAGCGGTGTCTCTGGCACTTGACCCTTAAAGCCCCTGGGGCTGAGCCAGGGCGGGGCGGGGGGCAACAGGGTGCTCCGGGCGACGCTCGTCTCCCTCTTGCCGGCGGGCGGGGTCAGTCCGCGCGGGTCGCGAAACTGCGCCGTGGGGCAGTCCTTGCGATGTCTTCAAAGACAGCGCCAGGTTTTCACTTGAAGCAGTAAAATGCCCTTTTCTCTCTTGTTTTTTTTAAGTTAACAAAGGCGTGCCTTCATGTAGTGCGTTTTGCTCCCCGTGGAACGCAGTCCCTAGTGGAAAAGAAGCCAGCCCTCGGAGGGAACAAGCTGGCCCCGCCCCCTGCTGTAGGAGGGGCGGGGGGCGGGGTCACGGTCGGCTCACTGCCGCGGTGACGTTGCGCGCGCTGTGAATTTGTGGGCTCCTGCCCTTGGTGGCCACAGGGTTCTGATCTGAAAGCCCGTCTGTGTTTGGCCTCCGGCCGCCCTCAGAGCTGCTCCCTCCTCCCTCCCGGCAGACACCGCCTCAGGGCCTCCGTCTCTGGGACGGTGCTGTGCTTTGGAGGGGAGGGGGGTGCCCTCTGGGCTCTGGGGACAGGCAGCTCTGCTTTAGAGGTGTGTCGTCAGCTAAGGCCCCGCATGAGAGCTCCACGATGGGGCAGCAGCCAGCCGTCCCTTGTGCTTCAACAGTCAGACCCGCAGGGCGGTGGCACACGGGGTCACTGACCCCCAGGACGGCCCAGGTCATTGGCAGGGTTATCACAGCACGGGGTCCTTTTCTGGTCCCTTGGAGAGTGTGCGGCTTGATGGTCCCTGGGGCTGTGACCGCCGTGCCAGGCAGGGCGCTCCCTGCACCACCGAGTGAGTCCATGGGCGCAGCAGCAAACGCTGGCCACAGACACAGACCTGTCCCCAGGGCCCGCGGTCGGCAGGGCTCCCAGGAAGTGAGTGGCGGCCCAGAGAAACGCCGAGCCTGGTGGTCAGGGTGGTGAGCTGCCTGCACCGCAGAGGTGTCTCGAGGGCTGCAGGCGTGTCCCTGCTGCAGTGCCGCGGCTGCTGCTCCCTAGGGACCGTCTGCAGGGCGCCTGGAGCCTGCCTGGGGTGGGGGGTGGGTTGCTCGTCCGTCTGGAGGGGCGCTGGGCCTGTGGTTGTCTCCAGCCTCCGCTTGGAGGAAAGAGTACGTTTGAAGTCGATGGAGCCTTTTCGGTCCTCGCACGCCCCCTGCTGGTGAGACCTGCTGGGCGCACGGCCAAGTGGCCGTGCTGCTGGTGCTGGAGCGGACGGGAGGCAAAGGCGCCTTGCGTACCTGAAGCTGTCTGCAGGTACCTGAGCCAGTGTGGCATGGAGGTCACTGCAGAGACGCGCTCGCGGACCCTCACTTAACAGCCAGTATTTCCCGAGTGTGCCAGGCCCCAGGCCGCCGTGCGAGCGAAAGAGCTCTCATCCTGCCCTCGGGGAGCAAGCTCCCCGTCCCGTGGGGCTTTTACATCTCAGAGGGGAGACAGGTAATAAACACAGAGGCAAAATAGGTGTTATGTCAGGCAGTGAGGAGCGCCAGGGAGGAAAGAAAGGTTAGGCAGGCTGGTTAGAGGGGGCCGGGCTCTGAAGCTTGTGGTGTGGCGGGCAGGGCAGCCCTTGTGAGAAGGTGGCCTTTGTATAGACTCGAGGGGAGTGCAGGAGCGACCCACGTGGGTCCTGGAGGAGAACGCCCTTCCACGAGGGAAAAGGCCCACGTGGTAGGCCCGTGGGAGGCTCGGGAGCGTGCTCCGTGGTGCGGCTGGAGCACCGGGGTGCAGGATGGGGCGGCGGAGGGGAGGCTGGAGCAGGGTGGGAGGCAGCTCACAGGGCGCGAGACCGCAGTGCACTCGCTGGCTTTTCCACGCAGCCATACCGGGCCCCCCGGCTGAAGGACAGGGTGGGAGCAGGCGGGTGGTCTCCCTAACTTCAGTGAAAGAGGGTGGTGGCTGGACCAGGATGCAGGGGCCAGAGCAGGGGCGGGGGGTGGCTTCTGGGCTGAGGTGGAGCCCACGGGAGTTCTCTAGAGGCTTGAGGGAGTGCAGTGCCGAGGGGCACCCAGGCTTTGGGCCTGAGCAGCTCTAAGGACGGAGCTCTGAGACGAGCACATGCTAGATCGTGGGGGTGGCGGGGGTGCGTCACTGCCCACGAGGCCCGTGGAGCCCCTGGGGAGTCAGGAGCCCAGCAGGTGCTACCCACCCCACATGCATTAAAAGCAACAATTCAGCTTCCATGTGATGGAAGCAGCAGCAGCAGGAAGATGGGCCGAGCGCAAGGACATTTGAGTGGGGCGCATGGGGGTGGGCCACCTCCGGCGAGGCCTCTTCAGGCTCTGACTGTGCAGGTGACAAGGGAGGCCTCCTCTCTCTCCCTCTCCCTCGCTGACATCTGAACTACCCCTCAATCACCTTGTGAGCTGTGGGTCCAGACCCACTCTTCTCACGTGTTCAGGCATTGGGTGAATCCAGCCAGGTGGGCGGCACCCTCCACACGTGGGGTGCACCCGGACCCCAGTCCTGGTGGGGGGCGGAGCAGAGGCCCTGGACAAACCCGTGGGAGCCTGGGGCTGGGCTCTGGGTTTAGTTACGGTTCTTCCTTCCTGGTTGTGAGAAGCATCCACCGATTGTAAAAAACAAATGAAACTCTTCCCAGGGATTGTTTTGGGGAAAACGCCCCCGTTCCTAGAAGGAGATGACCTGGAGATTGTGGGTGGGTGTCTGCAGCCCCCTGGGACAGAAGCTCCCTGGGCCCAGGACCAGGCCTGGTTCTGACCGTGGTATCTCCCCCAGAACCCCCCCCCCAACCCAGCATCCGACCCGCAGAAGGTGCCCCACCACCTGTCTCGGGGTGAACACGTACACACAGGGATGAGCGAGGGGGTGGGGGAGGGGCTGGGTGGGGTGACCCCCGGTTGTGACGCCTTGGCATTCAAGTCGCCTGTGACTGAGTGATGGGGGCGGGAGGGCCCATGACACTCTTCCTTCTAATTCTGCAAATGTGGTAAGTGTCCTGTAATAAGACGGTAAAGGAAAACTGCATCTCAGGGCAGGTTGGTGGGGACCTGGGCCACGCTCGCCCCGCCGGTCAGAGTCCCGGGTCCTTCTGTGGACCCTGTGTCTTTCACTTTTCCCTGTGTGGCATCTAGATATCCGCCCCCCCCCCCCGGGCCCCCTCCCCACCCCTTAGCACAAGCGCGCTGTCAGCATGTGGCACAGGGCACATGTGACCTCGCTTTGGCTCACGGATGAGGGGAGCGCTCCATGTCCCTTTGAGAGGGGCCAGTGGCTTGCACAAGGTCACCAGCTCCCAAGCTCAGAACCAGGGTCTGGCCAAGCCCACGGCGGCAGCCTACCCCCCACCCCTGGCCACCTCCTTTCCCACCTGACCCACCAGGAACCCCGCCCACCAGCCCTGGGGGGCCCCGGGGCCCAGACGGGGGGCGTGGCGTGCCCTGGCTCGGGGACCTGGCAGTTCCGGGTGTGTGCCTGATGCTGCTCCCGTTGTCTTCTGCAGAAGCATGTTGTGGAGACATTTTTTGGATTTGACGAGGAGTCCGTAGACTCGGAAACGCTGTCGGAAACGTCCTGCAACACGGACCGGACGGACAGGGCCCCCGCCACGCCCGAGGAGGACCTGGACGACGTAAGCGGCGCTCGGCCCTGTGGTGCTGGTCGCGGCGCCTCCGGCCCCTGCTGCCCACTGAGCGCTCGGAGCCTGGAGGACCTGCGGTGCCACGCCCCCTAGTGCTAGTGGGGGCAGGGGGGGGGCCCCTTCCACCTGCCCCGTGAACGGCCGGGGCCGGGCAGCACGGGCGGTTTTCCTCTCCCGGCCCCGACTTCTCTGTCCCAGAGGAGACTCACCCTTTGCGGGTGAAACTGCTGCACGGTGTCTGCCCCTCCTCCCCCACACATGTGCACACACAAATGCACACACATGCACAACACACATGCTCACACATGCTTACAGCCACCTAGTGGAGGCGGCGCAGCTGGCACTTGGGCTGTGAAGCCCACCGTCGGGTGGAGAGGAGCAAACACGGTGAGGGGTGTGAGGAGGGGAGCACAGCCCCTGCAGCCCCCGCGCCGAGGCCCCACCTCTCACTCGCCCGAGTGCCCGACTGGTTCTCCGGGGGTGGCGTGCAGCCTCCGCCCGCCCGTCACCGACCACCGCTGGAGTTCTTTAGGACAATGTGACCACGCCGGACACGGGCTTTCGATGTGTTCTTTTCCCCGACCGCACGTGACGGGCGTCTTTCACCCCGAAACCCCGTTCCACGTCGTCCTCTCTCCAGCACGTGGGACGGCGTCACGTGGGCGGCAGGGTGTCTCGGGGCGCCCCCGCCCTGTCTCCCGGGCACGGGACTCAGGCGGTTCCCGGGGGTTGGGGAGTAGCTGGGAGGGGACCGAGTGTGCTCCCGGCTGCCCCTCGCTCTGGGGCCCCAGTTACCCGCGCCTGAGACCGGGGCATGAGCTCAGGTCGGCGGGAGCCACGCCCAGTCACGCGCTCCCTCGTTTCCCAGACGACCAGCCGCGAGGAGGCGGAGCTGAGGTTCTGCCAGCTGACCAGGGAGTACCAGGCGCTGCAGCGAGCCTACGCCCTCCTGCAGGAGCAGGTCGGGGGCACGCTGGACGCGGAGCGGGAGGCCCGGGTGAGTGCCAACCAGGGGACCGGTGCTGGGCTTCTGCCACGTCGGCCTGTGGTGGGGCGGCGGGGCTGGTTTCTGAGGGTGGTTTCTGAGGGGTGATGGGGACCCCTAGCAAACCCCACTGTGGCGATGCCCCAGCATCTGGCAGGCCTGACGGGAGCCGCCTTGGCGTCCTCGGGGCCCAGCAGGAGCTGCTGGAGGAGGTGAGCCCACCCCACACAGGCCACGCGTGCCGTCTACACACAGGAGCGTCTGATGTTAACACTCTGGAGGGAGAGCCTTGCAGAGGTCGGGCCGTCCTCCCTCCGGGGCTGAGCAGCCCCCTGGAGCATCCCTGTGGGTCCAGAGAGGGACCATTGGGGTGCTCCTGGCCCACAAGGCCCTCTGGTCCCTGTGGGCCACCCAGGTCTGGGCCACACCTGCCCTCGTGCTGGGCTGAGCTCTGCCTTCCAGAAACTTCCACGTACGGTTCTTACCCCGCCTTGGGAAGTCGCACAGATCAGGGGCTGCTTGCACTCCTGCCCGAGAGTGAGGGGCACGCAGAGAGCATGCCCCGGAGCCTGTGCGGCACCCCAGGGTGTCCCCGTTTCGGTCCATGGCCGCCATGGGGGGCGGTGAGGGAGGCTGCGGGGGAGGGCACTGCTGAGCCCCAAAAAAGCCTTCGGCCGTGATCCGTGGGCCGGAGGAGGTGCGTGGCTGGGCTGGGTGGGAGCTGAACCGTGCGGTTGTTGTTAGAAAGTGTATCTAGTTGCCAACATCCGAAAGTCAAGAGAAGCTCCGGACTTCCGGCAACTCTGGGCTTCAGCCGGGTGGCGGTTCCCCTGGGGCGGGTCGTGTGTCTCCAGTGTGTCACCGTCCCCACCGCTGCCTGTGACCCCACACTCAGTTTTCAGGCCCTGCCGTGGGTGCTCGAGGGCCTGTCAGATGCACTGGCAAGTGGGACAGTGCTTGGTGACTGCCCGGCGAGCCACCCTGGACGTGGCCCGAAAGCCGGGTGGGGACCCTGACAGGTCCGGCTCCCAGCTCACTCAGCCCCTCGGGGGCACTGGCTGTCCTCCGGGCGTCCGTGTCCTTGTCCGTAAAGCCCGGAGGGTCGGGACCAGCAGCTTCTCCAGGCCTTTCGGTTCTTAGAACGTTGGCACCTGTAGGAGGTAGAACCTGCGTGCGCCTAGGTAGGCCAAGTCTGAACAAGGGCTGGGCCGCAGCGCGACCCTCGCCACCTCGGCCGGGCAGCCGGGGTGACCCGCCATAGCTTTCTGGTCTTTTCCGTTCCAGACTCGCGAGCAGCTGCAGGCCGACCTGCTGAGGTGTCAGGCCAAGATCGAAGATTTGGAGAAGTTGCTGGTCGAGAAGGGACAGGTGAGCGTGGGCCCTGTGGTTCTCTGCGTTTATTTCTGTCCCCTCGGTGGGGTCCCTGGGCCGCGGCGCCGAGGGGGCGCTCCGTGGACCGGACCGCGTGCCCCAGACGCGTCAGCGGACGGAGCACTAGCGGAGCCCGCCCGGGCGAGAATGCCCCAGCTGACAAGCCTGCGTGCGGACCTTGGAAAACTCAAAACAAGCCGGGGAACCCTACCCTGGCTCGTCCTTTGCACAAAAATAGGACACAATTCCAGAGGCAAAGCGGTGCTCGAACTCTGTTTTGACCTGAACCTGAGGAAAGGTCGCGGTTGACGATCGAGGGGTAGTTGAGAGCGGCGGCCAGTGCCCGCCGCTAGCCCTAGCTGTCAGTCATACAGAGCCCGCCCGGGACTCCCTGCGTGACTGTCCCTCGGGGATCTGGCCCCTCCCTTCTCAGGCCAGAGTCACCTCCCTGCGCACCTGCTCTGCATGGTGACAGCAGGCACAGCAGAGAGGCAGAGCCGGGCCCAGACCTGTCCCCTGGGTGGGGGTCAGGGGGTGGGGGATGGGCGGAGCGTCCTGGTGGGTCCACAGAAGCCTGTCGGCCCCTGGACCAGAGAGAAGGGAAGAAGGAAGGGTCTTCATCTGTTCCTCCACCCACCCTCTGGTCCTTCTTGAGCACCAGGGGTGCGCTGGGCGCAGCTCGAGGTGCTGGGGGAGCCGCAGTGACCACGTGGATTCCCGCCGTGGGCTCACAGAACTGACCTGGGGGGGACTTGACCAGGCAAAGAAGCGTGGTTAGCACGGCCCCGGCAGAGGGACAGGCCGAACACAGGCGTCCCTGTCGGGATGCAGCCCCGGTGGCGCGGGGAAGCCCTCGGGCGCGGCCACTGGCCCGCAGGCTGCCGGGAGAGAGTGGTCTGAGGGCCGATCCATCGCGTGCACCGTTTCTCTGTCACCGGTGCAGAACCGAGGTCCTGGGCTTTCAGGGCCACGAGCCCTGGAGCAGGGGTGCCCCACAGAGCAGCTGTCCCCCCTTTGTGTGTTTGGAAGTTCCTCGTTAAGTGGCCCTTCCCCCATGCTGTCTCGGTTTGCGTCCCCGCGTGTGAACCTACTGAGTGCTTCTCCCCAGGACTCCAAGTGGGTGGAGGAGAAGCAGCTGCTCCTGAGGGCCAACCAAGAGCTTCTGGACAAGGTACGTGCAGCCGGCACCCCCGCCCCTCGAGGTGGGGCCCCCAGAGGCTCCCCGCCCCTCTCCTGGCAGCACCCCCGGGCCCGCTCTGAGAGGGCCGCATCTTCCCCGTGGCTATCCAAGCCCTGTTCCTGGGGGCACCCGGCCGCTGGTCCTGGTCTGGTCCTGTCCTCAGGGAGGGGACCGTAGGGGACTGCAGATGACATCAAGGCCACCTGTCCACGAGGGGCTTTTGAGCCCTTCCCACCCCCAGGGGGCGGGGCCTATGGCACTGATTGACGGGCAGCCCTCAGGCCGTCCTGGTCCCGTTCCTGGACGGGAGGCCATGGGGCTAGCCGAGCTGAGCCTGTGCTTCCCTCTCCAGTCATGGAACTTTCCAGAACTCTCAAGGAGTTGGCTTGTGGAACAGATCTAATGCTTTGGGAAAGAATTTTAGCTTAAATTTTTTCTTACTTATCTGCAATTCAGTGGGGTTTTTCCCCCCATAAATTTACTGAGTCGTGCAGCCCTCACCACAGTGCAGACTGAGGACATTTTCCACCCTCCCTCCACAACGGGCCCGCAGGCCCGCTTGCCGCCAATCCCGTGCCCCACCCCACCTGCCCTGGATAACCACCGTGGCTGTCCTGCCCCTGCCCATCTGCCTCCTCCTCACATGCTAGAGGGGTGAGTCCTGGGGTAGGAGGCCTGGCTTTTAAGCGGCCTGGATGCCAGAGCTGGGCAGGCCAGGCCTGGCTTGCCGGGGAGGGGCTGCGGTCCAGCCTCAGCTGTGGGTCTGTCCACCACCCTGTGCTGCTGGACAGCAGTTGGGACATGGGGACAAGACTAGGCACTGCTGTGAGAGTGGCCCTGTGCACGGGGAGAGGTTTTCTCTCCACGTCCTGCTCGTGGAACTCTTGGAGCCCCCGGAAGCTCTCACGCGGGACGGCCCATGTGCAGCCCCCCGTGTGCCGTGCCCACCCGGATCCTCAGCTGCAAGGCCCTCTCCCCTGGGGACAGGTCCTGCCCTCCGCCGGCCCACGATCGGGGACGCACCCCTCGTGGCCCCGGCGAGGGCCAGCGGCTCCCCCTCCCATGAAACCCCCAGTTAAACCCCCGGTTGAACCCCCGTGTGTCCGCCCTAGATCTGCAGGCTGGAGATGGAGGAGAACCAGCTGAAGAGCGAAATGCAAGACGCGAAGGACCAGAACGAGCTGCTCGAGTTCCGGGTGCTCGAGCTCGAAGTAAGAGACTCCCTGTGTTGTAAGCTCTCGAACGGCACAGACATTCTCTTTGAGCCCAAACTGAAATTCGTGTGACGCTCCCAGACGTGTCCACGCGCGCATGTGTCCGGGGGACGTGCGGTAGCTGTTCCTCCCTCCCTCCCTCCCTCCCTTTTTTTTCTTTTGAAATCTGTATGTTGGGAATAATTTCACTGCCTTAACTGTTCTGGAGAGAATGCTCACCTGAGTCTTTGGCCATGTACCAGAGCTAATATATTTATTGCCTACGGCTTGTTTTGCACTTAATAAAAGTAATTTGTTTTTGCAATAGTTTGCCTTTTTTATTTGTGTTTCATTTCCATAACTACTTCCTCCCTGCGTGCCCAGCCAGCCGGGGTGCCCTCTGCACCCCGGAGCGAAGCGTGGCTGTCGTTAACGACAGACACCTTTTCACGGGACCTGGTGGGGCAGTGAGCGGCACCTTTGACGGGGCAGGTTCTGACCCGGTGCGCCGCCGCCTCTCTGGTGCGCTCACCGCGAGTCTGACCCTTTTCTGTTTGCCAAGGTCGGCGCAGGTAAGTGAACCTGGTGAAGGAGGCGGTTAGGAACACTGGCCCCACTGCTGCGGCCCTTTTCTCCGGCGGGTCCCGACCGGGGCGTTGCCGTGCGGGCCCGGGAGATCGCTGCCCGTAACTTAAACGGCCACTCAGGAGTGCGCCTTGGCCGGGAGGGCGCCTGAGTCATGTCCCCAGGTGGCAGCTGTGTTCACCCTCCGGGCCCCGCTCTGCTCTCAGAGGTGGCCGCGTGCCGCGTGCCACGGCGATGGTTTCCCCGCTTCCCCCGGAGGTCTTCCTCGGGCGTCTGACTGTGTTGGCCCGCGGCCGCGTTGCTACTTCATAACCCCCGAGTTCCGTTGTTTGTTTCCACTGAGTCACCGTCGGCATGTTGAACCCCGCCTGGGGCTGCGCCTGGTCTCTCTCAGCACCTGCGGCGACGGACTCCGAGGTCCCTTCACACGGGAGGGACCCTCGGGCACAATGTCTCTGCTCTCGTTTTCTCCTCCTGGCTTCCCTTCAGATTCTGTGGGCGCGAGGACTCACCTGCCCTCGCACACTTTGTCGTGCGGGTGGGCACTGCGGCCGCCTGTGTCAGAGCCCAGTGTCACGCATGGTGCTCCGTGCCCCGCGCTGGCGGGAGGGCACGGCGTCCACTCCTGTGGCCGAAATCGGGAGTCGTGTGTGGCCGAGACGGTTGTTGGTGCATCCCCCGCTGCTAGAAAAGCTTTCAGGGGACTTGGTTATCTTCCCCGTGCGAACTCTGTAAGCGTGGCTCAGTTTACTAGAAGTTTCTTTTAACTGTCTCCACCATCCTTCAGAGGCATGAGAAACCAACTTTCTGACTTCGCATTAAATATGGGCATTCTCTTACGACCTGTTCCATGGAGATTCCGTTTCAGTCCGCAGAAAGGCCGGCCCCCCCCCCCCCCCCAAGGACTGAGCCGCTGTGAGCTTTGTTCTCGGCTGAGAAGGGAGGTCAGGTTTTCTCTCTAAACTGTTTCAAGCCCAGCGTAGCCAGGCTGGGGCTTCCTGGACATGGAATTGAACCAATGACTTCCTCTCCCCTTTAGCCTACTCGAGATCATAGAACCAGCGCTGGTCCAGGGCACCGCGCTCCCCTAGGGACTCAGGGAGCCGTCGGTTCAGTGACTGGGTTCTGTGGCCGGGTTCTGCACGCTGGGTTCTGCACGCTGGGTTCTGCACACTGGGTTCTGCAGGCCGGGTTCTGCAGGCCGGGTTCTGTGGCTGAGTTCTGCAGGCTGGGTTCTGCAGGCTGGGTTCTGTGGCTGGGTTCTGCAGGCCGGGTTCTGCAGGCTGGGTTCTGTGGCTGAGTTCCGCAGGCTAGGTTCTGCAGGCTGGGTTCTGTGGCTGGGTTCTGCAGGCTGGGTTCTGTGGCTGGGTTCTTCAGGCTAGGTTCTGCATGCTGGGTTTTGTGGCTGGGTTCTGTGGCTGGGTTCTGCAGGCTAGGTTCTGCAGGCTGGGTTCTGTGGCTGGGTTCTGCAGGCTGGGTTCTGTGGCTGGGTTCCGCAGGCTGGGTTCTGTGGCTGGGTTCTGCAGGCCGGGTTCTGTGGCTGGATTCTGCAGGCTAGGTTCTGCATGCTGGGTTTGTGGCTGGGTTCTGTGGCTGGGTTCTGCAGGCTAGGTTCTGCAGGCTGGGTTCTGTGGCTGGGTTCTGCAGGCTGGGTTCTGTGGCTGGGTTCTGCAGGCTGGGTTCTGCAGGCTGGGTTCTGTGGCTGGGTTCCATAGGCTGGGTTCTGTGGCTGGGTTCCATAGGCTGGGTTCTGTGGCTGGGATCTGCAGGCTGGGTTCTGTGTCTGGGTTCTGCAGGTTGGATTCTGTGGCTGGGTTCTGTGGCTGGGTTCCGCAGGCTGGGTTCTGTGGCTGGGTCCTGCAGGCTGGGCTCTGTGGCTGGGTTCTGCAAGCCGGGTTCTGTGGCTGGGTTCTGTGTCTGGGTTCTGCAGTCTGGGTTCTGTGGCTAGGTTCTGTGGCTAGGTTCTGCAGGCTGGGTTCTGTGGCTGGGTTCTGTGGCTGGGTTCCGCAGGCTGGGTTCCGCAGGCGTGCCCCAAGTGTGCTTGCCTGCCTGCCTGCGGTTCTGGGAGCAGAGTAGCAGCTGGATCTCTCCTCTGCTGGCGGGCCGGGCCATGGCTCGAGGTGGCAGGGTGGCGCCGTGCCGGAGCCCTTGAGAGCGGGGTGCTGCTGGCTGCCGTGTTTTATTCCTGCTAGTCGCCGGGCTCCCCTCCCCGTCCTTTCTGAAAATGCGTCACTTCGTGATGACCAATAAGCGTCTCTCCTGGGAGAATGCTTGTCCTTCCTTAGTGATGGAGACCCCACTGTCCATCTGGGGGTGGAAGGACCACTGGTGTTGTGTGGTCCCCCCAGAAATGAAGAAGTAACGCAGTGTGAGCAAAGTCAGCGCGGGGTATTTAACAATGCTCAAAGCCGGGGTCCTGGCCCTGCCGCCGGCTCCAGCTCTGTCTCCAAAAGGAAAGCGGTCACACCTGCCGAGTGGGGCCGTGTGAGTGTTACCTCGGGGCGCAGTGCCCAGGGCACAGGGTGCCTGGACCACCGCGGCTGGCGGCCTCTGGCCTTGTTATTATTACCGAGCATTCCCTGGTGGCGTGTGACTCTCTGGGCTTCCTCCGCCCCCGTGGCCCTCTGTCGGCTGTGTCTCCCCAGCCGCACAGGCGAGCGGTACGCAGGTGTCCCCAGGAGGTCCGCTGGGCGCAGAGGCCCGACGTCCCGCAGCGCTGCAGACACGAATACCGTAGTCTGCATGTGCGCGTTTGAGTCCCATCGCAGCCGACTTGGAATTGGTCGGTCCGGCGGAGTAACGTGGGGGAGAGATGGCAGGCGGTGAACGGTTCCATCAAGTTCTGTTTTTAAAGCAAGTCTTTTCCCCAGGAGAGAGAGCGGAGGTCGCCAGCATTTAACCTCCAAATCGCCACCTTCCCCGAGAACAACAGCAGCGCCCTCCAGCTGTTCTGTCACCAGGAAGGAGTGAAGGTAGCGTGCCCGGGGCGGGGTGGCTCTGCCGCGGCTGCGCCCGCGCCGGGCGGGGCCGTGCAGGGGGCGTGTCCTGGCGCCTGGGCTGGAGTTCAGTCGAGAGAGACCCCTGCCCCCCACCCTATTGCGGAAGTTCGTCATTTTAGCGAATCACCATTTGTTACTCTGTCTGTTCCCACGATAAAAGAACAGAGGCTTGGGGTGCGGCCTGGAGGGCGGACCCGGTCAACCACTTCCCTGCTGCGCCCGGAACCTCTCTGAGCCCGGGACTTTCCACGGGGCAGGCCCGATGGCAGCGCCCCCACCGGGAAGTGGGGGGTCAGTTCCCCTAGAGAAGCGCTCAGTATGGTGCCTGCCACCCAGGGGTGCTTCGGACCAGGGCGCTGTGGTTGTTCTGACAGCTGGGTGTTCCCCCCATGCCCGAGGCCCCGTGGGCGCCTCAGCGTTCCTTCCGACCCACGGGATGCCCTGGCCTTTCCAGAAAGCTGGGACGGAGACTCCGCCCCAGAGAGGCTGTTCCCACCCTTTTCTCCGCCCCCTCCGCCCCCGAAGGAGCTGCTAGATAAGGCTGCCGCGGTCGGCCCGGAGGGAGACGGAGCGCGGTGCGTCGGGGAGGCGCGAGGCGGTGGCTGTAGCACGAGGCGGGGAGGCCCCCCGGGACTCACTCACACCTGAACGTTGGCCATCTCTTCCAGGATGTGAATATTTCTGAACTTATGAAGAAATTAGATATCCTTGGCGATAACGGGGTAACTATGAGCGGCCGGGCCCCGGTGTCGTGTTCCCGTTTTGATTTGGGTGTGCTCTGTGTGGCTTTCGTTTTGTTCTTTCCCTTCCTTTCTGATTTAAGGGAGCTCCTAAGTGCAATGGAAGGCTTCTGTAGGGCCGTGTCCCTGTGGGGGTGGCCGGGTCCGCCTTGGTCCGAAGTGGGGTTCTTCTGGGAGGCCCCCCTCTAGCCCGTGAGTGGTGAGGGAGAAGCCTTAAAGGGAACACTAAGAAAGAGAGACCCTTCGAGATCTCCGCCATCACAAGGCGATGTTTATGCCTTCCTGAAAGATGGGCTTGGTGCCCCCCTCGGGGACACACTCCCAAGCGGAGGGCTGGTCCTCAGGTCAGACAGGGTGACCCTGCTGTGAAGTCTGGCCCTGGAGACAGTGGGGGCTGACTCCGGGGGGCGCGGCGCGGCAGGGAGGACCTGCCGGCGATCCGTTCTCAGACGCCCTTGCCCGTTTCTGTGTTGTAGAATTTGAGGAATGAAGAGCAGGTTGCCATAATCCAAGCTGGAACGGTGCTAGCCCTGTGCGAAAAGGTAGAGACCCCCCGCGGCGGCGTCTCTGTGCGTCCCCCCCGGCCCCAGCTGCGCAGCACCGCGCAGGACGCTGCGCGCCGGTGTCTGGCTTTGCGTGGCGGCATGCGCGTGCGTCTGTCCGTGTGCGTCCGCGTCTGCATGCGCACCTGCATGCCTTTCTGTTCTCTGACGGCAAGTCACTCACGCCGATGGTGGAAAATTTAGATCCCACGTAAGGAAACCGCCCCCAATGTTGGGTGCATTTCCCTCCAGGTTCCCCCGTGCCTATTTTCTAGACGTACTTGAACTCATCGTACTTGACTTCCAGCGTCGGTGCTGCTTCCCAAGCAGCCCCTCCCCCCGTCCTGGAACGCGCCCCGCCCCGTCCCTGCGTGCGGCCGTGCCCGGAGTCACTCCGTCCTCCCGCCGCTGGAAGGCACAAGGAGGGCGTTCCCACTTGTTTTCTAGTTAACGTCATGCAGCGTGAACAGTGTTTCCGCCAGGTTTCCATCTACAATTTACAACACTCCCGCAGGGTAGACTCTGGAAGTGGCTCCCCCGGCGGATGGGCAAGACAGTCTGTGAGCACCTAGACACTCTCAGCCCGGTTTTGGGGCGGGTGCCCCCCCCCCCCCCCCCCCCCCGAGTGGGACCACAATGCTGGTTCCCGGCGCAACGCGGCGTGAAACCCCAGCGGGGAGCGGGAGCGCCGCCGAGGGGCCCGGCGGAGGCTCCGCCGTGTCGTCGCTCTCGTTCTCGTTTCTCTTCGGGCTGGGGCTGCTGAGTGTTGGCTGAGCATTATCTGTCTCCTTCCTCCTCGCGAGTGGGGACTCCACTTCGTCGGGCAGTTTTCCATTGGGTTTGTCTGTCTTTCATCGATTCACTCAGTGCGTATTTGTCATAATTACAGGGTTTCTTTCTGACGTCTCTGCGTGCTTTACACATTTAAGATAACAAGTGTATGCCATCTGTGCGGAAAACACAGCCCTGGATTGTTGACCGTTTACATGGTTTAGGGTATTGTAGGTGCGCACAACTTTTTATGTCGTCCCACCGGCATTTCCCCTTCAAAGCCTGAGCTCGACTGGAAAACGCCAGTGTTCACCATGTTAGTCGGGGCGCCCCCGGAGTCTTCGGGGGGTGGGTATTCAAATGGAAAGAGTCCGTCCTCCCCCCTCATGGAGGGGGCAGAGGGGCCACCAGCAGACTCCGGCAGAATGTGGGGACTTCCGAGTCGCTCACTGGGCTGAGTCTGTGTCCCAGGTAAGCAGGGGGAGGAAGGCGCCTCACCTGGCTGGCCGGGGGCCCACGAGGCGCAGGTGGCCACGCAGCGTCAAGCACATAGTGTACATTCAGCGACACCCCCCTCTCTCACCGACAAACCCGTGTGTACCTGCCCGCCCCCCGCCACAGGGCCCCGGGCGCTGGTCGGGGGGAGTGCTGCCGGACACTTGGGACATGGTTTACTCAGCATTTGCTCACACACTCACCGACACTCTGGGGCCCCTGCACATCCGGAGGATATGGCCGTGTCAGACCCCCAGTCCTTCCCCTGTCCTCGGCGGCCCCCGCCCCCCCTCCAAAACTCAGGGGTGGATCTCAGCCCAGCCCTTGCCAGCAGCACGGCCTCCTGCAGGGGGCGCTCTGGCTGTCCCTGAGCCTCTGCTGCCAGCCATGAGCCTGGTAGGGTTAGTGTGGGGGAAGGACTGGGCCCACGGGAGCAGAGGGATCACTGCCAGGAGGGGCCGGGGTGGGGAGTGTAGGGGCCTGGAGGCGCTGGAGCAGAACTTCGGGGGACAAGGGGTGGCTGGCTCGGGGTGGGGCCGGGCAGTGGGCATGTGCGGAGGGGGGTCTTCCTCGCTACAACCCCCAGAGTCTCCCGGAGGGCGGTCCCTTGGGCAGTTCACAGCCTTGCTGAGGGTTCTCCCACCAGGGTGCCTCCCGGTGGGCTCCTCCCCGCACCCCAGCAAATGGTGGGTGTTCCAGACCCACAGTCTGGCTCCCCGAGCTTAGCTCCTCAGGGCCCCTCCTCCCCTCCGCGCCCAGTGAGATGAGCCCCATAGCCCCCCGGACAGTGGAGGAAGTGGGGGTCTGCCTGGCTCAGGGCTCCTGTCAGCTTTGTGCCTGTCACCCCCCAACCCACTTTCTCTGGCTCCTCCCAGCTGCTGCCCGTCTACCCCTGAGCCCCAAACCCTGCCAAGGGGCTCAGCCTGGCGCCACGCTCTGTGCCAGCCTCCCTCCTCTGCCAGCTCCTCCCCAAGCCCCCCAGCGGGGGGTGGGAGCAGCGGGGGATGCCTGGGGCCCGTGTGGAGGGGGCCTGACTCCCCATTTGGAGTTGTTCTGGGGGCTGCACTCACATCAGTGTCTTCTTGCCCTGTGTCTGCGAGTAACAATCAAACGTCTGGGAGGCGCCATCCATCTCCCCCTTAGAGAGACCGTCAGTACCGAGAGTGGGCCCCGAAGGGACAGGGGGTCCCTGGGCCTGCTGACAGCGGCGGCGGACGGCTGGGGCGATGCCCCGGCCAGGTGGCTCAGGACCGGGGGTTTTCCGGAGACGTGGGAATTTAGTGCTGAAATAGGGACCGTCCCCCACAAATAGGGATACACACGATGCCCTGCAGCCGAAGAACAGGCCTGGGTCGGGGTGGGGGGCGGGGCCAGCAGCCCTGCCCTCCGCGCCTCCGTCAGCCCCCTCCGCAGTTTAAAAAGTGTCACTCAAACTAGGACCTGAGCGCCTGAGCGAGCAGGTCCGCCTCGGTTTCCTAGTCAGAGGCGCAAGGGTGCCCTGTGGCGGGGGCACGGGGTGCCAGTCCGGCTACTTGATGTCCCATGATGTTCCCGGACGCTCTCACTGACCCCGCCCCCTCCTGGAGGCGCCTGTGCCCGGCAGAGAGGCCTGAACACAGGACGCGGGAGGGCTTACAGGTGACGGTGAGTCGCTCCTCTTTTTCCTCAAGGTCAAAGCCAATCAGAAAGACGAAAGTTTTTTTAAAAATCCACATCACCGCTGATAACAGGATCAGAGGACGCGGCTTAGGCGTGCGGCCCGGTCGAGCTCTCTAACCGGTGGCCTGGGGTCAGTCTCGGGGCCTTTCTCTGCAGGAGAAGTTGGGGTCCGGGAGGGAGCCCGCCCCTCAGCCCTGGGGATCAGAGCCTGCACCCGTGGGCCTGTGAGAGCCGGTGGGGGCAGGGCGCCCCTGCCAGGCCTTCTGGGGCGACCCACCTCTGCCCCGGGGTTCAGAGGAGGTGCGGGTCCCTGCCCCTCCTCCCTGCTGGGGGAGACGCAGAACGTGAGCATTCCGGGTCTAACCCCTGGGGTGAGGCCCAGCAGACGTGGGAGCCTCCTTGACGTGGAAGCCAGGACCTCGCCTGCCCGCGGTGCTCACGCCTGAGTCCCGCTCTCACCCCCTCGCCCACGTGCCGCCGGAAAGGACCGGTCGAGGTTGTTCGTTGCATGCGCCATGCGCACCGCAGACCTGTGCTTGAACAATGGGGGAACCTGACACTACGTTTTATAAAACCCGTCCAGAGAGTAGCCTGTCACAGGAACTTAACACTGGGTTTTTCCATTTTAATTTTATTCCTCTCCTGACTGCTTATGTTGGGGTATTCAACATGAAATAGCTCCCCCTACCATCTGCATCCGAGACCCTGCACACGCTCTCAGCCGAGTCTGGCCCCAGCGCTGTGGGCGCCCCCTGCTGCTGCTGGCCCTGGGGCCGCCCTGGGGACTGGGTGCCCCGGGACATTGGGGGGGAGCCTCCGGGACTGCAGCTTCATCAAGTCTGATCTCCTCCATGGGGCCAGCACGCACCCCCAGGGCCGCCACTCCCGCACCCCCCCCCCCCCCCCCCGCTGTGTGTCCGGCAGTGTCGGGCAGCCGCCTCTTCCTGGGGGAGAAACTGGACAGGACGCACCCACGTGGTCCCCGATTCCGGAGGGCTAGTGTGGGAGGGAGACAGACACCGGCGGTCTGTCAGGTGAGTGCTGTGATGGGCATTCACACCGTGGCGGTGACACGGGCCCCTCCAGGGCACCAGGCTTGGGGAGGAGGCAGAGGTGGGTCTGGAAGGCCTGGGGCTGGGAGGGATGGGGCAGGGTGGGGCGGTCCAGGCAGAGATGGCCAGCAGTGCGAAGGCCCAGGGGGAGGACGAGGTGGAGGGCAGCTTGGCTCGTGTGGGGGCCGGAGGTTGTCCGGGGGGCCGGGGAGATGGGATGGGCAGGTCCAGGGGTGGACGCATGTTTCCGAGAACCTGCAGGCTGGGGGCTGGCGGAGAGCAGGCTGGAGCCGGGTGGGGGCAGTGGGCAGGGGGAGCGTGGCGGGGGGCTCTGAGAGAGGAGGTGGTGGGAACTTATGGGAAGAGAGGGGTGGGGCTGGCCCCGGAGTCGGGGTGTGGGTGCAGGGGGACTGGGGAGGCCTGTGGTGCTGCAGGCCGGGCTGGGGAGACATTTCAGAGAGGCAGAGGGAGCAGTGGCGGGGGGGAGTGGCAGATGAATGGGGTTGGCCACGGGAAACCAAGAACTCCGGGAGGAGGAGGAGCAGCGGGCAGCCGAGGGGGCCTGGGTGTCAGGAAAGGGGCAGGGGGCAGGGAGGAGGTGGAGGCGACCACACACGTTCCTGCCTGAGGTGCAGCCCGGGTCCCCGCACCTCCCCCGCCAGCCCCGGCACCCAGCCGGGTGGGCTGCCTCCCGTCTCCCAGGTGGGCTCCTCACGAGGACTCGCCTTCACACCTGCCTCCCGTCGCCCCTTGGCAGGTGTGCCCTGGTACTTAGCACGTGGGGGGCCCCCAGGCCCTCGCAGCCAGCACCCCTGCCCAGCTGGACCTCTGCTCTGCCTGCACCCCAGGGTGCACCCGGCTGTCAGACACACCCTGGGGGGCTGCAGAGGGGCGGTGCCAGGGGCGGGGTTCAGAACCCCTGCTCCCCACCTGTGTGATCTGGGACAAGGGACTAAGTCCGAGCCGTCCTCCCCTGCTAAACGGGGCAGTGCCGCTGCTCCCAGGGGTGGTGGGGGGGGGGCCGGGTGAGGCCCCAGGCAGGAAGCCACCAGCACGGCACCCGGCGTGGGAGCCGCGGTGACCCCCACCGCCCACACTCGGGGCCTTCCTTCTTCCACAGTGGAGTCCATCTTGTGCCGGTCAGGCCCCCGCAGCAGCTGGGAGCCCCACCCAGGAGGCGGTCCCCTGCACGCCCAGCCTCGGGAGGAGCCCCAGCAGGCACGGGGTCTCACGGCTGCTCCGCTGTGCCTGCTCTTTTCCAGTGGCTGAAGCAAATCGAGGTGACCGAGGCGGCCCTGACCCAGAAGATGCTGGACCTGGAGAAGGAGAAGGTAAAAGGCTCCACCCCCAGGCGGGAGGGGCGGACGGAGCCCGGGGCCTCGCCCTCCCCACCTCCCCCCGAAGGCTGGCACCTGCTCTCACGTTATTTATTTGTGAGTGTTTCCATTGCTGTTGCCTTGGCATCGCTCTGGGTAACGAATTACCCACCTTCCACTTCGTTGTTCACTTACCGTGCATTTTGGGAGTCTCCGCTCTCCTTGCCTGGTTTAGGGGTTCAGCACCACATAAGCAGGGCCCCTGCTGCAAGCCCATATGGCCCTGTGCTCACGAGTGACAGCCACGTGCCACGTGACATCGGGAGAGGCACGTGGTGACACAGAGACGCCCAGCCCCGTGGCTCCGGCGGCACGGAGACAGGCCTCCAGTCTGACGGTCTTCCCTGCAGGCTGCCAGGGTCCAGGAGAGACACCCTGGACCTCAGCTTCCTCGAAAGTGGGGCTCTAGCCTCCGCTGCACTGGGCTGCCGGGTGGGGGGACCCCAGGGTGCAGCCGGTGTTTGTGCAGTGCTGGGCCCCCTGCGGGTGGCTATTCACCCAGCCTCTGCGGGCGGGCGCACAGGGCAGGGTGCCGGCGCACCCAGGCGGGGGTGTTGGGAGACAGTTGCTGAGTCCTCAGAGGCCTCTGGAGTTTTCTTAGTAGACACAAGAGGCCAGGACAGGGTGGAAGGGACAGCGTAGGCCTGGGCGTCTGGTCCTCCTGCCTGTCACCAGGCAGCTGGGCGCCCGGGCCAGCCCTGCCACCCCCCCCCCCCCCCCGGTCCTCTCAGACCCCCTGTCTCCTCATCTGGGAAACCAAGCGGCTGCAGTGTACGAGCTCCAGCCGCGCATCCCCACTACTCACACGGGACAGAGATTTGCCACCTGGAGAGACAGTGCTTAGGGGGCCCGGAGTGTGGCTTGGAGGGCGGGCTGGGAGCCTGGGGCAGTGACCCGAATCAGCACATGGGTGATGTGGGTGGTGGGGGGGTGGGAGGGAAGAGCTGCCCCTGGGAACTGAGGCGGTGGTCTTTGGGAGCCACCAGGCGGCGGCAAGAGGAACAAGAAGGATTCCCGAGGTCCTGGCTTGGGAACCAGGTTACGGCCGGCGGTGGGGGGACCCTCCCTGCAGGCAGACCCCACAAGGAAGGAAGCTGAGAGTGGGGGCAGGTTCGATCCAGGCTCTGGGGCCTGTGAGGCTCGGCCCACGGTGGGGGTGCTTCCCCAGGCAGCCGGCAGGGCACACTGCCCACCCCTTCTCCCCCGAGACTCGCTCGCGTCCCCAGCCGGGGGAGGCTGTCACTGTGGCCGAGGGGGGCAGGCGGCTCTGAAGAGCCACACTGGGCCGGTTCTCGCGCTGCTCTTGACCTCGGGCACCTTTCCTTTCCCAGGCCCTGTTCAGCCGGCAGAAGGGCTACCTGGAGGAGGAGCTGGACTACCGGAAGCAGGCCCTGGACCAGGCCTACCAGGTGGGGTCCTCACGGGCGGGCGTCCGGCCCCTGTGGGCGCCACGGCAGCGACGGCTGCCTGGTCCTTCGGGGCTGAGACTGCGTTCGGGGTCCTCGCCCGAGCCGTGGGGGAGTCCCGAAAACCCCGCCTTCCTGTTGTGACGGGAACGACCGTGCAGATAAACTGTCGGCTTCCCGATCACTCATGGTTTTCAAAAGTAGACAGATTTCTTTAGACGTGCTTGTTCCGTTCTGGTAATCGTTTCAGACGAATGGAAAAAAAAAACCCTGTCTTTCTTATGTTTGTTACACTGAAATATTTATTCATGTCTGAAACCTCAAAGCCAGGGCTCCTGCCGATAGGAAGGAGGGACAGCCACAGGAGGCCACGGAGCTGATGGCGGGGGCCGCCGGCCATCAGGACAGAAATTGTTTTGCTGTCTTCTGCCATATTGTGTTTTTGTCACAAGTTTCATGGGTCCTAGGGCTTTGAGGACACTCAAATTCCAGAGGGAAACTCTTTCCTGGGGCGGGGGTGGGGGTGGGGGTGAGGTGATGAGGTGGTGGGCCCGTCCGGGGCGCCCCCACAGCGGCGAGCATATGGGGTTCAGTGCCGCCCCTCGCGGGGAGAAGCTGGGCCGTCTACGGAGCCCGGGGCCAGTCTCTGCCCAGACCACTCTCGGTTCAAAGCGTTTGCGACGTGGGTTTATGCCTCAGAAATGTGGCCAGCAACCGGAAACACTCACACCCTGTTTCCAGGAGCATCTCCAGGGAGGCAGAGAGGGGTCGCCGGGGCTTAGCCCAGACGGGAGGTCCGGGGCGTGAGGCTGGACACCTCGAGCGACCCTTGGCCCTCGTGTCCGGGCTCTGGGGCAGTTAGAACACGGCCGCTATTTGCTCTGGGGTAAAACAGCATCCTGAGTGGCCGGCTGAAAACCGGCAGTGAGGGAGTTGAGACGGACCCCCCTCGGCCCCTGTCATAAAGGGGGAACATGTTCCCAAGCTCAGGGAGTGAGTCGAAGGCCAGGGATGGAATAAGGACCAGCCGAACCGCACAGTGTAAGGGACGTGGGTTCGGCTTATTTGTTCTACTGCCCTTGGATCAGGAAGCCACATTCCCAGAGATGTGTGCCCGGGGCGCCCTCACCCCCGAGCTGTGACTGTGGCCTCTCTGCTCGGCCCGCACCCCCCCGCCCGCGCCCGCCTGGCTCAGCCTCCCTGGGCTGCGGGGTCCTGGCCGCCGGGGCACTGGCTGTTCCTGTCACCCCATTTGTGACTGTCCCCCGCCTGTGTGATTCCGGCCGCTCAGAAAATCCAGGAGCTGGAGGCCACGCTGTACGACGCGCTGCAGCAGGAGCCGGGCCAGAGGGCGGACGAGGCGCTGAGCGCGGGCCAGCGGGAGGCCCTGCAGGCCTCGGTGGAGAAGGTGCGCCGGCAGATCCTGAGGCAGAGCCGCGAGTTCGACAGCCAGGTGCTGCGGGAGCGCATGGAGCTGCTGCAGCAGGCCCAGCAGGTGCGGGTGCCACCGCCCCCCCCCCCACCGGCGGCAGCCCCTCCCCTCCTCCACCCACTGGGCCCTGGTGTCACGCTTCGCCTTAGTGTCCAGTGTCCCAGCGGCAGCTGGCCTGCAGAGCCATCTGCTGGGGCCACGGGGCACTGCAATACCTCCTGGGATCCTGTCCCTCTCCCTGCCGCCCCTCTCCCCCAGCACACGGCTTCCTAACAAACAGTGCCACGCCACCCTCCACCCCGAAGACCCTCGAGGCTCTGGTAGCCCAGAGGATAGAGTCGTCTGGGTCGCTCAGTCCGGCGCCCTGAGCCCTCGGGGCCCGTGCGGATGCGCACAAACACATCGCCCCTTCTCTCGTCACACCACTTCGGTCCGTGGTTTTCTAACATCTCTGTGCCCAGCCCTTGCCCTCTCGAAGCTCGCGTTCCAGTGTGGGGATGCAGGCCGGGGCTGGCACACGGCACAGGAGGGGCTCGGGGAAGCTCACGCCCACACCGTGAGTGGGGACGGCGATGCCGGTCCCCAGGTGAGGGCAGTGAGGCTCCGAGAGGGTGAGGGCTAGTCTGGCGTGGACGCTGCGGCCGTGCCCACCCCCTCCACCTCCTCTGTCCCCACTCCCCCCCAGGGTCCGGCTACATAAAAGCACGGAATTCGGTGCCACTGCAATCCCAGCATCCTGCCCAGGGCGCCTCCAAGCCTTGGCCCAGTCTTGATGTTTATGTTTCAAAGAGACCCTGTCTCAGTGGCACACACCGTATAATTCTATTTCCGTGCACTTCCGGAGCAGGCAGAATCAGTCTCAGTGACCGAGGTCAGGACGGAGCTCCTCTGGGGGCCCAGGGAGCCTCCAGGAGGCCGGAGGGGCCCTCGAGCTTGGTTTGGGGGAGCGGGGAGGGCAACCCCAGCCTGTGTGCGTGTCCACCAGCCAGCCAGGCTGCCCGCTGGGTGTGCGTGCACACACCCCGAGGCTCCTGCTCTGCTCCCAGGGGGGCCGGGAAGGACCCGGGAGGCCGCTTCTCCTGACGTGCAGCCGCTGTGTTTCAGAGAGTCCGGGAGCTGGAGGACAAGCTGGAGCTGCAGAGGCGGCACCTGAAGGAGCTGGAGGAAAAGGTGGGTGTCCTGAGCCCGGCTCCCGCTGGGTGTGGGCCCTCGGGGTGTGGGGGGGACACTTCTCCCCGGCCTGCTCCTCCTCCAAGGTCAGACCTGTCCCCAGCACCCCTTGTCTGCTCCCCTCCCCCGCCCCCAAACTGGCATGTGCAAAAAACAAGCAGCTGCTTCGAGCCCTGCTCAGGGAAGAAGGGTGCAGTTGGGGACCAACTTTGTGTGTGGGGGGGGCGTGGGGGGTGTCTTTTTTTTCCACAAGAGAGGATGAGGTGGCCCTCTTTTTTGAGCTATAAACCAGCCACAGACATGGGTTTCCTCCCCGGGACTCGCTCCCCTTCAATGACCTCGATCCGCCAAGGCCGGCCGTGCGTCCCTGGAAGTCCCCTCCCTCCCAGAAAGAAGCCAGGCTGGCCTGCCCCATGGGACGCCTGTCTCTGTTTGTCCACACCGTCCCCATTTTGTGGGAGAGGAAACTGAGCTTGAGGAAGGTTCGGACACTCGTCCCTGGTCCCCCAGCTGGGAAGGGGCGGCCCCCTGCTGGCCCCCCTGCCACACTGTGGGTCTGCGCAGAGTCCCGCTAAGGACAACACGTGGGTGGCTTCTTGGTCCCCACGCCACCACTCCCGTGGCCGTGGATCCCTTAGGACAGGGACCAGCTGGTAGGCCTCTTCGTCCACGACGGAGAGGGAGCATCACCGAGTGCTGCAGCAGGAACGGCTCCCAAGTAGAGAAAAAGCCCGTGGTCGCACGGGTCCGGTCGCCGCCGTGAGCGGGCGGTGTGCACGAGGCGAAGGGCGAAGGGCTCGAGCGCCCTCTGCAGGGTCAGTGGGGGACGACGTGCCCCAGGGGACGACCCCAGGCTGAATCCTGAAGGGTGACGTGCGGTCACCTCGGGAGGAAGGCGGGAGGGCACACTTGGCCCCGTGTCTGAGGCGCATCTCGTGAGCGAGGAAGCCGACTGGGACTAAGTAGCGCCGCCGCCGCCACCAGAGGGCGCGGTTCAGGGCTCTGCAGAAACCAGCTGGCAGCCTGCCCTGTCCTGGCGGGGGTCGAACACGTGCCCACGGGGCGGGGGCGGCTCTCAGCTGCGGCCCCAGCTTTGGAAGCTGCCTCTTACCGCTCTCGGGCAGGTTAGACCGCCTTCTGGGGGAAGCGCGTCACCTGGGGCCTCGGGCCTCCGGGACTGCGCAGCCCGGGATGTCCTCAGGGGGGCAGCAGAGGGCCACGGCTGAGGGGGGTCCTGGGGGCGGGGCCCCTGTGGGAATTCCGGTTCACCTCTGCCCGATACCCTCGCTCCCAGACTTTCCCGGTTTGAGGACCCAAGGGGCTCTCCAGTGTAATTCAGTTGGAGAATTTCTCGGGAAAACCTGGCTTTGCGGACAGATGCGCGCCCCCACCCCCCTCCTGGCTTCGCCCCTGGGGTGGGCTCTGAGGCCCTGGGGGCGCACCCCTCAGCTCGCACCTGCGAAGGGCGGCTTCACGCCTCCTGTCCCAGGGCGGGGCTCAGAGCCGAATGAGTTCAATGAGGTTAGAGGAGATGGAGGCTGAGGATGTCCGAGGCCACGGCCCAGGCCAGGTGGCCACCAGCGTGCATTCCCCTGTCGCCCAGCCAGCGTCACCCCTGTTTGTGCAGAATGGGCCACCGAGCAAAACGGGACTCAGAAGAGACTAAAGCACAGCACAGTGGTTCTCGCTGACTGGAATTCTGGGGTCAGGAGGGATGAGCCCTGAGCAGGGAGGACACCTGGGAAAGGCTTGAACCCTCCGGGTGGCTCCTTTTACTCTTCTCTCCAGGCAAATGTTTGTGGGCGGGCCTGCCTCCTCTGGTTGTGGACAGGAGCCGCCGAGGCGGGCACCAGAGCGTGAGGGCTCCTGGTCAGGCCTGCGGCACGCTCAGAGACTCGAGTGTGTCCCTGTTGTTCCCCTGACACCTGTCCCAGGGATGCACGGCTGGCCCCCGTTGTCAGGGATCGGCGGCCCTTTCCCTGCCACACTCCCATGGCCTTGGCTATCCTGGGCCTCAGTTTCCCCATGTAGAGGGTGAAGAGTGAGGTCATTCCTTAGTGCCCCCCCCCCAGCAGCTGTCACCGCCAGCGATTGCCGAACTTGTTTCAAAGTTGGCTGTCTGGTTGCGTTTTAGTTTTTTATTATTGGGAAGCTATTATCTTCTTTGGGGGAATAAAAAACCCTGCAAGAATTGTTTTTAAAAGTCACAGGTGACAAGGAGGTGTGTCACCTAATGAGCAGCAGTTTCTTTTTGGACAAAGTAGGTCCTGAATAAGTTAAGGGGGAAAAAAACCCTCCTCTCAAACTGACCTTCTTTCCTTTCCTTTGGTCCAAAATGACCAAACTTTCCTTTAAGATCATTTTTTCCCCTGCCGTTTTTTCTTTTTAAAGAAAAAGTTTCGGCCCTGGCTGGCGTGGCTCAGTGGACTGAGCGCGGGCTGCGAACCAAAGCATCACAGGTTCGATTCCTAGTCGGGGCACATGCCTGGGTTGCAGGCCACGTCCCCAGTGGGGGCTACGTGAGAGGCAACCACACATTGATGTTTCTCTCTGTCTCTTTCTCCCTCCCTTCCCCTCTCTAAAAGTAAATAAAGAAAATATTTTTAAAATAAATAAATAAATAAATAAAATCTTAAAACAAGAACAATAACAAAGAAAAAAAAGAAAAAGTTTTAAACAGTGACGCCCTCGGGAGAGGGCACCCTGGCAGGGCGGGAATCGGGCGGGTGGGACTGGGGATCGGTGACACGGGGTGGAATCCGTCACATCCTTGGGTGGGGGCCACCAAGGCGGACTGCAGGCCCGGCTGTCACTGGGACTCCCTGCCCGTCCCAGCCCCGCCGTGCGCTGGTCCCTGGCGTGAACGTCCCCCGTCCGGATCCTCGGGTGTTTGGGGTTTGCCCACAGCCCCTCGGCGGCTTTCCCGGGGACACCAGCCCCTGAACCCCGCTGCTCCCCGTCCCTCCTTCCGAACCTAACCTCAGGGCTGAAGTTCTTATAAAATGCTGTCACTGAATTCCAAACTACATAGCTTACCTCTTTTTTTCCTTTTCTTGTCTTTTTTGCCTCATTTTATTTTGGTCTTATTTTATAGTTTTTGTTCCTTTTTTTGTTTTTCTCACTAGCATTCATTCTGTGGCCTTGATGACGCCTGTGAGCCAGGAACTCGGGTTGGTATCCTTTCCTTTCGGATGAAAACGACAACTTTGTACCGAGGGGCGCGCCCCCTGGGTGGACAGCGCCATCCTGGGAGGGCGACGTGCGGAGGCTCGGCCTCTCTGGCCGGGGCATCCGGGTACCTGGTGGCCTCCAGACCGCGGGGTGGGGGTGGAGAGCACAGAGTGAAGAAGACCCAACAGCGCCCCCTGCTGCCCCCTGTTGTATTTCATTTTGAAAAGGGGGTTTATGGTTTTCCCTGAGGTTCTTCCCACGTTGGCTTTAGCTCCTGGGGCGCCCTGTTGCCGCGGGGTCCACACCAGAGTGGGCTGCCGGCGGGGGCGGGGTCTGAGGAGCAGGAGGCTGAGGGGCGCTGTGACCTGCACACCAATGCCCAGGAGGCCTGTGTGGAGAGCCCCAGCCCCTCCCCCACCGTCTGCCCCACCCTCAGCCTGGCTGTGGTGCCCACGCCGCCACAGGGGCCACAGGGGGCGCCCTCGGGCAGCTGGTCTGCTCTGGTCCGTGAGCCTGAGCGTCTCACTCCCAGCTCCCCTCGGTCGTCAGGCCCGCCCCCATTCTCCCAGTTCTGAGCCCGCACCTTGGGGCGGGGCTCTGCCAGGGCCCCCAGCATCTAGAGTCCCGCCCCCCAGTCCAGCCCCATTGAGAGCTGTGGGAGCTCTGGGGGTGCCCAAAATGTCTGCGAGCTGCCTGGAGCCCCGGGCTGAGTTGGGGTGCTGTGTCCTCGCCCGATGTCCTCGCGGGCGCCCTGCGCTCGACCCCTGCCCTCAGGGGCTCTGCCCGGTAGCGTCTGGGCCCGGCGCCTAGGTCAGCGCTTGACCCTAGTGGGACAGGGTCGGTGTTCGTTCAGTGTTTGTGCAGTGAGCCAAGGGGCGACGCCAGGCGTCGTCAGACCAGGGGTGGGGAGCCGTGGGGGCCGGGGTGGGGGGCTGGGGGACAGGCTCTGGGAGCCTTGGACGCAGGGGGCGCCCCAAAGGGGGCTCAGCCGGCAGGCCCAGCTCAGCAGTCGGGGCAGGTGGGGGCGCGTGAGCCAGGGGCCCCTCCCACCGACCTAACCCTTGGTTCTCGCGTCCTATCAAAGTGCTTTTCCTCCCACAGGATGGAAACAGAGCGTATGGAATAAACTGAGTCCCTGTGGCAACCCCAACCCCACTCAAACCAAATTCAACAGCAAAACAAGCTACTCCAAGCCCAGAGCCTGAAACCAGAACTCACAAGCACTTGACTGGGGCATGAAGGGGAGGCCTTTGGCTCGAAGGTGGGTCCTGGCCTGGCCGAGCCCCAGGCCCTCCGCGGGGGCGAAGGGGAATTTGTCGAGCTCGGGGCCACATCTGAGTCCCCACCGCGGCACCTTCCCGAGCCCGAGGGGCAGAGACCTGAATACCAGGAAACTAAGTGCAATTAGCGGAAGCTGAGCAACGGGGCCGCGTCCGCACTCTCTGGGGATGGCCCGCGTCCCCGCACCGTGCGCCTCCCCTGGCCAAGGTGCGCGCGCCCGGTGGGGCGCAGACCGTGTACATACGTCTCCGTGAGCTGTGTCCTGTGCATCCAGGGTGACTTGCAAGTGGCCCCTGTGGCCTGAACCAAAGTCCAACCCCAGTCCCCAAAGCCTCCGGATCTGTGCGCAGTGGATACAGCCACTGATGGCCAGAGCGCGGGGTGGGGCTGGAGCCCCGCCCACTCCGGAGGGCGGACCCCAGGGAACTCAGCGGTCCAAGGCGGAAGCCTCAGGTTCCACCGCTGTCATGATGTGATCCTGATAACCTCTCAGAGCATGACAGTGCCTGGCGCCGTGTGGAGCGGGGACTGAGAGGTGGACACGGCCCCCGCTCGGCCACATCGGGGCTGTTTTGCATCTCAGTTTTTCATCGGCAAGAGGCTGCGGAGGAAGAGATGCTGGGATGCGGAGTGATCCCTGGAGGGTGTGTGGCCTGCGACCCAGTCCCTCTCTGACAGCCTCGGCGAAGAAGGCCGCCCTCCCTGACCTCGGAGACCAGCCCCTGAACCGAGCCTCCCAGGAGAAAGGACAGAGCGGGAGGCCGAGGAGGGCAGGGCGCCATCTGGCGAGAGCCGAGTCCAGGCGGGAACCCTGGAGAGGTTACACTCAGGCGCCGTAACTACGGCTCTCCTGGGGCGGGCGGGGGAGCATTTCCAGGAGAAGCTACCTGCTCGCGTGTCTGTCGCCTCCCGAACTTCTGGAAAGGAGACTTTTGGAATCAGACCAGACCCCGCGAACAAGAAGGCAGGGAGGGCGAAGGGACGGGCAGCCGAGTCCGTGTCGGACGAGGCGGCTGAAGGCCGGGAAGGGCAGGTCTCAAGGGCCGAGAGCCCCCGCTCTGTGCCTGGTGGCCTGCAGGAGCAACCCGTGAGAACAGCGGGCGAGCAGCACGGTGGAGAAAACTAACGTGACCGACATTCAGGCCGCGGAAGGAAGCGGGGGGCGAGGGCGCCCAGCAGGGGAGCTGGGAGCTCTCAGACGGGAGCACCTGAGGACCCGGACGGGGAGGAGTGTGAACGGGCACAGGAAGGGCGTGCGGCTCAGACGGGGAGGGGCGCTCCAACCAAACCAAAGGACGGGGTGCTCGGAGCAGCGGCACCAGGATGGCTGAGAGATAACCCTTCTCTTCTGAAATCCAAACCCAAAGCACGCACTGCACCAGCCCCCAGCACTTTACCAACATGCAGTGGCCAAATGTGAATGAGCGGATGGCTTTGCCGGAAAGACCGCACCTGAGCGCTCAGGTGGGGGGGTGGGGGGGGAGCCACCAATGAGGGAAGAAGACAGAAGCTCGTCCGCTTCCTCCGGGGTGGAGGACTCGGGGAGACGCCGCTTTGCTGACTCGGCGGGCGGACCCCCGGGAGGCACGGCCCAGCCTCTGGGAAGCGGTTCCTAGGGCGCCCAGCGCCCCCACTCTCCCCGCTGCCGGAGGGTGCGGCAGCGGGGTCCTCATGTCCTCCGGTGTCCATCCTTCCGTCTGCTCGCCTGCACACACCGTAGGGCTGGAGTGGCGTGGACTTGAAGTCAGACCCAGCCGTGTCCACTCCCAGCCCTGCCGCCGCCCTGCCGTGGGCGCCGGCAGAGTACCGGCCACTCTGATCTTCGGCTGCGGGGTGGGGGTGGTCCCCACGTGGTGCCGCACCAGAGGGCCTCTGTGGGCACATCTGGGCAGACCCGAGTGTCTCCAAGTCCTGGCGGGAGACGCAGCAGGTGCACCCGCTGCTCCCTCGGCGGGAGGCGTCCTCAGAGGGACCATACAGCCCACCGGGATCAGGGGCTACTCCCTGGGACAGCTCAGGTGTGAGGGCACGGGGCTCCCGCAGGCAGGCGTGGGCGCCGCCCTGGCTGAGAAGACCCGAGTCCCCAACGGGAGCCAACACTTCTCGTGACAGCCGCAGACATCACTTCCCAGGGCCCCTGCCAGGGACAGGCCCGGGTCCAGGAGCCGCCTTCCCAGGGGAGCTCCCAGCTCTGGCGGCCACAGCCCTCCGTGCCCAGGTGAGGAGGTGCGCCCCCTGGCGGATGTGGTGGTGGTTGCCTAGTAACGCAGCCAGCGGTCCTTGTGTGGGGGGGGGGGGCGGTTTCCAGGGGAGCAGAGCTACAAGGTCAGCCGAACCCCAGGTCACTTTCTCACGCAGAAAGGAGAAGGCTTGGGTCCACCCTCCCCCACCCCGCTCCTCCCTGCAGCTCTCCTGGGAGGGCAAGAGGGGTGCCCTGCTGGGTTCCTGGCACGGGGTTGGTCACGACACAGCCAGCATGCGTGGAGTGGTTGCCGAACCCTCCCACCTGGCCAGCTCGGCCAGCAAGGGGCTGGGTGGAGGAGGGCAGGGTCAGGCGGCCCGTCGAGGGGGCCGTGGTGGCCGGGAGCGTTAGACACGGGTCTTGGCTCAGGCTAGCTCCTCTCTAAGCAAGCTCCTGGTCCATCTCCGCCCTGCCGTCCTGCAGGCTGAGGGCCTCGGGGCCCGTGGCGCCTGCTTGTCCCTCCGCCCCCTCCCGGAGCTGGTGTGGGACCTGCAGGGACCCGCCTGCTGGTTTTGTTCGTTGTCCCACATTTAACCAGAACCTGCCAGGGGCCTGCCAAAGAGGGTCCCCGTCCTGGAGGTTGTCTCAGAACTCTTGGGGGCTTCTGCAGGCCCTAAACTAGGTGCCCCCCTTCCAGCTCCGTGGTAGGGTGCAGCTGCAGCCCCTCCCCCTCCCTCTGCCCCTCTGCCATCTCTTTGGGGCCGTTGCATTTCAAACGGGAGCTCCCGGTGCCCTACTCTCCGCAGCCGTCCTCCCGGTGACTACCCTCAGCCTCCCTCGGGTGCAGGGTCCCGTCCTCACGGCTGCTCCCGGGCCCCCTTCCCACTGTGCATGCAGCTGGTGGACAGGCCGGGGCAGGCCACACCTCTTCCTGCATCCCTCAGCTGCAGGGGGCTCCTGCCGACGACTGGAGAGGCTTCTGCCTTGACCCTCGGGCGGGGTGGGGAATCGGGGAGGATGCACCTGCCCTCAGGCTGCTCCTCCAGGAAAGAGCCAGAGCACCCACCTCCCTGGGCCCTCTCCCACTCTCCGCAGTCAGCTGTCAGCCACGCCTCCTGCCCCAGAAGGCCCCCAGGCTGGTTCCCTCCAGCCCTCGCCTCTCAGGGTTTGGAGTCAGACTCACCTTTGAACCCTGACTCTGCCCGTTCCCATCTGGGGGCCGGGACCAGCCGCCCCTCCCACCTCCCAGAGCCTCGGTTCCATCGTCTGTAAAATGGGCAGGCTGGTGCCGACCTCTGAGGGCTACCGGGGAGCGGGACGGGGTGAGGGGGCCCCGCCTGGCGAAGGGAAGTTCCCAGACGAGAGTTTGCTGCACGGGCCTCGCTCCTCACGGGTGTCGGCTTGCGCTTCGCTGCTGACACCCCGTGGCTCGCTGCTGGGCTCACCTGGGACTCCTTTTTCCCTCCCTGGATGCAGTACCGGGCCCTTAATTCCGAGTGACTTCCCGGTGATGCCGTCTGGCTTTGGGCGAGTGCCGGCACGCCGGCCTGCAACCCGAGAGGCCCTCATTCACATTGCATGACGTGTGGGCCCGAGAAACCCGAGTGCCCCACTCATAAATAATCCACCTCTCCCCGCCCTCCCCGAGGGACGCTCTCCCGCACAATCTGAAGGTGCTGCACCCACCGGAAACCTCCTGAGGGTCGCTGCCGCCGCGAATTCGCTCTGTGGCATCCAGTCCTGCCCTGTGAACCATGCCGGGATGGAGCCAGCGGCCACAGGACGCGCCGAGAGGACGTTCAGCTACGTCGTCAGGGCGCCCAGCGGCGACGGGTTCGATGTCATGAACGTGGACCTGAAGATTGACACGGCCTGGATCTTCCAGGACGCGGAGGGCGGTGATGAGGAGTGGGGGTGTCTTCCGGAAGCCACCGCCGCTGGGGGGAGCCCGGACCTGGACACGGGAGTGCTCCGGGAGCAGCTGGAGTCCTCCGAGCAGAAGCTGCTGGCCGCCGTGGACAAGTACGTGAGGTCGGAGTCTGGGCTCAGGAGCAGGTGAGTGTGCGGCTCAGGCCGCTGTGTGTATTTCGTGGATCCCGGGGCGTCGGGCCCGTGTCGGGAGTGGGGGGCGACTCGTGTCTGTGGCGGAGGACGTGGGCTCCCCACGTCACATAACCTGCTGCCTCGGCTCCTTCTCTCCGTGGCCCGGGGGCTGAGCCTGCAGGCAGGTCTCCCAGGCTCACTGGCCTCCACCTGGGCCCGGCCGATGGGATGTCAGGGGGAGGAGGACGGGGGAAGCGGGGTGTTCTGCCCTCTCTTCTGCCCCGGGTGACATGTCTTCCTGTGGCTACGATGTGGTCCTGCTCCTCCTGCTGGTGGCCCGGCCCCCGTGTGCCCCGCCGGCCCCAGGGACCGAGTGGCTCTCGGCAGATCTGGTTTCTGCCTGGCCGTCGGCTCACCCTTCACCTTCGCAGCAGATTCCTGGGGCTTCAGATTCGTGCCGCTGAGTCCGGATGCCCGGTGCGGGCTGCGTTCCTGGCGGAACCACCGTGGCCCAGAGGTTGGGCGCTGGACCTGGGTCTTTCTCTAGAGCCTGTGCTCGCTCTCCGTCATCCGCTGGCACTGGGCCCCAGAACGGGGCGGGGCTTCGCGCGTAAGGCGGGGGAGAAGCCCGGCGTGGGAGTGCAGGGGTCGATCCCGAGAGGCCGACCCGTGTCCCAGCCGCCGGTGTCTGGGACGCGTCTGGGACGGGCCATTTCCCCGAGCTTCCCTTCGCGTTACTGCAGGCCGGTCACTCGATGTCTGTTTCCCTGTCCTTTCCTTTTTTCCTCCTTGTGATACTTTTCACGTGAGGAAACTCACGTATCAGAACAGTTATTTTGTTATTCTCCGTGTCACTCTGTATGATTGTCCGTCCGTCCGTCCATCCATCCCTCCACTCATCCACCCACCCACCGCTCATCCTAAACCTGCCCCCGCTGCCCCAAGTCACGTGTGGAGTTGGGTTGGCTCCTGGCGATGAGCGTGACCCAGTTTCACAGGCTGAACCGAGTAAACAACAGACAGTCATTTCATCACAGTGCGGGCGGCTGGAAGTTCAAGACCGAGGTGTGGCCGGTCAGTTCCTTTCGAGGCCTCTCTCGGCTGATGGGCGGCCCTCTTCTCCCTGGGTCCTCACGGGGCCACCCCTGTCTGTGTGTCTGTGTCCCAGGTCCTTCTCCTTACCAGGACCTGAGTCAGTTTAGGGGAGGGCCCACCCAGGGCCCACCCGAGGGACCCTGTTTTCCCCTAATTGCTTTTGTAAAGACCCCATCTCCAAATACAGCCCTCTTCTGTGGCACTGGGGTTCGACTTCAATGTACGGACTTAGGGGGAGCCCGTGCATCCCCTGATGTGAGTCTGGGGGGCTGAGGGCCAGGGAGCGGGGCAGGCCATGGCCCTGGGGAGGTGAGCGGTGCAGCCCCACCTGGCTGTGTGTTCGGATCTCCCTCCAGAGAGGCCGGCAGTGGGACCCGAAGGTCCACGGGCCTGGGGCAGATGGGTGGGGGACCCCGGCCATAGGAGACCCCTCTGTGTGGGGGGGGCAGAGCCTGGGGCACTGTCAGCGGTGGAGAGGAGCGGCCTCTGGGGCTGGGGCCCGGGGGAAGGCTGTCCCGCCTGTGGGGACGTGCAGGCTGTGTCCTCTGCCCTCTGGAGGTGGGTGCACCCCCAGCGCTGGGACTGGAGCCCAGGCAGCCTGGCCGGCATGGCAGCCACGAGGGGATGGATTCGCCCTGTCCCGGAGGGCGCCCCCCTGGCTCCAGGCACTCTCCGCGGCCCTGCCCGTTAATATTTCATGCTCGCCGTTCCTCGGCGGGGCGCTGCACTGCCGTGTCCGTTTCCCGTCCATGGGTGTGCTCGTTTCTGTGGCTGATCGCACCCAGGTCCCCCAGCATGGCGGCTTAGACTGCAGGCGGAGCCGAAAGTGGCCTCCCCGCCTGAGGCAGGGGTGGGCGGCCTGCTGAGCTCTCGAGGGGTGGCAGGGGGGTCTGTCCCGGCCCTTCGGCGTCTGCAGGGAGGGCCCGTGCTCCGGCCCTGCCTCCGCCACGCCGGCAGCCCGGCATCTGGCTCGGCCCCCGCCTTCTGTGGCACCCCGGCCCGCCTCCCTCTCCGGGGACGGCTGGGGCTGCAGCTCGGGCCACCCGGATAGTCTAGGGTCCTGTCGAGCCACACCTGCAGTCTCCTGTGCATCTGCAGGTGACACCGCTGGGTCCGGTGGGCGGGCCGTTAGCCTGCCTGCCCCGGTGAGACTGGTCGTCTTCCGCGTAGTTCAAGTGCAGGGACAAGGTCAGCGCTGACCCCGTCTCGCGGTCAGCGCTCCAGCTTGGTCTCGGAAGCTGAAGACGGGCTTTCCTCGCCCCGTGTCGGCGTCACCCCTGTCGCAGCGAGTCAGCCTGACGCTGTGACCAGTGGATCTGAGCCCACCCCTGTCCTGGGGTTTGGAAGGGACTCGACTGTGATCCACACTCCCATCTGTCACTTCCCAGGCCCTCCCCCGGGCCCCTCGGCTAGAGAGGGAGAGGAAACTCTTGGCCGTATCAGTAACAACAGTGCATCGTTTTATGTCACCTTCACAACCGCCTTCTGAGCAAAGTCCCCTCTGCTTGTCGCACACACAGATACCGAGGGTCGGAGCAGTGAGTGAGCCCGGTGTTGGCTCCGTGGTTGGTCAGGGGCAGAGCCAGGGGGCAAAGCCATGTCCTCCCCCGGGGGAAGCCGGGTCTGTCCTGGGTGAGCAGGTGACCCTGTGGACCCGGGGAAAGGTGTGACGGTGGGTGGAGCTTGTCCATGGAAGCCGGGAGAGCCCTTTCCCTGTGTTTCTTGGTTTCCGGTCCAGAGGTGAGGGTGGCACAGTAAGGACACTTGGGTGCCAGGTGACAGGCAAGTGCCGGATGATCTTCTCTCCCAAGGGGCCCGGAGCCAGACTTCCGCTTTGGGGCCCCCCCCACATTCATGCTCCCCCTTTCCGCGTGGCCGTGCCTGGGCTGTGCTGCAGCCTGGGGCTCAGCCTTGCGCCCCCCAGGATAAGGAGAAGGCCTTCACGGGGCTGTGCCGTCCAGGGAGACATTCGGTTGTTTCCAACTTCCTACTTTTGGAAGCGACGCAGAATAGTCCAACGGCAGGAAGTCATTTTCTGAACTTCAGTCGCCTCCTCGGAAGAGAGGCGCAGGGATGCAGCTCTGCAGGGTGGATGGAGAGTGTGGGTGTGGGACTCAGCCGGCCTGCCCTCTGTGATGCTGTGTGACCTTGGGCAAGTCGCCTGGCCTCTCTGATCCTCCGCTTCCTCCCGGGCTGGCACAGGGAAGAGTCAGGGAGGACAATGCAGATGTTTGCCTCAGGCTCAGTCCTTCACTGGCGTCACCCAGGCTCCGGATGCCGGCTCAGAGATGAGGATGCTGTTAAGATTTCTAACGCGTGCTTCCTTCTTACTCCAAAGAGGTCTTGGAAGTATTATTATAGGTCATCCTTGGAAAGATACGTGTGACTGTTTCACAAAATGTAACTTTGTCAGGAGGTGAAATTGGCCCGATAACAACAAAAAAGGTTGCGTGGTGCGTGTGAAACCTTCGGCCACGTTGCCTGCGGCCCCACTAAGCGCCCCCTGCCTCCCGCCACAGAATCCAGGAGCTGGAGCTGTCGGAGCGGAGGCTGCTGCGGAAGGTGGACCAGCTGCGCGCCCGTGTGTGCCAGGAGCGGAGCGCCTCTCTCCGGGCCCAGGAGCAGCTGGAGGCGCTGCAGGGGGAGCTCGCCAGCCAGGTACGGCCCCTCCTTCCTCCCGGTGTGGGTTTCTGGTCCCAGCAGGGACACCCCGGGTTTGGACACAGCAGCCCCTGCAGTGAAGCAAATGCAGCGAGCCGGGGAGGGGTTGCCGGGAGAGCCCTGTGGGGCCTGGGGCGAGGTTCTGTGGGCCCTCTGGTCCTCAGCTGCCCGGTCTGTACGATGGGATCCCCACCCTGCCCTGCCTGCCTCACAAGGCTCCCGCAGGGACCCTCGGGGGGTTGTGAGAGCACTGGGAGACCTGGGGGGCTGTGCAATCACTGGGAGCTCCGGGCAGAGGTCATTTCCGTGGTCTGTGGGCCAGGTATCAGGGGGGCCAGCTCTGGCCTAAGGACAGGGGAGTGACTGATGCAGGGTCACCGCCTCAGGGGCTGCAGTGCAGGCGGGGACAGAGACAGGAAACAAGAAACTCTGACCCGGACGCCGGTGTCACGAGGGGGGATGCAGACACGGTGTGCGTGAGCTCGGGGTGGGGGAGCGACGGAGACCTGGGCCGGGAGGGTCAGGCTTGGCGGGAAGGGCGTGTGAGGCGTGAGTGGCCGCCTGGGCAGAGGCACCAGGGCCTGGAGACCACAGTGGGACCCGGCAGAGGGCGGGGCGGGCAGAGGCAGTCGGTGAGGCCAGAGGCTTCCAGAGGGGCCGGACTGCCAGGGCCGCTGCACGGACCAAATCCGGAGGGCGACGGGGAGCGGGCTTCAGGGACGTTGGCAGAGGAGGCTCGGGGCCGGGTGTGAGGGTGTCAGTGTGGGTGCCTGGGAGAGCCCGCGGAGACGGGCACAGCTCGGTGCTGTCGGGGAAAGGGGCGGGCTCTGGAGGCAGATCCCGGAGCCTACCCAGCTGCACCGCTCACCGGCCGTGTGACCTAGGGCCAGGGGCCCAGCCTCTCTGGGCCTCAGTTTCCTCATCCGTGAAAGGGACACAATTTAGTATCAACACCCTCACAGTGTTACGTGTGGAAGTGACTTAATGCCCTCACCACAGGGGGCCTGCAGCTAACCCTGGCGGCTCCTGTGATCAGCGCTGAACCATTCCGGGGGGAGGTGCGTGGCTGGGGGGGCAGGACACAGTCAGGGAACGCTGCGGAGGCAGAGATGGTGTGTCTGGGGGGCAGCTGTGGGCGGCACCCAGAGGGCCCCGGACCAGCCCGTCTCAGTGGATTTCAACTTGCCGGGCAGCGCCATGACGGGCAAACCGCAGGCTGACACCTGCCGGCAGGTTGTGAAGTCAGTTCTTCGAGTCACAGCCCGCCTTCTGCAGACAGAATCGACTAGGAGACGAAAGAGGGCCTCACGGGTCTGAGTGGGGGCTGTTCCATGACCCTGTGGGGGTGTGGGGGTGTGTGTGACGGGGCGCACAGCTGAAGTGGGTTCCTCACGGTCCAAAAAGTAGCGCAGACAGCCCAGGAACACCGCCTTAGCCGTTAGCTGGAACAGAAGCGCCGCGGGGAAAGGAGAGGCGTCCACGTTAAGCTGGCGCGGATCTGAGGTGCCGGGGAGGCCCACGCGGGCCTTTGCCCCTTGACAGGGAGCTTCGGGTGCAGGAAGTCGAGCTCACTCCCCTCCTCGGCGTGGAGCGCCCTGCCATCCGTGTCCTGGGAGGAGCTTTTAATGCGAGATACGGCGGCGGGAGCAGTTCCTCCAGCAAGAATCTCTCTGTGGCAAGCGCGTCAGTACACATTTTTGAGCCACGCGCCACGTACACATGGGGTTTCCCGGGTGAATCTGACGCAGCCCTGTGCCCGTGAGGTGCTCACAGGGCGGCGGGAGACGGAGGGCAAGGGGACAGGGCGACACGGGGCGCGGTGTGGGGCTCAGGGGCCCCTGGGCGGAGCTCTACAGACACAAAAGGCCTCTCCCCGCCCCCCCGCACCTGTCTCAGGGAACCTGTGTGCTCCTGGGAAACACCTGTCAGGCAACCCCACTCCAGGAGAGGCTTGGGGGTTCGGAGTGACGAGGGGCTTGCTTGGGGTCCCTCGGGGACCCCTCGGCCTGGCTGCAGCCCCACCTGAACCTCTGACTCTGGGTCTCTCCCCAGAGACCCGTGGGTGTCGGAGCAGGCCCCTCGGGAGTGCTGGCGTGAGCTCGCTCTGCCCGGGGCGCCTGGCGGTGGCCAGACCCACGGCAGCCTGCCCCGTGGCCGACGTTCCTGGTCAGCGTGTACTTGCACCTCAGCCGCCTCGTTGCTGTGGGGACCCGTGGTCCTTCTGGCCGATAAAGGCTGACCGGTCCCCGTGACAGGCCCCGGGCCAGCGGGCCACCCCGGGGTCTCCTCGCAGGGAGTTCGGCTGCAGGTCTGTGCGCCCGTGCTGCCGGGTGAGGCTGTCAGACGGGGCCTGCGGGGCGGCTCGCCGGCTCCCCCGTGTGCGTGTGCTCTTGGCTCGCTGAGGCGGCCCTCCGCACGCTCTCCTGCGGGAGCAGCGCCAGGCACGGGCTGGTGGGAGTTTCACAGGGAGGCAGGTCCACCGTGGGCTCCCACGCGGCGAGGACTCCCGTCGGCCCAGGGCAGCCCGCAGCGCAGGGGTGGGTGGAGGGCGAGGTGTCCTCCCCACCTGGGGACAAGGCCTGGAGTCAGAGGCCGGGAGGCGGGATCCTGGCTGCGTGACCTTGAGCCCCTTTACCACACGACTGTATGCAAATCATTCCCAAGGGTCCCCAGGAGACAGACAGCCACCTACTGGGCCATACTCCCCGGCGCTGGGCGTTCACAATAAAGAGTGCCTGCGGGGACACCAGCTGGGGCCAGCTGACCCTTGCTGGGCCAGCATTGTCCCTTCAGGCACTGGGACGTGGA
Organism: Phyllostomus discolor; assembly: GCF_004126475.2. Classification (NCBI taxonomy): domain Eukaryota; kingdom Metazoa; phylum Chordata; class Mammalia; order Chiroptera; family Phyllostomidae; genus Phyllostomus; species Phyllostomus discolor. The sequence goes on from NC_040903.2 coordinate 3,131,212, forward strand.
GAGGTCCCGGGTGGGCGTGGGGACCTTCAGGGGGTCTGGGTGGCAGCTCTTGACAAACTGGCGTGGGAACCCTGCAGAACCCCCGGGTGTGCGCCAGCGGATGCCTGCCCTGCGCCTGCATGGTTTCCCTCCGCGGCCCCGCCTGGCAGAGCTCCTGGGTGTGCAGGGCCCCTGGCGGGGGGAGGTGAGGCGCTAGCCTGCTGCACAAAATTTAAGGGGGCGCCGAAAAACTCAGTAATTGAGATAAATAATATTCTGATGCAACATTTTAATGCGAAGATATTCCATGATGAACAAAGTAGCTGAGTTTAAAATACAGCGTGAGCCGCGGTGGTGCCCCCCTGGGCTTGCTTCCTGACGCACCCCCGTCCACCGCCAACCTGTAGGTTCTGGAGAAGGAGCGCGCGGCCCGGCGGCAGCGGTGGCGCCTGCGGCGGCTGCGGGAGCAGCTGCGGTACAAGGACGAGGCGCTGGGGCAGCAGACGGAGGCCCTGGAGCGCTGCCGGCGGACGCAGCGCCGCCAGCTGGGCCTGGCGCGCCAGCAGGAGCGGGCCCTGCGCGAGCAGGTGCGGCGGCTGGAGCGGGACGTGCGGCGCCTCTGCCGCGCCGCGGGTCTCCTGCTGGCGGAGCTGGACGCCCCGGCCCCGGGCCGTCGCCCGCCCCTGGGTCCGACCGGTTCCGGGCAAGCCCCCGAGGAGGCTGCGGCGTGGTGCGCCCTGCAGGCGAGGGCGGAACTCGGCGAGAGCGAGCGGGACGAGGCGGCGCGCAGGCAGCGGGAGCAGCGCGAGCAGCGAGAGCAGCGCGCCGCGGAGCGCAGCCTCCGCGTGCAGCTGGAGGAGCTTCGTTGCTACATCTTTGAGCTGAAGCTGTCGGAGATCGGCCTGCAGGGCCAGGTGGAGGACCTCACAGAGCAGAACAGGTGCCTGCGAGAGGAGCTGGGAGCCCGGGCGCCCGGGCAGACAGTGCGCAGCGTGGCCGCCGCTGGTCCCTGCAGCCCGGTAAGTGGCGGCACCCCAGGGCAGGAGTGATGGCTTTTCTCTTTCTCGGACAGCCAGTTGGTGGTGAAGTCCCCGACGTCTCCATTCCCCAGTCTCCCTCTTGACCCACCCATCCAACCCCACCCGCCCAGTCTACCCATCTACCCAGCCAGTGCTCCACACCCACCCCCGCACCCACCCAGGGTCTACCCTGCTCCATCCGCTCGCTCACCCTACCCCCTGCTTCCAGCCACTCCCCGGCACCAGCCAGCCACCACCCTTTATCCTTCGCTGTCTGTTGTCTGCTGGCCCGGGTCTGTGGGGCCGGTAGCCTCTGCCCCTGGAGCTGGGCAGGGCGGTGCAGCAGGGAGCACGCAGGGGTGAGACCTTCGGTTCCCCTGTTCGCTGGCTGTGCGACCTTGGCAAGCTCTGGAAGCGAGGGCAGAGGACACTTACTTACTCATTTGACCGACAGAGTGGTAAAAACGCACCTGTGACATACACCTGCCCTGTGCTCAGCACCCCACTGGGTGTTTCGAAGGGGTGATGCCGTTTAACACTCAGGAAGGGCGTGAGGTGGGGTGGTTGGTGCCCTCGCGGCCCTTGTGCGGAGGCCGCGGCTCAGCAGGCGGCGCAGGGACCGGCGGCCACGCGGCGGCAGAGGCAGAGCGGGAATCCACCCCAGTCTGTGTGAGCCCTGGGTGCTCTGTTCCTCCCTCCTCACCCGCCCTGGAAACGGAGCGAGGTCAGCCCCTCCCAGGGGCCCACGCCCCTGCTTCTCTCCACGGGGCCGGGCATTTAAGGAGAAAGCAGCGAGCAGCAACCTTAGCTCCAGCGACGCTGCTCATTAAAAATTTAAAAAAAATGTATCTTCGGGCCGGAACAATCTATTTCAAGCTCACTGGGACGGCAAACCTCTGTTGGTCGGCAGGAGGCGGCGCGTTCCGCCTGGTTCGCTTCTGCAGTGGGCTGGCTGGGCCTGCTTCGTCTCTGCCCTCCCCCCCACCCCCCCGACGCTGCCCCTGCCCCTCTCCTGCCTGCCTGGCTCCTCCCTCCTTGTCGCGGTCCTCGGGGGAAAGGAAAACCGTGTATTTTTGCTACCGGCAACCGACTGTAATTTTGGGAAATAAATCGTGTACCGTTGGACGTTGTCATTCAGAATTCTTTCTGTGATTCTCCGAGACGTGAGGCTCTCGTTTAGGCTGCTGGCGGAAGTCCTTCCCCTCCCAGCCCCCCGCCCACGTACCTCGACGCTGTCTGTCTTCTACCTAAGAAAAAGGACGTGAACACCTGAGTATCCGAGAGACTCCCGCCAGCAGGCTGGGCGTTCTGTGCTCTCATGTAATCCTGAGACGGCCCGCGGGCTGGGTGCTGTTCTCCCACCGACTCGATGGAGAAACTGGCCCCGGGTGTTGAGTGGCTCGGCCGTGGGCACCCAGCTCCCAAGTTCCAGGGCCAGCAGGGCCGGGGCCCGGTCAGCACCGTGACTGCACGCTGCCACCCTTGCCCGGAGATGCCGGGGCGGGGGTGCTCTTGTTGAGTGGGGGGCAGCGTCCGGGGGCAGCGCCTGTGCTGCGTGGCGTCAGCCTGCACGCTCCTCGTCACAGCGACCTTCTCTGCATTTCACAAACCACCATTAAAGGTCCCCGTGCCCAGGTGCATGCTCTCAAGGCCTTGCTGGAGTCTGCTGTGCACAGTCCAAATTCTCTAGAAAATTCCCTAAACGGCCCATAAAGTACGGTCCCTGGCCAGTCTGCCTCTAGTGCTGAGAGAAGCTGGCCCCCATCGGCCCAGGAGCGGATGGGCAGCGGGGGCTGCTGTGTAGGGGCCTCAGGATAGAAAACTCGACCCTTAAACACAAGCTGCGCACAGCGGGGTGAGCCACGCATAGTGGGGTGGGCTGTGCACAGCGTGAGGGGCAGGGTCCCCAGAGATTTGTCCAGGGCCGTTCTGGTGCAGCTCTGCCTTCTGGCCGAGGTGCTGCCTCTGGGCAGGTCACTGCGCTCCCCGTGCCCCGTGCTCCCAAGTGTGACCTGCGAGTGACACTAGGGCCTGCCTCACTGTCTGACTGTGAGGACAAAAGGACAGGGTCAGGGAAGGCTCCCAGCACTGCACTGGGCACGTCGTGAGTGGGCAACGAGACTTAGTGTCTGTCACCCTCTTTGTCACCACCACCATCATCATCGTCTCCATCATCCTCTCTCCCTGGGCCTGTGTGGTCCAGGGGGAAGTTGGGCACACTCACCCACACTACTTACACATGATAGTTCCCCCCACTGCCTCTCTTGTCCTTTTATCTGTCGGTCCTGAGGGCTGACCCTTGACTGGAGAAGGTTCCATGTAACTGGTCTGTCCCCACTCATCAGCCAGACCTGCTGGTGGAGGCAGAGGCTGATGGTCTGGAGTGGACGTGGCCACTGGCCTTCTGGGAAGGACTGTTCCCCGGTGTGGTCCTCCTCCTGGCCCTGTCGCTGGGTCAGCCTGCAGGGGCCGGCGAGGTGGGCGAGGCCCCACCTGCTCCAGTTGGACGTCACCGTGATGTCCCTCTGCAAAGACGCTGCTTCCACACGAGGCCACAGTCACAGGTATACTGGGGAAGGGACAGTTAGGGTGTGGACATCCTTCAAGGTACCACAGTTCAGCCTGTGGCACCTCCCACGTGGCGGGTGAGGGCTGTGGCCCCGCCTCCTCCACCTCCCCCTGCCTCCGGCTGCACTCCCGGTCCATTCCGGCCTCCCGGGCTTCCTCCCCTCTCAGCCCCGAAGGGGGCGCTGTCTCTTGTCATCGCCAGGCGGAACCTGGGGCAGGCTCTGGGGGAAGCCCTGGGGATGGCCTGCCACCGTGCCTCAGGCTGCAGTGTCAGCCGCCCCGAGAGACCCAGGGGCAGGGAGGTTGTCATGGCAACAAGCTAGCGCGTGGAGAACACTTCCTGACCCGCGTCACCCTTGTGTGGCTGTGCAAACACAAGGGGCCCCACCTCTGCCCCCACACTTCCCACCCGCAGGCAGATGCCTCCCCCGCCCCCCCCAGTGGTTTGCAGCAGGTGTGCCCGGGCCCTGCTGCGCCCCAGGCACCGTGCGGGGCACTGAGGCTGCGGGGTCACCCTGCCCCTCCGGAGCTCAGGGGGAGACAGACACGGGTGCGGACGATGGCTGCTGCGGCAGGGGACGGCCCGGAGGCGGTGGCCTGGCCCGGAGCGTACCAGGGAGGCTACACCCGGAGATGAAAAGTCACCGTCTTTGAAGTGTCCGTCAGTGTCGGGCTGTTGTTTCAGAGCTGAGACCACGATCTGGGTGACAGCGGCATCAGGAATGCAGGGCGCTCCACCGGCCTCTGCTCGGCAGCCACGGCAGCGTGAGGAGAGAGCGACCCCTGGTGGCAGTTACAGGAATCGTTTCGTTGTGCAGCCAGTACCTGCAGGCAGCCGCTCCCCGTCACCACCTGCACTCCGGCAGCAACGCTGTTTCACGTTTGACACTCACTCGGGCGGCAAGGGAGGGCCTTAAAACATCATGTCAATAGCGTCGAGAAATAAAACATAGGCGAAAGCTTCGGACGTGAAACTAACATAAGGGCCAGGTGACGCAGCCAGTGGTCTTATGCAAAAAGGTCGGCCCCGGTTCCACTGGGTACAGTCACGCGCCAGCAAACGCTCCAGGTCTCCTACTGTTCTGTCCGTTTCTCCACCGTTAAACGCCCCTCCGCACTCGGCACACTCGGTAAGAACCGGAAACAACCAGAACGTTCAATCAGGACAACTGGTTCGGTAAAACCAAGGCATCCTTGTTTCGGCAGCCACAAAGCGCCACGTGACAGAAGAGCCCGTGGAGAACGAACCCTTCAGAAACGCCACGGGGAAAAGCACTAGGCGGAAACCGACAGTTTGCAGAAACAGACGTTTGGAAGAGGTTAAATGTCTACGCGCAGAAAAAAGCCCAGAAGGATACAGTCTAACCCACAAATGATGTTTGTGTCTGGGTGTCACTGAATTCTTTGTTTTCTTGCTTTTGCTCATCTTTCAAAATGGTCACACATTAAAGCTGAAACCACGCAGGTGTCACAGGCAGGTGCTCCCATGGGTGCTGGAGCAGGAAGGACGGACAAGGCGGAGCCCAGAGGTGCGCGAAGGGGAAGAGCAAGCGCGGGTCAAGCTCAGAGCCCCGAGCTCCGGGCCTGTTCGCCCGCTGTGTGCTGTGCAACCCTGGACAAGTCACTCTCCCTCTCTGAGTATTGATTCCATCCCTTGTGAAACGGAAAGGGTGGAGCATTGTCTTCCGGGCTGCCCCCCACCGGCAGCACCTCCTGGAGGCGGGGTCTGTGTGCGTTTTTTCCCCTGGCCGTGCCCCAGCTCCACCCCAGGGCCCGCCACGTAGCAGTTGCTCAGTAAGTAGCTGTTACATGGAGGTGAAGTCAGCTGGGGTGCCGGAAACGTCCAAGTGGAAACAGACAGAACAGGGGCCTTGGACACGGCCCTCCCGCCTCTCCACGTCCGTCTGTCCATCTCTCTCCTTCCCTGCACCCCCTCGCAGCTCACTCTGAATCTCTGTCTCTCCCTCTCCCCACCCGGCGCCGTCTGTCTATCTGTCTGTCTGTCTGTCGGTCTTCTTTCTCGTCGGCTCGCTCTCCTGCCGTCCCTCTCCCCTTCATCTCTTCTTCTCCGCCTCATTCCAAGCACGATCTTAAGCTGCCGATGGAAATGTGTGTCTCTGGTCCAGCGGGGAGCACCTGGATAGGAACGGGGGGGCAGGCAGCCATGGGGCCGCGAGCGGGAGGACGCCGAGGCCGGGCAGAGACCGGCTGAACGCGGCACAGAATGCTGGTGCCCAGGCCCCTCTGGCTGTAGTTCGGCACCTGGTGAAGCCTCGGGGCCACCCTGAGGTGCGGCCGGGGTGGGGGCCCCGGTCTGCGGGGAGAGCTGACAGTCAACACGTCTGAGGTTTCCCACACGCACACGCCGGGCAGCCTTTTTTCTTGTTGTTTGTTGTTATTTGTTGTTATTTGGTCAAGCCGGGTGGGGGCGGGTTTCTCCCTCCTCGCCCCCAGGAGGTGTAGCTGCATCCCAGTGTCCAGGTCAGGGGGACTGCTGGGAGGCCGGGCGTGTGGAAGGGAGGGGCTGCAACTGAGGCGTGCGGGGTGGGGGCTGGGGCTTGGCCCAACAAGCAGCAAGCGACGACCACCCTTTCCCCGGGGCGGGGGGGCGGGGGGATGTGGCCACAGGCAGAAAGAGCAGGTGCAGGCGTGAGGTGCGGGCTGGAGCCAGGGCCAGGGTGAGGGGGGCCGGGCAGCCCGCCACGGCTACGGTGGCCCCCAGTGCCTGGCCTCCGTGTTGGCACCGGGCCTGTGGTCCGAGGGGCCGAGAGTGGCCTTGGCACGTTGTAGAGGGTACCCCGGCAGCTCCATGCAGGAGGCCGGGCTGGGAGCTGAGGCAGGGGTCTGCTGGCAGCAGGTGAGGACCTGGGGGTCAGGTTGGGGGTGTGGGGCACTACCTGTTCCCTTCCATTCCTCCGCATCGAGAACGGCACCTGGCACGTAGGAGGAACTTACCCTGTGGGTCCCCACAAATGTACCAGTGAGTCCGAAATGCCTGCCTTTCTGCAGCTTGTCTGTTCATCCAGCTGTCACACGATTGTTAAGCACCTACTGTGTGCTAGGCCAAGGGAGGGCACAGACCCCCTCAGGACCTCAGGGTCTGGTGGGGGGCAGGTGGACGGCCAACAGCACGGGGCAGGACTGGTTAGCGGTGGCCTGGGGCAGGGGCCCCGTAGGCGGTGGGGCAGGGCCGAGCCTTCCTGCCGGCCCCGCGCGCCCCTGCAGCAGCCGGGGGGAGGCTCCGTCTGTGGTAACGCCATGCAGGGACAGCGCCTCGCTGTGCACCACGCACCTTGGGGAGAGGCCCAGGGAGGGGCGCCGCCCAAGGACACCTGCTGTAGCATCTGGGATTTGTGGACAGCTGAGGGACAGGACTGCCCGTAGCCCCGGAGCAGGCAGTCACCTCCGTGGATGGGACAGAGCGGGAAGGGGAGGGAGCGGGGCTCGGACCCCAGAGGCACCGTGACAGCGGGACAGACATGCGCCTGCTGCCTGCTGCCTGCAGGGGGAGCCAGGGAGCTGACGGGGGCGTCGGCCTGTCGGACCAGGCACGGGGCAGGGCCGCAGGGCCAGGCCGTGGGCCCTCTGCTGCCCAGGCCTCGGCTTCCTCTGGGCTCCCTTCGGGGGTTGTTGGGACAGACCCGTGGGAACGGGCTTGGAGTGGACACTTCGGCCCAGGATGCTCAGCTCTCTTGATGCTTGTGTCTTCCTGCAGGACGCCCCGGGCCGCATTCAGGACGAGTGGCTGTCTCTGCCTCGGGAGGAGGCGCTGGAGGCCCGCAGACGCCCCGGCCGGCCGACCTCTCCCCACCCCGGCGGCGCCCCGGGACCGGGGCCCTCAGCAGGTATGCAGGGGACCCGGTGCGTGGGCCCTGGCTGTCTGCACGGACACCGTTAGCTCACTTACGGCATCCTGATGGTGCAGGGGCGGCCGCCCCCACTCTGCAGACAGGACGCCGAGGCTCAGAGAGGTGGTGTCACTTGTTCGGGGTCACACAGCTGGTAAAGGGGAGATCCGAGTCCCCAGTGCCCCTGACGTGCCTGCCAGCCCGGGGCAGCAGGGGCCTCTCGGGGAGCGTTGTCCTCACAGAAGACGGTATGCTGACTGGGGGACATTCCGTGTCCACCCCACCCTGTCCCGCACTTGTCCCTGATGAGAACCTGTGTCTGCGATGACCGTCCCAGCCACAGCTCCCAGGGTCCCTTCTGCACAAGCCACAGCACTCAGGAGCCCCCAGGCCACCGGATGCACCTGGGGGTCTGTGGGGTGCTTGCAGTCCCCCGGGAACAAGTGCGGTTTACAGACGAGGGGCCCCTTATACCCTCCGGCGCTGCCGCCTGCAGAGGTAGCTTCCCGCGCCCCCCTGTCCCGTTCTGGGGGCTGGGGTTAAACGTTCCAGGAGAAGGGGCCCCGGGTCTGCCTGGCAGTGCGGCCTAGGGGTCAGCTCCTTTGTCCTGGGGGGAGGTGTCACCACCCGGTGTGGCCCATGTGGAAGCCTGGGGAGACAGCTGTCATGGATTTGTCACCTGCGTGAGTTCTGCGGTCGGAGGTGGTGGCTTCCGGACCCAGATCCAGGCTCATCTGGACCGGCCTTTCCCATCTCCCAGCCTCAGTGTCCTTGCCCTTGACGGGTGATAGTGACCGTCAGGCCACCCCTGGGGAGGTGGCCTTGAGTTAGTGAGCGGTGCCCTCAGCCCTCACAGTAGGGACGAGGACACTAGTGACAATCCCGGGAGGGTCCTTCTAACCCTCGGGGTCCTGTCCCTTCCAGGCCAGCCCGCCGAGGGGCCCCACACCTGGGGCAGCATTGGGGTGGGAGGAGGCCCCTCTGTGTTGGTGCCAGGCCTGGAGACCCCGGCTGGCCTCCTGGGACACCTGGTGGGACCCGCCCTCGGACAGGTAAGGCCGGAGGCTTTCCTCATGCTCCGGGTGCCAGCTGGGTCTGAACAGCCCCTGTGTGTGCCCGCAACTCGGGGGGTGGGGAAAGGGCATAAAGACCTTCTGGGCTTGGAAGAATATTCTGGAAATGGTTGAAAAGGAGATTTGAGGGAATGAAAGGGAATGCCCTGAGACCTGGGTGGGGAGTGGGAAGGAAGGGTCCCCAGCCGAGTGCCCGGACCCCGCGGCCACCTGCCGTGCTCCATCCCACGGGACCTCCGCCCAGCAGGGAGGCAGGGGCCGGGCCCGTCTGGAGGGCTGGGGTCTGGGACTCCCAGAACAGCTGTGGTCCCTGAGGCCGCACAGCCCTGGGGCTGTGTCTGAGCTCTGTCTCAGTGGCCCACACTCCGCCCCGCCCTGTGCCCAGAGGGTCAGGAGCCTGGGTCCCAGTGGCCCTGCCTGGCTGGCTCTGGGTCCCGGCCTTCCTCAGTGTCCCCTTTCCTGCAGGCAGAGGACAGAGAGGCTAGAGCAGAGCTCAGGCCCACTGGCCCTGAGGTGGCTCTGTGGCTCCCGGCAGCAGGGGTCTCCCCTGCTCCTCCGTTCGCCCGAGTCCCGCCCTGAGGTGTTGCATGAGCGTATGCATGTATGTGTGTGTGTGTGTATGAGTGCATGTGTGTGTGCATGCACGTGTTTCTGTGTGCCTGTGCATGCAAATGTGTATACATGTGTGTCTTTGTGTGAACACGTGCACACACACATTTATGTGCATTTGTGTGTGCATGCGCACACAGACACGTGCATGGGTGCATGGGTGTGGTTTCATGTACACACGTGTGAACCACTGTGTGCACTGCCGTGTGCATGTGAGCATGTGTGCCTCTGCCTGCACATGTGTATATTGGTCTGCGTGTGTGCGCCTGCGTGCGTGCATGTGTGTGCACACACAGTGTGCGTGTGTGTGTGTGTGTGCGTGTGTGCACATGTACATATGCATGTGCTGTCACACCCAAAGCTGCCCTGGAGGGTGGCAGGGCTTCACGGAGAGGCCAGCCTCTGGCTGCACCCAGGTGGGAGGGTGCAGCTGGACAGACAGGAGAGCAGGACAGGCGGCAAGGGGCCGGCGGTGGGAAGACCGGCCAGGCAGTGGCACGGGGCCTTGTGAGCCCGGGGGTCCGCTCCCCCCCGCCTCCCAGCCGGCCAAGGCCGTAGCCCCGCCTGGATCTGTTCTGTGAGCTGGGCCAGCCCTCCTCTCTGGATAGATGTGCCAAATAAAGGGAACACACAATCGCATTAAAAATCACCCACAGAACACCTGTGTGCCGGCACCCTTCCGGGCCGGGTCCTGCCCCTAGGGGGCAGTGTGCACCCCACTGCCCACTAGAGCCTTCCGTGACGCCGGGCACGGCGCGCATTTGTGCCGTGTGGCATGGAGGCCGGGTGACCCACAGCCTCTGAGCACGTGACGTGGGGCTGGTAGGATTGCAGGGCCAAATGCCAACTGTCATTTTGTGGTTTCCCATTGGCAGAGCCCCAGTGGCCCGTGGCTGCTGCACCGGACAGTGTGGGCCGTGGGGAGTTATAGCATCCGCACGTGGCCACGTGGCCTGGGAGGTGGAAGGTGGCGTGCGGGACGTGGAGTGGGGTCCACAGAGGAGAGAGGCGGAGGGGTCCGGGGGGCTGTTCCGAGGAAGTGACGTCTGAGTGGAGTCTGAGCACAGTGAGGGGCAGAGCCGTGCGGGGCTGGGGTGGGGGGCGGCGGGGAAGGATACCTGGGCGGCGGGAGAGCAGGTGCACGGGCCCCGGGGCGGCGGCAGGGGTGGCGCACGAGGGCAGCCTGTGTGGCTAGGTGAGGAAACCCTGGGACCGTCAGGGGTGGGGGCGGAGAGGTGGGGAGGCGGTAAGTGGCGGAAGGGGCCGTTTCACACCTTGTCCTCTCTTCCCGTCCCCAGCCCCCTCCCGCTGAGCCCCGTTGGCACGAACAGACACTTCTGCTCATCGGCGGCTGCCACCCTGGGGGGCCATGCCCGGCCGGCCCCCTGCTGCCCATGGAGCTGGCCTGGATCCCGGAGCAGAGGCCAGCGACCACCCCAGCCCGGGAGCCCTGCCTCATGCTGCAGATGCCCACGACCCCTCCCTGGGGGCCCGCCGGGGACCTGGCTGCCCTGCTGCTCCAGGGGGCGGCCCCGGGACAGCTCTGGATCCAGCAGGTGCTGGACGCCGGGCCCTTGCCGGCTCCCACAGCCACGGGACAGCGCTGCTGGCAGCACCACCAGACTCGGAGCCATGACGCCCCGCTCTCCGAGGGGTCCCCGCCGACGTCATACCACCGATGTCCTCGGGCGGGGCCCAGGGACCTCAACAGCCTTTGGAAGGAGGGAGGAGGAGCCCCCGAGTGGAGGCCCGAGGAACGGGGGTCCCGGAGGACTTGGGGCAGGAAGGACGAAGACCTTGGCGACAGGTGCCAGCGGCATCAGGAAGGCCACGAGCAGCCGAGCGTGGAGGGTGGCGCTGGGGGACCGGAAGGCCTATGGAGCCCACCCAGGGCTGCAGCACCCCAGGCCGCTGCCTCCTGCACATGGCCCAGGCGGGAGCCCCACCTGCCTCTTCCTCGGGGTGGGAGCTCCGTGTCCACGGAGGGTCCCGAACCCCCAACTGGGAGGCAGGCGGCGGAGGAGCGAGTCTGGGGCCTCCTGGGGGGGCTTCCCCTCTCGGAGGAGGAAGGAGCGCCCCCAGCCAGCTCTGTCAGAGCTCCTGGCGCCAAAGGACCGTCACCTATCGGCGCTTGGTTACTTGAGGAGGAGGCCAGGGGCCTCGGGAGCGTTTGGGGCCAGGAGGAAAGCCGCGTGTGGGCTGGAGACGCTCTGTTTCTGCTTGGGGAGAGCCCGGAGGACAGGGGGCAAGGGCAGGCGGAGAAGGTGCTGTGTCCGGCAGGGTCCAGCCCAGGCTGCCCAGAGCTCCCGGAGGAGCCCGGCTCTGAGGAACAGGAGGCCCAGGAGGTGCTCTGCCTCGTGGCAGAGGGAGGCCTGCCACCGTTTCCCACGTGCGCCCTGTCTCCCGAGGGGGGCGAGCCCACCCGTCCCCCAAGGGCTCCGGGCCAAGGACACGGCAGCTCGGTGCCCACGCTGGACGCGTTGGCAGAAGAGATGGAGGCTTGCTTCCAGCAGCTGTGTGTCCTGAAGCTCGGGACTGGGGGTCGCGGGGGGGCACCTTCCATGCTGGCAGGAGGGGATGGGCGCTGGGAGCTGGCGGACCCTTGGCAGGCGCTGGCCAGCCAGGGCTTGGAGACTCGTCCTGCGAGGGAAGGCGATGCCAAGGAGAGGCACGGAGATGCGAAGCCGGGGGAGGCCCTGGGAGCCGGCCAGGTCCTTCCAGAGCTGGGGCTTGACTCAGGGGAGCTGCTCCTGGGGCCAGGGGAGCCCCCCGAGCTGGGCCTGAGCCTCGGGGAGCCCTCGGCGGCCCTGGAGAGGGCCAGGAGAAGCCTCCGTCGGCTCGTGTCCGGGCTGGAGGAGGAGAGGAGCCAAGTTCTACAGGACAACCTCAGGCTGCGGAGAGACCGGGAGAGATGCCACCAGAGGATGCGCGCCCTCCAGAGGGAGGGGGAGAGGAGCGCGACCAGGGCCTGCACGCTTGCGCAGGAGAACGGGGCGCTGCTGGGGGACGTCGGCCGCCTGCGGAGGGAGCTGGACCAGTACCTCCAGGTCATCGCTGACCTGGAGGACTGCAACGGGAAGAGCTACGGCAAGATCTCGGAGCTGGAGGAGGAGAACGGCACGCTGAGGGGGTGCCTGGGCCAGCTGCGCAGAGCCACGGCGGAGAGCGCCCGGAAGTGCAAGGGCGTGGTGCGGGCCGTCACGCGGGAGAACCGGGAGCTCAAGGCGCTCATCTCGGAGCTCGGCGTCAGCTACCAAGGGCTGATCCGGGACGTGGTGGTGGGCATCGAGGACGTGGTCCGGGCCCTGAGGGGGGAGAACGCCCGCCTTCTGCACCGGATCCGGGTCCTGGAGAGGGAGGTCGCCGTGCGCGTGAGCATGAGTGAGGATGGCAGGCGTTTGCAGGCGGCTCAGGGCAAAGGCAAGGTGGTGGCAGACAAGGCGAGTGTTGTGGAAAGGGCCGTGCAGGTGACTCAGCTTCCAGAGCCCCCGGCACCCGGAGTCCTCGGGTCGCCCCTGGAAGAGGCACAGGGTCCGGCTGCAGGGTGGACGGGGCCCACCCCGGGCACAGAGAAGGCCGGATGCCAAGCTGAGTCTGCTGTCCCGTTGCCGACTGGGACAGACGCCGGCACACCGGGAGACCTCGGTGGAGCGGCAGCGCACTCGGCGTACCCGGAGAAAGAGGAGGAGAGGCTGCAGCAGCCTTTGGACCGAGGGCCGGCTCGGAGGTCCCTGTGCCAGGGCCCCCAGGTAGGTTGACTCTGCTTAGCCACGTCCTCGTCTCTCGGGAACCTCCCGGGCTGCTGAGCAAGCCCTTCCTCGAGTGACCGTCCAGCAGCCCCTGAGGGGGCACAGTCACCGTCCCGTTTGTCCGGCGGGAAAAACACGGGCGCAGGGAAGCCAAGTGACACGCAGCTGGGAGGGGTGTTGCTGGGGCGTGCCCCCGGGCAGCCTGGTGTCATTCTCGCCGGTGACGCAAGCCTGCCCCGCCCCTCAGGCCGTGCGTCCCAGAGGCTGGTGGGACGTGGGGGGGGCGTTCACCCGGTAAGACCAGGGCTTGTGTGTGCTCAGAGCCGGGGGTCTGTCCGGCAGCCCAAGTCGTCATGCTGCACGCTGGGGCTTGGCCGGTGCCGGGGAGAGAGCCGTGGGCCTCGGAGCTCCTTCCGACAGGGCCCGGACCCAGCTCTGCACTTACTGTGCCGTGACTCTGAGCCGAGACACAGACGAGGGGGCCGTCTGCCTCACCTGTGGGCCGTGCCGGCCTTTCACCTGGCCCCGGGGACGGAGAGCTCTCGGGGCTCCTAGGGCGGCCACCGGTGCCTGTGGGGCAGTTAGTGAGGGCTGGCCCTTTGCAGTCCTTCCCATCAGTGTCCTGTCTCTCTCTCTCTCTCTCCCTCTCTCCCTCTCTCTCTCTCAACCCCCTTTCCCGCCTCATCCCTCCCTCCCTCCCTGCCTCCTTCCTCCTCCTCCTCCTCCTCTCTCAGCAATTGTATCAGTCATTTCTTTCCGTTTGTGGGTTGTCTTTATTGTGTATCTGTTTCATTGCATTGGTTTCTTCTCATACCTTCATTACTTACTTTCTCCCACTTCCTTCTGGTTTTTAACTGGTGGTTCTTTCCCTTGCTTCTTGCATGGAGAGTGCCGGTCCCTGGCTTTGGGAGTCTTCCTCAGTGGCCGATGCCTTCCCCTCCGAGCACCGTGTCCGCCCGTCCTGACGTGTGGCCCCTCGTTTCTGTGTCTGCTCAGTGGGAAGCAGCGTCTCGTTCCCACCGCGGTGTTTCCCCTTGGCCCACGCACGGGCTATTTGGAAGCAAGCATGTTGCTGGATTTCCCAGCGCCTTTTTAAGCTGTAATTCTGTTACTGATTTCTAGTGTTATTTCACTGTTGCCAGAGAGCATACCCTTACCTGATCTTGACCTTTTAACATTTGCTGAGAGTTGTTTTACTGACCAGCTTGCGGTCTGTTCGGTACACATGCCACACGCCGGTAAGAGCGACGGTCTGCGGCAGGTGCGTGTGCGCGAGGCGGCGCTGGCTCCTCAGCCGGTCTCACCTGCGGCATCTGCACCGACAGGGCGTCCGTCGCCCCTTACCCAGACGCCCTCTGAAGTCTCCGGCTCCGATGGTGCGCGTGTGGGTCTCCTCTCTCAGTTGCGTGAGCTTCGATGCGTGTACTTGGAAATCACTGATGAGATACGCTCAGACCTAGGGGTATCGTGTGTTTCTGCTGGAGTGACTCCTTCATCGTGATGGAATAAATAGCTCTCACCACCTCTCGCCCTAAAACCTGCTTTGTCTGATGGTAAGGCGGCCACACCGGTTTCTTTTCACGATTTCATCATATCATTTTCTACTTGTTATCATTATATGTATAATAATATTTATGTTTCGGTGTTTTCATGGTATGTGATGGAAAACCATGGTGTACATGGTTGTTATACCATTCATCGTTTGCTAGCAACGGCTCTGCATCTTTTTATTTAAAGGGCATTTCTTGCCCTGGCTGGCATAGCTCAGTGGATTGAGCGCGGGCTGTGAACCAAAGCATCGCAGGTTCGATTCCCAGTCAGGGCACATGCCTGGGTTGCAGGCCATGGCCCCCAGCAACCGCACCTTCATGTTTCTCTCTCTCTCTCTTTCTCCCTCCCTGCCCTCTCTAAAAATAAATAAATAAAATCTTTTTAAAAATACAATAAAATAAAGGGCGTTTCTTAGGAACAGCAAACTCGAGAGATGCCCGTTGGGGTTACGCCTCCCCCCGGAGCGGTTGTTCTGTTGGTCTGGCCGCTTCTGTTTCCTCCTAGTTCCCCTCGTCCGCTTTGCTTTGGTTACAGATGAAGTAGTTCCTGCCGTTCCTTTCCTTTTATCCGCTTCTTTTAGTATATTGTTTAGTGTCGTTATTTAAATGGTTATTCTAAAGATTCCAAAATGTGTCTATTAATGATTAAAATCTCCCTTAAATTCGTATTCTTACCACGTTACAAGCAATGCAATCATCCTTTAATAGTTTAACTTCCCTGACTCTTTCTTCTCTTCATTACTCATTGTGTCGTGCGTTTCACTCCTATGCACGCCTGCAGGCTGAGGCTGAGCGTGTGAGGCGTCGTTACTGTTGCCGTTTGGAACAGCCCCCCCGCAGTGTCTGTGCGCGCCTGCAGCTCTGCCCGCCCCGGGCCGTCAGTCCATCCTGCCCCCCCCCCCCCCCCCCCCCCCCCCCCCGCCACCCCCAGCTCCGCCAGAGGAGCTCCGGTGGCTCCTCCCTTCCCCTGGGAGAACTTCACGTTGCTCCTGGGGAGGGGGTGCTGCCGAAAAACTCTCTCGTCTTTCTTCTCAGGAAACCAGTTTTCACCTCCCGAAAGTTTTTTATTTTTCCTTTAGATTTAGGAGTTCAGGTAGGCTGGCGTCTCCCCCGCCTCGGCATTGGAAAGCGCCCGCCCCGGTGTGCTCTGGCAGAGCTGGCTGCATTTGTCGCTGGGTTTTGCTGGCTGGTTTGTCTCCCCGAGAGAAACGTGCTGTTTCGTCTCCGACTGCCCGGGGGCCTTCCTGCTCGTCTTTGGGCTCTGGCACCTCGGCCGTGATGCGCTCGGGGCGGTTCTGCCCGTGGGCTTTCCCCTGAGCTCCTTTAAATGGTAGATCCGTGGCTTTTGTCAGATCTGGAAAATCCTTGGCTGCTATTTCTTTAAATACTTTGTTTTGTTCTTCTTTTCTTGCTTCTAAAAATCCAGGCCTTTTCCCCCACAGTATCACACATAGATTGTAACTGTTCTCTCTCTCTCTCTCTGCACTGGTTTGAACTTTCTCTCCCCCTGTCTTTCAGCTTGCTGGTTCTGTGTCCTCTCTTCCGATAAATCCACCCAACAAGTTCTTGGTTTCATGTATTGCATTTCGCAGTTGTCGAATATCTATTTTATCCTTTTGAAGAGATTCTGAATCTTTGTTGAAATACTTCGTCTTCTTGTCTATTCAGTTTGTGTTTTCTGCAATAAAACATGTGCATGATCACAGTTACTCTGAAGGGCCTGCCCACTGACCGCAGTATTGGGATTGCCTGTGGGTCTGTTTCTACGGACTCTTTTATTTCTTGGTTACGTCCCATTTTCCTGCCTCTTAACATGTCTAGTAATTTTTAAAAAAAATTTTATGCTGGACATTTTGAAGGACGATGCAGAGATTCCTGATTATCATCTTCCTCTAAAGAATTTTAGGTAGCGTTTGCTCTGGTGGGTTGGAGTGGCCAGCAGACCCTTATTCCTGCACAGGCGTGTCTCGGTTTTGTCCCTTGTCCCCGAGCTGGAGTTCGCCCCTGAAGTGTGGTCCTGCCCCTGAAGTGTGGTCCTGCCCCAGGGGCGAGGTCCTGCCCCAGGGGTGTCAGCTCCCAGAACATCCCCAAGGACTCCCCACATTGGCTCTGCCATCTTTGCAGCAATGTGTGACCCTGGACACCCCTCCAGGACCTGACCCCTAGCTGCTGTTCTCCATGAGGCCTCAGACTCCTGCGTCCAGCCACCCAGCCACCCAGCCACCCAGCGTGGGGTTCAGCTGAGGGCCCAAGGGGCATTTCAGGATGGTGTCCGGGTTTCTCCTCCCTGTTGATTTGCCCCCCAAACAGCGGCTCTCACAGCACCCCTGAACTCTGGTCTGCTTCTGCTCCTGAGCAGGGCTGCCAGGTGGAGCTCAGGCCGAGCCCTGGTTTGGGGAGTGTCCCTGAGAGAAGTGCAAGGAGAGCGTGGGGCCGTCCTGTGCGTCCTTTTCCTCAGGGATGGCAGCCCTGCGTTGTTCGGCATTCAGCGCCTACAAAGGTTGCGTTTTTAAAAAATTGTCACCTGGGAGTGTATTTTATTGATTTTTTTTTTTTTGAGAGAGGAACGGGGCGGGGGAGAGAGAAGAGCGTTAATGGGAGAAATATCGATCAGTTGCCTCCCTTACGCACCCCAACAGGGAATCGAACCCACAGCGTTTTGGTGGATGGGACGATGCCCCAACCACCCGAGCCACCAGGCCAGGGCTGGAGAATTGCTTTTACGTGCTCTCCCCAGATTTTATAGCTGTCCACCCCGAGCTCGGCAGACCCGGTGGGACCTGGGACTCGGAGGGGTGACTGCCGAGCTGAGGGTTCCAGGTGGGGAAAGGGCAGCGGGTGGAGAGCGTTCCAGGCAGAGGGGGAGCGAGTGGCCGGGCCCTGAGGCGGGCACGGGCCTGGGCATTGGAGGCACGGACGGTGGTGGGGTGGCTGGGTCCCGGTGGGCAGGGGTCGGGCGAGGTGCGAGATGGGGCTGGAAATGTCATACAGGCCCGGGTGTGGTCATCAACGAGCATCTGTCCCAGCATGCTGCTGGGGGGCTTCGCGTCGGAGGGTACCACGGTTCAGCGTCGCTGTCAAAATGCCGCCGTCCGCCGAGGGGAGAGGGGGCAGGCAGGGGGCAGGCGGAGGGCAGGGGGGACAGCCCAGGGGACTTCTCAGGTTGTCGCCCGGAGGTGACACAGAGCAGCAGGATATGGGGCTAAAGGGGGAGAGGGTCCCAGACCAGAACCGGGGTTGGACTCCATGGGAGCCGTTGACAGACAGGAGGCAGAGGCGAGAGGCGGGAGGCGGAGGGGGATTACGAGGTCTCTCCCCTTAGCCCCGAACTGCCCTTGACTTTACCGGGCTTCACCCTCTGCCGTGTCCCCCTGTGGCACCCGGCACGAAACCCAGGTTCCTCCTGGTGACCTGTGGCCTGGCCCCAGGGGAACTTCAGCTGTTGCCACTTGCACCACCCACCCCCCCGCCCCGTCCTGTGCCCCCACCTCCCACACGCCTGTGTCTTTGACCTGCCCTCCCTCCACCCAGCCCATCCTCTGGGTCTCGTTCTGGGGCGTCTCCTCCCAGTGCCCAGGATGGGTCGGGGCACAGGCGGCTCCGTGCGGCTCCTCCCAGCTCCGCGTTGTGACACCATCTCGGTAGCTGGCCGCTGGCTGCATGGGAGCATTTACATCTCAGAAACTGCCAATTGCTACTAGTCCTTGGGCTCCTTCCCCGGCTCAGAGAAGGGTGGGTGCACATTCGCCACCCCTCCCGGGTGCTCGAGGGGCCTGGGTTCAGTGCCTCCCCCAGACCCCCGCCGCCTCCAGCCCTCCCCCCACCCATGTGCTGAGGGTCTGTCTCTGCCTCGGTCTCTGCCCCCTCTGCCCCCCGGCAGGACTCCCCCCGGGGCCACACATGTGACCGGAGCACATGTGCTAACCTCTGTCAGGGAGTCCGTGAGTCCTGGGGCTGTTCCCGGTGGCCGCTGTGTGGTCCCACGTGGCAGGCGGGGCCAGCCCCACCATCACACTTCCATGCTCCTTAGAACGTGCCGTGGGCGCCCTCGGGACCACGGGGACAGAGCCCTGTCTGTGTCCCTGCAGAGGGCAGAGGCGGCGAAGAGAGGCGCCAACTCCCTGGAAAGGCCGCGTTGTTTCACGAGCCTGGAGCTGGGCCTCATGGGGCCGTTCCAAGTGCCCATCTGCTCCCGGCCGGGCCCAGCCTGGGACTGCGGGCCCGCGCTCTGCGGGTCTCTATTAATTAAAGAAACCACACGCTCCGTCGCAGTCCTTGCTGACAAGGAGGGTGCCCACCAGCTGCCTGGTCGGCTGGCTCTGGCCTCCCACTGTCCCTCGGCCTCCTCTCAGCTCTCCACGTGCAGGAGCTCGGGCCCCTCCTGCCTGCTCACGCCTGGGTCAGGAAGGCCATCCCCTCCACACCCCGCTCAAGAAGCCCCCCCCCTCCTGTGAGCACCTGTGGGAATGCACGGGGGGGGGACGTGGAAGGAAATATGCGGGTGATCACGATTACTACACGGGCTCCTGGGATGCACAGTGATGTCTGTTACTTTGTTTTCTCCAGAAGTTTTTAACTGAGAAAAATGGAAGCAGAAAAAAAAAAAAATTCGTTTGCTAAGGAGAACGGCTCAGAGTATCTCACTCAGGTGTGGTTTGCTCCAGGACCCGGAGGCCACGCCCTCGGAGGAGGAGGAAGAGGACCCCGGGCTGCGCGTCCGGCGGCTCCGCCACCAGGTGCTGACGCTGCAGTGCCAGCTCCGGGACCAGGCGTCCGCGGGCCGGGAGCTGCAGGCGGCTCGCGACGAGGCCCTCCGCCTCCGGGACCAGCTGCAGGCCCAGGTAGGCTGGGCGGGGCGGGGCTCCCGTTTCGGTAAAGGGCCGGTCCCCGCCGGCCGGGGAGACTGGAGAACAGAGGAAAGAATCGGGCGAGAGCTGGCCAGGCACTCCCCGCAGCCGGTCAGTGGTTGTGAGATTTCTGAAGTACAGAGCAGCGTAGAGGGGAAAAACCCATGCAGCTCGCCTGCGAAACCTGGAAAGAATAATGCGTGCATGTTTTTTTTAAAGAAAGTCCAGCAGTTTTTCCAGTGCTCCGTAACCGGAAGCCCCTTCTCTCTAGAAGTGAGGCGGCTGTGGTTTTGAAAGGGCAGAAGGGGACCCTTGTGGCTTCGGAACCGTGCAGTGTCTCATCTGTGGTGGTGGGGACCTGAGCCCCCACGGGTGACAAAATTGCACAGGGCCCAGCACACACACACACACACACACACACACATAGACCCCCCACAGGCAAGAACACGTTACACTGGAGAGACCCACATAAAACCGGTGGGCTGTATCCATACTGATACAATGGACATGACGTAGTTGTCACAGGCTGCAGTTTTCCAGAATGTTCCCGATGGGGGGCCAGCACAGTGTTGGGGGGCGGGCCTCTGTACGGCTTCTCGCAGCTGCACGCGAGTCTGTGACTGTCTCAGTGTTAACAGCGTGCTTGTTGGCCGTGCGTGGGTCTTCTCCGGAGAAACGTCTGTTCGGACCCTGGGTGCGTTTCGTCGCGGCTCGAGCGGCTGTTTGTGGGGCTGTGAGGGTCTGTTACGTGTTCTGCAGGCAGGGTCCCCGCTACTCGTCCGATCCGCAAACACTGCCCCTCTCATTGCGCTGCCCTTTCCCTGGCTCTCACTCACTCCCTCACCGGAAACGGCCCGGTACACAGCTCGCGGCTCGGGTCCCTGCGGCGCCCTGACCGGAAGCGGAGAGAAGGTGCGGTCCGAGCCGGCGCGTATCCCTGCGCGCCTCCCGGCGCAGACGGTCTGCTGGGCCAGGCGCGGCGCCTGGACGTGTTCCGAGGGCCGTGCCAGCACAGACAGGCGGGCGTGGTCCCTGCAGCCTCGCTGGTAAAGCAAAGAAGCGGAAACAATGTACGCTTTCCTAAATAAGAATTAATTACATAACCTGGCTGGCGTAGCTCAGTGGATTGAGTGCGGGCTACGAACCAAAGCGTCGCAGGTTCAATTCCCACCTGGGTTGCAGGCCACGGCCCCCAGCAACCGCACATTGATGTTTCTCTTTCTCTCTCTTTCTCCCTCCCTTCCCTCTCTAAAAATAAATAAATAAAAATCTTTAAAAACATTTTTAAAAAACAAAAGAATTAGTTACATAAACTATGTTTCAGCTTCATGGCGAAACAATATGCGAGACTTTGAAAGGCCGTGACCGATTTGTGCTGATAAGGAGATAACACCACCATGGTGTTAAGTCAGGTGACAAAGACAGGCGGTGAAATATTCTGCACAGTGTGTTTTCTTATGTGTACATGCACATGCGTGTGCATTCCGATCATGGGTGTGGGGGTCAGAGGTCAGAAGAGCCTGGGAGGAGAAGGACTTTTGTTCGTGTGGCATTCTTTTTTTTTTTTTAAGATTTTATTTATTTATTTTTAGAGAGGGAAGGGAGGGAGACAGAAAGAGAGAGAAACATCAATGTGCGGTTGCTGGGGGCCGTGGCCTGCAACCCAGGCATGTGCCCTGACTGGGAATCGAACCTGCGATGCTTTGGTTCACAGCCCACGCTCAATCCACTGAGCTACGCCAGCCAGGGCTTGTGTGGCATTCTTGCACCCGCCCCAGGGGGGAGTGAGTGAGGGGGCTCGTAGGACACCCATGTTGTTACCTCCTGTGACGCTGTGGGTCAGGCGCCCAGGCAGGACTCGGCTGGGCCGGTCCGCTCCACCAGACGTCAGCGGGGGCCGGCTGGCGGCGCTCAGCTGGGCGCTGGGTGTCACTCCCATGCCCGGTGCCTCTGCCCCAGCCTGTAGTCGGGGTTCACAGCTTTGGGTGGGGACGTGTGCCAGGCCTTGGCCTGAGCCCTTTCCCGGAATCGTTCATGGAGTCCTTCCTACACTGGCCACCACTGGGCGGGCACGATCGTCACCCACTGGTTCCAGATGACAAGGCAGAGACAGGGGGGAGTGACTCCCACAAGGTCCCAGTTGTAGTGAGTGGCTGGGCTGGTGTAAGGAGCCGGGGTATCTGGCCTGGGAACCCGCGGGGGTAACAGGGAGCCGGGGGACTCTGGCACCTCTGTGTGGGGACGTGGGCGGGCGTCCTTCCCGCAGGAGAGGAGGGGCCCATGCTCCGGCACCCAGAGCGCCCGTCCCCCTGGTCCTGCTCAGCGGGTGACGGGAAAGGCCCCTGCTCCCCGCTGAGACCTCCTGCGGGAAAAGAGGGGACAAGAGCCGACGCCTGTGCGCCCCCCTCGGCCGGGGAGGCGCCGTGCCGCGTGAACCACGACACAGCCTCGTCCAAACCCTTCCCTTCCAGGTGGAGGACCTTCAGCAAAAGCAACATGAGGCAAATCTGGCGGTGACCCCCTTGAAGGTAATGCATTTATGAAATCCGTGTAAAATGTCTCCTTCGAAAAAACGTTTAGTATTCTGCCCGCTGTAGAGGTGACCCGTCTTCTGTTCTACGAAAGTGCTGGACAGGAGCGTGAAAGAGACAAGGGTCACCCCAAGCCCCCCGGGAGCCTAGAGTTTGCAGCCCATTCATGGTGCATGTGGCTGGGCCGCCCCCCACCTGTGCATGCCTGGGCCCCATTCTTCCCACCGGAGCACGCCCCCCAGGAGGGCTGTCCTGCCCTCGCCGACCTTGAAGGGGCCGTTCCCGCCACAGGGTGAACCAGGAGACACTGCGGCTCCCATACCGCCACCACCCCCTTGGTATGCTCACGTCCGTCTGTCCATCCCTCCTTCCTTCTCTCCTCCCACTCTTCCTCTCGTTTTATTGTATGTAAACAGCATGGCGCACACTTTTTTAAAAAATTTATTTATATATTTTTTAGAGAGGGAAGGGAGGGAGAAAGAGAGAGAGAGAGAGAAACATCAATGTGCAGTTGCTGGGGGTCATGGCCTGCAACCCAGGCATGTGCCCTGACTGGGAATCGAACCTGCGATACTTTGGTTCACAGCGTGCACTCAATCCACTGAGCTACACCAGCCAGGGAGGTGCACACTTTTTATTAGAAAGGTTTCCCCACAGTCTATATACATTTCTTTACAAGATTCCTGGAAATAGTGTTCCTGGCCCGCAGGACTCCCCTCGTCTGTTCTTTTCTGTTCTGAGGTGCGGTGTGATGGCGGTGGCCCGTTCCATCTCAAAACCGGTGCTGGGATTTGGGTGGTTCCCTCCGGGCGTCCTGCCCTTTCTCTCTGTTCCCCGGAATGTGGGGGGGAGGGGGGAGAGAGGGTCCCAGGCCTGGGCTCCACCTCTGGACTCCCCTCACCCCCGAGTCCCGCCTGTCTGGGCCTCGCTCTCCCCAGCTGTCCCACCGGAAATGTGAGCCCCACGCCCTGCACACATTCCTGTTCCTGCCCGGAACCCGCGTGTGCCCGAGCTTCAGGCCCGTGTCTGTGGAGCGGGATGACAGTCCTTCCCGCCAGACGGTCCTTCCGGCGGGGCTGCTCCCGCAGCTCCTGCTGACCCTCCCTGAGCCCCGGTGTCATCCCCGGGAAAGTGCAGGGAAACCGCGAAACTCTCCGGTGGAACGTGAGGTCCCCCAGCGCTGCCCTCTCTGGTTCTGGGCCCTGGCTGCGTTCCATGTGCTGCATCGAGGCCTGTGACCCCTGGTGCGCTGTGAAGTGCTCGCGTGAGATCCAAATAACGCGCCCCCCCCCCCCCCGCCCCGGGCGCCTGCATCACAGTGTCCTTGACGCCCGGCCCGGCACAGAGGAGGGGGGACTGGACCGGAGGGGCCCTGGCGGCCTGGGGCCCAGGCGCCGCCTCCCCTTGGGCTGCCGCTTCCTCTCCCCCAGCGTCAGCTGGGACCCAGGGGCCGATGGGAACCGTGGCGCTGGCCTGGCAGGGCGGTTTCGTGCAGGTTCGTGTTGACGACGACAGGCACCCTCCGTGGAACACCTGTGGGGGGTGCCAGGCACCCCGCCCCTGCTGCATTCTGAGTCCCCAACAACACGTCGGGGGGGGGGGGACACGAGGGCACTTTACGGGGGGGAAACTGAGGTGCACAGAGATGCGGTGACTTGTACACCGTCGCACCGTCAGCCGCGGCGCTGAGCTTCGGACCCAGCTCTGTCCGGTGTCACAGCCTGGACCCTCCCCTCAGCCACACTGTCCCTCCGCGGTCTTGCCGCCATTGGCGGTGGCCTCTTCCTCTGGGGAAGGGGCACATGGTGGTTGTCAGCCGGGGCGGCTGGGCGATGAGGCCCTGACGTTCTCGGGTGCGGTGTGACCCAGTGGGCACAGTCTGGGGCCTCGCCTCCATGTCACTGTCCCCCTGTCCTGCCTGCCTGTCATTCCTGGGTGCCCAGACTCCACTACCTGGACCCTGGTGTGAAGATGGCCCTGAACCTCTGGGATGGGCAGGGGTCATCACCTCCTCCTCCGATGGAGCAGGAGGGCACACTGGGAGGGCCGCCCTTGAGAGGACAAATCTGTCACCTCCCCCCCCACACACACACATGTGCAGACATTTCATGTGGGGGGGTCACTCACTCTTGTCATCCATCCTAAGGGCCACGCGGTGCCCAGTGATGACACGGCCTTGACCTTGAGGAGCTGCCAGGCTGTGTGGGAGACAGACCCACAAATACAGAATTAACAGCAGGGAGCCCTGGCTGGTATGGCTCAGTGGATTGAGTCCCGGCCTGTGAACCAAAGGGTCTCGGGTTCAATTCCCAGTCAGAGCACATGGCTGGGTTGAGGGCCAGGCCCCTAGTGGGGGAGCACAAGAGGCAACCACACACTTATGTTTCTCTTCTTCTCTTTCTCCCTCCCTTCCCCTCTCTGAAAATAAATAAATAAAACCTTAAAAAAAGATTAACGGCAGGGATGGAAGGAAGCCGGAAGCTGGGGCACAGAAGAACGCCAGGCCCTGGACGCCGGGGAGGCGGCCCAGGCCGGCCTCTGAGCCGACTGACGGGCTTGTCTGGGCTTGGGACGTGCAGGAGCCGCAGAGCCGTGGCGGGGGACTCGGGGGGCCGGGGAGGGGAGGGACCGGAGTGGCTGGAACAGGAGGAGTGAGAAGTGGGGTCACCGTGAAGGGGATGGAGGGTGCAGGGACGGGTCTAAGGTCACTGGTGCTGGTGGCAGTAATGGCTGGTGTCTTCCAAGGGTGTGGCCGGTGGCAGGGCCCCGCCCACACGGCCCCCTTTTGTCCTGGTGCCCTTGGCAACACCCGTGGCACACACGAGCAAGGCGAGGTCGGAGAGAAGCCTGGTCACGTAGCTGATCGGTGGCAGAGCCGAAGCCCATGCCCTTGACCCATCTGGAGAGCAGCCGGGGGCAGCGGGGGGCCCCTGGGGGTGCAGCAGGGGGCAGCTTGTGTCAACGCTGTCTCTGGCTTCTGGGGGTAGGGGGGGTTGCAGGGAGAGGGGTGCGGAGCGGGGACCCGACGCCCGGCCCCCATGGGAGCCCTGCTTCCAGGGACCCACCCGGCTGTGCCCCCGCTCCCACAGGCCAAGCTGGCTTCCCTGGTGCAGAAGTGCCGGGACCGGAACCAGCTGCTGGCGCACCTGCTGCAGGAGCTGCGCGGACGCGGGGCGGCCGACGCCCTGCTCTCCGAGGCGGTGCGTGGCATGGTGGACGACGTGGCGCTGGCTGAGTACGCGGCCGCCTTCCTGGTGCCAGGGCTCCCGGAGGTAGGGTCCCACGGATGGTGCTGTCCCTCTCCCGTGGGGACTGTGGGCGCATGACCCGCCCGTGCCCCTGCTTGCCTGACCCGCACTGCTCTTCCCCCCTCCCTCCCTCTGCCCGCTGCCCCCTGACTCCCCTGGAAATGCACCCCACACCCCGGCTCTGCACCGGCACCTGTGCCCGGGCTGGCGTGGGGAGGGCACCTGGCCGTCTGTCCCCTGCGGCGCCCACAGCACGACGGGGACAGACACACACGCAGCCACTTGGGTTCAGTGTCCTGCTGGCACCGTGGTTCCTTTCACCAGAAGGTTCTTTCCCGTGGGCCTCGGGACCTCAGCGCCTGCTGCTTCTCTGGCAGGATTCCCATTCGCCCTTCGGCCTCCTCTCCGACCCCCGGGCACAGCTCAAGTGCAACCTGGCCCAGGGAGCTTGCTCTGCGTCCCACGGCCCACAGTCAGCCCCATCTCTCTGCCCTCCTCCGTGGCCCACGGATACGCCTGACGTCACATGGAGGAGGCATGCCCGAGCAGGTCCAGCCTCTTCAGAGCCGGCGGAGTTTTGAGGAGATCGGTCAGCACGCCGTGGAGATGCCTGGCGCTGAGGCAGGACGAAGCAAAGTCTCAGGGCACCGGATACAGCCGGTGGCGTCACCCGGGAGGACCCCTGGCAGTGAGAGCCCGCCCTCCGTGGCCGCTCCTCAGCCCTGCAGGCTCTGCGGCCGGACCTGAGATGCTCGCCGGGATCGCACGGGCCGACCCGCAGCGGCCAGATTCACCAAGACTGATGCACAAACCCGAACACTAGTTCAGTCACTCCCTCTGAGAAGCACAACTACGCACAGGCTGGAGGCGGGGTGGACGGATGGGGAAACATCAGCATGCTCTCCCCACTCACCTGGAAGCCAGGCCCACTCGTTCATGTACTCACTAGTCAGTCGGAGAGACCTACGATCACGGGTTGTTTGGGAGCCAGGAGGGGAGCAGGGGCTGCGTCATCAGCCTGAGGCTTCCATACCCCATGGGGTGTGTCCCTGGGCCTGGACACATTGCCCCTCGGGCAGGGAGGCTGCCCCAGAATACTGAGCACCCACTGCCACGAGCCAGGCCTAGCCCCAGGGTGCTGGGGGCAGACGGTAAACCAGACAGGCCAAAGCGAGGAGCGGGCAGACACCACAAGTCGCAGTGAGTGCTGCAAAGGAAGCTGGGGAAGAGCTGAGACAGGCCGACGACAACTGTGCGTGTCTCTAGACAAGGCCCTTAGGGACGCCGAGCCTCAGTTTTCTCACCTGTAAAGTGGGGACACCGCCACCTACCGGCAGAGGTGTTGTACAGACTGAACAAGGACCCGCTGTGTCGCAGGAACCTGGTCCTTGTGTGGGCCGTTGTTGACTGGGCAGGCCCCGGCCTCAAGGAGCCTTGGTTCAAATCTCAGCCCTGCCACCGTCCAGCTGTGTGGCCTTGGGAGGGGACCCTCGCACACGCCACCCTCCAGGCACGGGCATTTTTCCATGTGCTGTGTGTGATGGGATAATACAAGTCGTCCTCCGGGAAGCTACTGCCTTACATTATTATTTATTTTATTTTATTTTTTTACTTTCCACCTGAGAATATCTCCACTGATGTCAGAGGGGAGAGAAGAGAGAGAGAAACATCGATGTGAGAGAGAGAAACATGGATCGGCTGCCCCTGTACACGCCCGCACCGGGGCTTGAACACACAACCTTTTGGTGTGCGGGACGATGCTTCAACCAACTGAGCCACCTGGCCAGGGCCATTATTGTTATTATTATTATTACCCCCTTATCACTTATTATCCTATTACCCCCTCCCGGTGAGAAAACCAAGGACAGTCTTGCCCAATGCACGCGTCTGTAAGTGGGTTTCCAGCCCAGACGTTGCTGCGTTAAGTTGTCGCCGAAGCAGAGCCTGGACTTGAACCTGGCAGCCCCTGTAGTCATGTGAGAAGGGGACGCCGGGTGCCGCGCGGCGCTGTGGGGAATACGGCAGCAGTGCGGGGTCTGGCACCAGGGCGCAGGCTCCCAGTGAGTGGCTCCCTCTTGTGGCTGCCCGGCCGGCCCTCACAGATGTGCAGGGAGGGGTGGGGGGCCCTGCTTTGCTCGGTCGCAGTCGCCTGTGTGAGGCTTTTCCTCCCGTGTGGTGCAGAGTAACTGCTGAGGTCTTTTCTTCCAGACCAGCCACCGCCCGGACTTCCAGCCTGAGGAGGCGGCGGCTGTGAGAGGTCAGTGGGACCGTCCGCGAGGAGCAGCCTGCGGGCCCAGGCCGGGTCCCAGCCAGCGGGACAGCCTGCCAGGCGGCCAGGGCAGGAGAAGGCCCACGGTCACGTGCGGCCGATGAGGGAACCAAGCCCTCTTCCCCCCGCACTCCCTTCCCTACTTCCGCCGCCTTCCCAGTTCACAGGCTCTGGAGAACAGATGAGAAAAGGGGAAATGCCCCTGCCACAGTGGCCAGGGCCCTCAGCCTGCGGTTGCACTGGGGAGCCTAGAAATGAAAGGCCTTTCAGAGCGAGAGGCCCCCAGCCTTGAGCCGAGGTCAGAGAGAATTCAGGAGGGCGCCCCTTCAGACAGAAGCGTAAGCGGTGTCTGTCGGGGGACCGAGGCGGTGGGTGCTGCTGGCGCAGATGCGCCAACACGGTGACGCGGATTCCGAACAGTGTTGCTAATTTCCAGCCGGGCAGTCACCAGACCAGCAGCCCCAGCAACGGCCTGCTTGTTGTCTTTGCAAACGCGTCTCTGGAGCACACAGGGTGGCCCCGGGCCCAGTCCAGACGTGTTGAGGCGTGAGAGGTGCCAGACAGTCCCCTGGGCCGGCAGATCCGGCTCCGTTGTGCAGTGGCTGTGTTCATTATTTGTCTGATGGGCTCCGTGAGACTCCCCCCAAGTAAACAGTCCTGTGTGCGGGAAGGCTCAAGGGACACACGTCCACGCCAGGGCATTTATAATAGTGACGAACGGGGGGAAAGAAACACCGGGATGGTTCATGAACTCATATACCCCAGGAAACAGCAGCCGCTAAGATGATGCTGCTCAGCGCCGTGCGATGCCACGGAAATGACGATATGCCGCTAAATCAAAAAGAGACGGAGCCCTGGCTGGCGTAGCTCAGCGGATTGAGCGTGGGCTGCGAACCAAAGTGTCGCAGGTTCGATTCTCAGTCAGGGCACATGCCTGGGTTGCAGGCCACGGCCCCCAGCAACCGCACATTGATGTTTCTCCCTCCCTCTCTTTCTCCCTCCCTTCCCTCTCTAAAAATAAATAAATAAAATCTTAAAAAGAGAGAGAGAGACGGGAAAGGAAATGTCTCGGATGCCTCCGGTGACCCCGCGCGACTGGCGGCCTTGGGAAGGAGAGCCACCGAGACCCCAGCCGTGGTTCTTAGAAAGGTGGTCACATAGGTGGTCTTTTTGTGCTGCTGCTGCTGTTTTTATTATTTAAAAAATGAAATTAGGACGCTGCCTGCCCAGACAGAACTTCCTGTGTGAGTGCCATGTACCACCTGCACGCGGGCGGGGTGAGCTTCTGAGGATCTGTTTCGGGTTCTGTTCCGGTCAGGTGCTCGGTAAAAACGTGGGGGAGGGGTGGGCGGGGTGAGCGTCAGGTGACCGAGCCCCTCGGCAGGTCTGCCTACCGCCAGACTCGGTGCTTACCGGCGGTGCGATCCTGGATGTGTTCAATAGCCCCCCAGAGCCCCCAACTCCGACCTTCCAAAGGAGGACACTATGACCTTCCTCAGGGGTGTCTGGTGCCTGGCACAGGGAAGCAGATGTGTCCTGGGTCTCTGGCTGACCCGTTTTCACAATCAGGGGAGGGGGGCATGAATGCGGCTGTCCCCGCTTCCGCCTGGGATGTGTGCGAGGCTCCTCCCTTCTCTGGGCTCAGCCCCCTCGCCTCTCAAACAAGGGTGCGCACTGGACGGACTGAGCTGCGAATGCTTTCGGCTTCTCTGGAAGGCTGTCGTGCGTGCACCCCCTCCCGCCCCGGGCAGGTGCTGTGGGTTTGCAGAGATGAGCCGGCTGGCGGAGCTGGTGGCCCCGTGCGGAAGGAGCCTGCAGGGGAAGGGGAAGCTGAGGCAGGCAGGCAGGCAGTTTTCCAGGACGTGCACGAGCCTGACGGAACCTTCAGGGGTGTGTGCATGGGCGCTTGCACCCCCAAGGCTCTCGATCACGGGGGTGGGGGTGGAGAGAATGAAACAGGTCATGACAAGGCCCAGAGGCTTGCCAATTGTGTAGACGTCTGGGCTGAGGCTTGACCGAGAGTACTCTCTTCCAGCTCAGAAGTATCTCCTGAACCCTGAGACGGACAGCGTCCCCCCGAGACCTGCGCGCGCTGAGTCCCAGCCCCTCGCTGAGGCTGCGTGGCCGGCACAGACGGCTCCACCGGCTTCTCTGGAGGTGAGAGGACATCTGTCACCTGATTTCTCAAATGATCCTTTTAGCTGAAGGTGTAAGACACACAGAGAGAAGGGCACAGCGTGCAGCTCAGTGAGCCGTCGGAGCGTGCTGGGTGCCCGTGACATCGGCGGCGGGTCAGGAACTAGGAAAGGAACCGCAAAGCCTGGTGCCCTCTCCAGGTCACTTTCTGTGATCTGTTCCTCCGTTTGTGCGTTTGATCCAATCACGTGTCCCGCGTCTGGTTATTTTCCAGCGAGTGCTGGGCATTGTGTGCGAGCCCTCGTGCAGAAACATCATCTGAGGTTGGGCGTGACATTGTCCTCGCCCAGAGAGGGCTCCTGCGGCGTCTGACGGGCAGCCCGGCCGGGTGCGGACCACCCCTCCTCCCATCGGTGGTCTCAGCACATGGGGGGTCAGCTTCGTTTCTCATTCACCCTCGTGCCTAGGGCACTGCCTTCAGGGGTCCGGAGCAGAGCCTGTCGTGCCTGTATGTGTCGGCATCCTCCCCCGCACCCCCTCGAGCCCCCGGAGCTGGGCCGGGCTTCCCACCTCTCAGCTGCCGCCGCCGCCACAGAGTCATGGGGTTGCTAGGGGTCATGGCCCACAACCCAGGTATGTACCCTGACTGGGAATCGAACCTGCGACACTTTGGTTCGCAGCCCGCGCTCAGTCCACTGAGCTACGCCAGCCAGGGCCCCGTGCATGCTTCTCTGTGCCATCCTGTGTATGCAATGCGTTAACCTATCCGATTGATGTTCATACGGGCCCACCACGGGGGTCTCAGCCTTCGCCCCACGTCCCCTAGGAGAGGAGGTGAGGCGCGGGGCAGGGAAGCAGCTGGCCCAGCCGAAGTGGCGGGCGGGGCCGGGGCTCCAACTCAGGCAGCCCGGCTTGAGGGCTGGCACCCGGGGCGTTGTGTGGTCACAGCGTGCTGGGCTGTCCTTGTGGGGGGGGATGGGAGACAGGATGGGTCCCTCTGGTCCCCCTGGATGCTCCACTCTGGAGTTCAGTGTGTGGAGAACTCTCCAACATCAGCTCCGGGTGACGCTGGCCAGACGCCCGTAGCAACACTTTCGAGGACGTGGCTGGAGCGTACATGAAATAACTGGTTCCGCCCGAAGCGCGTCTTACCACCCCCAGTCCCGAGTCTCTCCCTGTTCAGCTTTCCCTCCTCACAGTTAACCCCGCCAACGCAGCAGGCCGCCGATGAGAACTCTTCCTCGCTGGACTTCATTCAAGTCCACGGGACACTCTGGTCTCTTTGTGGTTAGAGGGCAGAACGTCCATTTGGACCCCCCACCCCGGCCCCGCACCATGCTTTACATAGCGCCTGGGCCACAGGGAGCTTCCACAAGGCCTTCCTGGGGGGATCGTTAGCCAGAGAGGGCGCCGTTGAGCCACTTCTCCAGGGGGCCAGGCAGGCACCTCGCCCTCACCACCCACACTGCACTGTTACCGCGTCCCCGGCTCGGGTCAGGTGGAAAGGACGTGGGGGCCCAGAGCCCCGTGCCCCAGGGAAGCCAGATGGCAAGCTGGGTGTCTGGGCCGCTCTGGGCAAGAGCTCCCCACGGTTAACAAACCCAGTTTGTTCAATCGCTGCACCAGGGCATTAGCGACCCGCAAGCGAAACAAGGTCATTTTAGAAGGGCAGTAACTTAGTGTGTCACATGTCACAGTCATATTCTTCCGTGGTACGCTTACAGACGGGAAAAACAAGGTAGGTTGGAGGAGACTAGAAATAGACAAAAACGGCCAGGAGAGGCTGGTCAGCCCTTGGGACCTCAGTGTCTGTCCCTGTGTGACACGAGCCCAATCCTGTCCCTCTCCCACCGAAGACCCTTCGTCCGCCCCCCGGCTCCGCAGCAGACCGTGCTGGGCAGCGGTGCCAGCTCGGGGTCCAGGCGGCCTGGGCTCCAGACCTGGCTCTGCCTCCTTGTGAGCTGTGTGGCCTCGGGCGAGTCACTTCGCCTCTCTGGGCCTCTGTTTCTGTATCTGTGTGACGGGATGAGCACGCTACCTCTTTGGGTCAAAGACTAAAGGAATACCTGGGCGCACCTGGCCTGGCACGACGGCCGGCACGCCGCAGGAGCTCCATGAACGCTCGCCGCCACGGGCTGAACCCCGTGCGACTGCCGCTGTGCACCCCCCTGTCCCTGTGAAATCAGTGGTTCCCCATGGTTTCAACTGGCATCAGCGTTGCATACTGACCAGAGTCCAGATTCCTTAAGGTGGTGTGGACATTCTGTGCGCCTGTTACTCTGTGCGGAATGACCTTGGGCTTTTACCACGGAGCAGAGTCCTGCGCCACCCCCAGATCCAGCTCTGACTCCACTTCTCCCCCCCCGCACGGTGCAAGGTTGCTGCCCCCTGCCCACCCCACTCAGGAGCTCTGTGGGCTCCTCCGCCTCTCGCCCTGGGTCGGAGCACCTGTGGGCGGGGCCTGGCCCCAGTGAGGCGCCCACTTGGGGAGCAGCTCCTCGATCACCAGCCCTCTCCTCCCCGGCTGCACCTTCCGCAGCAGCTTCCGCCGCCGAGGGAGGGGCGCCGAGCGTGCCACAACGCTGCTCGCCGGCCACTGCCTCCTGGGGCCCCTGGGGCAGTTCGCTCCGTTCTGCTGATGCCACTGGGCAGGCCACAGTGTCGCACAGGTCACACCATAAGCAGGACTCGCTGCTGAGCACAGGGGGCCCGCCCGTGGCCAGCAGGGACGGCGCTCGGGGAACGGGAGAGGCTGGGCGTGAAGGGCTAACACCCATGTGATCGCCGCTGGTCGCCACCCAGAGAGACGAGGGCTGGGGTCGCATGGGCTGGGGCCCGCACGCTGACCCGGCCATTCAGAGGCGCTGAAACGGGTCACCATTCCCTCCTCTGTGACGTGGGCCTGACCCGCCCCCGTTGGGGGGGACGGAGTGAGGCCATGTGAAAGGGCATGTTTGCGAGAGCCGAGGGCAGCGCTGGGTGGGTGGGTGGGGGGGCTGGCGTCCAGGAGACGCTGGTTCCCTCTGGGTGGGGGGTCACTCTCTCTCATCACTGGGAACAAGAAAACTTAGGACACGCGCTCCGTGGGGACACCCCCAGCTGTCTTGTCGGGCACCTGCTTGCTGGGTGACACGGGGTGAGCGCCGCCCCCCATCCCCCCTCCGGTTGCCCCCCACCACACAGCAGCGGTGGTGTGGGCCTCGCTGAGCCCCACAGGAGGAGGTGCGCTAGTGCCAGAGGGGTGTGGTGTCAGACGCAGAAGGCGCCCCATATGTGCCGGGTGCCGGGTGCCATCTGTCCCTGGATAACGCCTGGGGCCAGAGGGCTCTTATGGACACGTAGCAGCAAAGACCCTTTTGTTGTGCTCTTGCCTCCAGCTCCCTCTGCCTCCGGGGCCCACCCGGGATCCGGGACCATACCCGGCCGTGGCCACCCCGACGTCAGGACTCCCTGCCCGGCGTCTGCACGGAGGAGGAGAAGGCGGAGTGGCCCCCCCGCCCCCCCCAGCGGCGGGCCTGTCGCCGCCCTCCGGGCTCCGGGGCCCCGCGAGGATCCTGGCCTTCCACAGAGAGCTGCAGCACAGCATCCGCAGCGGTTCCCGGGCCCATCCATCACCGCTGGAGCCGTAAATCCAGCAGGACCGCTCGCTCGCCGGGGCCGTGTCCCGGACTCCATGAATATTTGAAGCGGAGCCTTCAGAGAGCGCTTTAAGAAATCGGCAGCAATCAAAGTCCGCGCTCAGTGGCGAGTGGCTTTGCCTTCGGCGCCGGGGTTTCCGTGGCTGTCGGAGCTGGGGAGGAGAAGGGGTGGGCGCCTCGCAGACCCTGAGGGCTTCAGCCGTGGCAGGCGCCCAGGCGGCACAGGGAACACTTACGGAACCCACATTGGGTGGCCGGCCCCGCGGTGCCCCCCCCGCCCCCTGGGCCTGGTTTTGTCCCCGCAGAGCCGCCACACTTGGCGGTGTCTGCAGACACTGCTGTCGTCACACCTGGGAAGCTGCTGCTGGCATCGAGTGGGCAGACACGGAGGATGCTGCTGAGTGCCCCCCAGTGCACGGGCGGCCCCCAGAACGGAGAACGGCCCCGCCCAGCGGCCGGCGTGCTGGGGGGCAGTGCCTCGGACGGGTCTGGCAGCTCCGAACAGAGTCAACCGTTTCGTTCTTCCCCTGTCCCTGGGACCCACCCCCGGATTTTAAAAGATTTTTTGTCTACCAAATGAAATGCTTGATTTAAGTAATTCTATATTTTAAATTTTAAAACAATAAAACCAGTCAGAACTTTGTAATCGGTCCATTCATTCAGCCTTTGTTGACAGCCAGGCCGCACGGTCCGAGGGTGAGAGAGAGGCCAGTCAACCCTGTTGGTCCCGGCCCCAGGGAGCTCCCAGGGCAAGGGGAGGGACCTGTGCGGACAAGTCACCGATGGGTGACAAAGGGAAGGGCCGCCTCTGGCTGGCTCCAGGGAATGCGAGGCTTTTCAGGAAGGAATGCCAACGAGCAAAGCCCCTGGGCCCCAATGTGGTGTCCAACACTCGGGTGAGGTGGGGAAGGGTGTGGCAGTCAGAGGGAACAGCACGTGCTAAGCCCCTGAGGCAGGAAACTGAACTCCACTGGGGGAGGAGTGGCCCCTGCTAGTGCAGCTGCAGGGAGTCACGTCACTGCCTCATCCCCCCCCCCCAGCACCCCTTCCCGCCCCCAAGACCCAGGGGCGGCAGAAAAAGGCCTACATTCTGATAGCAGGCCACCCGACAAAGAACCAGGGGAGCTTGGGCCCCACCCGCCCAGACCCGTCCCCAGGCTCAGCCCTCAGCGACCCCGTCTCTCCCTCGGGAGCGGGCTGGTGAAGGGCTGGGGGGAAGCTCAGCTACCCGTCCCATTCTGTTCCCTCCTGGACGAGGCTGTCCTGTAGGGTCAAGGCAGGACGAGGACGGGAAACAGGGCTCCCCAGGCAGCAGGCGAAACATGTGGGGTTTAAACGAGTGCATTTCACCTTTCTTATGTTGAAATGAGAAGTGCAGGGCGTACCCACACACCCTCCCCCAGCTTCCCCGGAGGTTAGCGTCTTAGGTGCCTGTCGGCGGTGTGATGGGGGGAAGGGATGGGATGGGTTCCTGAGACGAGCAGTGGGGGGCAGTGGGCGTGAGCATGCTGAGCGGCCCCCACCTCACGGGGCCCACGGGGCTGTGGTCACGTCCACCATCCCGTATCCTTGGATTGAGTGAGCTGTGGACGCACCCATCTGTTTTGTTCGAGAAACCTTTAGTGGGGAGCACAGTGTGGGGGCTGGTCCTCGGGCACGTGCTGGGAAGCAGGAGTAAAGACGATGCCATCTCTGTCCCCAAGGACCCGCAGCCCCCTTGTCACCGCCCCCCCCAGGAGTCCCCGCACTGGAAACCACCGTCGTCAGCACTTAGGCCCTTTCAGCCACCGCAGCCGTCCCTGTCCTTGCCGCCGGTGTGGTGTCCTGCACAGCTGGTCCGAGACGTTGGTTCCTGATCTCTCCCCTCCCCCCACCCCTTACCCGGGGACAGCGCCATGACGAGGGTGAGAACTGGAAGGAGTCGGATGAACAGCCCGCTGAGCCAGCAGCCTGCACGGGGAGGGGGGTCAGTTCCCGTCCCTGGCCGCTCTGTCGAGGTCGGCTGCTGGGCATCTGGTCGCTCGAGAGCCCCCTGTGGCCTCTGCTCGCATCTGGGGCTCGGTGGGGAGGCACCAGGGGAGATTCATCTCGGGGAGCCAAGGCGGCCCTCGCAGTGTGACTGATGACCGTCATCCATCATGTTCCGCAGCCAGACAGCGCGTGTTAACCCGAGCCGCGGATTTCTGCCTGGGGTGGGGGGAGGAGGGCGGGTTTGGGTTGCCTCACACTGGGCCAGTGCTGGGTGCTGGGCTGTAGCGGTGCGTGCCACACTCCGGCTCTTCCCTTGCCTCGGCGGCAGGCCTGGCCCTCGGAAGAGGTCAGCGGTGGGCCTGAGGCAGCCTGTGAGACGCTCCTGGGCTGGGGTGCGGGACCCGCCCTGATGGCCCAGCAGGGTCAGGCAGGATCTGGCTGCGGGGATGCCCTTGTGGTGACCCGAGGCGCCCTGGGGACCAGCCAGATGGGCCAGCACGGCCGTGGCAGCAGAAAACGATTTGTCAAACCAGCTGTCGGCAAACGACAATGGTGACCTTCCCCGGGAGGGGGGGGGGAGCCAGGCCGGGCTCTGTGGCGCGGGAGTCCTGACCCCGGTGAGGTAAGTGTCTACCCCCTCCTTTGGCACAGTGCCCACCGCCCCGCCCCCCCACCCCCGGGCTTTTAGGCAAATCAGATGTGGGGACTGGCTTGGCGGGTGGCCAAGCGGCGGGAAGGCTGAGCTCGGCTCTGCCCTGCCGCCTGGTTCGTGGGCCACCCCTGTGCGGGTTCCCCATGTGGCCGCGCCTCTGCTCAGCTGGTGACTCCCCCGGCACCTGCCAGGGCAGGGGAGAGGCTGGGGCTGGGTCGCCCGGGTTTCCCTCCGGGTCCTGGTCCTCCGGACTCCTGGGGAGGCAGAGACACTAAGACGGAGTGGCATGAGCAGAGAGTGGCAGGGAGAACACAGGGCCCGGGCACAGCTTGGCACCTGACCAGCGAGGGAGGAGGTCGACGGGGGGCGGGGCTTCCTGGAGGAAGTGGCGGCAGAAGCGGACCCTGCAGGGGTAGGCGGGCTCAGGCAGGAAAAGGGGGTAGATTGTGTGTTTCTGTAGGGAGACCGGTGGAAGGTGCCAGAAGGAATCCCACTGTGACTTTCCTGCTCCACTTAAGGTGTATTTTTAGCACAGGTAACACATTTTCATTGTTCAAAATCCGGGAGGCGCAGGGTCTGCCCGGTGCGAGTTTCCTGCCCGCCCCTGCCGGCGGCCAGCGTGCGCCCGGCCCCTCACGAACCCTTCCAGGGCGGCCTCGTGTTCTCGCGGTCACACACAGGCACACACATGTGCGCCCCCTTCCCACCCCGATGGACGCATGCTCCGCAGCCTGTCCTGCACTCCCCTCTCTCTAAATGCAACGCGCCTTCCACAGGAGAATGCACTTGCTCATCTGCTTTTGGAACTGTGGCCTCGTTTTCCACCGGGCGGGTCGTACCAGTCCCCGGTCACTGGCCAGTTGCGTTGCCCCTGGTCTTAGCCGCTCGGCCGGCCCTGAGGGGACTGTGCGTGTACAGACACGTCCTCACACACCCGTGCTGCTGTCCGGGCACGTTCTTGGGGGGCACCTGCTGGGGCAAAGCAGAGAAGCGTTTGCCATGTGAGAGTCCTGGCCAGCTCCACGCCCCCTCCCCCCCCCACTTGGAGCTTGCAGAGCTTGTTCCCACTGGCTGTGCGAGGTGGGGGTCCCTGTTGCCCCCACCTCCCTGCCAACACCCACCTGGTATGTCAATTCAACTCAGCATTTCCTTTCCCAGCCCCTGCCATGGGCCGGGTGTGGTTCGAAGCCATCGACAAGCCAGACGTGGGAGCCAAGAGATGGGGTTTAGCAAACGGGCATTTGCTTCTCGACCTCAACGAGGGGCCATCTGTGTCCCGTCCCGCAGGTGCTCCCACCTGGGCAGGTGGGTGATGCATGCATGGGCCCGAGTGACCTCAGGGCAGGGAAGTGGGATCTGGCCGCCGGGGGGCAGGAGGCGGGTGAGGCCCCGGGGGGTTCACCGGCCAAGGAGGAGCAGAGAAGGTGGCGCTGGGCTGAGCCGTGGCGGGTGACATGGTCCCGGAGCAGAAGGAGTGCCTGGCGGGGCTTCCGGAAGGGACCAGGGCTTCTGCGCTGTGCCGATGCCCGCACTGTGCTCCGTGCAGACACCCGGCTCTTGGCTCCTCCAGGGGGGAAAGCCCGGTTGGGGCCCAGGAGGTGGAGGCCGGTGGGCAGGGGCCAGGGCAGAGGGCCCCACACAGCGGCCGGTGCCCCGGAGCAGCACAGCCAGGAGGGTGTGTGGGCCCCGAACTGGGAGACCAGCCTTCAGGTCCAGCTCCGCCCTCCTCCAGCCGAGACCCCGGAAGGCGTGGTCTCCTCCTGTGCAAATGGGAACAGCATCATCATAGCCTCGTCCTGCCTCCTCGGAGCCCTGAGGGTGCCAGGCGCCCCACCATGGCACCGTGAGTCCCACCATGGCACCGTGAGCCCCACCATGGCACCGTGAGCCCCACCATGGCACCGTGCGCCCCGCCCAGGTGAGTGTCCCTCTTTCTTTCCCCTCTAACGCTGGCAGGCAGGTGGCCCAGGAGCTGAGCGCACACACCTGCCTGGGTTTGGGGCCCAGCCCGTCTCCGCGCCTCACCTCACAGCCGCCACTTCTAGTCTGTGACATGGGGGTGCCGCCCCCTAGGCTGGCTGTGTGGGGTGAGTGACGCCCGTGTGGCACCAACGAGAGGCCCCAGGTTGCGGTGAGAGCCGGGGGAACACTGCCCATGGTTCCGTCTCTGCGCAGGGGGCGTGAAGACCGGAATGGAGGAGAACCACTCCAGGGCAGGGAGGTTCCGGGAGGCCGGCGTGCGGTGGCCGGTGCCTCGGACGGAGCTGATGCTGTGGGCCCCTGCGTGGTCGGGCAGCCAAGCCACGAGCTCGTCTTCGTAGATGTGGCACTTCAGGTGACAGGTGCTCTGTCCCTGTGGGCTGGGGCTTGGCCTTGACCCGCCCCACAAACAGCTGAGACCTGCGTGAATCCTGCCGGGATCTCCCAGGATCTCCATCCTTTTCCTGGTCCGCCTCTCCCGAGTGTTTCTCTGGGGGCTCCCGGGAGGTGGCCGGGGCTGGGGGCTGCCTTTCCGAACAGCCGCTGTGTGTGCGTCTGAAGGAATGCTGGTTTCCACTGCTCCTTCCTTCCCGTGACCCTTTACAACGAACAACTCTGGCACGGGCAGGGGACTATGCGTGGGTCAGAGAGAGGGCTGTGCTGGGCCGCCGGGGCCGAACCCTCGCTGTTCCCCCAGCTGGGCGGCCACAAGCGAGCTGCTCAGCCCCTCTGGGCCCCGAGTCCTTGGCTGGAAAACGGGGCAAGCACAGCGTTCGGCTCACAGGGTGTGTCCGCGGGGAGGTGGGGGCCGAGTGCCTGCTCCTCAGCTGTGTGCGGTGTCCGTGTTGTTTTAAAGTACGACGTGCAGACCCTCCTCTGCGTGCAAGGCCGGCGCCTCCTTGCTGCCTTCCGGGGAAAGTGTTTTCAAACACAAAGAAATTCCCGTCAAGCACGGACAATAACTTCCTGCCACTTCTTCCTCCCCGTGAGCCCAGGTCTGTAGGATGTAGCCCAGCGCCCAAGTATCTGACCGACACCCCTCCAGCCCACCCACCCTCTGCCCCAGCCACCACGCGCTGGTCCCTGCCTCTCCACACTTGCCCTCCTGTGTCCCCTCTGCCTGGCCTGCAGAGGGGATGGGGTGGGTCAAAGCAGGCTCTGGCTTCAAATGGTGCCTTTCATGCCCCCTTTGTGTGACCTCAGGCAAGTTTAGCCCCCCAGGCCTCCGTGTTCTCATCTGTAAAATGGGCACACGAACAGGCCCTCCCGTCTTAGGGAGGATGGGACAGGTGGGCGAGGCCCACAGCGCGGACCAGGCTCGCTGTGCTCGCTGCTGCTGTTGTGAAGTTCTCCATCTACGTGGCCAGGGCACGGCCTCAGTCTTCCGGGGACTCAGAGGGGACCCAGCGTTCCCCACCGGCCAAGTCACAGCCGGCATCACCCCATGCGGCGCTTTAACTCCTCGTGTCTCTGAATTTCCCCAGTGACCAGCCTGCCAGGGACAGGGTTCACCCTGTGTTGGAGTTGAGGAAACCGAGACTCCGGATGCCCAGGCGGGACTCGGGCCCCGGTGTGTCCGGCTCTGACTCTGAAGTCACTTTTCCTTCCATTGGAGAGCAAACCCCAGTGCCTGGCACGCAGGCCTCCATGCCTGGGTCCGTGTGATCCTCACCCCCGTGCATGCACGCATGCTACGTATGTGCGTGTCTGCTCCCAGGAAGGACTCAAGGAGACTTAAGAGACACGGGTACAATAAAAGAACCTGGGCTACAGAAGAGCGAAAACAGGGTCAAGTAACAGTTAGAGAGCGGGTGGGAGAGAGCACCTATCCTGCACTGAGGCTGTGGGCAGCTGTGACAACTGAATGGAACAATGAGGTCTGAGCTTCCCGGTAGTCAAAGCAAAAAGGGGAATGCTGTGTGTTTCATGGTGGTGGCTCTCCAATAAAAGGAAACAGATTTGGAGAACTTGTCGTTTCGTTCTGAGCTGTGAGGTTCTCTAGGCGGTGGACAGGGGACAGATGGTGACTCGTGTCCCTGATGGCACACGGCACAGCCTCCCCTGCTGCCAGGGGCCGCACCACGGGGTTCTCACAGTTTCGG
Organism: Phyllostomus discolor; assembly: GCF_004126475.2. Classification (NCBI taxonomy): domain Eukaryota; kingdom Metazoa; phylum Chordata; class Mammalia; order Chiroptera; family Phyllostomidae; genus Phyllostomus; species Phyllostomus discolor. Next base: position 3,170,981 of record NC_040903.2, read on the forward strand.
AGCTGGGCGGCATTACTTGCCCTTCACCCACGAGAACCCACGCAGAAGCCTCAGCTGTGCCCCGGGCTTACCCAGTTTGTGAGTGATGACACTCTCAGACCTGCCTTGCTCCAAAGCCCTGTCCGCTCTGCAGACTGCCCAGCTCGGGGGGTCCCCTGTCCTCTGGTTTGCTGCCTGGAGCTCCTCCTCCCAGTCCCTTCCCCCTTCCCCACTCCCCCAAGTCTCTCCCTAATGCACATCCCCCCCCCCCCCAATTCCCTCTGCTATAAATCTCAGCCAGCCAAGTGCTGTCCAGGCTGCCAGGCCCTGGAAGACGAGCAGCCCTGTCTGCTGGCGGCGGGCGGGGGGGGGGGGGTGAATTTCACAACAGGAGGCAGGTGTGAGGCTGGAGGTGGGGGGTGGGGGTGGGGGAGCTGGGCTTTCACTGCCTCCATCTGCTGTGGCTGGGCCCCATCCCCACCTCCAGGTCCGGGACACTGTGGTGTGTGCCCCACACTGGACCGAACCCCAGAATCATCCCCACACGCACACACATCCCCCCCCACACACAGACGGATGCCCGCAGGCAGACACCAATGGTTCGAGTCCCGGGGGCCCCGAGGGGCCAGTCCTCCGCTGTTACTGGCAGTTCGTTCACTGGACTGCAGTCCTTCGCTGCAGGCCTACTGCCCACCGGTCTGTCCCGGGGCCAAGCAGGCACAGAAGGGTCAGAGCCCACTGCGGGGGTGGGGTCCGCTGTCAGGCGGCAGGAGCCAAACAGTCGGCCTCTTCACCCCTCCAAGGCCGAGGTGTGGGGTCATCCAGGCTGTGCGTGGAACAAACTATCTGGGTGGGGCACGGGGGCGAAATCCCCCCGCCACCCCCACCCCGCTCTCTCCTCCCCGAGCGGCCATGCCTGTGCAGAGGCGGCAGGGCGCCCGCAAGGCCTCCTGGTGCACGGCCCTGCTGTCCCCAGGCATCCTGACCCTGATGCAGGAGCCCGCGGCTTTCCGAGGGCCTGACCTGGGAGCACTCGCACATGGGAGGGTGGGCTCTGCTCACCCGTGGCCACTGACTCCTTCCTGTTACCCCCAACAGTCTGAGCCCCCCATCGCCGCCCTCTCCTGGGGACGGACCGCTGCCCTGGCCCAGGCAGCGGGGCGAGGAGGACCGCTGAGCGAGGGACTCGGGGCTGCTGCCTGACAGCTGTGTGTCCCTAGGCGAGTCACTTAACTTCTCTGTGCTAGTCAGCTGCAGTTTCAATGACTCCTCCCAGCAAACCAGCCCGGACTCAGGGACCTCCAATGTCCTTTCAGAACTCCCTCTCTCCTCTGCAGGCCGACCGGGTCTCGGCCGCCCGGGGCTGGGCTCGGCGGGGAGGCCCTGCTTGGGGCTCAGCGCTGGGTCTGGGCCTCCTGTACCCACCACCACCACGGTCTCCTTGGATCTGACCCGCTGCACACGGGCGCGTGAACTGAGTGTGCAAACCCTCCGCAGTCGACATCCCACGGGCGGAAAGGAGCCCAGCGGGGGGGGGGGGGAGCCCTCCTCTGCCCGCCCCCGCCCCATCACAGGGTCACAAGGCAGGAGGAAGAACTGAAGATGAGCTTGACTTCTGTGCTCTCTCTCCGGCCCACCACCCCGTGCGTGAATGTCCCATCAGCACCCCCATCCGCTCCGTCTTCAGAAAGCACCCAGGACCACCTCCCGCCACCCCCAGCACAGTGCCTGGGTCCTGCGAGGGGCTCAGTGCGTGTTTGTGGAATGCGTGCAGGAATCAGTTGCTCACTTTTCTCTTAACGGTGTTTCCAAGCACAGATTTCTACTGAATCTGATTGTCTCCAGTGCGAATTCATTTTTGCTTTGGGGGTGGGAGGCAGGAAGGAAACCCAGGGCCCCTCCCCCCACTCCCCGACTCCTCCCCGGGGGCATCTGGCACAGAAGGGGGGGGGAGGGGCGGGGAGTGCAGCCTCCTGGGAAGGAAGGAGAAGGCGGCGGAGGTGGGGAGGGGGGCAGGGCGGGGAAGCCTCTGACTTGCCCCGCGTCTTTGAAACGACTGGTATTGATTACACACCATCGGTCTTAGTCCGTGCGATACCGACGTTTTATCTGCGCCATTAATATCGGGGCCATAAATTCCATCTTACAGATGAAGTGACACATTTTCTCAGCTTCGCATTTGTATTTCTTGTGTCATGAAGGTTATTCTCCAAGTGCGGGCTTGCAGGGGGCTGGACAGCAGCTCGGAGTGAGGCACATGGGGCGCCCCCTGCTGAGGGGGGCGCTCACTGGGTTGGGGCGCCGGAGCATTGCCCCTGGGGACCGCAGATCTGCGGGACAGAGGGAGAGAGGAGGCGACAAGGGCAACAGAGGCATTAACAAGGTCCCAAGGGCGCACGGGGGGCGGGGGGCGCCTGCAAGAGGGGCTTTAATGGTGGCATCTGGCCCTACCTCGTCCCGAGCAACCATCGTTCTCGGACGGTGAAGGTCGTCGGGCGGCTGACGCGCGCCCTGGTGGCTGGGCTGCGGGCTCACACTTCCCGACTCCGTGTGTTTCAAACTTGGAGTCCGCATACAGCCGTCCCGACTTCACGGGCCCCAGAGGGACAGATCCAGCTGGCAGTGGTCCCACCCCCATTGGGCCCTGGACTTGGGGAGGGGGGTTAAATTAGAGCCTGATGCAGCCCCTTTGGGGGCTTCCGTGGGAGCGACCGGGACCTGGGAGGCCCCCGGGGGATCCATGCGCAGCGCTGAGTCTAACGCGTTCCGGAAGGAAGGTTGGAGAAGGTGCCGTGCGCTCCTGCCGGGCTGTCCAATCAGGAGGCTGCAGCGAGCGAACCCTCCGCTCTCAGTGCCCCGCCTTCCTGCCCCAGGGGGCGGCGCCGGGGACCGAGGATGGGCCCGCTTCCCCGGAATTCTCAGCCCTGAGTGCCTCCCCCTGCACCCCGAGTGACGGGACCACCCGGTTTTCATGGAGATTCACTTTATGAATCCGAGGTCAGGCTGTGTGGGGCCGGCGGTGCCTGGTGGGAAATCTGGACACGCCGCTTACCAGCCCTGGGGCCTTGGCCCGGGCCTCGGGGGCCCCGTGGGCCCCGTGAAGTGTGTGAATCTGCCCACGATCACACAGCTGGGGTGAAGGCAGAGGCTGGCTTGGCTTTACTGTGACCCCCCCCCCCCCCCCCACTCTCCACGGGATTATCTGGAAAGGACATCACGCATCTGCAGGCTACGCCGCATTTCACCTACAGGGGCTCGGGCATCAACCCAAACGTGCAGCCCCAGTCTAGTCCCAGAGCGAGCTGAGTGCGTCCAAACGTGAGCCGGGGAAAACTCAGGCCAGTGTCAACAACCGAAGTCGTTCCCATACAGTTCGGTTCTGTTGCGACCGGCACGGTTGTAGAGCAGAGGTGGCTGCTCTGAGCAGAAGCCCGCGTGGTGCCTCGTGGGACACCGGCCTCCACGGAAGCAGCCGCTCCGATTGTGAGGAAGGAGACGAGACGCTCATGGAGGACCCGGCCCGCGTCATGCGTGACGCCTCCCGGACTTGGCCTGAGAGGCCAGACTAATACGAGTTCCTTCCAAGTGCGCGCAGCGCCTCACCGAGCCTGGCGCAGCAGACGCCAAGGCTCGTTGTCAGGGATGCTTTCCTGCTTCTAAAGATTAATATATGTATCTCTGCGTACATTTGGAAACTACCAAAAAATAAACAAAAAAAACATATGGAATACCACGATTATGCAACGTTCACTCTCAACATTTTGACATGTTACCCCGCGGCAGCCAGACGTTCCCCGACCGGAGAGCGTGCTGTGCACCGCGTGGCATTTAGCAGACTTCCGGACCGGCGCTGCGCCGTCGCGTCACTCTGCAGGGGCAGGAGAGCGCGTCGGTTGGGCCGTGGGTTCTGGAGCTGGTGTCCGAGGCTGCAGCCCGGCTGCAGGTAAGGTCAGCCCATCCACCTGGGCCTCAGAGCCTTCCACGTCCGCACAGAAAATGGAGATGAGTGTGGCTCCTGTCTCGTGCACTTATAAAGGAACGAAATATGTGATGTGCTTAGGACAGGGTCAGCGCCACACAGCGAGTTCTCACTCAATATTCGATAGTGGTGTTAGTACGTGGGGTGCATTTATGTAAGCGCCCCCCCCCCCCCCCCCCCCCCCAGCTAGTCTCTTTATGCTGGAAACTCTCCAGGGCCTTTTCACTCGCCGCCACATCTGGTTTCTGTCGTGATGCCAAGAAGTTGGTCTTCTCCCCCATTTCCCGGATGTTGAGCCTGAGACTCAGGGCAAGCAGACAGGTCACTCGCCTCGTCACAGAGTGGTTGGCAAAGGCGAGGCTCAGCCCCCTGGGGGCCCTGGCCTGTGCTCGGGCCAGCCGGTTCCCGTCTTCCCGCTGAGCAAGCGGGTCGGCGCCGTGGCTGCTGCTGCTGGCTTGTCCGGCACGGGTGGCTGTCGCTTCTCGGGGCGGCGTGTCCCTTCTCAGTCCGTCTGAGGGTGGATTGGACCCCCCCTGTCCCTCTTGCTCCAAACCAGCTGCCACCTCCCGCTGCAGTCCCCTCGGGCAGCTGGGGCAGGGGTCCCCCGAGACCGGCCTTTCCCGAGGGGCGACAGATGTCCTGCTGTCCGTACATGCGCACACAGCCGAGCCGAAAGCCCCTCTGAAAACTAACCCTCGACAGACAAGGTGTCCCCGGGGCTGAGCCCGGACACACGAAGGACGAAGCAGAGCAGTGGGAGCAGTTTAGCGGGGAGCCAGCCGGGGCCGCCCACGCCAGGGTGCGGAGGGCGGAAGGGCCCCATGCTGAACGGCGGCGGGGGAGCCGGGGTCTGCGGTCAGGCCAACGTGGGTCCCCATCCCTGAGTGACCGTGAGCGACCGAGCCTCCTCTGTAAGGTGGGCCGACGCTGCCGTGAGGACCTCGTGGGAGAACGTGCTCAGGGGGCCGTGTGCCGGCTCGTGTCCACTGGACAGAGCGGGGGTGTCACCTACTGTGTGCTAGAAAGCGGTGCCCTGAGTGCGGGCACTCAGCGGGTGCAAGGAAATGGGACTATGTAAAAGAATACTCGACAGATGAATCTGAGTTCTTCCCTCCCCACCCCCACCCCCCGCCCCACCCCATCCACGATCTACTGGCCCCAGGGGAAGTTACGGGGAGGTGGGGGCAGGGAGTGGGGAGTGGGGGGAGCAGGTAACAGGGTGAGAGTGAAGTGGGGTGCACAGGACCTGGGCCCAGCCCTGGGGGAGGGGGACCCAGCCCCTGCTCTGCCCCCTGCCAGCTGCAGCCTTGGGAAAAGTCCCTCATCTCCTGGGGCCACGGTGTCCTCATTAGCAAACGGGGACAATGAGAACCTTTAACTCACAGGGTTATGCGGAGAAGTCCAAGAGCTTCAGACCCGTACACCACGCAGGGACTGTCCCAGAGGAAGCATCCAGTTCATGGACACCCTCACTCCCACGGGAAACTCGATTCACTGGCCGAAGGAAGACGTTAGTTAGATGTTATTGGGTAATAAGCCAGCCCACAGCTTACTGGCTTCAAACCACCCCTGCTTTATGCATTCCCTTAAATGGGGCGTTAGCAGTTCGGGTTGGCTCCACAAGGTGGCGCTGGCTGGTCTCGCCTGGGTCATCCGTGCAGCACACTCATCAGACAGTGCGACCGGGGCTGGAAGGCTGGGACGTCCCGGTCCGGCTGTGGGTGGCCGCTGCGCCTTGGCTGCTGTGTTCCGCGGGACCTTCATCTCTGCTACACTCAGCCTCTGGGCGCTGGCTCCGGCTGCTGCACCTGGCGGTATAGCTGCCCGGGCTCAGAAGGACCACAGTGCCCTTCTGCCCCTTCCCACCGCCAGGACCGGGCCAGCCCCGGGACGGGGAAGCCGCCTCTCTCGCAGGGAGGAGCAGGGAGTCGCAGGGAGTCGTGCCGTCACTGCGTGTGCACACAACAGGGGTCGGTGGGCGGCGGAGGGATTCCTGGGACGGCCCGCACGCAGGCCCCCATGGGAGGGAGCTGGCCGTTTTGGTGCCCTGCTGACTCGCCAGGTGCACTGACTTCCACGTCACTGTCCACACAGCCGAATCCGCTCCCCGGTGAGGCGAGGACCTCCCTGTGCGAGGAAGGTTCAAGCCAAGTCTGCAGAGCCGTAGATGACGGAAGTGGCGGGACCCAGGCTGCGGACTTGGGGCCTTCAGTGACAGCGAGAATAGGGGGGGGTCTCGCTGCAGTCTGTCTTGTGGGAAGGAGTTCTTGGTGAGGTCACTCTTTAACGTCCTGGCTGTATAACTCACGCAGAGTGAGTGTGGGCACACTTCTCCGCTCACATCCACTGCTCTTGCCCGTGGACTTGGGGAGCCCCCGAGGTTTTGATTAGAGGGTACCCAGCAACGCTGGGTAGGAGGGGTTATAGCGGCAGACACCACACCTGCCAAGAACGATGAGACAGGCTGTGTTATATAAACTGTAAAAGGTATCCACTTACATCTTGAGGGGGCAGCTGAACCCGTGAGGACGGGAGGGGCCGGGGTCCGAGGGCGGGAGGGTTGCTGAGATCCAGCTGCGACCTCCTCTCTGGGGGGCAAGGCTGCGAGTCCAGACCTGGTCCGGCCCACGCTGCTACTGGGGACACAGCGATCCCTGGCATGGGGCCAGAGACAAGATTAGAGACGGGTGGGGGCGGGGGGAGTTCCAAACATCTGGTTGGTTTTCTCCTCCAGACTCTGAGGCTGTGCAGGGTGGGGAGCGGACAGGCCACTAAGAAAGCCTTTGGGCAGCAGAGCGGAGTCCCCATAGTCCACACGCCAGGGAGCAAAGGGTCAGCGTTCAGGCTCTGCCACGGAGAGGGGGGACCCCGAGCTGGCCGGACCCTCCCCTGGCCGCTGCGGGCGTTGGAGCGCGAGGCAGCGGAGGTGGGGCTCCCACGGGGACTGTGTGTGTTTTAGGAAGCCCGTCGGGACCTGGTGTGGAGAGAGGGTGGGAGGGGCAGGAGAGCGGCGGGGACGGTGTGAGACGGTGCTGCCTGGCGTGGACAGGGACGGAGTTCTGCGTGGTGATTGGTCGGGCCCATTTCTCCCATCAGTCAGAGAAGCAGAAGAACAGGAGCAGACAGGGGAAGGCGCGCTGCCTGATGGATGGGCCGTGTGCGTCTCCGCGGGCAACCTGGGAGGGCACAGTCAGGGCGGAGGGAGAGGCGTCATCTGTCTGAGGTGATAAACTAGGGGGAGAAAACCGACATCCCACGATGGAAGGGATTTGACAGGTTTTGGCAATGAGAGTAAATTGGTCTCGATCCTTGTGACAGTCAGCAGCGCTGACACAGGGGGCGGATCCAAATTAAGCTTGTTTAAGAACAGCAGTCGTCTGAGACTTGGGGATGAATCGGCTCAGGGCTCTCCTCTGAGGACACTGGGGCCCTCAGGGGGAGGGACCTGCTCGGGGGACCCAGTAAACAGGTTCCACCCCTCCCCCTGCCGCCGTGTCTTTTTTTATGTGTAAGGCCTTGCTCGGTTTCCAAGAATGTGATCACTTCTTGTCAATGTTCTACGTGTGTTTAAATATAATATATAGTTAGTTATTACTGGTTTCCTGTGTCTAGTCACATCACACCTGTTAACTGTGTCCTGCAGCGTTGCCTGGAGTGGTCTTCTCGTTCGCCTGCTCGGCCGAGCCGTGAGGGAGCTGTGTTTAAACATCCCGCTACTGCGGTGGATGTAGCAATTTCTCTAATTTTCGTGCTGTTGCTTCGTGCATTTCTGGGCTATACTTTTCAGGGCACACACACATCTAGGATTTTTCCTATCGTACTATCAGCCTTTGTTTTACAATTAGGTAGTGGCCTTCTTTATTCTTAATACTGTACGTTTTCCAGCCTGTTTTGTTTAATGATAAGTGACTACAGTACGTTGGTTTGGGTATATAACCGTTCTCTGTCATTATATTCTAGGTGTGTCCCTGGTGATGGTGTGCAGCCGTGTTTTAGAAATCCAGTAGGGCAGTGCCTGTCCTTTACATGGAGAGTTTAGTTCAGTTATAACTAATACAAACACCAATATCATTATTCCCATCACCTTATTTTGTGTCAGTGATTTACCCCGCCTCTGCCGTGCTCCTGGCTTTTCTCTTTTCTTGCGTTCTGTTGCACGGAGTGAGGCTTCTTTATTCCGCCTTCCCCTCAGGCGCACATTATGTTCCTGTTCTCTCAGCAACCGCTCTGTAAAGTGTCAAGGTGCCTTCTTGGCTTAGTACCACTACTTTCCTCCTGTACACAGGATTCTAGAAGGTTCTAATTCTTATCCTCCTTCTGTGTCTTTCATACTGTTCAGTAATATTTTTCCACTCTGTATTTGTTTTTAATTTATTGGTTAGAGAGAGAGTGGAAGCGGGTGGGGTGAGAGAGAGAGCACGCACTTGAGATTTGTCGTTCCACTCATTCATGCGCTCATTGGTTGATTCTTGTATGCACCCTGAGCAGGGATCGAACCCGCAACACTGGTGTATTGGGATGATGCTTCGAACAACCGAGCTACTCAGCCGGGCCTCCTTCTGTATTTTTATATTTCTCAAATTAGTCATTATTATTTTATATGGTTAATTCTTGTTTAGATCACCAGGTTCTTTGCTTACCATTCCTTTTTGCATTTTTTTTAACCTTTTGGGTTTAATTTTGTTCTCCCTGGAGCACATTCTTTTTTTTTTAGATTTTATTTATTTATTTTTAGAAAAAGAGGAAGGGAAGGAGAAAGAGAGGGAGAGAAACATCAATGTGTGTTTGCCTCTTGCGTGCCCCCCCCCCCCCCAGGGACCTGGCCTGTAACCCAGGCAGGTGCCCTGACTGGGAATCAAACTAGCGACCCTTTGCTTTGCAGTCCAGCACTCAGTCCACTGAGTCACACCAGCCAGGGCTCCCTGGACCACATTTGTTGCTAGTATTTCATCAGCAAGGCATTTTAGAAGTAAACCGTCTTAGTCTTTTCCTGGAAAATGTCTTTATTTTGTTTTCATTATTGAGTGATCATTAGCTGGGTATAGAATTCTAGATTCTCAGCCATTTCTCCTCAGTAATGTGACAATGTTATTCCAGTGTCTTCTGGCTCCCAGCAAGACTCCTGACACTGTTGTAAATGCGACACTATTTTAGGCGATGTCTCCTCTCCGTCTCTCTTTCCGTCACCTTCTTGTTGCTTTTAGGATCTTTTCTTTGTCTTTGGAATTCTAGAGTTCTGCTACAAGTCATTTATTTTTATTTATCCGGGGGCGGGGGGCGGGGCTTGCTCCCCCAGGGGTGGGCGGGGCTAGGGCCAGTCAAGCCCTCCGGGGAGTGGCGACTGATCCGTTTTAAAGGCGAGGCTCCGTGTAGAGTGTCCCCAGGAAGGAAACTCACTGAAGAAAGTCGCAGCGATGCTGTTTGGGCAGAAAGGTGGTGGAGACAGCAGGGGTGCAGGAGGGGTCCGCCTGTTTGGACGGGTCCTGGACTGTAAAAACAGCAGCGACACTTCCTGAGCACCCCCCCCCCACCTCCATCCCAGGGCCAGACCTGCTTCTGCCCGCCCATTGCCCTTAGTCAGTCCATCCTCACCGCCACACAGCGAGGCACTGAGCCTCCGTACAGACGAGGAAACTGAGGCACGGAGAGGTTAAGTGAATCGCCCGGGGCTCCCGCAAGAGGGGGTCCTGGGGTCCACGCTCAGCCCTACGCCACACCGTCCCTCCAGTTTCAGAGGGAAAGGGACAGGCCGCCCCCCTCTTCTGTCCTCTGTTCCCCTTTTCCTCTCCCCCCACCTCCCTGACCTCTAGTTCCGCCCCTCGCCACTGCAGGCTTGTCCCTGGCCTCCCAAAGTTTGGGGTTGTTTCTGTCCCGAAGGGGGGCTTTGACCCACACCGGCTCACAGCCACCCTCCCAGGGCCGCCTGAGCTGCAGCCTGGGGAATGGGGTCCTCGGTGCGGGTCCAGGTCAGAAAGTACATTGCTGCTGCCAGGGTTCCCAGGAGCACCTGCGCCCCGCGAGGGGGAGCCGCTGATGGGAGCAGACAGCCCCTGCCCGAGACAGCCCCGCCCCCAGTTCGTTCCTGCACCACACGCTGAGCATGGGCTGGCCCGGCCAGTGCTGGGGACACAGGATGAGAGAGGCAGCGCCAGCCCCTGGGGGTGCCGGTGCAGCCTGACCAGTGGGTGGGTGTCGGGAGAGGAGGGTCAGGCAGGGCCGGCCTTCCACACAGGCTGGAGACCCGAAAAAGCCCGGGCAGGAAGTTCTGTGTGGGGGTGGGGAGTTTGGGCCTTCCCCCGGGACCCGTAGGGAGCCGCCCGGAGTTCTGGAGCAGGGCACGAACAGCATGTCTGTGTTCTGGGACACCAAGGTGACAGAGGACGTCGGCAGTGTTCTCAGGGGCTCCCCCTATCCGACCCCCCCCCCCCCCCCGTGCTCTGTGCGCCAGGAGGGCGGGTGGACAGTCCCAGTCTCCCAGGGGAGAGCCCGCGGGGGGTGGGGGGGAGCAGCGGAGGGTGGGAGCCCTTGGCATCCTCAGGGCAGCGCGGGCTCCCCTCCAGGCGCCCCATCCCTGGCTCGTGGCGGCTCCTCCAGGGGGAAAGGCCTTTATAAACGACACAGCCCGGAGGTTGATTGACAACCTGCAACAGTAACGATGGGGATCCCTCCGCCCTTTGCCAGGTGCCTCTGTGCACCGGAAGCCTCGCTGCGCGGCAGGAACGCACCACGGATGACTGTCTCCGGCCGCGTGGCGTTCTCCTCGTGCAGCGAAGGAAGCTGAGGTTGCAAAGAGTCCGGCCACGTTCACGGGGGTGGCAAATCTGGGAGGTAAATCCCGCTCTCCGGCTTTGGCTGCTGTGACCGCCCCACCCAGTCTGGTGCCCTGCTGCCTCCTCCACGCTGGTGATGGACTCAGGTGCAGAGCCTGGGCCTCACTCGGCCGGCACCAGGCCAGCTCGCCCCCACCACCCGGCCCCCTCTGACAGTCGGCTTCTCCGAGGGAGCCCCGCCCAGCCGCTCACTCAGCGCCGGTGAATGGACCGGGAAGGAAGGCGCTGGAGTGGAATGATACTCTGCTGCGCTCCAGGGCATTCCGCCAGGACCCGTGAGCTCCGTCAGCTGCCCGTGACGACAGGTGGCCGCTGGCTGATGCCTGGCAGGTTATTAAGTTACGCCTGCCACCCTGACCCGGGAGATGGGCAGACGGCCAAACGTTGGGCAGAAACAAGCCACCGTGAAGAGGCAGGCGTCGGAAAGAGCTTAGCCTTTGGGGGTCACGTGGCCTCTCTCGGCACTCGCTGGGTGACCACGCCGTGGCTCTGACTCGGCTGTCTCTGTGGCTCCGCACGGTTCACCCCCCCTCGCCAGCCTCAGTCTCCCCTGCACGAGGTGCTCCATGAAGTCGCTTGAATAAGTGAACCGAGGGAGGAAATGACATCTAAGAAGACAGTGACCGCACAGGGTGGGGAATTCTGGGTTAGAGCCCACAGGATCCAGCCAGGCGCTGTGTGGGTGGAGGGAGGAAGCAGGCAAGAGTAATCCACAAAGACTCCCTGGAGGAGGTGGGCATGCAAAATCCTCCCGCAGGGAGAGGGGAGCAGGGCCATCCCGGAAGCGGGTGAGGGCCTTTCTGTTGGAAGGACGGAGAGAACCGGGGCCAAGCCAGAGCGTGGTGTTTGGGGAGTGGAAGCCGGGGGGTGGGGACTCGGAGCCCAGGGGACAGGTCTGTGGTTCTGCCGGCCCGTAAGAGCTGCACAGCCTCAGGGTAAGTGGCTCTTTGTTTCCGAGGCTGCTTCCTCTTCTGTGCAGTGAGAATGATGATAAATCACACCATCCCCCCGCCCCGCCCCAGGGGAGACGGAGAGTGAAAAGCCTTGGCCAACGTGAGGATGTCCCCCCACGCGGGAAACCCCCACACCGTCCCTCCCCACACCCCCCCAGACCTAGGAGATACCCCGTGAGGGGCGTTCAGAGGCCGCCTCTGTTTCCCCTCCACTTTGCGAGGTCCTGGGAACACAGCAGCTCCTTCCCGGGGCATTTCCAGCTCAGCCCCAGGCTCCGGGTGGGTCCTTCCAGCCGGGCTTGGCAGAGATGGATTCCAGCGACCTGCAGTGTGCGGGGCGGCGCTCTAATGCTGGTCTCGTTGGAAGCGGTCCAGGCACCGTGTGCCCGTCTGAATTGCTCACTCACTCGCGCACAAGGTGTCAGCTCACTCCGGTCCAGGCGGTCCCTCCCTCCGTCCCTTCCTTTGTCCCCTCCCCACCTCTCTTGTTCTATTTACGCCTTTCATCATTTCTAAGCACCTACCAGGCCCTGGTCAGGCACCCTGGATGGAGGATCTGGATCTACACGCGGCCCCTGCCCTGCAGGGGCTGGGGACTCCCGGGGGGGACAGCTGGCAGTGTTGACAGCGGCACCGAACACTTGCACAGCCTCGGGGAGGGTGTCCCAGGTTCCGGGGGTGGGGGTGGGTAGCCAGGCCTCCCCAGGTGCAGCGGGGCTGGGGGGCCTCGCTCTGTGCAGCCTACATACAAAGCTGCTGCTCCTGTCCCCACCGTGTGACACGGGGCGGGGCTGCTCAGACAGACGTCGAATCAATTGTCAACACCATCTGGTAGTTTTGAGGTTTACAAAGCCTCAGCACGCCGAGTCTCCCGGCAGCTGACCAGGTGGCCGACTGGACAGCCCGGCGATGGCCTGAGCCAGCACTTGAAGCCAGAGTCGTGGGAAAAGGGGCCCCGTACGGGAACGGGGGGTCGAGGGCTGTCCCCACAGAGCTTGGAAACAGCTCCTGGCACAGGTCACGCACCTGCCCTCGTGGCTCTTGCTGCGGCAGCCGCTTTCCAAAGACCTGGAAGGGGCGCGGCTCATCCGATCTTGCGTGTTCGCTGCAGGGAGGGTGGAGCGGAGGCCGGGGACGGGCACAGCCTGAAGGAGGACCTGCCGCATGTCCTTGCTGCAGCGGTGACAGGACTCCTTCACCCCCACCGGAGGGGCAGCCTCAGCTGGGACCCAACACCTTCCGTATCAACACCCACTGTCGGCCCCCTGGAGGTGTCACCGGGGCGCTGTACACGCGGGAGCACACGCCAAGGCCGCGGACATTTACGGGGCTGCCAGCCTGTCTCGGAAAAGCCGGCCGAAACGCGGCCTCCCGGGCAGCACTCACGGACCGTTGCTCGCTGTGGGGCAGCTACTATGTAAAGCTGCTTATTGTCCCAACAGCCCCTAGTGCCCCGGCGTCCTGCACACTGAGTCACCCTTTAGGAGATGATCGTGGAATCTGGCACTGGCATCCAGCACTTGAACTTTAACTCTGCCGCGTTGATACAGATGGGGAACTCCTAAGCGCCCTTGGGGTCTGGCCTGGGGAGCGCCCTGGGCCGCTCGGATTCAGGGTCCTCCCGAGTTCCTCCAGTTTATTCTCCTGTGTCTGAGGAAGTCAGCAGTGAGTCGTCCCCCCCCGCCCGGCACCCATTCCTCCTGCCCCTGTGCTCCCCACGCAGGTCAGCGTCACTAACACCCGGTTCACTCCGGAGTCGGGTCTCTCGGGCCCACAGGGGTCTGTGCTTCACGCCGGGCACGAAAGTCCAGACGCGTGGGCTCCTTCCGTAAGGAGCGTGTGCTCGCTTTCACAGAGTGAAGTGTGAATTCCAGCCGCCGTGGCGGGTGGGCCGGGGACGAAGGCGTGTGTACACAACTCCCGGCCCGGAAAGCGGTGCAGACATTGGCTCGGAAAGAGATGTCTGCTGGGGGCTGCGCCAGCAGCGTGGGGAGTGTGCACGGCGTTTGGTGATAACCCCGTGGGGGATCCTTTACCCGGCTGACCGACGAGACCCAGAGGCCACGAACCGCACAATTCGTCACGGGGCAACTTGTAGCAGCGACGTGCTAGGAACAACAGCCTCCACGTCCCCCTGCAGGGAGTGGCGAGGTCCGGGACGGCATCTGCCCTCAGTGCCACGTCGGCCCGCCCAAGTCCGTGCAGCATGCACTCGCTGAGGGCCTACTGTGTGCCGGGCCGGTGGTGGGGGTGGGTAGGTGCTTTGAAATGGCAGGTTTGGCCACCATTCACGAGGGCTGCTGCCAACGCGGTCCGTTGAGGCGGTCGTGCGGCGCTGGGTCCTGCCGCCCCATGAAATCGGACGACCTCTGTTGAAAACGTGCGCCCTCATGTGTTTCCTAGGCAGCTGGCTTCCTCCTTGCTTCTATCTACCCCCCCCCCCCCCTTCACTCAGGTGCGCATAAAGCGGCTCCAGTGAGGGAAGCACCAAGCTCTTGCAAGCCATCCTGACCCATGAATTCGGAGGCTCCGCTCTCAGGAACGGAGCCTGTGTGTGGGAGGGTCCTCCCGGGGGGAGAGGCGCCCAGGCCCGGAGATGTCGGGTCCCTGGGACATGTGCAGGGTGTCCGCGGCCCCCGCTGATGCCCACCCCCTTCCTCCAGAAGCTCGGGGAGGACCTGGCCTTCCCGTCCCCACCCCCGTCCCCGTCCCTGTCGGCACCCGGACCTGCCGTGGCCTCCCTGCAGCACGTGGGTAAAACAAAGGTCCTTCGCCCTCTGCCCCCACGCCCCCTGGTGACCAAGAGCTCGGCTGCCGTCGTTTGAGGAAGCTGTTCGTGTGTGTGTGCATGCGCGTCTGTGAGCGTCCCCACGTGCACGGTGCGTGTGCATGTGCGTGTGCATGTGCCAGAGGACACGAGAGATCCCGCCCACCAAGGGCTGTGCTCCCTGCTTTGGCCTTTGACCCCTGAGATGAAGCGCCCGCAGCTGTGCCCCAGGGCCCCGCGTGTGGTGGCCACTCCCTGAGTGGGAGAGGAGTTACGACACGTTGCCCCAGGAAATGCCGTAAAGGGTCTTTATTTCTATTCTGACTTCACGAGCTCTACCTCAGTGAGACCGGCAGGCGCACTGTGCACACTTCGCGTTTGCGGAAGACGGAGGACTTTATGCTCCTCGATCGTGCAGGTTCCACGCGTCCTTTTCGACTCCACGTTGGCGGGCCCCTCCGACGAGCTTCGCCGGGACCCAGAGGTGACGGAGGCAGGCCGGTGCTGCCGGCGCTAGGGTCCACGCGGGGACGCACAGCTGAAACCAGACAGCGGTGACACTGGGTGATCGGAGCTGAGAGCCCAGAGACACCCGGCCCGGCAGGGGCTGGGCGGGGGCGGGCAGGGTAGTTGAGGCGGCTTCCTGGAGGAGGAGGCTGGGGTCCAGCTGGAAGGTGAGGTCTGCACGGGCATCCTCGGGCAGAGGGCAGAGTGAGATGGAGGCAGTTCCTCTGCTGGCAGAGGGAGGGGTCTGCACAGGCGGGGAGGAGCCGAGCGTGGCCTCGGGGGAGCGGTCTGTGGTCAGTGACGGGCTGCAGAGCGCAGCAGGGCGGGAAGACGCCTGCCCTGGAGGCAAGGGGGTTGGGGGGGCCCCCCAGAGGAGTATCCCTAGAGACTGATGTGGACCTCAGATCTTTGCCACGAGACCTGTTTTTGAGCCCTGATGGCCAAGTCCACTCCAGGTGACCAGGCCTTTGGCCTCCAGTCGCAGCTGGCTGCAGGGGAACCACATGGCCCATCTTTCTCTGCCCCCCACCTCCGTCCCCCTAGGCGGCTGTTCATAGCGCTCCTGGACTTGAGACAGGCCGGGCCTCTGCTGCTTGTCTGCCTTCCCCTTCCAACGCGGAGCCCTCGGCAGGGGCTCTGAGCCCTGTACCAGACATGGGGGCATGCAGAAAGCACCCACAAATGTTTACTGAGCGAGTGATTGGGGCGGCACGTGCATGTGACCGGGCGACAGAGACGCTCTGCTCTCCCTGAGGCCAGAGGGCAGCTGCCCCGGGGCCGGGAGGATGATGACCACGGAGATGTGGCGGGGTGGCTGGGTGGCAGGGTGGGGGCAGATTCCACTCGTAACCTGGTTTCCTTCCGCCGGCCCGTGGAGTGCTCTTCGGTGTGACCTCCAGATCAGAGGGCACAGGCGCTCTGCTGTGCCATCCATTTTAAAAAATGTAGGCCCTGGCTGGTGGGGCTCAGTGGACTGAGTGCGGGCTGCAAACCAAAGGGTCACCAGTTCGATTCCCAGTCAGGGCACACGCCTGGGTTGTGGGTCAGGTCCCCAGTAGGGGGCGTGTGAGAGACAACCATGCATTGATGTTTCTCTCCCTCTCTTTCTCCTTCTCTTCTCCTCTCTTTAAAAATAGATAGATAAAAAATTTAGCTAAAATTCATGTAACATAAAGTTCATTATCTTAACCATTTTAAATCTGCATTTCAGTGGCTTTTAGTCAATAATGTTGCCCAACTGTTAGTGTTATCTAATTGTAGAACGTTTTGTCCTAAAAAGAAACCCCATATCCTGAAGCAGCCAGTCCCTGTGCCCCTCCCCCACCTCTGCGTCTACGGACCAGCCCCTTCCTGACATTTCGGACACTTGGGTCAGACCGTCCCCAGCCTTTTGCCCCCGCCTCCTCGCCAAGCTCGAGCTAGGGAGTTCAGGGTCCGCCCACACTGAAGCCTACCATAGTGACAGCCCTTTTTTCTTTCTTTCCTGGTTCAGTTTTTATCCATTGTTCGGGCCACGTTTTATTTGTCCCCTCGCCTGCTGGTGGGCCTGTGCGTGATTTGTATTTCTCGGCTCTGATAAGTAGTGCGGTCCCCGAATTATTAGGTGCCCAGTGAACGTGAACCTGGCAGAAGGGCCCGGACGCAGGGAGGGGGCGTCCTGGAGCCGCACCTGGCAACTGTCCCCACCCGCAGCCTCGGAGGCCCCCTCTGCAGCCGCCAGGAGCTCTCCCTGTGGCTCCGCTCCCCCAGTGCCCTCCCCTCGGCTCCAGCTGAGATGGTGCCGTCCATCTCTGGGGGCCATGCCTGGCTCCCAGGTTGCGGGGGAGTCCTGCCCTTACCCCTCAGCCCTGCGGTCAGTGTCCGGCCCACTGCAGCCTCCCCCACGAGACCGCCGGCTCCCAGGGCCAGGACCACGCCCTGTGTCCCTGCAGCTCAGGCCCTCATGCCCAGAAACCAAACATTTGTGGGCTTTGCAGGGCCCAGGCAGGTTGCCATAGAAACCCAATGTTTGGATGTCTGGGATGGAGACCTGTGTGTTTAATGGGGCCACCCTTCTTCCCATGTTTCCAGGGACAGCTGGTCGCTCGTGGGGTCGTCCCTGCCAGAGCTCCCTTGGGGCAGCCCCCTCCTGACCTGGCCCTGTGGCCTCGAAAGTTCACATCTTAGCTCAGGCCCCAGGAGGACCAGTCCCCACTTCCTTCAGGTCTGTGACTCCCAACCCCCTGCCCGGACCCTCCCCTGCTGCCTCCTGCCACACCCCTCTGCCGGGCTTCCCCCTTAGCCCTGCCGCTGGCTCCAGCCCAGACCTCCTTCCAGACCGCCTCCCGCTTCCTTGCTTCCTTCTGCAGCCTCCTTCCTAGTCCTGCTGAGACGCCTCTGCTTCCAGGCCCCTGCCTGGCCAGGCAGCCTCTGACCCCTCCCTCCCAGCGGCCTGGCCACTCCAGCGGGGGCCGGGCCCCGCCCCTGCACTCTGATGGACGCCCCTTCCGGCTCCCCAGTGGGCTCCCACTTGCCCTTCCCAGCTCTACCTCGAGCGGGCCGTGGGCCCTGTGGCCCTCAGAGGCTGTTTCCTGGTCCGTCAAATGCATGACAGTTCGTCTCCACGTGGCAGAGTAAACACACTGCGTGGTGACTGCACGTGTCAGACTCACAGCCCAGAGCGCTCCTGAGCAGCCCCGCCCTCCTCTCTTGCAACGGAAAACCGCGGGAACCCTCAGGAAGGTTCACCTTCCTCCCTCCTCCCGGAGTCGGGGCGGCGGGGGGGGGGGGGGGGATCCTGGGGAGATAATGGGCGGAAAGTGGCTTGTAGATGCTGATGTGCTATAAACAGGCTCATAACAATTATGACTAATGAAAATTTAGGGCAGCCGGGAGCGGAGCGTGGAGCAGGATGGCTCTCTCCCCTCCCGCTTCCGAGGGCCTTTTGGAGACGCAGGGAGAGACCGCACCTGGGCAGCCTCTTCCTCCGCAGGCGGCGGCTGCAGTCTGGCTGGCTCCCCGGGTCCCTGCACACCTCCAACGGGAGCTCGCCCATCCGTCCGTCCATCCAAAAACACGTGACCGTTGTCCCTCTGCGCCCAGCGTCGCCGTGTGTGCTGGCGCAGGAGGGCAGGCCTGCCCCGTGCTCGAAGCGCCGGACGGGAGCCCGGCCGGCCCTCCTGTGGGCTCTCCCTGCAGGGCCCCAGACCACAAGCTCCCGGAGGCCCAGGACCCTGTCGCATCCCCCGTGTGTCCCCAGGCTGGCGCCTGGAAGGGTGGACCCAAGCCGAGTGTCAAGTTGAATTGAGAGGATGACAGCTGGTCTCTGAGCCGTTGGGGACCTGGCGTGCGTCACCCCGACCGCCGAGGGTGTCTGTGTCCCCCCCCGCCCCGTGTTGGGGCCCGAGCTGGCAGCCACCCTGACCCCTATCAACTTGGCATTTCCTCTGGGCCCCCAGCGCTCCCTTCCGTGGCCAGCATCTGCAGTGTCCCCGGAAACTGGATGGGCCGCCGTGCCAACCGGAGGCTTCGTCTGTCCCGCCACAGGCCCCTGAGTCAGTGGCAGAACATCCAGACCCAGAAATGGCACGGCCAGGGACCCGAAGGAGAAAGGGCGCCCCGAGGTCTGACGCCAGCCCCCACCCTGCCACTCCCTGGGATCGGGAGCGACCCCTGTGTGTCCTGACCTGGAGCCACATTAGCCACTCCAGACTCCCGGGACCTCAGGCAAGCCCCTGGCCTCTCCCGTCTGTTTCCCCAGCGGTGCAGCCAGGGGTGGAGTCCAGAAAAGGATTCTCATTCAAATCCCCCCACGGCAGCTTGAACGGTCTGCAATGCTGGACCTCCAGGCCCAGGGGCTCCATCCACTTGGAGTCGGGGGTCCAGACTGACGTGTTTGAAAGATCACCAGGTGGTTTCGGTGGGAAGCCCAGGCCCAGGTGACCTCCTGGTGGGTGTCCATTCAGCCCATTGGGATCTCCAGGAGCCGCTCACAAGGGAGACGTAATTCCAGGCAGAGGCCGCCAGGCTCCCCAGTGTGACCCGAAAACCAAAGTCTCTGTCTCGGCTGTGGCCCCGAGTCCTTTTTCACCCCTGTGGGAAGTCGTCCCTGCAACAGGCAAACCCACGTCGTCCAGGGCCAGCGTGCAGGCCCCTCCCCCGCGCCAGCAGCCGTCTCCGTAGAGTTCTCTTCCCAGATCTCCACGACGCGACCCCCACCGGCCCTGTCACAGAGCACCCGGGTGGCGTCCTGTTCCGCTGTAACGCCTAACGGGGTGGGAGTCATCGTGTCCACGCTGTGTCTCCGGAGAAGGCTGTTTCCGGAGACGGCGTCTCTGAAATGCAGTCGGTCTCGGGGGGAGCAGACGTTTTCAAAGCCACGAGTACCTGTCGCCAACTCAGACACGGAGCCTCACGACGAAGGTGGGGTCGGTGACAGACGCCGCAGCGAGGAAGCCCCGTGTCCCCCATCGGCAGCCTGTGGGTTTGGGCCTGGCGTCTGGGGACGATTTATTGTCTTTCTGCTGAATAGGATCGATACTCCGGGAGCCCCGGCGTGATGAGGTTCAGAGGGCCCCGGACCCAGGGGCGGATCCATCAGTTAGACCGACCAGCGTGTTAAAAGCAGTGGGGGTGAAAACGGCCCCAGTGAATCTTGACACTGAAACACGGATCAGGGCATTTTTTTGTGGGCAGGGAAAAGCCCTGTGTCTTTGTTCACATTTTCGGTGCCCCACACAGTCAGGAAGCTCCCGGACGCTGGACGGAGGTCGGTCTGCTTCCCCGCGTGTGTTCTTCCCACGCACACCAGCACGCCGACCCCTCCGCCCTCACTCGGAGTTCGTTTCAAGAACCATCACTGCACGTCTGCTCCGGAGACCACGCCCGGCGCTGGGCACGTGGCGACGTGGGCAGATGGCTCGGCGGCGGCGGGCAGCCGGAGTCCGGCGTGTCCCCCACTGGCCCAGGCTCCAGGGCCAGCGCTGCCCCTTGCGAAGGCCACCCTGAGTGCGGCCCGCCTCACACTAGCCGTGGAAGGTGGGCATCGCCCCCCTCAAGTCACAGAAGGGGAACCGAGAAACAGCAAGATTAAGTCACGGTGTCCGCGGTGGCAGAGCCAGCACGCCCTGAGGCTGGTGAGCCAGGTCACCGTGGCTCCTTATGAAAAGACAGGCGTGTGTCTTTGAAGGTGACTTGGAGAAGCTGCTTAGAACGCCTTCTGCACCGATCCCGGCTTGTTCGTCTGTAAAGTCTTCCCTCTCGTGGCCTTACAAAACGATTTGCTTGTCCCACTTCCCTCCTATCACGTTTGCAAAACTGGTCTCATTCGCTCATTCGCTCATTCACACATTCGCTCATTCCCTTGTGCATCTGCTCTCCCCAGACACGCAGGCAGGGCTGCCCTGGAGCTGGCTGTCTGGACTCTCAAGGGCGGATGGCCAGCAGCTCTTACCAGCCCCTGGACATCCCACTGGTGGCTTGAAACCAGCTGTGGTGGGACTATTTACACCACAGACGTGGGCAAGCACTAAACACCAAGACCCCCCCCCCCCCCCGAGAGCCAGTCGCTCACACCGACCAGCTCACCGCCGTGCCCTGCCAGGACCTGAGAGTGGCAACCTGCCCCTTCCTCTTCTCGCCTGGTGGCCGACGCCCTGGCTCAGGCTGCTGGGAGCAGGAGAGCAGGGGACATAGCCAGACCGGGGCCTCTCCTCCTGCTCCCCCACCCCCTGCGGAAACCCGGGCAGCAGGGCTCCTTGGAGCCAGGCTCCGTGACTCTAAAGGGAGCCCAGCTCGGGGTTGGAAGTGTGCACGAATCGTGCCTTCAGCGGCTTCACACCCATCCGGCACACCTCGTCTTAACTCCGCACACACGCGGGTGACTTTCTGTGCAGCCTGATCTCCGATGCAGAGTATCACTTCTGTGCTCACTTTGACACCGAGCCCCAGGAAGCCCGGAGTTTCCTAAGGGCTGACAGTGACGCTGGCATATTTCATTATGCTGATGGGATGCCTTTCCTTCAGAAAGCCCCTAGGTAACCCGATGTGGGGGAAGCTGGGGGCCAGGGTGTCACCCCAGAACGCCACGGCCAGTGGCCAGTGATGGAACCCCTCATGCCCACGGAGCGAAACCTCCACTAAACCCCCAAAGGACGGGGCTCAGAGCACCTCCAGGCTGGTGAGCCGCAGGGCGCCCATGTGCCGGGACGGTGGCACGCCCCAGGCTCCACGGAGGCGGCTGTGTGCAGGCCCCTTCCGGAGCTGGCCCCGTGCGCCTCTGCTCTGTACCCTCTGTCACCAGCTGGTTAACGTGAGTCAACGTGTCCCAGCTCTCTGAGCCCCGCTGGTACATTAATTGAACGTGAGGAGAGATCCTTCAATTTGTGGTCTGATAGGTGCATAGGTAAGAACCTGGACTTGGGACGGCTGCCCAGAGTGGGGGCAGCCTGGGACTGGGCCCTTCGCCTGTGGGGGCTGACGCCAGCTCCGGGGAGACGGTGGCAGGACTGAGTTCCACTGCAGGACGCCGGGCCATGTCCGCCGAGGACGGAGAGCTGCCGGGTGCCGGTGGGCAAGCACGCACGGCAGCCCCGACAGTGAGAGCCGTGCAGGGGACCGTGCAGGGGCCCCGGGCCCGGGGGCTGAGCCCCAGGACGAGGATGTACCCCAGTCGAGTTTGAGGAGACGCATCCCCGATGCCGGAGGGAGGGGGCGTTCTGGCCCGGAGAACCCCGCAGGGTCAGAAGGCAGAGGGGGAGAGGCCCCTCAGCGCGGGCGAGACGTTAGGGGCCTTGCACCACTCTCACGTCCAACGGGGAGGCGCACGCGCACACACACACACATGCACACACACAATCGTGAGCAGCTCCAGAGCAGGGACTTCTGCTTATCTCCCCCCACACCCCCGCCCCCCGACACCAGAACAGCTCCTGGCCCCACCACTCCAGGCGCCTGGAAGGTTCTGGAGCCGTGGTGGCAGAGGAGAAGTGGGGAGAACACTGGCGGGGACCCGGGGAGCCGCTCTCCGCTCAGGCAGCACGGAGCCGGGTAGCCGCTGTGGGGCCGCTTTCTCTCTGGGGGTCTGTCTCCTCAGCTAATTCTGCGGGAGCTCGTCGTTGGCGACATCCTGGGAATAATCAGCATTCTGACCCGAACGCCAAGACATGCGCCGGCCTGTGACCGCGGCGCTGCGAACCGGGAACGGGCAGCACCGGACAACGTGGAGAAGAAACGAGCGGCCGGAGGGAGCAGATTGAGCCGACTCCCAGAGTGGGAAGGCTTTCGCTTAGGAGAAAAATCGTGAATTTTGCGTTTGGTTCCCTTTACCTGAAGAAAAAATGGGGCGCATTCCCCGAGGAAGTAAGCTGGAGCGGGGCTGTGCTCACGGAGAACTGCGTGACGCTGCACCAGGTTTAGTGTCCTTTGCCGGCCCCCCCACCCTGCTCCGCAGCGGCGCCCCCTCCGCCCGGCCAGGTCCTGGCCCCTCTGTGGGCCCCGGGGCCCCCGGTCCTTTTTAAAACCCCAGCGGCTCCGGTCACCGGCAGCGGGACCTTGGGAAAGCTCTCTCTAAGCTTCCAGGTCCTCCTCTGTGAGTGGGGATGACAAGGAGCACGAATCACGGGGAGCTATGAGTGCCCAGTGTGGCAACACCCTTCAAGGGCTCTGGCGGTGGCTGGCACGTAGTAGGTGCGGTCCAGGATTGCCGTCCTTGGAACTCGTGGATTATCAGGTTTTGCCCTCGCTGGTCCTCCCACCTGGCACACTGCCCCTCCCCCATGCCCCACCCCCATCTCCCCAGTCCCCCTGAGCAAGGCCCTGATCCCTGGTCACCGTGTCCTGTCCTGCAGGCTCCTGAGAGCTTGTGCAAACCCTGAGCGCTCCGCCCGGGGCCCAGCCTGCCGCGGGGAGCAGGCAGCCGCCTCACTGACCGAGCTGGCCTTCCATTCAGAGGGGGACACTCGGGGAGGAAACTGTTTCTGGCCCCGAGACCGACCCTGACGAAGAGTCGGTGGAAAGGGGACGCGCCTCCCGGCCGGGAGCCCTCGCCGCCAGTTCCTCACTCGCTCACCCCCGACCCCTGCACGCCTAACGCTGCGGGGAGAGCGTGCTGCTCCGTGTGCAGGGAGTTCGAGCAGCTGCCGTGGGAAGTGGGGTTTCAAGAGATGGGACGGGAGATGTGGGCAGGGCCGGACGTCACCGGGTCCTGGAAGTGACGGAATCAGCTTCCTAGGAATTCTGGCTGCTGCGGGGAGGAGGGCTGGGGGGTGGGGGCCAGCGGGAAAGCAGGGAGCCGGTGGGGAAGCTGCCCCAGGGGTGTGGGTGAGAGATGCAGCAGTCTGGGCTGGGGGAGGGGGAGGTGGGGGAGGCGGGGACAGGAGAGAGAGCAGAGAGCCCTGGTTCTGGACTTCCCTGGTGGTTTTAACCTTCGAAGTAGGTCGGGCAGCACCGCTCTGATGTGCAGAGGAGAGAGCGAGAGACAGGTCGGTGGCAGAGCAGTCCCCAGAGTGACCTTCCCGTCCCCTCCGCCACACCTCTCGGCAGAGGGCCGCGAGAGGCCCGGGGAGCTGCGTGAATGGTGTCAAGGACAGTCGCATCCGCGGCGGCACCTCCTGCCGGAGCGCGTTCCCCCGTCCGGGGCTCCCGCCTGCACAGAGGTCTGGAGCGAAGTAGGGCATGGACCGGCGTCCCCATTTCTGCCCTCGTTTCCCGAAACCCAAGGGCTTCCCTCCTCCCTGCCGAGTGGTTGTCTCCCTGCCCGGGATCTCCGCTGTTTTCTGCTCGTCCGTCTGCTTCCCCCACCGGACCAGGGAGAGAGGTGGCAGCCCAGGCCTCTGCAGCTCCCCGGGGCCCGCGGGTGTCTGCAGTGGCCTCACACAATCATGAGGTCACAGGGCTGGGTGGGGGGACCTCAGGGCCCACTGGCTGCACATTCCCCGGAGTGCACAGGCCCCCCCCCACCCCGTTATCCCCGCATCTGCAGGCAGTGAGCCCGCTGTTTCCCCCAAGGAGTCACCGTGCTGTCTCCGTGGAGTGTCCTTCACGACTCCCTCTGACCCTCCACAGCCACGGCGTCTCTTCCGTCCTGCATCCCAGTTTGCCTGCCTGTTCCAGTCCCTCGACGGTGAGGCCCTTGAAGACAGAAATTCCGGTGGTTACTCGTCACAACATTTCCCATCGCCCTGAACACAGTGCCTGGCACATAGTAGGTGCCTGACAACAAGCAAGCGAAGGAACGAATGAACAGATGAACGAATGGATGAGTGAGTGAGTGAGTGAGTGAGTGAGTAGCTCTCACTGTGAGGAAGTTCTGCCCCCTCGGCCGAAGCACGCTCCTGGCTGACCACCCCCGTCTGCCCCTGAGGTCCACGCACCGGCTGCACAAATGATCACGTTCTCCTCTTGCTCATGGTGGCTTCGCATGGGGTGGAGCCTCAGCGGTCTGTGTCCTGCTCCTCAAGCGTGTCAGCCTGTCCCCGCCGGGCGTGCACCCGCCTTCAGCTTGTTCCACGTCTGCACCTTCTGCCGAGGACACCTGACTCCCATCTCCTTCCCTGTCTGGATTTTCCTTGTCATTTGGGTCTCCGCTCAAATGTTCCTTCTCAGAAAGCCATCTGTAACCACTCAGTCTGGAGTACTCTCTCCCTGACCCCTCACCTCTTCGTCCTTCTCTGCTGAACCTGGGGCGCGTTCTCCGGATCTGTCTTCCAGTTCACCGTGTCCCCCTTCTTCTGCGTCTACCCTGCTGTTCAACCTGCCCATCGAGGTCTTACATCGGTTACTCTGTTTCCGCTTGTAGCAGACATGTGAGCCTTCTAAGTATTCTTGTTGCGAAGTCTTTTTTAGAATCCCCGTTACATGTTACCTCCCCCACACCGGCTAGCCACCTCTCAGGAGTTGAATGTGTTTGTATTGATATAATTTTTAAAATGTAACCTCCTCAGGAAGTACCATCGGTGACTTATGACCCACAGGGGTTGCAGAGGTGAGCCTGTGGTATTCATTCATCCTGAGAGAGCTGGTGCACTCATTTCTGGATGGGTGTAAGGATGTGGGCGCCAACTTTGCGCGTGGTGCACGAAAAGAGCATGACTTCCTGCGTGCGGATCAGTCCCCTGATTCTAGTAACGCCGACTTCAGTTCTCTCTGCCCTCAGACGGAAGCATCCCTCTCCCAAGGCAGCGGGACCCAGATGCCAGGCACTTAACGCACGAGTTCGATGTGCAAGGATGACCCAGACTAACACGTGAGCCTTGAATTCACTGGGAACCCAGGTCTCTGAGACTCCTCTCCTGGAGACGGACTCCCCTCCTGGAGACGGACTCCATCGGTCTCTGCAAGTGATTCTGACGCACAGCGAAGTGTGGGCACCCGGGGTCCTGTAAGCTGTGAGGCTTGGAGCTGGATTTATTTTCATCTCACTTCCTTCAAGCAAAAGGGTTGAAAGAATCTTACAAAATATATGTAATACATTCTCTTTTTAGAAGATTTTATTTATTTATTTTTAGAGGGGGGAAAGGAGGGAGAAAGAGAGGGAGAGAAACATCAACATGTGGTTGCCTCTCATGCGCCCCCTGCTGGAGACCTGGCCAGCAACCCAGGCCTGTGCCCTGACCAGGAATCAAACCGTTGACCTTTCAGTTCAAGGGCTGGCACTCAGTCCACTGAGCCACAGCAGCCAGGGCTGATGTAGTACATTCTTAAAAGCAGACTTAATAACACCCACGCAAACCAACAACCTAGTGAGTGAGCTCTGACTTTGCTACATCACCGAGGCACATGGGGTGATGTTGGGTGGGCCTCCTCACCACCACCCTTCTCGTGGGGGGGGTCATGCATCTGTGTGATTACCCATCTCTGGAGACCACCTGGGTGGCCCCAGTTATGGGGTCAGCAGTGCACTGAGCAGGGTGGCCGCTCCCTGACAGCCCCCTTCTGGGGTCTCCCTCTGCAGACCGAGGACCCAAACGCATCCATTGAGCCAGCAGCACCGGGAGAGGCTCCTCTTGGCAAACCAACCAGCGTCGGCGGGCCCCTCCCAGCTCACGCTCTCTCACACCTCTTGGCACCCGCCCCGAGCGGTGTCCTCTGCCAAGACAACTCCTTTTCTTCTCCGAGTCTCTGCTCAAACGTCATTGGCTCCTTGCAGTCTCCTCCTCCGCCTCCTCCCCACCCTCCTTTCATTCTACACTAACGGAGCCCCTCCCGCACCCCAGCACTGCCCCGCCCTGCGCTCCGCCCCCGCGTCCGCCCCAGGGCCCGCCTTCCCAGCCTCACCTCCCACCCTGGCTCCCCTGGTCTCCCCACACGGGCCTCCGGGGCCCCGTCTCCTCATGCAGAGGACACCGCCCATCAAGACAGCAGCTGACACGCTGTGCGTGGACGTCACGGTTTAAACCCACCACCATCAGAGATGAGCGCGGGCCTCCCGGCATCTCAAAGGCTCGCGCGTTCCGGTGGCTTCCCGCAGAAGCCGCGTGGTTGGTACAGCCCCTTTAAGAACTCCTCTGCCTGCGTTCGTTGTTGCGGGAGAGGAGGCGGCTCCGAAGCAGGTTTGAAAATACGGACACGCCTCCCCGCTGACCAGCGGAGCGGAGGGGGTACCCCGTGATTTGCCGTCCCTCCTGGGGAGCTGAATTATAAGCCAAACAACCATCTTCCTATTTCACGTCATTCGTGGGAACGTCTCTGACACCAGCCAGGCCGTTGGCAGTCCGAAGCCTGCGTGTGTGCTGGCACGGGGTGGGGGCGGGGGTGTGGGAGGCACCCGGCGCTGGAGGGCCTGGCCGGCTGTGCCACGCCTCAGCTGTGTCGCCTTGCACACACTGTTTACTTACCTGCTCCAACGTCCACTTCTTCATCCGTGTGAAGGTCCTAACGCCCACGCGGCAGTTTTGTTGTGCCGACCGAAGGAGCTAGTGGCTGCATAAGTGACCGGACACAGCAGGACCCTTCCCACGTGTCAGGGACCGGTGTGGTTTGTGCATTTGCGTCCTTCCCTCTCCCTGCGCAGGAGCAGACGCTGCCGGAAGTGTTCACTATACTCCGAGCCCTGGCAGACAGGAGAGCGGTTTGAAAACACCCTCGCTGTCACCTGGATGTTGCAGAGCTCCTGCCTGTCTCGCGGGACAGAGCTCAGAGACTCCTCGTCTGTGGCGGGCATGCGAGCAGCCCTCGGCGGGCTGACTCGCCAACATGTCTTGTTTGGCTCACTTAAAAGAAAAAAGTCATGATAAAATACACATAAAATCAAATTTACCATCTTAGCCATTTTTAAATGCCCAGTTCAGGGGCACTAAGTGCACTCCCATGGTTATGCAGCTGTCACCACCGTCATCTCCGGGACCTTCCATCTGGCAAAACTGAAACTTTGTCCCCGTTAAACTCTAGCTCCCCGGCCCCGGCCCCCAGCCCCCAGCCCCCACCCGTCTACCCTCTGTGTCCGTGAGGCTGGCTGTTCTGGCCGTCTCAGGTAAGTGGGACCATGCAGTGCTTGTCCCTTTGTGACTGGCTAATTTCGCTGAGCACGGTGTCCCTACTGTCATCCCCACTGTAGCACGTGTCAGAATGTCCTTCCTTTGGAAGGTGGGAGAGTGGTCCGTTGTGTGGCTAGGTCACATTTGGTTCGGCACCCACCTGTTGACAGGTAGCCGGGTGGCTCCCCGCCCTGGGCCACTGTGACCGGTGCTGCCGCGACCGTGGGGGCACCCCCCCCCGTATTGTATTTGTTAATGTTGGAATTAGCAGATGGGATTTCATAACAGGGATTTCTCCTGAAATTCTGCATGTCTGGCTTCTCCTGGGAAAGGAGTGGGTCTGGTTCCACTGGGTCTCCGTCCTCACGGCCGCACTCGGAGCCCATGTGGCCGGCCCACGTCCGCCCTGCTCCTGACCGACAGGCAAGCCCAGCCTGGCAGGCGTCAGGTCCCCACACCCTGTAAGCCCCCCCCCCCCCCCCCCATTGAACTGCCTGGTTGACACCCTCGAGTTCTGGGAGGAGACACAGAGGCTCGGAGAGGCACTGCCCCGGGGCCCAGAGTCTGTTGGAGGCCTGGCCACGGGCCCGTTCTCATCCAGCAAGTGCCCGCACTGGGTTCCAGCCCCATCTCTGCCGCTCGCCTGCCCCACAGTCGGAGCAAAACGGGAGAGAAGGTATCATCCCCAGCAACCTCGCAGAGTTATTGTGGAGACAGAAGAGGGGGCACATGGACCCTTGACCGTGGCGTGCCCTGCCGCTTCTGCCCACTGCCCTGCTCGGAGCCCCGGAGACAGGCCCCTGAGCTGCTGTGTGGCCCACGAGGCGCCCCTGGGGGGCAGCTCCGCCCACTGCACACGGGACACCCCAGAGGCAGGTGTGGCCCTGGCAGGGCCCATAGACTTCCCGTCAGGCTTTGGGTGAAATGGGACTGCGATCGGAAAAGCACTGTTCAACAAACTCTTCCGTTCTGCAGAAACGCGCAGGATTTGACCTTTACGCGGCAGAGAGCCGAGAGGCCAGCCGGTGGGGGAGAAAGAGAGCAGGGTGCAGACCCGGGTCCCTGGGCGGCAGCTGGGCTCTGCACCTTCTCAGCTCCGGGGTCGCGGGACCGTCACTGCCCCGCCTCAGTGGACTCACCTGGTGAACGGGGTCAGCACACACCTGCCTCAGCGCCGGTTGGGAGCGTTCACGTGCACACGGGACAGGAAAGCCCTTGGCGGCCGCCAGTGCTGTGCGGACGCTGTATCCACGTCCCCAATTCGATGCGTATCCGTTATGCGCCTACTGTGTGCCGTTAGGACCAAGGGGGTCTGTCTTGTGACAGTTTGGGAAAGGCCCCCAGGCTAAGGGAGGAAAGAATTGCCTGTCAGATGGTTGTACTGCACACTCAAGATTATGATTAGCAACAGCCAGCGAGTTGGCATGGCAACGTTTCCCCACGCGGTTCTCGGCAGTGTTCTTAAAATAGGTCCGCCAGAGGTGTGGTGCCGCGCGGAGGGCACGGGCGGGCCGTTCTGCTGGCTCGGCGGACCAAGGCGCCCTGTGTCGCCATCGTGTGCTGGGAGTGGTCCTGCCGCGGCCCTTGCTGAGCAGCCAGCTGGGCAGTCACGGCGACAATAGACCCAAAAACATCCGTTGGGAGACCTGGAGCTTTATTAGTCGGAATGCCGCTGCTCTCCCCCACTTTCCAGGTGAGGAAACTGGCGCATGAGAGTTTCAGCGGCGCACGCATCGGCTGACCACTTGCCGGCAGGGGGCGCTGAACCTGGTCCTGCCTTTCACGGAGGGGTCCCCCGTGGTGCCTCGATGCCCACTCTTCCGGTGTGGAATTCGCGATCTGGGTCCGATGCAATTCAGTTTCGAAGGGATTACACCCCCTAGAGCTTCACTTGGCAACAGGAAGGAAATCCAGGAATTCTTTCCACGCCCCCATTCCTGCCTGGGATCCCTGAATCCCGGGGTATCATGGAGACTCCCCTAGTCCTTGGCATGGCTGAGACACGGGGGTTTCAGAGCCCCACCCCCGTTTCTCTGTGTGAAACTCAAGTGGACAAGCTCATCAAAAGTTGATGACGTGCTTTGCAACGAGATTACTCCAGGCGTTACTCACTCATCATTGAGGAGAAGCGGGGACCCAAGCGCTTTGAAAGACACGTTCCTTTCTCGCTGTTTGTGCCGCTCAGCAACCTCCTGAGTACACCTCATAAACTCCGGGGGGCCTTTTACCCTCACGATGGTACGGCCCCTTTAAGAGATCCCGGCTTCTGATTAATTCCAGGGTGAAATCCAGGTCTGGAGCGGGAAGCTTTTGGAGAACTCGGGCCTCTTCTGGGAAGAGGTGCTAGACGGTCTGACGTAGTTTACATCCTCAGCAGGTGTTTTCTCTGTTCACACAGGGCCTTGCGGGGGAAGGGGCCTGGGCTGGGGGGCTCAGAGTCGGGGGGGGGGGGCTGGGTGTAGCAGCTCTGACACTCCCCGTCCCTAGGCCGTTTGCAGGGTGTGAAGACGGTGTGTGGTCCACAGTGGTGGCTCTTCGCCCTGGTCGCATGTTGAACTCATCTGCAGAGGTTGTTTAAAAACCAACACCAAGCCCCTCCCCAGGCCCCTGAAAGCAGGTTATCCTGGGTGGGGCGCAGGCCGGGGTCTCAGAAAGCCCCACAGCAATTCAGGTGGGCAGCTGGGGACAGGGGGTGGGGCAGGGGGAGGACCACTGGACGATGGCCCACTGCCCCTGCAGTCCAGCTCTCCCACGCCCTGGGTTAACCGAATTCCAGATGCCGCTGCGCACTTCCTCCGCGCGGGACTCGTGTTTGTGGTTATTTCTCCCTGAGAAAGAAATGTGCACCAGAGTCACCGGAAGGGGACTTCTCCGGTTCGGGCGGAGCATTTCGGCCACGAGTTGGCTTTGCAACCTCCCCGGAGCGGTGCTTTTAAGCAGCTAATGGTCCTTGGGAAAGTTAAATGCACGACACATGGTCGGACTCGGCTCCACTGGGGCGAGACCCGGGGACTGAGTTCTCGGTGGCCGATCTCGGCACAGGACGTAAAAGCCGGGATGATGCAGCTGGGATGTGGGTGCAGTTGCCGGCACCCCCAAATCCCTCCGAAACAGACATCCTGAGCCCACTGCGATACATCCATTCACAGCAGGTGAGCACGTAGCACATTTCCGTTCGGCTTTTGCACCGATGGCCGGCTGTGTTCCCTCCTGGCTTCGAAACAAATCCTCTGGAAATCCTCTGGTGTCTTGAGGAGGTGCAGGAGGAAGGAGAGACCCCTGGGGTTTGTTAGCGTGTTCAGCCCTCTGTCAGGTGTGATGAGGATTTCCGGAGAAGGATAGTGCACGGCTTGGTTCTGAAAGTGCTCTGGAGAAGTCAACAGGCTTCGGGTGGGAGGACTGGGCCCCTTTACCCTGTCAGAGTTTCCCTAAATCCGACCCTGGTTTCAGCCTGCGCCGCTCCTACCCACACCCGACGTCTGCATCCGTGGCCACAGGGCACGACACGGCGCCCCGGAGGGACCAGCGGCACAGGCGGCCCCGACCGAAGGCTGGCTCCAGCACCACCGTTGGTGCCTTCGGAATCCACGGCCAGGCTCTGCTTTCTACGGTCGCAGAACAAGCAAGAGAAAGACAAATAGACAAATGAAAGGGCTGGTTAAAAACAGCATGGTATCAACGCGGCATCAACATGTTCTTTTCCAGCGGTGGCATTACACAGTGTTGGTAAACGTGTCATTGGAGGGGGTGGGGCAGCAGGCGTCCAAGCGGCGGTGTCAGAACTGTCAACTGTCCGACTTTCCATTGGGACGGGACCGTCCTGGGCGGGAGGGCCTGGGTTTGAACTGTGACCCTGGCGGCCGCTGTCTGTGCCGCCCGGACGGGGTTACTGACCTGCCTGGGTCTGGCTGTCTTCCCGGGTCACGCCAGGGAAGGTGCGACCCTTCGTGAGACCGCCCCCCGTGGTTCCCGCAGCACTCGGCGGTGAAGGGAGCCTTCCCTCGCCTCTCCCAGGATGCCCTGATGCGCGTGGGCGCCCCCGCAGGGCCGGAGCTGCGGACCTGCGCCGGGCGGGGCGACGAGGACGCTCTCCCGCAGCCCAGGTGCGCCAGGCAGGGAAGGGGCCCGGCGCCCCCGGCGGGGTGGTGCACCAGGCTAGCTGGCTCGCTGCGCCGGAGCCGCCCCGGCCTCCTCCCTCTCCTAGGCTGCATCCCGGGTGGGTGGGAACCCCACGAAGCTGCGGAGCTCAGGCGTCGGTGTGGGAACTGTGCGAGAACGGTACACCTCGCAGTGGCGCGACTCCACAAGCACGCCGCGTGACCTGCGCCCGCTGATACACGCAGGGTGGGATGTTCGCAGTCCAAGTTCCGCCCTCCCCCCCTTCGGAAGTACCGGTGCACCCCGCCGCGGTCTGCCAACCCCTCCTGCTGCGTGTTCTTCCGCGGGCCCCCCTCGGGTGCCGCAGCCGTGGCCGCCTGCCCCTGCCGGCAGTGGACGGGCCAGCGGTCCGTCCTCGCGGATGCTCACCTGACTCCTGACCGGAACCGATTGCTCTTCCAGGCCCTCGGGGGGAGCCGGGGTTATAGCGACCGCCCAGCCCCCTGGAAAGCGGGCTGAAATCTTCTCCTGTTACTGAGAGGTATGTTCTAGGTTAGTGCAATGCATCGCTTGTGTCATTTGGTACATCAAAACGGGCTTTTTCACAGAGTTATTTTCTCTTTTGAACGTTTAACTTATTAATGGTTTGTCACAAGGTGTTCGGACCCCAGCGAACCCAAGACTCTTGACTTCCGTGGGGAATCAGTGATCCTCTCAGGACTCCAATCCCCCCTGCACAGGTAGAGATGTGATTTTCTCCACGCTGCGCCGCCACATGCCCCTGTTGGTTCGCCGTTGTTGCCGTAACAGACCACCACGAACCTCGGGGCCTGGAACAGCGCGCTCGTTACCCCCTTACAGGTCTGGGGACAGGCGTCCAAACGGGGCCTCCCCGGGCCGAGATCCGGGCGTCGGCAGGGCCGGGCTCCTTCC
Organism: Phyllostomus discolor; assembly: GCF_004126475.2. Taxonomy (NCBI): domain Eukaryota; kingdom Metazoa; phylum Chordata; class Mammalia; order Chiroptera; family Phyllostomidae; genus Phyllostomus; species Phyllostomus discolor. The sequence continues at coordinate 3,203,479 of NC_040903.2, forward strand.
GGAGACCCCAGGGGAGGGAGAGTCCGTTTCCGGCTTCGGCCTGCGGTCTTCGGCTCCGGCTCCCTTCCTCCGCCCTCAAAGCCCACGGCTCAGCTTCTTCGAGTCCCTTGCTGACGCCGGCACCTGCTCCTGTTGTCATTTTGCCTTGGACTCTGCCCCCTGCCTCCCTCTTTCACCTTTAGGGGCCCCTGGGGTCACCTCAGGCCACCTGGGTCATCCAAGATCATCTCCGAGTCTCAAGATCCTAACTTTTTCATGCTTGCAAACTCCCTCGGGCCGTGTGCAAGGCCACACGTGCCCAGGGTCTGGGGGTGAGCGCGTGGGCGTGTTTGGGCAGGGGACATCCTTCTGCCTGCCACCGTTCCCCGTGGACTGACCTGGAGGCTGCAGAAACAACCCAGACGCTTCAGCACCAAACCGGCCTGAACTGGAACCGTACCTCCGCCACTTGCCGGCCCTCTGCCTGCAGGCGGCTGGCTGAACTTGCCCGCGCCTCTCTTCTGTCCGGAGTGAGCACGGCGACCCCTCACCCGCCTCGCAGGCTTGCTGACGGCGTCACGCACCCAGCAATACACTGCAATTCCCTTTCCGTCTCTTTTGGAAAACATTCTTTTTTTAACAACTGATGTTTCTTAAAAAAACCATTTTTCTGCTGTTTGCCCCCCCCCAAAAAATAAGGCCCTGCTGCAGAATGTGCATCGGAGCCCCGCGGCCCCCTGATACGGCCCCCCTCCCCCCCATTCCCTGCCATCACATGGGACAGGTCCGTGGCCTGACCGCAGAGCCCCTCGCCTGTCCTTCACCAAAGGTCATGGTTCAGTTCACTCACGAGCACTCTCGCCCGGAGGACAGGGTGGGGAAGGTCATAGCCATCCTCCGGTCAGCCGAGTGGCCTTCGTGCAGGTGTCCCGGGTGCTTTGCTCTGTAGCCTCTGCAGGAGGAGGCTGCTGCCCTCGGGCTCCCTGCCTTCAGGGTGGCCGTTTCCCACGTTCACCCCACGCTCTGTTTCCTGGCTCCTGCCGCTGTGCCCTGGCATTACTGGCCTCAAGATGTCGTGGGAAGGACTCGGACCAACCTGGGGACTCGTGTGGTCACCCCCTGGCGGCTACCTGAGCAGCATGCATGAGGCTTGTCATCCTCTGCCCTCTGGAAACGGAGGTGCCACACGGGCTCCCGGAAGCAGGGTGTGACGTGTAGAAGTGAATGGTGTGTACAGAGCCCCCCGAGGGTGAAGAGAGGCGTGGGGAGGAGTCACAGCATCCAGGCACATGGGGGGCGCCCCCGGTGCATGCTGGGTGAACGCTCCGTGATTAGTTGCCCGACGTCACGTGGAGGACAGGATTCTAACTCAGAAATCTAGACCATCCCGACAACACCGGTTCATTCCTGTATCTCCCTTCTCCCAGTGGGACTCCTCCGGGCAGGCTTCTTGGGGGAGGCTGAGGGACACTGGTTCAAGGGCCGCTCTGGGGCCACACCACTGCTTTAATCCCTAGGTGGCGTCATTTACTAGCTGTGACTCTAGCAAATGCCTTTCCCTGAGCCTCAGTTTTCTCATCTGTATAATGGGCTAAATTTGACACCCGCCTCCAAGGCTGCTGGGAGGCCAATGGGAGTTACTGTATGGGAAGCGCTGGTGATGTCCTCAGCCTACAGAGGACTCTCTGCGGGTGGGGACCAGTGTCCTTTCCTGCTCCTGCACAAAGGCCACTCTCCCCTTCCTCCTTCCTGGTGTCACTCCCTCCTCTCTTGACAACCGCCAAGCCCTTTCTCACAATGGGAAGGGTTTTCTTGCAAAGTAGTGAGGTCTCCGTCACCAGTGGTATTTAAACCAAGTGCGAGAGACCCTCCCCTCAAGATGCTGAGAGCAGATGCAGGCCTACAGAATGAGCCCCAAAACTCTGTCAAACTTGGATTCTCCGATATTTCCATGCATTTAGTCACTATGAATGTCTGTGGAGCTCTGGAAGTTTCCATGCGGTCTTCAACATGAAATCGCCTTGCCTGGAGTGTGCCGGCAACGGTAGTCCACAGGACGGAAGTTTTCACTGAAAAGTTGAAAACCCTTGTGCTGTGCCCTGGCTGGGTGGCTTAGGAGCTGGCCAGAGCATGGTCCTGGATACCCTAAGGTTGCAGGTTCTACCCCAGGTCAGGGCACACATGAGGTTGCAGGTTGGATCCCCAGTTGGGTTGTGTACAGGAGGCAACCACTTGACGTTTCTCTCTCTCACTGCCACTTCCTCTCTCTCTAAAATCAGGCAACATGTCCTTGGGTGGGACTGACAAAAAAAGCGAACACTGGCCAGGCAACCTGGAGTCCTGCTGATCTCGAGAGGACCGCCTGTGACAGATCTGGGCCCAGGGACAAAAGGCAGGAGCCCAGGACGGGGGCGGGGTGAGTAGGGGAGAGCGGACCGAGGTGGCGTGGTGGTAGCGACGTTCTCCGTCCTAACTCGTGTTCAGCGCTCTCTCTCCTGCTGTAACGACAGACCCTTCCTGCAGGCAGGGACTTCCCATGCTCACTCACCTGCGCGCTCCCGAACTACTTTCTCGAGCGCGGAGAAGTGCTAAGTGCCCGCTGCGCTGCGGCCTGGCTGAGCGCCCTGAAACCTCTCCTCCTGTTTCCTCACCTGCTCAGCGGGGAGGCGGTCACGCCTACTTGCGCTGCACACCGGCCCGCTCTGGGGTTAAATAGCGCCGAGCACAGGCGGACGGGTGTCAGCTGAGGCCTTGGGGACCGTATGCCCGGGGTCTGCACCCCCAGGCCCCAGTCACAAGGAGGACCCGAATCCGCCCTCTGTCTGGGACTCCCAGAGGCTGTGAGGACTGGTGCTGAAGGGACAGCACCCAGCAGGGGAGAGGCCGGTTGGGGGCCGGCAGGCACCGGGGCGTAGAGCCAGGAGGGACCCGTGCTCTTGGCCTTGGTCCCCGCCAGTGCAGGTGCTGCGTCTGGACTCACTGTGGAGGGGGTGGCAGCTGGTGGTTCTGCTCGTCCAGAAAGAGCAGCTGGGGCCACGGCTTCCCCAGAGACTCTTAGGCCCCTCTCCCTGGTCACAGCCACGGGAAACCGGGGGCCGTGTCTAGGGCATGCACGCTGCCCCAGGCCTTGCAGAGGGGGTGCGAGGAGCCCCAGCAGAGAGTCCCAGGCTCCCAGGCCCTCCTCCCTGGCCTTGGGCAGAGGATGCTCCCCCTACCCCCCACTCCTGGCTCAGCAAGGGTGGGCTGTAGGGGGGCCGGGAGCCCTGGCGTGGGGACTGTTTGTCCGTCTGGGTGACTGCCAAGACTGTGTGTGTGTGGGGGGGGTGACCTACCTCTAGTGTCTTTTTCTGGGGTGTTTCTATTTAAATCCTGACTTCCCTTATTTCTGGTGTGGGTGTGTGTGGGGGCGCCCTGGTGGGTTTATGTGGGTGGAGTTTGCCTTTGGGGGGGTGTGTGTGAAAACCCCTTTGTGGTGTGGGTGTTGCAGGAGGGGCCTCACAGACACATGTGAGTCGTTGGTCCTCGTGCACGGGTGTGCTTCGCTTGTCCGAGTGCTGTGGTCCTAGCGAGTGTCTCTCGCCTCGCTGGCTGTCCCCTCCTTCCTGCTACATACTGCGTGTGTGTGTGTGTGTGTGTGTGTGTGTCCGTGTGTGTGTCCCTCCTCGCGATGGTTTGTGTTGTTCACCGCGCTGTCCCCGGCACCCAGAACGTGCTGGGCGCCAGGGCTCGCCCCCTATACCGGCGTTGGGTGAATTTGAGGCCATGCCCCGCGTGTGAGCGTCTCTCGGGCTGGGCAGTAAATCGCGGTGTGAGCCGTGTATGGGGGGGAGGGCGGCTGAGAATTTCTGGTGTGTGTGTGTGTGTGTGTGTGTGTGTGTAATAGATTCAGAATACGGGCTAGTATGTTTGTGCATCTTTCACGTGTTTGTGTGGCGTAATTGTCTGGTGTGCTAGTAGCGACCTGCGTGTGACTCCTGAGCGCGTGTGCACGCACGCGGCCCCCACCCCTGGCTCTGCGCTCGGCCTGCGCTCGGCCTGGGGGCGGGGAGTGGGGGTGCGGCGAGGGTACTGCGGTTCGGCTGCCCGCCCTCGGCGCTGCGGCTTGGGTACGTCACCGTCCCCCGCCCCCGCCGCCGCCCGCGCCCCCGCCCGCGCCGCGGTCCCCGCCTCTCGGTCCTTTGTAGCCGGCCGTTGCGCTCGCTGCCAGCCGCCCGGAGGCCCCGCCCCGGCCCCGCCCCTCCGCGCGCCCGCCCCGCCCCACCCCGCCCCGCCCCGGGCCGCAGTCGCGCCTGGGCCGCCGCGGGCCCGCACCCAGCGCGGAGCACGGCGCACGGCGGCGGCGAGGGCCGCGGGCGGGCGGCCGGTCTCGGACCGGTATGGCGGACCGGCGGCGCGCGTGGAACACGGAGGACGACCTGCCCGTGTACCTGGCGCGGCCGGGCAGCGCGGCGCAGACCCCGCGCCAGAAGTACGGCGGCATGTTCGCCGCGGTGGAGGGCGCCTACGAGAACAAGACCATCGACTTCGACGCGTACAGCGTGGGCCGCCGCGGCTCGGCGCGCACGCCGCGCAGTGCCGGCCGGCTGGACGCCGTCGGCCTGCCGGGACCCGGCGGCAGCGAGGACACCGCCAGCGACGTGAGCGAGCCCTCGGGCTCTGTGGTCAGCTCGCCAGGCGAGCGCGAGGAGCGGCCGCCCGCGCTACGCATCCGCTGCCCTGCGCCCCGCGACCTGCCACTCGGCCGGGACAATGGCCAGGTACCCTCGGGGCTCGCGTGGGCCGGACGGAGGGGGCGGGGCCCTCGGGGCGGCTGAGAGCCGGGTCGCCCGAGGGCAGTGCCGAGGCCTGGGTGCTAGGACAGCCGCCACCGTGCGGGGGAGAGCTACGGAAGGCCCCTCCCCCACCCCCACTCCAGCGTACGGGAGGTTCAGAGAGATTGTGCGGCTGGGTCAGGAGTGGCCAGCATAGTCCGCGAGACCGCGAAAGGTCTTTCGAGCCCCAGGCCCCCTCCTCTTTTGCAAAAAGAGCCGGGTTCTGGGAGGGGAAGTAAGTTGGCTAAGCTGCCACATGGACCCTTAAAACGCGAAGGGACCTTTGGGGTGTATTTAACCCCGGTTTCCTCATTCTCCGCTGTATGAAAAGGGCAGCGCCGTCCCGCAGTAATCCGTTTATTTACACACTCACTCACTAGTGACTACAGAGCACCTACTACGTGCCAGGCTGTGGGGTAGGCTCAGTGGTGTGTCCGTGGCCACCCAGTGTAAAACTGGAAGAAGCCTCACGCCTCGTGCGTTCCGCGGGAAGGATTTGGTTAAAGATGTAGGTAGAACCGGACTCCACGTACCACCGGCACCGGCACCTTCAGGGGCGGCTTCCGGGTCCCACAGCACGTCTCCAGGGTGCTCTCGCGTCAGTGTGCTCCAGAGCAAGCCGGAGGCAGAGTGGGGATTTGAACCCGGGTCACTAGCCTCCTCGTCTTCGAGGCCCCCTCCCCCCCAAAGTGGGAGAGCACCAGGATGAAGGAAGGCCACGAGACCCCGGGCTCCATGGCCTTCTTCCTTGAGCTGGAGGCCGCTAGGGAATCTGGGGAACATGGATGGATGGACGGCACAGCTTTGGGATAGCCAGAGTGAGGGTGAGGGTCGGGTGTCTGGAAAATAGGAGTCGGAACACCCAGGGTTGGCGTGCTGTAGGCACAGCCCAGAAGTGGATGCCTGAGCAACACGGTGGTCCCTGACTGCTGGCAGGCGCGGGGGTCCTGGCCCAGCGCCCCACCCCCACCCCCGGCCAGATTCACTGTGAGAACTAAATAGGTAGTGAGCAGTCACTAAGTGTTGGTTGTTGAGTTGTGGTCTCATCATCATTTTATTAACCCATCTCCCCTTGAATGGTGTGGGAGGCACACAGGGAGCCAGCCAGGTGGTGGCAGAGTTTGATTAGGACAGAAATCTGGGGGGGCTTCCTGGAGGAGTAGGGGTAGACAGGCGTGTGGCTGCTAGGGGGAGACAGGCGAGTCTCCTGCCCTCCACCCTCTTCTGCCTGAGACTTTCTGTCCCTAGGACTCGGGAACTCTCCGTGGTCCTGAACCCACGGCCCACGAAGGGGAGCTCTACATTGGGAGGGTGCCGCGAGGTAGGGCCCGGGTAAGGCGATATCGAGAGAGTCCCGCCTCCTTTTTTTCCTACCACTTCTTTTTCTCCCCCTCCCACCTCGCTTCTCTGGTGGCCGGTCTCGCGTGGGATCCAGGGCCACGGCCTGAGAAGCGGAGGTCAACACCGGGGAACCCTGGTTTCCAACCTGGCACTTGGCCCTCTTGAGCCTCGGCTTCTCCGTAGGTGAAATAGGGGTGATGTTTCCTCCAGGTCCCCGGCAAGGCGCGGCGGAGTACCAGGGCGGGGAAGGTGCTTTGTGCAGGGGTGGGGGGGAGCCGTCTGGAAGCGAGTCCCGGCCGGAGCCGCGGGCAGTTTTAACCCGGGGCAGCCTCTCCCTTCCCCCGCCCCCACTCAAGCCGTGCCCTCTCTCCCCTTTCTCCGCGGCTCCTCCGCCACAGGACAAAAGGCGGCGCCCCAGGCGCGCAGAGGGCTCCGCAAGCACTCCCGGGTGCGGACTGGGGAGCCGCGGCGGGCCTCGCCGCCTCCCTGCGGGGAGCGTTTTACTTTCCGTGGACCCAGCAGCCACGGGGCTCCGCTCTGGCTCTGGGGCAGGCCTCGAGCTCGTGCGCTTTGCGGAGCGTGCGGGCTCTCACTCCGCCCTTAGAGCTCTTCCCTGGGGGGGCGGGGGGGGGGGAGGAGGGGTTTCTGCTGCGCCGGCGCAGCGTTTTCCGAGGCTCAAGGCTGAGCCGCCGTGGGGGGCTTTGTACCCGGGAAGTCTGCTTGGGAGCAGCTGTCTGCTTGGCCAGTCGCCGGCCGGTGCCCCTCCCCCGTCACACACGTGGCCTCATCCCCGGTGCTGGCACACTCCTGCCCAGACCGACCCCTGCGGAGGCCCTGGTGCACGGGACTAGGACTTAACAGCACTGAGGGGGGATGTAGGGGTGTGTGTGTGTGGGGGGGGGGAATGTCCTCACTTACAATCCAGTCACCAGCAAGGATTTAGGACCCAGCTCAGAGCAGAGGTGACGGAATGAGCCCTAGGCCAGGGGTGCGGGGACCTGGCTCTTTGCACCCGAGATATGTCACCTCTGACAGCCTCAGTTCCCTACCTGAAAGATGGGAAAAGTGTGACCCAGTGTCCCTGGAGTGCTACACTGCTTGTCCTGCGAACCGACAACCCCCCCCCCCCCCCCTCCATGCCAAGGCCCAGGCCTCGCTGGCCTCCTGTCCTGCACTGGAGGGCCGGCCTCCGGCTGGTGGGACAAGTAAGGGCTTCCGGCCCCAGCCTGCGTGGTGGCCGTGGGGCGCTGTATCCCATGGAGCACGCCCTCCCTCTGGGAGGTGCAGATGTGGAAGTGAAAAAGACGGGTCTTTCTGCCGCCCCTGCAGGTCGGGGGTTTACAGGCGCGGAGTGAGCTGCAGAGGTTAGCGTTTTATTCTGCCCGGAGAGATCTGGGGGCTTGCTGGGCCCCCCTTTTTGTCTGCTTACCTCTGTTTTCCTCCCTTGTCATTAAGTGTATCAGGCTATGTATGCCCTGGCCTCCTGCCCACCTCTCCTGGGAGCGATTCTGGGTTGAGGCTGCCCGGGTGCCCGGGCTAGGGTCCACTCTCCACTGGCAGCCGGCATGCCCTATTCCTCCTGCCTCCCAGCCTGTTCCAGCAGGTGCGGGGGCCTCAGTGCCCACGGTCTGGCCCTCCGAGCTGTCACGGTGTGCTAGGCAAGGCTGCGGTGGTGGCCTGGTGGCCTGGCATTGGCGACTCAGCTCAGCCGGGCACAGCAGGCCAGCCATTAATCAGGACCTTGTCTCTCGGGTCCCTGCTACACTCCCTCTCCACCCCCCTCCTCCCCGGAGGGAGGCTCCTGCTGAGACCTCAGTGATGGGGGCACGGGGAGGGCGGCTGGGAAGAGCTTTGCAGAGGAGCCACTGGAGATGAGTCTGAGAGAACGGCCAAGCTTTTGTCTGGGGAGGGGTGTCAGGCAGCGGGAACAGCTTGGAGGAAGGCTGGGCGTCGGGGATGGGAAAGCGCTCGGTCTATTCCGGGAGTGGCGTGTGGACAAAGGGAATCTGGGTAGGAGAGGCGGGAGGGGGCCGTCTCCGAGCCCCGTCCTGGTGGGCCTGGAAGGCTCCAGCAGCTTGGGCGGGTCCTGGGCACTCGCCCCCCCCCCCCTCCCCACCGCCCCCAAGAAGCTGCGGCGGCGGTGCTGCCCGCAGCCTCTGTCTTGCATCGCAAGGCTGTTTCTGGCTTTTAAAAGAGCCTGCCAGCCCGCCCTTCCGCAGAGCGAGAGCCAGAGCTAGGCCGGGGCGCAGCCGAGGGCGTGCGCTGGGGGCGGGGGTCTGGGGCCGGGGGCCGGGGGCCGGGGAGGGGAGGCGGGGGCAGAGCGGCAGGAATCGGAATCGGAATCGGAATCGGGAGGGAAGCGCTTCCTGGTTCCAGCCGCGAGGGGCGGATCGGGCTGGGCCGCGCCGCCGGGAGGAGCTGTCTGCCTGCAGCGCCCTCCTCCCGCCCTCGCGCGCCCTCCTCCGCCCGCCCCCTTCGCTGGCGGAGCCGGGCGGTGCTGGCAGCCGGAGCGGCGGCGGCGGCGGCGGCGGCCGAGAGCCGGGGCGGTGGGCGCGTCGGAGCCCCGGGCGCCGAGCCTGCGTCCCTCTCTCTATTCCTCCTGCGCTTTGTCCCCGCGCCCCCGGGAGCGGGACCTAGAGAGAGCCCGGCGGAGCGAAAGGCCGCCCTCCCCCGGTCCACGCGCGGGCTGAGGGCGCCAGAGGGGCCATGTCTCACCAGGGCAAGAGGAGCATCCCGCACCTCACCGTGAGTCTGGCCGCCCCGCCCCCCGTCCTTTGTGGGGTGGGGGTGGTCACCGCCAGGGTCGGGATCCCCCTGGGAAGGCAGGGGCGCCCCCCGAGGCTTTCCGCGGCGCAGCGGGTGGGGCGGGGCTGGTCTCGAATTGCAGCCCCCCTCCCCCAGCCTCTGGGGACAATTGAGAGGGGGGAGCCCCGCATGATGGGGCGGGGCTGGAGCCTCTGGTCCCCGGGCTTGCCGCCCCCTCCCCCCCAGGGGATGCGCCAGCAGCTACAGGCTGGCGTGGCCTGGAGGATGCGGAGCCGAACAAAAGAGGGAGGGGCGCGGGTCCGGCCCCCCACCCCTGCCCTGGAGCCCAGCCTCACGCCCGTGGCGGCCTCGCGTGCTCGCACCTCGCCACCCACCGAGTTTCTTCCATGACAGAGAGAGGAAAGCGATGGGCCACCTGCTCCCACTCTCTGCCCATACTGTCGGGGTGGTGGCAGTTGGGACCTGGAGACCGCGCCATGATGAGCGGCCCCGCCCATCCCTCACCGCTGCTAAAAACACACCTGCAGCCGCGGGGGCCCCGGCCCCGGAAGGGTTAACACTGCGGCCCGGATGGAAGAGGCGGCTGAGCGGTGGCCGGGTCCCAGGGTGTGGCCGGAAACAAAGAATCCCTCCTCTCCACGCTTTGTCTCTGGGTGGGGAGCTGAGGGCCTGGTCTCAGGAGAAACCTGGCGCCGACCCCGTGGCCTGCCTGGCACCACAGTGGCACCAAATGGATCCTGAGGGCTGTGGGCCCCTGGGGCAGCGGGTGCCAGAGCAGCCAGGTGCTGGGTGGGGGGCGGGACTCTGGGCAGGATGGAGCGCTCCAGGGTGACGCCCAGCCCGAGGCCTGCCTGTGGACAGGGGGGCCCAGCATCCTCATTTATCCAGAATCCCGGGTCAGGGGCGGCCCCCGGACACCTGCCAGAGGGCAGCCGTGGGCAGGAGGGGAAGCTGGCTTTCCCCACTCTCCTGCCCAGCCCAGCGTGCTGCAAACCTTGTTTTACCGAACCCTCTCAAGAGGTCCTTTGTGGGAGGCATCGTTTGCGTGAAACTCCCGGAGGCCGCGGCACAGGCTGGGGACGTGGGGGAGAGGAAGGCTGGCAGGGAATGACGGGCCTCCTGCCCTCCCAGCATGGCTCCACATTCTGCCCGTCTCCGGGCTGATGGCTCCAGAAGGAATTCCCTCCTGGGCCCAGCGTCGGGTCTTGCCACCAGAGCTGTGCCCAGTTCCCCTCCAGAGATGTGGCTCCTGGGGAGGGGACGACCCCTGACCCGTCCTTCACCCCTGCCCTCTGAGACAGGGCAGTGTCAGAGGCCGGTGCCCTCACAGTGCAGCTGGCTGGGGGTCGACGGAGGGGTGGGCCTGCTGGGGGCTCAGCCCAGTGGCAGCAAAGTCTGGGACGCTCAAATGGGCGGGTCCTTTTCTTGGGACTTTCCAACCCTTGCCCCCTGGGGAACTGAGGCAGGTGATGGGACGGGGTTTGGGGGGGACACAGTGACTGATAAGTTAGGAACCCTGGGTGCCCTTGTAGCTGTGGCCCATGGCAGGTCTGTGCCCCTCGCAAGACCCCCGTGTCTGAGAAGGAAGTTGAGCGAGAAGGTCTCCGAGGCAGGACTGGGGGAGCGGCGCTCCTCTGGGTCCCAGTCTGCGAGGCAGCGGCGGTCACCCGCCGTCCCACTGCGACCCCCTGGAGTGGACCTGGACAGGCCACCCTTGGGCCCCTGGTGATCTGGGTGGGCGTCCCCACCCTGTGGCCTCTCTGGGCCTTCACACCCTGACACCAAAATGGGCCTAACCCTGGCCACTTCGCAGGACCCTGGGGCGTCCGTGAAGATACTGGCCGAGCGCTCAGTGGATGTTGGGCACACAGTAGGGCTTCAGAACGAACTGCTGGCTGGCCCTGCCGCTTTAGTCCTTTGTGCAAGCGGTGGTCAGCCTGCATGCAGAAGGGAGTCCCAGCGAGGGGGTTCCGCGGCGTCAGTAACCCGGGGAGAAGAGATGCTGATGGTGACATTGTCTCCCGAGGCAGGGGCCCTGGACGGGGCATTTGTGCTTCACTGGCCCTCGTGGCCCAGCCCAGCCCAGCCAGAAAGGTCTGCAGTTTCAAGGAGAAACCGCAAAGCAGAGGGGATGGCGGTGGCTGGGGCTCCTGCCCCGGACCCTCCGCTCCTCAGGGCCTGTTGCCCACGGTGTACGTGCGGTGCCGGGCGCGACCACGCCACTAAGTGGGTGGGCGGGGCTTGGGCTTTGCAAACTCGGCCCCCTTCCTCTGGTGGGCAGCTCGCAGTTGGTGAGTGGATGTGACTAAAGCCCCTGGTCTGTGTCGGGCAGGTGCTGAGTGTCAGGGAAGGCGGCAAGGGCGTGGCCTCGTCCTCAGCTTCCCAGGGTGCAGCCGAGACGGACATTTCAGCCCGAAATCACAGTGAAGGGTGGGAGATGTTATAGGGGCGCACAGGAGGCCGGAGGACACACAGCAGGGACACCCGGCCTAGGCATGGGGGGACAGAAGCAGGGAGGAGGGGTCTCAGCCTGTTGGGGAAACGGCAGGAAAGCCAGCCTGTGGGAGCCCAGCCTGTGCTTCCAAGCGCAGCCTCTTGTGCAGTGAGAGCAGACCCCGGAGACGGCTGCGGCGTTGGCAGCCAGGGGCTTGGAATGGGACTGAGACACGAGGCTGAGCTGCATCCTCAAGTCCCATCTGCAGGGTGTGGGGCCGCTCTGGGCCCCCCTGAGCCTCAGCCTTCTCATCTGAACACTGGGCACAAGGTCCCAACTCTGCCGGAGTGTTTGGAGATGGAAGAGTGGACACTTGGACAGAGAAGGAGAGGGGACACCCGGGCGGGGCGCAGTGTGGACACAGACGGGGGGGAGGGCGGCTGCATGGCCAGGTGCTCTGCTCACCTGGACCCCGATCCTGGCGCCTTCTCTCCCTTTCCCACCACGGCCCGTTTCTGAGACGGCGAGGCAGCCTGCCAGAGGGGAGGGAAAAGCAGAAACTCTGAGCATCAGCCTCCAAGGACTGTTTAAAATATTTATAAGGTTCTGTCTCACGTGTGGCTTTTTAAAAAATTGATGGCCCCGCTGGGGAGTCGCTAGCAAGGGCCGTTCCTGGTGCCCGGCGCTGCGGTTAAGCAGGTCGCATTCTGGGCGTGGCTCTGGGTGAACAAAGGCCCACGGCCTCCTGGCCCTGCGGACGCTCCTGGCCCCACGGAGCTGCCCCAGGCAAGGCCACCCGGTTGTTGGCTGGGGGACAGCAGTGTCTGCACGGTGGCAGAGAATTATGATGATGACAAACGAAGCTGCATGAGGACTGACCACGGGCGATGTTGCCGAGTGTTCTGGCACGGAGCAGGGATTCCGCAGCCTCTCGCTTGGTTGGTTCCCAGGGTGGCCCTGGGAGGCAGCCTGGGCGTGCTGTTCTCGTTTTCTGAACGGTAAACTGAGGCTTGCAGAGACTCAGGGGCACAGGAAGGTTCTTGCCGTGTCCCATGGGGGAGCGAAGAGGTCAGAGTCTCAAAGGAAGGGCAGACGGGCTGGCCTGCCTGCTAAGAAAATCACTTTCTGACTTGAAATCTGTGTGTGTGTGTTAAAATGCGCTTCGGTGTGTGCACGTGTTTGTATAATTGAGCGTCCGAGTGTATACGTGTGGCTGTACGGTGTGTAAGTGTGTGTGGGGGTGGGTGTGCCTTTGACACCAGAGAGCAGAGGTGAGCGGGGAAGACAGATCAGTAAGAGTCACGTCCGAGGGAAGTCGTTACACCGACGGGCACACGTGTGAACACCGTGAGCACCTGTCACGCTTCTGAGGGGGACGCTCGCCTGTCTGTCTGTGAGTGTCCCCCGTATTCCCCCGCCTTCGTACCCCGAGGAGCTGCGGCGTCTTCTGTGATCTGCCAGGCGCGGTGGAGTCAGATGGGGTGGGGGGTGGAGGCCCGGGCCAGACCCGGAGGTTAGGGACCCGGGTACGAGAAGACGGGAAGATGCAAGATGGTCATCACCAGCCGGCCCACGTGCTGTGAGCACAGTGGGGTGTTGAAGAAAAAAAAAAAATCCCCAGCAGGCACGCTGCTAAAGTTTGATCCGCATTTTAAAGTGTTGGCCACAGCCACCTCCAGAAATCGTTCTGGTAACATCTGTGAGCTGGAGCCCTGAGCGCTCCCAAGCAGAAGGGTGTCCAGTGGAGTCTCTCTCTTTTTTTTTTTTGGTGAGTGAAAGCCCGCGGGAAGGGCGTGTCAGTGCACCTGGCCGCTGGGGCGCAGACGGGTCAGGGCCGTGGACAGCGCCCTGGTGCTGAAGAGCAAGCAGGTGCCGCCGAGGAGCTCTTAGTAAAGGCCCTGGGGCCAGACGCAGTCACACGGTAGTGGGGCTGGCTTATTGGGTGGCGTTGCAGGTCTTCAGTCCCTTTAAGAAAGCTGCAGACTCTTGCAGCACATTCGCCTCCCTCACCTGCAGGGCACGGGCCCCAGGACCTCCTGCAGAGCCTCAAGCCTCCACAGTGCTGGGCCCTGGGGGTCCTGTGTTTTACTCTGCACACTCGCGTGCGCACACACACACACACACTCACAGTTTCTCTCTGCCATGTCCAAGTTGCCAGCGCCACCACTCTCGTGCTCCGGGGCTGCTGTTTAGTGAAATAAGCGTGACTTGAACACAAGTGCGGAGACGCTGCATCTGATAACGGAGACAGCCACCTAGTGACTAGCGGTGGGTGGTGTGCATGGCGTGGAGACGCTGGTGGGGACCGTTCACGTCCCAGGTGGGGTGCAGCCGGATAGCATCCCGCTACTCGGAAGGGCGCACTATTTAAAACTTACGAATTGCTTATTTCTAAACGTCTCCGTTTAAGACTTTCCGACTGCAGGCGACCACGGGGCTGCTGCAACCTCAGAAGGTGGGAGCGTGAATAAGGGGCGGGGCTGGCTGTCTCTGTGAGCACGTCCTGTCGGAGAAAGGTTGAGGGGCACCACTCTAGAGAGAAGCAATGGCCAGGCGGTACCTTTGCTCCGAGACGTGACGATTCTGAATCGGTGCTGGTGGCTGGGGACACGGCATGGGGTCTGGGATGTTTCATCGAGTGGCTGGTCTGGACAATAGGCCGCTGATGGGAGGGGGTGCTGGCCGTAGGCGTGGGAGGGTGCAGACCCCAGTCCTGCCCTCGGCCTGGGCCCCAGGCCCCTGGAAGGTTCTCCCCAACCAGGCTCACGCCCTTTGCCCTAGCAGGAGCCGTGCCTGTCCCCTCCTGGAGCTGGAGCTGGGCCTGCCCCCACTTCGTCACCTTGGGTGTGTGCGCTTGACTGGGGGCGCTTGGAGGACCGGGTGATGTCTGGTTCTCCGTGGCGTGTCCCCAGGCGCACGCTTGGCTCATGGCAGGGACTCCCCCGTACGGGCCGAGTGGGTGAATGAAGACCCAGATGGCCCACTGCTCCTCGGCTCACTGAGGTTCCAGTCACTCCCGAGTCTGACTTCCCTAACAAACGTGCTCTCCATAAACTCAGCATGTGGGTGGTTTCCACCCAGGAGGAGAGGAGGGGGGCGTGGGGGGTTTTCCCGAGCTGACACAGAGCCTCCTGGTGCTGCTTGGGCCGTGGGGGTAAGGTGGGTCTGAGTTATTAAATGGGCATCTCTGCCTTCACCCCGAGAAGCAAGCTTTTACAGTGAGAGTCTCCCATGCGGTTGCACCATTGCAGCTCGCGTCTCCCGGGGACCTTCGCCGAGTAACTGCCTGGCGCCAGGCCTGGGATGGTGAGACTCAGTGGACCTGCTGCGGAGACGGGTGGAGCACACGGATGGCTGTTTGGGGGAGACTTTGGGTTTGCCCCCAAACTGTGCTGCAGTACTTCTCATCACACTGTGTTTGTAGCCCTTCAGGTCTCAGCATATACGTGACTCACACACCCTCGAAGTTGGAAGGGAATCTTTAAATTACATATTTCCTTGTATGTGGGCATTTAAGGAAGCAGAAAAGTGTCCTTTGCTCCCACTCCATTCCAGCCTCCCCTCTTGTGTGGGAATTCCATTCCAAACCCTTGTTGTGCACCCCTCCAGTGACGGGGAGGTCACCCCTTTACACCGCAGCCTGCCTTTGTCTCAGAGCCCGGCTGCTGGAAGAGTCCTCTGCAGAGCCTGCCCTTTGCCCCCCCTCTGCCCTCGGGTTCCCACGGGCTCCTTCCTCTTCCCCGCCGGTGTTTCCAGAGGCCCCGGAAGACGTTCCCCGTGACCTGGGGCCTCCCTCCTCTTTTGCAAAACGGCCCCGGTTCTTTATTCCTTGTCCAGCACAGTTTCCAGATACAGTGTTTAGACTTTTCTTTCCACTATTTTTCTTTTCCTTTTTTCTTCCCGTCCTTGGTTTCCGGGCATGCAGGACAAAATGGAACCCAACTAAAACCCAAGTCCTGGGCACCTTTTAAACTGATGTAAAAATGTTGCAGCTGGTGGAAGCAACGGAAACTTCCAGACACAGACACGTGGCAGCAAACCTTGGGTTTTGTAGGCTGGTGTTTAGTGTATCAGAAGCTTTTACGTTATCTTCATGAACCCTGCGAGGTTGGTGCTTTCATTAGTTGTGCTGACAGACGAGGAAACCGAGGCTCACGGAGGCTGGGTGTGTGGCACAGCCACCCAGCTGAGGGGCTGCCCTGTGGGGCTGAGGTGTCGTCGCTGGTGGGAAGGACCTCACGGTCTCAGGGGAAAGATGCACATGTAAAAACGAGCTGGCAGACGAAGCCTCGTGAAGTCAGGATGCAGTGCTCCCCGGGGGTGCCAGCCTCCTGCTGTGGGGGCTCCAGGGGACGACAGCAAGTGCCCGGAGCCGAGACCCTGTGCCTGAGAGGGTGGGCTGGAACCCAGGGGGCTCAGCGGGTGTGGCAGGTCGTGGGGGCAACCCCGGAAGGCCGTGGGAAGGCCCTGGGCTGGGGAAGTGCCATTTAGGGAGCCAGCAGTCGGATTTGGATTCGGTGGCTTCAGCCCAGGGGAGGGGAGCGGCCCGGCCTGGATGAGCCGAGAGGTGGTACTTGGTCCCGCCTGTGAGGATGAGCTGGAGGGTTTGGGCGGGTTTCAGGAGAGGCCTTGCCTGTGGGGGGTGTGTGTCAGAAAGGTCACTGGCTGTCCTGTGGAGGGAGGGGCTTTTTGGGGGTGTGAGGGGTTAGGGAGACGTTGAAGATGGCAGTAGCGTTTGGAGGCCACCTGTCCCCCAGGTTGCAGGGACACGAAACAGTCCGGGCTGCTCCGGGAGCGGTCCACGTGGTAACTCATTTAATTTCCAGAGCAGCTCTCTGCGCTGCAGAGGGGAGAGACTGAAGCACGGAGAGGCGGACTCGCCCGAGCCACAGGAGTAGTAAGGGGGGGCCGGATGAGAGCTCAGGCAGCCCACCCCCGCCCCGTCCTTAACCTGCACACCCAGTGAGACAACGGGGTGAAAGCACCTGGCTCCCAGGGGCATGTTCCCTCTTTACTCCATGAATGGGCCGCACAGTTAACCTCTTACCTCTGGACAGCCCTCTGCAATGTCCAGAGTCCTTTAACCCGCCCTCCTGCCTTTTGCAGCAATCCCAGCAGGAGGGAAGGCGAGGTGCCTGGCCCTGGGAAGGCAGCCAGGCGGCTGAATAGATACGTAGCTACGTAGCGTCTGTTCTCACTTGTCCCCACTTTGCAGAGGATGGAACTGAAGCTCAGATGTGTTAAGCAGGGGCAGTGAGGGGAACACCGGGAGGCACTGGGCTGTCACTTGGTAGGGACCGAGTGGCACTAGGTTCTGGTGTGTCTCCACCATCTCCTGGCTGTGTGCCTCGAGCAAATGACTTCACATCTCTGAGTTTCCTCACTTGTAGCGATCATACCCACTCCTTACAGGGATTTAAGAATTACCCTGGCTGGTGTGGCTCTGTGGGCATTGTCCTGCAAAGCTAAAGGCAGCCGGTTCGATTCCCAGTTAGGGCGTATGCCTGGGCTGCAGGTTTGGTCCCCAGTAGGGGCACGTATGAGAGGCAATCAATCAATGTTTTTCTCTCTCTCTTTCTCCCTCCCTTCCCTTCTCGCCAAAAGTAAATAGACAAATATATACATATATACATAAATAAAGTCTTTAAAAAGAGCCATGTTTTTTAAAAAGGGGGGACTCAGAACTGGAGCTGGACACTGATGTAAGGCAGCGCTGACACTGGGCGCTCAGGAATGTAGTTTGCCCAGCAGAGGCCCTGGGTGTCTGTGCAGGTCGCTCCGCACACGGGGAGATGAGGAGACACAGGTGGGTGTCGACGTAGAGGCAGGTGCAGCTGGTGCCCCTGCTGCAGGTGGCCTAAGGGCCCCGCCCACTCCTGGGGTCCCCGTAGAGGTCCAGGTACCATGGGGCCGAGGTCTCACTGTTGTCACGGCAGTTGTCATAGAAGTGTGCCCAGGATCACAGAAAAGGCCAGCAGTCATTGGGGACTGCCTGCGTTTCTGACTCCTGAAGGAGGAAGATGCCACCGTGACCCCTGCCCGTGCGAGTGGGTTGCAGATGCGTGTTGAGTAGATTCGGTGTCGGGCCCGTTGTGACTTTTCTGGGCTGTTCTCCAGCAAAGTGTGGCCAAGGGCCTCCGGCTGACAGGCCGTCCCTGGGGCAGTGACAAGGGCAGCGGGCTGGTTTTCTGTGTGTGGGTCCCAGGAGTGTGCTGCGGGGTGGGGGGGTTGGGCAGTGGCCAGGGGAACCCGGCAGGCAGGGGCCTCCGGCTGTTAGAGGCGGTGACCGAGTCGTGGAATCAGGAAGTGTGTGCGACCTGGACAGGGATCCTGGTGGCTGTGGCCTTGTGCCCAGGGTCCCGATGGTGTGTCGGCTGTCTGTGATGGCAGGAATGCCCCATGACAACAACCCTGTCACTCTGGCTTCTGCCACCAAGTACGACACAGCTGCAGGCCTGTGGGTGACAGAGGGTTATTAGCGGGGCTCGGCTGGATTTGTCTTCAGGTTTCTGTCTGGGTCTGGGTCAGGTGTGCTCCTTCTTTCTTCTTCTGGAACTCACACTGAAGGAGGCACCGTTTCTTGGGTCCTGCTGTCTTTGTGGCAGAAGATAGAAGTGAGCGCCTCACAGTTCTCTCCTCTGGGCTCTGGGCAGCATGAGCTGAAACTGCCTGCCCGTTAGAGGTGAGCTCAGAAGGGAGTGGTCACGCCCACTCTCGTGCTATTGGTCAGAGCAGGTGGGGGCGTGGTTTGAGGGCAGGAAGAGTTGTGAAACATGGGGTGCAGTCCGCCAGCGGGTGCACACCTACATTATCAGTGTTTGTCAGTAACATAAACTCCTGCCACCACCCTCCCCTCCCCCGTCTAGATCTGGGGAATGAAAATCTGGACAGAAGCGCCCAGACTGGAACTTTCGGCAGGGTCAGCCGTGCTGGGAGCCGTGCGTGCTCCAGTGGGGGTCGCCCCGCCCCCCGCCCTGTTGCATTCTGGAGTCGCACACCTGAGCTCGCCATCAGTGGCCTGCAGGGCTTGGAGGGTTAGCAATGTTCCAGACCCACCCTGACGTTTCCTTTGTCTTCATGGAAAGCAGTCCCACGGGCATTCAGTGCCTGGGTCAGCCCATTTCTGCCCACACGGGGCTTCTTCCCGATCCTCTGGAAACTCAGCGCCACGGCTGCCCTCTGCAAAGTTAGGGCTTCTTCGTCTTTCCAGAAACGACTGGCCACCTGGTTACTCCACACCCCCTCCCACTGATGGATCGGGGTGCCCCATCTGACTCTGTGCACCTCAGCATCCCGGCTGACACTGCCTCATCAGCGTGAAGACCGGCCGCTGAGACCCCTTTATGAGCCCCAGATGCCAGCCTCTGCATTAGGGAGGCCTCGTGGGAGAGGGGGCGTAGGGGGCACATGCCCTCCCCCCACTTTCCTGGGGCGGGAGAATTGAGGGATTGGAGGGGTGGCACTAAGTGTTGTCAGGTCTTGAAGCCACCTCCAGGCATTCTGAGATGTAAGACCTGGTTGCTTTGGTTCTGCGGGGATGCAGAGACTACAAATACGCCGGTGGGTCGAGAAAGAAAAGGGTGAAGATGAGGAGGAGGGAGGGCGAACCTCCACGAACCTCGGCGTCCTGGGGCAGGAGAAACCGCGCTGTCCTGGTGCCCCGCGGCGTTTCAGCACCGCGGACAGCGCCGCACCCACCTCCCGTTCTTCCTCTACGCGGAACCTGGAACTTTCAGAACCCCGCGTCTGGGTCTGCCTATACTGTTTGTTTTGCTGGGGTGTCCCCCTTCTCCTCCCGTTTCCAGCTCCGTGGACCTCTCATTTGTCAGAGCCCAGCTCAGACGCCCCTCCCTGGGGACGCAGCCGCTGCCTTTCCCTGCTGTCTCTGTAACCTGCCTTTGGTTCTCGGCCGCTTCTCCCATAGCCAAGGATGCTAGCCAGTGATTTGGGGGCAAGCGTTGGTTTGATGAGGCAAGCACCTCTCCTTTCTCCTGACACTCCCCAGACCTCAACAGACTTTTCATTCATCTGTCTCTGGTGGGGGTGACAGGTTTTAGTCCCACCACACCATGGGGAGAAGAGACTTGAGGGACAGACCCAGATGCGAGGATTGCAGTGTGGCCCGGACCGCCCCTCCGGGCGGCGGCTGGCTGTTGCTGCTTTTGCTTGCTGCTGTGTGGGTAGGAACGCCTGGAGTTGTCAGGCGAGTTTTTGTAAGCGGTGCCAATGAAATACCCAGTTTTTTTCGAAGAGAGAGAGGCATCCTGCCCACCCCAGCTCTGTCCACCCCGTGGGGGCTCGGAGGGAGGTGACAGCAGGCTTGCAGAAGGAGCAGCGTTCCCTCCCCTGGGCTCCTCCTCCCGACTCACAGGGCAGCTGGCGGCGGAGACCTCAGGCCTGCCGGGCCCCGAGGGGGCGGAGGGCGCCCGGGAGGGGGCCTGTCAGCACCCACGGCCCCTGTGCCGGGGCAGTGGGCCTGCTCCCGGGGAGTTTTAAAAGCAGAAAAGAGAGGATTCTGGTTTGTCAGGCTACGTTCCTACTTCTTTCCCTTTGTTCCCTCCCTCCGTCCCTCCCTCTCTCCCTTTCCTGCACTTTTTCATCTCTACAATTTTTATATCACTCTCCTTCCCACTCTCTTTTCAGATACTCTCTTTCTTTTTCCTCCCTCTTCCTTCGCCTTCTGTCCGCCACCCCCCTCTCCTCCTGCTCAGCACATGTTTGCTGAACGGCGGGCGGGCCTGCTGGTGGGTCCCCGGGGAAACAGCAGGGAATCGCACGGGGCTCTCCTGGCCGTGAAGGGTGTGCAGCCCCGAGGGAGGGTGGGGCACGTGAGCACGGCCATGCAGTGTGATGGGAGGGGAGTGTGCGGGGGGCCGTGGAGATGCACCCCACACTCCCTGCGCGGGGAGAGTCAGTTACTACCAGAGAGATCTCTTCACCCCAGAACCACCACCCTATCCAAGGTTTGGTGCTTTGCTTTTCCAACTAACGTTTTGCTGCTCACTGCTATTGGTGGTTCTTGGACACCCCTGGGAAGTGGTTCGGCACCCGAAGGATGCCCCGGCCAGTGGTGTGGCAATATGAGAGTAACTGATTTGGGGTCCCATTTCCCTGTACAATCCCTTGCCCTCACTCAGGATGTTTTCCTGAGGACAAATGCCCAGCCCCACCTTTCCGGTCCAGCCCTGAACAGTTTTGAGGCCCTCGATACATTTGGCGCGCTTGACTGGCACGTGTTTTTACTGCGGAGTCCCAGCGTGGAGGCCAGTGTAAAGAGGGCGACTCTCCCGGCTTCTGCCTCCGCCCGGTGCTCGCCCAGCATCTCCGTTCAGAAGCTTCCGTGTGTCTGAGTTCCTCTCGGGTGAAAACCCTCTGTTTCCGCGGCCACCAGCCCCGACGCCCTCCTGCCGCGGCGCGGGAGTCCCTGAGCGCCCCCGTGAGCTGGCGCATGCTTACCTCCCCAGGTCCCCTGCTGAGGCCCTAGGTCAGCTGGAGGAGACCCCCAAGCTGGCCAGGCGCCTTCCGTCCCCCGTGCCTCTCTCCTCTCGCTGTGTTCTCTCGTCTCCTTCTGTGCAGGGCTAGCTCCTTCCTACTCGTTCTCCGAGCTCAGTGTAAGCTTATCCCCCTGGGAGGGCTCCTGCCCATCGCTGCCAGCCCTCCCTGCGCTGGCTGCAGAGGCTGGGGTGTGCCTCAGTCTCCCCCACTGGCCCAAGAGCCCATCCAGGGTGAGAACTCGAGAACTGTTTCTTTCCCCCCCCGCCGCACGCGCCTTTCTTAAACACACACCTGTCCAGTGTAGTGCCTGCTGCAGAGAACGGCAAAGGGTGAAGAGTGTGCACCTGGACCTGTGATTCACACGTGCTAGGCCTATGCCAGGCACCTGACACACCAGGGACTTCTCCCAGCAGCCCCGTGAGACAGGGCCACCTGTCCCCATTCTGTGGACGCGGTCACGGAGGCCAGCCAGGGACTGGAGCCTGCGTCCGTCCGACTCCAGATGCTTTGCTGTCACACAGAGCCGATGCAAGGACAAGAATCACGCTGATCTCAGTTCTCTTTAGGTCCCTGCGGTCGCTGTGGGAGGAGCTGGTGGGCCCTGGTATGCCCTCGCCGTGAGGTTTTTGTGGAATTTTTAGGGAGCTATTTCACTTTCTTCGAAGTCCGTCACAGTGGTTTTCGTACACAGCTCGTCATTGACCACATCTGTTGCTTATTCCCCACGGTGGTCTGTGCGAGGGAGGGTGTTCCTCTTCTTCTTTTAAATGTGTGGCTGCTCTCAAATTCTTAACATTCTATGTCTCGTAAAATTGACCCTTGCTGGTGTACAGTTCTGTGCATTTTTACACTTGCCTTTCCTGCACGAGGAGAAGGAGCCCTAGGCACGGCCAGGAGGCTCAGTGGGTTAGAGCGTGGTCCCCATACACCAAGGTTGTGGGTTCGGTCCCCGGTCAGGGCACACACAGGAACCAACTCATGAGTGCATGAGCGAGTGGAACAATGAAGTGGATTCTCTTTCTCTCTCCCTTCCTCTGTCTAAAATCCATAATTTAAAAAAAAGAAAGAAAGGAGAAAGGGAACACTGGAGAGGGAGGCCCTTGGATTGCGGACCCTGGGTTTTTTCTGGATGGAACCTGACTGTGGGCCGCTGTGGGCCCCAGAGCTTGGAAACGCCGTGAAACGTGACGGAAGCGTGTTGGGTGGAGCAGCCGCCGGAGAGGAAGTCAGGAAACCTGGGGTCTGCCCGCGCCCTCGCTGGCTGTGTGAACTTGGGCGGCCACCCCGACCCGGAGCCCGGTTTCCCCCTGAGGTCAGATCGGGGCTGACGGGCCGAGAGGCGTGTTCCGCATGTGCTGACAGCGGCGTCTGTCTCCAACACGCGTGTCCTAAGGTGTCTTCCGCGGAGAAGTCTCCTCGTCAGATTTCCCGAGAAACACAAGGGTCTGCGTTTGGAAAACACGCAGGCTCGGTGCCCCTCGTGAGTGTGCGCCTCGCACGCCGGGAGAGCACGGGGTCTGGGGTTTCCCTCACGAAGACAGTCTCGCTTCCGTTTTACCCAGAATGTTCCAAACTCACCGCACCTGGGAATCCCCTTGGGGACAGGATCCACCAGGACCCCTGCGACCTCACGTCCCAGGGCACGTGGCTTGTGCCAGTTAAAAGGCACAGGCACTACTGATTTTAAGAAAGATAATAAGGAGAGAGTCACATCAGCTCTTGCCTTACTAGCAGCTTATTTTCTCAAGAGACATGCGGGCCCCTGAGAGGGCCGGGAGCGTGGACCCGTCTGCGGGAGCTGCCCACGGTGTCGGGCGGTAGCTGGGGAGGGGGCGGACTTGAACACAAGCCCCACCATCTGGCTCTGGGAAGCGCGGAGCGGGTGGGGCTGATCTTCTGGCTCACGGCACATTTAATACCATGTTTCTGGCTGCGCCCGGAACCCCTCATTAAACGTGACAAGGCAGACAGCTGCCTGCGGGAGGCCGCGTCCCGGAAGCCGCCCACCCGCTGGCGGCTGGTGGCTCCCAGCTCCCTGCTCTCTGGTGCTGGGGAGTCTGCACTCCGGCTGTCTCGGCTTCTGGGTGCACACAGCCTGCTCCTCCCCTTCCCTTTGGCCCTGGAGCGCCTCCCGGGAGGGTGTCGTCTGGGGCGGGGGGTGAGCACACCTGGGCTGGCCTCTGTCTGAGGGATAAGAGGCAGGTGTTGAGCTTCCAGCCCCTTCCTCCAGTGAGCCTCCTGCTGGGGAACAGGGCGTGCTGGTTCATAGCTCTCTTTGAATCATAGCGTATAGTTCTTTGTCTCATTGCTGTGGTGGCTTTTCTCTCCATCTTCACCCATGCATCCTTCAAGGCATCTGTCCATCCATCCAGCCACTCATCCACTCATCTATCCATCCACCATCCATCCATCCATGTACTCGTCCATCCACTCACCTACCCACCCAGTCATCCATCCATCCATCCATCCATCCATCCCTTTATGCAGCCAGCCAGCCAGCCAGCCCCTCTTTCATCCATCGATCCACCCATCCACCCACGCGCCCAGCCAGCCAGGCTGTGTCCAAGGTGTAGGAGACGCAGCTGTGAATAAAATAGACGAAATCTCTGCCCCACGGAGCCGACAGCCTCGTAAGGACAACTGCAGAGCGCAACTCTAGGTGGCGCCATCCATCCATCCATCCGCATGTCTGTGGTTGGTCCCCTGGGAGTTGTGCCTGGCTCCTCCAGGGGCTGACACGTGGCAGCTCTGGTGTCAGCAGGGCAAGTCACACTTCAGACAAGCATGTAAAGGTGTGGTGTGTCAGACGTAGTGTAGGAGGTGCTGTGTGAGCAGAAGCGGGGGAAGGGCCAGGGGGCTGCTGGCCGGGCAGGGGTGCATGGCGTTCCAAGCAGGCAGCCCGGGGGAGGGCTCTCAGCCAGGGACCCTGAGCAGGGGCCCCGAGCAGGCGACACGGTGACCTCTCCCGAGACCGTGAGCCTCCCGATCAGGTCGGGCCTTGCTCAGTTACACCATGTGTTACCTTTGCAAAATGTGGGAGTGATTTTCACGGAAAGCTCAAAGGAAAAGAGTCCCCGGCTTCCCCCCAGTGACACTGGACCCTTTGCTTGGCTCTGCAGAGCGACCGGCTGCTCATCAAAGGCGGGCGCGTCATCAATGACGACCAGTCCTTCTACGCCGATGTCTACCTGGAGGACGGACTCATCAAGTGGGTTCGCCCAGCGGGCCTTCGGGGGGAGGCCGTCTCCGGGGCAGCCGGACCTGTGGAGGGGATGGAGGGCATGGCGTGGGGCGGGGGGGCCCGGCCCAGAATCGCTGTGCTGGGTTCCCGAGAACACGAGGGAGGGAGGGGGGCGTGGGGGGAGGTTTAGTTTAGACTGCGGGTGGGGGAGGAAGGGACTCCCATTTCTGGAGAGCCCCCAGCCCTGTGCCCGGGCTCGGCCACCGCCCTCCTGCGGGCCATCCGGCTCACACGGTGGCTGTGACGCACATGCCAGTGTCCCCGCTCTGTCGCATGGGAGTGGCGGGCAGGAGGTGAAATCTCTCCCCCACGTCACGGAGCCAGTAGTTAGGGGCAGCGCATGGATTCCAGCCTCGCACACCTGCCCAGACTCACAGCCCCTTCTCCCTCCTGCCCGGAATTTCCAGACCTGGGCCGAGGGGGCCGGGAGCGCGAGGAGTGTTTGGCTCCCGGACACAGCCTTGGCACTTAAAGGAAAGCCGGGCATGGGGGCCGAAGTCCTTCCTCACTTTCTCCCCGTGGGCTCGCTGTCCAGCGCTCCGTGACACGCAGGTCCAGCCTGGGGTGGCCGCCTGAGCAGAACACCCCAGGCTGGGCCATGGAGGCCACAGATGCTGATGTCTCAGCCCTGGGGCTGCAGGTCCGGGATGTCAGTGGCGGGGCTGGTTTCCTCGGAGACCCCTGACCTTGGCTCGTGACAGCTGTGTCCTCGTGTGGCCTTCCTCCCATGCATGGGCACTGCCGGTGTCTCTTCCTCTCCCGATGAGGACACCAGTCCTGTCAGATCAGGACCCACCCTGGTGGCCGCGTTTTAACTGAGTCGCCTTTAAAGGCCCCGTGTCCGGTCCTGTCATATGCTGAGGCCCCGGGGTTAGGGCTTCAGTGTATGAGTTTTGGGGAGGTCACGGTTCAGCCCCCAGCACTGCCTCTGGAAGCTCGCAGGGCAAAAGGGACTGTTCATTCTGTCCTGCTGCAAACACTCTCCTCTGTGTCCCCGAGAGGGGACTGGACTCTGGAGAGCTGTGTGGAGAACCCTTTCCCACTTGGTGGCGATGCTGGTCTCACCTCTGTTCGAGTCCGCTCTGCTGCCACCTCCCCCTGGAGGCCTCCCCAGATTAGCAGGCTGGTGAAGCAGCCCACCTTGTGCTCCCCATCCCTCTGCTGCACCGGTTTGTGACCACCTGCCCCTTGAGGGCAGGCAGGGACCTGCCTGCGTCATCTCTGTCCCTGTAGCGCCCTGCATAGGACCTGGCTCAGAAATGTTCCCGGGTGGGTCTGACGCTGCACAGCTGGCCGTCATGTCCTTTCCCGGTGAAGGACCAAAGCCGTCTCTGTTGTTTGTCTCCAGACAAATAGGAGAGAACTTAATCGTTCCTGGCGGAGTGAAGACCGTCGAGGCCAACGGGCGGATGGTCATTCCCGGGGGCATCGATGTCAACACGTACCTGCAGAAGCCCGCCCAGGGGATGACCGCCGCCGACGACTTCTTCCAAGGGACCCGGGCGGCGCTGGCGGGCGGCACCACCATGATCAGTGAGTTGTACCCGGGGCCTTGGGGATAGAGAGCGTGACTTGTCTGTGTCGCTGGCGTCAGCAGCAGCACACAAGTGCTCCATGTGCTCAGGGCCATTTGCTCAGGGTATAGTTGACTTGTGATTGTCACCACAGCCCGGCCATCACGTGCCGCTGGTGGCTCACACGATGGTTTTAGAGGCAATACAGGCACTGGACGTCTTAAAGTGTTTTAACGCACATTGAGATCAAATAACTAGCACCTCGGGGCTGTTACTGCATGGACAGAGACTGAAGTCAGAATTGAGACTTTTAGGAACTGTGAATTGATTTAAGGAAAGTGTTAAGTGACGATATGGATTATAGGGAGATAAAGCAGAACATTCCTGCACACACTGTTCCGATGGCTGAAGTTTTGGAACGAGTGACATGGGTATTATGAGGACATGCGTGGGAGTAGAGGCCCAGAGAGGTGAAGTAACCTTCTTAGGTTACACGGCGGGGAAGCAGTGGTATCAGTCAGTGTTGCTGCCGTACTGCTGCATAACAGATAGTCCCCCCCCCCCCAACAGACGCAGTGTGGAGCAGTAGGAGCGAGTTCAGGCTCTGCAGCGGACAAGACGGTGGGCATTTCGCCCCACTCTGGTTACTGGGTGACCTTGGACAAGTTCCTAACCCTCTTTGAGCCTCAGTTTCTTCATCTAAAAAATGGGGATATTCATATTCGTGTTATAGGATGGTTGTGAGGATTTCATGAGGTAATTTATATGAAGCCTCTGGGGCAGAATCTGATACTTAATAAGCATTTGATAAGTAGTTGTAATGCTGCAGATGACAATGACAATAACAGTGGTGGTGACAATGGTGGTAGTGAAGACTAAAGATGGTGATGGCAGTGTCCCTGCTGATGATTGTGATTTGGTGGTGACAGTGATGGTGGGGGTGATGATGATGGAGACTGGGGTGATGATGATGGTGACTGTGGTGATGATGATGGTGGTGGTGATGGTTGTGTGGTAAGGATGTTGGTGATAATGGTCGTGGTGATGTTGATGGTGGTGATGGTGGTGGTGATGGTGGTGATGATAGTCATGGTGATGGTGGTGATGGTGATGATGATGATAATGGTGATGGTGGTGGTAATGATGATGGCGGTAGCAGTGATGGTGATGGTGGTGATGGTGACTGTGGTGATGATGATGATGATGGTGGTGGTGATGGTGGTGATGCAGAGGCTACCGTTGGAGCAACCTTGGGTCCGAAACATCTTGGGATGTGACACATGTTTCTGTCCCAGTTGACCATGTGGTCCCGGAACCGGGGTCCAGCCTGCTAACCTCCTTCGAGAAGTGGCACGAAGCGGCGGACACCAAGTCCTGCTGCGACTACTCCCTGCACGTGGACATCACCAGCTGGCACGACGGCGTTCGGGAGGAGCTGGAGGTGCTGGTGCAGGACAAAGGTCAGTGGGAGCCCCGGGTGGGGGCGCAGGTCCGGAACCCCTATTTCTTCAGCGGATCTGCTTGTGTGGAGTTAGGACCCCTTCATCTGCGTCTGCTGCCAGCCCAGCTACGGGCTGTGCACTGCGACCCAGATGGGGGAAAAGCAGGTCCTTGGGGGTCCCCTGTTCACAGAATAAAGCCCGAGCTCATGACCTTGGCACACAGGGGTCTAGCCCGCACTCGTCTTTCTCTACCATCAACTCCCGGGGTGCTTGTTATCCTGGGTGCCGCCCCAAAACCCTGCTAACTGCTGGGCGTCCGCTCATGCTCTTCCCCGCCCGGATGCCCTTTCCGCTGCTCCGATACCCAGCTCAGCTGTCCCCTTCCCCGGTCCCCCAGGCAGGACTGCCTCCTCCCTGGGACATCCATCGCAGGTCACCTGGGCTTCTTTCGAGGCACCCTTCCCACTGTCCTTGGGCGACAGGACTCGCTTGGGGTTGTCTGTCTGGCTCTCCCATTAACCCCTGAGCTCTGCCAGGGCAGGGGCTGTGTCTGCACAGCTTGCCTCTGCTGGAGCTCGCACCAGGCGTCTCTGCCCCGTGTGGGCACTTCACTGGGGCGGGTCCCGGCCAGCGGGATCCGTGTGTGCTGTGGCTGCTAGAGACAAGTACATACAGATGACCGAAGGCCTGTGGAGAAAAGGGGACAGCGTGGCCACTCTCTCCCCTCAGATGCAGCTGACTGATGTCTCTCTGTCTCTCTTTCACTCTCTCTCTCTCCCCCTCCCACCTCTGTCTCCCTTCTCCTCCCCCTCTTCCTCTCCCTTCCTTTCTAACATCAGTGAGCATATCCTCAGGTGAGGATTAACAAACTAGATATGCCGTGTTTTCTCATTATAAAAGTACCATTACCACAACACACACAAAAAAGGCAGAAAATCAAGAGAAGGAAACACATTTCTTCCTCTGGTCCTCTTCCCGTGGCCACTTACACCATTAATGCTGCGGGCTATTGCCTTCCGCCCCCTGCCCGTTTGGACGAGTTTCTCCTTATATAGTTACACGACAGCGGCTCCGTGGAGCCCTGCTCTTGTTACTGCGCGTGTTGTGAGTAATCACGACTCTTCATTAATAACTTTCTAGTAGCTTAGGGCGGTTAATTTGCTCAGCTATTTTGTTTAATTGGGCACTGGGGATTTCCGTTTGCTGTACTTAAGTTGCGTTATGGCGAACCTGTTCGCATATAAACATCAGTTTGCATTTCTGGTTATTTCCCTCGATTTCCAGAAGTGACATTACGATTGTTTCAGGACCACAGCCCCGAGTGCCAAATGGCCGTCCTGAAAGGTGCGCCCACCCCAATGCCCGCACAGCCGCGTCTCTGGCTCCCTGCGTGTTCGCGCCAGTGGGAGTCCGGGCTGATTGGATGGGGGAGAGTCAGCCCGCTGTCATACGTGCGTTCTTTCGTTGCTCATCCCCTGAAGCACTTTGTGTGCGTTGTGTTCTTGGCCCCCCGAGGTGGCTGGGGCTTCGGGTGTCCGAGTGCTCCGCAGCAGGGAGGCCCCGCCCCTCCGGCGCAGTCCCCACCCCTCCCACGCAGTCCCCGCCCCTCCGGCGCTGTCCCCGCGGACCGTGCTCGTACTCAGCGCCGTGTGGTCGCATGAGGAGAGTCACAGTGCTGTGCGGGGCTCCTCCGTATCTGCAGCGTCCCTGTCCATGGTTCCAGTTACTGGCGGCCAGCTAGGGTCCGAGAATGTGAAGTGGAAAATTGCAGAAATAAACAATGCTTCTGTGTCCAGCGGTGCGCTCTCCGGAGTGGTGCCGCGAAGTCCCGCCCCGCCCCAGACTTGAACCCTCGCTTCCGGCACCTTACGGCCCCTCGGTCACTTGGCAACCCTATCGGCTGTTGCAGTATCGCAGGGCTGTGGTCCAGTCACCCTAGCGTTTACTTGGCAATGGCTCCCAGGTGCCAGAGGAGTGATGCTGGCCTTGTGGACACCATCGTGGCCATCAGGTGCTTCCTCTATCGAAAGAGCGGACGTTCTTGCCTTAATAATAAACGAAATCGTAGGCTGAGATGGCTAAGATCTCTGGTGAACGAGGCTTCTATCCGCGAGGCTGTGCAGAAGGAAAAAGAAACTTGTGCTGGTTCCCCTGTCGTGCCTTAGGCTGCAGAGTCACAGCGGCCGTGCGCAAGTGCCTGGCTAGGGTGGAAAAGGTGTCCTGCCCGCGGGCGGGAGTCACAGAGAGCCCGCATCCACCTGCTGTTCATTACTGTGTATGGTCACAGTTGTCCTGTTTTGTGATTAGTTACTGTTGGTCTCTTACTGCGCCTAATTGATGAGGTAAACTTTACCATAGGTGTGTATATAGGTAGGAAAACTCATACTATATGCAGGGTTTGGTGCTGTCCACAGTTCTGGGCATCCATGGGGGTGTCTTGGTGGTCCCTCACAGATAAGGGGGGACGACTGGGTCTTGCTGTCCTCACGTAATGTTAAGTCCGGAGCATTGTTCCTTGGCACCAGGGCCTTCAGCACATCTGTTTGAACAGCCCAGCCGTGGGGTCAGGGGGGGGGTCACCAGGGCTGCACCCATCACGAGAGAGCCACGGCCCCGTGGGAGGGGGCTCTGGGGGGCTGCACTCGGCACGTTGCGCTGGGAGAGGGCAGAGAGCTGTTTTCCTCCCTTGACCGAGGTCTTGTGAGGACAAGACTGGGCGAGGTTTGGGGTGCACTCGTGGGTTTTACGTGTCTGACTCGCATCGTAAAGCGCTTTTATCAACTGAAGTTTCAGAATTCGTACGTATTTACGGAAACAGTGTGGGAGCATGCGAAGTAAAGCTGATAATATGGTATTTTCCTTTCCTGCTTGTAATGCACACGCTGAATCTTTGAGTATGTACCTACATGTCTTATGTCCGTATATGTACACGCACTCACACATGTGGTTTTTACATACATGGGGCTATAATGTGCACGCCATTCTGCCTTATGCTTTTTTCACCCAATAAAATGTCATTGACTACCAGACCTCTCCACCGAGCAGCTGTGTGACCCGGGGTCAGTCTCACTCCACCTCTCTGCCTCAGTTTCGCCATCTGGAAACCTGTTCTTCCTGCAGCACTGCAGGCCTGTGGTAAGGATTCTGCATTACTGGTTATTAGTTTATTAGCATCCCCTGTCACTCACTGTCTGTGGCAGTCCTGGGTTGATCTGTCACCAGCCAGTGACTTTTTACAAACCGTGTTGGCAGGGCCCCAGAGAGGCAGGAAGTGGCTGTGCGCCCGTTTCCTGTGGCCCTCGGAACAAAACCCACCACCTCGGGGTTTAAATCAACACAAGTGACTGCCTGGCTGCCAGACGTGGGTTTCGGGGGCCAGGATCTAGGGGGTGGGCTGGGGGCAATCTTCTGGGGGCTCTGGGGAAGGACCCTTGCCTTTCCGAGCTCTGCGGCCTCCCGACCTCGGCTCCATCGTCCATCTCCCTCTCGGACACTGGTGACTGCGTCAGGCTCACCCCAAAACTCCAGGGTGGCCTCTCATCTCGGGCCCTTGATCTAATCCCGTCCGCAGCGTCCCTCTGCCCGGGAGGGACATATCCACAGGTTCTGGGGACCCCGGAGCAGGCATCTTTAGGGGACCTGCCCCCCACAGAGGGCTCTCTGGATTGGCCGAGGGGTGCTCTGAACCCTGGATGCCCTTCCCGTCTGCCCTGAGGAAGGACGGGGGCCAGGCACGTCACACTCCAGGCAGCCAGGCAGCGGGCGTGGTGCTCTGGGAAGGGCGTGAACTCAGCTCAGCAGTTGTCTTGGGGCGAGTCAGTCAGTGGTTTGGTGACAGCTGAGGGTCCTGCGCCTGCGACTCTCCCGGAGGCTGGGGGTGGGGGTGAGGTCTTTATTCCTGAAGGGGGCCCCGGGGCTCAGCACAGCACCCCCTGCAGGTTGTTTCCGTTGTTCGCCGTGGGAGAAGGAGCCACCCCCGTTGGGGTGCCATGCTGGCCGGGGCAGGTATTTCTGTGAGCAAAGGCTGGTCGTGGACGTGGGGCACTCCCTGCCCTGCAGCGGGTGGGGGCTGTCGGAGGTGGTGGGTGGGGGGCGGCGGTGAAGGGGGGCTTCCTGGAACGTAGGCCAGGCCCAGCGGCTGCGCCGACCTGTGCCAGGTGGTCACAAGGTCGCTGCTCTGTCTCTCACCTTTTCATCTGATAAACCGGGCAGTTACTGTTCTCCCGCCGTCTCTCGGGCTCTCGGGCTCTCACGAGTGCACGATGAAAGGACTGTCACACCCTTGCAGAAAGCAGCAGCTCTCAGCCCTCTGGCCGCCCGGGACCGCGTCCTGCCCTCGCGCTTCCTGGCCGTGTGGCACCGGCCAGTGGCCCTGCCGGCCCCTGAGGCTCTTTCAGAGGCTCCTCCGCACCCGTCGCGTCAGGGCCCTGGTCCCGGGCACGAGACCCGCCGTGCGGGCTCCCTGTCGGTTCTCCAGCAAAAGAAGGAAACAACCCAAACGGCAGACTCGGGGTGGCAGGGCACACGGGAGGTGGCCCCTGCACACCCTGGGGTGGTACTTGGCCCTGAAGAGAGGGGAGGTCTGTCCCATGCCACGCCGAGGATGAGCCTGTGGAGCCCGGCGTGAGGGGACAGACACCGCACGGGGGCACTCTGGGTCCCTAGGGGAGTCAGATCCGTACAGAGAGCAGCGTGGCCGGTGCCCGGGGCAGGGGCGGGTGCCCAGGGCTGGGGGCTGCTGTTTCGGGGGGACAGAGGTCCGGCTTTGCCAGCGGGAAGAGCTCTGGAGATGATGGGGGGGGGTGTTGCTGGCCAGTGTGGATGCACATAACGCCACCGACCTGGACGGGTAATGGCTTGCAGACAGAAAGACGGGGTTCTGTGGAAAGTCACCCCACAGGGCGATGGGATCGTAAACCCCTAACCGGGCAGGTCACGGGGACTGTTGCACCCCAGACGTGTGGCTTCTTCAGTCGCAGGCTCATCCGTGCCCTGGGCCGGCCCTGCCCTTGTTCTGTGCCTCTCGGTAAACCCCTCGGACGCTGGCAGTGCCGCCCTCGGCAGGGCCCGTCCTGTGGGCCGCTCCCGCGGACGATGCCAGGTGGACGTCGGCGCCAGAGACGCCCGTGCCCGTGGGGAATTTCCCTAAGAGCTCACCAGAGTCACGGGGGCGGCAGATCGGAGGAGGGTTTGCGGTCTTGCTCCTGGGCTTGTGTTATCGGTTTGGCTTAAGTAAACTCACAAAAACTCTGTGGAGGTCTGGGCGTTTCTCACGGCGACAGGTGAAGGTGGCACTGGTCACGTTCTGTGTGTTCCACCACCCCCACCGGTGAGGAGAGAGAGCAGGTGGTTACTGGCTCCCGGCTCCCTGGGCGGGTGCTGGGTTTGGGCTCCGCTGAGCTGCCCTGCGCTCACAGCCTGGCTCGCTCATGCCCAGGCCTCCGCAGGGACGGCTGGGGCAGGGGGGGACCCCTCTGTCTGTCCCTGGTCTCCAGCCGGCTGCTGCATCTTCCCCCGGCGGTCCCAGGAGGGGGAGAGCGGCCTGCTGGACCGCTGTGGCCGAGGCCGGGGACCTGTGCGCGGCCACCTCTGCGTCACTGTTGGCCAGAGCGGGTCTGACGCCAGCTCACGTCCAAGGACCGGCCAAACAGACCTCACCTCTTCACAGGAGTCGCTGCAGAACTTCCGTGAAACTTTTCAAAGCAGCCTCTTGTATGTCTTTCTATCTCCTATCTCTGCCTGCAGTGATCTTGCGTGCTTGTTTGTTGCTCGTTCCCAGCAGAAGGGAGACAGGGGTCCTTTCCTACCCTGTGTGTCGGGTTTGTGGAGTGGCCCTCACACGCAGTGAGTGCTCGGAAAGTATTTGCTAGTCCTGGCTGGCGTAGCTCAGTGGATTGAGCGTGGGCTGCGAACCAAAGCATCGCAGGTTCGATTCCCAGTCAGGGCACATGCCTGGGTTGCAGGCCATGACCCCCAGCAACCGCACATTGATGTTTCTCTCTCTTTCTCCCTCCCTTCCCTCTCTAAAAATAAATAAATAAAATTAAAAAAATTTTTCAAAAAGAAAACCACACATCAAAGATGTCACTTTATGTGTTATTACAAGATTATCCCAGTCAGTCATTAATAAAAACTGGGACCGGGTCAGCTGCCCCGACAGACAGACCCTCCACAGTCCCCGCCACAGTCCTCCCCCCTCCTCCCCCCAGCAGTAACCACTGTCTGGTGT
Source organism: Phyllostomus discolor (assembly GCF_004126475.2). Classification (NCBI taxonomy): domain Eukaryota; kingdom Metazoa; phylum Chordata; class Mammalia; order Chiroptera; family Phyllostomidae; genus Phyllostomus; species Phyllostomus discolor. Next base: position 3,236,731 of record NC_040903.2, read on the forward strand.
TCTTAAAAGAAGAGTTTTCAAACCTCTGTTAAAATTGTTGCAGATACGTTTACTGTATTGGTTTTTGCTTGTTATTTTGACTTTTTAAGAATGAACTTATACCTCTGGCTGGTGTGGTTCAGTGGACTGAGTGCTGGCCTGTGGACCAAGGGGTTGCTGGTTCGATTCCCAGCCAGGGCACTTGCCTGGGTTGCAGGGCCAGGTCCCCAGCAGAGGGCGCAGGAGAGGCAACCACACATCAATGTTTCTCTCCCTCTCTTCCTCCCTCCCTTCCCCTCTCTCTAAAAATAAATCTTTAAAAACACAGAATGAACTTATGGAAGATTTTCGTTTCTGACAAGTCAAATCTGTCATGGTTTTTTCACAGAAGGTTTTCATCTGAGATACCTCTACCTTATCCCTTCCCTCCACCCCTGAGTACTGGTTTTAGGGTGTTTTTATTAAGTCTGCTGTGTTTTCTAACTCATTTTTTCTGCTTTTGTTTGTATTATTTACTTCTAATTTCCGGCGAATTTTCATTTATTTTACAATTTTCTATCATGGAAGCTTACTCTTTCCCTCTCTCCTGTAAAAATAATGAGCACACCTTGGCCGGTACGGCTCAGTCGGCTGGAGCTTCATCTCGTAAACTGGACGTTGCAGGTTCTGTTCCCGGTCAGGGCACACATCGAGGTCGCAGGTTCGGTCCCCGGTTGGGGCTTGTGCGAGAGGCAGCTGATGGGTGTCTCTCTCTCCTTTCCCCTCTAAAATCGACAAGTATGTCCTCAGATGAGGAAAAAATAATCATGATGAAGCATTTCAGGCTGTGAATTCACCTCTCTTTCTGGTTTTACTTGTTTGCCCTGGATCTTTTATAATACGCTGAGCTTTTGTTTTTGTATTTAAAAAAGGGTTTATCTCTACAAGGAATATGATATCAATTAACCATCCTGTTATTTTTGTTTAAGCCTACTTGATTAGGAAAATCGATACATTTATGTTAATCTCTGCATATTTTTCTTTGAATTTTTTGAGAACTTTTGGCAAAGAAAATTTTTGTTGCAAAGACTTTTTATGCAAGAAAAGATTTTTGGCTTGTGTTCGCTATTGCTTCAAATAAAAAAAGTCTGATCCGGTTCATCCCTTTGCCTTAAATTCTTCATTTGTTTTTTTTATCGGGCTGTTTTCTGATTTCATCATCAAATGTTAATTGCACGGTACACATTATGGGCATCCAGATGGATGGTCCAGGAAACATGGTCCTTGCCTTCAGGCCACGGAAGGTGAATTAGGGACAGGTTCTCCCCCACCCCCACCCCCCCCAGCACACGCGCACACACATACACACACACACACACACACACACGGCTCCTGGCCTGGCTCCGTGCCTCTGCCTCCCCTTCCCCCTCCCGTCTGCCACCCGGTCTCCACTCCGCTTCCGGAAGAACGTTTTGGAGACAGAAGGTCTGCTCACGCCACTGCCTTTAAAAGCGTTATCTCCTGGCTGGCGTAGCTCAGTGGATTGAGCGTGGGCTATGAACCAAAGCATCGCAGGTTTGATTCCTAGTCAGGGCACATGCCTGGGTTGCAGGCCATGGCCCCCAGCAACCGCACATTGATGTTTCTCTCTATCCCTCTCCCTCCCTTCCCTCTCTAAAAATAAATAAATAAAATCTTTAAAAATATTGCCATCGATGGTGCAAGGCTGCCTCATGCATGCCCCGAGTGCCCCCGAGCCGCACCCTTCAAGGTGGTTGTGACTTTGAGTTGCGTTGTTTGTGTTTTGCCGTAGCAGAGCTCCCAGGGAATCTAAACACACACACACAGGCTGTCTTCGCTTCAGCCACAGGGCGCTTTCCGGTTCCTGCACGTCCGAGGCCCCCTCCTCGGTAGCCCCGCACACCCCCTCGTCCCTCCCATTTCTCCTCCCTTCTCCCTGACTCTTCCCTCCCCACCCCTCTGCCCTCTCCCCTCCTTTAGATTCAGCTTGGAGGGGCTCCTCGGACCCTCGCCTGCACCCCCAGGCTGGGCGTGCACCCTTCTTCCCTGGCTGTTCCGCTCTGCGCTGTGGCCGCCGCTGTACGGGGAAGACACGCTTCGTTTTCCCTAAATGCCCTTTCTGCTCTCTTTGTGTCTCGAACAGGTGTCAACTCCTTCCAGGTGTACATGGCCTACAAGGATCTCTACCAAATGTCCGACAGCCAGGTAGGCGCTGCCGCGGGCCTGCTCTCCTCGCCGGGCAGGAACGGCCGGGGGTCCAGTCCTGCTTGTGCCGCTGACTGAACTGCCACGTGGCCCTGTGTGTCGGTGCCCCTCCTGGGCCTGTGTCCCTTTCTGGCTGCCCAGCGTGGGGTGGAGCGGGGACCCGGCTCGCCCTCTGCATCGCCTAGAGAGCCCGTCAAAAACGCAGACCCCCGACCCCCTCACAGATGCTCAGGGGTAGAGCTTGGGAGTTTGTTTCCTGGAAACTCCACCGTCCATTCTGGGGCTCAAGCCAGGGCGGGGACCATCCCATGAGCGCTGACCCTGGGGGACGGCCCTGGCTGCCCCCCGGCCGATCACAAGCTGCCTCCTTTCTCAGTCCTCTCGTGTGTGCGCAGCGTGTGCCTCTCCGGCCTGGCTGCCGTCAGACTGCCGTCACCGGGAGGAAGTGAGCTGGGGAGGATGACTCTCTATGTAGGACACGTGTGGGCTTGCTCGTTAGTGGGCACCTGGCCTCCCTCCAGTGGGGCTGCTGGCTTTGCTCTGCCCTCAGTGCCCTGCCCTCCGGTCCTTAAGAATCCGGGCGGTGTGCGGTGGGGGGCGGCGCGGATGCTGCAGCCTGGTGGCTCAGCTGGGAGCTGGGCGGCCGGGGGCGGCTTTCCCGACCGCTCTGTGCTGTGGGCTCAGGGGCCGCCGGAGGGTGAAGTGATTTACTACCAGTGCCCCGCCCGCAGCGGGTGCCCCGGGTGTGAAGAAGCTGTTTAATCATTGTCACCGTAGAGTGTGACGTACACGGGAGAAGCACGTGCCTGCCTTCCAGCCCCAAACGCCAGGGTCAGAGGGGGTCTCACCCCGAGGCGCCCCTCCGTGGGCTGAGCGCCGGTGAGGCTTCATGCACGGGGAGCGCAGCACCTGGCGTTCGACATCGTTGCTCATTCCACCCGTGTCGTCCAAACGCAGCCCTGGGTACAGAGGGCGCCCCCCCAGGAGGCTTTGGGCACGGGTCCTCAAAAGCGCTCCACGCCTCCCAGCAGCCCCACCCCCGCACCTGCTGCCTGCATCTGGACGGTGGGGAGCGAGGTCGCCTGGCACCCGGGGAGAACACAGTCAGGCTCTGAGAGCCCTGCGGGGGGGCGTGGTGGCTTTGGGCCTCCAGCGTGGGAAGGTTGGATGCTGCTCCTGCGTGGGCGGGAGGAGGACCTGGGCGGTGGGCGGGGCCCGTGTTGGCCGAATCCGGGGACGCCGGGCAGGTTGTGTGTCACCCGAGTGTTGGAGTGACTGGAGAGTGTGCCCCTCCCCCACCCCACCGTGCTCCGTCGAGGGACGAGGTTCAAGTTTTGTAAGGGGCACAGCTCCCGAGGTCTGCGGTGCTGGCCGCACGGGCCTGGCGGGGTCGGCTGCACAACCGCAGGGGAACGGAAAACGACGTCCCGGCCCCAGCGGCACCGCGGGCGGGGCTGCGATGGCGCGGGTGCAAACAGAGCCAGAGGCGGGGACAGGCGCCAGAGGGAGGGAGCTGTCCAGCTGGCTGTGACGTCCATCAGTCCTGCCCCACCCCGGCCTCCTCAGGGTCAAGGGCAGATCCCTCCCAAGGTCACTTGTTGCTGATCGAGACACGCCATTCATTATCCGTAGCAGCTGTGTGTGTTGCTTCTGCAGGGGGCTGGGAGTGAAGGCAGTGTGAGCGGAGGGGCGGTCTTCGCCGGTGGTCCCACCACTCACCTCAGCCCCACCCCGTCTCTCCCTCCCCAGCTGTACGAAGCCTTCACCTTCCTGAAGGGGCTGGGAGCCGTGATCCTGGTGCACGCGGAAAACGGAGACTTGATAGCTCAGGTGAGTGCTGTGCGCCACGCCATCCCCCCTTGCACCTCCATCTGCTTCTCCGTGTCGTGTGACAGAGGGGGCGCAGGCGTGGAGCAGCAAGGTGACTGGGCCGAGTACCAGAGGGTGCACCCCACCTGCAGTGAGGCCCCTGGCAGGCCCCGGGGTCTGTGCACCTCGGTCTGCTCACCGGTCCCACGGGGGTGATAGCATTACCTGCCCCACACCCCTCGAGGGTCTGGTCCTTGGCCTGATCCACACGGACGGGGGGCTGCACGGGGCTCAGAAACCAGGAGGTGGCTCCCTGGGAGCCTCTTAGGGGTCGCCCACCGCACACAGCTCGGGTTTGCGGGATTTGAACTTCCTGAACCCGGAGCCGTGCGGCGTCCTCTGTCTGGCTGCGGTTGCCCGGTACCGGGTCTGTGAGATTCGCCCCTCCCGTTCCACGAACCCGTGGCCTCACTTTCCTGTCCCGGGACAGAGTTCTGCTGCGGGAGGGGGTCAGCCTGTTTTCCCTGGGGGGTTTGGGGGGTTTCCACTGGGGGAGGCCATGGTGCCCTAAGCTCCCATCCGTGGCCCTGCTGGTTCAGTTACACACACATGTTCTGTTACACACACGTTCACACCTGTCCGTGGGTCCCCAGGAGTGGGATGGCTGGGTGGTGGCGGTGTCACTCAGTGCCAGCAGCTACTGCTCAATGGTTTCCCAGTGAAACTGGGGGACCCCCTGGAGCCCCCGTGCTGAGCTTTACATGCGGGGCTCCTCCACTCCCCACCGGGAACTTCAGAGTCCGCTCCCCGGGCTCCAGGCGTCTGCTGCCTCCCGGACGTCTGCTCTGCAGACCCCGGGCGTGGCCTCTGCTGTCTCCTGTGCACTCTCTCGGCTTTTGTGCGCTTCCCTGACCCTTCAGCGGGGTTTCTGGGGGAGCGAAGTCCCGCGGGTGCTCGGCCTGAGGTCTTTTTCCAGAAACACAGCTCCCATTTTGAGGGGTCTGTGTGTCCTTCCCCTCCCCCTCCGCCTGTCTCTCCCATAGAAAGAGTCCCTGGTGTTTCCACAACCCCCCACAGGGCTCTGTCCCGCTCACTACACCTTTATTTATGCACGCACCCCTCCGGCAGTGGGAACTGCTCCGTGGCTCACTCAGACCTGCCCACCATGAGCTCTGGAAGTCGCTTCCCGGCCGCCTCCATCGTAAGCTCAAGCGTGATAACCACGGAGGCTGCGGGAATTGGGGTTTTTCCCATGGGGGACCGGGACCCAGGCTCCCGGCAAGAGTGATGGCCCTAGAAACGGCGGAGGTTAAAATTAGCACCCACACCGCTGATGTCTTCGCAAAGGAAAAAAGGAAATGTTTTGGAGAAATGGAAGTGTTCCTGGTACGAGAAAACCTCAGAGCAAATGGGCTTGAATCTGGGCCGTTCCCTCTGGGAGCCACGTCAAGGTCACACGACGATGAACTCGAGGCAGAGGCCTCCCGCAGGAAAGGGGGGGGCGGTTCCGGGAAGGGGGCACGGTGGAGAGACCCTGAGAGCCGGCTGCCGGGAGCGGCTCCCCGACCAAACGCCAGGTGTTGCGCTGCCGGCTTACACACGCGGCCTCACTAACTCACGGCGGGAACTCGGGCACGCTTGTCCCCAGCGTGAGGGGGAGAGGCCTGGGGCTTGCCCAGTGGCCCTGAGTCACAGAGACGGGCCTGGAGCGGGTCTCCCAGTTTGGAGAGCTTCGATCTGGGTGTCACCTGTCTCCCCGAGGGAGAGCCCTGTGGCAGAGGCTCGGAGCCTGGGAGGGTGGGGGTGGCCTTTGAGCTCACCTGTCACCCCCGCCTCTTCTGTCTGGTCCCGGGGGATTGCATGGAGCGCAGGTGTGATGCAGGTGTCCGGGGCGGCCCAGGGGAAGGCGGGCAGGCACAGTGAGGGTGCAGGGGCACCGGATCTCCGGCCCAAGTCAGAGCCTGCTGACCCCTGCCGCTCTGGGCTCCTCTGTTGGTCCTCCTGAGGGAGGGGTGGTCAGAGGAGCGGCCCCTCCCAGCTCCGATGTTCTGGGGTCACCGATGCCTTGTCCTTGTCTTGCAGGAACAAAAGCGGATCCTGGAGATGGGCATCACGGGGCCCGAGGGCCATGCTCTGAGCAGACCCGAGGAGGTAAAGGGGTCTTGCATGGGTGTGACCCCGACAGCGCCACACTTGCCCAATGCTGTTCCCCCTGGGACAGCCCAGCCAGAGCCCCCGCTCCCCCCCCACCGCCCCACTCTGCGCCCCTCTGTGAGCGTGCCAGCACACAGGGCCCCCCCGGGATCTGCCTCTGACTCCGGCGCCTGGCCAGCTGCAGGCCCGTCCGAAGCGCCAGGGAGGGGCCCTGCCCCCAGAGCCCGGGCAGCCCAGGCGGAACATCACGCCAGGCCCCAGGGACAGTCGGGTGTCCACACTGGATAAGGACCGAGGACTTGGTGTGTTCAGTGTGGAGGCGGAGCCACACGTCCCAGGCCTCGTGCCCGTGGGACAGCTGCCCCCGCGTGCTGCCCGCTGTGCTCCCGGGACTGGGAAAGGGTGCACGCCCCTGGGGGCAGCAGAGTGTGTGAGCGTGTGCGTGAGCCTGAGTGTGTGCATACGAGTGTGTGAGCGTGTGTGCACGTGCAAACGGCACATGCCCTGTGTGTGAGAGCATGTGTGTGCACATTGCACGCCTATGTGGGGGTGTGCGTGCACAGTTGTGTCTGCGGGCATGCAGGGCGGGAAGAGGAAGGCAGGCAGGGTATCCGGGAAGCCCTTGAGCTGAGGATGCTCTGTGTCCTCATCACATCCGTCTGTCCTCCCAGACCTCCCCGGCTCTGGGCCCCGGGCGGTGCCGGACACCTGGGGACACAGCTGGAGGAGACAGACCCCTCCCCCGGGGCTCCACATGGGGGCGCCACTGCCCACGAGCTGCTGCTCCTGGTCCCCAGTGAGAGGTCAGGGCTGGCCTGCAGCGGTGCTCACAGACTCAGGCCCCATGGACGCCACTGCCGGAGCTGCGTGGGGGCAGCAGGACCACGCCTGGGGCAGCACAGGCTGGGGATTACAACTGTGCAGAACGTAGCTGGACCTGTTGTTCAGGAAGCGCCGGCCTGGAGGGGCAGAGACCCAGCCCAGCGGCCGGCGGGTTCAGCTGGGGGAGTGGCGGGAGGGAAGGCAGGCACGGCGGCCCAGGGGGCTCGCTCACATCAGGAATTTAAATGCGTGACCGACCACCCCAGGGCCCTGTCGACGCTGCCTAGCTTACCTCCTCCTAACAGAACGTGCAGAGTTCTTCCCAGCGGGGTGAGAACGTGATCCTGCCTCCAGCCCTCTAACCAAACCCACTCTGGCTTAACATTTTCTTTCTTCGTTTAAACCTACACTCTTTTCCCTTCCTCTGGGGCAGTAGGGTTTCCTCTGACCACGCGGAAGGGAAACGGGAGCCCTCCGGCCCCAGGAGAGCCCTGGGGACTCGGGGTGGGGGACGGCGGCCCCCGCCCCCGCCCTCCGGTGACCGGGGGTCTGCTGTGTCCCCCCCAGCTGGAAGCCGAGGCCGTGTTCCGGGCCATCACCATCGCCGGCCGCGTCAACTGCCCCGTGTACATCACCAAGGTCATGAGCAAGAGCGCGGCCGACATCATCGCCCTGGCCAGGAAGAAAGGTGGGCCGCCCGGTGACTGGTTTCCCGAGGACGGCGTGGGGGGGGGCGGGTCTGGCAGGTTCAAGTTCGCCAACAGAGCCCCCACCCTGGGCAGAGACTCACTGCCCGTTGCTGAGCCCCAGCCCCGTGGGCCTCCCGCATGTTTGGGCAGGAAGGATGGGGCCGGCGGTTTTAGATTTGAGTCCCGAGGCCCGTGTGCGGTGTGGGACCTCGGGCAGGCGTGTCCGAGCCGCCGGGTGGCTGGGTGGTTGCCGCAGTGCTGCGGGACGCACCGCCGGGATCCTTCCGCGGGGGCAGGTCTGGCCCCTCCCCGGAAGGCGGGGCGGGACCTCGGGGTGGGGGATGCTCAGGCAGCAGAGCTGAGGGTCGGACGCATGGCCCAGCCCCCAGGCCGGGCCGGGGCGGCTCCGAGGCAGGTCGCGGTCTCGAAGGGGTCCCCGTGCACTGAGCCGCAGGTGCCCGCAGCCGTGACTTGGGGGTCACTCTCCAGGTCTGGACTTGCTTCCCCTGCGTCACATCCTCAGTCCCCAGCCGCCGTGAGCTGGGATCACCTCCCCAGTGTGACACCTGAACCTGACCCCTCGCTTGGCGGTCCGCTTCTGGCAGAACCCTGACCGCACAGCAGGACACGACTGGGTGCCTCGTGGCCAGTGCAAATGCTCACTGTGCGCGTCACCGGGGGCCGGGGGGCGGGGGGCGGGCTCTCTGGGGCGAAGCCTGGCAGGAGGACGGACGATGTATCCCCTTCAGCCGACCTGTTTTCTCCAGCTGAGACCTCCTCCTTTTTCACACGCGCACCTCCCACGAGAGACCTTTCGCTCTTAACCGTGCTCGTCTGTGTTTGCCCCCAAGGCCCCCTGGTTTTCGGCGAGCCCATCGCGGCCAGCCTGGGGACCGACGGCACCCACTACTGGAGCAAGAACTGGGCCAAGGCCGCGGCGTTCGTGACCTCCCCTCCCCTGAGCCCGGACCCCACCACGCCCGACCACTTGACCTCCCTGCTGGCCTGGTGAGAGCGGGCGGGGGCTTCTGGGGCGGAGGGAGAAGGGTCCAAGGGCTGAAGGGCGGAGACCAGGCTGCCTCAGGCAGGGAGGGCCAGGCCTTGGGCTGGAGGCAGGGAGGGCTCAGCACGCAGCTCCCGTTGTTCACGACAGGCCTCCAGGAGCCCTTCCTTTGTGTGCTGCCGCCTCTGCTCCCGCAGCGACTGTGGGAGCTCCCTTGTTTGCCCCCCGCCGCCGCACCGTGGATATCGGGGAGCAGCCAGGGTCAGGAGCACGGAGGGCTGTGCCGCTGTGGGCAGGTCTCGTCACCTGTGATGCCCCTCTGCCCGGCTTGGCGTGTCGGCAGGGCTGGCAGAGACAGTGTGAGCAAGGGCCTGGAATTTCGGGCTCACTGAGTGGCCTGTGTGCCGCGCTGCACGCACACAGTAGGAACACAGCCATGGTCACCCCTCCTCTGTGCACACAGCCAGGCGAGGGGAGAGCCCTCGGGGCTGGGAGAGAAGGGCAGGCGCAGAGGCTCGCCCCCAGCGCCAGGAGACTCGCAGAGGCTTCTGGGAGCCGGCCACAGCCGGCCAGAGCCCCGGGATGCGTGGGAGTTCGCGTGGTGGGCGGGGAGGGGATGGGGCTTCTGTTCGGGAGCCGCTCAGGGGTCGAGAGTGTGTGCCTGCCGCGGAGATCTGGGTCCCCCCAAAGATGCGAAACCCTGGGCTTGCTCAGCCAACGGCTTCCTCTTCGCTGGCAGCCTGGTGCCAGGGGGCGGGGGGCAGCTCCAAGGCCAAGGCCAAGTTCAACACAGGCCCCCACGACAAGGCTGAGCCCCACAGCCAGGGGTTGGCAGGATGCTGACCAAGGGCTCTGGACTCTGGCCACTTCTCGCCCCTGTGGCTGTGGCCATCTGGGCTCGGGCTACCGCCCTCTCTGTCCCGACAGGCTTGTCTTCTCCCATACAGCACCCCCCCCACCCCGTGGCCCTGTGTGCTCCCAGCAGGCACCCGGATATTCTAACACCTAAGTCAGACCAGGCCCCCACCCTTCCCGGGGACCCCCAGGGTTCTCTCCTCACAAAGTGAGAAGCACAAGCCCCCCACATCCCGCAGGCAGAGCCTGCTCTGGCCCCCACTCCCCGGCCGGCCCCCTGGATCGGAGCATTTGAGGGCAGGATAGCCTGGCCCCTCTGCTGGCCGGGTCCCCCACTTCCAAGTGAGGAAGAGGAGGCTGGCCTGGGGAGCCTTGTCCAGACCAGCCCAGAGCCAGCACTCACCTAGAACCTTCTCCCCGTGCCCAGGGCTCCTTCCGGTGAGCAGCCAGCCCCCATGGCCAAAGGGCCTTCCGACATCACTTACTCCCTAGGGTCCCTGACGTGGCCCGAGCCGTCTCCCCAGAACCTCTCTGGGCTGTTAGGTTCCAGCCCGTGTTGAGCGCCTGAAGTTGGGGTTTGCCCTTGAACCTGAAGGCAGCTTCGAACCCTCCCTGTTTTTGTTCTTGCCAGCGGGGACCTGCAGGTCACGGGTAGCGGCCACTGTCCCTACAGCACCTCCCAGAAGGCGGTGGGCAAGGACAACTTCACTCTGATCCCCGAGGGCGTCAACGGGATCGAGGAGCGGATGACCGTCGTCTGGGACAAGGCGGTGGTAAGGCGGCACCCCATCTCCCCCACCCCCCAGGAACATTCTAGAAGCCTGGGCCCAGTGACACTGACGAGATGCCGCAGTGGCTGTTACGCAAATGTCCGTGTGCCCGTGAGCGGCTGAGGCGGTCTCTGCCCCGATGAGGCGGCTGCGGAGAGGAGGAGAGGGCAGACTCCTCGCCAGGTTTCGGCCTGTGCCGGCGGGCCCTCCCCCCGCCCTGGTACGGGGCGGTCTTCTCATCCGAGCCTCCCGCCCTCAGGCTACCGGCAAAATGGACGAGAACCAGTTTGTTGCCGTCACCAGCACCAACGCAGCCAAGATCTTTAACCTGTACCCCAGGAAAGGGCGGATCGCCGTGGGCTCGGACGCCGACGTGGTCATCTGGGACCCCGACAAGGTGAAGACCATAACAGCCAAGAGCCACAAGTCGGTGAGTGTTGGTGTGAACCCCGGGCAGCCCCGGTTGGGGCAAACAAGCCTGGCTTTGCAGCCTTTTGGAAACATCTGGTTAGACAGGGTTTGTGAACTGTGCAGCCGGGCTGCTGCAGTCCGACGTCTGGGGGGACGCGGCCACTCAGGGTCCCCGCCCATGGGAGAGGTGGGGCTGCGGCGGGATTGGCTCGGCGGCTCTGACGGGCACGTGCCCCGTCTGCTCCCCATCCCACCCCGGTCTCGGGCGCTGGCGGAAACTCTCAGACTCACAGAGCGGCAGCACCCGCTCCGGTGCGTGTGTCCTCGGTTGAGCTATGGACCCGGAGACGCTCGGGTCTGGTTGAGAAACCTCCTGCCCTGTCCCGTGCCCCCTGCTCAGAGTCAGCAAGGGATAGGGCTGCCCCCCCCCCCCCAGGAGCGGGTCGTGCTGGTGCACAGCCTTGGGGGGGGATGCTGATGCCCTCGTCCCAGGCCCCGAGCCTGTGGGCGGTGTCTCTGTGCTTTCTGTCTCTCGGGCCCTGGACCCCTTCCCTCGTCCAGCGGACCTGAGGACGCGGAGGGACCGCACTCAGACACCCATCCCCAGAACCCAGCCAACAGAGGCGTGCAGGAATGCAAAGCTGTGGCGCAGGGGAAATGTGCACGTGGTTTACATTCACCTAAAAGCAGACCCAGTCGCACTTGTAGTGAACCAGGTGCAAACCAGGTGCACACCGCGATGGTCAGGGGCGTTCCCTCACCTGGCCGGGGACTGAGCGCCCGGGGTTCACAGGAGGCAGGCCAGCTCAGGGTGTTGCTGGGGATTGAAACCGGGGCCGCCTTTTCGGAGGGCAGGCCCATCAAAGGCGGAACCCGTTTCCTCTTGGGCCCCAGACTCCACCTCCAGCAGAGGGGCACGCCTGCCATGCGGGCTCACGGCCCTTTCAGCCCGGGGCGTGTCCGCAGAGGCGGGGAAGCCACCGGATAGCTCCTCCCTGGGGCCGGATTGGAAACTGACAGCACATGCCCGTGGGGGGATGCGGTCCAGCAGGCCAGTGGACGTTAGAAGCACCTGGAAGCCACACCTGTGTGCTGGTGTGCACGCTGCTGAGCGGGGGCAGAGCTGCAGCAAGCGCCTGCCACGCCCGAGACCGGGGTTCGAGCTCGGAAACTTGGGGGGGGGGGGGGGGGCAGAAAAATCTGCCCGAGGCAGCGGTCTCTGTCGGAGGAGGAAGAGGGGCTGACTTGTTCAAAGGCGTGCCGTCTCAGCCTTTTGAGTTTGTTTGCTGGGTACCTGACCCCCTTTTTCAATAACCAAAAGCAGTCGGCTAGTGCTAGCCATAGTCACTTTAGGAGTGAGGGAAAGAATGTGTGGTTTAAGGGAGTGTCTTTCAAAGTGGAAGGAAGGGAGGGGGGAAGGGAGGGAGGGAAGGAAGGAAGGGAGGGAGGGAGGAAGGAAATATAAAAATGACCCTCCCCATTGCTGGGGGGGCAGTTTCGCACACAGGAAACCTTGTAGGACCCCCCCACACACACCCCTCCGTGACCCATGTACTGTTGGTTGGCCTGGGGCCTTCCGGGTGTAACGATTTGCCAATAGGTTAGCGAATGCCTTAAAAACCGCTCATGTCCCTTGGCCCAGGAGTTTAATTTTAGAAAACTGCCCCATCCTAACGAAAACACGTTGTTTACAAAGACACAGAAATGCCTGTTCTATTGAGCGCGGCCATGGCGCCTGACTCCCGGGGCTGCATTCCCACTCCTGCTGCGTCAGACAGTATTGGTTTGGGTATAGACACCACCCCCACCCCCGCCCCCCACATGCCCAGCAGGGAGGGGCTGGTCATGCAGATGAGGGGTGGGTGGTGGGGGGTCACACAGCCCCAGGGGAGCGCCCCCGGGGGTCTGAGCAGTGCAGTTGCCGCCTGGGGCCCCCTGGTGGCCGCGAGGGCTCAGCGCGCTCTCGCCGCAGGCTGTGGAGTACAACATCTTCGAGGGCATGGAGTGCCACGGCTCCCCGCTGGTGGTCGTCAGCCAGGGCAAGATCGTCTTCGAGGACGGCAGCCTCAGTGTCAGCAAGGGCCTGGGCCGCTTCATCCCGCGGAAGCCCTTCCCGGAGCACCTGTACCAGCGCGTCAGAATCCGGAACAAGGTGCGCCCCGGGCCCTGGTGCGCCCCGCACGGTGTCCTGCCTGCCGCTCCGGCCGGAGTCAGAGCCAGACCTCCGGGGCCCCCAGGCCAGGCACACCGTACAGGGGCATGCACACCTGGGGGCGGGCGGGTGCTGGGTGTGGCTGGCCAGGGTGCACTGTTCTGCACCGGCCCCGTGCAGTCCCTCCGGCGGATCAGAGCCCCGGAGCTCAGCACCGTGAAGGGCTGACCAGCCCACAGCTAGGAAAGCACGGAGCCCACAGTGTGGCCGTCCAGTGAGAATACACGGCCCCCGGCGAACTGGAGGGGTGGCCAGCACCCTCCTTCCCCTCCATTCTGCACCTCTTTCCCTCCTTTCCTCGAAGAGTCTTAGCACTGACCCTGGAAGGTCAGAGGCCATGGAGCAGGCTCCGGCCCATCTGTAGTCCACCTTGGAGGGGGAGCTGCCCACACCTCAGATAAACCCCCACTGTGGTCCACTGTCTTCCCTAATTGGGTCCCTGCTGTTGCCGTGATGACCTGCTTCCCACACTAAAGGGCAGACGTTTGCCAGAAAGGCCAACCTGTGTGCATGTGTGCACGCCTGCATGTACACATGTGTGTGTGCGCATGTACATATGATGGTGTACACACGTGCATTTCTTTATGTGTAGGATCGTGTGAATTGTGTGTGCATCTGTGCACACGTGTGTCTGTGGAGTGTGTGGGCTCTGCAGGTGTGCACCCATGTGCATGTGGAGTGTGTGTGCACATGCACCCCCGAGGCGACCCCAGGGCCCTGAGTCGGCACCACCTGTGCGCCTTGCCCCTCAGTCGCCCTCCCCTCCCTCCGTCCAGGTCTCCGGACTGCAAGGGGTCCCCAGGGGCATGTACGACGGCCCCGTGTACGAGGTGCCAGCTACACCCAAATATGCAACTCCCGCTCCTTCTGCCAAATCCTCGCCTTCCAAACACCAGCCTCCGCCCATCAGGAACCTGCACCAGTCCAACTTCAGCTTGTCAGGTGAGGGGCGCCGCTGCCCAGGCTGCCGGGGACCCACACTCCTGTGGAAAGGGACGCAGGGCCTCCGGTGGGCAGCGAGGAGGGGACCGTGGGGCCCCCGCCTCCTCTCCTCTGGGGGGGGCAGTGTGGGCTGGGGGAGGCCAGGACGCTGAGGGGAGGGGCCCATGGGCAGCATAGAGGTACCGGGCCCTGGCTTACGAAGAGTCTGCCTAGAGATTGGCTCATTCTGAGTCCCACTTGGGGGCGTTTTTACACCTTTACCCATGGAGTGTGGCGTGGTGACGGGGCAGCCACTGCCTTCAGCCTGTCCCCTGCAGTTTATCCCGCACTCTGGGGACTTGTGGCTCGTCTTCACAGCAGCCCTGTGCGTGGACGGTGGTTATTCTTACTGCTTCAAAAAGGAAATGATGACCTTGAGAGCTTCTGTGTCCAACGGCTGGGGCTTGATGCTCAAGGAGTGTGTGTGGGCAAAACCTGAAGTTGGCTGGTCCCTCAGACTTAGCTCAGACGTGCCCCAGGACACGTGTCTGCAATTTCTCAGGATCGCCACACGGGGGCAGGCACGCACACATTGAGAACATGGAAGTGGCGTCACCCTGCAAAGTATTGGAGGTGACAGTGTGTGCAGGGCTCTGGGAATGAGGTGATCAGTCTATACCAGGGTCAGCAGACTTTTTCTTAATGGGCCAGATAGTAAGTGTTTCAGGCTCAGTGCACCAAGCTATTACACGCTATGAAATGGGCATTTAAAATGCAGCCATTTAAAAATGTAAGGCCTATTCTTAAAGCGTGGGCTCCATGCAAACAGGGGGTGGGCCGGGCTTTGTCAGGGGGCCCTCGTGTGCGGACCGCTGGTCTGGCAGGCGTGCAGGACCTCGAAACGGAAAAGGGGGGCGCTTGGCGGAAGAGAGTGGAGGGGCGGGGGAAAGATGAAATGTGGATGGAGGTTGGGCGTGTGGCTGACCTTTCCTCCATCGGGGGCAACCCAGCTCAGCGATCGTGCCATGGGGACACAAACGTGGGGGGGGGCTCCCCATGGTCCAGTCCTCCTCGCTTTTCACGAGCCTTTTGTGCACGAGCTCCTTAGGCACCATGTGCTTCCAGGGCTCTCAGGGAGCTAGTGTGTTTGCACAGACAGGCCCAAAACACACCTCGGGATTCTCCTCTGACGCTCAGTCAGCAGAAGGGAGGCGGGAGGCAGTGCCGGGAGACGGGCGGGCACGCCGGCCACTGTTCTGTCCTCGGGTCACACCGTCCGCACTCCTGAACCAAGCAGTGAGGCAAACTGTCGGCTGGAGGGGCCGTGACCTCCCTGGTTCTCCGAGGCCACTGGCACTGCCCGGGGCCAGCCTCACAGCATGGTGGCAGGTGACTTCACTAGCTGCCAGCCACACCGGCCGACGTCTCCGGTCACCAGGAACGACCTCACAGCCCTCCTTTCACCAATCTGCGTGAGGTGACGCTGCAGAGGTGCGGCGTGGTCTGTGACACGGGGGCCCTTTTGTCCCAGCTGACGGGTATTTTCAGAGAACCTGACGCGGAGCCAGGGAGGTGCAGGTGATCGGGAGGGGGGGAAGAGCTGGTGAGCAGAGGCCAATTTGGGGGCCTTTGGGGGAGTCCTGAGCCACCAGGAAGAGATGCTGTGTACCAACGAAGTGAGGAGAGAAAACCCAAGTCCGAGTGGCTTACCCCGATCTCGTGATGTCGCGGGCGGAGGGGCCTTTGCTTGTGTTTTTCGGGAAAGGAAGTGAGGCCAAGCAAGGGAAGTGCGTGATTGCAGATTGCCTGGAGTGCAGGCGTGAGTCGTCCTGGAACCTCGGTCTCCTGCCTGGACCCAGAGCCTTCCCCCCCAGGGCCCCTCCTTCCCTGTTACCCACCACTCACGGCCTATTCGTTCAGTGTGCGCCTGCTGAGCACCAGGCACTGGCGTGCTGCTGGGCTGTTACGTCTTTACTGAACTGCAGGGGATGTGTGAGGTTAGAACAGCTGGTCGGCTTTGCAGATCTAAACTAGGGACTGCTGCTCCTCCCTGCAGGTCTGCCCATTGCGAGTGAGGTGGGTGATTGCGGCTGTGAGCAGCTCACACACACACACACACACACACGCACACATGCACACCCAAGCACACCACACACGAACACCTTTGGGGCGTCCGGCCCTGGAGACAGACCTCTAGGTGTCTCCCCAAGAAACGTGAGCTGAGCCTCAAATTCCCCTTTTGTAGTATCGTGTACCGTAAGCGCAACAGCATTGTTAAAGCACCAAGTCCGTGCCTGCACACAGTAGGCCCTCCATGGGTGGGTGCCCACCTGTCTCAAGAATGTGAAGATGGACAAGAAAGCACTCAATGTCAGGGGGTGTCCCAGGGCCCAAGGAGGCACCAGGGGGAGAGGTTGGGGTGCCTGCCTCCCCAGAGGCGAGCCTGGACTGGGTTGAGATGAGGGCTCCGTGTCCTGAAGGCCAGGGACATGGGGGAGGCACCCCGTCCTCAGGAGCGGCCAGTGGAGGCGGTGACAAAGGTGGTTGGCTCTCTTTCAGGTGCCCAGATAGATGACAACAACCCCAGGCGCACCGGCCACCGCATCGTGGCGCCCCCTGGTGGCCGCTCCAACATCACCAGCCTCGGTTGACCCCGGACCAGTGGATGAGCTAAGAGTGAAGGATTCTGGGAACTATGTCCATTCCTTCCCCCCCACCCCGTCGGTGGTTCTCAGACCCCTAGTTTTACGTGGAACTGCTGGGGGACACAAGAGTGAGGTTCTTTCCTTTCGCGTTTAGGAAGAAGTGGTACTAGTGTGGTATGTTTGCTTGGAACCCCCCGGCCCCAGAGTTGTGTGTCGCGCCGACGCCCGCGCCGCGCGTGGCGTCCTCATGGCCCTCCCTAGTGAGCACAGGCCCCAGCGTCCTCGCGTCCGCCCCTCCCACCGCCCACCGCGCCGGCCCGGCTCCGGGATCCCGGCGGCTCCTCCGCGCCCCGTAGCTGTCCTAGGGTAGTTGATGCATGTTACTGAGTTGCGTATGCAAGCCCGTGAGGGCCTCTGATGGGACGTCGCCGGGGACCAGTGCGGGCGCCGGGCCGAGACCCCCGCCCTCGGGGCGATCCCCACACTCCCGGCGTCCGCACTGGAGAGAAGGCGCCCCGCCCCGCCGCCATCTGTGACCTCTCAGGGCAGCTTGGAGAACTGCCCTCCGCCTCCCACGTCGTAGCCCCGGTCTCCATGGTTTCAGGGGCGTGTCCCCGGCATGCCATCTGTCCTCCCGGTGTCCGTGTGCCCTTCCAGCCCGCTCTGGCTGGAGAGTCAGGCCGAGCGCGGGTCACACTCGGAGAGGGGTCTCGGGTCCCCAGGCAGGGCTGCCGACCGGGAGGGCGACGGCCGCCTCCAGTTGCCCGTGTCCTTGTCCCTCTGCGGAGGTCGACGGGGCAGTCAGATTTTTAAAGTTTTGTACAAAGTTTTCCTTTGTAATCACCCCCATTTTTACTTAACAACTGACTTCTTGTGGCTCTTACTTCTGAATTCAAAGCTTGTGAAAAGAATAAAATTGAATGGCCCGCGGGCCCGGCTGGGGTGTTTTCATTCAAGGCGTCGGCAAGCGTGGGGTGCGCCGAGACACACTCACTCCCGTGGGCGAAGGAGACTGCACCCACGGAGTACCACGATCGCCCACGCGAGGTGGGTGGAGGCCGAGGCAGCCACGGTCATGGCAGCACCACCACCTTCCCACCACGTCGGACACTCCCCGAGTGGGAGCGGTCTGCCCCCAGAATGCAGAGGCCAGGAAGGAGAATGTGGACCAGGTCCTGGAAACCCTGCAGGAAGGAAGCTCTGCTGAAGACGCCGCAGAACAACGAGATGCTTTACTCTGCCACCAGGTGGGGCTGTTGGTCGGCTTTGGGAATCCCGGTCACTGACCCGTCAGGAGGTCAGGACGGGCAGATGCCATGATTATGGGTTATTTCCGTTAAGGAGCCAGTCTTTCCTGTCTAGGGGGGTCTACTTCAGGTTATATGAGATAAAAAAATTCAGGTCCTAAACAGTCTGGAGAGTCCCCGAGACAGCAGCTCCCAGCGCCTAGAGCCCAGCATGCTCTGGGAATTTGTGGGAAGGCCCAGCTCTCCATCCAGAATGGCCCTAGGTCAGTGAGGGATGCCCCCCCCCCCCCGGGACATCCGGCGGTGACTGGGGACACTTGGCTGTCACAGTAGGGATGCCACTGGCGTCTGGTGGGCAGGGGCCAGGGGTGGCACCGCACATCCTACCGTGCACAGGACAGTCCCCTCCCCAAACAGTTGTCTCACCCAAAATGGCCACAATGCCGAGGGCGAGAATCCCCGGTTTTTTATGAGAAGGGCAACTTTCTTCCTGGGTGGGGAAGACCCCTCCTGGCAGCATTGTGCTGGGTGGGAAAGAGCTCTCCCAGCTCTGTGTGAGCTGGTCTGGAAGCTTCTGCACATTCCCAGCATCCACTGGGGCAGCGGTGGCCCCGGGGCATTCCTCCGTGGTAAGGGGGTGCTGTTGGGCACTGTCTGCGTCAGGGTCGTGGGGTCATGAGACTCGGACCCCAGTGACCAGGCCTGAGCTGCGGGCTGAGCCCAGGATGGGCAGGGGTGGGCCCTGAAGAGGCCCTGGTGGCAGCCAGGGGCCACGGTTCGTGGGGTGGACGAAAGGGGGTGGAAATGGAGGAGAAGGGTCTGGACCCGGAAAACGGCAGCGATGCCTGGAGACCCCCCCACCCCCATAGAACGGAGTGAGAGCCTCGCCCTGCAGAAGGCAGGTTCCGGGGGCACCAGCGCACAGTGGTGGGGGTGCAGGCAGCCAGGAGGAGGCTCCAAGGGGTGGAGCTAAAGGGACAGAGCTCGCAAGGTGTCCGGCACGGGGGTGTCTGGCACGGGGGTGTCTGGCACGGGGGTGTCTGACCGTCGCGGGCGGGGGGTCTGCCACACTCCCTCGAACTTTCTTGGGTGCCCGAACGTCCGACCTCTGCCCCTCACGACAAGCCCATGATCACAGGGAGGTCCTGCCCGTCCGTCCCCAGGTGGGTGGGCCCCCCTCACGGGGGTGGAGGGGGGGGCTGTGCCCTCCGATCAGGGCTTCTGTTTGGCCCCCAACGAGAGGCCTTCGACTACAGGTTGCTCCTCCTCTTCAGCATCCTCTTTGCATTCTCGCCGTCACCAGGGTCGCTCTCCTGCTGGCTCAGCCGTTTGCTGCGCAAAACACAGAGGAGACGCAGCCGGTCAGAACCTCGGTCCTGGGTCCGTCCAGGCGCACACACGCACACAGTAGGTGGTCAGTACGCAGCCACAGGCATGAAGGGAGGGGCCTCGTACCTGAGCGATGCTGCAGGGTGTTCCCCAGATGCAGCAGGGTCGTCGTTGCTGGGCGCCCCAGGGTCCCCTCTCTCCCGTGGCGGGGGCTTCTTCCTCTTGGTCCTCACGGGCTTCTCTGCAGAGACACAGGGACCCGGACGCTGGCTGTGACTTTAGTCAATGACAGTGTCTGTCAGCCTCGCGCCAGCCCCTCCTGACTCGAGTGTCCCTGTGGGCCAGGTACACGCCGGGCACCTTCTGCTGTTCTGCCCGTTTAGCGTGTAAGGGAGCTGCGGCCGGGAGGTGGAGTGCTGCCCCGAGCCCGTACACAGCCGTGCGTGGCAGAGCGGGGGTTCGAACTCTGCTCCTCGGGCTCCCGCTGTGTTCCTGCAGCAGCCGGCTGACTGGGAGACTCCTGAAGCAAAGCAGCAGGCACCTGAGGCGCGGGCTTTACTGCAAGAGACCTGTGTGTTGTACACACTTCCCGCCCCTCCCCCGCAGCAGGCCGCCACACCCTGTGGTGTCACTGAGTC
Source organism: Phyllostomus discolor (assembly GCF_004126475.2). NCBI lineage: Eukaryota > Metazoa > Chordata > Mammalia > Chiroptera > Phyllostomidae > Phyllostomus > Phyllostomus discolor. The sequence goes on from NC_040903.2 coordinate 3,256,420, forward strand.
ATCTCCTGCGGGGGAGGTGGGGGGGGGGAGTTCATTGCCCCACTTCACAGATGGGCAAACAGAGTCAGATCAGATTCCGCTGGTGAACCGCAGGCCCAGGGGTCGGAATTGCAGATGGATGGCGAGCAAAGGGCCCGGGCCCCCCCCCCAGGCTGCTCATGGACAGATAAGGACCCAGAAGCCCCACGAGGGAAGCACAGTGCCCAAGGCCACGCCGCTGGCCAGTGGTGGGCACGGGACTGGAACCCCCGGCCCCAGCCCAGAGAGCCCCCCCCGCCCCACTGCAGTGCGCCACCTCCCACCGCGTACCTGGCAGCCCGCGCTTACTGGACGATGGCTTGCTCTCAGTGAGGGGCACGTGGGCCAAGGCCGCCAGCCCGGACAGGAAGCCCTGCTCGGCGTCCTGCGTGCGAAGGGGGAGGTCAGCTGGGCCTCCCCCAGTCCTGCCTCCAGCACCAGGGGGTGCAGGAGAACTCGCCCAGAAGCCCCCAGGGTGGTCAGGCGCAGGGCAGAGGCACGGGGTGGGGTGGGGGGCAGCTGACCTCAGCTCCTGCCAGGTAGCGGCCCCCCACAACCCCCACCGCAGGGGCCATGGGTTCCCATTCTGTACAGGTGAGCACCGAGGGCCCTGCCGGCCCGGACCTCCGCCACCCTCTGGCCCCGGAGTCTCAGCCCCTACCTCCCCGCCCGCTCTAACCGCACAAAGCCGGACTCCGAGACCCACTGACTGCACAGGCTGGACAGCGCCTTGCCCTCCTGGTGTCCCGACCTGTGGCCGGGGCCCTAGCAGGGACCCGCTCCTTGGGGGCTGGGGACGACGTTAGGAGGTACAGGGACCCCCCCCCCACACACACACACAGCTCGGTGACCCCATGATAGGCCCTCAGGTCGTGAACGGGAGCCGCTGTCCCTGACGGGGCCGACCCTGGGACAGGGGCCTCCCCTCTGGGACAGGTGATTTCCCTTGAAGGCAGCCAGTTCGCTTCATGCTGCACTTTATCGGTAATTGCATCAGCGATCACGCGCCGATGGGATTCTTCTGTGACGAGGTAGCCACCGTCCGTCACGAGGCCTGCGCTTCCTGTGTGCCCTGCATCAAACGCGAGCCCCGGTCCCCAGAAGCACTGCCTCGGTGACACCCTGCTGTGGGCCCTGACACGGAGCAGTCCGTGGGGTGACGAGGGGACGGTCGCCCTGCCCCCACGGTCACTACACAGGAGCCAACCCGTGCCCAGGGCCTGGCCCGGGCAGGAGCTGCAGACGCACCGAGTGGGATCCACGCGGCCCCGTGACCTCAAGGCGCACGGCGCACTGCGAGGCCAATGCGTCATCCGCTGGGGAGCCTCCGCAGGGGCCCCCAGGGGGCGTGCAGTCCCCTCGCCAAGGCCCCACTGCCGCTAGCTAGCTCCGCCTCTCTAACGCACCGCCCAGCCGCGGGGCCCAGCACACTCCCCAGGTGCGCACCTGCAGCTGGGCCTCCAGCTGCCCCTCCAGGTGGTCCAGGACGCCGGCCCTCCGCTGCCACGTCTCCAGGCGCAGGCGCTGGTGCGCGGTGAACTGGGCCAGGAACCTGTGCTGCTGCGCCCGCATCCTGGAGGAGGGAAGGAAGGCCGTCAAGGCTGCCCCGGCCGGCGGGGGGGTGGGGGGGGTCAGAGGCCTCTCCCAAGGGCCTGCTGCGTCCTGCGAATGAGGGGTGGCTGCGAGCACTCCCTCCGTGAGCCCCGGGAGAGAAGGATGGCCAGGATCTACTGCGGCCGCTGGAGAGAGCCCCTCCCCCCGCAGGCGGGCTCGTCAGGAAAGTGCTTCTCTCTGGGGGGTTTATAGCGTCGCGGGCACATTTCTCACTGGGTCCTTGGGGTGGCTCGGCAACATCAGCAGGGCAGAGAGCGGGAGAGCCGGGGGCAGGAGACGCTCAGGGGAGCGGGGCGTCCCCGAGGTCCCGCAGGTGCAAAGTGGCAGGGCAGCAGGTACCGTCCTCACTCGGGGAACAGACTGAAACCCCGGTGGGGGGCAGGGGAGCTCTCCTGAAGGATGCCCCCTCCGCTAAAGTCACAGGACCGCCCTGGCTGCTCCCTGTGAACCAGGCGGCCCATGTCCTGGATGCCATGCCTGAGAAACCAGGAGAACGGCAGCCCAGCCCCTCCGAGGGGCGGAGCACGCAGAGGGGCAGAAAGCGGGTCCCTGGCCTGGAGAAAGCGCCCCCCCCCCCAAATGCCCTGTGCCTGTGTGGACAGACACCTCCCCCGGCCTGTGCGAGCACCCCCTTCCTTGGCTGCCACTCCGCTGACCTTCGCAAACAGGAACCTCAGTCCCCTCCTCCCTGTTCCCAGGATCACTCTCTGGTTCTCCTCAGCGTTTGTGACCCCTTCTCTGAAAGGAGCTGGCGTTTTCTAGGCCTGAAGGCAGAAGCTCCCTCGCTTTTGCTTCATGCTTGGTCCTGCCAGCGATATCTTCCCTCTCTTCTCACTACTTGTCCGGCAAACTCCTATTCATCCTACAAAACCCAACCATGCATCCACCCACCCGTGCATGGACCCACTCTTCCACTCCTTTGTTCACTCATGATTGTGTCTCTGGCCCGCCAGGATCTGTGCTGGGTTTGGAAGGTACAGGTGTGAGAAGAGACTCGTTGTCCCTGCCTTCATGGAGCTCCACCTGGGGCCGAGGGGACAGACAGGGACCGACCGGCTGTGATACTGCTGAGCTCGGTGCACTGGGCCTCAGTTGCCCTGGAAACCCCTCATTATCGCGGGCGGTACCGGCTGTTCCCCGTTGCAGCGGGCCACGCGATGCCCCCCGCCGGGGTCCGAGCCCTAATCCCCGACACCTGTGCAGAGGTTGCCCCCCACGGCACTCGGGAGGTTAGGGCTCGGAGAGTGCCCCGGATGACCCAGGTGGGTCTCAGCCCTCGGAGCCCGTGAAACTGAGAAGTTCCTCCAGCTGGGGTCAGCGACGCAGCGGAAGAAGGAGACAGAGGGATCCTAGGTGTGACCGGGATGGGGGGCAGGGGGAGCGGGCGGGGACCGGAGAGAGGCCTCTAGGAGGTCAGGGCCCCCGCTGACAGCCTCAGGGAACAGAGACCTCCGTTCTGCAAGGCGCTGGACTCTGCCGCCAGCCGGAGCAGCCGGGGAGACTGCGCCCCAAGCCTGCAGCCAGCGCCCAGGCGGTGGACACCGAGTTCCGGCCGTGTGGGACTCGGAGAAGCGGCAGCGCCCGCCCGGCTCTGACCTACAGACGGTGAGGAGCCCTGCCACCCCGAGTGGTGGGTGGCGGGCCACTGCGAAGGCCACAGCCGGGACACCCATCCGCCTCACCTCCTGCTCCCTCCCTGACTTCCTGGGTCACCCCCCATTAGCAACCTGCCCCCCCACACACCCAGTCCCCAGGCCAGGGTCTGCTTCTGGGAGACCCCGAGGTGTGAGTGGGGCGTGGTGCTGTGCCAGGGCAGCGAACGGGACTCAGAACTAGAAACGCCGCCGGGGCCACCCCCGATGGGCCCCCGGGAGGGGGCCGCGCAGACTCCCGGGCGTCTGCACCAGTGGGGGACGCTGACACCGAAAGCTGACCCATGGGGGCGAGTGTGCCCTCGTGGGGCCCTCACCTCTGGTGGATGCCTGGGGGTGCTTCACGGGCCCCCCCTGCCACCTGGTCCCCCAGCGAAGGGTCACCGAGTTCTTGCTTCTTCCGCAGCCGGTAGCTCTCCGTCCTCTCCCCTACAACACGTAACACATGGTGATCGAGGGGCAGCGTGGCTGGGGGCTCGGCTCTGTGCCAGGGCTGGGGTGGGTGCCGGGAGCCAGGGGCAGCAGCACACGCCTGCTCACAGAGAGCCATCGACGCTGGCCCGGGGTCCACCCGGGGGTTGGGGGACAGGGCGGGGTGGGGACGCAGCGGCCTCCGTCACAGGGGGCGCCTGGCGGCCAGCAGGCCACCTGCTCCCCCTCCACCACCCACCGCCTTCTTGGCTGGGGAGCGAGGGGAGGTGTGGGAGAATGGTGTTCAGCAGCCCCCGCAGACAGCGGAACCCACACAGGCAGGGAGGACAGGCCGGCACACAGAGCTGTGGGTGGACGGACAGACAGACAGACAAGGGCACTGATAGGTGCTTCCCAGGGGTCGGGCAGTGTGGCCCCTGATATCTGGGGTGCCTGGGCTGCCCATTGGGACACACTTAACCTGACCTAGGGCAGCACCTGGCCAGCGGCTATGCCCACCTAACGAGCTGCCACACCTGAGGAGCTGCCAGTTAACTAGCTGCTACACTTGCCTAGTTGTCACGGTTAACTAGCTGACATGCTGACTCCGCTGCCACGGTTCACTGGTGGCCACACGGACCCGGCCACCACACTGGCCCGGCTGCCACGCCGGACCTGCCCAGCGGTGAGCCGTCTGTCCAGCAGGCCGCCTACCTCGCTGGGCCCGGGCTGTGCAGCCCGTAAAGGGAGGTGTAGCTGGGTGGCCTCCCGGGGCAGGGCGTTCTATGAGTTTTAAATACAACAGAATTGACGGAATGAAAAAAAGACGAGGTGTTAATGGGACTGGTCACGCTCAGCTGCCTTGTTTCAGTTCATTTGTGGGGTGACCCCCACATCTGAGCTGGGGTACCAGGGAAGCGGGCAGTCAGAGCGGAGGGAATGCACAGAGGGCTGACCGAACCCTGGCACCACAGACGGGGAAATTGAGGCCCCGGGAGGGGCCGTGAGCGCGCTGGTCCTGAAGGTCCCCATCCCGAGGGCTGCCTCTGGCCGGGCGAGGAGAGCAGCCTTCCCACCGGAAACCCAGGGGCGGGTCTGCAGGGCTGGCGGACTTCCAGGGGCGTGCCAGGCTTTGTCAGAACCCGGGGTTCAAACTCCCCGGGACGAGGGTATGACAGAGGCACGGCTGAGCTCACTGACAGCAGAGTCACCGAAGACCCCCGTCGGGACCTGCCACCCCCCGCCCGTTCACCTAGGGACCAGGTCCCGCTGCACCCCGAGGCCAGTCCAGGCACAGCCCGCCTGAGAACGTGGGTGGGCCCTGCTCCGGGGGCCCGACGCAGGGAAGGACGCTATAAGTGTGGCCTTCGAGAATCTGGCTCTGCCTGTCACTACATGATGTCCTTGCTGGCCGTGGGGCTGTTGTCTGTTCCGTCACGCAGGGTACCCGCCATGCACCGGAGCCCACGGGGACCGCCACAGGGCCGCTGGCCTGTGCTTTCTCACGGTCCCTGCAACAGCTCTCACGGAGGACCTTCCCACCTCTCCGGCCACCGGGGGGCCCGGAGCCAACAAAGCCATGTCACCACCAAGTAGGACTCGGATGGTGGCACTCGTCCCAGATAGTGAGCGACCCTACCCAGACTCCCCCTCACTGTCCGGGTCTTGTCCTGGTTCACCCGAGTTGGCAAACCCTCTTGAGCTGCACCCGGATGCCCTCCCAGTGCCTTTTCAAAAGCCTTTGGGCGGGGTGGGGGGGGCGGTTACATGCAAAGCAGGGGTCACATAAGCAGATGAAACCGGGACAGTGTACGATTTCCAACAACGGAACCTGAACAGCCTGGCGGCCCACCCTGCCCCGGACCCCGAGCCTGTGTGGCCCCCGGCCGCGGCCTCCCCGAGGGGGGGAGGGGCACGTACCCTGCAGGGCCCTCAGCTGCTCCAGCTTGCGCTCCTCGTGGTCCCGCACGACCCTGCCCACCTGCTGGTAGTAGGGCCGCACCAGCCGCGCCACGCCCGTGCTGGTCACGTAGACGCTCTCCACGGCCGCCTCCAGCAGCGTCCTCTGCGGGCGGGAGGGAAAGGACGCGGTGAGGGGTGCACGTGGCTCCCCACCTTTGCCCGGGCTTGCGTCTTGGACCCACTCCCCACCTGGGCTGGTCTGGGAGCAGGCGGAGAGCACGCGGTGGCACTAAACCCGTCGGTGAGACAGGGTGGGGCAGAGTGGGTGTACAGTAGCTGGCACAGGAGATGATGACACCAGAATGAGCTCTGTGTTGGGTGCGCTCATGGCTGCAAACCCGTTGGTGCCCCGTCCTGTCCTACTTTCCCTGTCAGGGACAGTCTCCGGCTGGGGGTGGGACCCTGGCCCATCAGGTGCCACGTTAGGGCAAGTCTGCAGGGGGCAGGGGGCTTCCTTTCCGAATGTCAAGGGAAAGCCTCAGTGCGATTGAAAGACTCTGTCATGTCCCTCTTCCCTCCTGGAATGCAGATCTGATGTCCGGAGGGTTAGTGGCCATTTTGAGGCTAGGAGACAACACACTAGCCCCAAGAACAGCAGATCAGACAGAAAGAGCCGGGTCCTTGGTCGCATCGCAGCGCCCCTGTGCCTGGAGCTCCCTACCTCCACATCCTTGTTCCCTGGGATGAATGACTCCTGTTCGTTTGAGTCATTTCAGTAGGACTTTCTGTTACTCGCAGTGAAATGCATTCCTCAATGATACACCTTCCGCCCCAAAGCAGAAAGGGAGGAAGTGCTGAGATGCCCCGCCCCTGGAGATGTGAGGCCCGGGTTACCGTCCTCGCCAAGGTTAAAGGCTGCTGTCTGTCACTTTGTAAAATGACAGGCAACCCCCAAAAGGCTACAAGCCCCCGGGAGGGTGCGGTGCAGACCGGCACCCAGGTGGCGGCTCTGTCCAAGTGGTCTTCTTGTCTGTCCCCGCCCTCCCGCCCACCCCAACCCTCCGGCCCTCGGGTTTCTGGGGAGAGGGGTTGGCACACACCTTGAAGTCCTCCCGGTCCTTGGCCCGGCTCTTGGTGGCCACGGTCCGCGCGTGGCCCAGCAGCGCCTGCCCGATGGCGTGCTCCATGCGCTGCTGCAGCAGCCGCCCCACCTCCTGGGCCTCTGCCAGCAGCTGCTGCTGGAGCTGCAGCCGCGTCCGCTGCGCCTCCTCCTGCAGCCTGCCGGTCTCCTCCCGCACACGTGCCTCCTGGACAGGAGAGGAGGAGCCGGGAGAGGGGCGAGCCCACGCTGCTGCCGGGCACAGGAGCTCCAGCCGGCCGGGATGGGGACCTGGGGCCCGCCCTGCCCAGGGCCCAGGAAGGTGGGGCCAGAGATGCAGAAGGGGCAGAAAGCCGGGGCCAGCAGGCTTGCAAAGCCCAACACAATGGGTGAGGTAGGTGTGTGTGGAAGTCTAAAGACATTGATGGAGTCCCCACTGCGTGCCCAGTGCCACCTGTGGCCTGTCACCCATCAAGGACGTCTTTGTTTTTCCTGACCACTGTGGGGCCTGAGCACTAGGCGTGATGAGAGCACAGGCGCTCAGAGATGTGAAGTAACTTTCCAAAAGTCACACAGCAGAGCTGGGTTTTGAGTAACGGGGAACATCACAGAGGCCAAAGCAGGGCCCGTGGGGCCCCGGGCCCTGTCTTTCCTCGTGTGACTGTGATTCAGGCAAGGAGGGGCCGCCTGCTTCCCACCAGCCCCCCTGGCCGAGCGAGGCAGAGGGTGAGCCTGCCCCGAACTTGTGGGCCAGAAACCCCGGCTGCCCCTGGAGCTCCGTGGCTTCCTGAGACCCGGAGTCGGCCTGCTGGGGTTTAATCGCAGCCCCGTGATTTACAGGGTCTTTCTCAGGATCTGTTAGAACGGAGGGGACCCCCTTCCCCCGACCTCCCGGTGACGACTGGACCTAGCTCTGCTCCGGGGTCGCGTGCCTTCTCCGCATAGTTCTCACTCCAGCACACACTGGAGCCCCACTGCCCCACCCCTTCACGTTGCGGGAGGCGGGACCGGGGTTCTGACGGACGGGGGGGAGGGGCCCGCACGGCGCGCTCACCAGGGCTCTGAGCAGCTGCCATTGGTGCTCGTCCAGACAGTGGGCGGAGCCCTGCTCCAGGGCGCGCTGCTCGCGCAGCTCCTGCAGGAGGCTCTTCTTCCCCGACAGCCGCATCTGGGTCAGGGCGGCCACGGCGTGGCCGCGGAGCGCCAGCCTCCGCAGGGCCGAGCGCAGCAGCAGGTCGTGCTCCTGCAGGAGCCACTGCGTGGACCTTGGGGGGGAGTGGGCGGGGGTGGGGGTGGGGGTAGCTTTTAACAAACAACGCTACTCTCTGTTGCTCTGTTTCGTGAACTCACACCGGGAAACCTACTTTTGCCCAGCCCCGCCTTTACAATTCGGTGGGTTTCAAAACCACCCTGGGAGAGGTGGGGGCAGGGCCTGTGTCCTCTCCCCTTGCAGAGGAGGACACCGGGGCTGGCGTGGCACATCACACAGGACACAGGGCCCCGATCCCCGCCCCCCCAACCCCGCCCAGCGCCGTACTCACTCTTCACTGAGGCCCCCGAGCCGGCCCAGCACATGGCGGGTGACGCTGTCCTGCTCGTCCCGCAGGTGGGTCTGCAGCACCGCGGCCAGGGCGAGCTCCTCCATCCACACCTGGGCCCGGGACAGGGGGACAGGGGGACAGGGGTCAGCTCAAGGGCCTCCTCCCGCCCACCACAGCTCGGTGGGCACGTGCCTTTTATTTCTTGTCTAAAACCCCTCTACCCTGGTGGCACCAGCATTGCCTCTTACATTTTCTCCTAAAACTGAAAATGTTTCCCGCTTGCATGGACCGGGTAAAGCATCTCCTACTGATTTTCTGTGGCGTGAGGGAGGGGTCTGACTTCCTCCGGACGCTCGGATACTCACGGTGCTGGCACCTCCATTAAAGTTTCCCCCTTGGTGACCTGCCACCGGCCACTGTGTGTCACGCAGTTTCCACGTGCACACGGTTGCCCTGTACACAGACCTCGGTCCGAGCTCCGGGTTTTGTTCTGTGGGTCGTGTATTTCTGCCGCACGCCTCCCTGCTTCTCAGCTGTCGCTTATAGTGACGTTTCACAGCAGCTCGGGCAAGGCCCCCCCTGCCCTCCCCCCCCAGGCTGAGCTATTCTTGGGTGTCCTTCCTTTCCTACGGGTTTTAGGGTCGGCTTCTCAAGTTTTGGGAAACAGCTTGTTTTTTTGGATTGTCTTCTAATCTGACTGGATTACACTGATGAATCTGGAGAGACGCACCATCTCTGTCCATGTGAGTTTGGCAGTGATATACGCTCGGCGTGTTCCCCGTCGATGCACCCCAGGGAGAGACCACTGGGTGCCAGCCCGGCACTCAGTCATTCGCGTGAGTCCTCCCCTTTCCACACCTCCAGCTGCTCGGAGGGCGCTACTCCCAGCAGCCTGCAGGGGGCGCAGGCTGCACGCAGAACGCAGGAAGACCCGCACCCAGCCCTGCAGCCTGGACTCCGGCTCTGGGCGTCGGGATTTGTAACACTTTCGCTCCATCTCACCAAGTCACCTTGTGAGGCTCCTCACCAACCAGGAGCTGTGCAGAGTGTGGTTTTGGCCTCAGATAACTTAAAGCTTCTAACCAGAGAGTTTTCGATGAATCATAGGTCTTTGTCTAATGATGTAGCAGAAGTGAAATCCCGATATTTTCAATGTCAATGGCATCAAGTGACTGAGCACCATGCAAAAGGCTTTAACTCGATCCCTGTCTTTTTTTCACGCAGAAGCCGTGGCTCTGAGACAGCTAACAAGGTGTGCAGAACGGAAGCTGTTAAAGGTCAGCGGACGGGCAAAGGTCCCCCAGCCTGTGAACGGATTTGCTGTGGCTCAGGCCCCGGGTTCAGCTTCCCAGGTTAGGGGCCTGTCTGCACACTGGGTTGTCTCTAAAGAGTCCCTGGCGATGACCTCGGCCCGCCCAGATAATCCAGAATAAGCTCCGAATCTCAGGGTCCTTGGTCACACCTGCACAGACCCCTGTGCCTGGTTTGCTAACAGGTTCGGGGTCTGGGATGAGCATGCGGACCTGTCTGTGGGCCGTTACTCCACCTAGCGCAGGTGCACACGTGTTCTTAAAGCCCCAGCCGAGGATACACGCACCGGTTTTAGAGAGAGAGAGAACGAGGGAGGGGGAGGGGGAGAAACACTGATGTGAGAGAGGCATCAGCCGGTTACCTCCCGAACGTGTCCTGACCCGGGGTCAAACCTACAGCCCAGGCATGTGCTCCGACCGGGGATCGAACCTGCAGCCCTTTGCAGGTGTACGGGACGGTGCGCCCACCCACTGAGCCACCCGGCCAGGTCTGTATACATGGTTTTCACGGTGAAACAGACTCACTGTAAAGCAGGAGTCCCACGAGGGCAGCCCCTCATCTTTGCCCCCCACCCCCACCATCCACTGCCCCGTGAAACCCCTTCTGTGGTTTCTTTCCGAAGAACGGGGTTTGCTGGTCTTTCTCAAGGATCAGCTGAAGGCACTACCTACTGACTCCCTCTCCTGGGGAGGGGCTTCGCCGCCACCCCCCCACCCCCAGCCCACTGTGAGGGCTCTGGTGAAAGGCCGGCAACCAGAACCGTGGTAAAGCACTGAGCGAAGGCACCAGGAGGTGCTCAGTGAGCAAAACCTCTCATCATTCCTCCTAAGTTTCAGAAACGCAGTCTCTAGTCCCCGCCCCCCCCCCCCCCCCACGCCGAGACGTCTTACAAACTGCCCGCACCTGCTCCTCTTGCTCCAGGAGACCTTGGAACAGCTCCCACTGCTGCTTCCGGAAGCGGTCGGACCGGCCCAGCCGCAGGGCGGCGTCCTGCTGGGCCTCCTGGCTCAGGCGCCCGCACTCTTCGCGGGAGAGGCGGGTCAGGCCCGGGAGCGTCTGCAGGAACAGGGTGTCCACGAACGCCTGGAACGCCGCCACGGTGCCGCGGAACAGCTCCTGGAGCCGAGAGAGCCACGTGACGGTGTTACGCGTCAGACCCACGGGCAGCGCGGAGGGTGGAGTGACAGACACCGGCCCCACGGCGTCGACACGTCCGAGCTCGTGAGGGCCAGCCACCCTTACACCCTAGAGCAAGGAGCTGGAAGTTATAAGAAGTAGCGCTCCTTCGTTTAAAAAGAACCGACCAGACTTTTTGGAACGGAAGAATACGGTCCAGTTTCACGAACCCAGTGCACCGGTCCAGCGGCGGCCGGATGCGGCTGAAGGAAGCCTGCTGGGAGGCAGAGCAGGAGAGAACCCACACGGAGCGAGGAAGGACGGAGGCTGGAAAACGTGGAGAAGATACAGGCATGAAAGAGGCAATGAGGAAATCCAATGTTTTTTAAAAGATTTTTCATGATTTATTTTTAAATTTTATTTATTTATTTTTTAAGAGAAAGAGGAAGGCAGGAAGAGAGGGAGAGAAGCATCAATGTGTGATTCTCTCTCATGTGCCCCCCACTGGGGACCTGGCCTGCAACCCAGGCATGTGCCCTGACTGGGAATCGAACCAGCAACCCTTTGGTTTGCAGGCCAGCATTATTCGATCCACTAAGCCACACCAGCCAGGGCAGAAAACCCAACATTTTTAATTGGCGTACCCAGCAGAAGAGAAAGCCCAGGTGGAAGCAATATCTAAAGTGATCATGGCTTAGAAATTTCCCAAAACTGAGGAAAGAAATTTACAGGTGAGAGACTGAGGCTTCGCCTGTCCGGCAAGAGAAAGGTTAAACAAATGGCACCAGTTCCCCTATTTTACAGCCCCGTTTTTTATTTTACAGGCCCAGCCCCCGACTTCACAGCCGCCATGCTCTCTGAAAATTTATTTTGAAAACGAATGAATGAGTCTGTCACCCAAACCTAGTAAACACGGGGTCGCTTTTTGCTACATGAATAGTAGACGAAACGGTCTTCAAGGAAAAAAGCGTGACTAGGAATAGAGGGGGTGGCTCCCCGAGACTAGCCGGGTAAACGCAGCAGGAAGATGGAAACGTGGAAATTCATTCGTTTGCACTTCCAGGCACTGCCGAGGTCAATGCCATGGGCCAAGTCAACAGAACAGAGCAGGAAAGCATCGTGATGATTACGTGAGCAGATGAAGAAAAACCATTTCACAAAATTTAATTTTTGTGCACCAGAAACACTCTTAGCACCCTGGCTGGCGTAGCTCAGTGGATTGAGTGCAGGCTGCAAACCAAAGTGTCACAGGTTCAATTCCCAGTCAGGGCACATGCCTGGGTTGCAGGCCATGACCCCCAGCAACTGCACATGGATGTTTCTCTCTCTTTCTCCCTTCCTTCCCTTTCTAAAAATAAATAAATAAAATCTTAAAAAGAGAAAGAAAGAAAAAAAGAAACACTCTTAGCAAAACAGAAACGGAAGGAGGCTTGAAGGGAGACTTCCTGAATCTGAAAACAAAACAAAACAAAACAAAACAAAACGAAACTATAGCAAACATTACACCTATGGGTGGAAATTATAAAGCACTATTAAGAAAGATTCAATGAGACTTGAGTGCACGGGCCTACCACGTCTCTGGACTGGAAGACCGGTGTCGTACAGACGTTAATTCTCACCAAAGTACCTGCAAATTACGCACACGAATCCAACTGGCGGCCACTTTGGTAACCGCCGACGGCGGGTCGGCCCGCTTACACTCCTGAACTCAGCAATTCCGCTCCCTGGTCTCCGCCCCAGAGAAAGGCGTGCACGGGTGTGTCCGGCGGCACGGGCTAGGACGTGCATGTCCACAGAACGCGTCCCAGTCTAACCTGAGCGGCCACACGCATGTCCATCGGCAGCGGAACGGACCACGGGCCCCGTGTTCACACGAGGGGCCGACAGGGACCCGACACGGACCCACGGGGAAGGAGGAACCACTGCCCTGCCCACGGGGATACGGGACAACTGTCCCAAGCAGCAGGCGGGGTGAAGGACGCCGGGCGCCCACGGGCACGAGCCTCTGGGTTCCGTTTGCACGAGAGCCGGGATCCGGCTCCTGGGGGCAGGGAGGGTGCGGGACTCAGAGACGGTGCGCGGGGGGCTCCTGGGGGCCTGGCCACGTCCGTCCCTTCATCTGGGTGGCGGTCCCCTGGACGGCACTTAGATGACCACTGGTTCGTCCGTGGGGTACGCGCTCTCCCCTTCCTCACGAGTGTCAGTTTACGGCAAAAAACGGTCCCTCACACAGGGGCCCCGGGGACCCAGGCCGAGGCAAAGCTGCGCCCTGCCTCTGTGCCCTCCCTCGGGGTGCTGCCTCCGCAGCCCAAGCCCGGAGGGTGAGTGTCCACCCCCAGGCTTCTCACGGAGAAACGACTCGGGCCAGGAAGGGGCATTGCCCCAGACAAGGGGGTCCCCGCTTTCTTATCTGCGAGCAGCTCTGTGAACGCAGGATCTGCTTCAAGGGCTGACCACCGTGTGCTGCCGTGTATGAAGCACACTGTTTTGCCCAATTTTTGAGGGAAAAACAAGGATGCGCATTATACATGGGTAGTACTAATTCCGTATCTATATAAATGTTTTAAATTCTTTATACGCATGCATCAGAAGTGTACCTCTAGAAAGCAATAATGATGTCTGTATGCAAAATAGTACCCTGGAATATGGTCAGTGGTTTTGTTTCTAAATCGAAACAAATAACAAATTGAACGAAAAAATTAAAGTGGAAGATTCTTTTCCTGAAAGTCTGGGCCAAAGGCACGGCTGTGGATCATGTGTGGGAGCGCCTTACACACAGGAAAACACGGCATAAGTTATGATGACAGCCAGCACGGAGCAGGGCAAGCTTCCCTCTGCCCCCGCACCCCCAGCCGCCACGCACGGCCTCTGCCGCTGGGCTTTGCCCTGGAGGACCTCCTGTCCTTTAACGCTGGGTTCGGTCACGTGACCTGCGTTGGCCAATAAAGGGAGGTGGGTGTGGCGTGTGCTAGGGTGCAGGCTAGCCCTCCACGGGGCTGGGGGAGGAGCACTCCCTGGCTAGCCAGGGGGCCTGGGCAGGAAACGAGAGACCATGGAGTGTGCCATGTTCATCAGGCCCTGCCGGGGTTCACCACCCTCTGGCCAGTGTACCGACCAGGAGGATAATTCCTGTCCCTTCAGGTGGCCGTGGTTACGGGGTGCACCCCTAGACAGCAGGGGCCCGTTGCTGCTGCGGGGTGGAGGTGTGTTACCCCAGCAGCTGTCATAGACTGTCCCTGCACGAGTCTCCACTGCACCGCCTGAGGGCTCGGTGCCAGGGGCAGGCACTGCTAGGACAAGTGTGGTGGTGGGGAGGGTGGCAGCCCCAGGGACAGACCAGGGAACCTGACTGGACTGGGGAGGGGTCAGGAAGGGCCCCCTGAAGAAGTGACTCGTAACTGGGACCAGGATGAGGACACGCAGACCTGGGGGCATGGAGGGAACCGTGTCTCAGGTTGGGGGAACAGCACGTGCAAAGGCACTGGGGTAGGAGGCCCCGGGGTGCCCTTGGGGACCTGAGGGATGTCTGAGGCTGGCTGGCAGGGAGCCAGCAAGGGGCATGAGTCCAGAGAGGCCACCGGGGTGGGCTGGCTCATGCCAGCCTTGTGAGCTCCATCAGGAGGGCTGCTTAGGGGCCAGGTTGGCTGGTCTCAGGGGTTTTGGGGCCAAGTCAGATGGGTCAGGTCATGTGGGAGCCTCACACACCAGGCTGGCGGGTCACCATGGGCCAGGTTAGGGGTGTTAGGGTTCATCCCGAGGACTACGGGTGGCACTTTTGGGTGCTAAGGGGCTTCTTTATTATGATCAATCTGTAAGGAAGGCAGCTAAGAATTCCTAGACCAGAGAGATTGAGAGACAAGGACAGGGCCCCACAGCTGGGACGCAGCCAGACGGGGCCCACACTCGGTCCGTCTGCACTCTGAGTGACTCTTCCCTTCGTGGCACCTGGGCCCCTCCTTGCAAGGAGGCGGGCTGCTGGGGAAACCACCAAACAGAAGGAGGGGGATAATCGGTCGGCAGGTAGGACCGCGAGGGCTCCGGCAAGTTTTACTGCGGCAAACAAAGACAGCGTGACTTCCTTCCTCCGGCAGCTTCATTGGGTGAAAGCCCAGAGCCGTGCCGCCACAGGGGTGGGTGGGTGGGTGCGAGCGTGCCAGCCTGCTTTTCTCACACTCCGCACCCTCCGTGACGACGCATGCACTGCCCTTGGCCCTGGATAGCGGGTGGCCACGTGGACGGACTCGCCCTCTCTCGCACCACAGCGGTCCATGGTGGCCAAGTGGTGGCTCCCTGAGACGTCCACGTCTGAGCCCCCGGAATATGCCACCTCCCACGGTCAAAGCGATTTTGCAGGTGTGAGCAAGTGAGATGGGAAGGTGCGCCTGGGGTGCCCAGGTGAGGGCGATGCAATCACAGGCTCCTCATCGGTGAATGAGGGCGGCGGGGGAGTCAGAGCGAGGGGAGGCAGGAATGCACCGTCTCTGCCGTGGGGTCACAGGAGGGGCCACGAGCCGAGGAATGGGGGCGGCCCCAGAAGCTGGAGGAGCCAAGTTAACAGACTCTCCCTTGGAGCCCACAGAAGGAACACCGCCCTGCCCTCCCAGCACCTTCCCTGTAGCCCAGGGACACCCGCTCGGCCCCCTGCCCTCCAAGCTGGAAGGTAATCACTCCGTGTTGTTTCAGTCGCTTTGTTGCGGCAGCTGCAGGAAACTCAGACGCCCCCTCAGAATGCCCACAGCTCAGTGGGTTCACTCCTTCCTTGATTTCCTCCTTCCTTCATTCATTCATTCACGCGGTTGGACTGATCGCCCCTCCTGCGTCACCCCTCTATAGCCCTCGGGGGGCCCGGCTGCGCCCTCGTGGGGGGCTGCACGCTCCTCTGCCCCGCCCCACGGGCTCCCCAATGCTTCGCTCTCCCCACTTGAACCTCAGGGGCCCTCGGTCTGAATCCAGGCTCCCCAGCTGCACGACCTTGAACAAAACACCTTCACCGGTCACTGCTGTGCGTGGAAGGAGTGACCCGGTCGAGGGAGAGGCCTGACCTTTGCCCCGGTTCCCGGAAGGTGACCTCTAAACTCTTGCAACGTCCTCCCTGAGAAGGGGCTGTTGGGTTGTGGGGGATCTCGGCCCCGTCTGATGGCCTGTGATAATGATGGCGTCAGGGTGGGGCCTTGGCCGTGAGGTATCAGCTGACCTGCAGGGGCCGGAGGTTAAGGCCACCCACACGGGGGGTCCAGCACGTCCATGGGACCGACCATGCCCTGACAAACACTGTGGACACCGAGGCTCCAGGGAGCTTCCTTGGTCAGTGACGCACAGTGTGTCAGGGCACGCATCGTGGTTGCCAGGACCTTGGGGCTGCCCAGGCCCCCGCGGGGACGGGACCCTGGAAGCCTGGCACTGAGACTCCAGGCTCCGCCCCCGGGCCCTGTCTCCCGCGGACCTGAGTCTGGGCCTTCTGCTGCCCTAACTCGAGACTGCGAGCAGACCGGCTTCCAGCGCACGTCCGTCAGAGAACTAGAGAGCCAGAGGGTGGTCCCGGGGGCACCTGAACTTGCCCTCGGGCTCACAGGGGAGGGCTGTCATGGAGCCTGCCCTTGACCCCCTCATTGGTGTCTATTCCTTCTGCCTCCTCCGAGGCTGGAGTCTCACCTTCTCCTCCTTCCCTCGCCCTGACTCCTCCTGGGAGCCGGAGGCGTGGAGGCCCTGAGCGTGGTGGGTCTGCCACGTCACCAGGCCCCCCCGCCCTGCCCCCCTGGGAGCCCTCAGCCCCCGCCTGTCCTTGCCGGGCCACTCTGGCCGGAGCTCAGAAATCTCCGCACGCGGCGCCAAGACCTGTCGTTTAGGGGCACGTGTCTCCGTTGAGCGGAGGCTCTGCTGTGTGTTTAAAGGTCAAGAGATGGCGGGAATTCAGGAACGTGCGCTTTTCTCGGCAGCCTGAGAGCCGGCGGGTGGGCATCACTCCCCCTGCCCCCCCGCAGTAGCACGGTGGGAGTCTGGCCGGGGGAAAGGGGGAGATTCCGCCTGTGGGCTGGGTCTGGGCAAGGGCCCGCCAGACCGCTAGGCGAGCTCCCCCGCCGTGAGCACACCCTGGGCATGCAGACAATCCTGTGCACACACACACACACACAGACCCCCGTGCACACACAGGATCCTGCGCACACACACCCTCCTGGGCAGTGATGCACTAGCAGTCACAACACGTTTTGAAAGCCTGAAGAAAGCTTATTATCCTCGTTTTAACTGAGGAGACGGAGACGCTGACCATGAAAACGGACCCTGGCCCCATGCCTTTTCATCGCCCCTGCCTGCACCAGCCCAGCCAGGCCCCCGCTGACCCGGGCCTGGACCACCGGGAGGCCTCCCTGGGCTCCCTGCTTCCAACTCTGCCCCTTACAGGCCACTGTGTGCACAGCCCTTGGAAAACACAGGGCAAGCCACGCTGGGGCGCTGAGGTCTGGGAGTGAGGCTGCGAGGTTCTTGTGCACACTCAGATCCTGAGGGCTGTGGGCGGGCCCACCGGGGGTCACGTACCTGGCAGAGTGCAGCCATGGCCTCGGTGGTTCTGAGGTCGTCCTCTTCCTCCAGGTCGCTGCGTGTCAGCCGCTGCCGCTCCAGGACCTCGTGGAAAGCCTGTGAGTAAAAACAGAGGCTGAATTAGAAAGAAAAATGCAGACTTTTTTCCCCCTAGAATATCTCCCTGACCCCTGCCTCTCAGATCTAAAGGGTGTCCCCCCATGATTCATGCTCAGGAAAGTGAGGCCCAGGGTCTGGGCCCCTGTTGCTCCAGCACTGAGGCCCAGGCCAGGCCCCGTGAGTCCAGTCTCCAGGGCACCCTGGGCTGTGCCCTTGTCCAGCCCCGTGTGTGTGGGGGTGCTACCAGGGCGCCCCACGACTGCTCTCTCCTGGATGCAGCATTCTCTGACTCCCGCTGCTGGGGACCACTGCACAGGCCCGGGGAGGCCCACCCGGCGGGGCCCTTATTGCCAGCTTACAGACCAGGAGCTAGGGAGGCAGGGCTCGGAGAACCCGGCCCAGGTCACGGGCTGACACATGGGAAGCCAAGAATTGACCTCCCGTCCGCTGGATGCCCAAGCTTCCGGCTTCCTGTGCGTGGTGACAGCGACTGAGCCACACCGCGGTCAGCCTGCATGGCCGCCCCCAGGACGGGCGTGCCCACAGAGGTGGCGGCCGAGTGGGCAGCAGGTCACCTGCAGGAGCCCGTCGGGGTCAGCGGTCAGCGGCGCCTCTGCCAGGAAGTTCTTCCGCTCCTCCTCCTGGGCCAGCATCAACGCGGCCGTCCCCTCCGCCTGGCGAACCCGCGACGCCTGGACCAGCTCTTTGCCTCGCCGGACAAACTCTGAAATTGAAACAAGCCACAGGACGGCCCGGTGACTCTCCTGCCAAAACTCGCCCCAGCTTCCTCTGCCAGCGCAAGGAGGGGGCGGGGCTTGGGGGTGAATTCCATTTTCGTTCTACCATTCGGGCACGCGTGCTTCCGAAAGGCTGGTGTTAGGGCCCCTGGCTCTTTGAAGCCCACAGCCCCACAGTAATTGGAGAGACCCCCCACTTAGAGTTCTTAGGTCCTCAGCCCAGGAGCAGGGCGGGCCAGGACAAAGGCAAGGTCCCCGGGGTGCTGGGGCAGGTGAGCCAGGGGGAGGGCCCCGCCTGGTCCCTCAGCCCCAGCAGCGTGCTGAGCACAGAGCCAGGGCTGGGGCCAGCCCAAGGGTGGGACCCAGCCCTGCTCTCAACTTGCTACGAACTGTGTCCCCTCAAATCCCTGTGGTCACTGTGTTTGGCGATGGGACTTCTGAGGAGGTCCCTGAGGTTAAATGGGGTCATGAGGCTGGGGCCCTGACGCATGGGGCTGGGGCCTCGGAAGGGGAAGGGACGTGAGAGAGCCCTCTCTCTGCCACGTGCGTGATGTGTGGGTCACCGGCCAGCAGTGATCACAGAACGCTGCGGATGGCTCGTTGAAACACGAGAAAAAACATACCCAGAGACAACCAGGTCCTGTGGGGGAATAGGAACAGCAGGGGCATGCCTCACGTGGGTAGCACCTTGGCCACCCTCTCTCCTGGAGGGCGCCATGGCCACCCTCCCTGGTGGGGAGAGCACGCCGTTCCCCCTCCGGAGAGGCTTTTTATTGACTTCGTTTGCATAAGAATTCAGGTAAAAGCTCATTACTCATTTTCAGAAAGTAAGGATCAAACAATAGGTAACAAGGAAGTCTGAGGGCCTATTTTGAGTCAGGGTCAAAGAGCGGTAAAACTTTGAGGAACAAACTAACATCCTCCTTGGACCCTTCTCATTCAACTGAGAGCATTCTAAACAAAGCAGGTTTCACAGTAATTTACATGTTCTTTCTTAGGCCCGATCACCCGGGGAACCCGCCCTTTCCAGCACAGAGCTGCACCAACCTGTCATTGTTTCAGGCTTAGGTGGAGCACAGGAACTAAGGCAGCCAGGAGATAAGGAGATTTTCTCCCAGACCAATGAGGACTCAGGCTATGTCAAAGCCGAGGAGCGAGGGTCCATCACCCCCTTTAGCTGTAGCCCCAAAGTCGTTTCTTGGGGGCCTCCCACGTGATCGTGCCTGTCTTAGGTTGTTCCCCCCTTGGGGAATCTTACCTGTCTTTGGCTAACCAACCAAGCTTTGGGGTTCAGTTATGGATGAAGCAGCAGAAGCAGCGCTCCTGCCAGGGAGATAAGCTTTTGTCTCCTTGCTGGCTTACGGTTCCCTTAGCCTTAGCCTGGGGGGGTTACAGCTTCTGAAACCAGGCAGGACGGTTCCCAACACATGCGGGTGCAGCGGGGAGGGGCCCCGCGCAGGCCAGGGCATGGGCCCCCCCCAGGAACCGAATCGGCTGGGCCTTCCAGCTTCCAGAACTGGGAGAAATGAAAGTCGGTTGCTCAGGCCCCTCGTCCGTGGAATCTTGTTAGGGTGGCCCGAGCTGTGGGGTCCAGGCCTGAGTGGGGGTCAGAGCCTGCTGGGGACCTTGTCAAGCACGTGGGTGCCCTGCAGACATCCTGACGAGACCCGAGAGGCCCGGCCTGGTGCCTCCGTCCAGGCCGTGTGTCGCCCCGGGCGAGAGGAAGCTGGCGTGGAGGTGGTGCCGGCCCTGCAGTGGGAGACCAGGGTTTCTTCTCGCGGGTCCCCACTGCAGGTCTGACCTGGACTAAGTCTCGGGGCCCTGGATGGCTTCAGCCCTTGCCTGCCACTCCGCAGCGTCGGCCCAGGAGCAGGACCACCTGTGGGAGGTAGCCACGTCGGGCGCCCTCTGCTGGCTCAAGCGCACCAGCGCACCACCTGGCAGCTACGCGGGGCCCATGACGAGTGTAGGTGCTGCCGGCTGCAGCTCAGAGGCGTGTCTCCTCCGGGTGTTCCCACCCTCCTTGGCCCTCTGCAAGTTCCAGGGACCCTGGGCTCCCTGTCAGCCTGGATCACTGACGCCCCAATGCAGCAGCAGAGCCTGGCCCAAGGAGGCAGCGCGTGTGTACCCCGATTTATGCAGAAGGCAAGTTGAGGCTCAGAGAATTTGAGCGACCGGTCCCCCAGGGCAGAACTGGGACACGGACGAGGGCTGTGCCCCAGCCTTGCCCCCCCCCCCCCCCATGGCCCACAGCTCGGTGGCCCCGAGAGGCCCGGGCCCCAGACCCGGACCCTGCTGAAGCTCACTCACCCGAGCCGAAGCGCTCCGCCTCCTCCCAGAAGGCCTTGTGCTGCTGGGTCAGCAGCTCCTCCTTCTGCCCCCCCGACAGTCTCCCCTCGACGGTCAGCCCGTCCAGGCTGCGGGAGATGGCGGCCAGCCGGCACTTGGTCTCCTCCTGGACCTGCTGCCTCAGGGACTCGATCGCCTTGGCCATGTGCGCCCGCCCCATCGTCCGCTCCAGGATGTCCTGCGAAGAGACGGACGCCAGACATTCAGCGGGACGTTGCCCATCTGCTCCCAGCAACAGGCTCTGTCCGGGGCCCCCACCTCCCCTCTGAGCCTCCTGCGTCTGCTCCTCAGACAGGGACCGCATCATCCCTCATGGGGACGCGGTGACACGGACCCTGGGCTACTAAGTGCTCCACAGAGGGTCACTCTTCTGGGAAGGAACTTGGGGTCTGCGCACAACCGAAGGGGAAACCCCGCCTTTCTCAGAGCCCTCCCTCCCCGCCCCCCAGGCCCGTGGCGGCCACAGCCCCGGGAAAGGACTGCAGGGAGCGGAGAGGCGTCATGGGAATTCTGGGCTTTGGGGCCTCACGGAGCCCGGTGCTGGGGCTTTAAGAGACCCGAGGAGAGCCGTGACCCCCGAGCCAGACCTCAGATCCGGCCCCACCCTGTCCCACCACGTTGTCATCACTGGGGACACCTCCCCTGGACAAGAGACCTCTCCCACGCAGGACGTGCTGACCAGAGGCCAAGGGGGCCCCAAGGTCTGCAACACCGGCCTTACGTCGCAGAGAGCAGAAGCCCAATGAAGGAGCACTGTGGGACGGGAGCGTGGACGATGGGGGTGCAGGGACAGTGCCGCCGTGGCACGTGGGTCACATGACAGCTGCAGGGACACTGCCACTGTGGCTCGTGGGGCTCAGTAAAGCTGCAGGGACACTGACACCATGGCACGTGGGTCACGTTACAGCTGCAGGGACACTGCCACCGTGGCACGTGGGGCTCAGTAAAGCTGCAGGCCTGCATCCTTTCCCACCTCGCAGTGGCCCCACCAGCCACGTGACACCAGCAGAGGCCTGAGTTGGCCCCGCCCCGTCTCCCCCAGGCCTGCGATCCTGCCTCCTCAGATCCTCCTCTGTTCCCTTCCTGCCCACCCCCAGCCACGCCAGCTCAGGCCAGCTCAGGCCACCTCTGCCCTGGGCTGCTGCCTCCGACCGTTCTTGGTCTCCCAGCCCCCCATGGTCCCCTCACGCTCTGCCCCCACATGGCAGACGGGGTCTTTCTGGGGTGCAGAGGTGGCTCTGTGGTCCCCTGGCCCAAACCCTCCAGTCCCCACCCTTGGACCCGGGCCACACTCCGGGGCATGGCGCACAAAGCCTTCAGGACCAGGCCTGGCTGAGTCCCCAGCCCGGTCCCCGCACCTCCAGCTCCCGGCTGCTCAGAACACCCAGCCTGCAGCTCCCCCAGGCCTCGGCGTACACCGGGCCTGCCTCCCGCTGCAACCCCTCCCCTTCTCCCCTTACCCTGCTGCCTGGCCGGGCCCTACACATCCCTGCAGGCTCTGATCTTCCCCACCCCACCCCACCGCACCCCTCCTCCAGGCTCCACTGCCCCTGTGCTTCTGTCGTTAAGAGGCTAAACCTGAGGACACTTGAAGCACTGAGGGCCCTTGAAACGGCTGAGTCCGAGCCACCCGCTGCCCAGCCTGGGCCTCACTGCAGCTGAGCCGCACTGGTCTGTATGGACAGGGCAAGAATAACCACCCCCAACTATGGACAAGGACGCTGAGGTTTATTCTGGAAGGCCACACATAACTAGCCCGAGGGACAGTGGCTTTGCACCTTCCTCTCCTCCAAAGAAAGGAACCTGCCAGCAGCCTGCAGGCCCTTGACCACTAGAGGGCGCTGGAGGATAGGCGCTCTCGCCTTGAGGCCTGGCTGCTAGTGGCAGTACCGCTCTGGGTTTGCAGGGCAGGACAGACCGGAGGGGAGAGAGGGGAGCCTGAGCCGAGGGGCGCCAGAGGGAGGGCGGAGGGCAGGAGGAGCAAAGGGATGCCAGGCAGGGCCCCCGGGTTCAGTCGAACTTGGCCCCGCCCCTCAGCGCTGCAGGACGTTGGGGGCGGAGTCCTCATCGGACCCCTCACGTGCAGAGCTGCTGCAGGGACTAAAGGTCCTACAACGTGTAGGGGGCCAACGCAGCAGCTGGAGCACAGCAGGTGCTCGGGGACGTGGCGGCTGTCATCACTGCTGCAGCCAGGCCCCTCGCCGCCCGTGGCTTCCAGTTGTCCTCCAGCGTCCCAAGAGTCGGATTCTATAACCTTCAGGGCCCTCTCCGGGGCTCCGTTCTGACAGTCATCCAGGCCACGTGACACGTTCCAGGCCCGCGACGCTGGCCCGAGGACTGAAACTCTTCTCTAGCTCATCCACAGCACAGCGCTAGATGCATCTTGGGGTGCGGGGGAGGGGCCTGAGTGGGGGCAGGCGGAGCTAATGCGGCCCTCTCCTGCCCAAACGCCCACTGCAGCCCTTTCTGGGCACCGCAGCCACGGCGTGCGCCTATCTGGCCCGCTGATGTGTGGCCTGCGGGCGTCTGACCACCAACGCGCATGCGCGCTTCCCATGCGCTGCCTTCCAATGGGAAGGCCTGGCGTACTGTCCGATCTCACACACTGCCCGAGCAGCGGCCACTCTGATCCCATTTTACAGAGGGGGCAACTGAGTCACAGTCACAGAGAGGCTGGGGAACTACGCAAGGCCACACGGCCCATCAGCGGTAGGACGGGGGCGCGTGCTCAGCCCTCCGGCCCGAGTCTGCAATACCGTTTGTCACTGAACCGGGCTCCGCGTAGGCGGCGCTCATGGGATGCCGGCTGAGGAGCCCCCGGAGCACCTGGATAATCCTCTCGCTTCTCCCTGTTTGGATGTTTCTGGCAAATACTTGGGCCAGAGTCAGCTAAGGATACATTTGTTTTCCTTGCATCAATATCCTGCCGACAGGATAATAATTAAATAAAAAAAAGAAAAATTAGAAAAGGAAAAGTCTCCACTGACGAGCATTCCTATCGGCAGCCTGATCACATTACAATCCAGTTCAAAGGGGCTTGGACAGCAAACCAGGAAGCTCGGGTGCAGGCCCGGCCCTGCCGTTGGCCGGGTGGGGTCCCGGGAGGATCATTAGCGGGCTCCTTATCTGTCACCATGAGCATCACACCTGCCTATCTTTTAGTGGCGCTGAGGCAGGCCAGGGGGCTGTGTGTGCACTGGGTGGGACAAGCCATATAAAGTCCTCCAGCGGCTGTGTGAGTCCTCCAGCGGCTGTGTGCACGGGGTGGGGGTGCACATTTATTAACGCACACAGCTCGGTGTGGGTGTGGGGGGAGGTGCTGCATGTCTAACCAGCTCTGGGGTGACGCTGACGCTGCAGGCCTGCACACTGCCCTTAGGAACAGACGGTTCGTGGAGAAGCCACAGAAATCCACTCTGGCCCCTACGGACCTGCTCCTGGGTCTGAGCAGCTGAGCCTGTGAGCTGAGGGCAGGGTGGCCAGGGGAGGTTTCTGAGCCGGCTGTGACCTGGGTGGCGCACGGGTCCGAAATGTAAGGCATGACTTCGTCCCCAGGGTCAGAGGCAGGGTGAACCCCCAACCTCCACAGAGAAACTCCCTGGTGACGAGGGTGTCATAGGTCAGCAAGCACTTGGGGGGGATGGATGGCGGGATGGGTGGGTGGATGGTGGATAAGTGGATGAATGGGTGGATGGATGGATAGATGATGGATGAGTGGATGGATGGAAGGATGGATAGATGGATGGATAGATGGTGGATGGATGGATGGATGATGGATGGATGAGTGGGTGGATGGATGGCTAGAAGGATGGAAGAATGGATGGTGGATAGACAGATGGATGGATGGATGGATGGAAGGATGGCCGGATGGTGGATTGACAGATGGATGGAAGAATGGATGGATAGACGGATGGATGGGTGGATGGATGGAAGGAAGGATGGATGGATGGAAGGATGGCTGGGTGGTGGATGGATGATGGATGGGTGGGTAGATGGATGGATGGATGGGTGGGTGGGTAGGTGGGTGGATAGGTATGTGTATGGATGGATGGAGGAGGCATTGGATGATGGGTGGATGGATGGATAAATGGATGGTGGATGGCTGGATGGGTGGATGGATGGATGGAAGGATGGATGGTGGATGGATGATGGATGGATGGTGGATGGGTGGAAGGAAGGATGGCTGGACGATGAATGGACTATTACTGTTTCCTGGGCTCTCTCCCGCTCTCCAATACGAAGGTGGAAGGTGTGCACCTGAATGACCTGTACAGCGCTTCAAGCTTCCTGATTCCACATCTCCGGCTTACGCCCCTCATGCCCACCCCCTGCCCCCACCCCCGGCCCCCCGCGCACCAGAGCCTGCAGGTCCTGGGAGTCCCGCAGCCACCCCTCCGCTGCGATCATTCTCTCTGTCAGACTCGTCTCGAGCTGTCGGGCTTTGGAGCTGGAACACTTAAACTGGTCCACGAGCAAGTGCTGGATGTTTTCCATCTGTTTCCAGAAAGCTTCCATCTGTGAAATGAGAATGAGAAGCAAGAGGTGGGGGGGAGAACACTTAGTTAAGAAAGCTACAAAGCTAGCTGGCTCAGGCTTGGCAGTTTCGATTCGCTCCTTATCGCAAGCTGAGATCCTAGACCATCTGCACTCCGGAGCAGGGCCATCTCAGCGACCATCACATCCTCTGGAGGTCCCTCCTCGTGCCACCGCCGGCGCCGGTCAGCGGCAAGGCGGCTTTGCAGCAAACGGTGATGAGCAGCTGCTAGGGCAGGTCAGCACTGGCTTCCACGGTGTAAGGACCCTTCACCGGGCTGATTCCTGCCGGCAGGGGTGGGGGGGGGGGGCGGTGTGTGCACAGAATTCCAGTGTGCTCTGGGAAGCTTCCAGATCTTTAGAAGGCATTAAACGTGCCCCGGAAATAAAAGCACCAATGGCCATTTAAGTAGCAGATCCTGTCCTAACGGCACAAGGGAGGGCAAGGCAGAGGCGCTGCCGGCTGTGCCAGCGTTCTGCTCTGACGCCTTCCTCCTTCCCCGTCTCGTCGGGAGCAGAGCTGGAGTCGCCGAGCGGCTGGGAATGTGGGTGCCCCTGCCGTCACTGTGGCCCCTCAGAACTGAGAATGATGTCACCAGGAGTCTTAGCTGCTCTCTTGTATCTTATGGCTGGAGGGTTCTGTGTCTTCTCACGTATGCATTTTGTGTCTGGACAAAATCTAGGAACAGGATCAGGAAGGCGGGGCCCTTGTCCTAGGTCCCAGAGCTGGCAAGGGGCAGAGGCAGCCTTGGTTCTGGTCCGTTCAGCCCCCAGCTCTGAGTGACTCCATCTCGGCTCTACCTCTCCGCCCCCGAGACAGGCATTTCTGGCTGGACAGGCACAGAGGGGTCAGGGGTCAAGGACACCAGACCCACACTGATCTTGCTGCTGTGGCTGAAGGTGGAGAAAAACGACAGCCTGAGACCAACGCGGTCCAGCCAGCCGCCTCCCAGGGCTGGGCCCGGCCAGGAGGAGGAAGCCCGCGCCTGCAGGGACTGGCCCCTCCTCAAAAGTTTGTTCTCCCACCTCGGGGTCTCCGGGCATCTCAGCACACCCTCGGCTGCCCCCAGCCAGCAGCTCGGCCCATCACTGACCCCACCCGCCGCCTTCCTGTCCCTCTGGCCCATCAGATGGCCTCCTCTCCAGCTGCTGGGACAGGAAGTGGACGATCGTCCATGAACTTCGCACCCGGAAACAGTTCCAGGTCCAGCCAGCGTCGTGGCTTCTCCTCCAGCCCCAGAGAGCCAGGGGGCCCCCACCATCCTTCTCACAAGCCCGGACTTCCCTTGGCGTCCGTGACAAGGTTTCCTCCTGGTTCCTCCAAGTCCCTGCTCTGCCGTCTCGTCTTGGTCCTCCTGGGCCCTCGCCCCTCAGCTGCTGCCGGGATGCAGGACCAGGCACAGACTCCCTCCTCTGTGCGCACCCCCCCCCACACTCCTGGGCGGGAGCACCCCCACAGTTGCAGGTCACCGACACCTCAGAGACTCTGTCGAGAACCACGCCCCCTCTGCCAGAAACGTGCAGGCACGGACAAGACGGCCGCCGCCTCGGGGACTCAGGGACCCTCCCTTCCCCGGCTCCCCCTAAAAACACACCCGCTCTCCTTGCCCTCCCACCTGAGCTTGGGGGGGCTCCTCCAGGATGTCCAGCAGACTCACCCGCCCCCCCGGCCTGCTTCTCACTCTGGGGTCCTTATTCCCACAGAACTTATCCTGTGCACCCTCTCCCCCCACCTCATTATATCCCACCCCACGAGCCCCCACTTCTCCTCCCCTCCCCCTCCCCACCACACCCGCCCTCATGAAATCCCTCCTGCACTGGCCCTGCAGCTCTTTAGGGGACCCCCGCAGCAGCCTGTGTGGTCCTCCTAGAACAGAAAGGGACCCCCTCCCGGCAGGAACGGAGGACCCTGAGGCCCGGCCCTCCCGGCTGCCCTCCCCGCCTGCCCGCTGGCCAGCGCCCGCACTTCTCCCCAAAGCCTCCTGGACCTTTCTTCTGTGAAGATGCCCCTAACCCTGGGGTGGGACAGAGCCTCCCTCCACGGCGCTCGGCCTTCCCATGTGCTTCCATCTGTCACGTTCGTGGCCCGTAAGTCTGCACCTGCTCACCTGGGTCCCTGGCACCCCCTACCCCACCCCACCCCCAGGCCGGCCTGAGCGTCTCTCCGGCAGGGGCAGGCCCAAGTTCATGTTGGATCCCCAGTGGCCGGCACAATGCCCGGGTGCCGAGGAGACGTTCCTTTAAATACATAGTATGTGAACAGGGGGGCGCGGAAGGAGCCCAAAAGCCAGGAGATGTCGGAGGGAAGCTACCCTCCCTGAACTTAAATCCTGCGTTTCCGAGGGGGGTGCATGGCGTCAGGGGCCGGCAGCCAGCACCCACTCTAACCGCCACGGGCAAGGCCAGAGAGGGTCGCAGCCACCAGAGACTGTCGCAGCCACCTTGGCTTTCAATGCTAGAAAGGCCCACCCAAGATTTAAACAAGGGGGGTTGGTTTGAAAAAAGTCCTTCGTCAGACCTTCTCCCTGGTGTCACTCTGAAACGGGTCCCCGGCCGCAGGGCACAGCCGACTGAGAGTTCCCCTGTCGGACACGCTCCCGGGGCACCCGTGGCTCCCCGCTCCCCGAGCCACGCCGCGGCTTTGCTGCTGCGGAAAGAGCGCCCACCACGCACGCACGTTGTCCATCAGCTGCTCCGCGTGCTCGCGCTCCTTCTTCTCCACGGCCGCCAGGGTCACGAACTCGGGGTCGCCGGAGCCCAGCACCTCCGTGTCCGATAGTCTGACCCGCAGCCCCCTTTCCAGCTCCCGCAGCTCCTGGAGGAGCAGAAAAGCAGAGGGAAGAAAACTAAGGGAAAAAAATCTAACGTTTCTTAAATTCTAGAAAGAGAAACGCTTTGACTTGTCCCATCATCAGGCCGGATGTCTTGGCCGTGATTAGATGCTCCGGGTGTGGCCCCACTTCAGGCTGGAGGACAGAAACCTCTTTTCCTCATAAACACAGGGCTCAAGAATCACGGATTATTTTCTTTTATACTCCTCATCGCCCAGGAAAAATAGACCATGCTTAGTAAGCAGTGAAACAGGATCCTTCAATCCTTGTGAAGTTCTGCAAAATTCTACATGTAAAAATAGCCCAAGCTTGTGCAGAAAATAACATCAGCGGTGATTCCCTTTGGTGATGAGTATGACCAACATCCTTCCTTCTCTTTTCTCTGCTTCCAGCATTTCCTCACATTTTAGAAACACACTTGGTTATTTTTACATCTGCACACATCCTTCCATGTCCCTAGATTGCGTTTAGAAGTGTATGTGGGAATAGGCCGTTTCCGTCCACGGAAGCAAAACCACGTTCCCAGGTGTTATGTGTTGTAACAAGCCACCTCTCAGGCTCCTTGACGTAACAGGCTGAAGACTTACATTTTCTTGTTTTGAAAGAATCTTCTGGTAGAACTCATCGTCCGACTTCTTTTTCGGAAAAATGTCCAGCAGGCACATTTTTAAGACCTGAATAAACATCTGTGGCCAGCAAAGGAAATGAAACAAAGGGGAAAAGTTTAAACAATGGTTATCTCCCTCCCTCGCCTCCTCCTCCTGCTTCTCTCTCTGTCTCTGTCTGTCTGTGTGTCTGTCTGTATGTCTCTCTGGGTACAGCAAAGCCGTGCCCCCAGCGGCAGGAGTTGCTTGGCAATTCTGGGGTCTGTGCCCAACGTCGCTCTCCGGTCCTGCTGTGCCGGCTCCATTGCTGCGCACACCCATTCCCCAGGGTCTCGGGGACTCAGGGCACAGACCGCCTGTGGCCCTGGTCCTGTGCCGTGAAAGGGTGACGAGTCCCCAGTGCTACCTACCACGTGCCTGTCCTGCCTCAGCGCCGTGTCTAGCTCCAGCAGATCTTTCAGGTGAAGGTTATAGATGCACAGGTCAAGGTCGGCGCTGCAAAGCCACGAGAGAGACAGGAAAGACCTTGAGCATGTTTGAGGCATGGAGAGAGGTCACACTTCAGTCCAAGCCTCGTGCACCCTGGCTCCGGGTTTGAAGCTCAGCCGCACGCAGAGGCCCAGAACGGCCAGCCGCGGTCTCCACGAGGGAACCACAGGGGCTGCCTGACACCCACCCGTGACCGGAAGAAAACCATGCCGCCTGGGCATCAGCGACAAATCGGGAAGAGCTAGACAGTGGGAAAAATGAGACTAACTCCTCCTCCCGGTCACTTGCACATCTAGTATCACAAGTCACCTTTCTGAGGGCTGAAATGTCGCCATTCTTGTGCCCGTTTTACAGACGGGGAAACTGACTCAGGAAATCGAGGGCCAGAGGAATCAAGTACCGGCCGCACGGTCACGGGGGCAGATAAGAGGCAGGGTGTGAATAAACGCGTCTTCAGTAACTATGCTCCACGCAAGCTGCTGGGCGGTCCAAACGCTCAGAAACAGCCCTTCCCGGCGAGGGGGGCCGAGCCAACGAGGCTGCCGCTCAGCGGAGTAGCCCCTCCCGCCCTGGGCCAGCCGCAGGGTCCACACCACGCTCAGGGTCTGGGCCCACTGCTTCCACGGCCGTGGACTGTGTGCCGGCCTTTGACCTTCCTCACCAGTATTCAGAGAAGACGGGCCTGAGCGCCGACCCACACCCCTGCCGGGCCGAGGGTCTTGGGCACCCTCCACACTCGGAGCCCTGCTCGGGCTGGGTGCTTCGAAGACCCCGAGTGTGGGCTCCGGAGATAAGGCGGTGGGCTCAGCCCCGGCCCCTTCACCGTCTGCTGTGTGACCTCGGGCAAGTCACTCAGCCTCTCTGAGGCTCACTTTGTCCTCCGTAAAATGGGGACGAAGCCAGCACCCGCCAGCTAGGGCTGTCAGGAGGCATCGATTCACTGTCTGATGAACACTTCCCTGTACTTTGCCATGGATAACGTGCTCCCGTGTATAATGTGCACAGCCACGATTTTGGCCCAAACTTTCAGGGAAAAAAAAGTCTTTTGTTTCAATTTTTTAATTCAATTTATTTACTTAATATTTAGAAACAAACTGATTATCATATTCTAGGGTGTTATTCTGCATGCGGCTATCGTTACTGCTTTCTAGAGGTACACTGTTAGTACAAACGCATACATAAAAGAATAAAAAAATTTCTATAGATACGGAATTAGTACTGTCCATGTATAAAGTTCATCCTTGTTTTTCCCCCCAAAAACGTGGGCCAGAAATGTGCGTTCCACACGGCAGATACAGCACCCGCCACCGACCCTGTCCCAGCCGTGCCGGCAGCGGGGACAGGGCGGGCAGTGACGCCGGCCTGACCCCTGTGCCCCTGCAACACGCAGTCCCCACACGGTGCCCAGCCCTGGTCCAGTGATCGGGAAGCGCTTAACCAGAGCTGGCTGCTGGCCTGCCGGCCGGCCCCAATGCCCCCCGCCAAGGCTGGAGCCCGACCCCACGGCCCTCAGGCCGGCCGACACCGCATGGCCAGGGACAGGGATACAGGGTCCCACGAGGCCGCCGGGCGGCTGTGTGTCCACGGCTACGTGGCTGAACCTCTCTGGGCCTCCGTCTCCACCTCTGGCGAGGACAGGGTCCCGGGCCCGAGTCCGCTGCCGACCCGCCCGCCCCCTCCTCACCTCTCACAGGCCAGCAGCTCGGGGAAGCTGTCCGCCCGGAGGAAGGCCCGGCCAAGGAAGCGGTCGTCGCTGGCGGCCGAGCGCAGGCTGGACGAGGAGCTGCGGTCACCGTCCTTCTCGGCCGGGCTCAGGCTGCCCAGGCTGCTGCTCGGGGACGCCTCCGCCGGCTGGTTGGGCAGGGCCGCCTGCTTCCCGTTCTCGTGCAGGGATGGGTTGGAGGAGCCGTCGGCCAGCGGCTGGGGTGGCAGGAGAGACCGGAGGTTTAATGCACGTGTCTGACCACCAGGAGGGGTCTGGGTAGCTCTACCCAGGGGCTGCGTGTGCCGGCCCCTCCCAGGACGGCCCGGGCACACACTGGGGGGGGCTGAGAGGGTCCTGTATCCCGGCACCCTCGTCCCCAGGAGGTCAACGCCCTGCACCAGGCCCCCCCCCTTAGCTCTGAGCCTGCCTCTGGCCTTGGTGGCTCCTGCACCCGGCCACCCCCCGACCCCTCTGTGCAGCCTGCCTGCGGGGCCCACCTCTCTCTCTGCTGCCTCAGACTCCCCGGCCTGCTCTGTCCACTGACCTGCTGACCACCCAGCACTCCTTCACCCACAGTGACCTGAGTGGCACTGCCTGCCCCCAGCCCTTGCAAGCGGCAGGCACCCCACTGCCCTCGGATCAGCTCGAAGCTCCTTGTCAAACAAATGCAGTTCCTGCCGTGACCACAAAAGGTCGCAGCTTGGCACAGCCTGAGCAGGAGTCTGTGCCCAGGCTGACCCCCGGCTGACCCCCGGCTGACCCCAGGCTGAAGCAGCCCCTCCCGAGCCCACCTTCTCTGACAACAGCCCTTGCAGGGTTACACAGGCTCCCGGTCCCTTCTGTCTGGCCCGACACCACACACTGCCCCCCATCCAGCCTGGGACAGCCCGGGGGGGGACGATGCTCCCCTGACCCTGGGTCACCCCCTCCGGAGGCTGCCCAGTGGCGGGTGTTGAGGATGGGGAGATGCCCCTGCCCCGGTCTCTAGTCCGTGACCGAACAACTGCGTGTCCAACATGGAGCTTGGGACTCTCACCCGGAACTTCTGGTTGATGGGATAGACGACTCTGGCCTTCAGGGCGAACGCTGTGACATTGCTGTTGACAGACGGCTCGTGCTCCTGGGAAGGAGGCAGAACAGATGGCATGGGGGGGGGGCTTTCTGCAGGACGCAGGAGAAACCACCGAGGGTCCCCAAAGTGCCACACCCTATCTGTAAGAGTGGCCTCGGCAGGGGACCACAGCAGGCACGCACAGATCCAGGTACGTGCTTACTTGGTAAAAGGATGGGTGGTGGATGGATGAACGGGTGGGTGAGGGATGGACAGATAGATAGATGGACAAATGGACGGACAGGTGAATGGATGGATGGATGGATGGACGAACAGATGGGTGGATAGAGGGGTGTGCAGACAGCTGGAAAGGTAGATTGGTGGGTGAATGAATGAGTGGACAGATGGGCAGGTGGATGCATAGATGGATGGATGATGGATGGATGGATGGATGGACAAATGGAGGATGGGTGCATGGACAGATGGATATGAACAGACAGAAGGGCAGGTGGACGGATGGGGGAGGAACGGGTGTACCCACAGATGGATGAATGAACAGACATTACACAACACACTCGTTTAATTCCAAGTCTTCACCTTTGAAAGAAATCAGGGTTTAAATAACATAACAGTAATTACAAGTGACAATAATTAACAAGACTATTCTTAAAAACTACCTATTTGAGTGGAAAAGTCCAGAGAATGTGCTTGGGGCCGTTAACGCCGCCAGGCGGTATGAACACCTAGATGCAGTGATGCTCACGCAAGACTTTGGATGAGACCCTTCAACCACGAGCCGTGGCTGCACAGCCCGGCCCCTTCTCTGGGCCGGGGCCTGGATCCTGGACAGCACCGGGGGTGGGTCTGCCCGCCAGACGGAGCACGCAGGGCACCCAGCAGAGTGGTGGGGACCGACAGGAGCGAAACCGTGGCAGCTATGAGTACAGATGAGGGGCCAGGAGGCCCAGCTCAGGCGCCGCCTCCCTGGGCAACCGTCCTGACCTCAGCCCACGCACCGTCCAACGCCTGCTCTCCTTCAGCATGCCTCTCTGCCTCTCCCCTGCAGGGGGCGCCGCCCTGCACCTGGCAAAGTCAGAGCTGAATGAATGCTTTGGAAACCCACAGCAAGTGCCCGAAGGTGAGCAGGCAGGTGAGCTGCAGCCTGGCGCCCAGACCCCGAGCACCTGTACCCAGCAGCCTCCACTTCTACACCCACTCGTTTCAGCCAGACCTTGGAGAGAGAGCTCCGTGACCATGGGCGAAAAGTACAGGAGATGTTTTACTTCCTCATAATGTGAAGGGTCGAGCCAGCGCCTGACCCGCCAGCACATGGGCCCCTGTTGGTTCTCCAGCGAGGGTTTCCCGGGATGCCCTACGAAGCAGGGCAGGGAGGGGCCTGGCCCGGGTCTCGTCAATCAAATGACCTTTTAAACATGCGGTTCCCATTGCCATGCAGCTCACAGCCCTCCTGGCTCACCTCTGACCCCGGGGGAGGCCCCCCAGCCCCTGCCCCCTGGCCCCGGCCTCACGCACCCGCTGCTTGACCCATCTCAGTACAGAAGCAGGGGGTGGCAGAGGCGAGAAGGCTGTCGTTGGACTTGGTGACACAGTTGTGCAGCCCAGCACAAAGTGAGTGTGGGGGCCTGTCCAAAAAGGATGAAGAATTTCCAGATGGCAGAGTCTGGGGAGGAGGGACTGGCCTACGTGACTTCACGGGTCGCACACCCACAAGGCCGGTCCTGGCAGACGTCAGACCAGAGACACACTGACCCCGGGAAACGACTCGGAGGCAGAAGGGCGTGGAGGTTTGTAGACCCCTCACCCGAAGAGGAAAGAAAGGGCGTAGTGGAAGGCGTGCCAGGGAGACAAAGGCAGGAGCCCGTGGCCCGGAGCTCCCCTTCAACAGGGGAGACACAGAACAGAAGTGTATTTCCCATGAGAACCACGACCGAGGAGGACAGGGTGTAGCGGCTGGGGTGTGGG
The DNA here is from genome assembly GCF_004126475.2 of Phyllostomus discolor. NCBI lineage: Eukaryota > Metazoa > Chordata > Mammalia > Chiroptera > Phyllostomidae > Phyllostomus > Phyllostomus discolor. Next base: position 3,290,003 of record NC_040903.2, read on the forward strand.
GGCCACCTGGCACCTGTGGACTTGAGGCCGGGACAGGGGTGTTGGGCCCGTGCAGGGCAGCACTGGGCCCAGCTGTGGCCCGCCCCTGCCATGCCCCAGCCAGGAGGCACACGCCCCAGCCAGGTGGGAAACCTGGGGCTGCCTGGCCTTTCCCAGCGTCTGCCTGAAGCGTGCCCCCCCACCCCACCCTGGGGCAGGCCCGGCGATGCCACAGCACTCGAGAGCGGACTCCGCCCCAGAAGCACGCAGCACACGGACCCGGGCTCCACCGCCTGAACGGCCTGAGGTGTGTTGTTTTCGCTGCTGTCCTTCCCTCCGGGGCTCCTCCCAGTCCTGACCGCCACCCCGGCCGCAGCCCTACAGCCGCTGAGGAAATTGGACCAGCGCGAATTTCAGCGTGCTGCTTCTTCAGCTGAGCCAGGGCAACTATTCAGGAAACTGGGTAAAGCACAATGGTAGGGGGAGGGGCCACTTTGCACACCAACATAGCGGTGCTCCTCTCAGCACGTGCACACCTGCGCCCGTGAAGCACGCACGAGCACCCTCTCCGTCTGGGACACCCGGGGCCGGCATGGAGCGGACAGGCCAAGGCTGCGCAGGCGCAGGCTCCAGAGCCTTCTGGAATGTTCTGTTTCTTTTTGGCTGACGCGAGCTATTTATCAAAACGGAGCTCACGTGAAGAGTGGCTTGAAGCACACGTGCCTGGGTTTTCTGTGGGTTGGTGGACACGGGGGTCACGGCTCGACGCCCCCCTCAAAATCGGCCCCGGAGCACAATCCCTGACCAGCTCCGTCTGCACAAGGCGGGGCCGCGGGGCAAGCCGGCCACTGGAACGGGCAGACCTCTCGCTGAACCCTTGGCAATCATTAGCCCGGTCATGGGCCTAGCTGGGCGCGGCTACACCGTGAACAGGGAAAACATCCCCACGCAGGGAAAATGAGCTGGCCTCCTGGGGAGGCGGAGGGACTCGGCTCCCGTACACCGCGACCCAGCAGCTTACTCTGCAGCAGGAATGCTCACAGCACCCCCTGGTGGTGACCCCCCCCCCAGCAGCCGGCTCACTGCTGTCATCATCATGAGGCTGAAAACCCGGAGGCTCAGAGAGGTCACGCCTCTGGCCCAACATCACACAGCAAACAGGCAGCAAAGCCGGGACTGGGTTCCAGGATGCTGGATCCCAAAGCAGAAAGCCATGCCCCACGGGCAGGCCCGGGCTGGGCAGAGCTGGGGCCAGGACGGAGGGACAGGGAGACTCCATCTTTTTTTTTACCCTCACCCAGGGGTATGTTTTATTGGTTTCAGAGACAGAGGAAGGGAAAGAGAGAGAAGAATCCACAGGCTGCCTCCCACATGACCCCGACAGGGGGTCGAACCCGACACCTAGGTGCGCACCCGGACCAGGAATCAAACCCGCCGCCCTCTGCCGTCCAGGACGGTGCTCCAACCACCTGAGCCACCGGCCAGGGCGAGAATCCACTTTCAACATTGTGTCGGAGGCTCGAGGCTCCTACTCCGAGATAGTTACTTAAAAGAAATAAAACAAAACGAAAACAAACACACCGACAAACGTATGCGTGTTCGCCAAAGCCCTATTCAGAGCAGCCGAACCCTGCACACAGCACTCAGGGGCACGTCCCCATGAGGCACCCGGCGATTAAAGGCCGGATTACTGATGTGTGCTGGACCGAGGACGGCAAAAGCAAGACGCTGAGGGGACGCAGGCACCAGAAAGCAGGTGTGGAAGTTGAGAACCTGCAAACCAGTCCCAGTGCGGGAGGGCAGTGGCTGCCTTGGGAAGGGGCTTGGGGTGGGGGGCAAGCCAGAAAGGGGCACAGGGGGCCTGGAGCACTTTCCAGGGTGACAGATCACTCCTGACCGGGGTACCGGTTTCAAGGCGTGTACACGTGTCACTCATCAAAATGTACACGTAAAACCCGGGCATTTTATTGAAGGTAAATTATGCCTCAAAGAGGAAGCCGATTGGGACCTGAGCTCTGTCACAGGCTCATCTGGGTGACACCTGGCTGCCAGGTGGGACAGAGGACACCCCACTTACGTCCAGAGCCTCCGCCTCCTTCAAGGTCCGAGCTCCTCTCCTCCTCCTCCTGGCCAGGGAGCCGGTTTCCAAGGAGGCCTCTGCGTTAGGCTCCAGGTTCTTGAGCAGACTTCGAGGGTTGTCCACCTGAAATCCAAAGGTGGGGGACACACTGATGTCAGCCGGCCGGAGCCCCTGGGACTGGAGCCACAGGCCCTGCCCCCTACACCCAGGTGTGCTCCTCTGGGGCTTCTGCCGCTGGGCCCTGTGCACGCTGCCCCGCCTCACACTCCCACGGTGTGCCAGCCCCGCATCTGAGACTGTCCAGGGGTCACCCCTGGAAAAGCCCCTGCTGCCCCTTCTTGGTGTGTCTGCAAAACCTGGGGGCCAAACTTGGGTCCAAGATCATCCCACGGTTCGTCCGACTCAGGGGTCCCGGCGGCCTGGGAGCCCCTTGGGGGTGACAGCTTAACTCGGGAAACGGCACATAAATATTAATTCTCCTGTTATTGCCAGTAATGTCATTGGGTGATTTTTTTAGAAAATGTGTTCAATTACCTTAAAGTACAGAAGGGCACTTGCAAGTTTGCCTACGAACTAAACCTTGTTTGTAACCCCAACAAGCAATGCGGGGGGCACTGGCATGGCCACTCCCGGGTGTGTGCGGATGGCTCGGAGTCTGAGGGGCCACCGGCGGCGCCCCGCGGAGAGTGAGCGGCCTCTCATCCAGCGCAGACCCCAAACGGGCACCTGTCTGTGTTCTGTTTAGTGCCAGTTTTTTTTCACACTTTTGTGCTCTTTGCAGGGGATTTCATTGGTGAAAGTGACCCCTAAGTGGAGTGCTGCCCGCAGCCTAGTGTCTCCAGCACCGGAGGCCGTGGTGAGCCTCACGGAGGACACGCAGGCGCCAGGTGAGCTTCCTTCCGGCAGGAGCCACAGCGCTGTCGGCTGTGAGCTCGGTGTGAGCCAAGCAGCCGTGCCTGCGAAGTGACGATGTGTCCTTAAACAGGAACACGCAGGCAACCGCCCGTACTGATGGGTGGATGAAAATGTTGCCACTGGAACGTCGCGGAAACCCAGCCCTGTATTTCCCCGGGAGCCACGATGCAGCATTCGCTAACTCAGTGTCTGCAGCGAGCGTGATGATGGACTGTGTTGGGAACCCTGCTGTGCCAGACACACCTCTCGAGCCCCTCTGGACCGCCGGCTGCTCGTGGGTATAACCTTGGAACTGAGGACGTGTTTGCCCGGGGAGGTGGTCACAGAGCACCTGCAAAACGTGAGCCTTGCCCTCGTCACCAGGAACGGAGCTCGGGACAAAACACGCCGAGGCCCTGCCTCCGTGGGCCTTGTGTTCCAGCGACAGGAGAGAGAGGTGGACAAAGGGATGAACAGGTAGCGAGTCAGAGGCGACAGATGCTGCGGAGAAACAGCGGGTGGGGGAACGCGGAGTAACGGGAGGGAACGTCTTCTTGGGCCGGGCGGCATTGGAGGAGGAGCTAGAAGGGAGTGAGGGAGCGCAGGCCAGCCAGAGGTCTGGGGACAAGCCTTGCAGGGAGGGGCAGAGCCCGTGCAAAGGCCCTGGGGCAGCAGCACAAACTGCCTGCCTGGGGAAGCCGGTGGCTGGGGCACTCTGGGGGCGGGGAGCGGGGTCGGCGACGGAGCTGGAGACTCGGGGGCTGTTTGTCCAGCACTCACAGCCGCCCAGCACCAGGTTCCGCCGGGGAGGCCCCGGTCGGGGTGTCTTACAGTGAAGGCTCCAGGAGAAAACTGTCATCTGTTTTGTTTTGTTTTTTTTTGCTCCCCCTTTAAAAATGATCGGGAGGCCAAGAGTCACCGGCCCCGTGATCACAGACTAATACGGAAGACAAACACAAAACAAAGAAGAGGAAAAGGCAAGCGTGGGGGCGGGAGGGGGGACTTGAAGAATTATAAAACCCTCAGAGAGATACGATATTGGGTTGGCCAAAAAATTCGTATGGTTTTTTCCCATAAAATAAGAGACACATTTTTCATTTTCACACATAACTTTACTGATTTGGATGTTTTGAGTGTGTTGGCTCTCTCCAGTGTGGTATAATGTTGATTGTTCTCTATTACTGTCTCGATTTGAAGTATCAACTTCCACTGGTCTATCCGACTGTGGAGCATTATCCAGTGAGAAATCTCCAACACAAAACTTCCCACACCACTGCTGACACGTCCGATCAGCCGCAGCACCTTCTCCGCACACTGCGCACCTCTCTTTTTGTTTTTGCATTTCAGCTGCGTGTTTACCTTTCTTGAAATAATAAAGCACAACATGCCAAAAATGTTCCATATTTCCTGCCACCTTCAATATTAAAATGGCTACACAAAATTCACTAATTTTGATAAATTTTTTAAATGCACGCTGATAGCACAGCTGTCCCAACACAATCCAACAAAATTGTTTCACAGGAAGTTAAAGACAACTAAGCGCTACTAGCGCCATCGTGGGGGAAAGACCAAACGAACTTACTGGCCAGCCCAGGGGGCGCTCACCAGGTTAAAACAGGAGGGTACAGACACGGGACCTCGTGAGGACAGGAGAGAACACAGCCAGCACCCAGCACTGCCAGCGCTGGTCCCCCCACAGGACTCCTGAGGCTGTGTCATCACCACACGTTGCCTTGTGACCCGTCTCCCCGAGGCTGCCCGCCTCCAGCGGTCAGGGCAAGGTCTAGCCTGCTCACTGAAGTGGCCTCTAAGATCCCTGGACCGGGGAGCTGGCAGCAGGAAGGTGCCCAGCAAACTTTCACAGTAGGGATGAATGAATGAACGAAGGGAGGATGCATGAATGGAGGGAGGCGTGAATGCATTCTATGGAAGTAGCTGGGACTCAGAAGAGGCTAACAAGGTCAAGTACGAATGGGCACCCAGGGGAGGGGATCCCCAGCCTTCCCGCCACTGCGCTGCGCTGGGTGCCCGCCAGCTTCCAGTCCAGACCCTCAGTGCTACAGATGGGGAGACTGAGGCCAGGAGGGCTTTGGCGTCTCTCCACATCACACAGCCGCGTCGGATGGAGGCATCTCTGGGGACAGCCGCCTTCTGACCCTGCACCTCTTCCCTCTGGAAACACTGTGTCCAGCCTCCCCCCGCGGCAGAAGGGGAGCCCCGGGCAGCACCAGTTGGGCGCGAAGCCCGCGATCACGCTCCAGTGGAAGTGGAGCCCGGGCCTGCAGTCCGACCCCGGGGCGGAGGAAGACCGCTCCCGGTGCGCCCCACACTCCGGCTGCCCGCTCGGACGACCCACCTGTTGTCTTGGCCGCCGGCGGATGGCGCGGCAGCCGAGCCAGAGGCCGAGGCCCAGGCCGAGCGCGGCGCCCAGCAGCACCGCGGGGACCAGCAGCGCGGGCACCGGCCGCACAGCTTCCCGGCCCAGCAGCAGCCGCGCCTCGCTCCCGCAGGCCTCTCCTCCGCGGGCCATCGGGGTCGCTCAGGCCGCGGCCCGGCCGCATCCCGTCCGCCGCCTCCCACCGCCTCGGCCAGCGGCCCTGAGCGCCGTCCCTCCCAGGTCTGCGACGCAGGACCCGGAGCCCAGGCAGGCCAGGGGCGCAGCGCGCTCCGCTGACGACTCTCCGGCTTGTGCGGTCTCTTCCCTTCCTTGCCTCTCCCGGGTCTCCGCTCTCCCCGAGCCGGAGGGAGGAGCCTGGATCTTCCGCCCAAAACTTTGAGCCACCCCCGCCCCAGCCTGGCCTTTGCACTGAGCATGCCCGGCGGGAGGCGCGCGTTTCAGCGAGCAGAACTTTTCGGAGGATCCTTGCTTTTCCCTGGGCCTCTGGACCTGCAGCGGAGAAGGAATCCCCACGCAAACAAGGAGGGGGCGCTGCTCAGATAGGGTTACCGAGCGCTTCCGAGGCTCCAGGCATTTACCCTGACGATCTCGGCAGCTTTCTCGGCAGCCCTCTGAGGTGGTTCCGGCCATCCCCCATCCTCGCGGTGAGGAAGCTCAGGCCCAAGGGGCTCAGCGCAGGTCCCACTGCATCCTCCACCCATCGTGGCTCCGAACTTTTCTTAAGAGTCTGTCTTAATGCCTTTCTTCGCCGTGGTCAGTACCTTCCTCCAAGGCAGTGTGCAGAAAGACTGTTGCGCCAGCCCCAGCAGAAACGCGTCGCTGTGCAGTCAATCACACCCTCAGGGACGAATCACAGAGACGGTGGCGCGGATCCCAGCGCCGGGGCCGGCCAGGAACCGGGCGAGGCCCAGGCTGGGAGGGTCTCAGGGCTGTGTGGGGAGACACACAGCAAGGTGAGGTCAGCATCTGTTCTCCTTCCAGCAAACACTTACTGAGCAGCTACTAGATGCCAGCTCTTGCCCTGGGTGCTGGGGGCACAGCGGCGGATGCGCATGCGGACTAGCTCAGTTCCCTGTGGGGGGCGGGGGATCTGGGGATCCGCTTCAACAGAGGATGAGTGGTGTTTGTGCTCTTAACCCAGACTTGCAGCTCGAGTTTCTGGTTTTTTCCCATCATTTCCCCATCTACCCTTCCGGGTGGGCCAAATGGGAACCACCACCCAGATTTAGCTTTTATAGATGAAGAAACCCACAGCCCGAGAGGAAAAGGGGCTCACCTAAGGTGTTGCCACCGGGAAATGGGACAGATGGGTGAGCGCCCGTGTCTGTCCGGCCAAGTCAAGGCCGGGGAGGCCTGTCCTTGGGGGCCGAAGAGGAGCTGGCAGCTGCCTGGCTTCGGGGCCCCAGGCTGCAGACCTGACCGGCTGCCCTGCGGGGAGGCTGCAGGAGGGGAGCCCCCCCCCCCCCAACACGTGGAAACAGTCCCCGAGGGCCCCTGGAATGGCAGGGGGCTCTGCTCAGGGGCCGCCTCCTGGCTCCGGACACTAATGCCCCTCTCTCTGGCTCACAGGGGACCCTGCAGGCTGGCCTGACTGCCGGCCCCACTGGTGCCCCCCGGGGCTGAACTGAATCCATCCAGAAAGGAGAGTCGCCTTGTCCTCTCTCTGCCCCTGAGCTGCCAGTCTCCCCCCCCCACCCCCCCAGCCCCTGTCTGTGCTGTCCTGCCCGCTCTGGGCCCCCCCGGGGACACACGGCCTTGCCTCTCCAAATGGTTCTCTGCTAGGGAGCTGGTGGGCTGGGGGCAGACTCGGGTTTCCGCCCGGTGGGTGTCAGGGAAGGTTTTTTGGAGAAGGTAGTCTCCGCTAAGAGTTAAGAGAACGTAGGCGTTAGTGGAGGGGCACTTGGAGCCCCCGGGATCTTTGGAGGCAGGGGAGCCGCCGGATCTGTTGTGGGTGCTGCCGAGGCCCGGGTGGCTCGCTCCCTCCCACTGCCGTCCTGGGCCTCGGCCCGGCCCGCCAAGCCCCAGTCGCGGGAGGTCTTCCAGAAAACTTTCCGCGGCGGCTCGCACTGGGCATGCTCGGCGGCGGGGCGGGTCCGGGGCCCGGAAGCGGGGAGCAACTCCGCGGCGCCCGCAACTGTGGGGTTTCTGGCCCGGGCACGCGATGGGCTCGGCGGCCGCCCCGGGGCGCGCCGCTTGGGTGCTGGCTGGGGGCCTCCTGGCCGCCGCCCTGGCGCTGCCCGCCGGGTCCCGGGGCCGAGGCTGGCTCCCCGCGGGCCCGAGTGCTCTCCAGCGTCCCCAGGGCGCGCAAGCGCCCGGGGATCGCCCCGAAGCCCCCGGGGCGGGGCCCGAGCGCACCGCGCAGGTAAGGAGGTCCGGCCCCCAGTCTCCGCTCTGACTCGGGCGGCTCGGCTCCGTCTCCACCCACGGCGGGGTGCTCCGTGGAGTTGGGGAACTTATCAGAAAGGGTGGGCGCCGCGTGGTGTTCCTCAGTGCAAGCCTCTTACCGCTGAGAACTCTCCGGAAAGGTGGGGACAGCCGCGAGGTGGCTGCGGGGGTGCTGGGGGGACCTGAGAGCTCTTCGGGCCGAGGGCCAGTCGCTTCCCCTCTTGCGCCCGCGTTTCCCGCTCTGTAAGCAAGCGCAGCAGCGTCTGCCCCAAGGGTGGATGTCGGCGTTTGGTGAGTTCGTGGTCGCAGAGCGCGTTGCGGAGGGGAGCGCCCCGCGGGAGAGGGACGGTGTAGGACGTACCGGAGAGTAACGGCTCTGGCCGGGAGCGCTGGCTGAGGCTGTACCTGACCGCACCCTGCGGGCTGATGGGTTTAGCCACGCCCCCTTCCCTGCCCCTCCCTCTGCGGTCCCAGTCCCGGGAAGGCACCGAGCCCTGGCAGTCACCCTAGATCTCAGCGCCCCCTTCTCCCCACACTGGTCACCAGGCCTACTGACCTGTGCTCCAGATCAGCTCCGCTGTCTGCCCCTCCCCGCCCCCACCCGCCCCTGGGTTCAGTCCCCACCCTTTTCCCTCTGGCTTTTGGGGACCGTTTTCTCTGGGTCTCCCTCAGCCCCCTACTTTGAGCCCTGGCTTTCCACCGGGATTTTTCCTGCGGAGCCCCTGGGGCCTGGACCAGGTGGACGGTGGTGGCTTCTCCGCGGAGTGTTGGTTCCAGCTCACTGGCGGCCGCTTTGGATCGCGGGGATCCCTCCGCCAGCTGCTGTGTGGTTGGTGTGCCCCCTCCGTGGGCGCGGTCACTAAAGAATTTGTCCTCACCTCTGCTCACTGGCTCTTGCCGAAGCGTCAGGTCTGGTTAGCTGCATCCCTACGACCACGGGTGCTGCGTGTGTGCGCCCCAGACCCGGAAAATGCCCCATTGCCACATCCGCGTTTGTCTGTCCTCGTAGGTTTTAAGTGCCAACCCTTCAATCCTCTTAAAGAGACCTTCAAGATTGCTTACGGCAGTTACTAGACTGGCCAAAGTAACTCTTTACCCCCCTCAAAAGTTCATCTTGTGCTTTTATGAAATGTGTATGGCAGGAAATGTTTTTGTTTTCTGATCATTTCTGTGTTTTATTGTAGCACGGAGACATTTCAGGAGACGTTCAGGGAACTCCTGGGAACGGGGTCATTTTTCAGAAGTGTGCCGTGGTGAGTGTCCCCAGTGGCTCACGCTTGAGGGGGTGGTGGTTGGATCTCATCCACAGCCTGTATCAGGGAGGTTTGGTGTGTGAGAGCCGGCGGAGCCCAGGGCCCTCTACCCACGTCGGGACCCGAGAGCGGCGTGGTGACCCGCAAGGGGTTCATTCTTTGACCAGGGCTGAGATTGCTGGTGACGGTTGGATTGTTGTCAGTGAAAACCCACTGCGGTCGCTTAGAATACGCTTTGGCATCGATGTGGTGCTTGACTGCTTAAAAAGGTATTTAATGTCCTGTAGGTCTTCCGTTCTGTGAGATGGCTTATCACGTTGTCCGTGTGGTGGGTCCCCGAGACCAGCCTTGGGGTCCGTGACTCGCTAGAAGGACTCAGGGGCCTCAGCCAAGCTGTCGGGCTCTGGGTACCGTTTATTGAGGCAGAAGGGTGCGGGTCGGCGCCAGCAGAGTTCCGGAGGGACCGCCGCCAGCTGTCCTCTGCTGGTGCAATCATCCAGACGGCATTTAACGTCCCCAGCTGTGATGTGTAACATCACCCAGGGCCACTGACTCAGCCTTGGGGTGCAGGGTTTTCGTCGCAGGTGGGTCACGTAGGCTCGGAGCCCCCGTGGTACCGCCCTCAGTCCCCAGCCCCTCTGGAGGCCACCCTGCCCCAGCCCCCACCCAAGGCCCCCGGTGTGTGAACACCTTCTTACTGGGCAGGGTGTTCGGGGCTTCAGGGGTCAGGCTCCCAGGAGCTGGTCTGGGGCCAGTCCTTTCCCTGGAGCGTGCAGGGCGTGGGTGGCCCCCGCCTGCCGAGTGACCCCGTTACTGCCCGGCCCTCATCTTCCCCCGGGCCCTCAGGGGCCTTGCTCCCCTTCCTGGGTGCACTGAGTGCTCCAGCTTCTCCCGTGTCCCTCCGGAGGTGTGTCCTGCCACGTGCCTGCAGTCACGTGTGTGTGTGAGCATGCACCTGCACGTGTCCGTACACATGCCTTCCTCTGCACCTTTGTGTTGGTGACGGGGCCCTGGACCCAGAGTTCTGCAACCTGCTTTCCACACTGGTGTCCCACAGTCACTTCCCCCCGGGACATGTGTGGCACCCCCCTCCCCCCAGCTCCGGCATCTCATTCAGTGGAGCTGGGTGGTGCAGGGTCCGGGCTGGTGGCAGCCGAGTTGGTGAGGGGAGTGGGCCAGGGGTGCAGGGGCCGGGTGGGGCGAGCTGTTGGGCCACCAGGCGGCTCCCAATGGCTGCGCCGGCCAGACGTGGCCGGGCCGGAGGGGCAGGCCTGCGGGCAGGAGGCCATCTCGGGAAAGCCCGGAGACCATATGGCAGCCCGAGGCCTGGGCAGGGCTCTGGGGCCAAATCGTCAAAACAAGGGACCAAGAGAGGACCTCCGTTTGCTTTTCTCGGTGACGGCACTTGTCACGCTGTCCCCAGCCTGACGTGGGTTCTGTGCTCGGATGCCTTATCTTCTGAGTTTCTCTGTGGGAGCAATGTCACTGCATCTCAGGGCCCCAGCGACTTGGAAACTATCACCAAGCAGCAGCTGGGCTGGCGTCGGACTGTCCCGGGGCCTGGGGAGTGAGACCTGATGAATTCTCAGAGCCTCTGGGAGACCATCATGCCCTCCTTTGTCCTCCCAGAGACGTTTTCCGCCATGCGCGTGCAAGGATGAGTGTGTGTGCACGTGCGTGTGCCCTCCCCACACGTCTGGGTACACGCCTGCATACGGACACCTACCGCGTACACGTCTCGCCACAGCGTCATTTCAGGGAGCTGAGCCGCTCTTGACTGTGCCCCCATTTCACCCCCGCCCAGGTGTCGGGGCCGAGCGTGGCGCAGACAGCCCAGGTGCATCTGCTGGTGAACAACACCCCGGCGCCGGCGGCGGCCGCCCTCTCAGACCTGGTCCTGCTGGACAACGTCACCGGCCTGGCCGTCAGGGAGTCGCCCGGAAACAGGACCGCGGCCGGGTTCCAGGCCTTCGCGAGGAAGTTCCTGGCAGGTGAGGGCCGGGAACGGCGAATGGGGGACACGCGCACTCCCAGGGCACGCACCCCGTTCCGTGTGTTCACTCAGCTGGTGCTCACACGGGTTCCTGGGGGGTGGTGTCCTCGGAGGGGACCACCTCCCGACAGCTGCCCCTGGCAAGCTGGATCTGCTACTGAAATTACAGAAGGGTGGGATTTGAGGAGAGAGTTTTAACCAGTTATAGATACTCGACTTTTATTATGAAACATTTCAAACATGAGCGAAGACAGAGTTTGCAGTGAACCCCAGGACGGCATCACCCACGTGACCAGAGTTGCCGTCTCTCAGGAAGACGCAGAGCCCGGCCTGGGCTGTGCTGGAGAGCGGCCCGAACACGTGGAGAGATGGGGTGTAGCAGAGCATGCTGGGGCGAGGGCGAGGTTGGAGGACAGGCGTCGGTCAGACCCGATGGCTTCCTGACCGTCCCACAGAGCTGGGTGGGCTCTGTCACCCCGCCCCCCGCATGGGGGCTGTGCTGACCGTCTGGCAGGAGCCGAGCTGTCTCGCTTCCTGCTGGAACCTACTCTCCCAAGTAAGAGGGGCTCCCTGGCGATGCACACCGAACTTACCAGTCCGAGGAGTGTCCTGCCCAGGGAGAGAGAGGGCAGGGAGGAACCCCCTGGATTCGGCTGGGGGCCCGTGCCCGTGGACGGAAATGGCAGGGTATGGCTGTGTGTCTCCCTGCTGGGCTCCGCTGGCTGTCCTTCCGGCCCCCCGGGCTCCTCGCTCATCTGCAGGGCAGGTGGTGGCTGGTCCTCCAGGGCAGAAGGGCGGTCGGTCCGGGGTCCGGACTCCAGTTGGCCCCGCTCCCCTAGCCCACCTGCCCACGCCCCGTGCGCCCTTCTGGGAATGCCAGCGAACACAGGAGGCCTCGTGTCCTCCCCCGTAAAGCCTTTGGGAACGGTTCCGAGGGTGCCTTACGGGAACAAGCCCTCCCCACGGCTGGAAATGCTCCCCAGTTCTAATGCCTATGCGAACCATGTCCGGCCGTGCCGTTCAGCAGGGTATTATGAGTCACGGGCTTGCGATACAATGAAAGGACGACCTGGAGTTTATTTTGCATAAAACCCCCCGATGGTGGTCTGCCGGCACGTCCCTTCGGCAGATTCTCAGGGAGAAACGAAAACCTCAGGAGCGAACCTCCTACAGATGGAAAGTCAAACAGACTCAAGTCCGAAAGGAATCAAAATCTGAGACCAAGATGTTAGCCCTTGCACGTGTTTAAAAGTCCGAAGCCCAGAAGTCTGGAATCAAATTAGAATCCCTTAAACCAGCTTCCCGGCATGCTGTTCTGTCCAGGCCCCTCCACCCCCTGACGCTGCTGGGGTCTGGGAGGGGTGGGCTTCCCTCCGCTGCAGACGGGGTGCGGCCCCCTCGTCTCGGACGCTGAGTTAGCTGAACGTCAGGTTTTCACACGCCTCCCTGTTTACAAGTCCACAGGGCTCAGGGACGCAGAGGGAGTGTGGAGTGGGCACGCAGTGGAATATCACTCAGCACGGAACAGGGGTGAGGTGCTGGTCCCTGCTCCAACGTAGGAATGTCCCCCAAAACATGCTCCGGGAACACACTCGGATGCTTCCGTTCCCCTGAGCTGACCAAAAATGGCAGACTGGTCCCCGAGAGAGTAGGTTGGCCATGAGGGCCGAGGAGGCAGTGGGAGTGGCCGTCTTTGGGCACAGGGCTTTCTTTTAGGGAGATGGCATGTCCTAAAATTAGACTGTGGTAATGGCCACAGAGCCGGAAGAATACTAAAACAGGTGAATTGAATGGTTTGCAAACTTGATCTCAAAGCTGTTTTGTTTTTTTTTTAAAAGACCCTCACAAGCCCAGCCCCACAATCACCTGATTCAGACACGAGCGGGTCTCAGTCCCTGGACAGGCTCGGCCGCCGTGTCCCCGTCCCCAGGCTGTGGCTGAGGCCCCGAGGCAACTGCCACAAAGGGGTGGGGGGGACAGAGACTTCCATTTGGCTTCAGTTTACGAAGTGCCCTTGGTCCCCGAGAGGTGCCCAGGGTCCACCTGAGAGGCCAGCTCAGTGGGGGGGGTCTGTCAGCGGTCACAGCGGACTCGACCCACGGCCACATCTGGTGGCCGGTCCCGGTCCATGCTGTCTCCCGTCCACCCTGTCTCCCCTCCGGATGCAGTGCTGGGATGTCGCCTGTCTGGCCCCCTCCTAAGAGCCGGCGTTTTCCATGCAGCGTCCTCCCACACAGAGCTCCGGGCCGGGACCTGTCTCCCAGGGGGGCTCTCCCTTCTGCGGAAACAGTTCACTTCTGTGATGAAGCAGCTGAGGGCCAGCTAGAGACCCTGAGGTTGGGGACCCTCCGTGAGCCCCGGGGGACCTTCACTGCCCCCGCCCCCAGGTCCCTGCCTGGTGCCACTGGCTGTGCACACAGACCCCACTGCCCGGAGGTGTTGGAGTGGCAGTTAGTGTCACCTGTCACTGGGGTGGCTGCGTGGCAGGGGCCCCACCGTGACCCCCCCCGTGTCTTCTCTCTGAGCAGTGGGCACCTCCTTCTCGGTCAGCTACACCGCCTCGCTCCAGGCGGGAGACGTCAGGCACGGGGAGGTCCTGGTGCTGCCGGCCCAGCTCACCTTCCAGGGTTCGTCACCGGTGCGTATGGGCTCGTCACACCGGTTTCTGTCCTGTCGCTGCCCAGCGGGGTCGTTCTGGAAACATGGACTCTGAGGACCCGGGATCTGTCCCTCCCTCCCTCCCTCCCTCTCTTCCTTCTTCCTTCCTTCCCTCCTTCCCTCCCTCCCTCCTTCCCTCCCTCCTTTCCTCCTTCCTTCCCTCCCTTCCTTCCTCCTTCCGTGATGTCAAATTCTGGATGAGCCCATGGGCCCTGGCGTCTCACACCCTTTACCACGAACCTGGGTCCCTTGGCAGTTCCTTGTGACCTTGAGTAGTTCCTTAACCCCCATGGGCCCGGCACAGGGTCCGTGTAAAGACAACTAACGCCAGAGGCTGATGTCTCTCGCTGCGCCTCGCACGGAGTGCGCCTTCCGCCGGCGGCACTCACACCGGGCGGCTTGTTGGGGCTGCCGTGACGGAGCACCACGGCCTCAATGGCTGGGAAACAGCAGAGACTGAATCCCTCGCAATCTGGAGGCTGGGAGTCCAAGGTCAAGGTGTCCGCAGGTGGCTTCCCTCTGAGCCTCTCTCCTGGGCTCCAGGGGACCGTCTTCTCCCTGCATCTTCGCACAGTCGTCCCTCCGTGTCCTAACCTCCTGCTCGGATAAGGACGCAGGTCACAGTCGATGAGAGCCCCCCTCGTGGCCTCATTCCGCCTTCACGACCTCTGTGGGGGCCCCATCTCTACACACAGCCCCATCCTGTCGTTCTGGGGGCAGGGCTTCAACGTGTGGATTTTGGGGGACACGGCTCGGGCCATCGTGTCATGGCGATCCGTGTCTTTGTTTTCCATTCGCCGTTTCCTTAGCCCCCGTAGCAGCGAGTGCGGTGGCTGTGCGGCAGGTGGCTGTGGGGCAGGTGCCTGGTGCCGTGTCTGCTCTGGGGACACGGGAGGAGGCGAGTCCGTCCTCGTCCTCCTGCAGCTTGAGCGCTGGCCACTCTGGTCAGTCAGGCCTGACTCTGCCCCCGGAGAGGGCACCGTTAAAGGTGTGGAGAAGGAGGCTCTGACAGGACTGCCCAGGCCACGGGACAGCACGGGACGCAGGCCCCTCCCCCCCACCCCACCCCCAAGCCAGCCCCTCCCCCAAGGCTGCCGGGGCCGCGCTGCACGAGGCCAGGTGTTGCTGTAGCAACAGGAGAAAAGCCCCCACAACGTTAAAAGAAATGGGAAACCCCAGAAGGGAAGGGCCCGATAGGAGAAAGTGATACAGAACTGTCGGAAGAGACACAGGTCTCAGAGAACGACGAAGTGCAGAGTCAGGAGGGGAGGGCAGAGAGAGCAGGACATAGAGACAGGCTGGCCCAGAAGGAACCCTGTCCCAGGTTCAGAGTTCAGAGGGCTGGGCACGCAGTGGGTCGGGATCGCAGCGGAAGGTGAGGTGGTGGTCAGAAGCCGGCCGTGAGCGGCCCTGCGGGAGCCAGGTCGGGCCCCGGGCCGTGTTTTCTGCTCCACGCTCTGACCGAACACCTGTCCCTCCAGCCCTGGAGCTCCTGTGGCAAACACGGACACGGGCACACGTTTCACACAGACGAAGACCCGCTCTGTAGCACATGGGATGCTCCCACCTGCACGGACCTTGGGTGTTGGGAGGGATGCTCCCACCTGCGTGGACCTTGGGTGTCAGGAGAGAGGCCGGAGCTGTGGAGGGAGAGCAGCACCGGACAGTGGGGCCGGGGCAGAAGCAGGCGCCCTGGCCGTCAGCCCTGGTCCATCCCGGCTGCAGCACTGGGCGCGTCCCTGCAGGGAGCGGGTAGCCGGTGCTGGGCTCCGCTAGGAAAACCGTCAGGGCCTCACACAGCCTTTGGGGCAGAAGGGGCTGCGTGGTCCGACCTCCCCCCGCCCCCGTAGGACTTTGAGACCCCACCAGCTCCGCCCCCAGCAGCCACGGGCCCCTCGTAACTCCAGGCACCATGGGCGGGAGACACGGCCAACGTCACCCACCTGCCAGGCGCCACGCCCTGTTGACCAGAACGCCTTTTTTTGTTTTTCTAGAACAGGACGCAGCTGAGAGCGCTTTTCACTGTCACAGTGGAAGAAAAGGTAAAGGTGAGAGAAAATGTCCAACCTGGACACCCCTTTACGCCCCATGTGTCCTTGATGCCCGTGGGGTGGGGTCTCTCGTTCTCAGAGCCGGGGAGGGGCCGGCCACCGGCCCACACCCGGCCGGGAGCTCCAGGGGTCTGGGGTCCCCACTGTGTCCTGAGGCTGTGTGGTCGGTTTCCCAGGATGACTCCTCCGTCTGTGCCTCTGTCCTGCCACCTCACACATACCCTGCAGCGTTTGCGACCCGGCTAGCTGGGGGCCGTGTTTTGTCTTCTGGAAACTTCCCTGCGCTCCGCCGTTCGGGACGGTTCCCCCGCTCCTTGCCGGTCACTGTCGGCACGTCGTCCCCATTTCCGTTCATCAGTTCGCTCACTTCCAGCTCATGCACGCCCTCCTTCCCTCGTGGGGTCACCGGGTGTCCCCCCAACCTCGTGGCCACACTGCACGTTTCTTAAGCACCTACTGTGTGCCAGGCTTTCCGAGTGGTGTGCATGTGTGGGTCCCGCCATCGGCACAACTGTGGGAGGTAGGTTCTCTGTGTAAGCGGCCCCGTGTCGTCACTGGGGAAACCGAGGCACACCGAGGTCATGTAGTTTGCTCCAGGTCACATGGCTAGTGTATCAGGGTCCCATGATGCCCCGGGAGGACTCATGGGTGGCACGTGCAGTCCCACTCGTGGCTGGGACATCACAGGGAGAGGGTGCAAAGCAGAGGGTGCAAAGCAGGGAAGACGCACGGGGGTGGAGCCTGGACTCGCTCAGTTCCCCCAGCCCAACCCTGAGCTGGACAGCCATGTGGGGCGTTGTCCGCCAGGGGAGCTTGTCGGAGACCCAGGGTGTGTGTTGGAGGCTGGGCCCATGGGCACCCCGTACGTGGTGTGTCCCAGGGTGCCGGGCCTCCGAAGGAAAGCAGGCATAGGGTGTAGACTGAGCCACTGTCACGGCAGCCGGCACCGTGAGCGCCTCTCATCAGTGAATGGTGGGCGCCTGCCTGGAACCGAGCTGCCAGACGCTGGCACAGGTGCGCCGTGTGCATCGGCGGCGAGGGGGAGCAGCCTCGGGCCCGCTGGGTGAGCACATCTCGGCACAGCCAGTGCTGTTCGGACCAGGGTCTGCCCTGGCCCTTGGCTCCAGAGCCCTGCTGCTGGGCGGTGGGTGGGCCACACAGCCTCCTAGCGAGCCGAATTCCTGGGGGGTGGGGAGGTGGGGGGGTAGCAGTGACAGCTGAGGGTGGCCGTGGGAGGCTGACGGGTCCACGCAGGTGCAGAAGGCCCCCTGGCTGGTCTGTGAGCTCCGGCAGCGGGCATGTCTGTCTCTCCCTGTGTCCCCTGCTGCGCTTTGCCCTGTGGGTGGCACGCCGCACACGCACATCCCCTGATTGAGCTGATTGTCGTCAGTGGCGGTGATTACTTCTCAGGGGAGGAGGTGGCAGGTTGTTGTGTGATTGTAATGGAAGTCAGAGGACGTTGGCTTCATGAATATTTATGGGCCTCCCTCCAGGCCCCAGACTGTCTCCTGGGGGCGGAGATGAGCCCCTGGGTCTCAGGGCGGCCTCTGGCCCGCTGGCGCCTGCAGGTGTCCCCCGGGCTGTGGACCCCTGGGTGCGGGTGCAGCAGTGCAGCGAGGGGGTGGAGCCAGATGTCCTCGGGCCGCGAGTGGGAAGACACGGCATAGGTAGGTGGTGGCCCTGCAGCACTGTGGGCACAGCACGCTCCCACACCCCAAGGCCTGGCTTTGAATCCGTGCCCCCCACTGCCTGTACGTGAACTCGTGCGGGTCGCTGCCTTCCTGGGCCTCCGCTTCCAGCTGTGCAATGAGAGGGATAATGACACCCGTTTCCTACGGCGCCCGTGAAAGGGAGCGTGCGGACGCGTGCCCGGCCCTCAGCGCGTGCTGGCCTTTGTGAGCACGCAGCGGCGTCACCGGTGTCACTGTCGCTTGCACAGGCAGACGTCACCCCCGGCACGCATGCCGCGATAATCACGCATGAAGAGTCTGGCTCGGCGTGTCCAGTGCAAATGCCCACGGGGGCCACGGGGGCGCTGTCCGTGAGTGAGCCAGGCCCCCGCGAGGCTCTGGGGCGTCGTGGAGTCTTGGGCAGCCTGGAAGCTGAGACCGGCCGTCGCCCCGCCATCCCTCCGCCCACGCCGAGACATTCAGCGCGGAACAAAAGGCCTGAGGAGGCGCACAGCCGCGAGCGAGTTCGTGCGGCTGTGAAAGGCAGAGCGTGGGCGCTGCGGGTGCTGCCGGGAGAAGAAGAGCTGCGTGGCTGCGCCGCACGGCAGGCTTCCCGGAGGAGGGAGGAATTCGTTCGGCTGGGCCCGTAAAGCAAGGATTTTGTCAGCGAGAGAGGAGGGATGTTCTAAACCGTGTAGCTGGCTGGCTGACTTCCGGCCAGGCCAGCAGCGTGTGGGTGGGTGGGAACCGAGGTCCCCAGGGCACAAGCTCTGGGCCAGGCACCAGCGAGACACACGTGGGGCGAGGCAAGACCCTTGCCACGCAGGGCGTGTCCTGTCGGGCTTGACGCGGGCACTTGCAAAGACAACACCCTCACACCTGGGGGGCGGGGGGGAGGGGCGGTGACCGTGATGAGTGGGAGGGGCTCAGCAGCAGGGACAGAGGCTCCCAGACATGCGCATCAAGCCGTTAGAAGATACAGCGAAGACATCAAGTGACCCATTGTGTGCACTGGGGTTCTGCACCTCTTGTAAGAGACCGAGTCGTGTCCTTCAGTTCCTGCCTTTCCCGAAGGTGAACCAGACGCGTCCTAGAGAGAGCCGCTTTGACAGGAGGAAGTCATGCCCCACTGTGCTGGGCACTGAGTGCCAGTGCTCCCACGGTGCCCCATGTCACTGCTGCTTTATGTCCATTGCAGGTGCCCGGGGAAGGGCTGGGCGCCGTGCCACACACACACACGGCCAGATGGGACGCCGGCCTGAAGCCACAGAGGGACTTGGGAAGCAGTCGTGATGCCACCAGTGAGAATCCTGGTGAGGTTTGGTGTTGGCAGGGAGAGTGTGGTCAAAGCCATCAAGCTTCACCCGGAAACGTCAGTTTATGAAACTGGGTGGAAACAATGGACAAGGAAGAGGGAGGTGGGAGGATGCGTCCCCATAAATGCTGGAAAGTTCTGAAGCCGCCGCGTTAAGGCTCCTGGAGGGAAAGCCAGACCGACGGGACAGAATAGAGCATCTGCAGCTGTGTGTGGAACTCAACGGTCTTCCAAATCGGCGGGAAGGAACGTCGCGCGTGAACTTGGGGCAACTGACTGGAACCTCTGGAAGGAGACTGAAGGTGAGCGGCCGCACCAGATCAGTGCCCAACCGCGGAACACGAGTTGTAAAAGGCAAGGACGCATCAGCCTTCTGCGATGTGAGGAAAACCGTGGAGGAAAACCGTGGACTTGGGCACGCATGTCCTTGAAGACTTGACATTGAAATACAGCCTGGAGGAGGGTTAAGGGGCCCGTGGGAAAACATTTGTAACCTGCATAGAAAAAGGGTTGATGCGTTTAACAGAGAAAAGGCTCCCGTTAGTTAGAAAAGCAGCGGCCCCACAGGTGGCTGTGGGTAACCCGGGAATTTCTCTGTCCGATACAAGCATCGTGGTGGGTGCGCTCGAGCCCCGGGAGGGGGCGGGTCACTGGGGGCAGGGTCACGTGGCTCAGGGAGTTGCACTCGGAGGGCTGCCACGGTGCGACCCCTCCGCCTCCCCCCTGCCTCCGACCTGTCCAGTCCCACTCCCCCGAGGCCCGTGGTCCCCGCTGCAGTGACCTTCCTAAAGCGCAGGCCTGCTGGCTTTCCGTTCTGGAGGGCCCCCCACTGCCTGCTGGACGAAGCCCAGTGCCTGGAGCTTAGTTCTGGGGATCCCTGGGGCCGGTGGACCGCTGCCGCTTCCCGGTGCCCTGGGCCCATTTCCCACACGGCCCTGGCGTTGCTCATGCTGCTCTCTGCCTGCCCGTCCTTGGGGCAGCTCGCAGGCACCCTGCGAGTCCTGACCGGCATCTCCTGTGTGAATTCCCGAGCCTCAGGCCGGCTGGCTGGTGGAGCTGATGACGCTGGGACATCTGGTCAACCTTGTCTCTCTGTGACACGGAGTTTCTTTTCTTGGTTGGCACGTAGTACATTCCTGTGGACACCAAAATAGACTCCCCTCCCCCCCCCACACACAAGAGACTTAGAGATTATCTAGTTTCACTTCCTCACGTGAGAGTGAGAAGCTCAGGTCCAGAGAGGCTCCGGGAACTGGCCGAGGTCCTGAAGCTGAGGGCCCTGGTCACGCTGTGTGCTGGCCCCCTGATCCACCTGGTCGCCCGATGAGCCGCTTGTTAGTGAGGGAGGGTGGCTGTACCTCTGAGTACCTGCAGGCTCTCACTGTCCCCAGAACTGTCACCTGGGAAGACCAGCGTCTCGGCCCTCAGAGCCGTTCTGCTGGGGTCGTGGGGCTGCCATCGCCGAGCCCCTGACCCTCTGCGGCCTGGGTCTTCAGCCCGGCGTGAAGCGTCCCGACTCCGTGACGCCGGAAATCTCTTCTGGAGAAATCATTCTGGGTGCTTTCCCTTTTGTTCAAACTCTGTCTGGTTTTGAGGGGGCGATGGGTGGGATTTAACATGTGTCTGCCGTGGACATCTTGACGAAACATCGACTCTACTACGCCTGGGCGGGGGGTGGGGGTGGGTGGAGGGGAGATAAGAGAGAGAAATCGGGCAAATAACATGCCATCACCCCCTCGTCCCACCGCCAGGGAGACCCACTGCCAGCACGTCAGCGTCTTGCTCCCACGAGTCTGTATGTGTTAGGTAATCGAAATCGAGCTGCGTACACAGCCCTCCCTCACGCTTCCGTCCGTGGTGTTGGACTTTGAGGGCTGCAGGCATTCCTTCAGAAAGCCGTCTGTCTGTCCTGCACGGAGCTGCAGGAGCACAGTGGCGGACCGGCAAGGGATCTGCCATCAGCCAGCTCGCGGTTAAAGGAGCGGTGGTCACAGCCGACCTTTTCCGGAGACAAGGAGGGACGTTAGCCAGGGCCGGGGGATGAGGAAGGGGGTGGTTCCTGAACCACCTCCTTCTCTGTATTCTTAGATGGTGAAGTTCAAGGTAGCGGGGCTCCTAGAGAGCTGTGCTTGCCGTGATTATTAGTGGAATGTGGCTGCTAGACTTTTAGGGCAAATCTCGAAGGTATGATTAACTCGGGGCTGATCTCCACGGCTCTAAGCTGGTCTGATGTTTTTATTTGTCGCTGTGGTCGTGGGTGCCACCGCCACCCAACCTCCCAAGGGAGACATCGGGGACATTCTTGCCTCCACCACCTGTCCACTCCATCCCCTAAATACGCCTCTCACCTGCACCCATCTCCCGGTCCGGCAACAGGGGGAGAGGCCGCAGCCCAGACGCACGTCCTGATTTCTGGGCGCTGCTGTGCGCCGCGGTCGGACCTGTTTCGTGCGTGCGGTGAGGGGCAGATAACAAAGTTATTCATTGTTGATATTGAGTGCATGCACACGGGGTTGTGCAGCCACCACCACTGTCTAGTTCCGGAACATTCTCACCACCCCAGATGGAAACTCTGTGCCCATCAAGCAGGACCCCACTCCTCCTTCCCTCCCCTTCCCCCAGCCCCTGGCAGCCACTCACCGGCTTTCTGTCCCCATGCACGTGCCTGTCATGGACACTTCAGAGATGACAGAATCATACACCACGTGCCCTGTTCTGGCTGGCCTCTTTCGCTTAGCTAATGTTCTCGCGGTCCATCTGTGTTGTCGCATGTATGAGCACGTCATTGGTTTTCACGGCTGAATAATGTTCCACTGGACAGACAGACCACACTGTGCTTACGCCTCACGTGTGGCCTCACACTCGATTCCGGGTCCAGTGAACCTCTGGCCCGAAGCCCCTGTTTCTGCCTTAACTTGGCTGTGATCGTCTGGAAGGGTAGGTGGGCCTTGTCGGTCTGTCGGAAAACCTTGACCTTGACTACAGCCCACACTGTGACCACAGGGTGAGGGATGGGCCCGTTGTCCTCCCGCTCCGAAGGTACCGTTGACATTCCCATCGCCTGGAGCCGTTTTTAATTAAACTGGGTCTCCCTGGCTGGTTCCCCCAGAGCAGATGCGGAGGCAGAGTCTGGGCGGAGCGCGTGCGCCAGCCGGCATGCAGAGCCCAGCCCACACAGCAGGCCCGAGGCCGCTCCCCTCTGAGAGGCCAGCCTGCAGGGTTGGCCCTGGACTGCCATCTGGGACCTCAGACTTCAGGAGGGCTGCCACCACCCACCCCCCACACCGATGAGTGGCTCTGGGGGCCTCAGCTGTTTTTCATAAATGATATAGTTTATGCTGAATGCCCGCTTTCCCTCTGGGAGTCTGGAAGTTTGGTGCATGCCAGGCGGTGGGTGTCTAAGCGGCCCTTCCTGAGTCAAATCTGGTGAGCTTTGCTGCGTGACGGCATTTCGTGTGAGTCGTCGGCATTTCACGTTCGTTGTGCGGGGAATAGAGCCTGTCCTGTGTGACTCCACGGGGGTGGATCCCAGCACCTGGCTCCTGCTTCCCCTGGGTTCACCCCACGCGCCTTTTCCCTGTGCTGATTTGGCTCTGAACCTCCTGGTTGTAACAGGTCATAGCTGTGAGTGTGACTCCACGCTGCGTCCCTTGAGTCCTCTTAGTGAACTGTCAAACCCGAGGGTGGCTGTGGGCCGCCCGGCTAGCCAACCAGTGGGCACCGGTGAAAGGGAAGCAGAATCAGACAGAGGAGGAAGTCAAGCTCTGATCTGGGCTGACAAAGCGTCACCCTCGCCCGGCAGGGAGCTCTGGGTGAGTGTCGCTGGCCGACCGCCCTCACAGCCTCACAGGGCTGAACTGACTGGCCACTGGGCCCCTGCTGTGCTGCTGCTGGGCAGGGCGTGGCCTCAGGCGAGGTGGCTCTCTGCGGCTGATCTGGACCATGAACCCGCGTCTGCTGACCGCACTGCCGTAGCTGGGCACCAAGTCCGTCCTTGAAGGGAGAGCTGGGTGGTGCATCTTCTCATCTACCAAACTTAGCCCTAAGAGAATATTTATTATTGTAATTTTGGTCTCCTGATGATACAGGTAATACATGCCCACTGTAGAGACCGTAGAAAACACAGAAACTTAAAAACTCAGCCAGTCGCCACACGCAGCCCCGCCCTGCAGGGCTGTCTTCAGAGCCTGTGCATGCGCATGGGCGTTATTTTAACTTCAGTGAAACTAGGGCTTTATTGTGTATGTGGTTTTGTATATTCTTTAAAGGTGTCACGTTAGGGTATAAGCATTTTTAATATTATTAAAAATTCAGCACAAAAATCAGTTGCTTTTCTGTACAGTAACAGTGAACAATACAAAAAGGAAGTTACGGAAACAATTGCATTTCCTGTAGCGTGACAGAGAGTAAGACGTTTAGGAAAAGACTTAACCAAGGGGAGGGGGACTTGTACGCAGAAAACCCCCCGCAGAGCACGGCGGGGGGCGGGGGGATGGAAGAAGGCGCCCGTGAACGCAGAGTCGTCCGTGTTCACAGACCGGGAGACCTCGTGAGTTGTGATCCACAGATTCCGTGCGATTTCTGTCAAGACCCCCTGGCATCTTTCTGTAGAAATAGAAAAACCCACCCTACAATACATGTAGATTCTCAAGGAACTCTAAATTGCCAAAACAATCCAAAAAAGGACAAACCTGGGGGGTCTCACACTTCCTGGTTTCAAACACACCGCAAAGCTACAGTCCTCCAAACCACATGGCCCTGGCGTACAGACAGACACAGACCAACGGGACAGACGCAGAAGCCCGGGAAAGGCCTCGCGTGAACAGTCAGATGATTTTCAGCAAGAGCGGCAGGACCGCTCGATGGTGGAAGGACAGCCGTCTCGACACCCGGGGCTGGGGAAAGGGGCTCTGCAGCCGCAGGGGAACGAGGCCGGGCCTCGCCTTGCAGCGCACACAGAAACGAACTCGAGATGGTCAACGGCGAATGCGAGACCGGACGCTATCCAAGTCTCAGAAGCAAACATGGAGGGAACGCTTCTGGGTGTGGGACTGGCGATGACTTCTTGGCTGTGACACCAAAAGCACAGGCAACAACAACAACAAAACAGATACATTGGGTTTCTCTTCGGGGACCAGCCGGGAGGCGGCACGCTGGGTCCGCACCCAGCGCCTTCGGCTGACTCTGCCCTTGCTCTGCGGGCAGTGAGTTGCGACTCCACCCGGGAGGTGTAAGGTGCGGCCGCAGGTGCATCCCTGTCGCTCTTTTGTTCCCACAGGTTCTCCCAAACCACGGCCTTCACGCTGCCGGGTTCTCCGTGGCCTTTGTCGTCTCCCTCGCGCTGACCTGGGTCACCCTTTTCTTCCTGCTGCGGTGTCGGTGTTTGAAGGGAAGCGTGCTCAGCAGACACCAGGTGAGTCTCCACGCGTGTCTTCTCCTTCCGGAGGGTCGCTTGATCGGTGACAGGTGTGAAGTTGAAGTTCATCATCCTCCGGTTCAGCAGGTCTCAACCCTGAGTGGACGTCAGGGTCCCCCAGGGCACGGCGGACAGATGCTCGTGTCCACCCAGAGGCTCTTCCTAGGCTGCCCCTGAGGGGCCCTGTCATTCGTCATTTTTACATTTTTTTAAAGATTTTATTTATTTAGTTTTAGATAGGGAAGGGAGGGAGAAAGAGAGAGAGAGAGAGAGAAACATCAATGTGCGGTTGCTGGGGGCCGTGGCCTGCAACCCAGGCATGTGCCCTGACTGGGAATTGAACTTGCAATACTTTGGTTTGCAGCCTGCGCTCCATCCACTGAGCTACGCCAGCCAGGGTCATTAGTCATTTTTAAAGGCTCCCTGGGTGATTCTAGAAAACAGCCGGTGTTCAGGACCCCTGCTGTCTAACTGAGGACTGAGTGTCCACCTGTGTGGCCAGCGCCGTAGTCTTGCCATACCCTGATTCAGGTTCCGCCCCACACTGCCTGCTGAAATGTCTTTGGGGACCCACGTCATCCTCGGGGGGGAGCCTGGAGCCCCTTATGAAGACCCCGTGGTCCTGCCCCTGCTCTCCCCTTCTACTGCTCTCCACCTCACACCGCAGCTTCCCCTCCCCCCAACGGCTTGCCGTTTCCGGTCACCCCAGACCCCGCTGCGCTCCCCTCTCTGCTTTTCGGTGAGCGTGACTGTGACTCGTTCTCTAAGACTCAGCTCGGGCCCTGTCTGTCCCCGGAAGTTGTCACTGGCTGCTTCCTGGCTGAGTTAGGGCCTTCTCTCGGGGTTCCCATGACGCCAGGTTGCACGTACCCTCGTCTGCTGGGCCCCTCTGTGAGCACCCCAATCTCTGTATTCGTGTCTTTGTCTGGGTTCCCCAGAGGCACATCCCGAGACCAGAATCCGAATGCATGCGGTTTGTGTGGGACGTGACCCCAGGGGGGAATGGGGGAGGCTGGGGAGTGAGGCCGGAAGGGGAGGCAGCCAACCAAGTGAGCCCGGGGGGCGCCTGGAGCTTTGTTCTGCTCCGGCGCTCTGGGGACGGGAGGAACCTCAGGGTCAGCACCTCCGCAGGAACGGAGCTGTGGTGTTTGTCTGCCTGGTCCCGTTGGTTAGTGGTTGAGGATGCAGGGTGGCGGTGCGGGGGGCGGGGGGGAGGTTGACATTCCCCAGGCGTGGGCTCAGAAGGTCAGCACCAGCTTTCTGGGGAGGAAGTGTGGGTGTTGGCTGGTGGGTCTTGGGCTGGTGGGCACTGGAGTGGCAAGGGTGAGGGGACTTGGGCAGAAGAGAGATGGCGTCTGCCACAGTCCCCATTGCCTGGTGTGGACCCTGGGCCTTAGAAGGCACTCAGGACGTGTGTGAAGGGATGAAGGAGGCCTCGGCCAGTCAGTCACTTCTGTCTACAGTTCTGTCTTCTGATCAGAGACCTGCCAGGTCCTGACGTTGATTCCGTTCACCAACCGTAATTTTCCTCTCCACAGTGGTGACGACGGTGATGGTGATAGTGATGTTGGTGGTGATGGTGATGGTGATGATGGTGGCGATGGTGGTGATGGTTGTGATGATGATGGTGATGATGGTGGGATGATGGTGATGATGATGGTGATGATGGTGATGACGGTGATGATGGTGGCCTTGGCGGTGATGGCTGTGATGATGGTGGTGATGGTGATGGTGATGTTGGTGGTTTTAGGGAAAGCGGGATGGCAGCTCCTCAGCTGAGGAGGGCTCGGGGGGACCACTCCCAGAAGGCACTGCTGGGAGTCTGCATTTCTTCAGGGCGATGGGCAGCAGGAGCTGCCGTGACTGTCACCCAGAGGCCCAACAACTTGGAGGAACATCTGTCATCTCTCTCCCTCTTTATTTTGGGGAAACTGAGGCCTGTGAATTTAAATAACTTTCTCCAAGTGCCCAAACACAGGCTGGAACCTGGCTGCTGGGGCCCCCTCTCTCCGGAGGCTGGAAGGCCGGTCCCCTTGTTCATTGTGCTTCCGCTTCCTGGAGGGGAGGGTTGTCCTGTCAGCGGACTGACGTTACGGCTGAGCGTTACGACTGCGGAGGGGAAGCCAGGTGCGATCTGATTTAAGGCTGAAGGCCCTTGCAGTGTTGTCCTCCCTCACAGAACGAACCCTGGTCACGTTGGTTTTATCTTTCCCAGAATGGGAGCTGCCAATGAGACGACGCTGTGTGAGACAGAAGGAGCCGCTGGGCTCGGGTGACTCGGGATCAGAGGCCCACCTGGCCTTCGCGTGACCTGTGTGACCTTGGACGATGTCGAGTCACCTCTCTGAGCTGCAGGTTCCCCGTGTGGAAAGTGGGGGCAATGACGCTTACTTTGTTGTGACGGCTTCATGATATGACACAGACAAGGCACAGGGGCAGGACTTGTTTGTTGGTAGCTCAGCTAACGCCCTCTTCTGCAGAACTGATGCTGGGGACAAGACTGACAGACCGTCTATCCAATCAGAGCGCTGGGCGTACTAATTTCTGATGCCACGTCTGTCTTACAATCGTATATTTCTGATTAGAAACCAGGCAGATTCATGATGTTGAAGTTCATCAGCCAACTGACATTTTTCTCTACACAATGGTGATGTTGGTGATGGTGATGATGTTGGTGATGGTGATGCTGATGATGTTGGTGGTGGTGATGTTGGTGATGGTGATGATGTTGGTGATGGTGATGCTGATGATGCTGATGGTGATGATGTTGGTGATGGTGGTGATGGTGATGCTGATGATGGTGGTGGTGATGATGGTGGTGATGTTGGTGATGGTGATGATGTTGGTGATGGTGATGCTGATGATGGTGGTGGTGATGATGGTGATGCTGATGATGTTGGTGATGGTGATGATGCTGATGCTGATGATGGTGGTGGTGATGATGGTGGTGATGTTGGTGATGGTGATGATGTTGGTGATGGTGATGCTGATGATGTTGGTGATGGTGATGGTGGTGATGCTGATGATGTTGGCGATGGTGGTGATGATGGTGGTAGTGATGATGATGATGACAGTGGCAATAATGGTACTGATGGTGGTGATAGTGAAATAGTTTTACAGATCTTTAACGTGTTGAGATTGTCCACTCATTGCCTTGTTTCATCTGCACAACGCTGTGCAGGGCTCCTGGAATTATGAGCCCATTTCTTTGATGAGAAGTTAGAGGCTCAGAGAAATGCTGTGCCTCCCCCGAGGTTCCCCTGCTGCCAGGCGGTGAGGACAGCCCGGTTCCCTGACTGTTACAGATCCCACCTCCCCCGTGGCGTTTGCAGCACCTGACAGCCACGAGAAGACCTCCTGAATCACTGTTTCTGACACTCTCCCGCAGGGTCAGCATCACGAGAGCAAGCCGGAGCACGCCCAGTTCACGTCGGCCGATGCTGTGGACGAAGACCTGGCTCTGAATGACCAGATGGTGGACATTCTGTCCTCAGAGGACCCCGGCAGCATGCTGCAGGCCTTGGAAGAGTAAGGCTTCTGCTTCTCGTTACACTTTTCGGGGCGGGAGGAGTGGGTTCACTGCAGTGGCATGAGATGGAACCCAGTGTATGTTTCATTCATTCACAAATCCATCCATTCATTCATTCGTCCCGCAGTCGTCATAACCAAACGGCTGCTGCACTCTGCACACTGTGCTGGGTATTTGGGACAAGGCGTGACTGAGACATAGCTCATGCTGTGACCCTGTCCGACCGGAGCCCCCAGAGCTGGTCACCGACTGTGACGTTAGGGAGGGGGAGCCTCAGGGGACTCCCCTGGCCTGGGTTTTGTTTGTTAGTTCTTTGGGGTTCTTTTTTGTGTGTGTGTGTGAGCGGGAACAGAGGGAGCACCCGCAGCTCCGGCTGCTCCGTGGGTCCGGAGTGCAGGAAAGTCCCGACGGGAGGAGGGGGAGGGGTCTGCCTTCTCCAGGGCGTCCGGTGCTGCGTCTGGGCAGGGGTCTTTGGGGGACCCGCTTATGCCAAGTGCACCCCCTGGACAGGGTGGGTGCTCATGTCAGAGCTTTTCCTTTGCCTGCTTCCTGCACTGGGTCATTCATAACGGGGCCTGCGGGAGCCCCTTAAGGTGGGTTCCGTTCATAGTAACTTCTGTCTGATTCTGGGCTCACAGTGCACAGCCTCCCCCCCCAACCCCGGGGGGCCGTCTTTATGGATTCACTTCATCATCTCGTGGCTGGTAAAGTAAAACGCCTTATCGTTTTAGATAACACCTTATCGTTGTTTAGCGATTTAAACTACCCGGCCTCCTCCCCGCCCCCACCCCTCGGTCACTGTGGTCCTCCCCGCAGCCCCCGTGTCGGGCATCTGTGCTGCGGCTCTGATGGTCCAAGACCCCGGCGCTCAGCTCCGTGGGGAGGCCTGTCCCCAGTCACGTGTCTAGTAAGTGACACAGAACAGGGCTTGAGCTTCCTCGGTTTTTAACCTCGAACACGTTATGGTTTACGCACATTCTCTGATCGTCAGTTTCCTCGTCTGCCCCCGGGGGCACCGTAGGCTACCGCCTTGGGAGAGGGTCAGGCCGGATGTTGGGGCAGAGACGTGGGGGTGATGCATCCTTGCTGCTGCGGTGTCGGCCCCGAGCCTGGCCCGATGTACGGGGAGGAGGGCAGGCCCCGCAGAGAGCCGTCCAGGCGACCAGGGTCTCCTCGGGCCTTTCTCCAGAGCGTGGCTGGCAGCAGCGGAGCGTGGGGAGGCTTGGAGGCAGAGCTGAGCAGCTCTGTGACCCTGTGTCCCTGGAACCTGGGAGTGGTGTTCTGTGGCTGTGTCCTGTGGCTGTGTCCTGTGGCCCATGTTCTGTGGCCCATGTCCTGTGACCCATAGAGACGGACCCTAGACAGACACACAGACAGCATGGCCCCTGTCCCAGGAGTGCCAAGTCCTTGGCCTGAGAGGACAGCTCCCTGGGTTCTGACTCGGGGCTCTCCAAGAGCTGAGTGGGTGCTGTCAGCAGAGGAGGGGGCTTCCGTCCTGCCGGGAAGGGTGCTCCTGCCCGGCCTCGACCCACCCCCCCCAACCCCGTGCCTTGCCAGGCTTCCTCCCTCGGTCCCTTGGTGCAGGGCCGGCCTGGCCCCGCCTGGCACCCAGTCTCACCGACCCACTTGCGGGTGTCAGGGTTGTGCGGCCTCTCAGGTGTGATCACTCATTTTAGGTCCGTTCCCTAACCAGAAGGCCATGGGTGACGATTAAAATGTGCCACGCTGTCCAAGAGGGTGGAGGGAGGAAGAGGAGGACGGGCAGTGGGAGGAAGGGGGAGTCCCTGGCAGGTTCGTAAACATCTCTTGTCACATGAAGTGGTGTGAGCAAGCAGGCGATTCCCAGGTGTCCGTAGCTGAAATTCTGTTTTCCTCCGAACTGCAGAAATGCAGAACTGGGTGAAACGTGATTAGCCCCTAGGCACCTCACTGGCAAGCGGGTAACACCCTCTAACCTTCCGACTGGAGCGGTTAGTGCCTGCAAATCGGTCCTCCTCTGTGTTCGATTCAGGAGGTGGTGGAGCCCCAGGAACCCCGTGGTCCTTTGTCCCTGTGTCATGTGGAATGTCGTGGCCACTGCAGTCGGCCGGTTCAGGGGTGTGGGTTCTGCCAAGACTGTGTTCTTGTAGCTCTGGGATTCTGTCTTTCTGTCTGAGTGCCTTTCTGGGAGCCGGTCCTGTTTGGCCTGAAGCGTGTTAAACATTCATTACCCGGCCTGACCCGGGACGGCTTTGCCTGAGAGCTGGTGTCTCCCTCCCTCCCTCCCTCCCTCCCGCCCCCCAGCCTCCGGCCTCCCCGCCCCGCCCGTCCCAGGGTCCCCGACTGTTGAATGCCAGCTCTGCTTCACACACCACGGCTGGGTGCTCCTTGCGGGGACCTGGAGACACGTTTTAAAAAATATTTGATTTATTTATTTTTAGAGAGAAGGTGGGGAGGGAGGGAAACATCATTGTGTGGTTGCCTCTCACAACCTCCACTGGGGAGCTGGCCCGCAACCCAGGCATGTGCCCTGACTAAGAATCGAACCAGTGACCCCTTGGTTTGCAAGCCGGTGCTCAATCCACTGAGCCACAGCAGCCGGGGCAAGGAGACACATTTTTAGTGGCTGCATTGTGGGTTTCTTCTCATCGTTCCACCTGGGCTCCTAGGAGCATCCCGAAAGAGAACACCCCTCCGAACGTCAGGGGCTCCGTGCCCCTGGAAATCTGTGGTGGTCTCCCAGTGACGGTCTCCCAGTAAGAACAGCTTTTTCCTCCAGCTGAGCACTTACCCCACTTGTAATTCTTCCGCGAGGGTTAGCTGGGATTCTGGGTAGGCCGTCAGGTGGCTTGATGAACGCCTCACTTCTAAGACCCATCAGAGCAGTTCCTCTGCTCGGTCTCGCTGACTTGTTTCTTTATTTCTCTACTGGGGGTGGGGGGAGGGGGGAGAAAGGGAGGGAAAGAAACGGGGAATGTGCGAGAGAAACGCCGATCGGTGGCCTCCCAAATGCACCCCGATCGGGGATCGAACCCACAACCTCGGCCTGTGCCCCGATTGGGAATCGACCAGCAACCTTTTGCCTTGTGGGATGACACCCAACCCACTGAGCCCCGTGGGTCTGAACTCGCTGATTTTTTTTTCTTTTTTCTTGACCAAGAGCATCTCCTTGGCTTGCTTGGTGGTTTCTCTTTCCTGCCGATGGTTCCCAGGCTGCCGCTCACAGAGGGGACTCGGGGAGGGGGGGATGTTTCCTTCGGTTTTTAGCAGGCGCCTCCACTGTTGCCCTGACGGACGGCGGTGGCACGGCAATGGGCGTGCTGGGACGGGAGGAGGAGGAGGAGGAGGAAGTGCGTGCCGCTGGCCATCCCGGAGGCCCTGGAGGCCGGCAGTGCCCGCGGGGTTGTAGCCCCGGCCCCGCCTGGCCCTGACTGCTGCCCAGAGCCCCTTGCCCGCGACCGTATTTAATTCTCACGAGGGAGCCGACGTTCGGGAGGGCTTTCTGGTCTTGCCTGCAGTCCCACGCGTGGGGACGGGTTTGGGCCCGGGCCTGAGGGCCTGCAAACCTGCTCTTCTCTGGACCTAATGGCTTTTCAAAAAGACCGAGCTCAGATTTTCCCAGAGGGGCAAAGAAAGAGCAAGAGGAGAAAGAAGTCCCACGCCTGTGTGTGTCCCCTCTGTTATTGGGAGGAAGCTCACTGCTGCCCTTGGATGTTGCCAGCGTGCCTCAACATCACGCCTCGTGCACAGTCGGGGCCCCTGAGCGCCGGCCGACTGGGGCCTGGGGGAGACGGGGCCTGAGTGGGTTCTCCCGTGTGACGTGTCTCTTACAGCCGCTGCCCTCTCGACCCATAGAGTCACCCCAGAGATGCGACGTGGTTCCTCATCTGGAACCCTGGAGCCGCTCGCCCAGGTTTCTCTTGTCCGCTCGTTCTTTCTCCACGCTCTTTGTCTGCGGCGATTCCTGGGAGGCGCTTGGTGCCTTGGCTACTGCAGCAGGTCCCCGCCGGGGGGCCCTTCTGTGCTGGGTGTGTGGCAGACCCTGGCGGGTGCTGCAGGGTCCTGGTTTCTGTCCCCGTGAACTTGGCAAGCAGCATACAAACGCAGTGCCAGTGACCACCCACTGGTCACCGTGGCAAGGGCTGTAGGGGGTCAGGAAGAGCGGGGTCCTGCTCTAGTGTGGGGTCTCGGGGAAGCCCCTCTAAGGGAGTCAGTTAAGCTGAGACCTGAGGGATGAGCACTCTGGGGGTGGGGGGTTGGGTGTGCAGAGCTCAGGGCACAGTGTTTGCTGACGGAGCAGAGGGCGTGGCTGGGATGGCGGGAGCCTGGGGGGTCAGTGCGTGCCGTTACCTGGAGCAGCCCCTCCTCCTCCGCTGCCACTGCTGCCGGTGCCGCCGGTCTCCATCCTCAAACTCCGATTTTCTGCACACGGCGCCCAAGGCTGTCGGAAGCCACCTTGTCAGTCTGTCTTCTTTTGTGATGTCTCTGTATTCCGGCTTCCCCGCCCAGGCAGTGAGGTCATGAGGGCAGGAGCTGTCTGTCTCATTCATTGGTTTATCCCTGAGGCCTCAGATGGTGCCAGGCACACAGTAGGTGCTTGCGGGGTTGGCACCACACCCAGGGGATGTGCTTGACGGACAGTCGCCAGCAGGTAACAGCAGAGGTTGTCTGGGGGCTTCGACAGCAAAGATTACGAGGGGCTGCCACGTTTCTCAAGCCGGAAGGAAGACAGCACGGCACCTTCCCTGATGCGACACGGCCCCCCGGGTGCCCAGAGCCGCCCCGAGGACGTCGGCTCTGCCTGGGACGCCCTCGCAGCGGGACGTGCCGCCGGGAGCCGGAGCTGTCCCACTGCACCCTGTTGTTCCACTGCACCCCGTCATCCCTCTGCTCCTTGTCATTCCTCTGCACCCCGTCATTCCACTGTACCCCGTCATTCCTCTGCACCCCGTCATTCCACTGCGCCCTGTCATTCCTCTGCACCCGTCATTCCTCTGTGCCCCGTCATTCCTCTGTGCCCCGTCATTCCTGTGCGCCCCGTCATTCCTCTGCGCCCTGTCATTCCACTACACCCCGTCCATCTAATCGGCTGCTCACTGCCCCCACCTCAGAGCGGGGAGAAGGCCAGGCTCCCCGGAGGGTCCCCCAGGATTTAGTCTGTCTGACACCCACCCTGTGGGCTCGTGTGTGTTTGTGGGCTCGAGGGAGGAACGAAGGAGGGACAGTCCCGGGACCTGCCGATGGCTCGGCAGCGGGGTTCTCGGGCCATCGAGGGCGACGCCTGAGTGTCAGTCAGGCTGAGCCGCTGGGCGGACGTGCCGCTGTCTCCTAAGGCGAGCAGAGAGGGGCATGCTCCCTGGTGTTGGGAGTCGGACCTGGGGACGTCAGGATGCCCTGGAGACGCCGGGGTGGTGACGCCCGGGGCAGCCGCGTGGAGGTCTGGTCTCAGGAGCTCTGGCCTGGAGGTGGGACGCCAGGGCGGGGACCGAGGGAGGCGCCCGTGGAGAAGGGCCGAGAGGACGGAGGACCCGGGCCGGGCCCTGGGAATTCTGGCCTCAAGGAGTCGGAGGGGCCCGGGGGAGCCGAAGAGGAGGGGGTCCCAGGGGAAGGGGTGACCGTCCGTGTCTACTGTGGCCTCGAGTTCAGTCAGGTGCGGACTGGGACGTGGGCTGATGTTCACGACTAGGGTGTCATCGGGGACCGGAGCAGGTTTGGGGGAGGGGCGGGCCGGACGAGAGGGACAGACAGTGTGTTTCCAGGTGGTTTGCGGTGTAGCCCACAGCCCGGTGACATGGGTCTGGTGGGTCCCGAGTTCCGGGAGGGCCGATGACAGAGCACCCAGGGCCACCCGGGCATCCTCGCGGCCGCGCCCTGCCGAGGTGGGAAGCGGCTCCTGCTCACGCCTGCGCCTCGCGGCTGGCGTTCCTGCGAGGCGCTGGGTCCCTGCCAGCACCTGACACACCAGTGCCGGATTGTTACAGGGGACATACCGGAGACTGCTTCGGAGCCCAGTGGCTCTAATGCCTCTGGTTTCCATGGCAACCCTCACTGTCATTCTCCCAGCAAAAGGCAGCTTTCTTGGAGGAGTCCTGTGTCCATCAGACACCTTTCTTCTCCCAGCTCGTGTTTACCGAGCTCCTGCTGAGCGCGGGCGCTGCTGTGCGAGGGGCTGGGGAGGGAGGCGAGAAAAGCGAGGCCCCCTGGGATGCCCGCCATCCGAGGGAGAGGCAGCGCACACGGGGCAATGCAGGGCAGCGAGGCAGCGAGCGGGGACAATCGAATAGCAGCCCCCCTCCCCCACCCGTCACTCTTGGTGGGGACGCCAGGTTCACAGACAGCCCCGGCAAGGTGCAGTGGGGTGCAGGCAGCAGGGGACGGAGCGCTGCATGGGGGGGGACTTGGTTCTGCCTTAAGGAGACCAGGCAGCTTCCCTGGGGAGACATGGGCTCCAGGACCAGGGAGCCAGAGGGAGCGGGAGCCAGGCCCCCTGCTCTGTGAGGCCCAGGGGACGTAGCAGGTTGGCACCTTGTCCGCCCAGGACATTTGACGGGCACCGCCTATGGCCGGGCACTGCAGGTGCTGGGGTGCGGCGGGGACCAACACAGAGTCACCACACTCACTAGCCAAGTGCCATCCGGGGGACAGGAGATAAAGACGAGGTGTGGGAGGTGACTGGTCGATGCAGCACGGCGCCGTGGGGAGTGGAGCACTGGGACAAGGAGGGACAGACACTGTGCACCTCCTTCCCGACAGGTGGCACGGGAGCAGGGGAGGCGCCGGAGGGAACCATGAGGACGTGCCCCCTTGTCCGCAGGGACAGAATGAGGAAATGGGTGGGTTCTAGGTGCTACCAAGGACCTTCGAGGCCATCTGGTCCAAGCTCCCGGCCAGAGCAGAACTATTCTCTCTGCTAAGAGGTGGCCAGCCCGTTTCTACTTGCACATCGTACTGACTGTGAGGGACTGTCGTCCCGTGGAGGTTGCCGTGACGGGTTGAAATGTGTATCCTCTAGCCCTGGCTGGCGTAGCTCAGTGGATTGAGCGTGGGCTGCGAACCAAAGCATCACAGGTTCGATTCCCAGCCAGGGCACATGCCTGGGTTGCAGGCCATAACCCCCAGCAACCACACATTGAAGTTTCTCTGTCTCTCTCTATCTCCCTCCCTTCCCTCTCTAAAAATAAATAAATAAAATCTTTAAAAAAAAAAAAGAAGTTAGTTTTAAAAAAAAATGTGTATCCTCCAAAAAGTATGTTGAAACCCTAACCCTGGGATCAGTGAACGGGACCTTATTTGGAAGTAGCATCTTGGTAGCAGAGGTCGTAATCAAGCCCAGATGAGGTCACTCGGGGGCCTCAGTCCACGGTGACTGGTGACCTAACGAGAAGAGGGCAGTTTGGACACAGAGACGCGGGGAGCGCACCGTGTGGGGTCTGGTCGGTGAACGGGTGGGGAGTGGGCAGCGGTCTGGAGGCCCCTGGACAGAACGGGTTACTGCGCCTCTCTCTCTGCCCCCCTGGGGGGCAGCTCAAGGCCTGCAGGGCGCCCCCCAGACCCCACCCCCACCCAATCTGACTTCCAAGCAGAGATCTTCAAGAGGAAGACATCCAGGAGGAAGGGTGGGGACTGCTGCTGACCCGCACCTCACAGCACATGTGAGCTCCTGCCGCGCCGGACACCGCGGCGCAGCGTGCTCACACGCGGCAACTGGCTTTACTCCGATGTGACCTCCTGTCACCGTCTGGACGGGGACGACGCTCGGGAGGCATTTTTCCCCCCGGACTCCCACTGTCCAGCGCCTCAGGCCGACAGCCTGACGTTATTTCACGTAAATCATACAAATATGATTTACGGGCCCCACCTGGGGCCTGGCGCGGTGCCGTCTCCATGGAGACGGCTCCCGGGAGGAAACCGCCACTCTCCCTGCTGCCGAAGTGGCGTTGGTGGCCCTAGGACTCACGCCGGCTGACGGGTGGGCTCCCGGCGCGTGTTGTAAAAGATGGTGGTGGCCGTTTCGTGTCCCTCCTGGACTAATGACCCTTCACCGTGACAAACGAGTCCCTGTTCCCACGCAGTAGGGCGGCGCTGACTGCCCCGGGGGGTCAAAGCCTATCCTCACGCTGGGCCGGCCCCTTGCTCGCCGTTTCGGGGGGGATGTGATTGACTTTTGTGTGAAATAAATACGAAAAAGGACATGAACATCATTCTCTCTTTTTTTTACGCTCAGTAGCCAATCGAAGGATCGATCCGTCCTGGGGTGATTTAAGCCCTTACTTCTAGGAAGATGTCACACCGGGCAGGCCTGGCCCTGAATTGTAATGGCTCGCGCTCTGCGAGGGCCTCCCACGGCCCCGCGGTGTTCGGTGTTCTGAGCTCCGTGTGCAGTCGGTCGGTCGCGCACAGGAGGAACGTGGGGGGCACGGGGGGTGTGCCGGCGCACTGCACCACTCAGTCATCTTGAAGGTGGGGTGACAGGATGACATGCTCATGACTGGGAAAAACTGTGTGTTCCCTGGGAGAGCCGTGTGACCCCGCCGACTCTGCCGCCTGTTGAGGCAGGAAAGTGTGTCGGGAATCTCGGTCCAGCTCGGGGAGCTCCGTCTGTTGCACGGTGCCAGTGGGGACTTTGGGGGAGAGGAGCGGGCTGGAAAACATGTACGTTTTATTCTGCAAATAGTTAAAAATGCCCAGGGGATGCCCTGGCTGGCGTAGCTCAGTGGACTGAGCAAGGGCTGAGAACCAAAGCATCGCAGGTTCGATTCCCAGTCAGGGCACATGCCTGGGTTGCAGGCCACGGCCCCCAGCAACCGCACATTGATGTTTCTCTCTC
The DNA here is from genome assembly GCF_004126475.2 of Phyllostomus discolor. Lineage (NCBI taxonomy): Eukaryota > Metazoa > Chordata > Mammalia > Chiroptera > Phyllostomidae > Phyllostomus > Phyllostomus discolor. The sequence goes on from NC_040903.2 coordinate 3,326,430, forward strand.
TCTCTTTCTCCCTCCCCTCCCTCTCTGAAAATAAATAAATAAAATCTTTAAAAAAATGCCCAGGAGTGATGCGGATTTCACAGGTGTCCAACCCTGTACCTGAACGATGCCTCCTGAGTGTGTGTTTTCCCCTCCGGGGGCCACCGGGAAAAATGAGCAGAAGAGAGTCAGCTCCATGAACTACGTGGTGTTTTGATTGGTTTAAAAGGACATTTTTGCTTTCTTCTGTGGCTCTGGAACACCCCGATGGTTTTTATTGTTGCCACTTTGGACAGATTGACGTAAACACTCGAACAGAAAGCACCTGTGAGGTTGTCTTCCTAGGCAACGGGAAAGGCTGGGCTCGGGGGTCGGGCTCCGTCTGCAACCGGCCTCCTGGAGAGAGGGCAGCAGAGGGGACAGGCACTGTGGTTATTTAGCACCGACCAAACGCCCACGCATCTTATACTGGTCTCTTTGGACCCCTGAACAACGCCCTGAGACGTGTGGTCCCCATTATGCTGTGGGAAAACGAAGGTTTTTTTTAAGATTTTATTTATTTATTTTTAGAGAGGGAAGAGAGGGAGAAAGAGAGAGAGAGAGAGACATCAATGTGCAGTTGCTAGGGGCCGTGGCCTGCAACCCAGGTATGTGGCCTGACTGGGAATCAAACCTGCGACGCTTTGGTTCGCAGCCTGCACTCAATCCACTGAGCTACGCCAGCCAGGGCTGGAAACTAAGTTCTTTCCCGGGTCACGTAGTGCAAATGACTTGACAGCAAAGTCCTGCTGAGATGCCGTCTTGCTCACTTCATCCCCTGTGCCTGGTAAAGCACCTGAAGGTCAGTCACCCAGCAGGCAGCCACCGCACGTTCTCGTGTAAGTTAATAACGAGCGAAGGAATGAATGAATGGATGGGGACGGTGTGGTCAGGTGGGGTGAATGAGTTTCCTACCAGCTCTAACCGATTGCCACAACCTGGTGGCTTCACACAGCACAGATGCATGACCTTACGGTTCTGGGGGTCAAGGCCCTCTCGCTAGGACAAACCAAGATGTCGGTGCGAGGGCGGAGTCCGTTTGCGGCCGCCCTCAGCCTCGTTTCCACGTTCCCTGGCACCTGGCTCTTCCTCCGTCTTCATTGCTGACGACCCCGCGGCTCCCGACCCTACTCCCTTCACCCCACCCCCCTCTGGTTCCCACGCCCCGTCCTCCCGCTCCCACCGGCAAAGACCCCTGTCGTTAGTTCATCTCTGTCGGGGCTCAGCCATGGAGCCCGACACACTCGCAGGTTCCGGGCAGTGGGGTGCGGGCGTGTGGGGGCCGGCGTTCCGTGCGCCGCCAGAGGCGTCATTCCCAGAGGTCTGTGACTTCTTGGGGGCGCCGTTGGGGTTGCTGGATATGGAAGTGGACGCGCTCTGTCTTCAGGCGTCTCCTGTGCTGCTTCCTGGCTCTGTCACCCAGGAAACACGCCCTGCGTGCGCTCGCACACAAGTCCAGGAAGGGCTCGTGGAGAAGACGAAGGAAGGAAACGACCGCGTTGTGGGTTAAACCAGATGAACGGGCCATGTGTGAAGGACGTGGGCGTCCATGGTCTCAGGCCGTACACCGTGGGCGTCAGACAGAACGCTGGCTGGGAACCACGTGAAATGCACCAAGCGAGTGTCGGCCGCAGTTTCCTGATGTTGGGAGGCAGGTGGCCTGCCAGGTTCGGCTCCACGTTTGGGCTCACAAGACTCCCGCAGGTGACACTTGACCCCACCTGAGCAATAGGCCAGAGCGTGGGAACACAGCCACTGTGAGGACAGGGCCGGGCATCCTCCCGTGGGTGTCCTTGCCGCAGGCTACACCGCAGCCCACTCAGCTGTCCCGGAGGAGTTTTCTCCAGGTGACGCAGTTCAGGGGCGAGGAGGTGCAGTCCCCACAGATGCCCCAGTCTTCTGTCACAGCTCACAGGCCTGGCTTCCCGGGTCCCTCAAAGCACACGCCCGGTTTCGGGAGTCACCTCACCCAGGGAAGCTGGAAGTGTGGCTCGCCTGTTAAGTACTTACGGCTCACCGGCCGGCCCTCCCAGCCAGCTGTAATTTACCAGCATTTTGCTAGAAACCGTGTAGCGTGCAACGTTTTGACGTATTTGTCCTCCTTATGAAGATTCCAGATAAAAGTTATCCAAAGCGCAGCTTCTTGGGGAGCTGAGGCAGTGTGATTAGCCCTCTGCCCTCACACCAGAACAAAACCAGCACATGAAGACACAGACCCAAGCTGCTTGTCACCTGGAGGTTGCTATGACACCACCTTTCCCTAGCAAACAATCAAACATCTGTCCCATCTCCTAGCTTCATGCCAGAGTCGCCGAATTATTAAGGAAAGTTGTCTCTCTTATAGAAGAGAATCTCAGCTTTAAAAATGCAGAAGCAGAGCCCTGGCTGGCGTAGCTCAGTGGATTGAGCTTGGGCTGCGAACCAAAGTGTCGCAGGTTCGATTCCCAGTCAGGGTACATGCCTGGGTTGCCATGACCCCCAGCAACCACACATCGATGTTTCTCTCTCTCTTTCTCGCTCCCTTCCATCTCTAAAAATAAATAAATAAAATCTTTTTTAAAAATATGGAAGCAATGGAATTAGAAGATGTGCTTCTTTTAATTCCTGAGGAAGTCGTGGGTCCAGGTCACATTTACAAGTGGAGGCTGAAGCCGCTCGGGGGAAATTCGATGGGAAGGTTTATGATTTGGCATCACTTGGACGCACTTGAACCTGCCCACCCATCACAGCATTTGCCCACGGTCTGACCCTGTAGGGGGCGCTGGCGCCCCATCTGGGTGTTTTGGAAAATGGACTGGATCTGACTCATCAAGACCTTCGGTCTAACCAGCCATCTATGGGAAATGCAGGGACTAGAGGGACAGTGACACCCCGAGGAAGCCATTGGCCCAGCCAGGACAAGGACATCGTGCAGGGGGGATGACCTGGTTCCCCTGCAATCGATGGCAGAATGCCAGGGAGTAAACCGCACTGCACAGACGTGGTAGGGTTTCATTGGCTCCTTGAATTAAAACCTTCGGCTGTGAAAACCATTTGGGGACGTTTGAGGTAGTTTGATTACTGACTGATTCTTTACTGGAGTTGTTAACTTTTATTTTATTATTTTATTTTATTGATGTGAGAGAGAGAGGGAGAGAAAGAGAGAGAGAGAGAGAGAGAGAGAGAGAGAGAGAGGGAGAGAGAGAGACATCAATTTGTTGTCCACGCATTTATGCGTTCACTGGTTGCATCTTGCCTGTGCCCTGACCGGGGATCGAACCGTGATCTTGGCGTACTGGGATGATGCTCTAACCAACTGAACTACCCGGCCAGGGCTTATAAATATTAACATTTCGAATGCGATGCTATGATACATGAATGATACACAGGTCAGATGAGAAACCCATGAACACACGTGTATGCATGTATAGGTATACACGGGTACTTGCGTATGCCCCTGACATACACAGCTGCTCGGCAGTTGCAGCCACACACTGAGGAGCTACAGGTGAAGTGAAGGCTCCGGGGTTTGCCTGGAGATGCCCCGATCAGCGTGGGAGGGAGGGGCTGGCGCGAGCCCGGAAGGAAGGGGCCGTTTTTGAAGTCATGTGCTGAGTGCATCAAGAGACGCACTGCTCTTCCCGCTTTCACGGGCTTGTGAACCCCTGTCATGAAGTTTTCTGCAGACCTTTATATTTTTAGAATCCAGTGCCATTTTCTCCTGTCAAACTCTCAAAGATCATTAGACACCCCTGGGGAGCTTTTCGGGAAAGCGCGCTGGCAGGCCCTGCCAGGAGACTGCAGAATGCTGCTGACGCCGGCCGCAGGCCCGGGTGGGGGTGGCTCTCCGGAAGTCACCTCGGACCGGACCGCCAGCCGGCAGCCTCACCGAGGCGGGGACGGCAGCGCTGTTCTTGGGTCTGGGCTCTGCGAGTGCCCCACGCACGCTGCATCCGAAAAGCGGTTGGTTGAATGCTATCAGCCGTCGTAAAGGAAACTTTGACGGTTTTTTAAAAAGATTTTATTTATTTATTTTCAGAGAGGGAAGGGAGGGAGAAAGAGAGAGAGAGAGAAACATCAGTGTGCGGTTGCTGGGGGCCATGGCCTGCAACCCAGGCATGTGCCCTGACTGGGAATCGAACCTGCGACACTTTGGTTCGCAGCCCGCGCTCAATCCACTGAGCTACGCCAGCCAGGGCTTGACAGTTTTTAAGCCACTGGCAGATGCCTGTCACAGTGATAAACGGACAGAGGAAGGACAGCGTTGCCCTTGCCCCCGTGTCCTCACCAGCAGTGTGCACGTGTGGCGTGTGAACGCGTGTGGGACACGTGTCCGTAGAGGACAGAACGGAAGCGAGTACAGCAGAGTGTCCCCGCTGGGTCTGGGCGAGAGGCGGGCCCACAGGGGACGAAGCCTCTCTCTCCGTGTCCTTGTGTCCCAGACTCCCTGTCACGAACAGCCCTGCGCATCCTTCTGTGGCGTTACTCACAGAGACGTAACGAGCATCCCGTCGACCCGCCCGCACCGAGAGCCAGTCCCACGTGTCACTGTGCAGACAGCACCCCTGCACCCGGCCACCCCGGCCGGCGTTAGGCCCGGGGCCCTGTGAGCTCCCCGACCGCTTCTGCAGTGGGCCTGCTGTTTACAGCAGCTTAGACCCACAGAGAGTTGAGGGACAGCCCAGGGGGGCCCCCCACCCCGTACCCCATCCCCCGTTAGTGGTATCTCCCACCACTGCGGTGCATGGGTTCCAATTAGTGAACCAACGTTCTTGCATTATTAACGAAGTCCGTGCTTTATCCAGATGTATCCCTTGTCCTTTGTCTCTTCCAGGATCCTGTCCAGGGTGGCACGTCACCCTTACTTGTCATTAAAAATTAAGTTAATTTTTAACTGGAAAGATGAAAATAAACTTTATTCTAAAACCCTCCTAATACCGTAACTATCGCTTTTTCCCGTGGTCTCCTGCCACCAGCGGCCATGCTGGTGTCCGCCATGCTCCTCTCCCTCCCGGCAGGGCACCTGCCCCCTTGCTGGGGAGGAGTCTGCTGCTCCGACTCTGGCCTCCGGTCTCCAGAGGGGGCAGAAGGCAGGGAGGAGACGAGGGGGAGGGGGAGGGGGAGGGGGAAAGAAGGCCTCACCTGTAAACAGTCAGAAACCTCAGAGCTCTGAGGGACCTCTGCTTCCTGTTGCCACGGCACGGCACGGTACTCTCTCCACCTCTGTGTCTCCCAGGCTGGAGATCGCGACCCTGAACCAGGCGGACTCCGACCTGGAGGCTTGTCGGACGCAGATCAGCCAAGACGTCGTCACCCTTCTGCTGCGCGGGCTGGCCGGCCAGGGCCACCTCTCCCCGCCGGCGGAGAGGAGGATGGCCGCTCTTTTTAAGAAGCAGCTCCTCCGGCTGGAGAAGGAGATCCAGGAGGAGTACGATCGGAAGATGGTGGCGCTGACGGCCGAGTGCGACCTGGAGACGAGGAAGAAGATGGAGACCCAGTACCAGAGGGAGATGGCGGCGATGGAGGAGGCCGAGGAGCTGCTGAAGCATGTCAGCGAGAGGGTGAGGCAGCTCCGGAGGGCGGGCTTCCGCCGCCTCCCTCCTTCCTCTCGGGGATCCTGCATTTATCTGTCCGTGCATGCATCCAGCTATCCACCCATCTATCTACCCACCCACCCATCCATCCATCCACCCATCCATCCATCCACCCACCCATCCATCCACCCACCCATCCATTCATCTATCCATCTACCTACCCATCATCCATTCATCCATTCATCCACCCACCCATCCATCCATCCATCCACCCACCCACCCATCCATTCATCCACCCATCCATTCATCTATCCATCTACCCACCCATCCACCCATCTATCTACCCATCCATCCACCCATCTATCTACCCACCCATCCACCCATCCATCCACCCATCCACCCATCCACCCATCCATCCATCCATCCACCCACCCATCCATTCATCTATCCATCCACCATCCACCCATCCATCTACCTACCCATCCATCCACCCATCCACCCATCCATCCATCCACCCATCCATCCATCCATCCACCCATCCATCCATCCACCCATCCATCCATCTATCCATCCATCCACCCATCCATCCATTCATCTATCCACCCATCCATCTCCATCTATCTATCCATCCACCCATCCATCTACCCACCCATCCACTCATCCATCCATCCATCCATCCATTCATCTATCCATCTACCCACCCATCCATCCATCCATCTACCCACCCATCCACCCACCATCTTTCCATCCACCCACCATCCATTCATCCATCCACCCACCCATCCACCCATTCATCTATCCATCCACCCACCCATCCATCCACCCACCTTCCATCCATCCACCATCCATCCACTCATTTGTCCACCCACCTGTCCGTCTACACATCCACCTATGCAACCACCCACAACCCAGCCATCCGTCCAGAATTCATTTAGAAAGCACTTATTCATCACTTACTGTCTCTCGGGCACCAGGCTGGGGTGTGAGGACAGAGAGAAAAATGGGACATGGGGTTTGCATTGCAGAAGTCCATAGCTGAGAAGGACCCTCCCATGTTAAAACATGTGCCATCATTCAACTACGTTCTAATAGCGCCATGTTCCCGGTGCCGAGGGAGGCTCTGGGGAGAGGAGAAGGTCTCCACATGTGATGTCTGTGTGCACGCATGTCCCTCTGGGCTGCGGTCATGGCAGCGTGCTCTCTGCAGCACAGGCTGTGCAGTCAGATGGACCTGGCCTCCCGCTCTAGTGCCTTCCAGCTCTGCTCCTGTGGAGCGAGACTGGAGTGCCCATGCGGGGTGGCTGGGGGATGTGGTGTGGGGGCAGGGCGCTGGCCTTCGAGGCTGTGCGTGCCCAGTGCTGCTTCCGCAGCGGCCCCGGGCCTGGCCTCTGCTGATTGTTTAGCTCTCCTTTTCTAAGAGGTGTGTTGGCTGCCGTCCTGAAAGGAACCACGCTAGAGCCCTGGAGATGTGGCCGGGGACACGCACGGAATATCTTTCCGTGTCTGGCGCAGTGGCTGCTGCCGGCCACGTCGCTGGGGGCACCTGGGGACAGAGCTTGTCACACACCGGCTACTTTCTGGGGCAGCTTCTGAACAAATTGAAAAGTCCGTGAAAAGAGCTGGAAAGGGGCGGATGAGGATTTTGCCTCCGTAGGGTTGTGAGTGGCCGGAAGCGGAGGCAGCAGGCCTGTGACTGGGGAAGCCGGGGAGATGGAGATGCTGGTCCCCGGGAACAGAGAGTGAGGGCAGTGTGGAGCCCCCTAATCCCGTGGAGCCACCCCCGGATCCCCTGTAGCCGAGGGAGCCCAGCCCTTGCCCTGTGCCGTCACTGCCCGTCTGCCTTCCTGGCCTCTGCTCAGCACAGTCAAGGCTGTCATCTCACGTCCTCCCACCTCCCGAGACCATGTGCGTCTTGACCTTGACCTTGGACCCCTGGGATGGTGGCGCCCTCCAGCTGTGGGACAGATACACTGCGCCTCCCTTGGCTCCACCAGCATGGGGCACCGTGCAGTGTCTGTGTGGTTTCAGAGCCCGGTGCCTGAAGAGCTGGTTTGAACGTCCCCTTCCCTCCTGAGAGTGGAGAGAAATGGGGCAGGACCCTCGGCGTCCCCGAGCGTGTGCCCCCTCACCCTCAGTGCGTGCCATAGCACCACACGCTCAGCAACTTAAAACAACTCCCACAGGCCATCGCAAGCCTCCGTGGTCGGGGGTCTGGGCCCGGCCTGGCTGAGCGCTCCGTGCGGGTCTCGCCGCCTTGCAATCAGGTCCCGGCCGGGCTGCCCTCTCCCTGGAGCTTGGGTCCTGGTCCCACCCATTCCCTTCCTCGCACCGGACCACGTAACGTGCAGGTGTCACGCGGCTGTGCCTTCACACCCCTTTGCCGCTACTTTCATCCAGCCGGCCTCCACCTGGGCCTGACTGTTGGTGCTTTTCTCCTCAAGTAAGTCACGAGTGAGAGACGCGGCAGTGAGCGTGCGCAGCCAACAGCACAGTCCTCGGGGTCTCCGATTCCAGGCTGCTTCCAGGCAGTTTGAGCTGCAGATTTCCTCCCTGTGAAGTTCTTGCTTCGAGGTTGTTCTGGAAAGCGTTAGGGTCCCAGGGAGGGCAGGCTGCGACAGCATCTCCCAGAGCCGTGCAGCCTCGTCGTTGTCAGCTTGGGGCATTGTGTGCGTGTGCACTGCGTACACATGTGTCCTAGGGGAGTGTGCATGCTTGTGTGGTTATCTGTGCCTGCATTTGCACGTGCACTGTGTGTGCATGTGTGTTGTATGTGTGCACGCACATGCATGCCCACGGTGTACGTGTATGTGTGGCTGTACATGGTGGGTTGCTGCATCCATGCCTGTATGCTGTGTGTGTCTGCATGTGGTATGCATGGGTGTACACATGGTAGATTGCTGCATACATGCTTGTGTACTGCGTGTATGTGCATGCCTGTGTGCACGTGTGCCTGGCTGGCGTGTCAGCCGCTCCCGTCCATCCGCCCGCTGTCTCCGCAGTCCGCCGCCGAGTGCAGCGGCCTGCTGCGGACGCTGCACGGCCTGGAGCAGCAGCACCTGCAGAGGTCCCTCGCGCTGCAGCAGGAGGAAGACTTTGCCAAGGCTCGCCGGCAGCTGGCCGTTTTCCAAAGAAACGAGCTGCACAGCATCTTTTTTGACCAGATAAAAAGTGCCATTTTCAAAGGGGACCTGAAGCCCGAGGCCGCGGAAATGCTGCTGCAAGACTACTCTAAAGTCCAGGTAACGTCCCCAGCCGCGCCGCTCCGAGGGGAGGGTGTTTTCCCAGGTCACCCGTGGCCTTGTCCTCCCCCAACGCCGAGTCCCGCTCCCCTTCCACTCCCCTTCTGTGCCGTGGACATGGGAGCTCTCTTCTTCCCCCAGTGTCCGTGTGAGTTTTCAGAAAGCAGGACCAATGGGGGCGTGAAGCCCAGGCCTGTCCCCCGGGCTGACTTGAACTTGAATTCCAGTTCCACCCCTCCCCCACTGTGTCAATTTGGTCAAGTTACCCAGCTTGCTTGAGCCTCCATTTCTCTACCTGTGAGATGGGGGTAACAGGGCGCCCACACTCCGGGGGCAGTGGCGAGGTTTAGTGAGCCGGTCCAGGAAAGCCGGTGCTCGGTACGACGCGTGTTTAAAAGATAGGAATATGCGTGTGCATAAACGTGCATGTGTGTGTGTGTAGGGTTTACAGTCTGTGCCCAGACACGTCTGCGTGAATTTGTGCCTGTTTTTGCCCACGAGCTTGAGTGTGATCGTCGATAACACAGGCTGAATGATCGGTCTCCTGGATGACTGTGAAAGCAGTTCATCTGGGACCGTCGCCACTGCTGTGGAGTCTCTCCCGAGGGGGCCTGGGGTACTTTGTGAGCGCATGTACACACGTATGTACACACACAGTGACATTGCTGGCGTGCAGATTTCTGGTCCTGACGCAGGCCCAGGGTGTGAGGGCTGCCACAGAGCAGGCCAGGGCCAGGGCCAGGAGGTGGCCACGTGACCGCCGTGAGCTTTGGGAAGACAGGGCCACTCCCAGCTCACGGGGGTCCAGCTCCGAGGGGAGCATGCACGTGGATGCCGCTGCCAGGACTCTGGGGAGACGCTTGTATTGGGTTGTGTCTGCTGCCCGTGCAGCTTCCACCGCCTGGATGTGCGGGTTCTCAGCTGTCGGAACCGGCGCCGTGACAGGCTTTGTGTGGAAAGGAGACTGCCCACGGCGCTTGTGTTGAACAAAGTGTCAATCAGTTTGGTAGCTCATTGCATGGACAGCATTTCCCCAGACGGAAAAGCCGGCAGAGCCGATCCGGGGGGCAATACCGCCGAGTTTAATTCCTGCCGACGCGGTTACTGAGCCACTGGCTAAAGCTGTGTTCAGAGCAGGCAGCCTTCTGGGAAGTTCGAGCACAGGCCTGGAATTAGACCGCTGAGGTCAAACCCTGCTCGGCTATTTACCGGCTCTGCAGCGGGACTCAGTCTCCTCATCTGTGCAATGGGAGTCACGGTCCTGCCTCCCTCCGTGAAGTTAGATGAGGTGAGGGAGGCCTCGGGCCCAGGGGCAGGCCCGGCGAAGACGCCGGTGTAAGCCAGGTTACTGCACTCGCCGTGCTGGCTGGGATTTGCTCACTCCGGAGACGGAGGAAGAGTCCTGGCTGCTCTAGTGGACAGTGCTCCCCCCTCCCCTCCACAAGTGTGGGCGTTTGGGGGTCAGGGCCGGCGGCCGGCAGGTCCCAAAACTCTGGCACAGGTCCTGGGAACTGCACAGGTGCACAGGTGCACACATGTGGGGGGGGCGGAGACACATCGCCGACAGACTGAAGTTACGTTCCGTGTCTTAGGGCGGTAACGATGCTCTGGTGACCCCCGGCCACCTGGGCCCAGGTACTTTCCAAAGCCCTCCTTCCTCACTCACGTGTCGTCGTCCGGGGCCCAGGGGCTTAAATGTTCCCCCCAGCACTCCTGGTCCTGGATATGTCTTGAGACAGGAAATGTAGTATGTTTAATGTCCGTAGGGAATCTTCTCTAAATTTTAATTAAGCGTAGTTTCCTGATTTTGACATTTTTTTTAACAGGAGGAGGTGGAAGAGCTAATGGACTTCTTCCAGGCCAGCAAGAGGTACCACCTGAGCAAGAGGTTCGGCCACAGGGAGTACCTGGTGCAGAACATCCAGTCGTCAGAGGCCCGCGCGCAGGGACTTCTGAGCACAGCCGCCACCCAGCTGACCCTCCTGGTCCAGAAGCACGAGAGGTACACGCCCTGCACCCACCCCCGGCCAGGCCGCCTGCCGCCGTTCATTCATCCATGCTCTGGCTGCCCCTTACTGGGGTCTTACAAAAAATTTTGCCCTGGCCAGTGTGGCTCAGTTAGTGGGAGCGTCTCCTGTACACCCAAGGGTTGCAGGTTCAGTCCCAGTCAGGGCACATGCCTGGGTTGTGGGTTCGATCCCCCGTTGGGGCGCATACGGGAGGCAACCGATTAATGTTTTTCTCTCACATCAAGTTTCTCTCTCTCTCCCCTCTTTCTCTAAAATCAATAAACATATCCTTGGGTGAGGACCTAAAAAAAAGAAAAAGAAAAGTTCTCTGGTTGTAAGACTCCATCGTGCTGCAGAATTTAAAACTCTTGACAGTCGAGACAACCGTGCTGTGAGCCCCATACACCCAACATCCGCCTTCAGGAGGTGCCAACTCATGGCCGGTCCCCACGTGGCGCTGGGTCTCTGCCCTGGGGTGTCTTAAAGCAGATCCCCAACATTTCACTAAGAAATCCGTGGTGGAGGCTCGCGGGCACTGTGCGGGGAGCCCTGGTCTCTGGGCCCTCGCTCACTGCTGGCCCTCCTGCATTTGCCTTTGGAACGAAGCACAAAACTCCGGGTGGTCTTCCTCGGCAGCTGGGGGGGGGGGGGTGCCGGTACCAGGGACACCCACCGTGTGGCCAGGGAAACCGTGGGGTGCGGCCTCTCACCGGTGCAGCCCCTCCCCTTGCTGCAGGCTCCTCCTCAGCCAGTCTCGGAGGCACCTCATGGTCAACAATGCAAGTTATTCTCCATAGGGTTACGAGAGGCCTTGAAATGACCAGGGACGGGACGCTAAAGCTGGTTTCTTACGACGAGCGTGGTTTTGTGAATTGGTTCCGCTAGATAATTTTATTAGGGCTTTGTGAAGCGCTGTTGCTCTTATTTAATGAGAATTCTGTAAGTGCACGTTGTGTGGGCGCTGTTTGCCCAGAGATGCTAATGAGCCCGTCACCGCAGTGGACGCTCCTGAGTCACGTTCGCTCCGGTGCGTGCCTCGCCGTGAGCCGAAGCGCCGCCGGCGGCGGCTGCATGCGCACTGCCCTGAGGGAAGCGTGTCCTGGCTCTGACTTGTAACTGCTGCCGTGAAAGTCCGCACGGACTGAGTTCTCAAACGTGCACCTCCCGTTCATCCATTCATCCATCCATCCACCTATTCGTTCCTTCCAGAGGTTTCCCTGGAGAACCTACCCCGTACCGTACGGAGCAGGCGGCCCAGCCCGGGCGGGGATGCAGACCACGGGGAGTAACAGACTAGCGAGGTGATAGCGAGAGGGACAGAGCGCCTCTCGGCAGAGTTCCCCAGGAGACAGGGAAAATAGCCTGTCCGCGAGGCCTGGCTCAGCAGTTATGGGGGCTGAGAAGCCCCGTGCGTGCCGTCCTGCCGGACCACGGGAGCCCAGGAAAGCTGGCTGGCTGGCGGTGTGGTCCATCTGCGTCCAGAGGCCCGAGAACCAGGGAGTTCCAGCCTGAGGGCAGGAGAAGGGAGAGGAGAAGTCCCAGCTGGAGCAGGGGAGGCGGGGAAAGAAGGGGCCAGTTTCTCCTTCCTCCGCCGCCCCTAGTCAGGCCCCGCCCCTAGCCAGGCCCCGCCCCTAGTCGGAGGAGGCCCGCGCACTCTGGGTTTAAGGGGCGCTCTGCTTTGCTGAGTCTGCTGATTCAAATGCTAATCTCTTTGGGAAACACCCTCACAGGCCCACCTCATTTAAACTGGCCGGCCAGTCACATCGACTTGACCCTCACAGGGTATTCCCTCTGTTCACCTCTTGGACTTTGCTCGTGCCCAGGAGTCCCTAGCCCACCTGCCGCTCTGGGCAGACTCTGCCTGTGCCATGGCAGCCCCCCTCGCCTGCTGCTGCTTCCTCCCAGAAATCTCGCCCCATCTCCGCCCTCCCCGGTGGTGCGAGCTCCGTCTGCTTGTCTGCAGCGACGCCGGCCGCGCCCTCCCCGCCTCTCAGCCACGTCTGGGCGGGGGAGAGAGCGGCCACCCCGGTGTTCTCCCCGCAGGGCCGGGTACTTGGATGAAGACCAGGCGGAAGCACTCTTGGAGCGCGCCCAGACCGAGGTCTTCTCCATAAAGCAGAAGTTGGACAACGACTTAAAGCAGGAGAAGAAAAAGCTCCGCCAAAGACTAATAATGAAGAGGAGACGGGAGATGCTGCAAAAGGTGTGTGAGGGCGTCCGCCCCTTGTTCTCCCCACAACCGTTCCGAGCGCCCGCCAGGGCCAGGGGACAGCTGGGATGCACTGGGGGACCGGCCGCCTGGGCGTCAGGGGCGGTGACTTTTGGGGACGCGTGTCAAGAAGGCTTCTCCAGGTCCCACCCGGCCTCGGCGCCGCAGCGGGTCTCGGCCGGCGGTGACAGCTGCCTGGGCGAGGAGGGCGCGGGGGCCAACAATGACAATGCCGTAGTGTCAGTGATTGAGTGTTTCGGCGTGTGCGGGCTGCTGTCACTCAATGCCGCAGCCCAAGTGGCTGACGAACAACAAAAATTTTCCACCTCACGATTCCGGGGGCTGGAGGCCCGAGGTCGGGGCACCAGCACCATAGGGGTCCGATGAGGGCCCTCTTCGGGGCTGCGGTGGCTGACGTGGCTACTGGGTGCCTGGGTCGTGGGAACAGTAATGGCGGACGTCTCTGCACTTGACCCCTGCGCCCGGCGCTTCTGCAAGAGCCGCAGGTGCCGAGCAGCTCAGGGAGGGAACCCCCATGCCGCTTCTGTGAGCTGGATGCTCTCCTGCCCGCTGGAGGGGTTAGGAAGTGGGGTCACAGTGAGGGCAAGATGCTCGCTTCCGCCGATGCCGCGTGTCAGTGGAGGAGCCAGGATGGGAACCCGGGGCGGGGGGTGGGGGGGTGGGGGGGGCAGGTATGGCGTCTGCCTCCTGGACTTCCCCTCGTCGATGAGTGAGGGCTGGATAAGTGTCGAGCAAATGAAGTTTTCACAAGGTTTTGGGTTATTTTCTGAAGGACAGTCTTCTAAAGGTGAGCTTGTTGGGGGAAAAGGTCTAACCACCTTCCCAAACTGTTTCCCGAATGGCTTCGTGTACTGAGCGTGCCCCCCGTCACCTCCCTTTCCGAATTCCCGGCAGCACAAGGAGCAGCGGAGGGAGCAGCTGGCCGTCGGGGACGCCTTCCGCACGGCGGAGGACGTGGGCCAGTACCTGGGCCAGTGGCGCAGCCTGGTGGCGGAGCACAGCGCCGGCCTGGAGGAGCTGCAGGAGCGCCTGGACCAGGCAGCCCTGGACGACCTCAGGGCCCTGACCCTGTCGCTGTTCGAGAGGGCCACTGAGGAGCTGCGGCGCCTCCAGAACTCCGTGGTGACCCAGGAGCTGCTCAAGCGCGGCGTGCCCTGGCTCTTCCTGCAGCAGGCGCTGGAGGAGCAGGGCCGGGAGCTGGCCGCCCGGGCCGAGCAGCTGGAGGGCGCACAGAGGAACCGGGACCAGGAGGGCGTCCAGGGCGTGAGGCAGAGGCTGAAGGACGACGCCCCGGAGGCCTCCGCGGAGGAGCAGGCGGAGCTGCGACGCTGGGGGCGCCTGGTCTTCGCGTGAGTGGCCCTGTGTCGTGAGTGGCCCTACGTCGTGGGTGGCCCTGCGTCTCGGGTGGCCCTGCGAGCTCCCCTGCATCCCCTCCAGCCGCAGGGGGGGGAGGGGCTCTGCCCTGAGGTTCTGGGGCACGCAGCACCCGACACAGGATGGAGGAGGCTGACAGCAGTGTATCCATCTCAGACACTCACAGCCCCAGGGAGGAGGACGCTGCGTGACACCCAGGGCCACTCGGGGGTCCCAGCGAGCAAGCGGGGGCTGCGGGAGGCGGGCGTTGTAGCAGCAAGAGGGCCAGGTCCCCCCCCAGCCCCGCCAGGGCTGGTTCCCATGGGAGGGCTGTGGCTGCTTTGTTGGAAGGGTTTCACGGGCAGACGGGGACTTAAACCCACCACTGGTGAATTAGCAGGATCGTCACTTGCTCCCCTGGGCGGGAGGGAGTGATTTCTGACAAGGGGAGGGAGCCTCTCTTCTCAAAACTCCTTAAAGTCGTTTTTCCTTTCGACAAACGAACCAAGAAAACCCTGTTTAAGCAAGGAACCGAAACAACACTTTTTCACTATTCTGTTCTTGGTACAGACACTCCACAGTTTAAGTTGGATCTGAGCCACAGTTCAAATTCTGAATCGTCATCAGAACACGTGATTTCTCCAACACAGGGCTGTGGGGGGGTGTGGGGGAGGGGTGGGCGAGGAGGGACGGGAGGGGAGGGGGGCTTTCTCTGCGTGCCCGGTCAGTCCGGCTGTCTCCCTCCCTGTCTGTCCGTCTGGCCGCTCTGTTGGCCCCACACAGTGGTCCCCCATCGGCTCTTCCTTCACTTTGGACTCCACAGGGGCCCAGGGGCTGTGGAGGGGGGCACCCAAAGGAGTCACTGCGGCTTCCTGAGGTCCTTTAAAAACATGGGGGGCCCCACGGAGTGAGAAACCCAAGAGAGGGGTGTCAGCAGTGGGGGCCTCGGGCCTCAGACTCTGGCTGGAGCCGCCGAGCCCCGGTGGTCTCACTGTTTTCCCGAGAGCACGTCCCCGCTGAGCCACAGTCCCACACCCCCGAGCTGGGACAGGGCGTGGGGGGCCTGGCCTGGCCCCCCACCGCCGTACCCCACAGGCACTTCTGTGCTTTAAAGCCCCCACAGGGCGCATTTTACGCAGCCCGCGCTGACGGAGCGTTGCCAGAATAACGCTGCTGCTGCCGGGCCCCTGTGGGTTGGCAGAGGCCATCTGTGGAGTGAAGAAGCAGGAGCGAACACACAGGAGAGGAGGGCCTCTCCCTCCATCGCTGACCCCCCGGGGTCCCCCGCAGGCTCCCCCTGCTATCTGTCTCCTCCGCCAGAGCTGGGCCCCGAGAGGCAGGACGTCTGTCTCCCCAGCGGCATGGCAGCGGCCTTGCCCGAGGGGCAGAGGGCGACCTTCCCGCATCTCGTCTGTCGCTGAAGGACAGGGCTGCCGGGAGGATTAGTGAGGTGTGGGTTGATGCACGTGTCTCCTGGGCCACTGCCGCCACCAAGCCCCCCACACTGGGGGCCTGAGACCACAGGAGTGTGTCCTGGCACAGGCCTGCAGGCCTGAAGTCGGAGGCCCGGCGTCGGCAGGGCCGAGGCCCCTCCAAACGCCCCCGGGAGGGTCTCTGCTGGCCTCTCTCTCTGGTGCTGCTGTGCCTGTCCTGTCTGCCGGCTGGTAGACACGCCGCGCCACTCGCCGCCTCGGGCATCACCTGGTCTTCCCTTCGTACACGGACACCGGTCACACCGGGCGGAGAGTCCGCCCTGCTCCAGTAGGGCTGACTGGCTTCTTGCCGCCTCTGCAAAGACCCTGTTTTCTTTTTTTTCTTAATATATTTTGGTAAGGTTATTTTTATTTATTTTTATTTTTTAAGATTTTATTTATTTATTTTTAGAGAGGGAAGGGAGGGAGACAGAGAGAGAGAGAGAAACATTAATGTGCGGTTGCTGGGGGTCATAGCCTGCAACCCAGGCATGTGCCCTGACTGGGAATCGAACCTGCGGCACTTTGGTTCACAGCCCGCGCTCAATCCATTGAGCTACGCCAGCCAGGGCTTAAGTTTATTTTTCAATTACAGCCGACATACGATACCATGTTAGTTTCAGGTGTCCAACACAGAGACATTTATGTAACTTACAAAGTGATCACCCCAAGGAGCCTTGCACCCACCTGGCACCGGACACAGCAGTTACAGTGTTAGTGGCCGTACTTCCGGGCTGTACTCTCTGTCCTTGTGACTGTGACCCAGTAACTGGCGACGTGTACTTCCTGACGCCTCTCACCTCTGTGCCCTTCCCTCCACCCCTCTGCCCCCTGGCAACCGTCAGTGTGTTCTCTGCAGCTATGAGTTTGTTTACTTATTTTGTGCGTTAGATTCCACCTGTAAGTGAAATCACATGTACTTGTCTTTGTCTGTCTGTCTTATGGCACGTGGCATACTACCGCCCGGGTCCCTCCCTGCCGTCACGAGTGGCAGGAGTGCACTGCAGTGTCGGGGACAGCGGCCAGCCCTTGGCAGCGTGGCGGGCGCCAGCGGCGGGCGAGAGGGCAGAGCAGGGGCGGCCCGCAGGTGCGCGGGACGCACTCAGCCGGTGCGTTCCGCTCTGCTCCACCAGGAGGCTCCGCACGGTGGCCTTCTCCCTGTCGGAGGAGGAGCTGCTCCGCATGAGGCGGGACCTGCACGGCTGCTGCGCCCAGATGGACCGGAGCCTGGCCCTCCCCAGGATCCGGGCCCGCGTGCTGCTGCAGCAGCTGCAGGCCGCTTGGCGGGAAGCCGAGTCCCTGAAGCTGGACCAGGCCCTGGCTGCCCCCGAGCTGCAGGTAGGGTGGGCGGCCCGGTGGCCTCTCGGTTCCCCCGGGGGTGGGGCAGGGAGGAGAAAGGGCAGGGGGTGGGGAGGGCTGGGGAGGGGAGGAGACGGCTCTGACTGGGGAGGGCCAGCCTGCCGTGCACGTGCTCAGCAGCGTAGGTGTGCGCTGTGCTGTGCCGTGTGGTCGAGTCCTGTTAGGTCATGTTAGGTTGTGTTCTGTTGTGTTGTGTTGTATGACGCTGTTAACATTATACTGTGTTGTGTCACGTGGTGGGGCACCGAGGTGTGCCACGCTGCGCTACATTCTGTCCTGGTGGCTGTCCTGCGGTGGTGCCATCCGATGAGGCAGGCCCCCATTCCACAGGCGTGCAGACCGAGGCTCAGAGACTGTCGTGTAGGCCACACTCGCTCATTAGTTGAATGACAGTTTGCTGGGCATCGGTTTGCCGGGCACCCGTGACCTCACTTTCGTCCACGCCAGCCCCAAGCTTCAGGGCCTGGAGCCCTCTCCTTCCAGATTTTCACACACCTGATACTATCTTGTCGTGGGGATCCCGGCTGCCGTGTTGCCCCCTGATCTTTGGGGAGAGGCGGATGTGTACGCAGGCCTGCACACTCTGTTCTGGGAGGGTCCGTGCTCCACTCCGTGTGCGTGGCACCTCCGTGTGCGTGTCACCTCCTCAGGCTGTCTCTGCTCAGCGGCCATTCACCTCTGCGGCCGCTGCGCTGTCCACTCAGCGCCAGATAATCTGCAGCCACTGTCGCCGTGTCCCCAGTCCGTCATTGCCCTCACGGGCCACACGAGGGTGTCTTAGTTGCTGTTTTTCGTGTTTCCCGATGGTTTTCTCCACTGCTCTGTGAGCGTCGTGAGGAGGGCCCCTTCCCCGGTGTTCCCAGCTCCCTGAGGCTGACAGGTGGGGTCCCTGGTGGGCAGGTCCCCTGCAGAGCTCCGGCTCCGCCCAGCAGAGGCCCTGGCCTCGCTTCGGCCAGAGGGGCCCCCGGAGACCATGAAGACGAAGGCCCCGGAGCTGAGCTTGTCTGGGAACGTGAGCCCCTCCTGGGCTCCAGCCGGCTGCAGGGGCGCACCCAGGGGCTCAGAAGCTCCTTGGCTCTGGGGGCTGGGGTGGCAGGGACGTCTGGCCGTCGCCTCCATGCCCCCGTTTTCTGTCGCCCCCTCCAGCAACAGTCCAGGGTGAGAAAGTCGCGTGCCAAGAGCAAAAGCAAGACAGACCTTTTGAGGAAGTGCATTGAAGATAAAATCCAGCTCTTTGACGGACCGGCTCCCGAAGACCTGGTTGAAAAGGTCAGTGCTACTCCCTTCCCTGTTGTTTCTTGTCACGCCCAGCAGGACTGGCGCCCCCCGTTTGCGGGGCGCCCAGACCCCCAGGGCCACGGCTGTCCACCTCCCCCAGACACCGCGTGCTACGCTGTGGTCCTGCAGGAAGGACCTGACCTTTCCCCTCACGCCTTTCCTCCTGCTCCGTCTGTCCGGAAGCCTCTTCCCCCACGTGTCCGCAGGAGGCCCCTGGGCCACCCTTAGGCCGCTCCCAGGCCGCCCCCTGCTGCCTGAGATGCCACCACCTCTGCGTGCCCGGCCCGAACCGAGGGTTTGCACGGGTCACATCACTTCTGTCTCCCCCGTCATCCAGTGCACCCCCCTCTGCCCCCACCTCGGGATGTCCACAGCAGCCCAGCCTCCCCCGCCTGCCCACTTCCCTTCCCGCTGCCAGTTTCGCCCTGTTTCCCAGCACCAGGCACGGCGACTACGGGGTGCTCCTCCGCCCCGTTCTTCTTTGCCTGGATGCGTGCGCTCGGCCCTTACCTGTCCTCAGGCGTGGCCTCAGCCCTCAGGTGTCCCCTCTTTCCAGAAGCCTCATCGGGACACCCAGTCCTTCCCACGCACTCCCCCCCCCGCCCCGCCGCCCTCGACCCCGTCTCACCGCAGCACGTGCCGCTCTGTTCCTTGTCCGGTGCGGGTCTGAGGAGGCCCTGCGCCCCGGCGCCGTGCCGACGGGCTTTGGCTGCGTGCGGCATGACGGAGGCGGTGCGGGTCCCTGCTCTCGCGGGCACTCGTTCTGGTCGGGGAAGGTGGGAGTCCCCGGTGTGTGGCGCTGGTGTCAGAACCGACCGGACCGGCCCAGGCGTCCCTTCCCTGGGAGCAGGGTGGGGAGGGCTGTGCAGCCCATGTTAGTTGGTCCGAACCTCATCCTCCATGATGGGGATCCCGGAAGGATTTTGCGCTGGATAGCGACAAGGTTCCATTTGCCTGCAGGAGCGATAAACGTGCAATGAACCGCTGGACCCCAAAGGCCCCGGGGGAGGGGGCGTTTGTGAGCCAAGGGGCACCCGTGGTCTGAAACTACCCACTCCAGGGCTGCTGCTTTGCCAAACCCGAGACCTGCCTCTGAGTCCTGAATGACAGGCCGCCTGACGGAAACCAACAGGCCGCCCCTTGTAACCTGCCGCTCTCTCCCCTCCCCTCCGCCGACCGCTGACCACTGACCGTGCTCTGGCTTCTGGCTCCGCCCCCGCCCAGGTCCGAGGGGAGCTGCTCCGGGAGAGGGTGCAGCAGCTGGAGGCCCAGGAGGGCCGCTTCGCCGAGTCCCTCGTCTCGCCGCAGTTCCAGAAGGCGGCCAGGGCGGCCAGGACGCTGCGGGCCTACACGGCCCTGCTGGGCCTCCAGGACCTGCTGCTGGAGGAGCTGCGCGTGTCGGAGACCCTGACGCAGGCGGCCTGCGCCCAGGTCCTGGAGTCCCACAGCCCCGTGAGTGCGCGTGCGGGCCCGCGGCGGCGGGAGGGGGGGGCTGTGCGATCGCCGGCGGTGGGCTCTTCCTGGCGCCCCTCCGGTTCTGCACCCGCCAGCAGGTCGGGCGCTGGTCCTGTCGGTGCCGCCGGGTTGTGCCCGGTGAGGTCCCTTAGCCAGGAGCACACTGCACCCTCGAACTCCGAGGCCGCTCTATCTCATAGCCTCGCTGTGACAGTGACAGTGACAGGGACAGTGTGGCTTTCGGTGGCTGGCCCCTTCAACGCCGTGAAGCACCGGAGTAATGCTGACTTCTGTAGTTCTGCTTGTCTCCGTTACTCCCACGCCCCGAATCGCCTCCGTGTTTCTTCTTGCCGCCCAGCCTCATGGTTCCGACGAGTCTACACCTGAAAAAAAAAAAAAAAAACCACGCGTAGCAGCTCACGTGACTGGAGCTCTCGTGAAATCCAAGGCAGCCGGTGAAGGGTTGACACGTGCCTTCTGCCCAGGAGATGTGTGTGGACGAAGTGTCTCGGCCTCAGTTTTCTCGTCTGTGAAACAGAGTAGCAGTGTGTCTGTCCAGGGGCTCGTTGTGAGGGTTGGATGAGATTAAGGTCCGTCAGGGGGTGTCAAACTCATTTTCACCTGGAGGGGGCGCCATCAGCCTCCAGGTTGCCTTCTGAGGGCCGGAATGATTTTAGGACTGTGTACATGTAACTCCTCCTTAACTGTCCGGGAGTTGAAATTACATTCCACCCTTCAAAGACGACCTCGAGGCCGATGTGGCCCCGGTGACGGTGAGTCTGACACCCCGGACGTAGGTAAAGCACACGGAGGCGCGCCCGGCCCTCCGAGTGCCAAGGTGTCGCCCACGGCTGCTGCGCCAGAGCACCGCCTTCTGCTGCGGTGGGTGGGCGCTGCGGTGACCCCCTGGGGTGACCCCCTGTCCGTGACGGACGCCAGCCGCCAGGCCCGGGGCCACGTGCTGCAGACGGGGCGGGGGAGGCCCAGCCCAGCCCGGCCCTGGACCAGCTCGCGCTCCAGCAGAAAGGCTGTGGGCGGTGGTTTCAGGTGACTGCGGACGCGGGGCCCGGGCTCGGTCAGCTCTGGCCGCTCGGACCAAGGGCCGGAGACGTGCGGCTTCAACGGCTGATGGGTGTCTGCTCGCCGTTCTGGAGTCTGGGGGTCCAGGGTCAAGGGGGCAGCCGGTCCTGTCTCGGGGGAGGGCCCTCTGCCTGGGGCGCAGGCAGCTGCCTTCTCGTTGCGCCCTCCCGCGGCGGAGAGGGGGCTCTGGCCTCTGCCTCTTCCAATAGAGACAGCGACCCCTTGTAGGGGCCCCGCCGCCGTGGTGAATGCCTCCCCAGGGCCCCACCTCCTCACCCACCCCATCTCGGGGTCAGGGCTTCCGCACACGGGTCTGGAGGGGGCCTGAGTGTTCATCCGGAACAGGCCCTACATGTGGGCGGTGCGTGGGCACGCTGCGGAGAAGGGGCCTGTGCCTCGGGGCACTGAGGGAGCCCTTCCCCGAGGGGGCTCTTCTTAAGGTAGTGCTGGAAGGAAGACTCAGAGCGGGCCAGACCCGCAGGGGCAGGCCCTGCAGGTGGAGGGGGCAGCGTGAGCAGAGGCCCGGGGGTGTGAGATCGTGGTGCAGCCACACCACGCGGTTTGCTGAGGCTGGATGGAGGGGGCAGCAGTGGCAGGTGGAGCCGGGCTCCTGGGGCCACACTGAGCAGGTGGGGTTTCCCTGTGCCCATCTGCCTCGTGCTCACCCCCTCCCCCCACCACCCCCGCTGTGCAGGAGCTCCAGGAGCTGGAGAGGAAGCTGGAGGACCAGCTGGCCCAGCAGGAGGCGGCGCAGCTGCAGCAGGCCCTGGCCAGTTGGCAGCAGTGGGCGGGGGATGGGCCCGGGCCTCCGAACGAGCCCGAGGACACGGACTCTGTGAGGCAGGTGTCCGCTGTGCTGCGGCACGCCCTGAGCAAGAGCCAGAAGTTACTGGAGCACCAGCAGCAGAGGTGAGCGGGCCCATGGCAGTCCTGGTGGCAGAGGGGCGGGCGGGGGGTGGACACCCGGCCTCTCACGCTCAGCGGAACGAGGAGGCGCCATCCCGGCGCTCAGACGGGGCTGCTGCCTGGGCAGCCCGCCTCTGCCCTGACACCGTCCTGCACTGCGTTTGCTGTCTATCTGACGCCACTGAGGTTTTCCCGAACACAGTGTGTTTGCACTTTTTATTTCGAAACCGTCACAGACTCTCAGGAAGCTGCACAGACAGTGCCGCGGTCGCACACGCCCTTCCCCCGCCCCCCGGGTGGCCCCTCCCGTCACGCACCCCGGGCGTCGGCCCCGACACAGGCATGGGGGGGGGGGCGGGGGGGCAGGGACCACGGGCCTCCCGGCCTCACCGTCACGCCATGTCACGTTGTAGATCCGCTTTTGTACAATGGGAAACAGCCAGAACCCCGATTTTTACTTTTTCAATGAACACGAGGGGGTTCGCTTTGTCCGCGGCGTGAAGAGCGCTCGGAAAACGTCCTTTTTGACAGCTTCCTAACTGTCCGCTGCGAGGGTGACGCCGAGGGGGAAGGGCGGGCCCGTCTTTGAAAGCCTGTGCACACGGTCCTAGGCAGGAAGGGGACCAAACTGTAACAGAGGTGATGTGACGGGTGGTTTGAACTGGTCGGGTTACACTTCTCCACATACACGCAGCCTGGGCGTGTGATCCGGCCCCACTGACCTGATGCCAGGAGGGGCCGGTCCCTGTGCTCAGAGGGGACGCTCAGGGCCGCGGACTGGCCCGGGAGCAGCGCGGAGGCCGTTGAACGCCCTGCTGTCCTGTGTGCTCCGTGGCGGGCGCTGCTGGTGGTCAGGTGTCCGATGTGCAGGGGGCCTGCAGGGCGCTGGGCGGCACGAACCAGCAAGGGTGTGGGGCGGCCGATCCCTGGTGCCGACCTGAATGGGCCAAGGGGTGGGGTAGGCAGGGCCTCTCGTGTGCAAGGTGGGAAGCCCTACGGGCACCCTCCTGTGGAAAGGTGCCCCCGCCCAGCCTCTGGGGCCCGAGCCAGGGACACCCTTGGACGATGGCCCCGGGCCAGGGCACAGAGGGGATGCATCCCCGGAGCCAGATCTCCTTGAGCATGGCCTGGGCAGCCAGTCCTGGCGTTTTCCAGGCAAGGCTGCCGACCGCCCTGCAGAGCTGCCACCGTGCGGCCCCCACACCTGCCCAGAGCTGCCCGCTCCGCTCCGAGGGGCCCTCCGTCCCGCTGGGCGGTCCCCAACGCCCCCAACACACTACGGCAAAGCAGCCCGGGCCCTGACCCCCTCTGGCCAGCCCTCTCCGTGGATGTAATCAAACGCAGTGTAGAGCAGAGCGGGGTTCTCTGCTGTGGGAAGTGCCTGGACGATCTCGTAGCCTCGCCTTCTAACAAAGCGGCCCTCGCGGGCTGCACCCCACCGCAGGCTACGAGAGGAGCGTGAGGACTGCGCCGTGCTGGAGGACGCGCTGGAGACGATGGAGACGGACACCTTCGTGACCCTGTACGGCCAGGTGAGAGCACGGCCTTCTGGGCGGGCAGGGCCCACTCTCTCTCCGGGCCTTTTGTTTTGAAATAATCTGAGAGCTGCAGGCAGTTGCCACGGTAGCA
Organism: Phyllostomus discolor; assembly: GCF_004126475.2. Lineage (NCBI taxonomy): Eukaryota > Metazoa > Chordata > Mammalia > Chiroptera > Phyllostomidae > Phyllostomus > Phyllostomus discolor. The sequence continues at coordinate 3,349,971 of NC_040903.2, forward strand.
GGGAGAGTCCCAGGGCCCCGCCCCTGTCTGGTTCAGTTTCCGCTGTGGTCGCGCCTTCCGAAGCCCAGCCCCCTGGCAAAGCCTGGACACGGACCTTGCTATCGAGTCCGTGTGCCGTTTTGTCTGGGCGGACTCCTGCAGCCAACACCGCCGTGAAGACTGAGCTGTTCCGTGAACACACACGTGTGCCCCGTGCCACCCCTGGGGCCCACACCCGTCCCTGCGCCCTGGGCCACTGCTCCCTTGTCCTCTGCACCGGGTCCGTCCTGGCGTGCCATACACATGCAGTCACGCAGCAGGGGACCCGTGGAGACTGGCTTCTTCCAGGCAGCACAGCGCCCCCAGATCCACCCTGTCCCTTCTTACTGCCGAGTGCTGCTCCGTGGTGGGGGGGCCACGGCACAGTTTCTTTAACTGCCCACGGGCCTGGGGTCATTTCCGTTGTTCCCAGAGCCTGTACTGTCCCCACCCCAGAGTCCCGTTGCCCCTCGGAACGGAAAGGAGACGTCACTCATTGCCACCGCTGTCAGCCAGGACGTTGGCTGCGGCGAGTGAGCTGGGAGCGGTCTGGAGGGGCGGGCGAGGGCTTTGGAAATGTCATGAGGAGCCCAGGCTGCTGACCAAATGGGTTTTTTCTGACAGCTCTGCAAACGTGGGGACGTGTTTCTGAGACTAAGCTACTGAAATATTTATTTCCCGGGACAAACTGCCCCAGGCCTGCGATCCGTTAGAGCCTGCTGCTTATCGGGGCTGCAGGGCCGAGGCCTGAGCCCCCCCCCCCGCCTGCCCCCCCTCAGGAGCTGAGGCTGGCCTCGTACCTGTCCAAGCTGACCATGGTGCCGGCCGGCACGCTGCACCGCCTCCTGAGCGTGGTGCTGCCCACAGCCTCGCAGCCCGAGCTGCTGGCCGTGCTCGAGTCGGTCAGCCAGAAGCAGCCGGACCACGCGGTGGAGCAGGACGGCATCGGGGGGCCGGCCGACCCGGGCAGGAGGGGGTGAGTCGGCGTCCGCCAGCCCTGGCAATCAGGGAGCGAGGCTCCGGGGGGGAGAGAACAGGGGGAGGCAGGGGTGTGGGGCCCCCACGGCAGCAGAGGTGCCGGAAGTTTCTGTGAATCTTTCCAAGTCCCGGGAGACCTGCGTGTTTTGTCAATGTGCAAAGTCATGCTGTGTAACAATTGTCCCGTTTTTCAGACTACACTTCCTGTTACTTAATCAACAATTTAAAATTCATACTGTTCTCCGTTACAATGAAGGTATTACCAATGAAACACCTTCATTGGTGTTATTTTTGACGGCTGCCTAATATGCCTCAGTCCCCCCACCCCCGATGTGGGTGCTGTGAGGCCCTGCTGCCGGACTGCCAGCGTGGGCTCCCTTCTCCTCTCCTCAGTCGGGGGCGGGGCTGCAGGGATGCACTCCTGCAGGACCCGGTCCAGGTGCGAGCTGGGCCAGCAACGGCCCTTTGTGAGGAGGGGCACAAAGCAGGGGTGTGGGGGGCAGCCGGCAGTGCCGCCTGAGGACAGAGTCTGTGGGGGTGGGGTGCGAGGGCAGCTGTGGCCAGGCCCCGAAGTGCTGCATGCCAGGCAGCGAGGGCTGAGTTTCCACCAGATTCATGGGAGGCCAGGGTGGGGGTCTGGGAGCCGAGAATCTGTCAAAACGGCACGGTTGCCTGGGAAAGCGTGTGTGTGTGTGTGTGTGTGTGTGTGTGTAGATTATTTCTCCTGGAAGAAGGGGCAGTGTGGTTTCATTAGGGGTGTCGAGGGTCCCTGAGTCAGAGGTAGGAAGCCCAGCTGAGGGTAGAGTAGGGCCGTGGCGGGAGGAAGGGTGGGAGCGTGGGAGCGTGGGAGTGTGGGAACACAGCTGTGGGCAGGGCTGGTCATCCACGGGGGCGGGGAAGAGGCTGTTAGCGCTGGTGAGGCCAGCACAGTCAGGGGGCTGGAGTGGGCGTGGCCCAGGCTGGGTGTGGGTGTGGCCAGAGGGCTAGATGTGCCTGGGGACTTGGTCAGGGGGTGGGGTGGGCGTGGCCCGAGCTGGGCGTGCTCAGAGAGCCGGGTGGGAGGTGGTTAGAGAACAGCCTGCCACCGCGTGGTTTCTCCCAGTGCACAGCCAGGTGGGGACGTGCAAATGTCAGGCATTGGAAGTGACTCTGGAGCAGGAACATGCATGGTCCCAGGGAATCTACTTCTGCCCGGGGGGCCGTCCCTGAGGACCTTATTTACGGGGCTGCGCCTTTGGCCAGTGCCGTTTGGGGGGCTGGTGAGCAGGCGCAGTCAGGCTGACGGGGGACCGGCCGAGAGCACCCAGGGCGGCCGTGAGCAGGATGTGGAGCGCGACCAGGTCTTTCTCGCCCGTCCTCACGGCTCACGTGTCGCTGTCTCTGAGGACAGGCAGACACTACGCTTGTGTCCCCAGTGCCCTGTCCCATCATTTGGGAGTCTTGGTTTCAAGCCACAGAAACTGACTGGCTCATCTAAGCAAGGAAGGGTGCATAAGGGAGGGACCTGTCAGGACGCCCAGTCCAGAGGCCACAGCCGGGGACAGGCACCTCATCTCAAGGTGCTGGATGGACGTGCCCTGAACAGGTGGAGGACAAACGGCTCGAGCCCCCAGCCCCTCACATCAGGACGGAGCCCGGGGCTGTTCGGGGTGGTGGCTCGCTGGGAGACTCGGTCCTGAAAACCGCGACACTCCCTCCTCGCCTCCAGGAAACACCAGGGCTGGTGGCGGGACTTGGACAGCAGGCTGCGCGGAGAGCTCGTCGGCAAGGGGTCGGAGCAGCGGCGGTGGGCCCGCCAGAGGAAGGCGAGGTAAGGAGGGGCACCTGTGCTCAGGTGGGCTGCGGAGGGGTCGGCCAGGCTGCCTGGGAGCCCGGAAGGGGGCCAGGCCTTCTTGACGACCACGGTCTGTCTTCCGAGTGGGCCTGCTCCGGGAGCTAAGGACGGGCCTCTGGCTCTCAGTGGATGAGCCTGCCTGTCGTCCGTCAGCACTGGAATGACGCACCCGTGCTCAGCGGGGGTCCTTTTTTAGCGGGGCCGTGGGAAGGAGCGTAACGCCCCACGGCCGTTCTGGCTGTGCAGCTAGCCTCACCTGTCCAGGTGTGTGGGGCCGGAAGTGGCGACCACAGCCCGGAACGCAGGGAGGCCAGGAGGAGAGGCCCAGGCCTGCAGCTGGGAACCGTGGCCCTGGGCCTGGGGCAGCTAACGAACCCCTTCGTTCCCCACATTTCCGGGCCTCTCGAGTGTCTTTCTCCTTTAACCGTGGGGACTGCACCCTCAGTGAGCAGAGGAAAGAGGGACGGGGGGCTGTAGGCTGCTGCACCCCATTTACTACTGTCTCCAGTAATGCCCACGGGGGGAGGCTTGGAGCAAGAGTAACATCCCGTGGATTCACGGTGGGTTACCACGTGATACCCGCTGTGTGCGTGGGGGACGGCTGATGGCCACGGCAGTGTCTGGTCTGAGCTCCACCCCCTGCCCGAGAGCTCAGAGCCTCGGGGACGGTGCTGAGACCGTGCCGCCTGGGTTGCCCACGAGGGGACTCTCGGAGGCACGGATCGTGGGCTGCGTTTCAGAACCTAGTCCCCAGGAGACTGGGTCAGGATGCAGAGCCCCAACCACGGAAGCGAGAGGCAAGCCATTACAATGGAAGGGGCTCCCCTGAGGAAGGGAAGTCGGTTGCTCGACGTCACGGTGGGGGGGCCCAGGCGCCCCGGGCCGCGTCTCCGGAGTGAGCCCCCCTCTCCTGCTTCAGACACGTTTTGTCTGTGGCTTTGCTGTCGGGTCTGGTCAGCGGGCTCTCTGCCTGAGGACCGCAGGCGGTGGTCCCGGGAGGGGGCAGGGGCTCTGAGCGTAGCATACACCAGTTTCTGTGTGTAAATAGTCCCACTGCGGCCGGTGTGCAGCGCACAGCGTGGTGACAGCAGACTCGCTCACTCCTGCACGGGTCTCGGTTGTGCGTCGGGAAGGGCTGTCTGCAGCGGCCCCTGCCGCAGGCCTCGGCCGATCTCGGGGGCCACCTGGGGACCAACAAGAAAAGCTTTCTTTAAAGTGGTTCGTCCTGGCTGGTGTAGCTCAGTGGATTGAGCGTGGGCTGCGAACCAAAGTGCCGCAGGTTCAATTCCCAGTCAGGGCACATGCCTGGGTTGCAGGCCATGGCCTCCAGCAACCGCACATAGATGTTTCTCTCTCTCTCTCTTTCTCCCTCCCTTCCCTCTCTAAAAATAAATAAATAAAATATTAAAAAAAAAAAACGTGGTTCCTGACTGGGAACCCAGAGACCAAAAGAAGGTTCTCCTGGGGACCTCTGGCAGGACACTCAGGAGGGTCAGATGCCACAAATGTCCATGTGACCTTTTTTTTTTTTTTTAGCGTATTGAAGAAGACACGCCCCCCCCTCCGAGAGAGGGCGGTGTTCTCCGGGAAGGGGAGCTGGCCGCACCTGTCCCTGGAGCCCAGCGGCGAGCTGGTGCCCGTGCCTGTGGTCGGGGCGGAAGCCACGGACCTGTTCCACACGGGCGAGAGGCTCTTCGTGTTCAGAAACCTGAAGGATCCCGAGATCCCCCTGCAGGTCCCCCCCAGGAGAAAGAAGAACTTCCTGAACGCCAAGAAGGCCGCCTGGGCCTTGGGTGCGGACTAGCCGTGGGAAGGCGCCACGGCGTCTCCAGCGCTTGGTCTCTCCCGCCCACCTGCGCGTGTGTTCGCGCTGCACGAGCTGAAGACGGGAGTCACCCATGGGAGACACGGGCGCCCCAACGAGCCCCCTCCCCGACTTCCGAGGCCCCAGTTTACCCCGTGCGCAGCAATCTCCCAGACGGCCCGCTCTGCTCGGCTCTACAAGGGGCGCGACGAGACGCAGGGCCAGCGCGAACACTGGGTCCCCCCTTGCCGGGGGCCTGCAGGAGACCCCGTCCGTCCCCGATTCGCGTCCCCGCGACGTCTGGCTGCGTTACGGGCCGGTGTCGCAGGCTCGCTCTTCTTACATGTTGCGCTTGTTACATACTGTTTTTATCAAGGAACTTTAAACAAAATAAAATACTTTACACAGAGCTCTTCTTGGTGGAACTCACTTTCCTCCCTGTGGGGGCGGCTGCTGTTTGTCGGCTCAGGTGTTGGCCACACTCGGGGTGCTCACCCCAGGTCCACCCTCTCGTGCCGGGGCCAGAGCACGTCTCCGGTTCAAACCGGAGTCCCTTGTCCCTCTTCGCAGATGAGGGAGTTCAGGGGCCCAGAAAGGTGAGTGGGTCTATGCGAGGTCGTGAAGCTAGTGAGCAGCAAAATCGGGATTCTCACTGCTCCGCCCCCTGGCCTTGTCCTTTCTCCTGCATTTAAAGTTTACCTTCGGTTTACAGTCCATGTTGCTTTTATTGGTTTTTATTGGGTTCAGGTGTCCAGCATCGTGGTTAGACCGTCACACACTTCACGAAGCCTTTGCCCTGGTCTTTCCAGCACCCACCCGGCACCGTACGCAGTTATCACAATAGTACCGGCTGCACCCGCTGTGCGGGGCTTTCATCCCCGGGACTCTCATCCCCGGGACTGTCCTGGGACTGCCCGTCTGTACTTCTGCATCCCTCCCCCTTTCCCACCCGGCCCCCTCCCCTCTGGCCACCACCGGTCTGTTCTCTGTGTCAAAGACTCTTGTTTCAACTTTATTCACTTATTTTGTCCCTTAGATTCCACGTATAAGTGAAATCACGCGGTATTTGTGTTTCTCTGTCTGACTTGTTCCACGTAGCTTACCCCCCTCCAGGTCCATCCGTGCCGTGGCCGGTGGTGGGATTCCATTCTCCGTTATGGCCGAGTGACATCCTGTTGTGTACACGTGTTCTCGCCCGTGGACGGGCGCTTGGGCGCTCCCGTATCCCGGCTGCTGTAAGCAGTGCTGTGCTGGACGTGGGGTGCCTGTGTGCGTTCACGTCAGTGAGCGAATTTGGGTGTCTCTGGACAGGCACCCAGAAGAGGGGTCTTCAGGTCATAAGACATGACCTCAAGCTCCACCTCTAATTTTTTGAGGACCCCCCCCTCCACGTTTTCCATGGTCTGGCGGCAATTTTAATCAGGGTTTCATGTTTCATGTTCAACCGCTACACTTCTTCGGTGAAGGCCCTGGTTACATTTTTCGTCCACTTTCCCTCGGGCTGCTTGTTTCACTCCACCTGAGCTCTGAGGGGTCATCGTATATTCCGGACACAAGTCCTTATCAAATATGTGGTTTTCCAATATTTTCTCTCATTCTGCATTTCGTCTTTTCATTGTTTTTACGGTGCCTTTTTACGAGCAGAAGTTACGGATTTTGATGAAATTCAATTTATCAGCTTCTTTTATGGATTATGCTTTTGGTGTGTAAGAAATCTTAATCCAACATCACAAAGGGTTTGGGGCCTGCGTTTTCTTCTAGAAGAGTGTGTGTGTGTGTGTGTGTGTGTGTGTGTATTCAATGTATATACACAGGTAAATAAATAAATGTTTTATAGCTTTCCATCTATGATCCATTTGAGTTTTTTTTTTATAGTGTGCCAGCTATGGATCAAAGTTCTTTTTTTGCATATATACTTCCAATTACTGTCACAGCATCTTTTTTTTTACAAAAGATTTTATAAGGGAGGGAGTAAGGGAGGGAGAGAAACATCAACGTGTGGTTGCCTCTTGCACTCCCCCCACTGAGGACCTGGCCCACAACCTAGGCATGTGCCCTGACTGGGAATTGAACCAGTGACCCTTTGGTTCACAGGCCACGCTCAATCCACTGAGCCACACCAGCCAGGGCTACAGCATCATTTTTTAAAGGCTGTTCTTTCTTCACTAAATTGCCTTTACACCTTGGCAATCAGTTGTACAAACACACATACTAGTCAGTCATTTCTGTACTTTCTCTTCTGTTCCATTGATCTATTGGCTTATTTTGACACCAATTATAGTTTCTTGATTACGATAGCCGTGCTGTCTTGGATCCAGTAATGTTAAATGAATAAATTCATTGTTTTTCCACAAAGTCGTTTTGGCTATGATAGGTCCTTTGCATTTCCATACAAATTTCAGAATTACGTTTCTACCAAAAGCCTGCGGTGATTTTGGTTCAGATTGTCTTGGGTGTATAGGTCACTTTGGGAGAATTTACATCTTAACAAGACTGATTCTTCTGACCCATGAATACAGCCCTCCACTTACTTAAATTGTCTTTTTACATTTCTTTCCACCATGCTTTATAGTTTTCAGTGTACTTGTAGCAGATTTATCCGTAAGTATTAAATATTTTAAATGTTATTGTATATCATATTGCTTTTTAAAATTTTGATTGTCTTGTTTTCCATTGATAGTGTATGGAAACACAATTGATTTTTTGTTGTTGTATTCTACAAGCTTGCTAAAGTCAATCCTTAGTTTTAGTGACTTTCTTATACATTTCATCAGTTTTTCTATTTAGACAATCATGGAGTCTTTGATGAAAGACAGTTTTAGCCCTGGCTGGCGTAGCTCAGTGGATTGAGCGTGGGCTGTGAACCAAAGCATCACAGGTTCGATTCCCAGTCAGGGCACATGCCTGGGTTGCAGGCCACGGCCCCCAGCAACCACACATTGATGTTTCTCTCTCTCTCTCTCTCTGCCTCCCTTCCCTCTCTAGAAAATAAATAAATAAAATCTTTATAAAAAAGACAGTTTTACATCTTTTCCAACCTGGACACATTTTTTTTTCTTGTCTTACTGCACCGACTAGCACCTCCAGGCCAGTGTTTAACAGACGTCGTTACAGCAGATGTGATTGATTTCTTCCTGATTTCGTCTTTCATCACTGAGTTTGGTGATAGGTATGGGTCCTTCATGGATGCCCTCTATCACGTGGAGGAATTTCCTTCCTACTCATAACTTGCTAATAAGCTTAATTAGAAATGGATGTTGGATTTTGTCAGATGCATTTGTTTCCATCTGTTGAGATGGTCATATTGTTTTTCTTTTTCATTCTTTTATAGGATGACTTGTATTGATTTTTTAAATTATTACATCAATCTCGTGTTCTTGGGATAAACCCAATTTTGTCATGATATACCATCCCTTTAAAATGTATTACTGATTTCTATTTGCTAAAGTTTTGTTACCTTTCACATCTGAGTTCACGAGGAATATTGGTCTGGGGTCGCCTCTTTCTGTACTGTCCCTTCGGTTTCGGAATCAGGGTGTTGCTGGCCTCATGAAAGGAGCTGGAAGGTATATTCTTGCCTCACTTTTCTGGAAGACTACGGGGAGAACTGGAATTATTTTTCCTTAAATATTAGGCCCCATTTATCAGTGAATGTTGGTGCCCAGAGTTCTCATTATTGGAAGGTATTTCACGAAAATTCTATTTCTGTAAAGATAGAGAACATCTCAGGTTATCTGGTTCTTTTTGAATATTCTTTGATAGTTTATGTCTTTCAAGGAATTTTCCCATTTCATCTAAATTGTTTAATTGATTGGCCCTAAGCTGTTCATAATGTTTCCTTATTATCCTCTTAATTTCTTCAGACGCCACTGCTCTCATACCTGATCTTTATCATCGGCCTTTGATGTGTTTATTTATTTATTTTTTACTGACCAGCCTGTCTAGAGGCTTATCCATTTTATTTATCTTTTCAAAGAAGCAGCTTATAGTCTTATTGGCTTTTTCCACTGTTTTTTTTTTTTTAATTTTATCACTCTGCTTTTGGCTTCATTGTTTCCTTTATCCTACGTACTTCAGGTTTAATTTCCTCTTTTTCCCTTAGTTTCTTTTTTTAAATTATTGTTGTTTTTTTTTTTTAAGATTTTTCAGTGGATTGAGCGCGGGCTGCTAACCAAAGTGTCTCAGGTTCAATTCCCAGCCAGGGCACATGCCTGGGTTGTGGGTCGTGACCCCCAGTGACCGCATATTGATGTTTCTCTCTCTCTCTATCTCCCTCCCTTCCCTCTCTAAAAATAAATAAATAAAATCTTAAAAAAATAACAAAGGAATTCTAAAAAAAATTTATTTATTTTTAGAGAGGGAAGGGAGGCAGAAAGAGAAAGAAACATCAATGTGTGGTTGCTGGGGGTCATGGCCTGCAACCCAGGCATGTACCCTGACTGGGAGTTGAACCTGCAACGCTTTGGTTCGCAGTCCACGCTCAATCCACTGAGCTACGCCAGCCAGGGCTTTCCCCTGGTTTCTTAAGGGGGAATCTGAGGTTGTTGACTGGCGAGCTTTCTTCTCTTCTAACACAGGCTTGTGGTGCCGTCCGTCTCCCCGCGCGGCAGCCCTGGGTGGAGCCGACTGCTTCTCCTCACTTTGCAGCGCATTTGCTGCTTCTTTCCACGCCTGGCGTTTCCTGATCAAACACCTGTTAGCTCGTTAGGTATGAGATAGGTTTGTATTTCTTATCAACAGCCTTGACCTTTGTTCTGGGGGGCAGTGAAGCACTTGGAGATGTTTTGGTCCTTTTGAGCCTGGTTTCTAAGTCTGGTGAGGTGGGACCAGGGCAGTGTTTAGTCTGTGGCTCACTATACCCCGTGACTGAGGTGCGATTCTTCCCGGTCCCCTACAGAGTGGCCCCTGGCTTACACGGTCTTCAGGTGTGGCTGGTGGAAGGCGGCTCTGTCCCGGGCCCTGCGGGGCACCGAACCCCATTCCCTCCAAGCCTTCCGGGAAGCCCTTCCTTCCGTCTCAGGTGCTGGTTGTCTCGCGTGCACGCGCTGAGGGTGCTCTCCTGGCCAGTGGAGGGCGGCCCTCTGCGGGTCGTTGGGGTTCTTGCTCCCGGTGGTGCTGTGCTCTTCCATGCTCTTCCTGGCGACCTCTGGCCACCTTGACCTCTGCAGCCTCTCATCTCGTTCCCCAAACCCGGGGAGCCCAGGCTCCAGCTGGGCGCCCTTCCCTGCAGCAGGACGGAGGAGTCTCTCCAGGCAGGGAGTGCGGGAACCGTGGGGCTCGCCTCCCCGGATCCTGTCTCTCGGGGGCGAGGCCCTCCCTGCCCGATGTCCGGGGGCTTCAGAGCGAGTGTTCCGTGCCTTCAGTCCAGGTTGTTTTTTTTTTTTTTTTTTTTTTTTAAAGCAACTGCAAATTGCTCTACCATTTCATTCATAAATTTTTTGTTTTTAAGACTTTATTTATTCATTTTTAGAGAGGGAAGGGAGGGAGAAAGAGAAAGAGAGAGAAACATCAATGTGCAGTTGCTGGGGGCCGTGGCCTGCAACCCAGGCATGTGCCCTGACTGGGAATCGAACCTGCGATGCTTTGGTTCGCAGCCCGCGCTCAGTCCACTGAGCTACGCCAGCCATGGTCGGTCCAGGTTTTTCAGTTATCCAAGCGAGAGGGTAGATTTAGTCCTTGTCGCTACATCTTGGCTGTAAGCTGTAATAAGCTAAAGTAGTTCTAATTTAAAGATAATTGACCTTTCTCGTGTCAAGAAGGTTTGTGTCTTTTCGGACAGTTAAGATTCTTTTTCTTTTTCTGTGAATTGCTTATTCATTTCTTGGCTTATTTTTCTCTAGGGTTTTTTTTGCTCCTATGATTTTGGAAAATTCTATAGAGATTTATATACCAGGGATAATAACTCCTTATTAATATTGTGTTTTAAATTCCAAATATTTTTCAAAGGTAACATTTGTCACTTTTTAATTTTTTTTGTTACCCAAAGGTTTTTAGGTTTTATATACAAATATCTTTATCGCTTCTAAATTATTAAATGTATTTCTTTAAAAACAAACAACATAAATAAGCACATTGGGTTCTAATTAAGCAAAAGATAAACTCTTTTTTAATTCCTCACTCAAGGATATTTTTATTGATTTTTTTTTTAGAGAGAGAGGAAGGGAGAGAGGGACCGACAGACAGACAGACAGACAGACACTGGTGTGAGAGAGGGACATCTGTCAGTTGCCTCCCATACACGCCGAGGCTGGGGATCGAACCTACAACCTAGGCACAGCCGGGAATCAAACACGCAACCTTCTGGTGTATGGGATGACACTCCCACCAACCGAGCCGCCTGGCCTGCTGGTCAGATGAACTCTGTAAGTGTCCCTGGGGCGGGGGGCACTGAGATTCTGATACAACAGACTGTCCACCCCCAGGTGATTTTTAGCGAACAGTATCTGAGATACGTTTGCACCGAGTGTTCGCAGGCATCTGCGCTAGAAATCAGGGGCTAAAGCTGAGTTCGGTGAACGTCTGCCCGTGGAAGTCGGCGGTTTAGTTCCTCCTTCTGAAGCTCTGGTTATGGCAAAACGGCCCCCAGAGGAAGTTCCAAGCGCAGGAGCTCAGGCAGAAGGACTCACACTCCATCTCCACAGAGGAGCAGGGGTGGGGCGGGCGCCATCACACACTGAGCGCCCCCTGCAGGCCAGGCTCAGTAGGGAAGAAAGCAGTCGTCCGAGAGAAAGGCGACAGTGGATAATGGGCTTGTTCATCCTGCCAGCCTTTGGAATATTCATCCCAAATCTGGAAAGTTTCCCTCCTGATGGTCCTTGCCCCCCGGCCCCGAAGTCAGTGACTCATGTCCCAGCTTCCCTTGCAAAACAGGACAGGCATGTGACTCGGGCTTCCCCAAGGAGAAACCTTGATTTGCAAGAGAGCAATGATCGGAGGAGCGAGCACACGGCACACCCACCTCCCCGTGAGGGTTACAGCGGCGGCTATGTCCAGACGGGGGCAGGCGGGGCCGGTCCCGCCGTCCAGCCAGGGGTCAGCCTCAGGAGCTAGGACGGCTGGGCTCGGTGGGCGCCGCAGTGGGAGAGCTTCGCCGGGGGGGGCCAGCAGGGCACTGGGATATCAGAGCCAGCAAACCGGATCCCAGGCCCTTCGGGGGCCTGGGGGGCCCTGACCCCTCTCAGCCAGCGCCGGCAAGCCTCTGGCAGTCACCCATTATCTAAGGCTCATCAGCGAGGAGGCACGTTTGAAAGTCGCAGCTCCTCCACAGCCGACACAAAAAGAGAAGAGAGATAAATAAGAAACAATCCTTTGTGTTCCTCAGAGAAGAGAGATGAGAGAAAGTAACACCACCCACCGTCCCTTTGTTCACGGGAATAGGAGTCGAGCGTGCTCCCTGTGCCAGCTGCTGAGCTGCGTGACAGGTCTCAGCGGGACGCGGAGGAGAGCCGGGGGAGCAGAGCCCCGAGACCGTGACCCCCGCCACTCGAGTCTGGAAAACAACCCTGCGTGCTGTGAGGGTGGCGGCGCGTTTGACGTCACCTGACAGGAAGCCCAAAGGTGCTCACTGGACAAGCCAGCGGGAGGTTATTTCCCGCCCCACCCCCTCTCACCCCCCCGCAGGGCCACTTAGTACGGAGTGACGACACCCTTTGGGAGAGGCATCCTCAGAAGTGACCGTGAACACGTGTTTCCCGCGGCTGCAAATCCGGTTCTCTTGGGAAAGGCGTTTAAACGTGGAGGGTCAGCCTCTCCTCTTTACAGGGTGCCTCACGGGTCTCAAAGCACACGTGTGCATTCGTGCGTACAGACCTGCGTTCGTGCAGGCGACCAGCCACTCGCGGAGCACCTTCTGCCTGCCCGGCCCTGCTCCAGAGTCGGTGCACGCTGTTTGCAAATCGCTACGCCCCATGGGGTTACCATGCACCGCATCCTGCACAGCACGGCAGGCGCGGCCGCTCCGGAATGTGTCGTGTTCACACCCCCAGTTGCGTGCGGGCCCTGCCCCGGCCTTTTCTCCGCAGCGCCGCCAGACGGATCTTTTTACAAATATAAATCACTTCTCGCTTACAGGCCTCCAGCAGCTCCTCATCGCTCCTAAGAATAAAGCCCAGATTCCTTCCCGTGGCCTGCAAGGCCTTGGAGGGTCTTGCGGGGGCTTCTGTATGAGCCCACCTTCTGCCTCTCTCTCCTTGGGGCCCCCTAATTCTGCCACCTTTGTCTCCTCTATGTCCTTCTGACATGCCAGTCTGGGTTGTCTCAGGACCTGGGCTGCACTGCCAGGCTCACCACCTGTGCCCGGTGACAATCCCTCGACTGGTCAGACCCTCCCAGGAGCAGAGCCTGGGGCAGGGATTTGGGCACAGGTGGTTTATTAAGAAAGAGCCCCTGGGACGTCCCGGTGAGGGGCGGGACAAGGTTGCACCCTCGGGTCAAAGTCGGCCTCCACGCCACCTCCAGTGGCAGCAAAGCAGGGAGAGTACACGCCAGAGTTTTTCCAGCCCCACGCTCCACACTGGTCGGTCACAGGCCGTGGGTGGGGGCGGGGAGAACCAGGCAGACCCTCAAGCTCTCTGGGTGGGGGTGGGGAGGTGGGGAGCAAGCCTGGGAAGGGCGCAAGGGCAGGGCCTGGCAGCAGGGCCTCCAGGGGGTGCCTCTTCTATAAATGAGGGGTCCCAGCTGCCCCGCCTCCCTGGGCTGTGGGGGCGTCCTGCGTGGGCGGTGCTCGTGCCCCCCGGTGTCGTCACAGTCCTGGATCTCCCGTGTCTCAGCTCCGCCGGGTTCCACTCACTTCCCCTCGCCCCTCAGTGCCCGAGACCCTCCCGCGCGCTCCTGCAGCCCTTTTGGCGAGTTGCTCATCGTGGCAGCACCCTCCGTCTGCAGGAGCTCTCCTTGTGCTCTCCTTTCTTTCCTTCCCAGGAGCCCGCGCTGCTGTCTCCTGGCCGCCCTGTCGTCTCCCCGCTCTCCGAGGAGGGGAGGTCCCTCGTCGCACGTCCTCTTCTCTTCCCGGGGCTGACCGTTTCCTCCCGGAAGGGCCGCTCTGTGTCCCCTCGCCCGGGACACCGCTGTCCCCACGTCTGCGTCTCCCGGCCCGGCCACGGCCTGTGGGTGAAGGACCGCGCCTGTGGGCACGGGTGGCTCCGTGGGCCTCCGCCGGGCGTGTGTGACCGCGTGTGGCCGCTCGGCTTCCCCCACGAAGGCAGGGTCATCTGCGGGCGAGCCCGTCCCCGGGGTGTCGCTCTGGTCTGTATGGTTGGGACAGACAGACAGACAGGACGCCCTCCCCGACCATCCGCTCCACCCTGGGCGCCAGTGCCTGCAGCGAGGTTTGCCCTCCTGGGGGGGGGGGGGAGGTTCTTCGCTTCCTTAGAAGGGAGAGCCCAGGTGCAGTCTTGGGGGCCCGTGAGATGCTGCTAGGAGGGGCCGCGGGGGCATTGTTGGGGGTGTGGGGGGGGGTGCCCGGCTTTCCCACAGGCACCTTTTAAAACTGTTCATGGTGTAACTGTGTTAGGTTTATAGCAGAGCTTCAAAGGCAGCGTTAGAGCCCCCCACAGGCCACGCATGTGCCCCCGGGGCCGGCGTCTCCCACGCCCTCAGCGGCCCGGGCCCCCACCCTGGGCGAGCTGCCGTCACCCCAGCTGCAGCCCGTGCTTGGGCTTCTCCGGCTTCTCCGGCTTCTCCACGCATGCACGTCCCTCCTCTGTCCCAGGACCCGCCCCACCACCTGTCACTCACTCCGTCACCCTGTCCTCTCAGTCTCCTGTCACTTCGCCTCCCTCTCCTCCTGCCACACGGCCCAGCGTCCCCGTCTGTCACGGGGGGGGGGGGGGTGCTGCTCGGGCCTCAGGTGGGCTGCTCCCCGGCCGAGGTCTGCCTGATCTGTCCTCGGGAGCAGACTGGGTTCCCGGACCCTGACGATGCACCTTTCTCGTCACTGACCATCGGGCACCAACGTCACCGGGACTTGTTACTGGCGGGGTTGTCTCTGTGCGCCCCGGTTAGACGGGGTCTGCCAGTCTGCCCCCCTCCCATTTCCCCTCCCTGCCCTTACTCTGCGGGTCGGAAGCGACACAGGTCAGCCCGTGAGTCTCCGGGAACACTGACAGGGTTTCCGTGAACACCCCTGGCCGCTGGTCACTGGTGGACCGACCAGGACCTCCGGCAAGGCCGGCACACTGTCCAGGACGCGGGGCTGGGGGACACTATGTGTCCGGGCAGGCTCTCTCCAGACGCTGAGGTTTTAGAATCAGAGGCGCCTAGGGAAATGTTTCTGCTCATCGTGGTTGGAGCTGCCCGGTGGCTTGGGACCTGTCCAGATCCTGGGCTCCCCGTTGTGAAAAGGGGTGAAGGATGTGGGCCTTGCAGAAATCTGGGGGTGCGGCGGGAGAGCCCAAGCGGAGGGCCCGGCCCCCAGGCCCCGCGCCTGGGGGGTGCTTTGGTGCATCTCCGTCCCGCCCGCCTGAGCGGCCTCGGCCCTCCCCCCAGCCCCACCCCAAGCCCTCGTCCTGACATGTACAGTCGCCAGAGCACACGACTCTGACCTCAGTCTTTTCACAGGACAAGATGATGAGGGAAGAGGAAAACACAAGAAAACACGAGGGCAGATCTCTGCTGCCTCAGGTCTCTCTGGGACAACGGGGCCAGGAGGGCCTGGGCAGGGTCATCGGCAATGAGACCGTGACACGTGCTCTCACACGCCTGCGGGGAGACTTGTTAAAAGCCAGGTGCTCAGCCCAAATCTGTTTCCCTCCCCCTTTCCTGACAGAACCTCAGTTTGGGTCGGGGGCAGGTCACCATGTCCCCCTCACCCCGCCCGGGGAAGGTGACCCTGTCTGCAGCTTACGTGAGTGGGGGACTGCGGGTCTAACCCCATCAGAGCCCCGCCTTCTCCACGCCAGCCATTGGTGCCGGGTGGGCGTGGTTTCCAGTAGAGGGCGAGCTATCGGGGCAAGGCCGAGGGACGGCAGGGAAGACTCCCCCCCGGGCCACGCACTGTCCTGTGCCCGGATGGCATGCCTTTCAGGTTCAGAACCGTCAGGTGGGCAGGCTTATCAGCGTCAAGACCCTCGCACATCCAGGGTCCTACAAAATGGGGAACCACTTCCTCCAGGGGTACGGGCTTAAAACGAGACGCCCAGAGCACGCTGGCAGTGCCCCCTGCAGTGCCCCCCAGGACTGCCGAGGAGGCGCGGGGGCGGGGGGCAGGCAGAGGCTCCGAGGGAGGAGACGCACAGAAGGCCGGTGGGTACATCCCGGGCCCCTTTGATCCGGGGCTCTGATCCAGCAGGACTCTCCGGCGGCTTAGTTGCTAGCGGAGCGAAGGGATTGTCACGTGTTTCCCCTGCCAGGCACGTCTGCCATGGGCCCCCCCCCATCGCCCTCCCCGGGAAAGGGGTGGTGGGCTTCACTGAAGGGCTAGAACTGAGCACCGATGGGGGAGGGGTTGCTGGTGGGCGGGGCTGCCGTGCCGGGCGCCCTGGAGCTGGCCTGGGCCAAGGTCACATTTCGGGAAGAAGTGGGGCCTTGGGAAGCCTTGGGTGGTGGCTTCTTGCTTCACTGGCACCTCTCGCCGGCCCCTGCCCTGGGGCGTCAGCTTGGCTGCGGTCGGTTCCTGTTTGGTTATTGTTTCCTGGGCGACCGTGAGAACAGGTGTGTGGGGGGGTTGGGGAGAGGGGGAGGGGGAAGGGCTGATTGGCAAGAGAGGACTCAGGATTTTCTTTTTTCAATGATTTTATTTATTTAGTTTTAGAGAGAGGGGAAAGGAAGGAGAGTGAGAGGGAAAGAAATATCCATGTGTGGTTGCCTCTCGAGCGCCCTCTACTGGGGACCTGGCCCAACTCAGGCCTGTGCCCTGACTGGGAATTGAACCGGCAACTCTGGTTCGCAGGCCGGCGCTCAGTCCACTGAGCTACACCAGCCAGGGCATCAGGACTTTCTTGTCCTTCCCAGAACCCCACCCGAGAACCCTTTGCTCTCACCCTTGAGTATTACTATTATTTATTTTATTTTTTAATCCTCACCCAAGGATATGCTTATTGATTTTTAGAGAGAGGGGAAGAGAAGGGGGGGAGAGAGAGACATGGGTTGCCTCCCATACCTGCCCTGATGGGGATCAAACCCGCAGCCTTTTAGTGTCCTGGACGACACTCCCTCTGACCCCCGGGGCCAGGGCTCACCGTTGAGTATTTAGAGTTGACTGAACACGACACGTGAAATGAATTCCTGTTTGGAAAATGGCACTGAATGGAGCTTAGAAGCCGGCGCACAGACAGAGGCTTGCAATCCAGGCGATGCGAGGGCGGCAGCCTTGCGCCGGGGCGGGGGCGGGGAGCAGGGGCGGGCGGAGGGTCTGCGTGTAACCCGCGCCTCCTGTCTCTGTAGCGAGGAGAGAATTAGCGTGTGTCCGGGGGTGGGAATAAACTCAAAGGGTGAGACACCGAGAGGGCAGTCCCTGCACCAGAGGACCCCGCACTCTGACCTGGGAGGCGGCTGCTTGTTCTTTGTGACAGTTCGTAATCAAGCACCAGAGGCCTTGCCCCGACTTCATGTTCAAGGTCGGAGAGGAAATACTGAGAGACACTACGCGAGAGCTGAATCCTCAGAGTGACAGGCGTTTGCTAACCGGGGTGGAACTTGGGCTCCCAGGTGGGACTGTCTGCACTCCCTCCAGGTCCCCCAGGGGCAGCCCTGGGCGGGGCCAGCTCCGCCCCGCCCACCCCGTGGAGTCCAGGCCTGGAGCGGAGTGGGGCGGGTGGGGAGGGGCAGGGCGGGGTGGGGCACACCGCCCTCAGTGCTCTGGCGTGGTAAGTGCTGCGGGAATGAAACCATGGGGAGCGGAGACACTGAGACATGAGACAGAGGGCCGCTGGGAGAACCGAGTAGCACGGGAAGGGGGCAGGCAGGCAGGCAGAGGGTGACTTTGATAATCCCCGACTTACTGGAGAGGGGTTATTGATGAGGGTCCTCAGTGGGGAAAATGCTCACCAACAACCCCCGAGGACTAATGGACCCTGGATGTCTCTGGGAATCCTCCCCCACGGGAACCCCGTGGGGCTGCGTTGCCGGCCAGCACGGCAGCTGTGTGTGCTCCGCCTGCCCACCGCTCGCCCCGGGCAGGGCGGGGGGCGCCCTCTGCCTCAGAGGCCAGCACACGCTCTCTGCCAGGGCCCAGCTGGCGCCCAGCCTCCGCTCTGCAGGGCACAGGGTCTCTGCGGCCAGGGCCCGCCCCCTGCGGTTGTAGTGGGAAAAGCCGCTGCAGGCACTCAAAACGTGTGGGCGTGGCCAGGCGGCGGGGGCAGAAGGGCCTAGATCCGCGTACTCCAAGGGCGGCCCCTGGCCTGGTGCCCTCAGCACGCCCTGGAGGCTTGTTGGCAATGCAGAGTCTCGGGCCCCACCCAGAGCCACTGGGCACTTTCTCACTGCTGGGCTGGGGCTCCGCACCCTGAGATCAGGGTTGGGAGGAGGGAGAAGGGAAGACTCAGGTGAAGACTCCAGGCAATGGCTCTGAGGAAGAGGGAGCGGGGGTTGGGCCAAATTATTGATTACACCTTTGAGCCAGGTGCTGTCAGGACTGGGAGATGAGAGCGTGGAGGGCGGTTGGGGGGGGGGGGGAGGCGCAGACACAAGAGGACCTGCCCTCTCCCACTTGCAGGAAGGAGGATGAGCCAGGGGCCAAGTAACCCTCCTGCACAGGTGGCAGCAATGAGCCATGAGAAGCTTCCGGAAGCTGTGTGGGAGGGGGAGTGGAAGAGAAGACACCTGGCTTGGGTTAGCGCTGGCAGGAGACTTGGGAGGCCTGGTGAAAGAGCGGAAGTTAGTTGGTTTCCGAGAAACACCGGTTTCGACCCGCCCAGACGGGAACTGGAAGGCGTCGGGGAGAGCCGACCGACCGGCGAACTCCGCACCGAACGGCCAACCCTGGTCCCTCCGCGCCCTTTGGGGATGGGGGACCCGTCTGATCCGTAATTTGAGGACATTTTAAGGGTGTTTTTGTTTAGGTGGAGGATTTTCTGTATATTTTCCCTAGTGCACAGGCTGCACCTTTGTAAGCATGAAATGAAGATGATGATAACAGTAAGGACTGTGTAATTGTAATGATTCTGTACCTCGTGCTCAAGTTGGACAGAGCCTTGGATTGCTAAATCTGGTTTTCTTCTCCGGACAGAGTGCACACATTGCTGACCTGGCAGCTGCCCCCCGCCTGCCCGCCCGTGCACACACGCCGTCTCTGTGTTTCTCATTGAACTGAGGTCTAAGAGGCATCACCCATCACGCCCAACCCCGGAGGAAGAACGAAGCCGGGGGGAGGAGCGTCCGAGAAAGTTTATTCTGAACCAGGAGCGATGCCGGCTGGAATGCAGCCAGGAGCCCCAGCGACTCTCCGGCCGCCTCCAGCTCCTGCCTCAACTCGTGAGGCCCCGCCCCCCGCACCGAGAAACCCCAGCCAGTGCCGGGGTCCCCGTGGGGAGGGCAGGCAGCACCCCGGCTGCTCCCCGGAGGGGACGGGACAGAGCCTACAGGGAACGAGGAACAGAACGTGTGTGAGCCAAGGAAACGGACGGACGTGGGCACCCCATCTAGACCTCGCCCCGGCTCGGAGGAGGAAGACGAGGACCGTTTAAACAAATAGGAACACAGAACCACACGTGACACTCCCATGCCTCTTGAGGAAACGGAGAGAGGAAACTGACCGCCCCAGGGACTCATTCCCGGTGTGAAACGTGGACACCGGAACTTGGATGAAAACACAAAAACGTGGGTGAACACCCACCCACGGGGACGTACGGACATGAACGTCACCGGGAAGTAAGATCACAGAGTCCCGCAGGCCGGGCCCATGTCTATGGAGAAACAACCAAAGGGGGGGGGAGGGCCGTCCCTCCAGGTGCCGGCAACGCTGCTGAGCAACCGCGGCGGCCGTTCAGCGGGCGGTCCACTCCGTGCCGGGGGCCCAGCACCCAGGATCAGCGCTAACCCCGTCACGACCCACAGGGGGCGCTTGTGACCCTGAGTTTTAAGCCGAGGAAACTGCTGCTCACAAGGTGAGGCCCGCTGCCCACGGACTTCCGGTGAGTACACAGTGGGGCCGGCTTCTGACCCGGGCTGATCCCAAGTCCAGGCGTTATCCCGGACGCTGCGGCTTCTCCCCCATCCAAGGTGACAGGCCCTCAAGGAGTCTGTGTCCCGCCTGCCCCCACCGTCTTCCTCAGGCAGGCTCCCTGGGAGGGCCCAGGCCTCCTTCCCCCTCTTCCCAGGGCAGAAATCCTGGCAGGGGGTGCAGGGAGTCAGAGCCCTGCCGCGGGACTCGGTCTGGGGAGCTCGGACGGCACTAAGGGGTGATGGGTGGGCGGTGACTTGACCTCGTGAGTGGGCACCCACGTGCCATCCCGGCTCTGGGGCGGGGTGGGGACCCGCCGGCATGGAAAACGGGGTGAGGCGGTCTTCTGTGAGCAAGGGGGGAAGTGTGTCTGCAGCCCCGAGACCTTGGGGACCAGGCTGGGCTCGGGCCCCTCCTATGGCGGGGCTGGCGGAGAGCTCTCCGAGACCCCTCTTCGGTCTGGCTCCAGGCCGGGGAGCAGAGTGTCCACAGGAAGGGCGAAGGGCACTCGTGTGTTTGGCCTTCGAGCTGCGTTTTCAGAAGTGCTGTCCGAGGAGCCGGGCAGACCGAACTGCAGAGGCGGGTGGTCGGTCCGGTTGCTCCGGGGGCAGAAGTGTGTGTCCACTGTTGCGACCAGACGTGGTGCGTGCAGACGCTCGCAGGCGTCAAGTGTTCTGCACGTCTGCTGCCAGCAGGAGCCCCCCCGCAGCAGCCATGTAGTCAGAGGCAGGCAGAGGGCTGCTGAAGCCCTTTGGCAGATGCAGGAAACTGAGGCACAGGAAGGCGGAGGCTTGTCCAGGGTCACGCAGGGAATCCTTCCGGCTGCTGGGACCGCACCCTGGGCTTCCCAGCTCCAGGCCCCCGGCTCCGGCTCCATCTGCATCCGGTGTGGCCGGGGTGAGGCAGGGCTTGCTGTGGCAGCCAGGGGGATGTCGGCGGGTGGGCACAGATGGGTGCCGACCTGCCGGGTGGCCCCGGGGAGTGGCTCAGCTGCTGCAGCCCTGGGGGCAGGTGGGGCCCAGGGTGGTGTTGTTGCAGCCGTCCCGGAACCCGCCGAGGCCCTCGCTGTCCGGGCACTGGCCGCCCTGCCCCTGCTGCCTCCTCAGCCTGCAAGCAAGCACAGCACCGGCCTGTGTTAGTGACACGGGGAGGGGTGGCGAGGTGTCCAGGACACACCGGGGCCAGCAGAGTGCCCGGGAGCCTTAGCCCACACCTCGCCGCCCCCCCCCCCGCCCCTGGCCTGGGGGAGCACAGCGCTCTGGAGCCAGGTGGGCCTGCGCTCAAAGCCCAGCTCAGGTGTGCTCAGGTGGGGTATTCCCACACAGAGCCTCAGCGTCTCCATCGGCACAGTGGAGACACAGCGCCTGCCTCATGGCCCCCGTGAGCTCTGCAGGCACCGTGGGCGTGGCTCGCCTGAGCTCCCCGTCAGTACCGGTGGCGGCGCCCCCACACCACCCATGCACACGTTAGCACTGAAGGCTCATCGACGGACTGGCCACTGTGCAGGGTGGCGGTGGGCAGAGGAGACCCTGGCGGGCAAGGTGGTCGTGGGGGACACAGCTGGGATTTTTGTATCTAAAATAGCGTGCCCACCCAAATACGGTTGTACTGAGAGCCAGCATGCCCGTCTCCAGGCTCCTGCGCTCCCATGTTAACGGAAAATGAAACTCTGAGCTCCGCTTCCAAGGGGTGGAGCCTAGTGACTCGGGAGCCCCGCCGAGGGAGAGATGGCTTTTGACCCTGGTGTGGGTCAGGGAGGGCTTCCTGCAGGAGGTGGCGTTTGAGTCAGGCTTTAGGGACCCCAGTTGAGTCCTTCCCAATGCAGCGTCCTCACCTGTCTCTAGCCAGCCCAGGATGCTGGGGTCTCAGCACAGCCCACACCCATTAAATAATAATAATAGTAGTAGTAGTAATTTACATTTTTACTCTGCTAAGCATGGTATGGACAGCCTCATTTAGGCTGGTAACAACCCCAGTGCCAGGCGGGGGGGCACCACTGGCCGATGCTGGAGACCAGGGCAGGTGAGCACGGGGCCTCCAGCCACAGCATGGGATGCGACCCCAGGCTGTTTCGTCCCATCGCGCGGGCCCCCACCCACCCGCAGCCCTGCCTCTGTGCCAGCAGCACCCCTGGGCCAGCTCCGTCTGCTCCCCCACTTCCCACGAGGATGCCGAGGCCGAGTGGGGAGAAGCCACGCAGGGTCCGAGGGCTGCTGCCCCCCCCCCCGGGGTCCCCAGGGACTCACTGCTCTCTGTTGAACACGATGAACTCCTTGCGCACGGTCTCCAGGCGCTGCTGCAGGTGTCCATTCTGCCGGAGAGCACAGACCGGGGCGGTGAGCGACCCGAGGTTGGTCTGAACGGGGGGGGGGGGGGGGGGGAGCCGGGGCAGGGGACAGCTAAGTGGCAGCTGCCGCCTGCGGCTTGGGCAGCTGGGCCAAGGGGGCCCAGGGGACAGAGAGGTTTCCCTCAGTGTGAAGCCGTGACATCCCGCGTGGAAGCCCTTTGGGGTGGGTTGTGGAGGGAAAACCATCAGCTTGGCCCCCTGGCCACCGGAATGCCCCTTGGCCCTAACTAAGCACGAGGGGGTGGGTGAGTGCGAGGCCATCCTGCAAGGGGCGCGTCCCCGTCAGGAACAGGCGCCACGAACCACCTGTGTCACCAGTGCTCCGTCACCAGTGCTCCGTCACCGCACACCGGGTGGACACCCCCCCCACCCCCCGTGTGTCCTTATTAACACAGACTCAGCGGCATAGCGCCGGGGCCTGCCATCCTTCTAGCCTCTCCAGGCCTTACCAGAGATGTGCTAATTTCTTTTAAAAGAAACAGAAAAAATGAACTCGTAGTATTCCAAGTTACACTCACCCTCACACTCACATGGTCATAAAACGTAACTTAAAAAAAGTTTTTGTTGGGGAAGGGGCTGTGCAGGGCTGAATCGGGCCCCCCCACGAAACACGTGTTGAAGTTCCAAAGTCCTCACCCCCTCCCCCCGACCGGTGACCGTGGCCTTGCTGGGGGACAGGGTAGTTGCCGCCGTCCCCAGTTAAGATGAGGTCATACTGGAGAAGGGTGAGCCCCCGATTCGATGGCAGGTGTCCTTCAAGGAAGGACGCAGGGCCACGGAGGGGAAAACGCCGCGTGATGATGGAGGCAGGCAGGGAGTGATGCAGCCACAAGCCAAGGACCATCTGGATGGCTGACCACCACTCGTGGCCAGGCGACTTGGGGAGGACCCTCCCTGCAGCCTTTGGAGCGAGCCTGGCTCTGCCGGTACATTGACTTTGAACTTCTGGCCTCCTCAAATGGTGGGAGAATAAATGTCACTTATGCTAAGCCACCAAGGTTGCGCCACTGTGTCACGGCAGCCTAGAAAACGCAGACCCAAGGCCAGCGTGCCCGGGGCCCACGGAAGTCACAGTGCGGCCCTGGCTGTCTCCACAGCACGGACCCTGTCCCAAGGGTGCTCAGGACGACTTGGCACCCCTGTTCTGCTCCTGCCTGGGGTCATGCGAGGCTCCCCGTGCCTGGGGGTCAGAGCTAACCACACGATCAGAGCGGGGACTGTGGCTCTGTCCTCAGTTCCGTGCGGTGACAGGCCACGTGCTGGACGGAGGCATCTCATTTACAGCAAGTGAGAGTATCTGGGTGGGGGGCGTGTTCCCCCACCCCCGTGCCCCCCGCTCAGCCACCCCCCCGGAGTGCAGCACCCCCGGCCCCCAGCTCCCCCCCACCCACAGCACTCACCAGAGGGCAGCTGCCCTTCGCGCCGTCTTTGGACCTGTTCTTCGCCAACCTCTTCTTCTTCTTGTGCAGCGGCCTGGACTCCAGGATCATTTCCTCCAGTTCGAACGTGGGGTCGCAGTTCAGCCTCCCTTTCTGGAAGGACAGCGCGGTTTCTCTCTGTCCCGCCCACCGCCCGGCTTCCTCTCCACCGTCCCCCGTCCCTCCACCCACCCTGTCACTCAGGCCGCAGGCGGTGCCGGCCCACCCACCACTGCGGGGCACGTCACTTCTGTGCACGTCTCCCGACGAGAAGCAGCGCACCCCCACTGTCCGTGTCCCCCGCTTCCCCGCAGCTCTCCCCGCCCTCCCCGGAGGACGAGCCCCCCATCACTGTCCCGGGCTCCCCCCGATGTGCATCCGTTTCTTGGGGCTGAGCCCAGTCTCCCAGTCTGCCGTCTCCACGTCCTTCACCCACACCTTCCCGCGCCAACACTCTCTTCTGTAAATACTGTTTTCAATCGTTCAGTTTAAAAAGGCCATTTCTGCTCAAATTCTTCCCAATTTCCAGTCCTGGTTGTCCGCTCCTGCTGCGGCAGGAGCCAGGGGCCTGGCCCGGCCCTCCCGCAGGCCGCAGCCCCCCCACCCACTGTGGTCAAGAGGCCTCGGGGTCTCCCTGACTCCCAGACCTGGGATCCCAAACCTCGGGTGGCCTTGGTCTGTCCCGGGGCCCAGGACGCCGGCCACCCAGGCAGCAGAGCCTCGTGGTTGTAAGATCACAGCTCTGGGGGCACCGTCTCTCCCCACGAGCAGGTGGGACTTCAGGCTCGAGTCTCTGCTGGCCTGATGGGTCTGCCACTCATTCATTCATTCACTCACTCATTCATTCACTCACTCACCCACTTATTCACTCACTCACTCATCCATTCATTCATTCTAAGGCTCCGGGTGCAGGCTGCCCGGGGTCGCCCGGTCCCGCCAGTTTCCCACCGAGGGACCCTGGCAAGCCCCCCAGCCTGAGACTCCTGACAGGCTCACTTCCTGGGTGCGAGGCGCGGCACCCAGAACACACTCCACCCTGCAGGCTGTTACCCGTTGTTCACTCACTCACTCATTCACTCACTCACTCGTGCTCCTTGATCAGCCGCCCCCGAGGCCTCTCCTGCCTTCCAGCATGGTCCCTGACATGGCGTGGTCCCCACCTCGGGAGTTCCAGGAGGACGGCAGCCGCACCGAAAGGGGACACTGCGGGGCACTGACGTCACCTGGGCACCTCTGCAGTGGGCTGACCCGCGAGGCTGCCGTCACCTGCGGAGGAGGTGGGGGCTGGCCGGGAAGCATGCCCACTCGAGCGGCGCCTGTGTCAGCCTCCCGTCCAGACCCGTTCCCGAGACCCTCGCGGGGGCCGGTTGCTGTGTTTCACGCTGAGTCTGGAGGGAGGGGCGGGAGGCGGGGGACTGCCCCGTGGACGAGAACGGCGTCCCCGGAAGGGGGAGCAGGTGTGGCCCGAGGCGCACCGCAGGCTCCTTCCGGGTGTGACGGGAGCACGGGTCCCCCGCACGCGTGCTCGTGTGGGGTCGAGGGCACCCGTGGGGGTGTGTTTGTGCGAGAGCGAGTGTGTATGTGATGGCGTGTTTGAGAGTGAGTGTGCATGTGAGTCTGTGAGTGTGCGTGAGTGTGTTCAGATGGGGCTGGGGAGGAGTGGCAGGTGAGCACCGCGGAGAGAGCCCTCGCCAGAGCGGGCGATCAGCCAAGGGCACTGGACATGACCTCCAGTGGGCGCGTTAGTGAAAACGGCAATGACACACGCACACCACACACAAAACACCACATAAAACCTACCAATATACACTGTACACGCACTCACACACACACCACATGGCACACACACACAGCTCACAGTTGGCTCAGCAAAGCCCTCCAACTCCCTCAGGGGGAGGAAGGGGAAGGGCAGTGACTGTGCAGCCACTCTGTGCCTGGCCTCCACACCCCGCTTGTTTATCCCACTGTCTGAGGGGTGCGTGAGGGGGCAGAGAACCAGAGGCAGCTCTGGGGTCAGGGAGCAGGGCGGAGCAGCTTCCTCTGGGTGGGTCCCTAAGGAGGGCCATCTGGGCAGAGGCACAGAGGCCCAGGCAGCGGCAGTGGCGGGTGCCCAGGCCCAGAACACAGAGGCACCGGGTTCTGTGACCACCGGACCAGCACCTCTGCAGCCGGGCTGGGAGGAGGGCGGGGACAAGGGTGGGCTCAGAGGACCGCAGGGCCAGGCCTCCAAGGACGCGGTGCCAGCCTAGCCGGCAGGGACACGGTGTCTGCTCGTCGGGAGAGCCGTGAAGGAACCAGGGTCGCCAGGTTAGCTGACACTGCGGCCCATGCGTCCCAACCACCGTCTGCAAAAGGGGAACCTGAAGCCTTGGATTCGGGTAGAAACCGATTTGGGGAAATATTTTTGCATCCAACGGAGCAAAGAGTCTGGAAAATACTCTGACGTAAAACACCTCTCTGGGGAGTCGGGGATGCGCCCCCACACCTGCCCGCCGGGGGGCCTCAGCAAGTCTTTTCCGCCCTTTCGCACTTGTGGTGTGAGTGTGCAGGCATGAGAGTGTGCATGCGTGTGAGTGTGTGAGTGTGTGTGTCTCCGAGTGGAGACTGCTGGGCCCGAGGGCTGCGACAGGTCCCACAAGACCAGCTTCGGCGCCCCCCTGTGCTGGACCTTGGTGAGCGTGGACCTCTGCTGGTCGGTGGCCAGCGACGGGGGCCCCCGGGGCAGCCAGGCTGAGACCCCGCCGAGGGCGGCGGGCCCTCCCACGGGGCCCCACTCACGTGGGGCACGAAGCTGGGCGTCAGCGCCTTCTCGAACACCGCGTCCCAGTTCACGTCGGCCAGGTAGGGCGCGCTCTGGACATCGCCGAGGCTGGACAGGCGGCTCTCAGGGTCCTTGGTCAGCAGCTGGGGACACGGGGCGACCCTGCTTGCCTGAGCCCGGCGCCACCGAGGGGGGGGGGGCTCCGTGGGTGGGGCCGTGGGAACCTGAGGGGCCTCTGCTTGTTGCGCTCTGGCCGTGCTGCACCCCGCCCGGGAGGCTGGCCCCAGAAGTGTCCCCTGTGCTCCTCTCTCTGCAGCAGCAGCGAGGGGCCGAGGGGTCGGGCTGCTTCCACAGGGTCCCCCGGCCAGGGGCTCTTTGGGCGGGGGGGGCGGGGGGACTCAATTTGCCCTCGGGGACTACGGCCCTGGGACTCGCTGGCCCTCACAGGTGTCCGCTGAGGCTTCCAATGAAAAATAAAAACAATCGGCCACCTCGTCTTGGGACTTTTGGCTTGCAAATGGGACGTACAAAGTGTCACCAAATTTACCCTGGAGGGTACGAGGTGACCTCTGTGGCCAGAGGCCCTGACCTTGTTGGTAGCCAAGACCCAAGGGGCTCAGCCCCAGCTGTGGAGGGGCTGCCTCTCCACACCCCGAGAACAGCTGCTCTGTGCCAACAGCAGCAGCAGCTCCTGCAAACAAAAGGTCAGGAGAAGCCCGACCTCCTACAGCTCGGGACAGGAAAAGGCCGACTGTGGCGAACATTCTGCAGCGCCACCTGCGTCACGTGTTTCCATGGATCGGGAGCTGGCGGCAGCGTGAAAGAGCCCGCGGCTCTGCGGCCCGAGACGGCGCTCCACGCCAGACCCCACTGCCCAGCGGCCTGGTGACCCTGAACGCAGGTCAGAGCCCTGGCTCCTCGTCCCCTGGCGGGCTGACCCGGCTGGCTGGCCCATGACCTGCGACCTGGCTCCCTCCGGGCAGGCCGGCGGCGCCCCTTACCTGCTTCAGCAGGGCGACCATGCCCGTGCCCCACGTGGAGGAGTAGTGCACGCGCTCCACCTTGAACAGGTGCAGGACCTCGTCCACGGGCGTGGCCGAGTGGATCTCGTACGGCCTCTGCGGAGGGCAACGGGCGGAATCAGGGGCGGGATCAGGGCAGGGCTGCCGATGGGGGCAGGAGACAGCGCGGGCGCGGCTGGCACCGTGCGGCCACCGGGGACGGTTTCCTCTCTCCCGCAGGGAGTGCCGGGTGTTCCTGTTGCACGGCAGAGCAGGTGGCCCGGACCCGTGGGCCACCAGTGAGTGACCCGGCCCGTGGGGCAGTGCGGGCACCGGCCAGTGGGCGCTCCGTTAAGGCCGCGGGAGGTCAAGTGAGCTGAGCGGGTCACACAGCCGGCAAGCGGCAGAGGCGCGATCCACACCCAGCGGCCTAACTCCGGAGTCCCCGCTCCCGGCTCCGGTTGGGGGCACGGGGACGTGGCCTGGAGGGGTCGGCTCTCGTCACCGGGCACCCGGCCACACCTCAGTCACAGCCCCCACTTCCCGGCCCCCCCGGCCGGCCCCGCAGGGGTCCGTGGTGACTTTGTCCTAGTTCTTCCGGCTCAACAAAGCGGGGAGTCACTGCTTGCCACCCAGCTCCCTTCGCCACCTTTGGCTGTTTTGTGTAAACGAAATAGTGGGAGAATACGTGCCGAACGCCCCAGGACACTGAGCTAGGGGCTCGGGGAGGTGGGCACGGACACACAGAAAGGAGGCACACGCGTGGTCTGCACCCCGCGGAACACGAGGCAGGCGCGCCGCGCTGTGGGCACACAGAGGCCGGCACTCGAAACCACCAGGCTAAGTGGCTTCCCGGGTTTGAGCTGCCACTGATCGGCTGCTGACCTTGGCAGCACATGACCTTCCCCTCCGGACATCTGGGGACTGGACCAGAAGCTCCCTAATGCTCAGGGATCTCAGAGCTGACACCCAGGCCACCGGGACTGGCACCCGGGGCTCACTCCTCACACAGGGCTCCTTCCCGCCACCCTGCGCCGACTCCACGCCAGCCTGGTGTGACCTGAGCGCCCCCCTCCTCGGCCCCCGTGCCCACCGCGCAGGCGCGAGTCTCACCCAGCCCCGCAGCAGCTCGTAGGCCGTGACGCCCAGGGACCACCAGTCCACGGGGTACGAGTACCCGGGGCCTCCGTCCACGCACACCTGGAACACCTCCGGGGCTGCCAAAGACAGGACAGAGAGAGAGTTACCATGCATCTCAGTTCACGCTCCTGGCCCCTTCGGGAGGACCCGTGGGGACAGGAACCACAAGGCTGGTACCCCACCTGCTGTGCCACCAGCTCCAGCCCCCGTAAGCTAGGAGTCGGCTCCAGAAGAGCCGCAGGCGTCGTGGGAAACACCGGCGTGACTGCCTGGGCAGAAGGAAAGGACAGGGGGTGCCCCGTGGGCGCAGTGGGGGCGCCTGCTCCACAGAGCAGAGCGAGGGGCAGCCCCCGGAGCCGGCGCATTTGGCGGAGCGTGAACCCCACCAGCACGCGGAACGGGTGGGCAAGGTCTGAGTTAAGAGGGAGGAACCGCACCCAAGGGGCTGAGCACTTCGGTGAAGGTCACTCTGCTTCTGGCGCCAACACCGGGTCAGGCAGCCCAGCGACCGGGGGTGTTAGAGCCCTCCGTGCTTGCTGCCGTCTCGGAGGCACATTTATTTCGGCAGCCGCAGGGCCCGCCCCAAACGCCCACAGTTGGGACCACCAGGGCCTGAAGGCAGGCTGGGGTTGCCGGGGGCTGGGGGCAGGACGATGATATTGGTCTGGCGCTAGCTGGTGGCGGTAGCCACACGGCCCTGCGAACGCACCGAGGGACACGGAAATGCGGCTTTAATGCGGTTAGTTCCGTTATGCGAACTTCCCCTCGTGAGACAGCGGCGAAGGATGGGGGTGCCGAGGGGGGATTCATCTCCTCGCCTCCCCCCACCCCACCCCACTGGGCTGGGTGCTCACCCTGAGCTCCAACTGCTCGATGTGGCCTCCGGGAAAATCTAGTGGAATGCGTGTCATTTCTAGCAAATTTGTTTGCAGATGCGACTCCGCTCCGCCGTTGTCAGAGCAGCCAGAGGCTCCCCCGGGGAACCGCCCCACACTGTGATCGGGGGCGCCTGGACTCGGGTGTTGGACGGGTGTTCAGACAGCTTCGAGACGGAAAGGCACCGATGCTCAAGTCTGGGTGCCGGGGTGGCTGCCGGACACGGGTCCGACCCCCGGCCCAACTCTCTGCCTCAGCTTTGGAGGTGGGATGCAGCGCTTTACCCAGAGGGTGGCTCGGAGGACTCAGGGCAACAACGCCCGGGCCCGGCGGGCTGGCTCCGCTGCGGGAACCTCAGGCGGGACCTTCATCGGTGGAACTCTGATGCACGTGCCCCTTCCTGGCAGGCTTAGCCTCCCCACGTCCCCCTGCTGCCCAGAAGCCTGGGACCCCCTTAAACGTCACCCCCCACAGCCTGTGACCTGACGGCCCCCAGGCCCCGAGTTCTGCACTTGCAGCATCTTTGTCTTCTCCCGTCTCATCCATCCTGGGTCCGCCCGACTCCAACGGAGCGGGTCCCACCTGCTCGTCGGGCGTCCGGTGAGCGACGGGGTCTTCCTAGCACGCGCCGGCCCTGAGCGGTGCTGTGGTTCGTCATCCCACTGGGTGCCCCCCCCAGCCCCCTTCCCTGCTTCGCCATCTGCACACGCGTCCTCCTCTGGGCTGAGGGTCCCCCAGACAAGCATTCATGTGGTTCCCTGCGAGCACCCCCAGGACCCCACAGCGGCTGGGCCACCCACGTGCTCGGACCGAGTGGGGGGCAGGCATGCACCTGTCAGTGGGGGAGCGGCCGTGTGTGCCGAGGGGTTCCCTGGACACCCCTCCTCATGCCCGCCAGCCCCGAGCCCACCCAGTGCTCGGGGTAGAAACAGCGGCTGATGGATTCTCTCCCGGCTGTCACGGGCAGTCCAGGGACAAATGTCTGCAGCCTGTGAAAGGTGACATTCTCTCTTCCCCTTCACGCTTGGGGCCAATGACAGAACATAACATTTATGTCATAACCCATATGCCACAAGAGTGACTGCTCTGGTGGCCCAGAATCACAGTGCCATACGGACTTGGAGCTGAATTGCAGGCACAAGACTATGCCTGTCACTCCACGTGCAGGTGACGGAGCCAGCGCAGCCTCGGGGCGCCGGGTGCTGGGTGAAGAAGAGTTTGCGTGCACGGCCTCTCCGCGCCCTCTCAGCCACCCAGCCAGCCAAGCGCTCCGATAATGTCCACTTTTCAGATGGGGCAGGAGAGGCATAAAGGGGTATAGCGGGCTGACCTGTGTCCCCCCAGATTGTGTCCAGGCGCTAACCCCCAGCACCTGAGAATGCAGCTCATTTGGAAACAGGGTCTTTGCAGGTATGACGGAGGTGAGGATCTCCAGGTAAGATGTAGGGTCCACCCCGAATGTCCGTGTAGGAGGAAAAAGAGGGGGACCGAGACACAGAGGAGGCCAGGGATGGGGCAGAGACCAGCGATGCAGCCACAGGCCCCGGGACCTGGAGCCACCAGGAGCTGCCAGCGGCAGGAAGGACCCTCCCCTGCAGCCTCCGGAGGCCTCAGCCCTGCGGCACCTTGAAAATACTGTGCCCCCAGAACGTGAGAGGGTGACTCCGGCTGTCTGTAGCCACCACACTTATGGGTTTGTCGTGCAGCCTGGGACACGGATGAGGGGCGAACACGGTGCCCCCGGTCATCCGGCTGGTGTGGCAGAGCGGGGCAGTCTCTCTAGGAGTTCTGACCCCAGTGTCCTTTCCCCGGTGCTGCGGTGGCTGCCGGGAGTGATGGAGAGACCCGGACACAGATGGGTCCTGGCACAGCCTTACACCTTCCTCCCTGCCCCGCCCTCCCAGAGCCTGGAGCTCAGCCAAGTACACAGCGGGCGCTTAATAAATGTACAATTCTCTCTTTCACCACTGAGGCCCCAGAGCCAGGCCAGCTCACGGCCTCCTCCGGGCCAGTGTGGCAGCGGCAAAGGGTCCCGTGGACACCACCCTCGGGGACCGGAGCCCTAGGCTGATGGGGGAAGGGCAGTGCGGTCTGTCCCCACAAAGGACACGGGGCGGGGGCGGGGGGAGGGGCCGGAGAAGCAACGCCTCTGCCCCCGGGGAAGGGCAGACGAGCCTCCTGGGCTCAGATCACTGGTGGCTTCCCGCTGCTGGGCCAGGACAGGGCCCGCGGGCAGGACCGCCCCCGAGCCCACAGGGGCGGCGCCTCCGGAAGACGCGCTGAACGGGAAGACGGAGAGCGGGGGCTCCCCTTCCCTTCCCAGCACCCCCGGACCGACCGGCAGGGGTCCGGCGACGGGAAACGGAGGCCTGCTGCCCAGGGACAGAAGGGCCGGGGGGTGACCCTCTGAGCGCAGGCCCCCGGGGCGGCCCAGAGCTGGGGGTGGGACAGCACCCGGAGAAGACCCTCCACAGCCCCTCTCAGCCCGGCCCCAGACGGGGCCCGTTGAGGGTGACCAGCCAGCAAGAATCCCGAACAGGCGCAGACCCTGGTGAGGGGGGCTCGGTTCTCCCCTCCTCCGCCCCCCCCAAAATGAAGGGACAGTCCTTTCAACAGAAGGTGCTGGAACATCGGGGTGGCCAGGTGCCCCCAGAGGGAGCCAGATCCACCCCTCGAGCTGTATTCAACCACACCCCCAGAACGGATGGGGCTCCCGGCTGAAACCTCCAAGCACCGAACCTCGGCCGGAGGACCAGGCGACATCCTCGTGAGCACGTGTGAGCAAGAGAATTCTAGAAGCGACACCAGATACATGATCAATAAAGGGAAAACTGGACTTCATCGAAACTGAAGAGGATGCTTTTAAAAGACTCTAAAGATGCCGGAAAGACAAACCAGGGGCCGGCTGAAAATGTGTGAACCACACACGCCTGAGGAAGGACTTGCATCTGGTGCAAGTATAGACTTTCAAAGAGCGTAGTCGGAGGGAGCGACAGTCCAGTGAGGTCATGGGCAGGGGATGGAAAGGGCGTGTCACCACCTGGGCACCGGGACGGCAAACAAGCACATGAAACTGTGCTCAGCAGCACCGGCCGCCAGGGGGCGGCAGGTCAGACCTGCTCCCTACACGTCAGTCAGACCGGCTGGCAGGAACAACAGCACCCACAGGGCAGGCCCCGGGACGGGTGGAGGCGGAGCTGGGCACAGGGAGGGGGAGTGGACCTGCCTCTCTGCAACACGCGTTGGCAGTTTCTCGGGAAGGTACACGTACACTTTGCGTATAACCCAGGAATCCCCCGCTAGGTGGTGGTTCTAGAGAATTGAGAACGTGAGTGCTTACAAACACCCGTGTGCAAACGTTCACAGTGGCTTTATTCAAAGTCACGTAAAGCCAGGAACAGCTCCAATGCCTTTGTGCTCGCCCAGGGGGGCTGCCTGTCGCCACGCACGTCACCCTGCGCGAGTCACCCAACTTCTCCCAGCTCTGGGCCGCCCTCACGTTTGTGAGGGTGCCGGGCGGAAAGCACTTCGCGCAGCGCCTGGCACAGCAAATGCCACAAAGTCACACTTGTACCGCGAGTTACTGCCCAACTTCATTTGCGGGATGTATTCAGCAAGCCAGGGAGGAACACCTGAGCGGAGGACTCGGGGGAGGTGATGACGCAGTGTTCAAACCTCCGTACGCCCACGCGAAAAACGGACGGACAGAGCGGACGAACAGCTAAACCGAGAACCACGGCAACGCTCACTGCCGAACTAAGTCGTCCTCACACACCCCGGAGTGGCAGTGGGTAGGAGCGAAGCAGCAACCGTGACAAGCCCACCTGCCTGGGGCCCCTGCGTGGAGGGAAACAGGGAGAAGCGCGGCAGCGTGGGGCGAACCAGAGAACCAGAATCCGAAGGTTCCCGGCCACAGGGCCGCACAGCTGGCCGGCAGACCAGAGGACCCTGGCCAGCCCAGCAGCAGGGGCAGGAAGGGGCCCTCGGCACGTCCTGCACCAGTGGTGGGCGCAGCCAGGACCCCGAATCTCGCCAATCAGTGCAGCGGTGCTCCCTGCCAGGACCCCCCAAGGGGACGCTGTTGGGAGCGGAACCATGACCTAGCCGACAGCGGACCCACGGACCCGGGAAGGGCAGGCCCAGGTCCGAGTGGGCAGTGGAACCGAGCCGGGGAGCCCCAGCTCAGACGCCGGGCTCGTGGCCTTGGGTTTTGACCTCACAGACACGACAGAAGAGGTCAGTCTGCTGAGCTGCAAAAGCTCCCCTAAATCGCCCTAAATCGTCAAAAAGTTCGGGAAACAATCTCACACGGAAAAGAGCGACAGAGAAGTATCCAAGTCAAAATCCACGCAACTTTGTTACAAACTGAAGGAGAACAGAGAGCAGAGCAACAGGTTACACTGAGAACACACCAGCATGACGTGCCAAAAAGAAAAAAAAAGACCCAAACTGGAACCAACTGTCTCAAAGAGTTCAGTGATGGTGTGGTGGGCTGGCTCATTCCTGACTCCCCAGTGAATCAATGAATCAGGCTGTCCAGTAGCCCCTCCCACAGGCTCCCTGGTCTTGGTCACGTGATGTGCTCTGGCCAACCAGACATCAGGAAATGTGAGGCTAGCAGAGGCTTGATAAGCGTGTGGGAAACGGGCTCCCCTTCTTGAGGCTACTGTCACGGGGTAGCAAGCACAGTCTGATCCCCTTGGGGACAGAAGACCACACACACAGAGGCCCGCTCATCCCAGCTGGGTCCTCACTGAGCCCCGCCCCCACGGACCCGCTGGCTGAACCAGCGAGCCCAGCCAAAAGCAGAGCCAGCAGAAGAGCCATCCCACCAAAGGGCAGAATGGTGAGAAGTGACACATTGTTCTTGTTCCAAGCTACTGAGTTGTTTGTTTTTTTTTTTTAAGATTTCATTTATTCATTTTTGGAGAGCGGGAAAGGCAGGTGGAAAGAGAGAGAGAAACACCAATGTGAGAGAGAGACATTGGCTGGTTTCCTGTCGTACGTGCTCCAACTGGGGGCCGAACCCACAACACAGGCATGGGCCCTGACTGGGAATCGAACCTGTGACCTTTTGCTTTGTGGGATGATGCCTAACCAACTGAGTCACGTGGGCCAGGGCCTGCGCTACTAAGTTTCGACATGGCTTGTTACTCAACAATCAGGAATTAATATAGACATCAAGAACTAAGAATAAAGACATTAATAAGATTATACAAGACATAAAAGAACGACATAAATTAGAATTTAAAACCTCAGGAATCAGGCAAGAGAACTCAGGAAACAAATTAAAAATAATGGGAAATTATTCCAGTAATGATTCCTTCACTAGAGAGCTCACGAAGAAAGACAACAGACAATGCTTTAAAAGAAAGAGAAAGAAAAATGAGGAAAAGTTACACAAATGAAGGAAGAGCTAAGATTTGAAAATGATCAGTACTGAAGGCTGGCAAAGAAGACCCAGCGTGCGGATAATAGGCGTCCTTAAAGAAAACGGAAGGAGACGGAGTGTTGACCAAAAAGAACACTTCCATCAAAAAAAAAAAAACACAGGCACGAAGAAAGGCCGACCTGCAGCCACACATTGCACACCTATGCGACAGCCCATGTGCCTGACACCAATGCTCTGTTCTAGCAACACCCACGGATGCTAATCCAAGAGGGAAGAAGGGCTGGCTGGCTTGTTACTTTTCCCTGGGCCCAGGGTGCCGGAGTTCTCAGGGGACAGAGGGGAGGTGTTTCCGGCAGCTTGGGGAGAGCCCGACGCCGCCGGACAGCACAGCACAGCACAGCACACGCTGGGGACACTGGGGGCGGAGGGGGAGGGACAGGGGACGCACACACATGGAGGCCGCGGCCCCCGGCAGCTCCCACCCCGCAGGGGCCCGGAGCACTCACCCATGTAGGGCTTGGTCCCTGCCATGGAAGACGCCTTCTCTGCCCCCTTCACGACCGTGGCGATGTTGAAGTCCGTGATGTGGACGTGTCCTGGGACAGAGAGAGAGAGAGACCCGGTGAGCGGGAGCAGCAGGCGGCGGGGCCCTGCCCGTGGGACTGAAGGTCTCAGTCTGCAAGCTGCCGTGCAGGGAGAAGCTACCGGAACTGCTACCTCCACTTGCATTTTGTCTGATACTTGGAAAACATCTTTTTTTCTTTTCCTTTTTGGCAGCATTATTCGCAGTAGCCAAGATATGGAAACAGCCTAACAACCTAAGTGTTTGCAAACACTTAGGCAAATGGGTGAGGAATGTGGTATGCCAATGCCGTGGAGTACTATTCAGCCATGAAAAAGGACACCCGCCTTTGGTGGCAACATGGGTGGACCGGGAGGACGTCATGCTACGTGAAATCGGGCAGAGAGACAAATACACACTGGAGGAGAGCCCTTGCACGCGGAGTCTGAAAACCACTGAACCCACAGAGACAGAGGGTACAAAGAGGTTGCCGGGCACTGGGGGTGGGCAACGGGGGGAGGTCGGCAAAGGGCCCGAAATCGGCACTGCGAGATGAGCCCGGTCTGAGCGTCTGACGGGAAGCACAGGGACCTCGGCTGGTGGCACTGCCATGCGGCTGACATTTGCCGAGAGTAGAACGTAAATGTTCACACCCATGTCTCTTTCATGGGCAAGCTTCAGAGTGCCATTTTTTGGTGGTTCATGCGTATCACCTACAAACAAATGAATCTATTTACACCGAGGCCGTGATAAAAGCAATCACGGTTGCCAGTGTAGGGGCCCTGGCCCAGAGGATTCACCAGCAAGAGCCCCCAGTAAATAAGACAGACGGGCCCACCCAGACTGCGGGTCAGGGAAACCGTGAGTGACCACGGCTGGGGCGGCGCACAGAGAGGACTCTCATGCCCGGAGGGCACTCTTGTCCCCTGTCCCTCTGCTGTGGTCAGTGGGGGCCTCAGGACTGTCCCTGACCAATTCAGTGGGGAGGGGGCTGGCAGTTGACACCCTCCTCCAGCCAGCCTGACGGGACGGGAACAGACCGGGTGCTCCCACAGGTAGGTAGGTGTTCTAGACCCCCGTGAGGGAAGGGTGGGGAGGGGAGGGGAGGGGGCTGGAGACAGGACATGGGAAAGGGGAGAAGGGGAGAAGGGGAGGAGGGGAGCAGAGGCAGGGGGGCTCCTGAAGGGGCGGTGCTGGCTCTCCAGGGAATTTGGGGCACAAGCACCCAGCACGGAGACCCCCGAACAGCAGCTATAAATGCACCCACATTCTTCCCTGTTTGGCGGCACAGGCTGTGAACATGGCTGGTTGGACCGTCACATCTGAGACACATTTGGGGTAGGTGGGTGGCGTGCACAAAGCTGGCTTTGGGGGGACTTGGAGGGCACCTCGAAGGGATGAGTCCTGCTGAGGGGCCCCTGAGAGAGGCGTGTCTGATGCCACCAGCCACGGTGGATGGAAAAGGCATCATGGCCAAATCCCAGGTGTCAGCCCGGC
The DNA here is from genome assembly GCF_004126475.2 of Phyllostomus discolor. Lineage (NCBI taxonomy): Eukaryota > Metazoa > Chordata > Mammalia > Chiroptera > Phyllostomidae > Phyllostomus > Phyllostomus discolor. The sequence goes on from NC_040903.2 coordinate 3,386,693, forward strand.
GGCCAGCACTGATGTGTGAGGGACCACACTGCCCGGCACTGTGTCCGGGGTCCTGGGTGTGACTCGGCCATGAGATGCTCGGGGATGACCAGAGGCCCCTCCAGGTGCGTGGACTCTGCTGGGAACCCTTTCTGGCCAATGCCCCGCGTCCCACCCAGGCAGGGTCCCTGGAGTGTCTCCAGTCTGCGGCAGCCTCCAGGGCTGGGCTGAGCGGCTCTGCCATTCATTCATACACCCACGGCCCTGCCAGCAGCACGGCTGGCGGGGGCGGGGGCCGGGCTTGGGGGCACAGACTTGAAGCTCGACAGCCTTGGCTTCGGTCTCAGGTTTGTTGTGGCCCAGTGGGGGCCAGTGAAAACCGGGGAGATGATTTTCTAGGGGGATCAGGAAATGAAGAGTCGTCTTTGTTTCTGGAGCTACTTAAAGTGATATTCTGTGTCTCTGTCCAGTGTGACAGGACCACCCCCCAGGACCGGGGCAGCCTTGTGCTGCCACAAGGCCAGGCAGCCTGGAGATGAAGCCTGTCCACGGAGAAGCTACAGCTGCAAGGATATCGAGAAATGGGGCCAGAGCCTGATCAAGCCCTGCCTGAAGCTGTCGCCACTGGTCTTCAGTTCTACCAGCTGAAAAATATCCTTTATTGCTTAGGACAGCTCGAGTAGGGCCTTTGCTCCTTGTCAACACTGCAGGTGTCCCGTTGAAACAGCCACTCACTATGAGATCTGGACAGCTCTGTTCACTCAGCCATCCTCGACTCCTGATCTAGGGAGTGGAGCTAATACTAATAAGCAGCTTGCAGGGCAGTTTTAAGCATTAAACAGGGTGGTGGGGGACGGAGAACGTGACATTTGAGCACAGACAGGAAGGAGAGAGGCAGCAAGCCACTGAGCCGCTGGGGAAGAGGGTGGCAGCCACACGGGCCCTGCAGGGGACCAGCAATGGGCTCAAAGAGGGGCGGGAAGGACTGACTGGGCAGGGCCCTCAGGACCGAGGACACTGCCACTCACTCCGAGGAAGACCAGGAGTGACGTGATCCAACTCACGTGGGACACCCTCGGTATCCCGCCAGCTGCTGTGATGGGACGGCAGGGCCAGGGCCTGAGCGGGGGGTTGATATCGAGGGGGAGGAACGCACCCCCATCGGGCTGAGCCTCAGACTGAGGGCTGCGTGGCTGGTCCCGCGTGGGCATTAAATCCCACGTTGATCCTTGAAGCCCTCTCGTTAAGAGGGCATGATGCCCTCGTTTTGCAGAAGAGGGGCCTGACCTTCCAGAGACCAGCGACCTGTGCGAGGCTACGCGGCTGGCGTGTGGAGAAGCCGCACTTTCTCTCCCGGCCCCCCTCCCTCTGCCGCACTCTGTCCCCTCGGGGGGACAGCCCAGCTCTGCCCTGCTCCCTCCCGGCCCTGGGGCCCCGATGCTGGGGGACCTCTGAAGCAGACCGCGGGTGACACCGGGGTGCAGGCACAGCAGGAGTGACAGACGGCAGAATCCCGCTTCTGTCCTTCTCGGCACCAGGAGGAGCTGTGGCTCCCCTGAGCGTCTCCTTGAAGGGCTGAGTAACACGTGGGAAGCGGGAAATGAGTGCCTTACAAGGTCTCCTAGGAGTTCCTTCCGGGAGGGAGGACGGAGACAGACTATAAAGTGTTCTGATATGAACCAAGTTTTAGGCTATTTGCTTTGCAAGAATTGAAAACATTCGAAACTCAGAGAGAGAAGGAGCCCGGGGTATTGTGTGAGACCCGTTAGCACAAGTTTCGACGAGTGTCGCTCGTCAGTAATCACACCCTCGGCCCCGCTGACGCGTCCTGCACTGCGCAGGCTTCTCTCCCGCCTCCGGACGCAGGGAAACCCGTCTCACGTCCGCACCTGCGACGGCGTTTGGAACGCTCTTCCCCCCCCCCCCCCCCCCCCCCGCTGCCTGGAGGACTCCCATACATTCTTCTAAACCCGGCCCAACAGCTGTGTTACTGATACACGCATACCAGCCTTTGCTTACATACTTCCACTAACGGGAAACTCACTGCTTGTGAGAGGAGACTTGGGTACCTGAGAACTCCCTGCACTGGCCGTGACGGGGTGGTGGGTAATAAGCCATTCACTCCTTAGTACAAAGTAATGTGGTCAGAGCTTTGCCCCAACACCCAGAGCAGCGGAGACACGTGATGAAACAGGAGCTTGGAGAAGAGGGAAGAGGGCGAGTCCAGAGGCCCCCGGGGCAGGGGCGGGGATGGTGCAGGGGTGTGGGGGGCACAGAAGGCAGGTTGGGGGCCTGTGCGAGTTTCATGGGAGGTGGCGAAGGATGGGGAGCTCAGAGTGGAGGGTTCTGGGAGGACAGTGAGAAAGGGCTGAGGTCAGGGGTCTAGGACAAGGGCAGAAAGGGAGGGGGAGGGGGAGGGATGGATGGGGACCTGGAGGTTGAAAGTGAGGAAGCGCAGAGCAGGCGGCTGTGCGGACAGGGCGGGAACTCGGGCGTCGGCAACGCCCAGGTACCCCACAGGCTCTCTGGGTGTCCATCCTCATAGATGCAATGGCGGAATTACTCCCATGACCTTCTGTTCCTGCCTTAACTTTGCTTCTGGACATTTGTCCAGGGCCTGAAAGGCCTTTGCCCAGCAGTGCCCCTCTGTTATTTGGGGAGGTCCCTGAGCGTCCTGCCCAGGGCCCGCCCTCTAGGTCCCCGGCTCCCAGACAGCCCCTCACTTCCCCTCGCCCTGCCCTGAGCAGGGGAGGGACAGGGAGAGGCTGGGCGACACAGCCCTCCTGCCGGCACGCTCTCCTGTCCTGTCCTGGACCGTCACCTCCCCGGCAAGGCGGCACCACTTTTGCTCTGTTTCTGGAGAGGCCGGGCTCAGAGGGGTGGGGCGATTGGCCAGGGACACAGCTAGCTGGGGGTCAGCTGAGCTCACGCCCGGGGTTGCTGGCCCTTAGACACACACGGAGGACCTACACGGGCACCCCAAGCTCTGCCCAGGTTCCTGGCACCTCGAGGCCGCCCCTGACCTTCCTTCCTTTCAGGAGCACCAGGATTTCAGCCCGCGGCCCCAAAGTGCTCAGTCAGGTCTCAGTGGCCAGCGGGCGATTCAAGCCCAGGTTCAAGGTTCAAGATTCCCCCGCCCCCGCAAAGAGCCCCGCAGACCTACCGTGCTCGTCCAGGAGGATGTTGTCTGGCTTGATGTCTCTGCAACAGAACAGAAAGAGGCTGAAAACACGGTGCCTGGTGCCGCCGACGAGCGCACGGCGAATGCAGCACACGGGGACACACGCCCGGCAGTGCTCCGCCAGCCGGACACCCTGCCCGGGCGTGAGGCCCCGGACAGAGCAGGCAGTGGCAGCTGTAGTCCCGGAGCGCCCGAGATCTCCCTCCTCCTCTTTCCTGGGACTGTGGGCGGGCCGTGTGAGCAGTTAACCCCCGGACACTCGTAAGGGCTTCTGGCCTCTCCCCGTAGTGAGCGCCTCCCTGAGCAGGGGTCTCCGCCGGCAGGGGCAGGCGCTTCCCCTCTGGATGTCCTGAACCCCCACCTCGCCGGGCCACGCCCCCCGCGTCACTGTCTCCCGTCCGTGGACACGGGAGCTGAGGCTCGGGGGCGGTCGGGACGCGTGTGCGTCTGGATGCACCACGCCCGGCCCTCCGCCCGTGCCCCTGTGGCCTGCGCAGAGGGGGGCCTGGCCTCTTCAGCGGGCTGTGGAAGCGGAACAAAGCCGCCGCCGCCCAGCAGCAGCGAGAAGGAACCTGCAACAGAGACGGCCGCGGCCCTGACGCCCGAAACACTGAACGCCTGCCCTTCAGGGAGATGCTCTGCCGGAGCCTTCTTAGGGGCGCACAGCGAGCCACAGGCAGGGAAGCTGGGCCGGGGAGTTTCGGGGTCCGCTCTGCACCGCCACAGTAGCGGGGCCCCTCCCAATCTGAGTTGCGCTGTCGAGGGAGGGGCTCCGCCTCTTCACAGCTGCACCCACCCGTGGTGCCCGTGAGGGCAGATGTGGTCACAGGAAAAACCGGAGCTGGTGGCAGGTCCTGCAGAAAAACGGACCGGACTCGGGACCGCTGAAGTAGAGGAAGAGATGTGCACGGAGAACAGTGTCGATCCCACGTACGACACGCAGAAGCGGGGTTCACAGCCACGGAGCGGGTGGGGCGGGGGGGGGCAATGGCCGAGAGGAAGCCTTCGGGGGAGGGGAAGAAGCCCCCCCCCCCCCCCCCCCCCCGCTAGGCCGGCCCACCGGGGTTCCCGAGGAGGGCGGCCAGGGGGTCGGCCCGCGCCGGGGGTGAGGGCCTGGTCGGCGAGCACGGGGAGGCTGCACTCTCACGGATGGAGCAGGCTCTGGCCGGGGCTGGGCCGCGCAGAGGCCGCACGGAGGCCCGCGGGCCGGGCCGGGCTGCAACAGAACTGGGAGGAGCCCGAGGGGAGCCAGGGGCGGGAATCTCCGTCCACGCACAGGGCTCGCAGAGAGAGAGGCGCAGGGGACGGTGCGAAAGCCTCCGAGGCCCTCCTCGGCACCCTCAAGCCTGGTTCCTCACCACTGACCTGCAGGCGCTGCCGGGGCCCGACACACACCCTCGTCTCAGACACGCGAGCGCCACGCCCACTGACCGTGAACCTGGGCCCCTCTGAGGCGGACGGCTGCTTCCTTCCGGGCCAAGAGCACTCGTTCCTGGTTTATCCGATAGTAACCGCCCCCCCCACTCCACCCCACCCCGAAACACACGGCGGCTCTTCGTAACAACACGAGGCTCTGCTCACGGCTCCGGGGCGAGAGAAACACTCAGCCCGTCTCCACTGTCGTTGTCATTGTGACCCGGGGAGCCCACCGATGCTGACGGGCATCGGGCACAGGGACCCCACGGCTGAGGTCCCGGACACCCACGGCGGGCCTAGAGACGGATCGTTCACGGGCTCCCCATGGGGAGGGGGCCTCGGGGACTCTCAGAATGAAAATGGAGGCGGAAAACACAGAGTCAAGTGCCCGTGGGTCACAGCCGTGAACACTGGCTCCCGCCCGGGCGCCCCCCAGCGAGGCTCCCAAGAAACGGAGAGAAAGAGAACAAGCTTGTCCAAAACGGAAGCACAGCAGCCGGCGTTAAAGCGCATCCCACGAGGGGTCCCTGGGACTGCGATGACCCTGTGTGGGGTGCGGGGGTCCTCAAGGGTTGCAGTGGCCCCGTGGGGGGCTCCTGGGGGGCCATGCCCCAGGGGTATGAACCCAAAATGCCAATGATGATGCAAATGCCCCACCTTGGGGTTCTCTGCCGGTCCGTCCTCCCTCCCTCACTCCCACCTCTTCCTTTCCTCCGTGAACACCTCTCAGAGGCCTCCCCCAGGCAGGTCCGGGCACACAGCTGGCGGCACGCAGCTCCGCACGCAGCCCCTCGGCTCCCGAGGCCCGGGCCTGCGCCACCCGGGGAGCAAGTCCCCAGCCTGCAGGAGGAGCCACAGAAGGCCGAGGGGGTGCACGGTCTGACCTGCGGCGTGCTTCCAGCCCAGGGAGCGGGACACAGTGGACGAGTGCCGTCCCCATCCCACGGCCACTCTGTCGAAGGCTCGGTTCCAGCAGACGGGGGGCCAGGCAGCCTCCCTTGCTGGCTCCGAAGACGTCAGCAGCAGGCTGCAAAGTGTCACAGGTTCGATTCCCAGTCAGGGCACATGCCTGGGTCGCAGGCCATGACCCCCAGCAACCGCACATCGATGTTTCTCTCTCTCTTTCTCCCTCCCTTCCCTCTCTAAAAAATAAATAAATAAAATTAAAAAAAAAAAAAAAAAAAAAACGTCAGCTGTCGCACGTGAACAGGCCACACGGCAGAACCGCGGGTGCCACGGGGACTGACTCCTGCCAGCAACCGTGAGAGCTTGGGGGCAGTCCAGACAGGTCCGGACAGAAACTCGGCCCCGGGGGTTGCAGGGCTGTGACACCCTGGGCCGAGGGGCCAGCTAAGCTGTATGCAGACTCCTGACCCAGGAAAACTAGGAGAAAATGCATGTCAGTTGTTTTACGCTGCTAAGCTAGTGGTTATTTGTTTTGCAACCGCAGAAAACTGATACACCGTCTGATCTCGGCAAACGGACACAGTAGCCCCCTCTGACTGCTGCTGGGCACGTGCAATGATGCACGCGGTGCTACTCTTACAGGCAAAGCTCAGGACAGCTCCCCGGGGGCCGTGAGAAGTGCCGAAATAAGTGACAAGTGACGGGGGTTACTCTCTTTGCTCATTACAAGGAGCTGGGGGCGGGATGTGGCTCAGGGGCAGATTCTGGAGCTTGCAGCAGAGCGAATTAGATCTCTTTCACGGGCGCCGCACCAGCGGAGTCCCGCACAGCCATCTGGGGGAGACACAGCCCGGCCCCTGGGATTTAAAAAGAACTCCATTTCACGGTGAAGCGTGTTATCAGGGCCTTCAGGCTGGCTGGGTCCAGGGCCATTTCCTGCAGTCCCATTTTCCACACCGATCGTATCTCTGCTCCAGCGTGCCGTCCCGCCCCACGCGGGCTCGAAGCGGGGCGCGGGAGGGAGAGGCTGCCACGGTGCTCTCCGAGGACAGGGCCGTCCCTCACTCCTGAGCCGGGCGCAGTGACACTCAGACGGACAGGGCGCATCCGAGGCTGCTGTAAAACCCGGTTCCTGCTCCTGACGACTCCCCAGCCCCCAAATAAAACAAAGCTCGACACGTCAGCTCAGCGACTTTCAAAAATGGCACAGAAACGGCCCTGGTCTGGACACCAAGGAAGCCCCCGGGGACATTTCTGCATGTGCCCCTCGCAGGGGTTTCTGAGTGACCCGTGCTGGCCGCCCCGGGCAGCAGGGAGGACGAGGAACTTGGCAGACAGAAAGGTGTGTCTGCGTGATGCGGACCTGCGGGTGCTTCCCCACCCGAGAAAGGACCCTGCTGGGACGTGCGTGGAGGGAGCGGGGAAGACGGGGCAGGCAGGTGCGGTGTGGCCGGGGGCCGGCCCCGGGTCTGCCCCTCGCCCGCCCTGTGGCTCCGCCCACTGCTCCACGCAGCCTCAGTTTCCTCAGCTGTAAGTTGGATAATAGTATGTACGCTGCCTGTCAGGGTGAGGGTTGGTTTGTTTTTGTCATTTTTATTTTGCTCCTCGTCAGAGCACCTCCACCCTCATCCTCCCCCTCATGGGAACTCAGCTTTATCGCGTTCTAACACGAAGTCAGTGATGAGGCCAGCCCTCTGATCCAGAAGCTTCTGCCGCTCCTGTGGCCCCCCAGAGAATGGTGGTTAGGGCGAGCGGGGCGGGCCCTGGGGCCAGGGTTTAGGAGCGGGGGTTCTGAGGAGGAGGAGGAGGAGGCCCCGGGTGGGGGGTGGCGGCCGGGGCCTGGAGGCTGAAGGGACACACGTTTGGAGAGGTGGCCTCCTCTGGCTCCGAAGCCAGCTGCGGGCTGCCGGACGTAGGCGGGGGGTCTAGGGACTGTCATCTGCTCCGGCTGAAGTCCAGCGACTGAGTCTGAACTCGGTGAGGACGTGTGAGGACCACCGGCAGGGTGCCGGGCCTGCGGGAGGCACGTGTGTCTCCGAGGGAGGCTGGACACTCCACCGCGGCACCTGGGCCGACAGCACAGCGCTGGGGCACAGGCCGGGGTGGGGGGCAGCCGGAGGGAGGCGTTCGCTGGGGTGGACAGGTGGGACTGACCTTGGCCGCTGACCCCCGTCTGAGGCAGCGTGGATGGGGCCCCGCACCCGTCCGCCAGTGAGCTGATGCGGGACAGAGAGCCAGTGAACTTGGTTCTCTCGTGTTTGGGGATCTCTGACCCTGCTGACGTGGACCGTTCCAGAAACCGGGCCACAGGTAGGAAACCACACCTCACGGCTACTCACTAAATGGGGCTCCTGTCCTCCCTCTCCCGCTTCCAGAGGGGGGCAGGGACCACGCCCGGGTGTCAGCAGCTGACCTTCACTGAGTGCCGGGCTCACTTCTGAGCAGGCCACGTCCCTGTGACTTGAACCTGTCGTGTGGCGGCCCCGTGTCAGGTGCCGCGGCAACACTCTGTCGCCGTACTCGATCCTGGCTCGACTCTCAGAGGCAGGCGTCACTGCTCCCGTGTTTTATTGATGAAGACAGAGCGACTCACAGAGGGTCACAGGTCGCACGTTAGCAGGCCAGACCCACGCTGGCGGCGCCTGACCTCCAGGTCGGCGCTCTCTGGCGGGGAGAAAGCTGAAGAAAGACGGGGGCTTGGACTTCCTGGGGTCTCAGCCAGGCAGCAGCGACTCGAGGAGCCTGCCCGTCATCAGGATCCGATCTGATGAGTGAGAGGACGTTATCTGTGTCTCAGGACACGTTTACGATGGCAGCGCCCTCACACAAGGTCGCCTTTGTTCTTGAACACGGCCCACCTGGCTCTGCAAAGCCCAAATCTGGCCCCATCTCCTCTCACGTGAACCCCGTTGGGGGTCGCCGGGTGCTGGCGGCCGGACCCTGGGCTTCCTCGGGCCCACAGAACCTCAGCCGTGAACAGGGAGCACCGCTACGTGGTGGTCGGCCTGTCGATCTGGCCACGGAGGGCATCGACGGGGAAAGTCCCAAGCGCGAGCGTGGAACTTGCACAGCCAGAGGGAGGGGGGGACCTCTCGGCCCGGCAGAGTCATCAGGGTACACATCTGGGATGAGGTGCCGCCACCCCAGGCCCACCCCTGGACCAGCCTTTAGAAAGCGCTGGCCACGGGCCAGCGTCCAGACTTCCTGGGGCTTTTCCCGACTGGCTGGTCAGCCTGGCCCCCACCCCCTCGGGTTCTCCGGCACCCCAGCTGTCCCTGGCCCCATCTCTCAGCAGGGGCCCTCCCCCTGTAAGTCCCTGATGCAGGTTTAGGACACAGCTCGGGGGCAGCCCCTCTGGGACCACTGGGGCGGGTCGTAGGGCTTCTGCCCGGTGCCCGGGCATGGGATGCGTCTGCCAACAGCAGCTTTGCAGAGGTGACAACTCAGCGAGGGTGAGGTCGTGCTGGACAGGGGTGGGCCCTGAATGCCATGGCTGAGTCCTTCTATGGAGAGGGGAGAGCCCGTGGTCCCCACGGAGAAGAGGGCAGCGTGAGGACGGACACAGACCCGAGTGACGCACCCACGCGCCCAGGAACGCCGCGGAGCCACCTGGAGACAGGAGAGAGGCGGGGGTGGCTTCCCGCTCAGAGCCCCGGGAGGAGCCCAACACGCCAACATCGTCTCATTTCTGACTCCCGAACTGTAAGAGGATAAACGGGCTGTTTCAGGCCACCCAGTGTGCGGCCCGAAGTGCCTCCCCCTCCGGCCCCCGCGCCCACCCTGCCTCCCTGTGCCCCGGCCCGATGGTGGCTCAGCCCGGCCTCGTCCACTTGCTCGCCCGACCGCTCCGGGCACCCGGCAGGTGCCGCCTCCCTCATCCTCTGGGGACCTGAGCTGGCTCCCTGTGGTCGCCACCAGGCGTGGCTGCAGACCCAGCGACCTAAAGCAACGCAGATTAGTTCGCTTACAGTTCCGGAGGCCGGACCTCCGAAATGAGCCCGCAAGCCTGCGCTCCGGCCAGGACTCCAGGGGAGAGTCCGTCTCCCGGCTGGTCCGCTTCCAGAGGCGCCTGCACGCCTTGGCTTGCGGCCCCCCACTTGCATCGCCCCAACCCCTCGCTTCTGCTGTCACGCCCTCTACCCCCTGGCTCTGACCCTCGGGCCTCTGTCTCGTAAGGATACCTGTGGTTGGGCCGGACCACCCTAGGGGTCCCGGGATCATTTCCCACCTCACGACCCCTAACTTGATCACACAGCAAGGTAGCACAGTCACGGACTTGGGGAGGGATGAGGATGTGGCGTCTTTGGTGGGGGGCGCTATTCAGTCTACATTGTGCCCCTCACAAATCCGTATGTGGAACCCCCAACCCCCAGGACCTCAGAGTGTGCCTGTGTTTGGGGATCGGACCTTGAAAGGGGCGAAGGAGGTAAAACGAGGTCACTGCGGTGGGTCCTGACCCAACCTGGTGTCCATGTAAGAGGAGGACATTAGGACCCAGACACACACAGACGGACGACGCCTGAGGACATGGAGGGAAGGTAGCCGTTCGCACTCCAAGGACAGAGGCCTCTGGAGGAGGCAACCCTGTTGGCACCTTGACCTTGGACCTCCAGCCTCCAGGGCTGTGAGGAAACCAGGGTCTGTTCTGGATGCCCCCGGCCGCCTGGGGTGTGTTGCTGTGGTGACCCCAGCGGGCTCACACAGGCAGGCAGGATTATCCCTGTTCCACTGATGGGGAGGCCGAGGCTGAGCTCAGGTAAACGTTCCTGAGGTCACAGAGCCAGTCCTGGGGGGGCCAGGCTCTGCCACGGGTCAGAGACGCGTGACTCGACTGAGCGGCGAGGAGGAAGCCGTTTTTAAACAGACGCACGGCCCAGTGAGTGAGGGCGCCCTGCCTGCATCCAGCCTGAAACCCCCAGCGGCAACTCACATCTTTTTTTTCTCACTTTCTTCCTGGGGACGGGAGGTGCGGCCAGTGAGGCCGTGCTTGGGGCTGCGGGTCTGTCGTTAATCTCGCAGAGAACAAACATCCGCTCCGCCGTGTGGATTAATTTTGTTCCAAAGCTGTGCCCCTCCAGGGGGCCTGGGACGAGACTTGGTTACTACGGCAATCGCACTCCGCTGATGACTCCTACGTGTGTCTCACGCAGCTCTGGAAACCTTTAGGATTCACAGACACGTTCGGGACGCCCTGGGCTCCCTTAATTCCTTCACGGGCGGATGAGCCCAACGGCACACGGCCCCGGACGCAGGGAGGGGGTCACGCAGACCCCCCACAGGCCCGCCCAGCTCCGTGTGGCTGGCCGAGGCCGCCGCCGCCGCCGCCGCCTGTGCCCTCCCCTCACTCCACGTGCTCACACTGGTCTCCAGCACGAGCGCGGCCCCACGCGCGGCCTCCGCTTTGCTGCCCCTGGCCTGGGAGGCCCCTCCCACTCTCCCTGGGACTCCCTCCCTGCTGCTGACCACCTGCCGCCCGCCCTCCTTTATTTCTCCTCTCCATACCCTTCTCCCCACCTGCCCGTTGACTTGCTGATTGGTCCTTCCCGATTAGGAGGCAAAGCCCAGGATAGAGGGGCCATGTCGCCAGGACATGGTGTGCAGCAACCGGCCAGGCGGACCGCAGTCCTCTGGAGCGTGGGGTGGTGGGGAGGCCCGCCCCCAGGACGGCTGCCTCCGTAGACTCCTCCCACCTGTCTCTCGGCACCGGCCCCACCCAGCGTCCCAGGCCCCACCCTGGACTGGTTACAGCCTCAGACTCTGTGGCCGAGGCCTGGGAACCAGCATTTTCGGCAGACCCTGGTGGGATGCCAATGTCTCCTGGGGTCTCAGGGCCCTGCTCTGCCGGTGGGGCAAGCCGGGGGTCTGCACTGCCTCCCACTGGGGCACCACATGCGGGGGAGGGTCTGCCAGGGACTCTCAGGCTCTGGCACGGAGGCCTCGCCTCATTAAAACACAGGCCCCAGGGGCTCCGATTCCCCTGGGAAGCACTTAGCAGGATTTTGTCACAGCTGCCACGCCCCCGGCTCCGCTGGGTCTGACTGGTGCTGGGGGGGTGGGGCGCGGCACCTCCTGACGGACAGCTTGGGTGCGGGCGCAGGAGAGACGCCAGGGGCTCTGATCCCGTGCAGACCTGATGCAAGCAGACTCCCGGGCGCTCTGGGCTGGCCACGGGAACGAGCAGGCACACGCCCGCCCTCCCCCGCCCCCCAGGGCTGCTGGCAGGGCCCCGGGGCTGGAACGCAGGAAGGGGGCACCAGCCTGACTTCCCGAGGAACGTGGGGCCCTGGTTAGAAAGCGCAGCCTACCTGGCGCGGTACGATGCATATTTTAAGAGTTGCTATTTTTAGGGCCCCGTCTCCATAGTGCATCCAATGACGGGGCACGCTGCCGCCGTGCAGGAGAATCCCAGACGGTCAGCCAGAAGGGACCTCGGCTGTGTCTGAAACGGACAAGCCCTGGCTCTCATGCCCTCCCTGGGCCTCCCTGCCCTCACCTGTCAGGGCGGGCAGGGGTGGGGGGTGGGGGGGTGGAGGGGTGGGGGATGCAGGCCCAGGGTGGGGCGGCTGCAGACTCCGACCAGCGACTGGGAAGGAGGCCGACTCTCCTGTGGGGCCTGCGTCCTGCAGCCTCCGTTCATCGGCCTGAGGCTGACTGATGGCCCCACTTGGGACAGTCCCCTGGCCGGGTCAGTGCTCTCTGAGTGACTCCCTCTCGGCTGGGGTCTGACAGAGGGCTGACGGGGAGGGGGAGCGAGGAGGGAGATGGAGAGACGGAGGGCGGAGGCCGAGAGGGAGAAGAGAGGGAGAGAAGCGGGCTTGGGGTCTCCCCCACCCCTAGCAACACGGGCGTACTTCAGTGAGGGGGGGTGTGTGGGGGTTGGGAGCCGGGCAGCGGTGAGGTCAGCGCCCTCACTGGAACCTAGCGGTCATCACCTGCCCACTTGGGGACCTGAGCCTTGCTTTCCTGGCCCGGGAGCGCTGTGAGGACCAGTGTGAGCGCTGGCAGAGCCTCGTGCTGGAGCAAGAGGGAGGGGCCTGGGGACAGTGTGGGAGGGAGGGAGGGAGGGAGGATTCCGCCATGACAGGGCCTGGAGCCAGTCTGAGAGCAGCGTTGGGATCCTGGTGAGGGGGGGTCCCCACTGGGGGCGGGTCCAGCCTTTACATCATCTGTGGAAGACGGCTGGAAAGCTCCCAGTGAACCCGGGGACTGACCAGACGCATCTGTAAAACCAGAACGCACTGGAACAGGGGGGTCCGGCCTGTGGCCCAACGCAGAACAGTATGTTTACTTAAAACATCACGAGTTCTTTTGTGATCATGTGTCACAAGGTGTTTAACCTGTGGCCCCAGACAGCCCCTCTTCTCCCTGTGCGGCCCGGAGAACACACCAGAACACGCGTCCCCGACGGCAGACAGGACGCCCGGGTTTCCCGGACGTGGCTCAGCGCTGCAGAGGCGCCTGGCACAGGGTTCAGTGGCCGACGAGTGCTTATTGGGTGACTGAATGAGTCCCCTAGCGGGACAAGGGGGCAAAACAGCTTAAAGCCCCTGGGACAAACAGACCGGCCACTTCAGGCCAAAGGACGAACGCTGTCATCACAAGGAACGAACTAGACCAGGCGCGGGAGGCCCGGCCCCCCCACGGGGCCCCCAGCGTTTTCAGCTGCAGAAGGAGCGGGGACCCCCGCCGGGGACTGGAGAGAGGCACCGGACAGACCCACTCCCAGCCCCCCACTGTGGGGCCGGGCACAGAACAGGGTGGGGGTGGGTGCGGGGCTAAAAGGGGAGGGGAATAAGCGAAGGTCTGATTCACAGGTGTGGTCCCTGGTCTCTACTCCCTTCTCCGGCCACGCAGCCCCATCTTCCACAGTCAAGCCAAGGTCAATGCCGTGCACGAGACCGTGAAGGCCCCAGAGGGCCGACCTGCAGACGCCGACGTGGCCAGCTGCTGCCGGACCGTCCCACATCCCATGAGGGTGTCAACCTCCCAGCTCTTGCCGTCTGACCCTCCACCACGGAGCCCTCCCTCCCCCACCCCCACCCCCAAACCAACCAATCAGCGTTTCACTGTCTCCTTCTTCAATACTTGTCCGTGACCAGCAATCATTCGAGAAAAACCTCCAAAACGAGATGAAATCAACAGGTAAAAGGACCTCGGCAGACACGAACGAACGAACGCAGGGAAGAGGGAACTGGGGAAGAACGGTCACTACCATCATCAAGTGCAGGGAGGACACCGTGCGCCGGTAAAACACCGGACGCCGTGCGGGAGGAGCCGCAGGGGAGACAGAGCACTCGGCAGGGGGACTTCCGAGACCCGGGAAGACGGTCAGCGGGCGGGTGACGCGGAACCTTGCTAAGTCGTCTCCTGACCCAGAAAAAATGAGAGCTGACCTGTCATCTCCCCCCTCTTAAACGTTCTGGGTTTTTCGGTCTGGCACGGAAGCATTAGGTTAGTGACCATTTCCTCGGGGGACGCCAGCCTAGACTCGTAATGACGACGTCTCCAAGGCGGAACACCACGCAGGGAGCCGGATCCCGCGGGTCCCGGCCGGCCAGCCGGCAGCGCCAAGCCTCCTGCAGCCAGCACGCGGGGCACCGCCGTGTTTCCAGTAAATTAACCGCGTCCGGAGGAACGCAGCCCGGCTGGGCGGGCGCGACAGGACCCGGGGCCCAGGGCTGCGGCAGCGTCAGGGAGTCGCTGCACCTGCCTTGTTCACTCACCTGATCCACCAGAACCCACGCCCTGACCCTCTGCCCCCACACGCCCTGTTCTCCCGCCCTGGTCCCCAGGCCTCCGCCCTCCTTCCTCCTCCGTCAGCCCTTCTGACTGACTGCTGGTGCTCGTCCCCCTTCCCAGGGTCAGCCGTCTGCTGGCTCCCCTCCTCGTGCTCTTGTGCTGGACCTGCCGCTGAGCCCGTGGGCCTGTCTGCAGAGCCAGGGGGTCCGCGCGCCCCACCCCGGCCCGTGGTCAGAGATGGAGAGATGCGGCCGGCGCCCCCAGCGCAGCAGCAGCTCTGAGTCACGGCGGGGATGGTCTCTCCCCGGCTGCTGCTGACAAAGGCCTCTTCCGGGCCTTAAAGAAACCCTCGGCGATCCAGTTCTCATTCAGCTAAGCTCCAGGGAGAAGTGTGAGTCTTTGCAGGGGAGTAGACCTCTCTTCTCCCTGTCTCCGCAGTCACAGTCTGAACACGGAGTGAGGGGAAGCACGGCCTCTTTGCTGAACCCACAGGCGCGGGTCCCATCTCATGGCACCGCTCCCCTTGCAGCCCCGCCGTCCCCCATGAGCTACCCCCCCCCCCCCACTAGGGGGGCGTCTATGCTCACGGCTGGGAAACGGGAGGCAGTGGCTGGTGCGGCCCAGCAGCCCAGCGGGTGTGAGGGCTGGACGGCATGGCCCATGTGCACGGAACGCACCCGACGGAACCGTGTCACACGCTCGGTGCACCACGGCCGCTAACACCGGGGACTTGGAATTTGCCTTCCAAACCGAGTAGTGCGGGAATTCAGCACTGACTTCAGCAAAGACAAGGTCAGGATCTGGACCCAAGCCCAGACCTGCGAAATGCTGGGCCCTTCTGCTCCATGCAAACCCTACCAAGAGGCCACCAAGAGATCAGGTACATCAGATGCCACATGAGCTGCCACCGGGGCCAGGTGACTGGGCCAGTCCTGCCCCCGGCCCCGTGGTGGGGCTGGTGTCCTTTCCCGGCACGTCCGTCGCTTTGGCACCTCCCAGGCACCAGGGCGCCCAACCCGTGGCCAGCGGGCCGCACGCAGTCCAGGACGGCTGGGAATGAATTTACTTAAAACACGATGAGATCCCTTTGTGACTACGTGTCAGTGCATGTAATGTGGGGCCCAAGACAACCCTTCCTCTTCCAGTGTGGCCCAGAGACGCCCAGAGGTCGCACACCCCTGCGCCATCTCCGCCACCAGCCGGGGAGGGGCACGCACTCTCGAATGCCGACGGACAGACGGGTGGGAGGACGTGCTGGGGGTTAAAACAGGGCCAGAGATCGGGTCTGTCTGGGTTCAGTCCAGAGAAACCTTACAGGTGCTTTGTGCTTGATTCCTTCACTCTGTCTCGATGTCTGTAGACCCTACTGTGTGCGGGTCGCTGTGTTAGACCCTGGAGGCAGCCAGGTACGTGAACGAGCTCAAACGAATGAACCCCCACCTGGCGGAGAAGACAGGTGTGAACTATGTCACTCCTGTGACACAAGTATGCAAGAGTCAGTGGAAACACGGACGAGGGAACACCTCCATGGTTCAGGAGAATCTGGGCAGGCTCCCTGGAGGAGGCAGTGCTTTCTTCCCGGGAGAGCTGGTGGAAGAGGTGCACGCAGGCTAAGCCAGCCCTGTGCATGCGTGGGGGCCTCACGTCTCTGGGTGGGTGTAGACCAGTAGCCCATTTTTCTGCTTAGCAGGGCCTCCTGCCTTCTCTCTCCTGGTTCTTTTGGGGAACCCCTCCCCCTCAGCATGGTCCCAAAGGGGCTGTGCACGGGGCTCAGAGAGATGGGCACATAGTTCAAGCTGGCGAAACTAGAACATTCCACCCTTCTGTCTGCAGGGATCCCTTCAGGGACAGCCATGGGACTCAAGCAGAGCCGGTCAGGGGCTTTTACTGGGGCTGATAGAAGAATCCGGTAGAAAGGAAGTGGGTAGCACATTTGCGGGCCAGCTGGGCCCACGGCCGTGTGGGGCTGGTGGCGGGCGTGCTGCTGGGCCGGGGAGAGCCTGCTCGCCAAACCGCGTTCTCGGAGACCCAGGCAGCGAGATCTCCGCCTCTCTGTGTTTCTCCGAGGGTGCGCCTCCGAGACATCAGGTATGCCGAACGTCCACATCTTAAAAACACAGAATCCTTTTCCTCTGAAACTGGCTCCATCCGGCCTTCTGTCACTCTGAACTCATCGGGACAATGATGACAAGTCACCGCACCCTAGCAGCCTAACGGGACGAGGGGGCAGAATGAGAATTAGGGTCACGTCACGAAGGACGGGGCCGTGGCCTCCAGATGTCGTCCCGTGGGCAAGGAGCAGGAGTTGGGGGACCCTTTGGAAGAAGTCAAGGGACGTGGTTCGGTTTTGTTTTACAGACGCCTCTGCAGCCGGCGGCTGAGTCGGGGCACGCACCACCCATAGGTCCGAGCACATACAGTGAGGGCTCCCCTGGCTGCATGGGGGGCGGGGGGCGGGGTGCGGGGCAGAGAGAAGGGTGCACACCGTGAAACCAATCGCTCCCTCCGAGGGCGCCGGGAGGCCCTCCCCTCCTTAGTGAGGAAGGTTACTTCATTAGCAGCGAACACTGAACTTGTCTGCACTAAATAGTGGAGTCCACCTTTGACGGGGACATCGCTCACGCAGCAGAGCCCCCGCGGGGAACACGACACACGCCACGGTCAGCGAGCCCGTCCATTAATCAAGGAGACGAAGGCCCAGGCCCCACGGGAGCCCGGCCGAGTGCACTTCTCCACGTCTAGTTCTCCGGCTGGGTAGAGCAGCTGTGCTTGTCCACGGCCCTGAACTTGAACTCCGTCTTGGCCAAAAGCCCCTGACCATCATACCTTCTAACTCGGAGCCTTGTAACAGAGCCCAGGACCAGGGCCGGCACGGAGGTCGGAGTCCGTCTTTAACAGGCGAAGTCTGCCCAGGACCCGTGGGAGACACAGCCCCGTGACCCTGAACTCTGAGTCAGCACCCGGTGGCAGGCCCTGCTTCCAACCCGGGCTGAGCCCGTGGCCTTGACAACTCACAGCCTCTCTGAACCTCCACGTCTCCACCTGTGAAATGGGCGGAACTACAGCGCGAGGCCCCAGCCTGGCCACTGCGGCCCGGCTCACAGGGACCAGCACAAGTGCCTCTGAGGCTGAAATTCCAACTGGAGATCGTGATCCAGCAGCCACCGGAGGGGCAAGCATGTGGGGCGAAGCCCACCCGCCCCCTGAAATGAAAAGGAAAGGACTCGGGTCTCCCGAGAGCCAGCAGGCTGCGGCAGTCCCCTGAATGGCGGAGACAGGGAGACGAGTGAGGAAGCCGATGGGCCGCGTTCGGACGGTGGGACGCTGGCACGGCCGGCTAGGGCCACACAGACTGCAGAGCGCGGGGTCCGTGGAAACGAGGGAGGACGAGGAGGGGCGGCCAGGGGCCACCGAGACGTGCCGTGAAGGAGAGGCCGCAGGCACCTTCCAGCCACGCGCACCTGGAGGAACCCAAGCCAGGCTACGCTAACAGGGCGAGGCTTTTAACATCGTAAATTCAGGGTGCCCACGTTACAGTTGTTCTTTAAACAGGAATACTTTCAGCTGTGTGAGTCAGATGGTTGGCCAGACGCAGCGTGGTGAGCTGGTGGGAGCTGCTCATCCCCGTCCTCCCGTGAGGCCAGGGAGGGGCCTGCAGGAACGGGCCGGGCATCCTGCAGCCCCCAGCGGACCTCTGCCCGAGTCAGACCCGCCGTGCTCACGGGGTGGACCTGGCCGCGTGGCACATGGAGGGTAGAAGCCAGGCCCCCGCCCCGAGGAGGAGGCTGCAGAGACTGGGCTCACTGCCAGGGCCCCGGCCAGCACGGAGGCTTCCCAAGAGGAAGACACCCTCCACAATGCGCACCATCAGTTCCCCGGTCCGGGGAGGGACAGGGTGGAACCCCCTGCACCGCCACCTCACAGCACGGGGCGGGGGGGCTGTTCTAACCTGACGCCGGAGGGACAGGCCACTCTAGCCTCCCCAAGACACTGGAACGGGGAAGCAGAGGCCAGCCACCAGCCAGGTCTCTGAGGGGCGGGAATGGCGAGAGAGCGGGGCCCAGGCACCCTCGGAGGGTCCGCCCCCAAGATAGGACGCCAGCCGGGGGGCTGTGTGCGAAGGCTGCCCAGCAAGGACCAAGCTGCCCCGTGGCTCCGGGGGAACGTCCCTGAGCACGCTCCCCGCCGCCCGGACCACTCCCGGCGCACCCCCGCCCCCGCCCGGCCCGGCCGCCCGCTGACCTGTGGATGATGTGGCGCCGCTGCAGGTAGTCCAGCGCCAGGGCCAGCTCGCAGACGTAGAGCCTCACGGCGCCCTCCGTGAAGCGCACGCTCTGCTGCAGGTGGTAGCGCAGGTCCCCGCCCAGCAGCAGGTCCGCCACCATGAACATGTCCTCCTCGTCCTGGAAGGAGTACCTGGGGGCACAGAGGGGCAGCGCTCCTGAGGGACGGAGGGCTCCAGCGTCAAGACCGATGCTCCCATCTTACAGACGCGCACGTGGAGGCCGGGGGAGAGGCACTGGCGTGGCCCGAGCCCCAGTGTGCAGCCGACAGAGGACAGACCCCGCCCCCCGGCTCCAGCAGACCAACGGCAGTTTGCCGCTGCTGGGCACCGACGCATGACGTCATTTCTGGCAGACGCCTGAGTTTGGTGTTTTCAGGATTTGCAGTCGCCGGTCTCCGAAGATGCGTCCCCTTCCCTGACAGTTCCTCTGTTCCCGCACACAGGCCACTCCCCAGCGATGGGGGCGGGGCTTGTTTCTGCAACCCTGGGACCCTGCGCCGCTCTGGCAAGTCCAAGGACAAGCCTCAGGGAACCCGCGGTTTCTACTTCCTGCCTCTTGGAGACCAGCCAGAGCCCCAGCCCCAGGGAGAAGCCACGAGAAGGACAACCAAGGCGCTCTGGTCCACAGCAGCCGCAGATGAGCAGCCGCCAGTGACAGGCAGTGCCAACTGGGGGCCACAGGGCGAGCCACCTGGGCCTCGGGATGTCCCACGGCAGCCCCCGCTGGTGTCACGTGGAGCAGGACCGCCCAGCGGAGCCGTCAGCTCACGGAACAGGAGATGACAAAGCAGCCGTGTCCTAAGCCGTTCCTTAAGCCGGCTCCCCAGAGCAATGGGGAGCGGACACGGCACTGAATTCATTTAAAAAATACATTTAGGAGTTTTAAGGACGACAGAGCCAACACTGAATTTGAGAATGGTGGAGTAGAATCACAATGTTGTAAAACAGTGTCACGCCCCACAGAGAACGGTGGAACGTAATGAGGGCATCGTGACATGTAATCACAGAGTGACAGCGTTGTCATGGGAAGCACCCCCGTGTCTCGGGTCCCCGAGTGTCGGACCTGGGCCAGGGCCAGGGCCAGGCCACTCTCCTGTTTCGACAGAAGAGGAACCCGAGGCCCAGAGGAGAGAGGGAAGTTAGGGGCGGGGCGGGGACACGAACCCAGATCGCCAGCCCTCCCCGGTGCTCCCACCAGGACACACTGGCACGTACGCACACTGTGTTTCTGCAACCTCGGTGTGCAGCCCCGAGGAGGGGACCTAATGTCTGATTTCGCCCACGGGAGGGGACGGCCACGTGCTCACAGGACAGGGGACTCCAGGGCTGGACAAACGCTTGCAGACCAACCAGGCCCGCCGGCCCCCTATCACAGAGACTGGGAGCCAGGGACCGGGCATGGTGGCCCAGACGCCGCGGTCTTGTTTGTGTCACCGGCCGCCCACACAGTTCTGCATCCAGGCCGGCAGGGCAGGGCCCCGTAAGGCACTGCCCAACCACGAATGTAGCAGATGTTTATGGGGCACCTGCCCCGTGACCGGCACCGGGCTGTGTGCCGAGCACTCGGGGACAGAGGGACCGCCCTCTCTCTGAAGGAGCACTCGGTCCCCTGTAAGAGGGGGGCTGAGGCCACAGCACTGGCCATGCGGGGGGCCGGGCACGCTAGGAGGCTCTCTGGGGTGCAGCGGGGCGTGCAGAGGGAGTCAGCTCTCCAGAGGTGGCGTGGGCAGGGGGTCTTTGCAGATGAGGGTCTGGAGCACTCGGGGGCTGTGAGTCAGACACAGGGACAGCCTGAACCCTCTGGTGCTGGGGCCCCAGGGTTCTGTGGGCTGTGGCTCCTCCCATTCTCCCGTGTCCAGCATCTCAGCCACTGACGGTCCCTGGCAGGGGGTGGGGGGCGGGTGGCGCAGCTTCTTCCCTCCGGTGTGGACCCACTTCAGGGCCAGTGGCCTGGCTGCCCGCCCAGGCAGGGCCCAGAGGGCCAGGGGCTTGCTGGCTGGTCCAGAGCCATCTGCAGGGCACTAGCTGGACTTCCCATCTGTTGCAGGACAAGAGGAAGCTCAGCCTGGCACGTGGTCGCTGCCTCTCTGGATGCATCATAGGAGTGGCTGAGTGTTAACAATGTGATTAAACAATAAAGCAGGCCCCACCCCCCAGCCAGAACCCTGCGAGGTCGAGGCTGGGCGCCCTGGCCTTTGCCAGACACTGTAGGTCCTGGGTAGCCATCCAGGTCACATATCTGGGCCCTGTGGACAGACAGAAAACCAAGCAAGGAGGCTCTGGACACATGAGCCCGGAGCAGTTAATCGAACGAAGGCCTTGGAAGCCCTCCTCAATCTTGTCTCTGAATGTGATCGGAGCCATGGTTGGTGGTTGATGTTTTCTCTTCCATGCAAGTTTCAGAATAAATGTATCTAATTTCTTGAGAAATCCTTCTTCAACTTTTGTTGGAATTATGTAGGCTTTACAAATTAAGGAGAATTAACCCTGCCGCACCTTTCCAACCTTTCCAGGAACAGGAAATACTCGGTCTTCTGTTACGTCTGGCAACGAAGTTTTTATTAATTTTCTACTTAAAGGTGTGGCATAGATGTATTTTCATTCTGAAATTTAAGTAGATTTCACTGCTGTTGTGAACATGATCTTCTAGAACAAGGCCGACCCAGCCCGGTCATCGTCAGGGGAGACCCGCCCTGCAGAAGTGTGGACATCTGCCTTGACACCAGGGGCCTGGCCGGCCTCCTGGTCATTGGCTCCCCTGCCCTGTCCTCCAGGCTCCGGGCTGCTCGCCCTGTGACGGCGATGGCGTCTCCTACGGAAAACCTGCCGCGGTTCCGTCCTTCTTGCTCTTGGCTTCCTTTCTCCATCCGTGGCCTCCAGTGAAACGATGATCGTGAGAGGCAGTGGTGGGCATTTTTGCGTCAGTCTGGACCTCAGTGAAGTGTTCTCACCGTTACATAATGTGTTTGCTGTAGACGTTTGGTGAATTCATTTACCCAGTTAGGAAAGTTGCTGGAAGCATCTGAACTGATACGTCTTCCCGTTGGCTCCTGGAGGGAGGGGTTGAGATGCTCCAAGGACACACTATAGGCCTCAGCAGCTGCACTGAGCTTCCTACGGAAGCTCCGCCCATGCTCCAACCGCGGGTGGCTGGCAGCAACACCGCATCGATCACCAGGGCACTCTGTGCCTCCGTGCACGGCCACCGCCCACGGTGCCTCACCCAGCCCTCCATCCGACTCTGGCGGGGCAGCATGAGTGCTTGGGAGAGAAACCCGCAGGCCAGAATGGATTCTGAGGAGGAAACCCTACACGCAGCAAGGGCTTCGGCTCCAGCCCTAACTCAGGGAGCGGCTCTTTCTTGCTGAAGGCCCGCTTTGCCCTGGGCCCCGGCCCCTGCATTCCCAAAGAGACGCGATGTCATTATCGGGGAACAGAGGATGACCCTCGGTCCCTCTCTCTCTGCAGTGCTGCACCATCACACAGCTCTGTGCCACTGTCCCTTTCCCCTCCTCTCAGGCTGGAACTATACTCAAGTCCTCATGCTGCACTCTGCCACGGAGATGACACTGCTGTGGGGCAGTCTGGGAAATGCCCCCCCCCCCAACTTCATCTGGCCTGGCCAGTGCCCGGCACCAGGAGGCCCTCCCCCAGCTGTGCCGTGACGGGGGCTGGGGGGGTGCTGGGAAGGACCACCAGGCCACGCGGCTGTTTCAAACACCTGCCTCGCTCCAGTTCTTCCCGAGGCAAGAGGAGCTGAGTACTCAGAGGTGACTCTGCGGGATATTCATTCCGGGGCCGAAACCAGCGGCCAGGGCGGGCCACCTGTGTCCGACCCTTGTCTCCTGCATCCTGACTGTGCGGTGCCCGCAGGGACACGGAGCAGGCGTCCCCTGGGACCGCGTGCACCCAGTCAGATCTCCCAGGGGAGCAGGCAGAGAGGGGGCTCGCCCACCGCGCTCGCTCGCTCCCGGCGAGACTCAGTCTCAGGGATTTAACATCCCGCAGGAGAGGAGCTAAAAATACCCTCTCGGGCCGCACACACTTAATAACGGGCTGCTGGGCCTCCGTCCGCTCCCATTGTACAAAGAAAAAGGAGCTTCTCACACTTGAATTCTGCTTGATGCACATAAGTCTCCGATAACATTCACAATAGAAGCTTTTTTTTTCCTTTTTAATTTGACTTGAGTTACAGCATCCTCGGGCCATTCAAACAGCTTGCCCCTCGCCACTCTCCGCACCAGGCCAACCCTGCCCCTGCCTCCTTCCCGGGAAGCCAGATGCGGCTGGGCAGCTTCCATCTGCCCCTGGGGGCCACACGGCAGCCAGGGAAGACTCTCCAACGCCATCCGCCCCCCCAGGCCACGGCCGTCTGGGGCGGGGGGAGTCCTGGGCGATGCACAGCAGGACGTGGCGGACAACGAAGTGCCACCCCCTCCGTGTAAATGCAGAGCACTGCTCCTGGCCCAAGGGTTCTGCTGATCTCCTGCATGCCTCTGACGGTTCTGCGGTGGCCCACAGAGTCAGTCCGGGGGGAGGAATGGGGAAAGGTGTGGAGCCAGGGAGGGGCCGGAGGGCTGCTCGCCTGGACACTCCGGGCAGGAACGCAGCTCCGACCTCCTTCCCCGTGCAGAGCAAGCAGAGGGCGGTGCAGACCGACCGCCTCCCACTACGTGGTGGAGTTTCCCGGGAAACCGTCCCAGCAAGGAGTTCCATTTCCAGGAGCCTTTCGATGAGGAATCAATGTATCGAAGAGTTATAGCACTATTTCAGTTCACATTTCTTTCTTGGTTGAGTTTTGGAGTCTCATTAGTGTTAGGTGGTTCGCAGCATCCCCCGATTACCTTCCAACGGCTGCCGGATCTGCCTCGTCCTTGACGTTTGTGACTGGGGTCTCCTCTCGGCTTACACGTGTGAGTCCTGAGAACCGCGTACGAACCCGCACATGTTTCTGAAGAGGCAGCTTATTGTTTCACTGGTTTCTTTACCTTTTTTCCGTTTCATTTATTCTACCCTCTATTATGTCCTGCTTTCTGTGTGCTTTGGGTTGATGTTGCCATTCAAAAATATCTCAGACGAAGAACAGGAGTCTGTATATAGGACACATGTACATGTTACATTCACGATGTGACTGGTGGGTAACAAATCAAGTGTGCGGCAACGACCCGGGCTGGCACGTCGGCCCGGGGGGGAGCTGGTGCAGGAGGCGCTGGGATCTCTCCCCGCCCAGGCGGCAAGCACACTGGCAGGATCGGTGTGATGCAGGGTCTGTCTGACGTGGCCACTTTGGCACTCTGGGGTCTGCGGAAGGCTTGCAACTTCCAGGAGAAGGCCTGGAGGGGGAACTGCAGTTCATCCCGGTCAACTTCAGCTCTGGGAAGAGCAGTAGCTGCCCATCCCTCGCCCGCCCCTCGCCCCAGGGCGGTAAGCTGTGCACAGGTGGCAGGAACAGCTTGCACACGCATTGCAGAAGCTCTGGTGGGCAGAAACGGTCCTGTGCTCCAGAGAGTGGAGACTTGTGCTTCTGTCCACCAAGCTGCTCACAAAGGCACGGGGGGGCCATTTTTGTTGCATCTCCCCCACTGTTGCAAGTCCCGCCCCTCTGGCGGGAGTGACAGACATTCAAGTCCAGTGCTCATTCTTTTTTCTCCTGCCTTCATTTTTCTCTCTCCTTCTTTTGGGATCCGTACATTAAAGACAAAGACATGTAACACCACACAAATGGGGGCCATTAGAAAGTCCCTGTGCATGCACGGGGAAAGGCACAGGTTCGGAAAAATACTTGAGAAGACCTTAAGCTTATGCTTCAGGCTGATCCTTGATCCTTGGCAGACACAGCCTACAAAGTTCAAAAAAACCAAAACCAAAACAAAACAAATCAAAAAACCTGAGCAAATCCTGAGGAATGGAAATATTCTGACTCTAGATTTATCACGTTTTACATTCAAATGTTCAGCTGTCAACAACCACAAAAAAAAAATCACAAGGCACACAAACAGAAATGCAGAGCCCATTCAAAGGAAAAAAGAAACCAACAGAAACTATCTCTGTCAAAAGATCTGACGGCAGAGCTATCAGACAAAGACTTTAACATAAGGGTCTTAAATAAAGATGCTCAAAGAACTGAAGAGAGGTGTGGAGAAAGTCGAGAAAATAATATATGAAAAGGTGAAAATATCAATGAAGCAAAAACCTAAAAAGAAACGAAAAAAGAAATTCTGGAGCCAAAAAGTATAATAATGGAAATAAAATATTCACTAGGAATTCAAAAGCAGATCTGAGCACGCAGAAGAAGCAATCAGCAAACCTGAAGATGGAACAATGGAAACTGTCAAGTCTGAGAAAGAGAAAGAGAAAGAGAAAGAAAGAAGCTTGAAGAAGAGCACTTAGATCCGAGGGATGTGTGGGACGCCATCCAGTGAACCAACACACACCCTGGGGGCATCTCAGAAGGAGAAGAGAGACACAGAGGAAGAATAAGCATTTGAAGATATTGTGGCTGAAAGCTTCCCAAATTTTATGAAACAGCTGAATATAAAAATCAAAGAGGCCCAACAAACTCCAATAGGATGAACTCAAAAAGACGCACACTGAGACACATTATAATCATACTGTTGAAAGCCAGAGACAGAGAGAGACCTTGAAAGCAGCAAAAGGAAAGCAACGTGTCACATACAAGCGAGACTCCATGAGATTATCAGCAGTTGTCCCTTCAGAAACTTTGAAGGCCAGAAGTCAGGGGGCTAATACATTCAAAGTGCTCAAAGAAAAAAAACTGTCCACCAAGAATTTTATATGCAGCAAAACAGCTCTTCAAAAGAAAGGGCGGAGAAAATAGGACATTCCCAGAGAAACAAACGCTGAGCAATTTCATTACCACCAGACCTGCTGTGCAAGAAAGACTCAGGGGAGTCCCGTGGGGTGAAATGACAGGACACTGACCCCATTTGGACCAGGTCTGAAAACCATGTGATGAGGCTCCCAAAAAGGCAGATACATGGGCAATTACCAAAGCCAGAATTGCAACAACAGTTCATAACTCCACTTTTTGTTTTCCACATGATTTAAGAGAGAAATACATTTAAAAAAAAGCAATGAAAAACAGCCTGGCCCTGGCTGGCGTAGTTCAGTGGATTGAGCATGGGCTGTGAACCAAAGCATCGCAGGTTCGATTCCCAGTCAGGACACATGCCTGGGTTGCAGGCCATGTACCCCAGCAACCACACATTGATGTTTCTCTCTCTCTCTCTCTATCTTCCTCCCTCCCTTCCCTATCTAAAAATAAATAAATAAAAATCTTAAAAAAATCAAAATGCATTTATTAAAAAAGCAATGATTAGTATAAAACTTAATAGTATTATAGTTTTTTGTAACTCTACATTGGTTTCTACATAATTTAGAGACTAATGTATTTTTTTAAAATATCAGCTTGTGTTTTAGACACAATGTATAAAGGTGTAGCTGTGGGACATCAACAACCGGTGGGGGTGGGGTGTGCATGCAAAGGAGCAGAGTTTATGTATGTTATTGAAGTTACAGACATCCGAATTAGGGTGTTTGTGATTTTAGGACGTTAAATCTAACCCCTGTAGTAACCACAAAAATAGTAATAGTGAATACACAAAAGGCAATAAGAAACGAAGTTAGACGTTTCACAACAACAAAAAAATGAACTGAACACACAGGAAGACAGTCAGTCATGAAGGAAATAAGGGACAAAGAGTTAGAATGCACACAGAAAACCAACAGCAACACGACAGAATGAAGTCCCTTTTTACCAGTCAGCCGTCAAAAGGGAGGCGATCCGGTCCCACGCCCCAGCGTGGGTGGCCTTGAGGGTGCCGCGCTGAGTGGAATGAGCCAGTCACAGAAAGACAAGTACTGCACGACTCCACTTAGAGGAGTCAAAGGCACGGAGACAGGAAGAGGAACAGCGGCCGCCAGGGGCTGGAGGGCAAGGGGAAGGGGCAGGTCGTGGTTAGTGCATGGACAGGTTCAGATCTGCGAGACAAACAGACTCCGGAGACGGACGGTGGTGATGCTTGCACAATAGTGTGAGTGCATTTAATTCTACTGAACTGTACTTGTGTGAGGGGCTCGGATGGCAAACTTTACAGGTACCCGTTGTCACAACCCCCTGCCCCACAGAATCTGAGCCATAGCACCTGCGTCTCTGGGGGCTTCGCCTCAGGCACGTCCTCCTCCAACCCCCACACGGGGCTGCTCTCCTGCCTCTGCATTTGTCCTTGTCTTCCTCGTTCATATATTCAATGCAACTGCACTATGTCTAAAACGTGTTCCTTGGTTTGCCATCACGTAAAGCATGATGATAATCCATATCTGTGCCCAGCAGTGCCCCTCTGTAACGATAGAGGTAGTGACACTCGAGCCCCAGCACTTGGGTGGTATGCACTTGGGGTTCCAGATTTACACGTGAAATACATTTTTCCTCCCGGAGCCCGTCACCGACTTCCTTGTCTCCTTTGCTGGTGGGCGGGAGGGTGGCCATGGAGTAGTGCGTCACATCAGGCAGTGAAAATGGTCCGTGGCTCGGTCACTCACTCATTCATTGAACAGAGGACTAATGAGTATCTGTGAGGGACAGGGTAACAGCACATCAGCACAGCCAGGCAGGCAGGCGAGAAGGGGCCAGCCCACACGTGACACGGGAGACACCCAGGCTGAGAGCACACTCATGAGCAAAGCGAGAATCAACTCTCACTTCTCCGCATCTGTGTGAGCTGAACTGCTGGGACCCAACTGCAATGGCTCCTGTCTGGTCTTTGTGGTCCGCTGGCCCAGCGGTCCCGCCGCTGGGAGCCGCCCCAGAGGAAGTGGAAACACCAGGCTGAAAAGAAGTCTGCACCCCGTGTCCAGTGCAGCATTATCTACAACAGCCACGACACGAAAGCAACCTAGGTGTCCACCCGTGGATGCATGGATGAAGATGATGTGGCATGTATGCGTGTGTGCATGTATATGATGGAATACTGCACAGCAATGAAAAAGAAGAAGTCTTACCATGTGTGACGACATGGGCAGACCCAGAGCGTATTATGCTAAGTGAAATAAGTCACCGATACAGACTCTTAAAAAGCAAAACATAACAGACTCATGGAAACAGAGACCAAAGGGATGGTTACCAGAGAGGAGGGCGGGGGGTGAAAAAGCAAGGGGGAATGTGGTCAAGTATACTGTGATACGCATACACGGTGACAGACAGTTACCAGCGTTTGTGGGGCAGTCACGTAGGAAGGCACAGAGGCGTCGAATCGCTGCACTGCACACCTGGAGCTAACACGACCACTATGCGACTATGGACCAACCAACCGTGCTTAGGCTAGGGAGGAGTGAGGGGGCTGGGCGAACCCAGTACGTGCACGGACTGCCTGCGCGCTCCCTGTCTGCAACACGGCCGTCCTGCAGCGCGAAGCCGAGCATGCTCGCTGTACTCAGCTGGAAGCAAACCAATCTGTTGGCTCTCAAATGGCCCATGTTTACTACAAGGATTTGGAGCTGGAGGGAACCGGTTTCACGGGGTGGCAGTTCAGCAGCGGCAACCTGTGCCCATGCCAAGACCCGGCCCTCCCATCACCCAGTGGGAACTGGTCCAAATGAATAGGGTGTCCTCTTCTGTGAGTCAGTCAATGGGGAAACTGGAAAACCCCCCAGGCCGCCATTCTCACTGGGAGGCAGGCTGTCGCTGCAGAAAGGCACAGGCGCTGGGCGTCTTGGACAGAGCGGGGTGGAGATGACACCTCCCCCCACCCCCATCCGCCCGCTGTGCCTCTCTGGGCCATGCTTCAAGTCTTGAGCTGCATTTCCCTCTTTGTAATATGGTTATTATAAAAATAACAAAAAAACCCCACAGGGTTAAATGCGAGATGCATGGGAGAAGATACACATGGAGGCAGCTTGAAAATACAGATGCAATTACTACTCTATTGTGACAAATGAAAGAAGGAGATAGAAGTCGTCTGGTTTCCTTCTCGGCCAAGAAGGGGCTGCACGACATGTGACTCCTGGAGTGCGACTCCTCACGTGGCTCCTGGAGACTAGGCGCCAGGGGCTCTGGAAACACCAGATGCCCTGGGTTGGGGCAGGAGCCCCAGGGGGTGCTGGGAGGCGCAGCCTCTGCCCAGCGAGGACAGCGCGTCAGGAGAGGACCCCTCACCGCACGCCCCAAAGGACGATGTGCATTTTAAGTTGGCGTCATTTTTTAAAAGGCATCAAAACGCAGTGAAATGATAAAATGTCTTTTAAGATGCGGGCTCGCCGTGGGCTCGCTTTGTTCTTGAGTGAAAGGAGACGCTCTGGGGCGTCTGCAGCGGGCGACAGACAGGGCGCACCAGGGCACCCTGGAGGGTTGGGGCGACTGACGCTCGGCTGCAGCGCTGCTCCTGTTTACAACCCTTCACGAGGCTCTGCTGACTTCTGGAACGTGGGTCCTGGCTATCCGTCCAGCCCACCCTCCCCCTGGTCACCACACCAGGGACCAGGGCCCCGGCTGCACTCAGCATGAGCTGCTCACAGGGTGGCTCGTCCCCCAGGGACCCTCTCGGAGCCCCTTCTGCTCAGCCCTCCAGCCCCACTCCTTCCTCTGTCCCTTCTCCCTGTCTTTCCACGGCACCCAGGGCACAGCTGCAGCTACGAACACTGATACAGGCGCAATGAGGGCAGTCAGTCACCAAGATGACGTGGGAACCCAGACGGATTTGAGGGGTGAACAGAGGCGAGCCAGCCAAGGGCCCTGGGGCTTCAGCGGGACCGGGAGGGGCTGGAGCTGTTCTGGCGCGGAGGGTGCGCTCCTCTGGGGAGCTGCCTCCCCACCGCCTCCCCAGGCCGGGCCAGAGAGGGCCCGGCACAGTCCGAGGTGAGAAGACACTGCATCAAAACTGATCAGGGGCCATTTTAAATAAAAACAACAGACTCTTGAAACCATGGCCTGGAAAACAATCACCTACCATTCCATGTGAACTGACAAATGGGAAGAGAAGCAATTCACACTCTTGGTGACAATGAAAGGACAGGAAGGACAGATGAGAAGTGACTGAGTTGAACTTGCACTACCACTAAGGTTGTATAGTGGGTGTCTTTGGAGTATCTGATACTGTCCGCCCGGCCCCGCCACTTGAAGATCGGCTCCATAATGCAGGAGCCTCGTCAAAATCACCCGGCCACATGCTGGTGGTCCTTTCTGTCGGGCTCCCCATTCTGACTCATTGGTCCGTTCGTCTGTCTGGATGCCAGTGTAATGCTGTCTTGATTACTGTATGTTTATAATAAGTCCAGAAATCAGGTAGTGTTCGTTTTATAGCTATGCTCTTAATTTTTAAAGGTGTTTTTACTTTTCTAAGAGCTTTGCGTTTCCACGTGTTTTTAGAAATCTGTTTGTCACTTCCTGCAAAAGAGCTTGCTGAGATTTTGATTGACAGTGTGTTGAATCTATGGATCAGTCTGAGGAGAACCGACACCCTGGCGGTGTGAAATCCCCAGACCTACGAACAGGTGTTTCTCTCGGTTTATTTACATCTTCTCTCCTTCCTCTTAGCCGTGTTTTGTGCTTCCGTGTGTGGGTCTTTTATGCTGATTCGTATCTGAGCATTTTATGTTTTTGATGTTGCTATACAGGATTGCCCAGAAAGTCCATTTGTTTTTTTCCATAAAAGGCACATTTTTCATTTTCACCAATAACTCTATTGATTTGGATGTTTTGTGTATGTCGGCTATCTCCTGCTACTGGCTTCACGTGGGGAGAGGCCGGGGTGCTGCTGGACATCCTCCAATGCAGACAGCCCCACAGCAAAGGATTATTTGGCCAAAATGTCAATAGCACCAAGAAACTTCGCAAACCACTTGTGACACGTTCAGTCAGTCACAGCACCTTCTCCATACACGGCACAGATCTTTTGTTTTGCTGCATTTCAGTTGCATTTTTACTTTTCTTGAAATAATAAACGTGGTGAAATTGTGTATTTTCTTCCATCTTCAATATTAAAATGGCTGCACAAAAATTCACCAATTTTGATGTTTTTTTTAAATGCATGCTGATATGACAGCTGCCACCATATCATCTAACAAAACTGCTCCAAATGAAGTTAAAGACAACTAAGCACTATTAGAGCCATCGTATGGAAAAAAACTAAACAAACTTTTTGGACTACCTGATAAATGGTATTTTTAAAAATTCAATTTCGGACTATTTATTGCTACTATATAGCAATAGAATTGATTTTTATATATTGATCTTTCCTGAAACCCTGAGAATCTCAGTTATTAGTTCTAATATATTTTGGTAGATTCTTCCAGATCTGCTATGCAAACAACATAATAATGTTATTTGCAAATAAAGAGAGTTATATTTGTCCTTTCCAATCAGAATGTTTTCTTTCTTCTTTCTTGGCTTATTTCACTGGCTAAATCCCCCAGCATAACTTTTAGTGGAAGCAGTGAGAGTGGGCATTCATTCATGTCTTGTTCCAAATTTCAGGGGGAAATCATCAATCCTTCCCCATGAAGTACGATGATCTGTGGTTTCCCAGACTTTGTCAAATGCTGCTTTCCCCTCTGTGGAGATGATCGTATGTTTTTTCTTAGTTTGTCCATATGGTGCAAGGCATCGCTTTTCAAATGTAAAGCCAGACCTGAATTCCTGGGGTTAATGTGACTTGTGCATGGTGGATTATACTTTTTATATATTGCTGGATTTGATTTTCTAAATCTTTGGGAAGAGTTTTTGCATCTATGTTCCTGAGGGACATTGGCCTGCTGATTTCTCTTTTTTAAGTAATGTCTCCTTCTTTCTGTTCTCTTTTCTTGTAACGTCTTTGTCTGGTTTTCACATCCGGGCAGTGCCGGCCCCACACGATGAGCTGGGGTGTTCGCTCTGCCACCACGCCTCCAAGGTCACCAGTCTGCTTTCCTGTAACGTCTATAATCTGGCATCAACTCTATCCAGTGTATTTTCAACACGGACATTGTCGTTTTCATCTGGAAGTTTGATTTAGCTCTTGTTCATATCTTCGTGTCTCCACTTAACCGGCTGAACACACAGAACACAGTTATAATAACCTGAGTGGCCCAGTCTGTTTTCCGTAATTCTCCCTTTCCTTGGCTGATTCAGGAAGGAAGGTGAATCTAGTCTCTCTTATTCCATTTTGGCCAGAAACAGAAGCCATTAGCCTAACTCTGACACAGAGTAGATTTCCCCAAATACACCCACACAGATTGAATCACTATGGAATGATCTAGGTAAGAGAAACGTACAGTAAACAGGACACAAAGGCCCCGAACTCACGGAGCTTAGAGTCTAGTGATGGCTGACAGCCCGGCAACACAAGGCAGACAATAAGGACGGGAATGAGACCGCGCAGGCAGTGGGGGCCAAAGGCAGGGGCTGGAGGACAGTGGGGGAAGCAAGCGCAAAGCACTGACCAGGGAGGCATCTGCAGGAGGAGGCATCTGTGTGAGGTGGGATGCAAGCCGAGAGCTGAGGAGGAGGTGCGTGTGCAGGGGTCATGGTGAAGGGCGCTCCGGTCAGGGTCAAAGGCCCTGGGGGGGGAACGAGCTCAGCACCTTGCCGGGCTGAGGGCGGGCCATGCTGGCTGGCGTGGAGCGAGAGGAGGGCTGGGCTGGAAGGGAGGCGCGGAGCAGAGCTGCAAAACTGCGCTCCAACGCACAAGACACATCAAAGGGGACTTAGTCCTTGTGGTCGGTCTGTCCGTCCAGACTGGTGGACAAGAAACAGCAAGGAAACCGGGTCGCCCTCCCTCGTGGCTGTGTAGGTTGCAGCCCAAGGCTGCCGGTGCTCAGGAGAGAACGGCTGTCCCGCCACTCGTCCCAGTCCGCCTCCCGACAGCACAGCGCCCCCCATCGGGAGTGCCAGCCACCCTCTGGACCCTCGCTCCCAAGGGAAGCCGCCACATTGCCTTCCAGAGGCAGCGGAGCTGAGGGAGGGACGCGATCATCAGTCTTCTGGGCATCACGAAACGCGGCACACACCTGGTGCCTCTGGAGCAGGTGGCTTCACAGTAAAAAGCAAAGTGCTTTTTGGTTTCCTTCCCCCGCACCCCTGTGGTTTGTCCGCTCGCACACTCTGGCTGCGAGACTGGATGAGCATCGGGAGGACTGCGCAACCAGAACATGCGCTTGAACTTGACTTCAGTGCCAGCCGCGTGACTCACTCACTCATGGTGTGACCTTGGACAGGTCGTTTAACCTCCCTGACACTCCATTTCCTTTCCTGAGAGGGGAGGATTCTCTCCTCTTTCCCACCTGCCCCCGGAGGGGCTGTCATGAACCATGTTAGCAAAACGGAGCCTTTCCCCGCCCCCCCCCGCCCCGCCCTGTGCACCCAGATCGGGGGGAGCACTGACACCCACAACCCTGCACCGGACAGGGCTAGGCGCGAAGCTGAGGGATGTCGGGCAGACGGGGTGGGGGCAGAGAGGGTATCAAGGGCACAGTCTGAAACAAATATTTTTCTTCTATTCAATCCTTAAAGTACAAAGGCTGAACTGGATTTAAGAGCACATCGCTGCCACGCCCCCACTGACGCAGCCACGCACCCACTCATGCAGCCAAGCCAGACGCTGCACAACTCTCCCCCACCTGCTGCCCCTGCTCCCTGGGAAGTGCACTGGGCGCCCTCACTCCCAGTTCCCATGGGATGATGGGACCACGCGTGCGAGAGACTCTAGACGACACAGATTTGCAGTGTCACGCCCTCCATTCCCCGCATTTCACGCCCTCCCGGTTTCGTGGGTTAAGACTCTCTCCCCTGGGTCCCACCTTGGTGCCACAGGCCCCCAGGAGTTTGGATGTACGAGCCGGGAAACCTTGTGCTGGGCCTTTATCTAACCTGCTAGGCAGTGGGGAAAAGCGATTTAAAAGGACAGGGCCGAGGCGCATGCAAAAGAGGCTAGAGGTTGAGGAGGAGTTGTAAGCAGAGTAACTCCAGCGCTAACCAAGCACGCTCGCCCGTTTCCCCCTATTTCACTCTGCGGAGTCAGGGGGCTATTTCCGTGTACAGACCAGACTCAGGCCCTCTGTGACCGCTGTGGTCACCACTGTGGGCTGCAAAGGTCGGGGGAAGCGGCACGCACCCAGGCTGCCATGCCGACTCGGGGCTCCTTTAGGCAAACCCTGCTAAGACGGAGCTGTGACGGGGGCAAAACGCCGGATTAACCAAACTACCTTGATTCGGGCTCCGGCGGATTTGCCCTTGCCCTGCGCGTTCCTGGGCGATGGCGAGAACTCTTCATCTGACTCCTTCACCTTTCCCGGAGCTCACGCCACCTCTCAGCTGCAACCCGTCTGTGCACTTAATTAACGAGCTGCCTCAGGTTCTTCCACATCGTTAATTAAGCTCTCTGAGACCAGACCTAAGCCTTTCACCCTACCACCCCCTGGAGACTTCCGTGCAGCCCCGAAAATAACAGTTGTTTTAACCCCGAGGAGTACGGGCAGCTGGCAAAGGGAGTTTTATAACTGTACCATCTCAAAAAGTTAGTTTTGCCAGGGACAGGCTGGAAGCCAGCTGTATGTTTTTGTCAAAATCCAAGCACAGTACATTGCCTCCAAATGCTGTTGATGCTTTCATTCTTACTAATGCCCGGTAATTAGAAAAATTATTAACAAAATTCACGGCAGCATCTTTGGTTTAAATCCCAAGCCTGCTTAATGCAGACGCACACAGTGCCATCGGGAGACAGCGTGTACGTACACCAGCAGGTGAACAATACCCATCCCCCCACCCCTTCCACGCGGTAAGCCAAGATCTAGAAAGGCACCTTAGACAACAAAGTAAAAAAATAGGGGAAATGTTTACGTACTTGGGTGGTCATCATTTCACATGTTACCGAACCTCAGACCCGATCCTGTTATCTACCAACGAGAGAACAGGTTAGTACTGATTCGTGCTGATGCATCCATGCTATGGAATAGTATACTGCTATTAAAACTAACACTACGTGCCCTGGCTGGTGTGGCTCCGTGGACTGAGCACTGGCCTGCAGACCAAAGGGCCGCCGGTTTGATTCCCAGTCAGGGCACATGCCTGGGTTGTGGGCCAGGTCCCCAGTAGGGGGTGTGCAAGAGGCAACCACACATTGATGTTTCTCTCCCTCTCTTTCTCCCTCCCTTCCCCTCTCTCTAAAAGTAAATATCTTTTTTTAAAAAAAGCATATAGAAACTAAGACTATGTAATTACAGGAAAGGCACCCAGGATATGATATCAAGCAGGAAGGACAGAGGACAGAAATGCAAAGCCCACAGCAATCACCGCATATAAAAATAGGTCAGAACGGACCAGGTCTGAAATAACCTGGGGGAAAGAGGAAGAGTCATCGTGGGATTATAAGAATGCGAAAGGTGTGTTATCCTGTTACATTTTAAGTTAATATATATGCAACAAATGTTACAAAGTAAGACTGCCCTAATTCAAAATATTTCAGAAGCATCTCGGTGTTCCGGGTGTGACCCAGGACGTCTGCATTAGTACAGAGCACCTGTGCCCGCACCTGCCCGTAAACCCCGGGCCGCACCCCCTCAGCCAGCTCCGCGGTCCTTCCGACCGCCGGCCTGGGCGTGTGCGGGCCTCGGAGCGTCGGCCTGCACCTGGGGCGGGACGTGCGTGCCGCAGGTTACAGGAGCCGAAGAAGGACCACTTACTTTCCACGGTGAGGCCCTCGCCCGGGAGCTGTGTGCACACCCAAGCACGCTCCCTTCTCGCGTCTGCGCACGCGGCCGGACTTGCACCCTGGTACCGGCACCCGCTGAAGACCAAAGACCTTCACGTGAATGCCTCGCCCCAGCGGCGCAGGCGCGGTGAAGGGCTGAGCTCCCTCCGAATCTCCGGACGTGCCCTCCCCCACGGCGGATGCAGCGGCGGCGGGCAAGGCCCAGGACGCCTTTGCACAGCTCAAAGGGGCACCAGTCGGGGCCAGCGGCCACTGTGGTTCTCGCTGCCGCGCGCTCGTGATAAAAAAAAAGCCAGTTTCTACTAAGGACGGCGCTGGGGAAGCGGCCAAAATATGAACTTGAGTGAATGTACACCCCTGGGTATGGATGTCCTTTATTATTTTGCGTCAGGCATATGCACAAAGCGCTTCCCTCCAGAAAAACAAAACTAAACAAACGTTTGGCTGTTAAGGTGCCCGCTGAACTTGCCCCTTTTTTCCATGGGAAACCCTTCCGACCTCAGAGACCCGCTGACCTACAAGTCTGAAGATGAATGAAATAAACCTGTTGTGGTTTTTTTTTTTTGCACAGAGATCTTCTGACTGTATTTATTGCCAATGATAAAATTTGAGTTTCCAAGTGAAAATTATACTTTCGGGAAACTCGAATCTGTCACATGAGTTTAACAGCTTCCCAACACCTAAAGGTGTTTCTGGTGGGTTTGGGAGTGCTAATAAATATGACCTAAAAATACTGAAGAAGGGGGTGTGCCAACGTTCGGAACATCTGGATAGATCAGTGACTCTGTTCCAAATTGCATTATGTCCCAAAATCACACGCAGGTAAAAGCTTCCCTTCAGTTTCCAGACAGGCTAAAAGATTTTGAGAAAACAAAATGTGACAAGCTAATTAACATGTTTCCAGATCCCCTATCACAAAAACTCCCTAGGGAAATACCACTCGCTGCGTTCTGGAATAACATCAAAGAAGAATATTCAAAATCATCTACAAAAGCTGGCAAAACATTCCTCCCTCCCCCAACCGCGTCTCTGAGTGAGGCTGGGTTTTTCTCCACGTTCCTCAGCCAAAGCGACGCCTGCGACGGACTGATGGGGCAGCGGATACAAAAATGCTGCTGTTTTCGAGAAACTGTCAAACAATGGCACTTCCTCACTATATTTTTGTTGGGGGGGGGAGTGTTTTTTAAAAAGATTTTAAAAAATCCTCGCTTGAGGATACATTTATTGAGTTGTGGGGGTAGGGGGGGGAGGGAGAGAGAGCAATGTGAGAGAGAAACGGCCCTCCGTTGCCTCCCACACGCGCCCAGACCAGGGGTCGAACCAGCAGCCTAGGCCGGTGCCCTGACGGGAGATCGAACCTGCACCTTCTGGAGCACAGGGCACTGCTACAGCCAACCAAGCCGCAT
The DNA here is from genome assembly GCF_004126475.2 of Phyllostomus discolor. Taxonomy (NCBI): domain Eukaryota; kingdom Metazoa; phylum Chordata; class Mammalia; order Chiroptera; family Phyllostomidae; genus Phyllostomus; species Phyllostomus discolor. The sequence goes on from NC_040903.2 coordinate 3,423,305, forward strand.
TGGTCAGGGCAAAAACAGTTTTTTCAAAATTAAAATGTTAATGTAACATCTAGGGAATTTATTACAGTCACTTTAAAATACATTTATAGATACCTCCGTTACATTGCTCAGTTTCCACTTCTGAAACTGTACATACTAACAGATAAAACTCACAGAAACGAAACTCTGTGAAGTTGTCTGTCCTGGGTACGGGTGTTGGGGTCGTGATATCCAACCCGTGGAGACCAGGGACCTCAACCATGTACGTGATGGCCGCCCGCAGGCCCACAGGCACCTCCAGGAAACACTTCTAACATCTCACTTGGAAGGAAACACTAGCTAACAATCCTTGGGTGCGAAGATTATGTCAGGCGTACGATCAAGTCCTTTACAAGCATCACTGTGTTGCACCCTCACAGCTCTGTGATGTGAGTGCTATGAGTGATTGGTCCCCACCTCTGTTCTGCTTCCCCAGAAGCTGGCCTTGAGCTGAGGATTTATCTGAGAGCCGGTTACTTGGAAGGGCTCCCGGGGACACCAGTCAGGGAGCAGAGAAGTGGGACCTGGAAGGAAGAAGCCAAGGACCCGGGAGAGAGCCGGCAAGGTCCCAAGAGTAGCCCCTAGGGGGAGCTCTGGAGACGATGAGAATCACTCCCCAAATACCCCTGACGGAGGGAGGCACAGGGGAGCTGGAGGACTCACCCACCTGCCCCCAGGTAGCTCCAGGAGGATAGAATTCTTAGGCAACCCCAGCTTTATGCACATCAGGCAAAGAAGGCTCTGGAAGGCTGACAGCAGCCCTCCCAGAAAGGTGTCAGGTGCTGGCAAGCTGGAAGGAGGCACACTGGGGCGGACAGGTGGTGAAGGTACCTGAGCAGGCAGGTGCGCACGGGTCGGGCACCCACAGCATCGGCTACACCTCCCCCCAGACGCGCCTTCCCTCTTCTTCCGTAGCGCCCACCTCAGTGGGCCATGTCATCCTTCTGAGGCTGAAACTCGGGGACCCAAGACTCCCCCTCTTCCCTTATTTCCGGCAGGGATTTGGTCACCAAGGCCTGCCTGTGTTCCTTCCTCCACAGCTCAGCAATACACAACCCTTAGACACACCGGACGCATCTCAAGGCTGTGAAGCTGAGGTGAGGATTATAGCTTCTCCTGGCGGAAGTCGGGGTACTGCCTAACACCTCCTCCCAATGGCAGACGTTGGAAGCTCATCATTCCATGAAAAGGGTTGCAGCTAGAGATCAGGTCCTTAACCCGCCAACTGGGGGGAGGGGAGAAGTAGCAGAGAGAAGGACAGCCCACCCCTGGAGAACAGAGGGGCGGGGACCCTCAACTTCAACACCCCAGCTGCTCCCAACAGACACAGGAGACGCAAGCAACGTGAGGAACCCACTTGCCCAGGAACCCGGGAAGGCACCGAGGGGCATGAAGACAGGATAACAGCTCCTTCCCCCATCGGTTCCTGCAGGACGGGGGTTTCAGCAGCAGTCCCTGTCCGAGCCAACTTGATGGGGAGGAGAGGGAGGACAGGCTCTCCCCGTCCCTTCCGTCCCCACGGCCACTGCTGTGCCACCGTCGATCGCTGCCACGGAGACCCTGCCCCCGCCTGCCTCCACGGCATGCCTCACTCCCGGGGGAAGGGGCCCCTCCACTGTGGTGTGAGTCACTCCATGCCCCACCCCCTGCTTAAAAGTCCCCTGTGTCCCCTCACTGCCTCCAGCTGGAATCTAAATTCCTCGGTCCCACCCACAAGGTGCTTGTGGACCCGCTTCCTGGCTTCCCGGCCTCGACTCGAATCCTTTGACCGTTTGCACGTTGTGTTCTGTTACTGCAAACCGTTTACCTGTGACGTCCCTTCCCTCTGACTCACACGAAGCTGGGAAGCGGCTGCTCGCCCGTGGGTGTTCCGCTCAGAGACTGTTCTCGCCGGAAAGCCTCACCTGACTTCTGCCGGCTGACGCAGGCGCCCCCTCCCTGCACCTCTGTCCCAGCTCAGCACCCTGTCCCAGGTTTCCTGCACACCTGTCAGTCATCAAAGAATAAGGGTCCCGCTCCCACTCCCACTTCCTCACAGCGCCTGGTGCAAAGCTGGAGGCAAAGCTGGACTGGGAACAACGGAGTGAGTACTTCAGCACCCCGGACAGCTCCCGGGAGGGCCTCAGCTCTGCTGCTTTCAGAGTCGGGGTTCTGCACTTCTGGGGACTCCTGACTGTCAGGAATCCCTCCTGTTCTGTACACCAGCCTTCATAGTTCTGGCCCTTGAGGCCGCCCCAGGACCTGGCTCTCCAGTCCGTCTACTTTCCACCTACTTACTGCAAACCTGACATTCTCCTCTCCTCCCTGGGCCGCCACACAAGCCTCCTCAACAGGCTGCTGGCTTCCGCACCCTAATGCACCCCCCCCCAGCCGTCAGAGCAGGCCTTCCCAGGTGCACACCTGCTCCGTGGGTGACAGGCAGACACGGGGTGGTTTGCCGTCACTCCCAACAGGAGGCACAGCCAGTGCCCCTCCCCGGGGTCTGGGCAGGCCGGGAGCTTGTGTCAATGAACAGGAGGCAGGAGTGATCCGTGTGCATCCTCCAGGCTGGTCCTCAGTAGCAGCCGTGTAGGTTTTAGCAGCTTACAGAGCCCGGACACACTGGGAACAAGGCACCCGACCCACTGACAGATATACCATAGGGGGAAATAACAGCTGAAATAAAAGTAGTAACAATAGTAACAGCTTCTGTTGAAGAAGAACCCTGAGGAGGCCTGAGACCGGCTCAGATGTGTGAACGTCACTCTGTTTAAAACCCCGTGAGGTTGGCAGCCTCTCCTTGTTCTTCATGGGGCGGGGCGGGGGCTGGGGGGACTGCTACCTTCCTTCCCAGGGGGATCCTCAAGCCACCCTCCCCCTCTGATTGGGGGTCCTACAAATGCCTTCCTGCCCCAGGTCCAGGCACTAAAATTATGGGACAAGCCCAACTGCGGGTAAGATCTTATTTTCTCCAAATTATTAAAGTAAGTCGGATGCCACACTGTGTGGCCGTGGTATCTGTCCTGCTCTGAGAAACTCCCCGGAAGTTCAAGGGTCAGATCCTGTCCGGGCAGCTGCACGCTACCCGAGGCCCTGAACACACGGGCACACACCCTCCTTCCGAGTCCACTTCTCTTCCAAACACGCTAATGAGGGGGGCAGGGACAGGGCGGCAGCCCCCATTGCTGCCGTGACAGTGAGCTCTGTGCTCCGAGCCACCTGCCTCCATGCTCCTCCCCCACGGCCCCCCACCCTCCCAGCTCCCCACCCCTCCTTCCTCGTGCAGTGCAGGATGACCTCCTGGCAAGGGTGGATGGAGAATGTGTCCATCCCGGAGGTCGGCGATGGGGTTATGAATCGTAAATTATAGCAGTCCATCACAATCTTGCCTAAGCATGAGAGAATGCAAAATGATGCCTTCTCCAAATCAGTGCAACGTGTAATTTCAATTACCGACCGCTGCGGGGGCGGGCTCCGTGGTGTCATCCACAGGGCGGTGCAGTCAGACGCAGTCGGCCCAAGGAAGTGGCACGCTGGCCGCCCTTGCTGCTGCGTGAGCTCAGGGTGCCGCACCCGAGCTGTTCGGTCACTGTGTCACTGGCGCACACACGGCATAGGGATGTCCTCACACAGGAACACACACACGTAGGGGCCCCTGTTCACCGCGGGGCGGGGGACCGGTGTTTGTGGAACACTCGCTGAGCAGCCAGGCTCTGCCTGCGCCTCCAGGGCCGGGCCCCAGACGCGGCTCCAGGTGAGACGTGATTTTATGAATTAACCACCGAGTGTAAATGAGTAAAACGGACATCACACCACCCGGCCTGGTTTAAAACTCTGTGGAGTTTTCATGGCCTCTCTCTTGAAAAAGGAAACCTTTGAGGCTGGTCCTGAAAGCACCTCCAACTCCTCCACCCTGCCCTTCCTCTCCACGTGCCCACCCACTGGCCACCCTGTGGTCCTGCGTGGGTCGCTCCCACCCACGGGCCACCCCATGGAACTGTGTGGGTCCCACCGGCATCGTCCCAGGGCTCCGCCCTCTCCCTACCACTTCCTTCTCCCCGCCCCATCCTCCCCCCCTCTGTCTCCCAAACTCCCATCTATTTCTCAAGTCGCAGCTCAGAAGCCACCTCTGCAAGGAGGCCCCCCTGACCCCGGGGCTCAGACGAGGTGAGGTTCCCTGCTTCATAGCCTCAGAGTTTCTCCATGACAACAAACAAGCTCCATGAGGGTCAGGGCTGTTTCGCTCACGGCCGGATCCGCAGCAGCTGACCTCGAGAGGAAGGGATGCTCTCTGGCTTCAGCGGAAGTTCTCCAAGGGTGGTCCCCGGACCCGCAGCATTGGATGCTCTGGAGACCAGCTGAGAATGCTCGTTCCCTGGTCCCACCCCAGACCTCTCAGGCCTGCAGGGGCAGGCGGTTCGGACGCGCACCCAGTTTGAGAACTTCTGGCTACAACATTAAGGCGCTCACGCTCCAACAAGAGGCTGGCACTGGACAGTCATAAAGGGCGCGACAGGGACCGGTGGCGGGTCCTGCGTGCGGGCTGACTGTGGGTAAGGAACAGGAGCGGTGTTCTCGCAACCAGGGAACTTGGATGACAGGATGCCCTCGGGAGAGGGAGCCGGGCACAGCGGGCCCCCGCCAAGCAGGCGCATTCGGGGACTTGGCGCACAGTCAGCGCCGGCCTGACCACCGGAGGAGGGATTCCTGGGTCAGGTGAGACTAGCCGCGAAGCCCCCTTCCTCTCTGCACATCCAGGCGACCCCACAGTTGCGTGTGCTCCAGGGGTTTGGAGGCGTGTAAGGAAGTGTAACGGAGCTTGGAGTCGTTCAGGTTAAAACAACATCGGACGTTGAACAGAGGTAACAAAAACCATAAACAGTCCCCACCCTGCGTCACGAGAGGCTAAGACATGAGGACTTCGTAAGTCACCCAGTGAGATGCAAGTGGGGCGCCGTCTGACCGGGGGGACCCAGCAGCTCTGTGCCTGGGCGGCCCGAGGAGGGGATGTGACTGCTACGGGAAGCCACGGGAGCGCGTTCCTGTGCAGGGAGGTGCTCGGAGTTCATGCACCGTCTCCTGGCTGCGGCTGACGGAGCGGAGGATCGTTGGGACATGGACGACGCCGGAGACGCTGCAGTCAAATCGGAGCAGGACCTACACTCGGCCCGTTCACCTGCCTCCCGAGAGCCATCGGCACAGCAGCCCCCTGTTTAGCAACCGCGGTTGCCCCGTGGTCTGGACGGGTTCCAGGACCCGTCCCTTCGGACCCAGAACCCCGTGAAAACACGGCTTCTCCCGAGTCCCCGGCCCACGGCAGAAAGGGGAGGGCACCACCTACGTTTGCGTCATTGTTTGTTCCTGGAATAAGCACCGATGATGACCCCAGAGAGCACGTGGCTTGCTCCCTCCTGCCGAGACTTGGGAAAACGACGTTTAGGCTCCTACTGCACCCACTGGTCCCAGAAGCCTGTGGGTCGCAGTTCTGAACAGGGGACCCAACCCTTCCTGTGTGACTGTCCCTTTATGCACAGGCAAAGAACCACGGGTGCACGTAGGTACATCAGAGATGCAATTTCTCCCTCGATGGGAAAACCATCTTGCTTCCTGCAAAAATGATAACGCTTTGTTCATATCTTTCTCATAATACAACCATAAATTTGGAGCACTTGCAAACATGCATCAAAATACAGGGAAAAAAAAAAACGAAGACACTTTCCTTCCAGGAGGAAAATGCAAATTCAAATGCTAGGGAAAAATGCAAATTCAAATCTCTCCCGCATGTACGCCTAAGCAGGATGAGCAGGAAGGGCCAAAGCACTCCAGGCAGACGGTCTTGAACGCACAGGGTTGTGAGGGATTTTTCAATTCTTCTTCATTTTCGTGCACCGTTACCAGGTGGTGGTGGTCCACACAGGGTGACCGTGGCGCAGAGCTGGACAAACGGACCAGAGGGACGAACGGACCACCCAGGAGCAGACGCACGGCTGTGAGGTGGCTGGGGAGAGGGGGTGTTTTTGATCCCCGAGGGACTGGACTAAATGATGCTGGAACAATAGGTTTTCTCTGAGAAACAAAAAGAAACCGGATCCAAATATCACCACCTACAGACATCAACACCTCGCACCGTACAGAGAAACCTCTTGAACTTAAGAATACAATGTGAAAAGCCACACAGTTCAAAGTCGGTTAGAAGAAAATTGCGCGGCCATGTCATCACGACGTCAGGATCGGGAAAGGCTTCTCAAAGCGCACATACAGTGCACCGGCTTTGGGAAGGAAAGACTGGTAATGCAATTCCGTGAAAACTTAAGATCCTTTCTATCAAAGGGCATCATAGCGTGTAGATACAAGCTCCAAACCGCAAGAAGATAGCCGGCATCTATGAACCCCCGCACACCAGTAGGGGAGGAGGCGGTCTGGGTGCAAACGAGTGACATGGCAGGAACGCGGGTGGGAGGGCGCCTTCGGAAGCACGACTTCCCCAAGGAGGCAGAAGGAGCGACAGAGGCAGGCTGTGCTGTTCAGGGGGAGAACGTTCGGCCGAGGGGGCTTCAGGAGCCCACCTGTTCGGCACACCCGGGCCGTGCTCGTCCGCGGCCTCCCTGTGGGTAATACACACGGGCCTCGGATCCCCGCCCGCCCCACTTCTGGGCTCCCTTCCCAGTCGGCGAGAGGGAGGGGCGGCATTGTTCCACTCCAGTCTCCGCAGAAAGGAATCTGGATTTGATCCGGGACGGTTTTGAACAAGCCGGACATGATCCGACTTAGGCCTGTTTGAAGTTCATCCCGGAGGCTCCCTGGAGAATAGAGGCCGGGAGACGAGGACGAAAGCGGAGAGATCATTAGCGGGCTCTCACCGTACCCGGGAGGGCGCGAGGGTGGCAGGGGGACAGGAGCGCAGCAGTAACGGGCTGAGCTGTCCCAGCCGACGGGGTTGGCTATTGTGCTGATCGGGGAGGCAGGGGAGAGAGGAGAACGGATCAGGAGGAGCCGAGAATTCAATCACAGGGAAAGGACATGATGGATAAGAGGTGTCTCGACGAGAGGAGCTACTTTGAATGGCTCCTTTGTGTTGTTCGGTAATGAGTGAATGCTGACGGGTTTCATCTGATTTGCAGAGCAGGAGGCTGGAGAGACTATTCCGGAGACACAGCCGCGCAAGGGCAGGGGGCCGCAGCTCCTGCTTCTGAGAGGAGGGGCCGACCCTCTGCCCGCGGTGATGAGCGGCCCTCGGCCCAGGCGCCGGAAGCTGCCATCCCCCCCTCCTCACCGAAGGCCTCCTGTGGGCCCACACGGCCCACGAACCCCGAGAACGTTTTGTCCTTACGGGATAGGACATAAGAGGTCACCCTCCCCTCGGCCCAGCACAGCCACTTCCAATTATACCGTGTTATAAGGGACAGTGACAAATGCTGCAGACATCACCTGGTGGCCTTGGCCAAGATAGCACAATTGGAAAGCCTGGATTAAATCACAGGATGTTGAGGGTGTTCTGATGGGGGGGGGGGGGGCGGGCAGCTAACGCTGCTCGAGTGACCAGTGGTGGCTTCTTCAGAGGGACCGTGGGGAGGGGCCGGGTTCGCCCCCGGCCTTTTGTAACCTCCATGTGGTCCCCGGCCACTGCAGAGCGGACAGTCACGACTTGTGCGTTGAGCTCTGTTTATCAGGCTGACGGCATGGCCACGGGCCACCGGGAAAGAACGTTGGTTTTGGGGGGGTGTCCCATCGGAGGGTTATCTGGGCAAGCGGCCGGACTGCCTGGTCCGGGTCCTGGTCGGCCAAGTTTCCCTGGATCTGGTCCTCCAGTCGCTCCATCTGGTGAGTGTCAACACGAACCCCATGTACTTGCCGCCTAATTGTGGGGATTAAGTCCACGGCCCATACAAAAGACCATTTCTTAGTCGGTTCCGCGGCTGGGACAAACGCCACAGCTGGGGGCCTTCCGCAGCGGCGTTTGTCCCTCTCCGTCTGGAACCTGGAAGCCCAAGGTCAGCTGCCAGCAGACCGCAGTTCACAGTCAGCTTCTCGCTGTGTCCTCCCACGGGGGACCGGGCACTGGCGGGGAACTCGCTGGGGTCCCCTCTTTCACGAGAGCACGACTCCCGGGCCTGAATCTCCGTCCTCAAACCTAGGCCCCGCCTCCTGGACGTGAATCTGGGGGCATGGGAACGCTCAGGCTCCAGCATGCCGGCAGTGTCCGAGGCACCGTGCCAAGGCACGGGTAGTAACAGCCTTCGGTAGCGGCTCCCCTGCGGCACCCCCACGACAGCACCTGGCACCCAGGTGTCACACACCCCGTTTGCTGCAGGGACGGTGAATGAGTCATCACCTCCCTCCCAGCCTCTGCTTCCTCACTAGTAAGTAAACAGAGCAGTGAGTTAACGCCCGAGTTTACCATGGAGAGGAAGGTGCGGAAGGCACCAGACAAGAGCTGGTTTGCCAGAGGGACTTCGAACAGCCCCGTCACGGAACCAGAAACGGCATCGGGAGACCCGCCCCTGGGCTGTGTTAGAGACTGCCCGATGCGCAGCTGAACATGCGAGTTTATGTACTTTTCAAATGAACAGACGTGCACTTTCAACTCTGACACACGGTCCTCTCATTTGCTTATTTCTCCCCGGGACGGAACGATGCCCGGTCACGGGGCCATCGCGCAGAGCGAGCGAGTGGACACAGGGGACCCTGGCCCGAGCACAGGCTCCCTCCGCACAGGACAGGACCTCCTTCCCGAAGCAAACACACCGACGAATGAACAACGGAACAGCGTGGGCCCCAGGGACTCGCTCCTGTTGATGTCCCCCTCCCTCCCCTGACCGAGCCCCACAGGCTAAGGGACACAGGGCCCCTGCTCTTCCCTGCCCCTTCCTGGTCACCCCCGGGAGCCAGCGGTCTGAGCTGTCACCAAAGGGAAGGTCATTCTTCCGGTCATCCTACTGCTGACAAGGGCACTCCTGGTGGGCGCTGATGCTGACCTTGCTCTGGGCCCCCCCCACCCCCCAGGCCCCCCTCTCCCCCGAGGCCTCACCTCCAGAAACCTGGAGTGGTGGGGGTGGGGAAGCAAGCATGTTTTTTCCCTCTCTCTCCCTTCCCCCCCACCCAGAACCACAAACCTTCTCCATCAGCACAGGGCCACAGGGCCTTGTCTTCCTAACTCCGTGTCCAGGGAAGCGGTCTGCTGAGGGAAGGCCCCTGATGGGAAGGGGCAGCTCAACGGACAAATGCGTTTCCTGGGTTAGAAAACGAACGTGGTTTCTTGCCCCAGCCGGTGTGGCTCAGCTGGTTGGGCATCGCCCGGCAAACCAAACAGTCGCCGATTCCCGGCCCGGGCACGTGCCTGGGCTGCAGGTCCAGCTCCCAGTTGGGGCGCCCGTGGAAAGCAACCAATCGAAGTTTCTCTCTCGCATCAGTGTTGCTCTCCTTCTCTTTCCCCCCTTCCCCCCTCTCTTTAAAATAAAAAAAAAAATTAAAGAAAAAGGAAATAAAGTGGTTTTTTTCACTGCAGGTCTTCCCCGCGCCTCCGGCACACCACTGTTCTCACGGCCCCGCAGGAACGGAGACACGGAAGCATTTCCACAACGAAGCTGACCACGCAAACCTCCGGGCAGAACACGCTTTTGCACACCGTCGTGTAACGGCGTTCCAAGGAACGGACTTCAGAACGCACTAGGTGCCTACTCATCTGCTCTTGAGCTTGGCCAGTGCCCACCGCTGGGCTGGGCGTGACAGCGACCCCCACACCCGGCCCCTGCCTCTCGGAGTCTGAGGTGTGGTACGGGAACGCCCGGTGGGTCCGGGAGCCCACAGGCAGCGCTCACGCCACCCACCATCGAGAGTGCAGAAGCACACAGTGCACCTTCAGTGTGGGGCTGAGGCGGGACAGGGTAAGTCTCTGTGGGAAAGTATCTGTGGTCTGGGTGAGAGGCCGGCCACGGTGAACACGCAGAGGTGGGTGGAGCAGAAGTGAAGACGTGGGAAAGGCAAGAAGGCTGGAGAACACGGGGCCCGGGCCACTGTGCGGACACAGGAGGAGCGAGGTGGGAGGGAGGGTGGGGACAGTGGGTCGGGCACCTCGGGAAAGCCTTGGTGATTGATGGTGACGATAGTGATGATGATGGTGATGGTGGTGATGATAGTGATGGTGGTGATAGTGATGGTGGTGATGGTAGTGATGATGGTGATGGTGATGATGGTGGTGATGGTGGTGATGATGGTGATGGTAGTGATGATGGTGGTGATGATGATGATGGTGATGGTAGTGATGGCGGTGATGGTGGTGATGATGGTGATGATGATGATAGTGATGGTGTCAATGATGGTGGTGATGATAGTGATGATGATGATGGTGGTGATGATGGTGATGATGATGGTGGTGGTGGTGGTGATAGTGATGATGATGGTGGTGGTGATGGTGGTGATGGCAGTGATGGTGACGATGATGGCAACGACGGTGCCACATGCCTAGAGCCTCCACCTCCTGCCACTGGCCCTGAGCAGACTCCACGCCTCCCCTGGACTGCACACAGAGAACGGCATGTGTGTCTACGGGCTGCAGACTCTGCCTGTGACATGACACCCTCATAATGAGATGCTCTCTTCGAGGGCGTGGCCCTGGATCGCATACGTGCTGAGGGAGGGAGAGTGTTTAACATGCTACCGTTCCAATGGAAGCACTTCAACGGCGCATCATTTCAGCCTTCTAGGAACTGGGCTCTTACATCCCAACCAGGCAGTTGGCCTCTACAGGTTCACGTATTTGACCTAAATTCCTTGCATCAACACACAAAACACTGTCGCCGGAGAAACGGGGGCAGAGGGGACACGGCCTGGCTCTGGGAGGTGGGAAGTGACGTGGTCACATCCTGTCGGTCTCTTTAGAGCCTCAAGGCTCTGGACCAGGCCTTTGAAGTCTCCGAACTGCTTCTCCTGTGTCCAGTGGGGCCACTGTCCATGCTTCCCGGGGGTTGTGGGACCGGCCGGTAGGAGAATGGAGACGAAGGATCTGGCACGGAGACCGCTCCACACAGACCAGGGCTACTACGATCACAGCATCATCGTGACCCACTCAGTCCAGTGCAACACCTGTTTGCGGAGTGACGTGAACTACGTGGCAGGCAGTGGGTGTTTCACACAGCCGCATACAAGGACAAGGGGAAGAAAAGGCTGCACCCTGGAACATGAGAAGGGGCTGCAGATCAACGATTTTAGGAGGTCACTGTCCTGTACACTGTTACTGCCTTCACTGTCTTCGGAAGCTTGACTGCCGGTTGCCCCAGTCACGAAATGTCCACTTCACTGCCTGTCTAGTCTCCAAGGTAACGCCCCCCCATCCTACTGTTAACATCCTGGTCCAGCCTCGCGTCTTCTCTGCCCCCAAACGCTGCCCCCCAGCAGCAGCAGCACCAAAGGGCGGAAGTCCGGGCGGGGACGCAGCACGTGCACAAGGAGGAGGGGAGGCCATGAGGGGCAGTGCCCAGCTGGGCAGGGATCGGCTCTGAACAAAGAACTGTGGCCTTTTCCCTGGAGGCCCCGGGGAGTCAGGAACAGCGGGAGGAAGTGGTTTCTAAAACCGGAGTCTAATGAAGATGGCTCATGAGGCATTACGATAATTTATCTGACAAAGGACACAACAATCGTATTTACCAGATGGGCTTGATCTGGGTGCATCGAGCCGGGATCAGGCTCTCATCTCCTCCCCTCCCGTCAGGCGGTGGGTGATCAGGGGGCCCCGCCTCAGTGCCCGTGGTGGGGACGCCGTAGGTACTACCCCAAAGCCAGAGCTGGGGCCGGGAGACCAGCAGCCCTTGTGGCATCATGGGCAGAGGTTTGGGTATTTCTTTTCTAATTAATATTATTCTGCGTTAGTTTCAGATGCACAGCATCATGGTTAGAAGATCACACCCTTTGCAGAGTGGTCCCCTGCTGCTTCCCGTGCTCACCTGGCCTCGTACACAGTTATCGCCGACTGTGTTCCTCCATAGTTGTCACCGACTGTGTTCCTCCATAGTTATCACCGACTGTGTTCCTAGCGCTGTAGTCCGCATCTCGGGGCCATCCTGTGACTACCGGTTTGTGCTGCTGTGCCCCTCCGCCCAGCTCCTGGCCCCCTCCGACAGCTGTCCGTCTGCCCTCTGCATCCCTGGGCCTGTTTCCGCTTTGGCTGTTTATTTTGTTCATCAGATTCCACATATAAGTCAAATCATAGGGAAATCATCTTTCACTGACTGGCTCGTTTCACTCAGCATAACGCTCTCCAGGCCCCTCCGTACCGACGGCCAGAGTTCTCACTTGGAGCCAGAATTACTCCTGCGAGTCCCAGCATCTGAGTGGCCTTGATCCGGTCACTGAGTCTTGCTGGGACTCGGTTTTCTCGCCGGTAGGTGGGAAAACACCTCCTGGCTAGTGTCAGGAGCAAATGTCGTAACAACGACAGGGTGCCGTGTAAGACCTTGGTGAATCACGCGGCAGACTTGCCTCTCGACCGGACTGGGGTTTGTTCTGATTTGTCTCTGCATCACCAGTGTTTGGTGACCGTGCATCCGACTCGGCAACACCTGGTTCCTCTTCCTTCCCAGGCACGTGACAGAAATGTACTTCCTGACCCCCTGTGGCTGGACAGAGCCCTGTAACTACTTCTGGGCTGAGCTCTCTTTCCCGGTGGCCCCAACACGGACAGATCTTTATTGATTTGCATATGTCGAACGATCCCTGCATCCCAGGGATAAGTCCCGCCTCACAATAATAAACCCCACCTTTAATGTGCTGTTGCATCCAGTTTGCTAGTACTGTGTCAAGAATTTTTTTCTTCTTGTTGCAGCCTTGTCTGGCTTTGATAGCGGTGACGCTGGCCTCGCATAATGAGTTTGGAAGTGTTCCCTCTTCTTCTGTCTTTTGGAAGAGTCGGAGAAGGACCGGCATCATTCTTTCAGTGTTTGGTAGAATTCACCAGGGGCGCCATCTGGTCCTAGGATTTTCTTTATTGGGAGGTTTTGATTACTAATTTAATTTCCTCGTTTGTCCCTGGCCTGCCCAGATTTTCTGTCTTCGTGATTCAGTCCCGGCAGGTTGTATATCTCTAGGAATTTGTCCATTTCTTTCGGGTTCTCCAACACTAGGGGCGTAATTGTTCACAGTTTTCTCTGTAATCTCTGCATTTCTGTAGTATCAGTTGTGACGTCTCCTTCCCTTTACAGTTTATTTATTTTCTCCTTCTTTCTCTTTTTCTCCATCTAGCAAAACGTTTGTCAATTTTATTCATCTTTTCTAAACATCAGCTCTGAGTCTCACCGATCTTTCCTACCGTTTCCCTCATCTCCGAACTATTTCTGCTCTAATATTTATGACTTCCCTTCTCCCACTAACTTTGTGCTTCTTTGTCCAGTTCCCCAGGGCGCAAATGTAAGTGGTTTATCTGAGCGCTGTCCCTTCTTCTCAATACAGCCTTTTCCTACGGCGACCTTTCCTCTTGGAGCGGATTCTGCTGCGTCACATCGGCGTTGGTACGTTGTGTTTCCGTGTTCATTCTTCCCAATATATTGTTTTCTTTCTCTCTTACGTTGAATTTACTGGGGTGACACTGGTTAGTAAATGTACACAAGTTCCACGTGTGGAGTTCTGTGGCCCGTCACCTGCTCTGTGGTTGCTTAGTTTCCGGGCGACCCGCCGCAGCAGTGCGGGAGGACGGGCAGCCACGCCGCCGGCTTCTCCCCAGACGCTCCCTGCCCGCCCCGGGGGGACCTTGCTTCCCGGCCTCGCCCTTCCCCCGAGTTTCAACACTAGGAAGGGGGGCAGGGGACCACGCACGTCTCAGTCACCGAGAAGCAGGTGGGCACCAAAGGGAGCTTCTCCTAAAGGTGACAGGGCGGAGGTCTCCAGGGGTGCTCACTGCACCCTCACCCCAGACATCTCCCGTGGGCTCCTGCCCCTCCCACTCTAGAATGTCTCGGGACACTGGTGTTGGTGTCTCTCCTCCCTTGCACTCACATCGCCCTCCGAGGGCCGAGGGGAGACGATGCCCACCCAGTTAGTTGACCAGAGCCTGACATTCATTTGCTAACCCTCAAAAACCGAGCCTGCCTCCTGGCCCTCCACCCACGGGGCCCGGGGGAGGGGTCTGGTCGCCACTCCCTGCACCCACCCGTTCATCTGTCTGCACCGCTTGGTGCTGAAGGGCTGAGCAGCTCCACACCTCCCAGCCTGGTGGCCCCTCACCATCATCCAGGGGGCTTTCCAATGAGGACCCCTGGGTCCCCCTCTCTGCTCAACCGGTGAGTGGGGCCCCAGCGCCACATCGGCAAAGCCGGCCCAGGGATCCGGCACTCAGCGAGGTCAGAGCGCCGAGGGCAAGTTTGGACGAGAACATTCGGGCTGCTCACCCCAGTCCTCCCAACTCTGCAGCCACACGGGGGTGCACGGATCCCCGGGTCTAGGTCTGAGCTGCAGGTGGAAGGTTGCAATGTGCCCTCGAGTCCCGCCGAGCTCTCCAGACCTGCCTGTGGCAGAACCGTGTGGTGAGGCGTGGGGAGCTGCCGAGACATTAGTAAAGCTGCACCCTGGCACCCGGCTCGGCGTCCCTGCGGGTCAGTTCCGTGGCCCTGACCCTGAGGAGAGAAGCAGGGTGGCAGGACCCAGCGCCGCGACCCCTCCCAGACCAGCAGACGAGCGGGAGGGCTCCCGCCCCTTTAACAATAGAAGAGCTCATTCCAGACTATCTTGGCTGGCTCCGCAAGTGACTTCAGGTGGCTTTACAACATCAGCGTAGAAAACAAAGTGATGGTAAAAATAGAAAGAGATCCGGGACCGAGGAATTTCGATGTCAAGCCGAAAGCCAGGCAGTTAAACAGAGAAGAGCGGTGCCCTGGCTGGCGCGGCTCAGTGGATTGAGCGCGGGCTGCGAACCAAAGCATCGCAGGTTCGATTCCCAGCCAGGGCACATGCCTGGGTTGCGGGCCACATCCCCAGTGGGGGCCATGTGAGAGGCAACCACACAATGATGTTTCTCTCTTTCCCCCTCCCTTCCTCTCTCTAAAAAATAAATAAATAAATAAAACCTTTAAAAAAAAGCAATGAAAAAATGTCCTTGAGTGAGGATTAAAAAAAAAAAAAAAGAAGAAGAAGAGCGGAGAAAGGCAGGAAGGAAACCGAAGAACAATGTGTTCAAGAGCTCAGGCTTCGTCTCATGTAAAACCTCACCTTTAAAATCTCAGAAGTCGACAGTAGCCCCGTCTTACAGAGGAGGCAGCGGAGTCTCAACAGACTGCCCCAGTCCAGCAGCCGGGACCTGGCCCTCGCACTCAGGCCGCCCCGCCCGGGGGGAGGTCCCCCGTTCCTGGGGCCCCACGTGGCCCCTCCGAAGAGGGTGAGCTCCGTCCAACCTGCCCGTGGATCAGGGGGGAGAAGGCGGCACAGCCCCACGCACACGCTTCACTAAGAGAAGGAGCAAGCATTCCAGGTCCCCAGGAAAAACACGTTTTTTCTCCCAGGCACTAACTTAAAAAAAAAAAGAAAGAAGCATCACTCCCGTGGGATCAGAGAAAGCCTCAGGGACGAGTGGTGGGCAGGGTTTTGTGGTTCAAAGAGGAGCTCACGGCGTGAGGGAGCAGGGGTGGGGGGAGCCTCAGGAAAGTGGAACAGCCAGGCAAAGCAGCTGGTGCTGGAGGCTCCGTGGGGTGGAGCACGGTGTGGGGTGGTGGGGGCAGGGCAGGGGGCAGGGTACGACGTGAGGTTAATGAATTAGCTCCTGTTATAAAGCTTGGCCAAGTTAAAATCCAAAGAGAGTGAAGAGAAAATACAATTTAAAGAAGTAGAATAAAATCTGATTATGGTTGGGCTCCACTAATTTGGAACATGCGGTAATTCAGGGAAGCGTTTGAGGGGCTGGTGTATAATGCAAGCAAGACTGGAGGCACCAATGGGTGTGCAAATATCCAGGAATACATTAGCACACAGCAACAGAGGTATGCTAATGACAGACACTTAACATATTCATTAGAATAGGTCCCCACGGTACCACTCCTGTCTGCACCTTATTAGGCTTTCTCCTTTCTGCACCATGTTGACCCACCTGCCTCGCATGGGCTGTTTCTGCACAAATCACCAGCCTGCATCCTTAGCTACAGGGACACCCATTGCAGGCCCGGCCTTTAGCTGGACGTGTGGCTGAAAGGGGTAACCTATGTCACCAGTGTGCAGTCCCATGTCCCGCCAGCCACCTCCGTAAGACCCAAGGCTCCTCCAAGATTAACATCCAGACGCAAAAGCTGTGTCTGGCTCCTGGTTCATCAGAAATCTCATTAGTCCCGGTGCAGACCTCAGGGGTGTGGACAAAATGGAAATTGTTGGAGTGGTTTCGACTGATTTTCCTTTTCGCTGCACCCCATTCAGGAGTGCATGATTAGGAGGGAAGGAGAGATCAGCCACCTCTGCACAAATGCTGCGCGCGGCAGGAATTTGAACCAGCCCGACACCCCGGTCTGCCGTCGTGTCTCCCACACAACCCGCGCCACCAGAATGCAAAGCGAGGACCCGGCGTTTGGACTGGACGTGACGGCCTTGGCTCCTGTGCCCCCTCCGCCTGCTGCTGCCTCTTCTCTGCCCCTCGAGCTCCTGCTTCTCCCTCCAGATGGAGGATGACATCGACACCTGGACTGTCAGGGGAGATGCGGACCGCGTGGCCGGATGTGCGCGGGCTCCACGTCTATGGCCACACCTGCCAAACTGATCATTCCCCCGGACGGCGAAGTCTAATCGCAGTCTAACCGCTCTCTGAAATATTCATGCAAAGAGACACACTGAACTAATGGCCAATAACTGTCTAAAGCAAAAACCAGCCTTATGGGGGATCAAAGACACGCGAGGGAAAACAGCCACGAGGTGCCG
Source organism: Phyllostomus discolor (assembly GCF_004126475.2). Classification (NCBI taxonomy): domain Eukaryota; kingdom Metazoa; phylum Chordata; class Mammalia; order Chiroptera; family Phyllostomidae; genus Phyllostomus; species Phyllostomus discolor. Next base: position 3,440,180 of record NC_040903.2, read on the forward strand.
TCTCTTTCTGCCCGTCCCGCTGGCCGGCGAGGAGGCGGGGAAAAGGCGTTCCTAGAGACGGCTGGTCCCGTGCACACATCTGAAATGCAACTCACGGTACATCTCCAGAGCCTTTCGGTCCGGCGTGTGGACTTCCAGGAATGAACATTTTAAGTAAATAATCGGGGAAGCAGACCCAGGTTCACAGTCACGCCAGCAGCTGACTCTCAGATGCAACCTCTGGGGGCCCCACCCCCTCGCTGCACAGAGGTGTTGTGGGGCTCGCTCTGCGGGGAGCAGGGCAGTCTGTCCTCGGTGGTCCACGTGACACAGCCCAGCACAGGTCACACGTGTCAGAGAGGCGCTGACAGGCGGGGAGTGCACAGAACCCAGGAGGCTGCTGCTGTCGCCCTCGAGATGTGCTGAAAACAACTCGTGTTCCCCCGTGAAACATTACGAAGTGGGGTTCCTTCCAGGGAGGAAGAGGCACTGCCGGGAAATGGGAAAGCACAGCCAACCGTACTCCAAGGTCAAGGAAACCAAACGTCTGAGCACCGTCTGAGCACCGTGACGCCTCTTCCAAGGCATCTCAGATTTCACAGTCAACTCTAGACATAAACAGGCTCTTAGACAAACAAGAATGAAAGGATAACATCCTCACAGGTATTGATGCAGCCAGACGAGGAAACAGGATAGAGGTGTATGTAGCCATTGGAAAGGAGAGCATGTCCTTCCTTCCTTCCCTCCTTCCTTCCTTCCTTCACTCCTTCCTTCCTTCCTCCCTCCCTCCTTCCTTCCTCCCTCCCTCCCTTCCTTCCTCCCTCCCTCCCTTCCTTCCTCCCTCCCTCCCTTCCTTCCCTCCTTCCTTCCCTCCTTCCCTCCTTCCTTCTTCCTTCCTTCCCTCCTTCCTTCCCTCCTTCCTTCCCTCCTTCCTTCCTTCCTTCCCTCCTTCCCTCCTTCCTTCCTCCCTTCCTCCCTCCCTCCCTCCTTCCTTCCCTTCTTCCTTCCTCCCTTCCTCCTTCCTTCCTTCCTTCCTTCCTTCCTTCCTTCCTTCCTTCCTTCCTTCCTTCCTTCCTTCCTCCCATATTTCTGGGAATGCTGCCCCATACCTGTTACCCAGGAGAACGTGGTATGTAGCACAAGAGAATCAAAAGGCTCAACCTTGACCTCCCAGGGCCCCAGGGACCAGGCTACTGAGTGGTAGGAGAAATGAGAAGACGGGCCAGACACCCGAGCCGGCACCGCAGAGGTCTCGCTGGCGACCCAGCAGCGGGAAGACCAGCCCTCGAGGTCCCCTGGGAAGGGTTTCTAAGGAAACAGCGCTCTTGCAGGCTTCAAACCTTGCAGCTCCCCCCTCTGCCCTTTGGGGGCAACGTGGCCCTTAACACTGTCACTGACCGTCCTCTCAAGCTGTCCTCACCGCAGGGGCACAGGTGGTCGCTGCCAGGGCAGCGCCCTCTGAGAGCAGCCACGTGGCTTTCCACGCACGGTGGCCTCTGCTGCGGAGGGGACAGCGTGCGGCGCTGGTGTGTGGGGGACACCTGGGACTCATTCCCTGTCCCCCACGGTACCTGTCCCCAGCCTGGGGCACAGCGGTTAACAAGGAGGTGGGACCGAACATTTGAACCGTGAATGTGCCACCCTCGGTTTCACAGGTTGACCCTGATTTTCACGCAGCCCCGGGTGTTTGGATTTGATCACACAGCCCTCCCTGCTCGCCAGACTTGGCTGTGCCCGGAGAGCAGGCCCGGTGCTGTCAGACCTCGGGCTCGCAGAGCAGGAGACACAATCCAGGCCGCCAGCTGTTAAAATGGTTAAGCAGCGAAAAAACCCTCCTTCAGTGAAACCCACTGTAGAACCCTAACGCACAACAACGGGAATGCGGCGTGCGGCTGGACAGAGGCCTGGGCTGGGCACAGCCAACCTCATGGGCCTCCAGGGACCCCCAGGGACTTCCTGGACCCCCAAGGGCTCTGGGGAAGCCAGGGCGGGGGGGGGGGGACCAGAGGGCAGAGTCTACAGCTCCGGTTCACGGCTGAGGAAACCACAGACCCCAGAAGGAAGGTATCAGGTTTCCGGGTCGTGGCTACAGTCCCAGCGGCAGGTCTGCTCCCCCTCCGAAGTCCCTTCACAGCTGCACACAACTGTCACTGCAGCATCGAGAGAGAAACCGAGGCAGAGGGTGGGCCAGAGAGCCCTGGAGGGAGGTGGGCGGGGTGCGGATCCCAGCACCGAGCCCCGTGGGCCCTGTCCTGTGACTCGCTCAGCTTCTCTGAGCCCGTTTCCCTGCCTGTAACGGCACCTGCCCTGGGGATCGGCACCTCTGGGTGCCCCTGCCTCCAGGAGTCCCCCTCGTGCCACAAAGGGATGCCAGGGTCCTCCAGTTCACAGTCTCACACCTTCCTGGGCACCCTCCTCTCAGCACCTGGCAGCATCTTGAATTCTGCATATTTTTATAACGATTTGATTTTTGCTCGTCTCCCCGTCTAGCAAAAGGAGAAGAGGAGATACTCGACCCGGGCGAGGCCAAGTCTGCTGGGCTCTGCCCGGACCGCCAGCCCTCTCAGCACACAGCCCAGCGCAAACTTCACACCTAACGCAGGTGCGCGGTACAGACGTGCCGAAGGAACGCACTCTGGAGCCGGAGGGCAGTGCGGGCTGCGGAGCGGAGGACACGGGTGGCACGCGGCACGTGCACGGGCCGCTGCTGTACAGGCGTGGGCCCCCCTGCCTCCATGGTCACCCCCACCCCGTAAAATGGAGCAGCAGAGGGAAGCACGGGGTGCAGTGCCAGGCACCCGGCGCACACCTGACGGGTGTCAGCGACTACAATCGCCACCGCCATGACCCGGCGGCCAGTGAAAGGCCCCTTCCCCACCCCCACTTCGCAGGCTCGCTCAGGGTCAGCCGGAGCGGCCGGCAGCACTCCCTCCGGTCGGGGCGCAGGTGAGCAGAGGAGCATCTGCCGGTTCCGCGGCTGAAGGTCCCATTCTGGTTTGGCTTGCAGGTCAGTGTGGGTCAGGGTGAGTGAAGGCCCGGGGGCACGGGCCCCCCACGGGCCCCTGAGTGGGGCTGGTGGGGGAGAGGAAGACTCTATCACCCAGCCCGTCCACTCGACGGGCACTTCCGAGCGTCGTCCGGCCCAGCACGGTGCTGAGTGCTGGGAACGGCGGGGGCGGGGCGTGCAGACCAGGGTTCCCGCCCTCACGGAGCGAGCCAGCCTTCCCTCGTGTGCATGTGTGTGCGTGCATGTGCACGCGCGTGGTGAACCAGGCAAAGAAAATAAACAAGATAAAAAAGTAAAACGGGTTGTGTTGTGAGGTGGGAAGTCTCACGCACATAAAGCCAGGGGCTGCCCAGGACAGAGACCTCAGACCGAGGCCATGTCCGATGAAGGCCTGAAGGACGTGACGGGCACACCTGCAGGCGTGTGCGGGAAGTGACCCCGGGCAGAGGAACACAGGTGCGGAGACCTGGCCGGGGCGGGGGAGGCACGCACCTCGGTGTCCAGAGAACGTGGGGAGCTGTCACGTGACTTTTAACAGCCCGAGGAGCCAGGCCGCCGCTTCCAGTTTCACTCAGCTCACCGCAGCAGGTGCTCGCTGCCTGTTACAGTGTGCTGCCGCTGCCACCGGGGCGGTTCCGGTGTCTCTCCGGGGCAGCAGGCGGCCCCAAATCGCCCGGGTGTTGAGCAGCCTCCGGCGTTACCTGCAGTCCCCACAGGCTGCACTGCATTCGTGCCTCCCGAGACCAGTTTTATAGCCCGTCCACCACGTTCACAGGTTGCTTCAAGGTGCGTGCTTCTCGGGAGGAGGCGTGGTGACATACGTCTTGCTCCCAAACTACCAGTTCTACCCAACAGGGCTTTCCCGCACGGGGGCTTGTCTGACTGGGCCCCCACGAGGGAGGGGGTGTTCCCTTCCCACGGATGAGGAAGCTGGGGCTTTCCGGGGGTGCCCTTTGAGGGAGGGGGGCACACCTGCCACTTCCCGTTTCCTGCCCAGCATGCAATCGCCATGCTTCCCCGTGTCCATTCTCTCAGGGCATCCCCGTCCTGGGGGTGGGGGGTGGGGGGCAGACCCACCATCTGCTTGCCTTCCTCTGGGGAGGTCCAGTCCCGGGCCTGGCTCTCAGATGCCGGGTTTGGAGGGAGCACAGGCTTTGCTGTCCCACTGGGGTCTGCCAGGGCTGGGCTGGAGCCCGTTGTGAGAACTGCTAGGTTCCAGGCCCCTGTGCAAGCTGTTAACACCCTGCAGTTGCTGTGAAACCAGCCGCCTTTTCTTCTGGCTGCGGGAAGGGAGCACCCCAGACGGAGTGGCTCAGAACCAATGGAAATTCATTTCTCACTGTTGTGGAGGCCAGAAGTCCAAGGCCGAGGGGCCACCCGATCTGTGTGTGGCAGGAGCCCCCTCCCTGGTTCACAGCCTGCCGCCGCCTTCTCCCACTGTCCTCGCAGGTGGAAGGCACGAGGGCGCCCAGGGGGCTTTATTATAAGGGCACTGAGCCCAGGGATGAGGTCCCGCCCTCACGACCTACGCGCCTCCCAAGGCCCTACAGCGACACCATCACACTGGGGCTCGGTTTCAGCACACGAATTGGCGGGGGACACACACACTCAGTCGGGGGCAAACCACGAGGAGAGCCTTCACGCCACGCAGACGCCCCGCACCAGGGCTTCGTGCCCTTGGAGAGCTGGTTGTTCAGCACCTGTCACATCGCTGCTTCAAACCCCAGCACTGCCTCTTGTTAGCAGACTCTTGTGCAAACCACTTCACCCACCAGCCCTCCGCCTGCACACTGGGGGTGAGGACACCCACCTTGCAAGGCGGCTCTGAGGGCGGATCGGTACGACGTTGGGACAGAGCCGTGCACTGCAGTGACCCACGAATGGCGGCGCTGCCACCACTACAAGGCACGGAAGAAGTGGGGGGTGGGCTGAATCATTCCCGGGGGGGGGCGGGGCGGAGGGGGGCCCAGCCACATAAGCACACGTGGGGGAGCATGAGGAGCAGCCAGAGAAAGGGGCACAAGCAAGAAGGTGTCGCATCGGGACAGAACATGGGGCAGCAGAGCACCCCAAAGACCCTGGACAGGTCGGGAGTGAGTCCTGGTTCTCCCACGTGACCTGGGGCAAACCCCACCCCCTCCCTGATTGACAGCTGTCCCCCCCAATCAACCACAGGAACTGTTTCACACACCAGAGCCAATCCCCAGGTCCAGTCCCCGGCCCTGAGCCCTGGTTTTGCTCAGCTCCACGTCTGCCTCCTCGCACCCCGGGTGTCAGAATGCAGGCTGATGCACCTTACCATCCACGCACACACCCCACCCTGCCCCCCAGAGAACAGCAAACCTGTGTCACTTAAAAACAAAACTGGCAAACCTGGCATTTTAAAAGCAGAAGCTGAAGTTACCAGTGACATGAACAAATCCTGGAATAGGAAAGGACAAACGCAGGACCCTGGACGAGATGGCATCACCTTCTGTCCCCTTTCATGAAGGGGTTGCCATGGTGATGCAGACCGATGGAGTCGTGACTAACCGGAATCAGAGAAACCGCACCAGTGTTTCCTGTCTCCGTGCTGGGGGTGGACCAGGGCATCACCTGGCCCCCAGGACACGGCAGAATACAGATTCGTGATCTCTGTGTATTTTCAATTTACCCAGAACCCCAAGGACGGTGACGAGACATGAGCCAGAGGGCCGAGGACCGGGGTCCAGCGTGGGTGTGGGGTCTGGCCCCCGTCACCTGTGAGCTCCGTAAAGACGGGGTGAGACGGCCCCCTCCTTCACTGTGCCAGCGTCTCGCACCGTGGCTGGCATGCTGTAAGCCCTTCACAAAGGCTGAATGAACTAACTTCTTGAACATCAGATGCTGGGGATACAGGCGTGAGTGGGGGGTGGTCCCATCCCCCGCACGGCTTGCTGCTAGTGGAGGAAACGGACAGACAGATGGACAGAAGTGACGAGCCACCCTCCGGGACAACGGGGTCCAGCAGAGAGTCCTGTGTGTGTGGGGGGGGGGTGCAGGAGGCAGCCCCAAGAACGCCCGACAGAGGGGGTCAAGACAGTGCCCGGCACCGCGTACAAGCCCCCTAACTATGCAGGTACTGGGTGGACACTGGCGGGAAGGTGAGCCATGAGCCAAGGGGAGCCAGCGTGCGGGCGGAAGGAGCAGCGGGTGCCAAGGCCCAGGGAGATGCCCGCAGCAAGGCGGATTACAGGCACTGCGCGCATCAGGTAGCATGGCCGGGGCAGAGACGCACCACGACGGTGGGCAACAGGGGTGGGGTCGGGAGCAGGGACGCTGACTCTGCGAGCTCCGGGAGCCCCTGCAGGGTCCCACGCAGCGGAGGGGCGGGCTCCGGCTCACAGTGTGGCAGGGTTCACCTTGTGCTGCGGACTGAATGTGTGTGTCCTGCAAAAATCCCTGTGTGGGAGCCCCAGGTCCCTGTGTGAGGGGGGCTGTTGGGAGGTGATGGGGCCAGGAGGGTGGGGCCCCCCGCAGGAGGTGAGTGCCCTTTCCGGGGGAGACCAGGGAGCTCCCCCTCTGTCTCTCTCCCCCAGGAGTTCACACAAGGAGGAGACGGCTGCGCCCACACCAGGAGGAGGGTCCACTCCAGAATCCGACTGCGCTGGCCCCCTGACCTCAGACACCCGGCCCTCAGATCCGTGACACATGGGGGTGCGCTGCCCGAGCACCCCGTCCACGGCTGTGTCCTGTGGGCCCTGACCTGCCTCGGAGGCACCCTCTGCGGGGTGCACGGGTGACGGATGGCCGCTGAGCGTGGACCCAGCTGGGAGGCGACAGCGATAGTCAAGGCCAAGGACGATTCTCTTTATGGAAGTGAGGCTGCTCGGCACCTGGTGGTTGTCTGTCAGGGACTTCTGTCCTTCACCCAGGATTCCTGGGGGCCTCTGGTGTCTGTCCTCCCCCCGACCCCTCCCACCTGCCCCCAGCTTCGGCCCACTCCTCGGAGGCACCTTTACACACCCTGTGTAGTTTCATTTTAATCAAAGGCCTCAGTGCCTTAAACAAATAGTAGCCACTGATGTAAGTGGTTCTGTCTTGGCCTAGAGTGACACATTGACTCCGTCCATCGGGACTCGGGGAAGGTTCTAGAAACATGTGCTTGCTGTGCCAACTGTTTAAACTGATTCCGGGCATCTGTTCTCGTCCAGCTCTGCCAGGTAGCCACGCCCACAGCGAGGCCAGCAGTCGGCTGGGCGGGGCGAGCCCTTGCCCAGTTTTAAACAGGACATCTGAACAGCTAGTCGGGTAACTATACCCAGTCAGAGAAGTGGGAACGGATTTTGAAAACACAGTCTGAAAACTCCCAGGGGCTACCGACCCACTACCGTTTAACTGGGGTAAAACTCCAGTACTAAAAACTCAAGACCCTTCTCCCGAAGCCAGCTGGTCCACATGTCCACTGCTGGAAGGGAGTGAGACTGCAATTCGTCCAGCCGAAGGCCAGGGCCCATAACGGCAACCCCCAGGAGGTCCTGGATGCGGTCAGCCCAGGCCCCACGCCCGTGCCGGCACCTGCTCCCTACTGCCCCATGTGCTTGGTCCTCATAGCACCACTGTGGCGGAGCAGCCCCTCCGTTAACCTCCACAACCGCCGAGAGACCTGCCTCCAGACGCAGTCACGGAGGGAGTCAGGTTCGGGCTTCAACGCACAGATGGGGTGGGGGGCCCCCCGTTCAGTGTCCTGCAGCCTCGCTCGCCCGCAGGACGCAGAGCCGGACTGGAGGAGTGGGGGCTGCCCTCAGAGCTGGAGTGCTGAGAGGCCCCCTCGCCGCCCCCTCTAGGGCGCCCACCCCCGCACTCCCCGCACAGGCCGGACTCTTTCCCTCCCTTCCTCCTTGTCAGAGGCCCGAGAGTGCAAAGCAGCTTGGCTTTGGAACAGGTGAAAATACGTCTCTCCACGAGCCAACTTGGAACCACCCCAGGCTTGGGGGCAGCCATCGCTCACTCTTTAGAGGCAAATCGGTCTGGAAACCAACCCGTGCCCAGCCTTTGCCTCGCCCCCGCCCGGCCCGCCACGGAGCCCGTCAGCAAAAACGGGAGCGAGAAGGTGCTGAGCCAGCGTTCCCAAGGCTGTAGTCCGGTCCCTCACCCGCCACGCAAGGACGTGCGGAGCTGGCAGGTGATTAATACAAGGCGCTGGTGTCCTTAGAGCCCGGCAAGCAATTTCTCACTGTGCTCCCATCCCCCAGGGTGGGGGGCGGGGGGTGGGGGAGAGGCAGCCAACAGGAGCCCAGCCTGCAGGGCTCGTGCAGGGGTGGGGGCCATGAAGCCGGACAGCCTGGGTTCCCGTTCCATCTCCTCCACTGACTAGTGGTATGACTCAGTTGCCCCATCTGTAAAATGGGGACGATCATGTTAGGATGGAACAGGAAAGCAAAGAGGCTGTTAGGGGACTGAGAAGTTCAAGGTGATGCCAATCAAAGACAAACAAGTGTCAGGAGTCACTTCCCCACAAGCACTGGAGGCCTTGGGCCCCAGGGGCGGTCTGAGTGTGGTCACAGCACAGCCGGCTCAGGCAGGCCACGTGGCTGCTCAGGGCCCTGCTTTGCCCCCGAGCGAGGGAACCCCAGGCCCCCACCCCGCAGGGCGGCCAGGAAGCCTGCAGAGCAGGACAGCGTGCGTGGGGAGCAGGTGCCGATCGCGTGGCCAGCGCAGCCTCCGCCCGTTCCTGGAAACACTCCCAGCCTCCCTTTGGAGTTCCCCTCCCTCATTCTCTGTCCCTGGGACTCAGGTGGGACCGACCTTCAGCCCTTCCCCCACTGCCCCTGGGTGGGCACATGACCCAAGCCAGGTCTGACCCCTTCGGTCTCTGCTGGGGCAGCCAGGCCCGGAGAAGATGCGGGGGCGGCCAGCGGTCAGCACGCGGCTTGGCCCTGAAACAAACTCACGGACGACAGCTGGGCCCGGAGACCAAGTCGGCCGAACTCCCTCTCTAGTCACGAAGCCCGGACACTCCCCTCTGCGCTGAAGCACGTTGAAGTTTTTGTCCCCTACACAATCCTGCCCTGTGCGGAGCACTCGCTGCAGCCCGTGGATCGAGGACTCACTGTCACCTGTCCCTTGAAGAGGCACTGTCTCCTATCACCCATCTGTCATCCATCTGTCACCCACCTACTGTCCACCCATTACAACACATATGTGAATACACACGTGTCCCAAATCAAGCAGCAGGTGCCCCCCCTTGCTGGCCACGGAAACATCACTCCATCCAGGGCCAACATTGCAGAGGGTCTCACTCACCCACCCGCACTTTCACGGAACGTAGGCACGTCTGTCATTCATCGGCTGGCGTCTTGGAGACCGTGAGCGAAACACCCAACACCGCTGCCCACGGAGGGACCGCTCCGACACAGTCCCCTCCTTCAGCACGTGTCTCAGCCCAGACACGCATCCGGCCCCCTCGCCCACTCTGAGGAGCCTCCCCCGGGAAAGTGCAGGCTCACAGATCTCCAGCTCAGCATTGCTTACACTGGCAAGATCGTCACAAACAGTCCGACATAACCTCTGTGACGGGACTACAGTTCGCTAGCTCACGGAACTCCTACAAGTAGAACGTTCCGTAGCCATGAAAGAGGATTTGCCAAAAGTTTGCAACAATGATTCCAAGAGTTCCAGCCAAGATGGAGGTGTGGGTAGAAACCCTTCGCTTCCTCGCACAACCAAAAGGAAGATGACAACCACTCTAAAAGCAATAAACAGCCAAAAGTGCCAGAAAATTAAACTGCGTGGAACTCCAGCAACCAAGGAGTTAAAGAAACAGTCACCAGACCGACAGCACCACAACACAGCAAGGAGGGTTGCCCCGCTTGGGTGAACACCTAAGGCCCCGCCCCCTACAACATAACAAGGGAGCCAAGACACAGAAATATGGCCCAAATGAAAGAACAGATCAAAACTTCAGAAAAAGAGCTAAGCGACAAAGAGACAGCCAACCTATCGGATGCAGAGTTCGAAACACTGGTGGTCAGGATGCTCACAGAAATGGTTGAGTATGGTCATGGAATGAAGGAGCCCAAAGTGAAATAAAGCAAAATATACAGGGAACCAACAATGAAGGGAAGGGAACCGGGACTCAAATCAATGATTCGGAATAAAAGGAAGAAATAAACATCCAACCGGAACAGAATGAAGAAACGAGAATTCAAAAAAATGAGGAGAGGTTTAGGAAACTCTGGGACAACTTTAAACATTACAACATCCGAATCACAGGGGTGCCAGAAGGAGAAGAGCAAGAGCAAGAAATTGAAAACTTATTGGAACATATAATGAAGGAGAACTTTCCCAATGTGGTGAAGGAAATAGACTTCCAGGAAGTCCAGGAAGCCCCGAGAGTCCCAAAGAAGTTGGACCCAAAGAGGAACGCACCAAGGCACACCATCAAGTTACCCGAGATTAAAGATAAAGAGAGAATCTTAAGAGCAGAAAGAGGAAAGGAGACAGTTACCTACAAAGGAGTTCCCATAAGACTATCAGCTGATTTATCAAAAAAAAACCTTTCAGGCAAGAAGGGGCTGGAAAGAAGTATTCCAAATCATGAAAGGCAAGGACCTACATCCAAGATTACTCTACCCAGCAAAGCTATCATTTAGAATGGAAGGGCAGATGAAGTGCTTCCCAGATAAGGTCAAGTTAAAGGAGTTCATCATTGCCAAGCCTGCATTATATGAAATGTTAAAAGGACTTATATAAGAAATAGAAAAAGATAAAAATAAAATGACAACAAACTCACAACTATCAACAACTGAACCTAAAAAAACACACACAAAACAACTAAGCAAACAAGTAGAACAGGAACAGAATCACAGAAATGGAGATCACATGGAGGGTTTTCAGTGGGGACGGCAGGGGAGAATGGTGGGGGAAAGGTACAGGGAATAAGAAGCATAATTGGTAGGCATGAAAAAGAAAGGGAGAGGTTAAGAATAGTATAGGAAACAGAAGTCAAAGAATTTACATGTTCAACCCAGGGACATGAACTAAGTGGGCGGGGGGAAGGCTGGGGTTTGTGGAGTGCAAGGTGGAGGGGAAAAGGAGGGGGATTGGGAAAACTATAATAATATAATCAATAAAATATACTTTTAAAAAAAGTTTGCAACAATGAGATAACACTCCTACCAAGCCATTAGTTTGAAAAAGCAGGGAATAAAGTGTTCCGTGTGCTTTTATGTCAACACTGCAGTAATCCAGGGGTGGGAGGGTTCTGGGTCACTGTCACCTTCTTAGGTGTTTCGTTTTCTGAATTTTGTAATGAGTGGATGTTGCCTCCCTGGTTAGAAGTTTACTTTAAAAAGCCCCCCTGCACAGCAGTGAAACTAGGAAGGGGTTTATTTCCCTCAAACAGCTGCAGTGCTTGGGTTTCTTCCAGGGACATGACGAACTTGCCCTTCCTCCCCAGACTCTACTAACACACAGATGGGTTTCCCCGTGGGAACGCCCGAGGCTGCGGCACCTGCCAGGCACCCCTGGGTCTCCCCAGGCGGGACGACCTGTGTCCCTCCTCGTCCTCGCCCGCTGTTCAGGGTGCTTCTACGGAGAGCAGTCGCAATGACCGGTGACATCGGGAAAACGGCCCAGACTAGACTTTCCCATCGGGTCCCCTCGGACACTCTTAAGATCAATCAGTGATCAGTCCACGGAGGCCAGAAGGAAGCAGACTTGTTTCCTAGAATAGTCTGGCCTGTCCCTGCAACAACACCCAGCTCCGGAGACACTCCGTCAGAGCCTCCAGCGTGTCTCAGGCGGCATTAGACTCCCAGAAACAAGGATCCAAGGAGCAGCCCTGGCTCCGGAAGGCTCCTGGCCTGCGTCCTCCGTAAGCTGCACGGAAGGCACACTCGGGGTGTGGTTAGCAGAAGCTGGGGAGCCGGGCAGGCAGGAGTTCCGGGAAGAGGAACTCCTGACCTTGGGACCTCTGTCTCGTGCAGAGGCCCCGGGGCCGAGAACCACCCGCAGCGTGGCGTTTCTGGGGTGTAGATTTAAAACAGAGATGGTAACTAGGGATGGGATGGAGAGAAGGTTCCAGACCATGGATCCCGCAGGCCGTGTGGGCTGGATTCAGCACTGGGAGTTCAGGGTGCCCACACTGGGCAGCCGCCCCGAGTCCTCCTTACCATCGGCAGGACGGGTGTGATTCTCTAACAAGTCCCGCACAGAGCCTGCACCTGGCATTGTCCTACCGCACTCCACGTGTCCTCGGACGGACAAAACCTCCTCTAGACTCACCTCCAACTCTAACCCATCGGGTCAGAAAACGGAATTAAAATTTAAATGGAGCACGTGTTTAAAGATTTCATCCGAAAATGTACTTTAAAAACTACTCATCAGAAAACATACTCTGCAAGCCCTGGCTGGCGTAGCTCAGTGGATTGAGCGCGGGCTGCGAACCAAAGTGTCGCAGGTTCGATTCCCAGTCAGGGCACATGCCTGGGTTGCAGGCCACGGCCCCCAGCAACCGCACATTGATGTTTCTCTCTCTCTCTCTTTCTCCCTCCCTTCCCTCCCTTCCCTCTCTAAAAAAATAAATAAATATAATCTTAACAAATATAGATTTAGTGTATTATATCAAGTACATTAAAAAAATAAAGAGGAAATATACTCTGCAAAGTATCCACAAGAATGTTTGAGCCCAGAAAAGCCCGCTCCTTTCTCTTCGCAGCCCAGAGGACTCCTCCCGGCAGAGCCCTGATGGCCTGGGGCTCGTCTGGGGCGGGGTTTTGCAGACTGGGGGGCGGGGTTTTCACAGACTGGGGGCGGGGTTTCGCAGGCTGCCGGGGCGGGGCACTCACCACAGGTTGACCAGGAAGGGGTGCTCCAGCCCCTGCATGATCTGCAGTTCCCGGAACACGTTGCGCACCTCATCCCTCTCGATGCATTTCTGCTTGTTCATGTACTTCATCGCGTACATCTTCTTCGTGTCTCGCTTCTGCACGATGCATACCTGAGTGACAGCAACGGGGAGAACGTTCAGGCCAACGGTAAACAAGAAAAAAAAGATCAGCCCTCGCTGCATCTCTGCGTCGGGGTTCAAGTCTCTGTTCTGAAACCTGCCGACGGAGGAGCAGCTCTGGCCACGCCCCCAGCTCCCCGCACCTGTGACGTGGAGCGGTGGCGTCAGATTTGCCTGCTTGTCAGATATTGACCCCTGATCTCGGCCAGTACTCGGTGCTGGAGGAGGAGCCAGCCCTGCCCTCAGGCCAGGGAGCCCACTCCGTTGTTGTGAAACAGGCCGGCAGGGCTGGAGGGTTAATTGAGGCCAAAAGAGCAAAACCTGACCCCTGCTGGGAGTCGGGCCACTACACTCCAGGCCTCTCGGCCATCCAGCGGGGTAAGTCTGGGGCCCCCAGAGTCAGAGTGTGCCCACGGGGTAACCGGCTCGGTGGCACTCCCCTCACAGGCAGCCTTCCGGCTCGTCTGCACACCTGACCCACTGCACACCTGACCCACTGCACACCTGTCTCCATGTGCCCACCACTCCTGTGCCCTGCACTCGAGTCCTCGTCCGGGAGCTGCTCCTGCAAAAGCCTAAACAAAGGCCCTCAGCCAAGGTGGGAACCAAGGAGAAGTCAGAGGGCGGTGACAGCGGTGACGGTGGCTCCGTGGACTGCGTGCTTTCCTCAGGCCAGACGCTGAGCACACTGTCTCCTTCATCCGCTCACTCAATCCCCGAGAGACCCTTAGGAATAAAGCTTCCTCTTCCCTCGGGGACGAGGAGGCGGCAGCCCCAAGGGGCCCATGAACTTGCCCAGAGCTCCACAAGCTGTTGAGGAGCGGGGCAGAGACTCAAGCCCAGCACGGTCTGACTTTCGAGTGGCTCCCTCGCTGTGGGCAGCCGGGGGCAGGGCAGGAGGACGCGTGGCCAGAGGTGTCCCTCTGGAGGAATTCGTGCCTCCCCCTCGACTCAGGGCTCAAACCCCGGCTCTGCCTCCCCAGCCCCCACTTTCCACCGGTGACGCTTCCTCCCATGCCTGCAAGACGCCCTGGTTCCGAGTCCCTGATTCTTGTAGGTGGTAATGACGCCTGGGTGGCTCTCACCTCCCGGGGAGGGGCCGGAGGAGGGCGACCCCACCGCAGCTCAGAGATGGGGAGGAACTGGAAGAGTCCCTTCAAACTCGAGTAAGAATTCCAGCTTTCGAAGTGGTACTAATGATATCCGAAGAGAGCGTCACAGTCCGACTTCCATCCAAGCCTAGAAAGGGCAGTGGGTGCAGGACGTGGGACAGAGCTCAGCAGTCTGGATTCACAAGTCGAGAGAGAGAGAAGCCAGCAGCTGGAGAACTGGAGTGTCATTTATACGGGTCCCCCAGGCCTGCAGGGCCTCCAGCAGCGGGGGGGGGGGCTCCCTGCCTCCGGTTCACTGTGCAGGGGGGCGGGGCTTCTCTTCCTCCCAGATCGAATCCCACGGCAACCCCGTGATGGAGGGACCTGCAGACCAAGCAGCATTTCAGGCCCAGGAGATGAGCAGGCCCGGGAGACGCTCCACGTTACCACAGGAGAGGTGGGCCCCCAGAGGCACCCCCACGCCTCAGCCGGGCGGCCCAGAGCCTTTCCACCAGAAAGCACAGCTAATGAGGCGGAGAAGGGGTAATGTGGCCAAAGCCACCCGAGCTGCGAAAGCAAGCACCCAATTAACATTCCTCATTAGTCTAATTCACTTAGGAACTGGTGTATCATTATTAATTACAACTTACGGGGACAGATGAATAAATGCTAGCTAGCGTGGATTTCGGGCAATCTGCCCCAAAGAACAGCCTGTGGCATGCACGCCGCACGTCAGAAGATGGGGGTGGGCCTCGCATCCACAGGGAGTTAAGGGCGCCAAGACCCCCTATCCCGGCACCCTGGGGGTCTATGGCTGGACTTGGTGCTCAGCCCGAGTGTTTGTGATGGCCGTCACACCCGGGGCTCCGGGAGGAGCCGGGATTCTGCATTTTCCAAAGCTCCCCGCAGGGTCTGATGGGTAGGCCAGTTGAGGATCTCTTTGCTGGAACCTTCAGGACAGCCTCTGGCTGGCTGCAGCCTCAGTGACCTCAGTGGTCGGGGTTCGAACCCCTACTTTACAGCTCAGGCACGCCGGCTCTGAGGACCCCAGCATCAGAGAGGCCAGAGTTGAGCTGGGCCCCAGACCGAGGTGGGTGCAAGGCCAGCACCGCCCCTCCGGGGCCCTCCCGGGGCCAGCCTGCGCCACACCCCCTTATCTGACTCAGCCCACCCACCCCAGCCCCGGCTGGAGCGCACCCAGCAAACACTGTCGAATGAGTAAACAGCTGGAGTGTGATGTCAAAGGGCACTAGCTTGTTCGCAGGGGTAAGATTCTGGGAAACGACCGATTTGGGGGAGCAGGGTGAGAAGTAAACACAGTCACCAAGGAGAGGAGCCATGCTGGGTCCCATGTTCGAACACCCGCAAGCTAGCTGACAGGAGCGCTGTCTCTGCAGACGGCGACTGTGAACGGCCAGAGCACATGCGCTCTGCTCCCTCTGAAGCAGGATGATGCTTTTCCCCAAGGAGGCAACACGATCCAGGAACTACCTGCAGCCACAGGCAACCGTGCTTATGCCAGTCGGCCAGAGGCTTCTGGGAAAGGTTGTGCTTTCTGGATAGGAGGGGACAGCTACAAATGGTCCACGTCTCTAGCCTCTGCCACTTGTCTTTCCTTCCTTGAACTTGCATGTGATGTCTGACGCTGCAGCAGCCCCTTATGACCATGAGGCCGAGAGCATCTCAGAGATGCAGAACCTGTTATCACAGAGCCACCTACCTTCCCACTTCTTTTTAGGTGAGAAAAGGAACGCCCTCTTTGTTTAAGCCCCGGTAACGTAGGTTTTCTGCTTCTCGCTGCTGAGCGCATCTGATACACAAAGTGCAGGGCGATTTTTCACAGCACAGAAAGCCCGTGTGGGCTCTGATCCATGGCATCTCGTTGGGGTGGGCAAAAGCCGGCCTCACAGAAACAGAGACCCAAAGGGTGGTCACCCGAGGGCAGGGGTGGGGTGAGTGAAAGAGGGAGGGGCACGCCGTCAATAACACTGGGATAAGTTAGCGCAGTGACGGGTATTACTACAATTATCAGGTTGATGACACTGGCAGGTATAAAAGTGTCGAATCACTACACTGTAGTGCACCTGAAACAGCCAATATCAGCTTGTATACCAACTATCTTGAAGTAAAAATTTTAATTAAGATAAAAATAGTTGGCCTCAGAAAAATACTCACTTGGATGGGCAAGCATTTCTTGAATGACAGCAGGGGCCGGGAACCATGCCAGCCGCAACGAGGATGTGATAGGCCCCTCGGAACTCACGGTTTAATGGGATAAACAGACGACACTCACTCGGAGGCGAAAACCCTCCCCGTGGGTCCCCGGCTCTCCTGGCTGGGCCCCAGCTCCGGTCCATTCTCACCTGTTACTCTCCTCCCTGCCCACTCACTCCCCGCCCCACCCCGGCCTCTGCGCCACTCCCGTGACTGTCCCACTCTCCCCGTGTGCCCCTGGCCTTGGGCCTGCACCTGCTTAGGCTCCGCTCACAGACCCCTTACAGGGAGCACCGCTGAGCCCGCCGTTGAAAGCGCCAACCCCTCCTCCACCCCCTGCCGCCTGTTCCTCTGTCACCCTGAGCAGCTCCTGCCACCGCACACGCGTCTTGGCTTATTTGTTACCCCACTGTCCGTGTCCCCCACTGGGCTGTAAACCCCCTGATAATGGGGGCTTTTCTCCGAGTTCTTCACTGCCCCGCCCGCGGTGACAGGACAGCACCTGGCAGGGGGCAGGCGTCTCGCTGACGCCGGAAGCTGGCTGAGTGAGTGAACGGGTCGCTGCTCCCCAGGAGAGGGCGGAGAGCACGTGGGGCTCAGGGGCCGCAGGGGAGGGACCTGAACCTGCAAACGGCGTTAGGGGAAGGCCTCGTGGGGGAGGCTGCAGTGAGCTGTTTCTCCGAGGTGCGGCGCTGACGCAGGCGCAGGAGAGGGGAAGCAGGGCGTTACGGGGAGGGGCCCAGCCCTGCTGGGAGCAGAGCGACGGGACACGCGTGAGCGTGTGGCATGCATCTGCAGTTTTCTCACCTGTGAAAGGGGGATAGGAGTAGTACTGACCCTAACAGGTAGTTAGGACGGCCGCATGGCAAGCACTCACTGGGTTATTTGTTACGACTGTGCCCATGATGACCACTCATACACGTTCTGAAGGCCAGAGCAGAGAACATTATAGAGATGGGCAGAAGTGGCGGAAGAAGGACCTCAGGAACCAGCTCCCGATTGTCTGGGGTGACGGTTAATTTTAGACGTCAGCGTGGCTGGGCCACGGTGCCCAGACGTGTGGTCGGCAGCACGGGTGGGCCTCACCCAAGCAGTTGATGGCCCGCAGAGAACAAAGACCAACCGCCCCTGCCAGGAGGGAATTCTGCAGCGGACAGCCGCAAGGCCTGAGCTGCCACACCAGCTCTTCCTGGTCGCTAGCCCGGAGAGCCATCCTCCACATCCAGGGCGTATGTGCACACATCCTGTTAGCTCTGCGGCTCTGGAGAACCCTGACGGGTACATCTGGCAATGAGCCAGCCAGGATCGGAAGTCGGCACCTGAACTCTACTTCCCATGGGCCCAGGGAGCCACCGAGGCATCCGTGCTGGGCACCCTGGCTTTCCCCCACTGTCCCCCAAAGTGCTCAAACTGCTAGGCAGTTGATTCTAAACTGTTCTCCGTCCGCACATAGAAGGGCAGCACCACGGGGAGCATCCCTCAGGGCATGTCCCAGCTACACTCCGAGCCACGCCGACCTCTCCTGGGGCCGCTGGGAACAGCACAGCCACCCCACTGACCCCTGGTCCCCGAGCTCCGGCCTCGCCGGGCGAGGGTCCCTGCCGTTCCCCTGCAGCAGCACGGCAGGCATCGTGGAGGTCGTGGCAAAAAGGAGAGGAGACAGAGGTGAGACAGGGCAGGTGACAGATGCCTGACAGGACATATTTAAGAGGGGGTGTTGTGGGCCGAACTGCATTTCCAAACCCCGAAGGTGAAGCCCTAAACCGGGGGTGGGGGGCACCCCAGAGTGTGACCGTATTGAGAGAGGGTCTCCGAAGAGCTAACCTCAGTTAAAACAGGGTCATTCGGGGTGGGCCCTAGTCCCACCTGTGTGACTGGTGTCCACGTAAAAACGGGGAACTGTGAGACGCACACACAGAGTAAAGGCGGCGTTGGGGACACAGGGGGAGACGGCCATCCACACAACCCCGGGACCGAGGCTCCCAAAGCAGCCCAGCTCTTCACACCCACCGGTGCCCGGCCTCCGGTGCCAGCTCGGGGACAGCGATCCCACCGTGCAAACCCCCACCTCTGCCTGTCCACTCCGCTGGGTTTCGTCATGGCAGCGTCAACACACTCATACAGTTGGCTTCTGTCCTGATGGGTGCTGGGGATCCCTTTTAAAAAGCCGACCCCCTGGGGCACACAACTGGGAATGAACGCATAAGGAAAAACCGCCAGCATGGGACGTGTGAGGCTTGAGGAAGAGAGGGGCTCTCGCTGGGAGCAGGGTGGAGGCGGCGTTGTAGGCCCTTCCAAGAGGTGACTGTGGGCTTTATGATGCATTCATGCCAGTGTGCTCTCTCTCTCTATCTCACACACCACACATCACACACACATACTCGGGTCCCTTCTGGAGCCCATAGCGAGGCCACGGTGCCGGGAACACTGAAGGGGCCGCTGGGACAGGGCCCAGGCCGCCCTGCTGTTTTGCTGCCCTCGGGGCTGGGAACGCATCGCCAGGGTTGAGGGGAGGTCCGAGCCGCACTGCCGTGAGAGGGCCTGGGAAGGCCTGTCCGGAGGACGCAGCGACTCTCATCATGGGAACGCGGCGGGAGGAAACGCACCTTGAGCGATGATGAAGTCCGCCACACACCGGTCAGCACCGGGCCAGCGGCTCTGGCCGAGGGCCGGAAAAGCATTCACGAGCAGCCTGCATTTCCCGTGACAGCTAGCTCTTATGAGCGATCCCGGGAGCCAGCAAATTCCTCCAACATACGCCCTCAAGCCCAACACACCTAATTAATACAAAATGAATAATATTCATTGAAACGAAATGAATCCCGTCCCTTTGTGAAGGCCGTCTGCATGCACAATCAAGGCTCCCGAGCGTAAGCATCGTGTCTCGGAACTCTAAAGGGACTCTTAGCCCTGGCTGGCGTAGCTCAGTGGACTTGAGTGCGGGCTGCCAAAACCAACGTGTCACAGGTTCGATTCCCTGTCAGAGAACATGCCTGGGTTGCAGGCCATGGCCCCCAGCAACCGTACATTGATATTTCTCTCTCTCTCTCTATTCCCTCCTCTTTCCTCTCTAAAAATAAATAAATAAAATCTTTAAAGGGACTCTTGCACAATGGCTCACTCTGCAGGCTCCAAGAGGCAGGACGCTCTCCCAGAGTCCCTTCCCCGGGCCGGAAATTCCAGCTCAGCGCTGTCAGAGTTGCAGCATGGGCTTTCCAACTGTCGTGCTGTAGACCGACGGACTCATGCGTTTTGGTCCTTCTGGACCGACCATGTACGAGGTCTGTCCAGAAGGTATCCAGCCAGGTAATAGAAAAAGAGACATTTACTGAAGAAGATACAAGAAACATTGTTCATGGGACAATGACGCCTCAGTCTCCTTCCAAGAAGGCCCCTTGGGACCTCACACAGTTCTCCAAGTCGCATCTGCTGCCCCCGCCGTGTTTTCCTGAATCTCATCGACAGTCTGAAAATCTCTTCCCTCTAAAAGGTGATTTTAGTTTTGCAAAAAGCCAGAAGTCCCAGGGCACCAAATCTGGGCTATAGGGGGCTGAGTCACCTAGGTGATTGGTGTTTCACCAAAAAACCTCCGCACGAGACGTGATACATAAGTGGATATGTAGTGGACGTGATGAAGCTACCAATCACCAGTTGCCCACAAGCTACAGTCTTCTGAATCATCCAAATAGTTTCCACAGAGGAATGTTCAAGTTTAACATAAAAACCTGATGCAGATTCATTCCCTACTCACTCAGTCATTTTGAATGCGACAACCACACAGTACACATGCTCGCTCAATGGCATCTACTGCCCCCCATGACTAGTGCAGTGAGGTCGTCATTGTTCTGACATGCACATTCCAGTCCCCTCTCCTTGGCTGCCAGGTGACATCCATGTCACTCAAAACCTTCTTGTTGTAGCACAATGGCTGGACTTTTTCCCAACAGACCTTGTATTCCGAAGCCCCGTTTGGGCAGACACAGTGCCCCAGTCCCATCACTAACGCTGTGCCTGCCGCAGGGCCTTTGCATCTGCTGCCCCTTCTGTCTACGGTGGTCTCTCCCCCAGATCTTCACATGGTCGTGTCCCTCTTCACAGTTAAGGCTGGCTTGAACACTTCCTCCTCAAGGAGGCCTTCTCTGTTCCCTCTCCCCGGAGGAGAGCAGCAGTCCCTCCCCCCCCCCCCCCCCCCCCCGCCCGAGCAGCAGCCCCGTCCCCCGGCCCCCACCCGCCCGGCTCCCTGTCACTGCACTCTCCTCGCCTGCAGGGCGACCATCGCTGCTGAAACACCCTCTCTGTTTACTGTTTGCTGCTTGTCTGTTCCCCTGCCGGCCTGCAACCCCGTCGGCTCCGTAGCCTCGCGGGTCTCAGCACACACAGCCCCCTAGAACCCCCGGCTGTAAACATTTCCCGTCCGACCACAAGTCCCGCCGTGCGCTGCTCCTGTGCCACCATCTCCGGAGGCCGGCAACTTGAAACATGACCAAGATTCGAAAGACTATTATTTTTAAGAGAAAAAAAACCCAAGTTAACGTTTCTGAACATTCACCTGATAATCGCATATGCGAAGTCTAATCCCTGCTTAATTCAGAAGTGGCTGTGTTGCATCTGGGCCCTGAATTGGTTGAGTCTGCTATTAATCAAATATTTTCCTCAACACCATACACGCGCACGCAGATGTGAGAGTCTGGAAGGCGGAGGGGACCGCTAACGACACGCTTCATGTGCGGAAACCACCGGCCTCACATAACAAGGCCGTGTGGAGTCTGGGATGCCACCTGCATGTCCCTCGCGTCCCTGCTGTGCCTCACCCAGGACCCCCCCCCCCCCCCCCCCCCCCCCCCCCCCCGTTCGAGGAACACGAAGGACTACCAGCGTGTAGCTCAGTGCCGCTTGCCGCTGCCGTAGGAGCAGGACCGCCTCGGGCGGTTCCATGAATGTTAATTAACTCCCCGTTCATCTGGCTCCAGCCCTCCGGCTCCTTAAGCACAGGGTCCATTGCGCATTCCAGAAGAGACACCTTGGAAGGCCAGCCTCTCAGGAAATTCTCCAAAGGCCTCCTCCTCCCTCCCTAGAAGATCACGGAGCCCTGTCACTTCCGAGTCCACCCAGAGTGGACACTGCAGCCTGGACTGTGCTGGTGCAGAGCAGAATGCTGGCCGGTGGGCTCCCGCATCAGGGGGAGGGCCCGAGGTGGGGGCGGGGACTAGGGGGGCGAGTGTGAGTAATGCACGCTTGCCTCTGGGGAGGTGGGCAGTCGGCCTCGGGACCCTAGTCCAGAGACAACCGGAGCCAACCGGTCACCCAGATCTTCCCGGCTGACTGGTTGATTGTGAAGTTCTTCGTTCATTTATATAACACACAGTCATTTATACTATATATCATGTATGGTTTCTGTACCATTTGTACATATGTCTGTGTATACTATATGTATGCACGCATATACATTGTGCAGTGGGCATGTATATACATGCACACGTGTGGATAGGCACATGTGTGTGCATGTGTGTATACTGCTATGTGAGAATGCATTAACATGTTTGTGCACACATGTGTGTGTGTCCAGCCTGTACGTGTGGGGCAATATATGCACATGCACCTATACATTGTCTAGTGGGTTCATTTACGTGCCTATACATATATGTAGGTGTGCGTATACTGCTGGGGGTGCATGTATGTACACATGCACATGTGCTGCTTAGAGCGCATGTGTGTACATGTGTGTGTTCACAAACACTGTATACGTGTGGATAAGATACATGCACTATTTCTGTTTCTTTGCTCTGTGCCTCATTTTTCCTCCTCCAGACGGACCTGCACCCTCACCAACTGCTGAGGACAACGGTGAACAAACGTTGGTGAACAAACACTGGTGAACGAGCACACACCTGCGTCCTCACAGCGCCTGCTTGGGGAGGGAAAACACAAGCCTCCGGTTCTGGGGACGGGTTCTGCGTGGCGGGGCTTGCGGTGCACGCACCCCCGGGCACAAGCACTGGTGGAGCAGGATAGGGTCCCGGAGGCTGGCTCGGCCAAGGTGAAGGCCCATCTCAAGGGGGGGGCGGGACCAGGCTGACTGACAGTCCTCTGGGCCACAGGGAGTGGGGAGGCGGTCTCCAATGGAAAGGGATGTTATCAGGGGAAAGGGGACTGCACAGCAAGCAGGGAAGTAAAAAAACAACCCCCCAATAAACAAATAACAAAAGGAAAACCCAGCTGCCACTGCAGTTCCTCATTCTTTTTCCATTTTCCAGATGAGAACCTTCGGCTTCAGAGCAGCTCATCTAGGTCCCCGAGCACCCACAACTAACGCTGGAGGAGTCGGCCTGACTCCCGAGTCTGGGCGCTTCCACCAGACCGGCACGAATCCCTCCGCCACACACGAATCCCTCCGCCGCACCCGGCTGCCCCTGCATTCCGCCCAAAAAGGGGTCAGTACAAACGCCAGCACATCCTGCGACAGTCAGCGGACCGCCTGCAGCGCTCCACTCCGGGGCAACCCTACGGAGCACGAACGTGCGCCCAGATGTCCGCCCCCTCACGTGCGCTTTCTTCTGATAGTGGCGACTACTGTCCCGTGGAACAATGGCCTGTCTTCCTGGAAAACCATTCATAAATGCCAGAGGGCGAATCTGCCAAAGACAGAGCGCAAAGCCGAACCACTCCACAGGAGGAGGGGGGCTTTCCTCGCCCCCACCTGGCGTTAGTGACGGTCACGTGGACTTCTGCTCCGACCGTGAGCGGCAGCGATCACCCGGCCTTCTGATCAGAACAACGCTGCGATCCATTGCGATGAAGTAAATTAACTTCACCCCGAATGCCGGAGGTTCGTATACACGTTCCCCATGCATCTGGGAGTCGTCAGAAATTGCTAGGACCCCAGAGCGAACTTAAAAACGGAGCCTCTAGACAGCTTGCATTTTTTGAAAGATCCATTATAACCACATTTAACCCATTTTTGCTCCAGACCAACAGGTTCTGAGAGCCGAACCACCAGGCACACCGCAGTACACGTGTAGGCAGGAAGGGCAGGCAAACCTGCCCAAGGATGAGGGCAGAACATAACCAACTTAAAAACGAGGAGGCTGCCTGCTAACTGACTCGGTGCGAGCCGGAAAAGGACGCAAAGGTACTCAGGACCGAAATCGTCGAGGACGTGAGGTTAAAAGTGATATGCTCCCACGTCTTCCACGGGGAAGCATATCACTCTAGTCCTAGTCCACGAGCCGCTTGTTGCTGTGGACTACAAGACAGGCATCGAGCGAGCTTCCTTACGTCGTGAAATGCTCACACTGAGGATGGCGAACAACAGAAGGGGGAAGGCCGGGTGGGGTGTTTTAAATGGTCCGTGGTGGGACTTCCTGCAAGATGGAGCATAGGTGGATACACCATACCTCCACGCACAACCAAGATTAGAGCAACAACATTTAGAGGCCAGAATAACACCCAGAACTGACAGAGAAGTTATCTGAATGGAAGTCGGACAGCCAAGAAGTTGAAAGTAGATGGGACTTATCTAAGAAAAGAAGATAAAGAAAAAACATGTATAGTAAAAAGGACAGCAAACTCACAATTATTAACAACCACACCTAAAGCAAACCAAAAGAAACTAAGCAAACAACTAGAACAGGAAAAAGACCACAGAAATGGAGGTCACATGGAGGGTTAGCAACAGGGGGGGTGGGAGGAGGAGAGAAGGGGAAAAGGTACAGAGAATAAGTAGCATAGAATGTAGGTTGAAAATAGATAGGGGGAGGGTAAGAACAGTATGGGAAATGTAGAAGCTAAAGAACTTATAAGTATGACACATGAGATGACTAAAGGGGGGGATAGGGGTGGGAGAGGGGGGGGTACAGGTGGAGGGGAGTGAAGGGGGGAAAATGGGACAACTGTAATAGCATAATCAATAAAATATATTTAAAAAAGTAGTCCGTGGTTGTTGTTGAAGCTCGGCGGCTAACCTCGAGATTGTAGGCAAACTTCCTGAACTCTCTAGGCTGCACTGGCTGGGAAGTGTGGGGATGAGGGGCCTCCAGCCGCCCACGAGCTCTGCCCAAAACTCTTGCTGGCCCCCATGGATCAGCGTAAGGAATCCGGCAGGGAGGGAAAAGCAGGTGACCGAGGTCTGTGCGCCTGCCCAGGGGCAGAATAGGCAGCCTAAGTCCAACCAAGTTCACTGCTTGTTAGAAGTGCATTTCCAAAACAATACAACAGAATCCAAAGTCTCTACGACAAAATACTCACCACCTCCAGGATGTAACTACTAAAACGGCTCAACCTATAAAAAGTGGGAAAATGTGACCCTTTTCAGTGACTCAGACGCTGGAATTAGCAGGAAGGACATTAGCACAGCCTGATGCTATGACTAAGCCGCTGTTATAAAGGGCAACGCGGCACCAGCCAGTGAGACACAGTCTACGCAGAGTGAGAGAGAGATACTCTTTAAACAGGAACTCCCGCCTACGCACACCACAGTCAAGTGGCTGAAGTCAATGACGGCCGGAAAAATCTTAGAAGCAGAGAGACAAATGTGGTACCTGGCGGCCCGTAATAATGGTTCGGTTTCATGACTTGTCGTCAGAAACTACGGCGACCGGGTGACAGGGGTACAGAATCTGTAAAGTGTGAGGAAAAAAAGAGTCCACCCAGTAACCTGTGCCTGGCAGAAACAGTCTTCAAGAAAGAAAGGGAATAAATACAGTAAGTTTAGGGGGGAAAACACAAATATTCAGAAATTGAAAAACACATGCCTAATTAACGCATGAGTCCAAGAGAAATTAGAAAATATTATCAATAAAAATACAATACTTAAAGTTTGTGGAATGTAGCTAAAATCGTACTTAGAAGAAACTTTATAGCTTAAAAAACGTATATTTTTTAAATGTCTAAAATAATATTACCTATGGCTTCATTGTGAAAATCTAAGAATATATAAACTGAGCAAGAAATTAGGAACAAGAACACAATTTCTAATATCAAAATGAAAGAGAAGTTATAATTAATAGATGTTACAGAAATTTAAAGGTCATGAGAATATTAGAAATTACTTTATGCCAACAAATCTGGCAACCTAAAGAAATTTCGTTGAATTTCTGAAAATTCAATTCCTGAAAATTACAATTTACCAAAATTCACATAAGAATATCTGAATATCTGAATAGACTCACATCTATTAAAGAAATTAGCCCTGAATGGTATGGCCCAGTGGATTCAGTACCAGCCTGAGAAGCAAAAGGTCACCGGTTTGATTCCCAGTCCTGGTCAGGACACTGCCTGGGTCTCGGGCCAGGTCCCCAGTTGGGGGCACCCAGGAGGCAACCGATTGATGTATCTCTCCACACACTGATATTGCTCTCTTTCTCCCTCCCTTTCCTTCCCCTCTCACTGAAAATAAATAAATAAAATCTTTTTAAAAAGAAATTGATCTTTGTTGTCAAAAGCCTTTCCCCAATGAACCCCTTACCCAAAAGGTTTCATTCACGCTCGTAAATCCTATCAAGCATTTAAAGAGGTGACACCAGTGTCACATGGTCTTTCAGAAAATAGAGGAGAAAATTGCCTCAACTTGTTTTGTAAAACTAGCATAAGATCTAAAAACAAGTCCTAAAATAACTACAGAAACTACAAGATAACTATCACAACTAATAAATTAATTAGCAAGGTTTCAGAATACATGATACAAAGGTCAATTGTATTTTTATATCTAGCAATAAACAATTAATATTAAATTAAAAACAATTCCATTAAAATAGTGACCCCCCCCAAACCCCTCATAAACTATTTAAGGAAAAAATTAATACAAAACAAGGGCAAAGACCCTGCCCATAAAATTACAAAGCATTGCTAAAATAAATGAAAGAATCTCCAATAATAAGTGAAGGAAAAATAGAGAGATATGCCATGTTTGTCCATTAGAAGCCGCAGTGCTGTTAAGATACCAATTGTATTCAAATTGATATATAAAGCCAATGTAATCCCAATTATAATCCCACCTGTCTATTTTATTTTAGAAATTGACACGAAATTCCAAAACGTGTATGCAAATCCAAAGACCTAGAACACCCAAACCATCTCGGAAAAGAATAGAGTTGGAGGATTTACGCTGCCCGATCTCAAGGCTGACTGTAAATTATGGCAGTCTGGCACTTGGATGAGCAGGTAAGGTCAACGGGACAGGGACAGGGCCCAGAAGGGGAGCTCCCAAGAGCTCAAGGTGCCGACTCCTCACAGAGTCCCCAACGTGGTCTGACATGCACAGGAAAGCCTTTTCAAGAAACGGGTATGCAGCCCTGGCTGGCGTAGCTCAGTGGATTGAGCACGGGCTTTGAACCAAAGCATCGCAGGTTCGATTCCCAGTCAGGGTACATATCTGGGTTGCAGGCCATGACCCCCAGCAACCGCACATTGATGTTTCTCTCTCTCTTTCTCCCTCCCTTCCCTCTCTAAAAAATAACTAAATAAAATCTTAAAAAAAGAATATACTTAAAAAAAATTTAATTCCAAAACTATAAACTAATCCATAAAGCTTTTATAAAGTAAACATAGGAAAGTATCTTTGTGACTTGAGCATATTTTCTGGAGGCAAGTTTGCTTACACAAGTCACGTAAAGCAATAACCGTGAAAGGGAAAATTCAGTAAATTAGACCTCATCAAAATGTAAAAGGCCTGCGCACCCAAACACACCACTAATAACATTAATGGGTGAGCCAGAGCTTCGCAGAGAACAGTCTCAGATCTGACACAGGACTGGTAACCAAATATATATAGCCCACACCTGAATAACAATAACACCACCCAATTTTTAAAAACGGCAATAAGTTTTGAACAGCAACTGCACAAATGATGATGTATGACCGGTCATTAAGCACATGAAAAACTGTGCGCCGCCATTTCTCGTTAGGGAAATGCTAATTAAAGCCACAGGGAGACACTACGAAACACCCGGAACGCCTACAGCGGAAAACACCGGCGGCACCATATGTCGGTGGGGGTGTGCAGCAGGCGGCGGCCGCGGCGGGGGCGTGAAACAGGGCCGCCACGCTGCAGAGCCTTGTGGCAGTTTCGTGCAAAACTAAACAAACACCTACTCTGTACCGAGCAATGCCAATTCCGGATATTAACCCGTGAGAAATGAAACCGTGTATTCACCAAAAAGACTAGAAATTGTCACAGCAACTTTTTGCAAAATCGCAAACGCTAGAAGCAGTCGTGGAGTCCATGGTGATGAAGACGGACTCACAAACTGTAACGTGTTCACGCAGCGACTGCCGACCCTTTTCATCTCACGCCACACAGACTACTAAAATTCTGCGGCACGCCAAAAAATTTCTTTTTGGCCAATTTGATTAAAAAAAGAGGTATGATTTTGATTTGTTCACACTGGACGGCTATTGTTGTGTTGGCTGTTGTCATGTTGGGGGGCAATCTAAGGGAAAAGAGGTCCGTGCCCCTGGATAGTCAGGCATTGCCTGACTTAGAAATTCTTGGGGCACAAGGATGGAAATCACTGGGCTGATAGGATGGAATATAATTCATCAGTGACAAGGAAAAAGTGCTGGTGGGTAACGACACGGATAAACCCCCAAAACATTGTGATGCAAATCATTATGCACAATACTATGAAGCCGCATACAAGGACTATCACATGGTCTCATCTCTGTTAAGCTCTAGAGCAGGCAACTCTAGTCCGTGGAGGATGGCGGGGTCGGCACAGCTGAGTTCTGGCTGGTAAGGGGTGACAGGGGACTTCCAGGTGACAGTAATATTGTATATCTCGGTGGGTGCTCACGTGACACAGGTGGATGCACTTCTAAAAACACAACTGAAAACGTGAGGTTTGTGCATTTCAATGTATGTGCTTTTACAGCAACAGAAAAATCATAGACAAATCTCTGTGCTGAAACAATTGGGGTAAGTGTACAGATATTTGCGATTTACTATAAAAATGCATAAAAAGATGGGTTGATGGATGAACAGAATAGGTGTTTCATTAAGTAAGCTTGGTGAATGTTAATTGTAGAATGTGGAGGGTGGATATGGATGGGCATTGGCTATAAAACCCCTTCAACTTTGCTGTATGTTTGCAAATTTTCACAGTGAAGTGTTAGAAAATATTATAGTACATAGACATCTGGTCAACCCTGCCCTCTACAGAGAGGGTCATTTTTGAAGTCTGAGTTTTGTATCTTCTAAACTCACCCCCATACACCCATTCCTCCTGGGCTTTCTTCCATCTGTGTTTTTCAGACTGGACTTTAATTGTGTTTATTTCTCTGCCTCCTGCATGTATCTGAGAGATCCCCCAAAGCAGACACCATACCTGGTTCATTTTTGTAACCTCAGAACCTAGAACAGGATCCGAACAACATGATCCTCCACACAGTGGGCAGAAGGAAGGAAGGAAGGATAGATGGATGGTTAGAAGGATGGAAGGATGGATAGATAGTGGATGGTGGATGGATGGATGGTGGATGGTGAGTAGGTGGATGGTGGATGGTGGATGGTGAATAGATGGTGGATGGTGGATGGTGGATGGATGGTGGATGGATGGTGGATGGTGGATGGTTGGATGGATGGATGGTGGATGGTGGATGGTGGATGGATGGATGGTGGATGGATGGTGGATGGATGGATGGTGGATAGATGGATGGTGGATGGATGGTGGATGGATGGTGGATGGATGGAAGGAAAGAAGATGGATGGATGGATAGTTAGATCTCTGGATGGAAGAATGAATCAATGGATGAACGGATAAAAGAATGAAGAAACCAGCCTGAGCTGGCTACCTTTATATCAGTTGTACACAAACTACCAACAACAGTGTTAGGGAAAACTCAACGACAAGGCTCCTGCTACACAGAACCGTGTGGTTTTCCAGAAAAACGAGTGCCGTGAAAGATCATGCGCCTCGCCTGGCCTCGCTCGTCCCACCACTTATCAACGGTGACATGTCACACGTGACGAGATGCTCTGGGAACCGAAATGCGCACCACAGCCCTGCCTGTCCCGGTGCCACCCGTATGTCCGAACAAAGGCCCCCCCATGCAAGAACCAGGCACGCCCACTGCTACTGCCTCCTTCCAAAAAGCACATCCAGTTCAAGCCTCCTCTTCCCCGCTCCCTGCGGCCTGGGAGGGAAGGGCCCTGTGCAGGGAGGGGAGCAACGCTGACCGGGCGCCGGTTTGGTTTCGTGCCAGGAACGGCGCTGTATAACCTCATCGATTTATCACAACAGCCAGACGTGAGCGCCTCGGACAGGTCCACTGTCCACGCCCTGCACACTCATAAGCACTCGCTTCCGGGGGTGGCAACCACCCGAAGGGAAACCCCTGTTTGCCCCAGGGCACTGTGTAAGGACGAGATGCCCCTTATCAACAACACAGACTGCTCCTTGAGCTGCCCTGTGACCCACAGCCCGGCGGTGACACAGGTGGACACATCTGGGTCGGGGGACAGACACGGGAATGAGGAAACGAGGAATACGGGCACAACAAAAGCCTTACACAAGAACGAAAATCTGTAGCGTGCTACATGTGGGTGCCTTCTGAGGACATGACCCCACTGTGTGACTCCACGTACACGAGGGGTCCAAAACAGTCAAGGTCACAGAACCAGGGGCTGAGTCAGGGAAGGGGACATGGCAAGTCACTAGCTAGCGGGCACAGAGTTCAGTGGAGCGAGGCGGCGGGCCCCGGGGACCCGCTGCAGCACACCGCGTCCACAGTCGGGGGATGGCGCGCCGCACACTAAGTTTCGGTGGGAGGGTGGCTCTCACGTTAAGTGCTCTTTCCTAACAGAATTTTTAAATGAAATGCCTGCGGCCCAGCAAGGAGTTGATGTTGGCCGTCTCGTGGGTTTGTGGGTTTTTTCCACTTTCCTCATTTAGATCCTCGAGGGAGAAAGGGCATTAGAGCTCTTGAAATAATTACCGCTGTGCTTCACCTAGCCAGGGCTGCCGGGGTAACTTAATTTGCAGAATGAAAGCACAGCGATCCGAAGGAAAGCATTCAGACTTCCTCTCACACGTCAGACGTGGCGGGTCCAGAGCTTTCTGTCCAGCCGCGCCCAGCGGCCGGCAGGAAACCAGACACACCGACCCGCGCCCAGCAGGTGGGACTTGCGTCCTTCGCTGATGGAATTTTTGTGAGATCCATCATTCTTACCTTTCCAAAACTCCCCTTCCCAATGGCCCGCAGAATCTGAAAATGGTCAAAGTTGACTGCAAAAGAGAAAGGGGGGAGGGGAGAAACAAGTCAGACACGCCACAGCTCGTACTGGCTCCCAGAAGTCCTCACCTACGTGCCTACCCGTGTATTCCACACGGCTACCACCGGTTTCCGTCGCGTTCATTCGCGGTGGCCGCAGGGTGGGCGCTCCCGGCACTTCCCGCCCCCGCCCCCGCCCCCACGGCAGCAAAGGCTCCCCCAGCGGGTCTGGGGCGGGAGGGATGGCAGAGAGCGTCTTGCACACTTGGACTGCCGGATCCTGGTACGTGCCGCGGTCCCCTCCGCCAGGATGACCTCCCCCGATGCCTGGTCCCCCTCTCGTCCATCTGGCACGCTCAGCTCATGCACGCAGAAAGCAACTGTCCTGCCTGAGTGTCCGAGAAGCTCATCCCGCCTCCTTTATAGAAACTCTGAGCCCGCAACTGCTGCCCGCGAGCACCTCTCAGTCCCTCCCCACTTGGATGCCAGCCTGCGCCCTGGCATCCTGAGCTCCCGGAAGGCGAGGGCAGTGAGGCCACGCCCTCCTCCCGATCACCCTGCCTCGTCCCCGCCTCCATGCCGTAGCTCTTGCTGCTCCCAGCGCCTCACTCTGGTCTGGCCTCTCTCCACACCCCTGCAAGTAGAGCAAGGTGTGGCTGCGCACTGAAGGCCGTGGGCACCCCTCCGAGAGCCAAGTCAGGATGACAGAGGTCCTGGCTGGTGTGGCTCAGTGGATTGAATGCCGGCCTGTGAACCGAATGGTCGCTGGTTCGATTCCCAGTCAGGGCACATGCGTGGGTTGCGGGCCAGGTCCCCACTGGGGGGCGCTTGAGAGGCAAACAGTCGACGTATCTCTCATACATCCATGTTTCTTTCCCTCTCTTTCTCCCTCCTTTCCCCTCTAAAAATAAATAAATAACATTGTTCAAAAATACCCCTTCGACTTATGCTAAATTAAATGAATGAATAGCTTTTCATTAAATACCTAGATCATTTTTTAAAAATTCCTCCTTGTATATGTCAGGTATTCACCATCCCGAGACCGTAGGCTTCAACTCCTGGGACCAGATCCCCGGCGGTGAGGCTGGCCTGGCGTCGGAGTCCGGCCAACAGCCCAGAGGGAGGGGCCGAGGGGGGGGTCGGGGGCTGCAGCATACAGACAGCACTAATCACCCCGCTTCTTCCCCACTCCGTGACCCTCGTCCTCTGCGAGGTGTCCTGCTGGCTCCAGCGCTGAAGGCCATCTCCCCACTACTGCCTCTCTGTCCGGCCCCACCCCGAGTGACCGGAAGCCCCCGAGGGGGGGCTGGCAGGCTGGACCCGCGCCAGGCTGGGGAAAGGGCCTGTGTGTGTGTCTGCTTCCCGTCTTGCTGGTCCACCTCTAGCCCAGGGACACGGCCGGGCTCCCTGGGGACGAGGAGACACGGGCAGCCCCTGCAGCCCGCCTGTCCCCGGCTCAGACTGACCACCAGCCGGTCCCCAGGCATGAGACAGTGTCCAGCCAGGGGGAGCGGAGCCAACCCACGGAGCAGCGAGGGTGCTGAGGCTTGCAGGTGTGAGCCACAATCTCAGGCACGGGGGCTGCGTGGCAGCACTGACCATGAGATGCAGGGGGAGAGGGAGGAGGAGGGATGGAGGGAGGGGAGGGGAGAAAAAAGGCAGGGAGGGAGGGAGGCAGCTACGGGCTCACGGACTCTCCGAAGAAGGGTGACACGCTACAGCCACGGGACGGCTTCACCCAGTCTAGTTCGCCCCCCTCCCCCGTGCCTGGCGTGTGGCAGGCACTCGGTCACACCTGCTGAGCAAGTGGACATTGTCTGTTCGCTTCGGCCAGCCCCCTGTCAGCCCCTGGAGCGGCTGGGCTCCTCTCGCCCCCGACCCTGCCCCCCGCTCCCCCGCTCTCTGGGAAGCGCAGCCGTGTGGTCCGCTTCTCCAGCCTCAGCCTGGCTCTCTCCCTGACACAGAGAGACTCCCTGGCACCACCCTGTGACGGTCAGCTCTACGTGCCAACCTGGTTGGGACACGAGCTGCCAGGTGTTTGTCGAAATGCCACTCTGGGTGTGCCCGGGAGGGTGCTTCTGGGTGACGGGAACGTCTGAGTCGGTAGACCGGGCGAAGCAGACGGCCCTCCCCAGGGTGGGTGGGCCGCACCCCATCAGTGGAAGGCCCGCGGTGGGGGCAGGGAGGCTGACTCTCATCCGAGTAAGCGAGAGTGCTTCCAGCCAACTGCTCGAGCTGGGAAACCAGCTGCCTCCGACTCAAAACGAAACGTCAGCTCCTCCTGGGTCTCAGGCCTGCTGGCTTTCACACCGAACCGGACGCCGTGGGCGCCCCGGGTCTCCAGCTTTCTGATCGTACATCACGAGACTTAGCCTTCTGAGCCAGTTCCTTACAATACATCTCTATCTATCCATCCATCCACCCACCCATCCATCCTACTGGTCCCGCTTCTCAGTACTCCCCGACCAACAAAACTCACAGCTGACAGGGGCCCCCCACCACCCCTCAGTCCTTACCACCCCCCCCCACACACAGCTCAAGCCTCCGCACCTCTTCCTGGCGGGCTGTCCCTGGCGCCGGGCCTCGGGTCTGCCCTGCACGTCGGGTGGTGAATAGCCCGAACGGAAGGGACGCCGGGAGCAGCCCTCCCCCCTGACTGACGGGCACGGCTGGACCACTGTCCTGCGTCTCAACCACAGAGCGAGGACTCCGGGGTGCACTCCGCATGGCGCCCCACAGCCTGCAGGCACCCACGGTGGCACCTGCTGCCTTACTAGCAGTGAGGTGACTGCAGGTAAGGTAACTAGTGGTAACACATGCCTTACTAGCGGCCTTCCCTTCCCCGCCCTCCCGGGAACCCGGGAGCACCCCTAACAGACTGTTACTACTGGCCTGTGGATCCTCACGTCAGGGTCTGCGTCTCGGGAGACCCAACCCCACCCGGGGGCCCACGCACGCACGTCATTTTCTAGCCCTGGGCCCCGCCCCCTCCCTTCCCAGCGTCATCAAGTTCTCTCAGTCTCAAGAATTCATTTGTTAGCTCCCTGCCCCTCTGTGACAAGGGCCCTTGTCCATCTGCGTGTCCTTTGGGTCCCGCGGGAAGTAGCTGTGCCATTAATGTTTCACGGGCACCTGGCAAGAAATGAGGGAAGGAAGGACTCGCCCCGGACAAGCGTCTTCTCCCCTGGCCTCGGCCCCCTCGGCAGGAGGAGGGACGCCCGCCTCGGTGTCGGAGGGACAGCGCAGCGTGCGGCTCTGCTGCCAGACAAGGCTCCGGATAGAAGCGTGGCTTCAGCCTGCATTCGTGCGGCGAGGCGGCCGGGACGGCGTGGCGATTAGGGAGGAAGACGGCGGGGGAGGAGTCTGCGGCCAGGGCCTAGGCTGATGACGGGGTGCAGCCCGAACTCTGGGAGCGCCTGCATGCAAACGGCCGTTTCAGGGTTCCGTTCTTCAAGACTAATGGGTGTATCAGACTTGAACGTAACGGTTCCCTGCTAACCAAATCACTGTTTTAGTCACCCCGCCCCCGTCTTGGCTCAGGCTTTCCGCCTGCGAGTCCGGGAGAGAGAAAGATGACCCTGCGTCCCAGGGCGGATGAGCCTCGGCAGTCCTGAAGAGACTGAACAAGGTCAGAGGGGTCTGGGCGCCACGTCCGAAGTGCCAGAGGCAGGCGGGCGAAGGCAGCCGATCACCCGCCCTGGGCCCGAGGACAACGAGAGAGAGAGAGGGGGGACAGGGTCTGAGACAAAGCCAGCTCACATGCACGCAGCCTGTGCCTCTGCGAGGGGACGAGCACTCGGCGCTGTCGGCGAAGGGAGATTGCCGCAGGACGGACCCCGATACTGACCTCATCTCCGGTGTCCATGCCAGGGCAGTCCCCTCCCACGAGGAGTCTGGGGTTGGCCGCCGGCCTTGCTCCGGCCAAAGGGGTGACAGCAAGTGAGACGGAAGCAGAGACCGAAAAGGGCTTTTGCGTGATGACGTGCCCCCTGGTGCCCCCGGCATCTCTCGGATCCCTGCCGCTCTGTGAAGCGGCCCAAGCGACCCTGCCACGAAACGACGAACCCTAGGGACAGGGGCCCCCGCCCAGCCAGCAGCTGGCTGCCCCGAGTGGGCCTTGGCCCAAATGGCTGATGGGCCACGTTGTGACCCAAATCAGCGGCAGCTGTTGTGAGGGATGGAGTCTGAGGTGGCTTTCGTTACACAGCGATGGCAGAGCTGCTACCACGGCCTTCAGTGAACGGTCATGAGCCCCCCGGGAATAAACACTGTCCTCTTCCCCCACCCGGACATCCAGCCAGCTCCAGACAGACGGCGAATCAGCGCTGAAAGGTAAAAATGTAACCCTGCGGAAGGTTACATCTGAGAAAGTCTTTGTGTCTTGTCAGAAGTAAGGGTTTTTTAAAACAAGACACAAAATGTGTCTAGCCAATAAAGAGGACAAACTTATCATGTGGGCTAGATTAAAGTAACAATTTCTGTTCACTGAAAGATACCATTAGGAATGAACAGAGTGTGGAAAATGTTTACAATGTATGGAACTGATCAATGATTTTTTTTTTTGCATGTACATTTGATAAATGGTTCGTATTCAAAACACATCAAACACATAAAAACCAGTAAGGGAGATAACCCAATCTGAGAGATAATTGGCAAAAACCTTGAACAGACACTTCATAAAAGGAGTAGCAAGTGATCATTTACATATGAAAATGTGCTCAATTTCACCCTGTAGCAGAGCTATAAATTGAAATTACAACAGAATGTCATTACACGACCCACCAGAATTTCTAAAATTACAAAGAACTACGAAGAATACTAAACGCTGGCCAAGATGTGGAACAGCTAGAATTCTCACATATCGCCAGTGGGAGCTTCAGTTCATTAAAAATCCACTTTGCAAAAGCACTGGACTGTGCCGGTCGAAGCCGAGAGCTCACACGTGAGCTGGCAATTCCACACCAAAGGGCACATCCCCGGAAACCGCGGGGACAGCAAGCGCCACGTGGAGACACACAGAGGGCGGTGCCAGCCCCACACTGAAAACAACCGCACCCCCGAGAGCCCGCCCGGGAGACTGCGGTCTGTTCCCACACTGAAGTACCACGCACCAACGGTGCCAACCACGGTACGGAATGCGGGTGATCCCCAGAAATGACACGGAATGAAAAAGTCACACACGTGTGGACACACCCCACGGGGTTGCTTCTGCAAGCTCCAAGCCAGGAGGAAAGGAAAGGAAGGTGAAGGCAGGGCTTACCTCTGGGAGCTGGTGAGTGGGAGAGGGAGCACAGGGTGGGGGGGAGTTCTTGGGGCCTCGTGACACATGTACTGATGCGTGCTGTGACCACATAGGTATGCTCACCTGTGACGACGACCTCGTGCCGCACATACTGTTGGAACGACAATCTGCACACGTTATGCTTCCGTAAAAATGTATATAAAAAATGAGACCATGTCCCTGGCTGGCGTAGCTCAGTGGATTGAGTGCGGGCTGCAAACCAAAGTGTTGCAGGTTCGATTCCCAGTCAGACCACATGCCTGGGTTGCAGGCCACAGCCTCCAGCAACCACACATTGATGTTTCTCTCTCTCTCTCCCTCCCTTCCCTCTCTAAAAACAAATAAATAAAATCTAAAAAAAATGAGACCGCCATTTATAAAAATGCATGTACTTTATGAAAACAAAACTCATAATGGGCCTCAAAAAAGGAACAAAACCCAAGATATTACACTGGAATATGCAAAGACACCAACTCTCCCGA
Organism: Phyllostomus discolor; assembly: GCF_004126475.2. NCBI lineage: Eukaryota > Metazoa > Chordata > Mammalia > Chiroptera > Phyllostomidae > Phyllostomus > Phyllostomus discolor. The sequence goes on from NC_040903.2 coordinate 3,476,409, forward strand.
AATGCAGTGAAGAAAGGGAAAGAACTGGGTGTTTATTGTGCCGTTCTCCAGTGAACTGTGCTCCGGGGAACCACAGAGTGAAGAGGATGAGGTAGCGTTCTTCTGCTTCTTAAACACCCGGGAAGTGGTAGGGTTACAATTTGCCATTGACAAATTCCTCAGCGGACACCCAGTTCTGGCCATGGTGGTCAATGGGTGGTGGCTCACTGGGCGGGAGGCTGACGAGGGATTTTGCAGGAAAGGGACCAGGTCGTCACGACCCGACCCACTGACCCGCCCTGGCGTCTCTCACAGTGACACGCCCACACCCAGCAGTGAGGCACAGCTCCACCGGCAAGGAGTGTGCACCCCCAAATAGTAAACCTACATCCAACCTGGGCTTTGTATTTTAGAGCTGACAGCACACCTAAGGCCCAGAGGAATGCATTAAATGACACCACAAGGAAGCAGGGACAAAATCCAGTACATGGAACCTTTTTCAGAAAAACCTACCTCCTTCTCAAGTAAATAGCGTGGAAAAGTTACGTGACGAGAAAGGCCTCTGGCAGGTTCAAAGAGACAAAGAAAACGCAGAGACACAGCGATAAGAAGCAGACGGGAGGGAGCTGTGTTTGAATCCCGACGCCAGCCACCAGCAGAAGGCACGTCGTGCTGGGCGACGGAGAAGATTTGAATACGCACGGGATGACGTGGACCGCTGTTCACTGCACTGAGTGTAACGCAGACTTTGATCTTACGCTCGCGTCGAAAATCCGTCCCAGGCGGGTGGCAGATCTGGGCATGCGCGGTTAAACCCTCAATGTCCCGGAGAAAACCGGGAACACAGTGAACGTCCTTAACATGGTAATGGTTAACCACCGAAAACTTGAAACGCACATCGCGTTTAATGTTCAAGCTTCGGAAACGTCCCCACTGAAGCCGGGAATCAGAGACGGCTGCCCTCTGTGACTGGCGCTGTCCGACAGTGCAGTCTGCGGGGGGGAGGGGAGGGCAGTATCCGTGGCCACTGGGGGGCGCCTCCACCACCCAGAGCGGGCCAGGACTCTGCAGCGCCCCCCTTAAAGGGCAGGCTGACAAACGGAGTCCAAGAGTATCTGTTCATCGAAAGGCACCGTTCAGAGAGCAAAACGCACGACACAGGGCAGGAGGAGATGCCCCTATCACGCCGCTGAGACCTCCAGGCAGGGCGCACACCCAGAGTAGGCAGAGAACACGAGAAAGAGAGACACGCGTAGAAAAGCTGGCACAGAATTGAGACGCACGTCGTAGAAGGACATCTCAATGGAAATATGCCCGTAAAAAGACATTCAACAGCACAGACAAAGGAAAATGGAAATGCAACTGCCGTAAATTGTCATTGCACACCTCCGGGAACAGCTGAGATAAGAATGACAATGGCAACAGTCAGAGAGGAGGGGGAGGAGCAAGGGGACCCTCCTTACCCAGGGGCGGGTGTCGCCTGGCTGTTGTGCTAACGATAGGTATCCAGGCCGAACAGAGAAGCACAGCGTACTATACACACTCGAGGGACCACAGCGAGAGGAAAGGTGAACTAAAGCTACAGAAAACAACAGTGTCGAGAAGCCAGAAGCAAACAAATGTATATTCCTTGACTCTGTTTCGCACAGGGTGTGCAGACAGGCGACACTAATCCATGGTGTCAGAGTTCACGACCGGCTCCCTCTAGGGGGGTGGGGGCCAGGGGTGGTGGGAGGGTATGTGGGCTCCTGTTGATGGTCTCATGTTCGATCAACATTGATCATGGGGGTGCGCCCCCTTTCGGAAAACGTGCCGGCCTTTGCGCTAAGTTCCCGTGCACCGGCACATACGCAACGTTTCAATCAAAAAGTCAAAATCAGCACCCATTTACAACACTTTATGAAACTCCTAGCAAATGGGGAGTACAGAAAACTTCCCTAACCTAGGATGAGTTCACATCATTCTTTTTGAAGAAAGATTTTACGTATATATTTTCAGAGGGGAAGGGAGGGAGAAAGAGAAGGAGAGGATCCCCAATGTGGGAGAGAAACACGGATCAGCTGCCTCTTGTAGACGCCCCAACGAGGGACCCAACCCAAATCCCAGGCATGTGCCCTGACCGGGAATTGAACCGGCGACCTTTCACTCTGCAGGACGACGCCCGACTGAGCTACGCCAGCCAGGGCAACCTCACATCACTCTTAATGTTAAAACTTTACACACCTTTTCATTGAAGACCAGAACCAGCAAAGAACAATAAATGCTTCAAAAGAGGTTCAAACGCATGAGTGTCAGGAAAAGCAATTTGAGAAACTCATCACATTGACAAAAATGTAAAGTCAACCAGGCGCTGACGGTGCGTGGGAAGGAAGGAACTACCAAAATTGGCAGGTGTGCGTGTGCACGTGACCCCTCGGGGAAGTAATCTGTCAATCAATCGATACCTTAGCGACTCCGAGGGGGCGCACCCTATGACCCGGCGATTCCACTGTTTCTTGGTGTGCATTTACTCTACGGCAAGCGTCAGCCAGAAACCCCCGGGCACGTGCGCAAGAGAACCCACGTGGATGCGTCGGTGAACTGGGGGTGACCGCAGGACGCAAGCAGAGCTGGGGACACAGCTGGATCAGCGCAAAGCATCCCGGGGAGCCAACACGCAGCGGCTGAGCGGTCTCACTTCATCCGGGCAGACTCTGGAAACGGGATCCACTGCTGTGGGTTACATGGCGTGAGGCCGGAGAATAAAAGGCCCCGTGGAGACATTTGGGGGGATCTCTGGATTCCGGTGCAACAGACAAGGGCTCCCCCGGTCTGTGACGTTTCTTGTCTTCCTCGAGGGGAGGAGGCGCCTGTAGGCATCGTAGTATTCCCACACTTGCCCGTGATTGACACATCTCACTGCAAAAAATCATTCAGACCTGGAGAGAGATCTGGTTCTCGAATGCTCGAATTCATGAGGGACTCCAGGCCTGCCCCTTCCCATGGCCAGGGTGGGCTGTGTCTGGGTACCCGAGGCACCCCGATTTCCCCACGATTGGAGAGAGCCGGTGCGTGCATGTGGGCGCATCTCTCCCTCTGTGGGTCGGTCAGAGGGACCGGGGCCAGCCGTGGACCCTGGCAGGAAACGGAACCCCGAGTGGATGCGGTCCCCGAGAACCCCCGATCCCTGCTTCCCTGGAGCCCTGCTCCTTCCTCCCGCAGCTGCCCGGCGGCCCTCGCTTCTGGAAAACAACCGTCTGTGTCTTTGTCCCCCGAACACACTTGCCAGCCTCATCTCTTCGTTGTCGCCTGGGATTTGGCGTCCTGTGACACGACGGGGCTGGGATGGGGCTCAGAGCATCCACAGTGAGGGAAGGGGGGGAGGGGCCTGCCCCAGCAGCACTCACCGGGTGGCCGGGTGCACCCGCCACTGTAAGCACACCTGGCCCGTTGGCAACACCTGCCTGGGTGCCCACTGCCCTGGGAAGGTGCGTCAGGGTCCTGGGGCTGCTGTGACCACGTGCCCTGGAGGGCAGGAGTGCATACTCTCACAGGCCTGACCTCAGGGTGTTGGTGGAACAGGAGGCTGGGAGGTGGGTCCAACCTGGGCTCGGCCCTGCCTTCCGGGGCGTTGCTGGTGTGGTTGCTGTTCTTGCCTTGTAGGCGCACGACCCCAGGCTCCGCCCTCATCTGTTCCCTTCTTACAAAGACACCCGTCACACTGGAATGGCGCTCACCCCGGTGACCTCGTGTTGTCCAGATCATCTCTGTAAAGATTCTATCTCCAAACAAGGTCCCCTTCTGAGATCCTGGAGGCTGGGGCTTCAATACGCGAATCCCGGGACAACTCGCCCACGGCAGAGCCTCCTCACCCTCCGACCTCCGACCTCCGACCGCACCAGAGACCCGCCTTCGCTCGCGCACAGCACGTGCGCCTCAGCAGCTCACGGCGCTGTCGGGCCCTGCTCACCGGGGGCCACCTCCCGTGCACCGGTGAATCCCCAGAACCCAGCTCAGAGCCGGAGCGTTCAGTAGAAAACACGTGAAGTATCTGCTAAACCAATCAGCAAATAAAAATGCCTGCGGACTCTGGCATGTTGGATGCCTGCTGGCCAACGGCGTATCACGGTGAGCCCTCTCCTCCTGCGTGCTCGCGGGGCCAGTCAGGAGACACACCAGTGACGCTGATAATGAACGTGTGTCCCGCTCACTCTCTGTGCCCGGCACTCTGCTGGGCCCCCCGAGTGCCGTGGACCATGTGAGTCCCACGGCCACCACACCAGGTGGATCCAGCCTGCCGCGCCCTGCAGATGAGGACGCTGAGGCCCGATGGCGTGCAGGGACCTGTCTGGGGTGGCTGAGCTAAGAGGTGGTTGTATCAGGACAGGGCAGGGGCGGTGTCTGCCCCCCACCCACTCCCCCCAGCAGGGAAGATGCCTGGTGCAGACTGAGCCCACCACGGTCAGCACAACCACGTCCTGGTGTGCGAGAACCAGGACATTCGTGAGAACCACCGGGACAGGAAACCGAGGCAGCACTGGAAAAAAAAATGGACAGTCCCCAGCCAACGGGACTCGAGGTTACTATAGCGATAAACGTCGAAGGAATTAACTAAGGCCTGTTCAACCCAAGGGCCCGGGTTTTAACCACCACCCAACACGTGGGAGGATGCACGCGTGAGACTGAACTGCACCGGCCCGGGCGTGAGCTGAAAAGCACGCTCCCCGACGTGAACCCACAGCCGTCCGCACCAGACAGGGGTTCCAGCTGAGACGCCATCATCACGCAGCCTGTGACTCAGCGCTGGGCAGTAGCAATGCAAATTAAAGAAGTGCTTCTATTAAAAAAGTCCTTCAGAAGACGAAGTCTTTATAGTCTGTAATTGGGGAACAGATGGGATTAAGCTTCTATTCTACTGGAGATGATGATAAAGGGATCATTTCTATCGTTCCACTCCCGAAGAAAATAACAGGTTCCAACGAACTTTCCTATCAATAATGGTCTTAATTATCTATCCCCTTTTGTGAGCCAAATGTCTTTTCTACTGGCGTCAACAAAAGAGGTAATTTTAGTTTTTATTTCTACTTTCTTTTCTTCCTCCTCCTTCGCCGCCTCTCCTCCCTCCTTCCCCACCCCCATCCTCTCTCCTCCGGGAAGACACAGACTTGGGATTCGGAGCACTGGACTCACACTGCACGGAGCAGCCCCTCCCGGGAGGCCACACGGCGTGCCCCACGTCTTCCCACAAGGAGAGCAGCTCCGGGCTGACAGCAAGCTTGTCTTCTTGCGCCTACGCTCTTACGGGGCCACCTCTGTGATCGGTGGCCGTCTTTTCCCGGCTTGAACACCTCCTGTGGCCCGTGACAGTGGCCCATCCGCCTGTCTAGAGGATGTTCATTTTGGCCGTGTACTTCAGAGCACGGTAACCAAGAGCCCAGGGGTCGCTGAGCACGCTGGCTTTGCTTCACTGCTGTGTGACCTTCCGCAAGTAGCTCACCCTCTCTGGGCCTTGCACCAGAGGTTATAGTCAGAAATGCTGTGATTTCTATTTGGCCTATTCCGTATTTTTTATGAGTACTTTTTTAAAGATTCTATTTATTTATTTTTAGAGAGGGAAGGGAGGAAGAAAGAGAGAGAGAGAGTAACATCAATGTGTGGTTGCTGGGGGTCATGGCCTGCAACCCAGGCATGTACCCTGACTGGGAATCGAACCTGTGATACTTTGGTTCGCAGCCCGTGCTCAATCCACTGAGCTATGCCAGCCAGGGCTGTATTTTTTTTAAAGAATTGAGTGAGACACTAACTTTTAAAATCGGAACATTTCCCATAAAAATTCAGAGATCTGGCTGCTTCGGAAAAGCAATCATCAACCCACCCTGCCCAGGTTCCAGAAGGGCAAGCATGGGCTGGAGCTCGGTGGTGGCGGCCCACGCTGGCCGGGACAGGCCCTCCTGAGAACCCGGGAGCCATCCGGCCATTCCTGCGACTTCTGTCCCCCGAAGGCAGCTGGGTTGGGGACTGTGACTCGCACACATGCAGCACAGTGCCCACCCTGTTGACAGGAACTGTCTTCCCGGGCCTTTCCCTTCACCCTCAGTGTTCTCCCAGCCAACTCCACCTTTAGAAACTGCAGCCAGCCTTCAAGGCCAAGTGCACAGACCACCCTCTCCACACAGCTTCTGCCACAAAAAAGCCAAACCACCGTGCAAGTGCTGTGAGCAAGACAGCCGATCCCATTAAACGGGACTTCATACAGACGGAGCCACAGTCGGACAAGAAACAGGGTCTTCAGAATGACTGAGGTTCAACTCTCAGCACTGCCAATTTTTTTAAAAATCGTATTTATTTCTAGAGAGGGGGAGGGAGGGAGGGAGATAAGTCAAGAACCATCAATATGTGAGAGAAACATCGATCCATTGCCCCTCACATGCCCCCGACCGGGAACCTGGCCCACAACCCAGGCCCGTGCCCTGGCTGGGAATTGAACCAGCGACCTTTCAGTTTGCAGGGTGATGCCCAACCCACTGAGCCACACCAGTCAGGGCGCGGCTCCGGCACTTGTGAGCTGGGCACGTTCCCTTACTTTTCCAGTCTCCCCTTCTCCGGAGTGGGAATAAAAGCGCTCTCTGGGGTCTCGGAGATGGCTGGGTGAGCTTCCACCAGGCGGGCACCGGACACATAGCCGGGGCTCAGTGACTGCCAGTCCGTTCGCCCTCTGCGATCCGGCAGCCCCAGGGGAGTAACCTCCCTGACGTCATCAGGAAGCACGTGTTAAAAATCCCAGAACTGACACTCACTCCTGCTCCTGGCCGTCAAGCCCCCCAGGCCCCTCTCGCAGCACCGCAGAAGGTGCCCGACTGCAGGGGGGAGGGGCGGCGAACACACCCCTTCCCGTCACCTCAGGAAGACCTCGCGCTGTCCCCAGCCAGCCCCCGCAGGTGCCGCAGATGCCACGTTTCTCGGAGCCACCGCACGAGAAACCCCGCCAGGGCTCAGAGGCTGATACAAGGCAGGCCTCAGAGTCACAGCGAAGGCCTGAAAGCAAAGCAGCCTGTCAATCAGACAGCTCCAGGGCGCGCCGGGCGGGGGCGTCTGACCGCGCGGAACGTGCGCCCTGGCCGTGTGGATGCTCGTCTTTGAGTCACAATGCCGTCTGGCGCGAAGCAAACCTGGCGACCCGCTGTCCTGGCTGCGCGGTCACTGCCCACGGTGGGCTGTGCGGGTGCCGCCCGCCGGCTGGCCCCTCGGCCTCGCACAGAGAGGACGTTCGGTTATTATTCGCACCGGAAGGTACAAACGTCCTGAACTGCGAAGGTCGTACCCCTCCACCCCTTGTATCAGCTGTCTGAGAATTCCCCAAAATATTTCAGCGTGGAGCCAAAACCTTAGCTCTCTCGGGGGCATTCAGACGGCGTGTGCAGCGTTTTGTCACTGGTACGGCCGGACAGAAAGTTCGTCCCTGCGTGGGGAGTGCGGGGAAGCCCGGAGGAGGCGGTGCGCACGGGTCCCAAACCCGCCGCCATCCGCGGAGGAGCCGCTGCGACCCCCACCGCAGCAGCTTCCCTGCACACGCCCCTCCTAACGCCAGCGAACGTCATCGGAACAACTGACAGTATCTCATTGCGCCCGCCTAGACCGCGTAGCCAGCAGTTCCGTTGGGATCGGACCCTGAGCTGAGTTACATACACGATCCCCACTGGAAAGCGTGCAGCCTGAGCACGTCCAGTCCCGCAGCTGAAGGGCCACGTGAGCGTGAGGCGTCTCCTCCGCTGTCCAACGCCGACCGAAACCCAGCGCCGCGGCTCCTTACCTGCGCGCCTGGGGCTGCGATGACCGACAGGTGCCTGGGAACCATTCTGCCCGCGCCCGGCCGCAGCCTCAGCGAGCAGGTCCCAGAGCGGGTGGGGAAACAAAGGTCAGCCAGCAGACGGGTCATCAGGTGCGGCTCTTTGGGACTGCGGTCCGGACGCCCCCTCTGGTCCGAGGAACGGGGACCCTTCTTCCCCAGGCCACGGCCGAGGGAGGACGTGGGCCGTGGGACCAGGGTGAGTGAGAGCGCCCCAACATTGCTGTGCTTATTACCCAGACTCCGCTGTTTCTCTGGAGTAAGGGCTCCCTGCGTTTCTACAGAACTTGGGTTAACTTCCGGAGCTCCAAGAAGCTGACTGACGTTTTCGGCCCATTTCTCGGAACTTCAGAGTTTCCGGCTCTGCCCCTTCCACCCCTGCTCCGTGGACGTCTGCCCTGCATGTGGCCGAGGCCGCACTTGAACTACACGGTGTGTGTCCTTGGCGTGACCCAGAGCTACGGTCCCGATGTGCCCCCAGGACTCCGGTGCCGGGGGAGGGAGGCTAGCTCTCTGCTCCGTGTGCAGCGGCTTCGGGACATGCTGCTGACGTGACGTCACACGGGTTTCCTTCCTGTGGGCTTTCTCGGGGTCCGTCGTGGGCTACCCCGAGACGCGGCACGTCTTCCAGGGAAGGACGCGGGACAAAGACGAGAGGAGCAGGTAGTCTGCGGGCCGGGGACAGTGCGAGACGCTTCGGCTTGCCTCCTTCGAGTCCCACCGTCATGTAACAACGTTCCCGCTCTGCAGGCTGGCACACGGCGGCACAGGAAGTTGAACAAAACTACCCGGACTAGTAGTGCCAGGGTAGGGCATTCGGTCAGCGCAGTGACCCGCCTGTGCCCGGGCCGCTGCCCCATGTGGCAGAATGTCCCTGACGCGATGCTTCACCTGGCCACAGGCGCACGTGCTCGCAGGGAACTCCGGAAAACTCAGGTGTCCCGGAACACATCCTGGACAGTGCTCAGCTGACACGCGCGAACACCGGAGACACTGATCCGAGCTTCTCTCCGCACGTTCGCGGCCGTAGATCGTGCCAGAGACGCTGGCCGCACCTCGTATCGATCGGAGACGGGAACAGGGAGTTCTTCAGCCTATCGATGATCAATACACGAAAGCTTCCGAGCTTCGGGGTCTCCTCCAAGGCAGGCTTTACAGGCAACCTCAAAACAACAACAGCAACAATGAAAACCCCAGAAGGTTCCACCCTGAGGTAGGGTTTGACAGTATAATTTTAATTTATGAAGTCATAGAAGGACGAAGCGAATTGATTCCACCTTCAAGATCTGTGTTCTTCGATCTTTTGCAGTTATTTTTTCCAACAGAGAAAGCAATTTGTTCTCAACGTTAAAAAAAAAAGGAAAAGGACAACATGAAAGGGGTGGGCCATGAACCCCTCGGTTCCTCCCGCTCAGAAGCAGTTCCTGCCGGCAGAACTCTTTCCAGCATGTTCCGCATCCGACTGGCTTTTCATCCTTATACAGACCCTGGCCGTAAATACACTTTTTAATTATAATTATTTTCATACCATGAAACCTCTTCATAAACAGTTGGGTTTTTTTTTTTTTGCCTGCCTTTGAAATACTTCATTCCTGGAAGTATCATAATTTGCTGAATCCTTCCACTCGTGTTGACTATTTAGGTTGTTACCCACCTGTCTTTTGCCGTTTTCAGTAACACTGCGCTGAGCTCCTCGGCACAATGCACTGAATGCTGGTGCCCACCGTGCCCATGGAGGAGGGTCCAGGCCACAGCGAACAGTGGCAAGTCCACAGACACGCCCACTGACCAGGCCAAGGGCAGCAGCCGCCTCCCCTGCCCCAGGGAAGTGAGAAAGGACCAATGTGACAGTGTGAGACAGTTGAGGAAATATTTAAAGGATCCACAAACTCGCCAAAGAATATTGTATCTGAAACAGGACACATCCAATGAAACCACAAGGGTTTAAGGACAGCGGGGCCGCTGTGACCAAGAGGCAGCTCCTGGCAGAGGGAAAGACACAGGACAACAGCTCAGGGAGAGCAGAGGGGCGGTCCGTGCCCCAGGAAGTGAACCAGACGCTGGCCCCTCCGGCCACCCTGCAAATACGGGCAGGGAAGCGCTGTTCTGTCCGTCTGTTACTGTTGTGCATCGGGAGCAGTGGGGGTGGTTCCCGTCATCGTGTGAGTGTTCTGGCCAGCAGGGGCGCGGCTTCTGCTTACCGAGCACCTGCTGTGCGCAGGGCCCTGGGCGACAGGCTGCGTGCGCCCCGTCTCGCTACCCCTCCCCACAAAGCAGGGGTGACCACGTGCAGCTGGCTGACGCCGGACAGGAGGCTCAGAAGCAGGTCGACCAGCCCCGAGGTTTCTCAGCAATAAGAGGCTGAGCCAGAGCTGAAAACGCAACTCGGTTCGGACCCTGGTTCCGTCCACGGCGCCAGCTGGCCTCTGTGACCAGCTCCGCAGCCCGGAAGGAAAACGTCTCCAGGAGCATTGGAGGCAAACGGAATGTACGTCTCTGAACCTACCCTCAAAGGGAACGACTCCAGGCAGCTGGACGTCAGCCATCCGCAGGACGCCCCGGGCGAGGTCTCAAAGTTGACAAAAGGTCAGAGCCTCAAGTCTGTTCATAAACTGCTTCTACTTTGGAAAAACCCAGCCCAAGAAAACGATTTGAAAGGCAGGGGAGGGTGACATGTACCAGGATGTTCAGCTCAGCTTTGAGAGTAGCGACTAAAATGGAAATACTACCAAGAGCCAACAACAGAATCCAAGGAAAATAGAATAAGTTCGTTTAATGTAATTCTGAAATCACTAAAAATGTTATGGTAGCATGGTTATCATTACATAGAAAGTGGAAAAGCTGAATGTCAAACTGCACTGTACAATAAATACATTTAAAAATTACTTCTGCAGCCCTGGCCAGGTAGCTCAGTGGGTTGGAGCGTCGTCCTGGTATACCAGGGTTGCAGGTTCAATCCCCAGTCCGGGCACATACATGAGGCAACCAATGAATGCCTGGGTGGGTGGGACAACAAACCGATCTCTCTCTCTCTCTCTCTCTCGCTCATCAATAAATTAAAATTAAAAAAAAAAACTTTTGCAGAGAAAAAAGTCCTCCTGGGAAAGGAAGTAAAATTTAACGTAGGTTTCCTTTCGAAGTTAGAACCACTGCAGTGATTTTCTTTCCTTGTGGGGTTTTGGACTTTTCCCATTTTAAAAAAATCATAAAATGTATTATTTTTATGATAGAAAAAAGTTTTAATGGAGATCTCAACTAACCACATGCCTAGGATCTGGGCAGACGCTGCACTGGGAAGGAAAGGCACCTGGAAGGGAGGGTGCCGGGAAGGAAATGCACTGGGATGGAAAGGCACAGGGAAGGAAATGCACTGGAAGGGAAGGCATACGCACCCATTCACTCAAACACTGGGGGCTGCCGCCGCGTTCCCAGCAGGCACCGAATCCTGGGGACATGGGTGGAGCAACAGGCAGGAATCCTTGCCTCGCTGTAGCATAACGTCAGCGGGGGTGCAGACAGCAGTGAAGACAAGTAAGTAAACCGTACAGTAGCTACACAGTGACGAGGGTGCCACGCACGCCGGGAGGGGCAGAAGTTTTACAGGGGAAGGCTCCCCAAGAAAACAGTTTTGTTGGAGGGGAGACCGAGGACGCTGAAACGCCGGCACCTGGTGTTAGGAAGCCGACAAGGGGAGGGTGGCTCTCCAAGTCCCCCGAATTCCCCCAGAATCTGAGACCATGGAGGTGCCCCAGGTGACATCTACGCCTTAGGGAACAGAAGCCACAGGAGCTGCTGGGTGGAATCCGGAGCTGAGACAGACTCAGACCCAGGGGCCGAACCCCAGAACCTCGGACCCCCAGCCTTTCCCACTAGCCGTCTACCGGGCTCCCCTGCATGGGGCGTCCGCTCACACTCTCCTTGTGGGATTTTTACCCTCCACGTTTCAAATCATGGCAGGTTTCTTTTTTTTTTAAAGGGGGCTTCTTCTTGTTCTCATTGTCAGGACACTCTCACGTCATCTGTAAACTGGCAGGGGGCCGCCCTCCCCAAAGGCTGCAAACCCTCCTTTATTCTTACAACCAGTGTCACTGTGTGCACTGCCGGGCAGAGTGTGTGTGTGGGGGCGGGGAGCGTGTAGCACTCCAGCAGCCCAGTAGTGCACAGAGAGAAGCTTGGGGACAAGGTCCCCACTCGGCGGAGGTGACAGACCAGGGAGGCAGCCCCCAGTCGTGAGCGTCCTCCCGCCCGAGGGTGTCACTGCAGATGCCGAGTGAGGCCTGAGCAGGGAGCCCGCCTTTCTCTCTGCTCCTTTCCCTCCCTCCCCCTGTGGCCTCGCGACCCGGCCCTCCCAAAACAATTCGGAGAAAAATCACCGTCCTGGAGAATTTTACAAGGAAGGCATACAGATCTCCCCTTGACCCAGGCCGGGTTACCCGAAAGGCCCGGGTGCCCTGCGATACCGGCATCTGCCCCCGCAGTGCTGGCCACTGTCCGCAGGACAGACGCTCACACCTGCAGAGTTCACCACGCCCCCCCACCCCCCCTACCACCCCCCACCCCTCTCTGCAACCTGTCACCGCCCAGCACGCGGTTCAGCGGCTCCAAGCCCCACCCTCCGGGCACAGTCTCCCACGCATTGGCTGATGAGATGTGAGACGCAGATCCCGTCGGCACAGACCAGCCTTGCGAGCACGCCGTGTTGACTAGTCAGTGAAGAGCCGATGTAGAGGAAAACGCTCGTCAGCAGCACGGAGTGAGAAGTCGTGCCTCGGAGGGCGTGAGAAACGCCTGGGCGCCCCAGCCCGGCAGCCCCGCCGTCCGAGCCACAGCTCCAGGGAGGCGGCCCTACCCGCAGGAGGGAAAACCCTGAGCCACGGTGGCCGACCTGGCATCACGTATAAATGCAAAAGTAGGAACGAGCCGAATGCCCCACAACGAGAAACAAGCTCAGAAACGACAGGACATCCATCCGTTAGCGGGCACAACAGGAAATAGTTAAAATGTGCCGTGCACCCACTGTCGCCGTGGATGGGATCACGGGTCCCCGCTCCTCACGCCCGCAGAGCCCTACGAAACACCCGCACGAATGCCGCGGCTGCACAGTAGGGGGCGCTCCGCCCGCCCCTGAACTGTGGGTTCGCCTGGGTGTGTGGCCCCTTCAGCCAACGGCGGTCACAGGCGTGACACGGGCAGGCTGTGAGACGCGCTGGTGGGCCTGGCTGGTCCCCGCGCACGCCCCCGTCGCTGCGAGGCCCTCCTCCGCCTGCTTCTGCATCTCCCTCCCGCCTGGGCTCCGGGGCCGCAGGGGCGGGAAGTAAATGCTTCTTGTTGCGTGTCATTGAGTGCGGAGTCCAAACGTCGCACAGCAAAACCCAGCGGACAAACCGGGCAAAGTCGTAGCTGCGCGGAGCCTCACACTGTGCCGGGCAGATACACGGCCACAAATATCTATTGAAAGAACAGGGAGCTAGCCCCGGCTGGCGTAGTTCAGTGGGTCGAGCGCGGGCTGCGAACCAAAGTGTCGCAGGTTCCATTCCCAGTTAGGGCACATGCCTGGGTTGCAGGCCATGGCCCCCAGCAACCGCACATTCATGTTTCTCTCTCTCTCTTTCTCCCTCCCTTCCCTCTCTAAAAATAAATAAATAGAATCTTAGAAAGAAAGAAAGAAAGAAAGAACGAACGGGGAGCCGGTCGTGCGCCGTCATGAAGTGCAAAGAGGGATGAAAACGGCCTCGGCAGTCTAAAGAGGGGGCGCCCGTGCTTGGAAAGGGGATACGAGAAAAGGCATCAAAATTAACATTATTGACAATCGTCTACAGCTTTCTAAATGTCTACATTTTTCTATAGTAAGTCTATATGAACTGTAAAAAAATTAAAATAATGTGCCGGAACTGAATTCGGTCAGCATTGGATTCATCCAACGATAAACAAGTATCTAAAGGAGGAGAAAATAAATTGGACACGAGGATTGATTGCTGGAGAGAATGAAGAGCCCGTGTAGACATATTTTTAGTGAAAAACACAACAGGAAAAGGGTGGACAAACACCTAAAAAGGCAATTTTCACGAGGACATATAAATCATGCATAAAGACGGGGGGGGGGGGGGTTATCCTCCTCAGGAGTCGACGCCATGAGCATCAGTGACACCCTCAACCCACCAGCACAGCAAACCTGTTAAGTGAGGAAAACGAGTGTGGCGACCTAACACTCTTGGAGACAAGGTTTGGGAGAATTGTTACATTTATGCTGCACTGGTAGCAACAAACCTTAGATGTTTAGGGTGCTGATGTCTTATGAATTATAAGGTTATAAAGACATTCACACTCTTCTTTTCAATAATCATACTTTTTTAGGATTTGTACTATAGGAATAACTCAATATGACCCAGTCAATGTTAATGCCCCAAAGGGCAAATTCCCCCTGGGGTCCATGGCGGGGCCCTGACAGGGGCCCGAGTGGGGTGAGTTCCCAGGAGCCCAGTGAAACAAAAGGTGAAAAGCTGGGAGAGGTGGGCAGAGAGTTCAGCAGCTTCCCAGTGCTGGGGACACAGAGTTTGAAGTTCAAGTTAGGGCCAGGGAGAGTGCATATAAAGTCCTAGGATCAAAGGCTACAGTCGAGAATATAAACTAAAACCACCTTGGCTGGTGTGGCTCAGTGGACTGAGTGCTGGTCTGTGAACCAAAAGGTTGCCAGTTTGATTCCCAGTCAGGGCACATGCCTGGGTTGTGGGCTCAGTTCCCAGTAGGGGGCGCATGAGAGGCAACCACACAATGATGTTTCTCTCCTTCTCTTTCTCCCTCCTTCCCCTCTCTCTAAAAATAAATAAGTAAAATCCTTAAGAAAAATAGCTCTTTAAAAAAAAAAAGTAAAACCAAAAGATATCTATCATAAACCTAAAGCCAAGACTCTGAATATCAAAATGAGCTTGCAGTTAATTTATTTTCCTAGTGGAACAAAGCTCATACTCTTGAGCAACCAAGGGAGAAATCCGAGAACTAAAAATTAACTGAGAAGAGTTAATTGGATAAAATGATGTTGTCTTCATTAAAGAATTCTAAAATCGTCATGTGCCGGGGATGAGTTAGCGCTTTGCATGGACCACCTTGTATAATGGACTATCTACAACGTCTCACTTGCAAAAAAAATTACTAGACATGTGAAGACACACAGAACATACCCTGTGGCCCAGAAACAATACCCACAGAAACACACACATGACTAAGATGCTGAAATGGCAGAAATGTTGAAGAATGTATAGAAAAATACAAACTTGGCCCTGGCTGGCATAGCTCAGTGGATTGAGTGCAGGCTGCGAACCAAAGTGTCCCAGGTTCGATTCCCAGCCACGGTACATTCCTGGGTTGCAGGCTAGAACCCCCAGCAACCGCACATTGATGTTTCTCTCTCTCTCTCTCTATCTCTATCTCCCTCCCTTCCCTCTCTAAAAATAAATAAATAAAGTCTTTAAAAAAATACAAACTTGGTGGAAAAGCATGAAGCATTTCAGGAGAGGTATAGGAAATCTGAAAATAACAAATGATCTTAGAACTGAAAAATCTAGTATCTTAAACTGTAGGGTTCATTTATTTGGAAGCGTAGACGGGACGGCACAGAGGGAAGAGTCTGGGAACTTGCAGACAGAGCAACAGAAAAATACCCAAACTGAAACAACGTGAGAAAATACATTTAACACACACACAGGGGAAAGAATGAGCAGAGTCCCTCGTAATCCGTAGCACGTTCCCCAGCGGCCTGCCAGGCGGGTTTCCGGAGCGCCGGAAGAGTGGGAGAGGGAAAGAGAGAGAAACTGGAAAAATATCGGTCAAGAGCGACTCCCAAGTTCTGGCCTGAGCTCCTGGAAGAACGGAGTCTTTCTCTGCTGAAGCAGGAAGATGAGAAGGAGCAGGTTTGGGGGTGAGTGAGAAACAGGGGTTCATTCCACTGAGGGGCACGGAGAGTAAGGTCCCTACCAGACATCCGCGTAAAAACTTGGGGCTGGCAATTACAACTTGAATCTGTGGGGTTTGGGCCGAGCCTGGGAAAAATGACGCAGGTGTCAGCCTATAGTACAATGCCACTTTACATGGCTGTGACTTTCAACCCATCCCGAACCTGCATCCTCCGTGAGGACCCCTGCCCTCGCGGCCTGGGCCAGAAGCCTGCGTCAAAATCTAACACAGCACCCCCACTGCGGACTAATCGGTAAGTGCCCTGGCCGGGTGGGCGGCGGTGCCCCTCCCACCCCGCACCTCGTCAGACAAACCACACTGCTGCCCCGCCCCCCGGGGCCTGATCTTGCTTCTTACGTGCTGGCGACGAAAGACAAATCATCAAGTACAGGTTCGGTTCTCGGCCTGCCCATCCTGCCACCGAAATTAAAGGGACTGACAAACAGAAGCTCTGGAAGATGCAGAACTTCAGCTTAAAGGGCCAGGACGCCTGCGGAGGCTCGGAAACATCTGTGACTTCCTGGAAGAAGTAACTAACAGGCCAACGCAGAGCGCTTTCCAGGGCCAGCCCGAAGCGCGCCTGACTCTGGTTAACGCCGCCCAGCGCGCACCCTACGAAAGCTCCCTTTGGCTCTCCCGGAGGCCGCGCGGAGTCACTGCACTCCCGCAGGGGGGTTCAAGAACCGCACTGCAACGCACTGACTGGGACACACAGGGGCTTTTCGATTCTGTTTGAAAACGTGCTTAAAGACAATTACATTTTAAGTGGCATGTACAAATGTCCTCTGCCACTTCAGTGGACGGCGGAGAATCCTGCCGCGCGACAGTCTAGTCGGGTCTGATCAGCTGTAGTGCCTGTGAGTGGCCCTTCACACAGGATGGGGAGGGGCTGGGAGACTTGGACGGCGTCTGTGGGCGCATCAGTGTTCTCTCGTGCATGCGGCACAGCGCTGCAGGTCTCCACCCTGTACGTGCAAACGTATCCAACCAGGAACACGGAGGACGCGCCCCCTCTCCCCACCCCGGCCCCCCGTTCTTCAGGCCGCGGCTCGCGCGGTCCTCCAAAACTGCAAACGTCAGACCGAAGCCATGAGGAACACGTCATTCCTCACCCGGCGTGCCAGCCTGTCCGAGGACGACGTCGTGTGGCCCTGCCAGGCTGTGTCCCAGCGCGGCCCTGTGCTGGTTCGACACCGGCCTTGCTGGTTGCTCTTTAAGGAACCGCGATGGAGCGCGCAGGGGAGGAGGCCGCACCCCCCCCCCCCCCCGCCCTGTGTGCGTGCGCCTCATTCGCACACTGCGCGGGTGACGCCCCGTGAGCACACGTCCTGGTGGAAGTGTAAGGTGTGGAGGCTCAGCAAGACCCAGGTGGGTGTGTTTCACAGATGCCCTAGTGAGCGAGCAGGTGCGCTGACAGCCCACAGCGCCGGGCCTTCGGTCCCAACCGAACTGCCCCACTGGAAGCAGGGGGCAGGCGCTGCTCCTCTGAGAGACTGCACGGACCGCGGGACCCTGCAGTTAACCTCTGTTGCTTGGGTGTCCTTCCCCGTGTGGGCTAATTGCAAAGCGCCCAGTGAGCAAGGCATACCCTGAGGGCGGACAAAGCCACACTGAGCACCGGTGTCTGACATCGTCTGGCTCTACCCTCCTTCCTGTCTACAGAAGTCTTCGTCTGTTTCCAACTTAAGTTGGAAATATGAAGTTTCTCTGTAAAAGGTCCTGTTAAAGTAAAAATCAGTCAAGGTAGAGGAAAGTCTTAAATAAATAACAGGGCAGGCAGTGCCTGGCTACGGCAAAAAGTAATAGTAATTCTGCAGGGGGGGTGCGAGCTGCTGAGTTTGGGGAGAAGCTGCCCTTTGGTCACACGGCAGGAGGTGAGACCAGGCACCACAATTCTGTCGCCTAAGAAACGCGGTTGACCTCAGAACCCCACGGTCCCCAGGGCTAAAGCGAAGCCGTCGCCTCCCTCACGTGTTATTAGGAAGAGCAAATAAACTTGTGTGGGGGACGCATCTGGCCCACAGCAGGTGCTACTGAAATACAACCTGGGCTCCGCCTTGCCCAGACCATCTCTCTCAGGTCCCAGGAGGGAGCCTGTCACCTCTCCGAGACTGTGCGGTGACTTTTCTGTGTCTCCTCTGGCCAGCGCTCCAGGACAACAGCCACGGGGAGAGACACTCCGTGACGCTGGGAAACCCACGCTAGAACCACAGAGCCTCAGGCCCTGTCCCGGTGCGGACTTGCGTGTCACGGGGAGACAGGCACTCATGAGGTACTCACACGAAGAAGTGCAGAATTACCACCATGATAGACACAATGCAGGGGCACAAGGTCCCATGAGGGGGTCCCTGGGGGTCTTGACCCATCTGAGAATCAGCCTCGAAGAGGGAAAGTGGGAGAAAACCACACCATGAGGGAAAGACCTGTGATAAGGCCCTGGGGGCTGAGGATGCAACTTAGGAGAAACTGAGAGTGCCACGTGGCTGAAGAACAATCACATGGATTATAGGAACAGAAGCAGCCTGGAGCCAGGTTCGGGGCTGGGAACTTTCAGTGCACCGAGTCGCTTAACCTGTGTGGGGAGGGAATGTGAGGGGGCGTGGGGAGAGGGGAGCACAGGGCGGGTTCTAGACCGCAGCGCCTTGGAGGCCACATCGCAGCTCCTCCCCTTGACCCCAGCAGCAACGGAACCCATTAAGGAACGCTAAACTTGGGGCTAGCCTGATCTTTTTCGCAATTTAAAGCTATAACTCTGGATGGTGGGTGGAGTTTGGCCGAAAGGGCACGGGAGAGGGCGGGAGGCAGTTCGGAAGCAGCACGGGGTTTGCCCGGGAGGGGTGGTGTTTCACGGAGCTGGCGGAGGTGTGGCTGGGCAGATGGGGCAGGTGGGAGAGGTGTTTCGGGGTAAAATCAGCACTGCCCGGTGCCTAATTGGGTCTGTGGGCGTGAAGGAGGCGGAAGCGTCGGGAGAGCCCGAGACGGCCCGGCTGTGCGACTGGCTGGACTCCGGTGCCATCCATCCACCCAAATGAGAGATTCTGGAGGCACGTGAGCTTGGCTGAGGTCATCCTGAATCTGAAGTATTCATTCTTTTGAGACAGCCACGTGGAATTATACCCAGGATCACAGATCTGGAGCCCACGGGAGAACCGTGAATTAAAGAAATAAATCACGGAGTCGCTGTCATACGGGAACATGTACCAGTTATTAGTGTCACCTCTCGGCTCCAAAGCCACTGCCCTGTGACTGCAGAGCAGAACCCCGCGGACATGTCTCCACTCCAGGTCCGGCTTCCAGGAGAAAGAGTCACACAGCTATGAAGAGGCACTGCACAGCGGTGGGGGCTAAACACAGGAAGACGGACTCAGCGCCGTACGTGAGGAAATGCAGTTTGAAGCAGCGATGAAATCCCACGCTAGGCTCACCCAATGGGCAGATGTGAGAAGGGCAGGGAGAGTGAAGGCTGGCCACGCCGAGAGGGGGAGCCCTGCGCAGCAGCCCCCACCCCCCGGCCCCGGCACAGATGCCTCTGAGCACCCCAAACACAGCCGGTCCAAACGAAGCCACTGTGAGCGCACCGTGCACCCTCAACACCCAACATGAACGTGAAAAACATCTTCGTGACTCTGATGTGGATTATACATTGAAACCACATTATTTGGGGCATACTGGGTTTAATACAACGGATTATTGAGTTCAGCTATAGCTTTTTACTTATATCATGTTACTGCTAGAAAATGTAAATTTGCATGCGTGGCTGGTGTTAGTAGATCTATTCATATTTCTCTAGGGCGGGGCTGACGTAGAGCGATGGGAACGTCCGTCCGCATGCGCGTGTTGGAGGGAAACGGATGCAACCGCTTGGAAAACCATTCGCATTTGCTCAGGTTACAAAGTTGCGCATGCGCTTCCTCTACGACCCCGCCCCTCTCCCCCAGGGGTGTCCCGGGGAGACCCTCCCATGTGCATCAGCGCATGTACACAAAATGCACTGCGCACAAGAGCCAAACACTCGAAAGAGCACCAATGTCCACGGGCGGGAGAAAGGTGTAGTCGCGTGACAACGGAACACCACGCCGCTGTGAAAATGAGCGGCGATACACAGTAGCGTGATGAGCCTCGGAAACTCAGTGTCTTGAGCAGACACAGATTTCAAAAGCCGTGAGGTGCTGGCACCCGCCTGCCCAGCGTCCACCGCCCTTCCTCTGTGGACGCTCTGATACTCCCTGGGGAGACTGTTCATGCACGTTCAGTGCAAACGCCGGCAGCAGAGCCAACTCCAAGCCGCAGGTCCAAGCCTGGGGGGCACGGGACACAGCCTGGCCGGTGACCTCGTTCTTCCTGGTCACCGCGCTGGTTCAAGAACGGCCCACCGGGCTTCACCAGCACCGATCAGAGCTAGCCCGGGGATAGTTCCCGCCACAGCCCTGAAAAAGATGCTCGCTCTTCCGCACTCGGAGCTCTGAGGCTCCGGGGCTGGAGGCAGGCGGCGCCCCCCAGGAGGGCGCCTGCCTGATGCCAACAGGGGGCAGCAGAGAGGCCGGGGAGGACGCTTCCTGATGACGTCACTCGGGGACCTGGTCCCAGCCCAGGCAGACAGACGGGATCCCTTCTGCATCCATTCACTCATTCGTCCATCATCCCTCCAAGACATACTGGGCACCACTGGGCTGCGGGCGGTCTTTTAAGTCTTGGAAATGCAGTTTTGAATACCTCACCCCACACCCTCACCTTTAAGGAGCTCGTAACTCCTCAGGGGGAGCTGGTGACCCACCGAGTGGAGGCAAACAGACAGGAACTAAGAGGAAAGAGGGAGTGGGGATCAGAGCGGGCAGGGCCCGGTGGGCATCCCTAGGCACACCCGCTTCCACCGTCTCTCCCTTGCAGCAGTGGGGGGCAGGGGCACACTGACCAGAGGACATGCACACCCTGTGCCCTTTTTAACAGTGTCACAGGGGACACTGAGGGGGGAGGGGCACAGTCAGGAGACGGGTTAAGGAGGCTGTTCTAGCAATCTAAGCGAGAGATGTGCCTGAGGCTCAGACAGGTGCGGGTGGTCAGAAGTGGCCGGAGCTGACTCATTCCTCCCAAAGGACTTCTCGCTGCCTTTCTGCCGCTTGCAGCTGAAGGAGGCTGCTCTGACCCACCCCAGGCCACGTAATCCCCGACACCACCGTCATGTGGAACGCGCTGCTGCTTTAGGGGCCACGGAGAAGAAAAGCTGCTCCTTAACCCAGGGTGTGCTTCCTTCTCGGCACGTTGTCATGTCACTGCCAACACAGCCACGTGCAGACAGTGAAAGAACATCCCACATACCGCCCCGGCCAGCAGGGACCGCAAACCACAGCCCAGGCTCAGGCATGTTCAAGCATGAAGAATGGTGCCTCAGACTCGGTAGGGGGGAGTAGCGTGCAGGGGGGTCTCACTCGATGGAGACGACTGAGAGATGCTTTAGAAGCATACACATCCAGCCCTGGCTGGTGTGGCTCAGTGGATTGAGCATGGGCTGCGAACCAAAGTGTCGCAGGTTCGATTCCCAGTCAGGGTACATGCCTGGGTTGCAGGCCATGACCCCCAGCAACCACACATTGATGTCTCTCTCTCTCTCTCTCTCTCTCTCTCTCTCTCTCTCTCCCCCTCCCTTCCCTCTCTAAAAATAAATAAAAAAAATATTTAAAAAAAAGAAGTATATGCATCCCCATATTCTGTGACTACTGAAAGGTGTGGATGAATCCTGCCGTTTGTTTCTACTACACCGCCATGCACCGACTTATGGCCACTTCCTAACCCTCACATGCAAGACGAATCGAAACGCATTTTCAGAGGAAGTGTAGTTCCTAAAATCTAAGCTTTACACCCAAGGATCCAGCATGAGACAAGCACACGGCTCCCACAAACACGGAGCCGAGCCCGTGGACCCCCAGCCCCTACGGGCACCCCTCTAGCCTCTACCTCTGGGCACGCTCTGTGCACAGGAGCTAAGTGCCCCACGCATCCCAGGCTTCCCCAGACCATTTCTGGAGGGTGCCACCCCGGGCACATGTCCCGGGTGGTCCGAGTATGGGCATGAAGGTATAACAGGGGTGGGTGTGCCCGCAGGTCTGCAGAAGCTGACACACAGTCGGGAGAGAACCCTCCCTCACAGTCGGGCGAGTCACGAGTGACGCAGACACCCCAGGTCCACAAGACCGCGGCCTGGTGGGGCCCGCTGCCCCTCTTCAGGGAGTGACTATGGGGGCAGGGCGGAGGTAGCTGAGCAGTCCCGAGGACAAGGGTTCTCTGCCTATCTACGTTGCCAAGGAGATGCTTTCATATTGTGGGCCGAGTGTGAAGCTACTTGGCCCGATAAGGACACGGGACTAACCCTTATTTCTGAGTGTCTCTTTAAGTCATGACACTCGACCCGGAGCTGGCCGTGCAGTCGTCCAGCAGAAGCCCCTCCACTGTGGACTCAGGCCAGGCGCCGGTGAGACATTCGCCGCACCCCCGGACACATAACGACAGGTTTCTGGAGCCCTAACACGGCTCCAACCCCTTCCATCCCGTCACCTCCCTCCTTGCACTTCGTTGTAAGGAGTTCATCGAAAAGAAGAGAGAATCTCTATGTATAACATTCTGAAGCAACTGTTTATAAAGATGGAGAACTGAAAACCTACATTTCTAACAACAGAAGATATTTGAGTAAATGGGACAGTTCCATTTGATGGAATATCTAAACCCGTTAAATTATTCATTTTGAAGGCACTGCAGCAAGCAGCGTAACTGCTTGAAACGCAGCGCTAAGAGAAAAAGCGGGATTGTTCGATCTGCGGTAGGTGTGCACTCACATAAAAACGTCTCGACGTGGGTGACGTCAGTGGGGGGACAACTCACGGGCGATTCTGACACGAATGCGAAGCGGGAGATGCTTCTGTTTCCACTCCCAAGCCTTGCAGCATGTTAAGCTGCTCAGCAAAGGTCTGTGGAGGCTGGTAGCCCCAGGATCACGGAGCCGATCAGGTGTTGTCAGAATGTATCCTCACTGTGTTCCTGCCTGGGCGCGTATAAACAGACCCCACCCCCCTGGAGTCCCATCCGAATACATGCTGGTCTCCTTCCGCGGGCTCGTGCGCGGGCCCTGCAGGGGGAGGAAGGGGCCCGTGGGCCTCCAGAGGCAGCACAGGGGACACTATCGGGCCCCCCACTCTGGAGGTGAGCAGGCCCAGGGTGGGTCCCCGCTCACCCACACAGGCTGTGGGACCCCCGTGACCTCTCCGGTAAAGTGTAGGTGCCGGGCCTTCCCTGGCTGAGTCATGATCATCCCCACGTGGGTGGGAAAAGTCGTCCCTGCGATGTCAGTGACGCTCATGGTTCGTATCATCAGACACGGGTTACACTTTCGCCCTCAGAATATAGACGGGAAATTTTTGGCTCCAGCTTAGCATTACATTACTTAGAAAACAAAACTTGCTCTGGGCGGGCGGGCGTCTGCATCTTCATCATCTTCAACCGCCTGACCCCTCTAGTCTGGGATGGCATGTTCATTCCCTGGACCACGTCCCTTCCCAGCTTGAACCCCTTAGGCGGCCCAGAATGCCTCCAGGACCAAGTCCAAACTCACGGTCGGCCGGGCACCCGGGGTGAATCCGTGTGCCTCCCGGCCTCGCACGCCACCGCGGGAGGGCTAAGCGCCCTGCAGTACCCCCCACCCCAGGGCTCAGGATGAATCCATTTGCACTTCCCATCCCCTCTCTCTGAAACACCCTCCCCCTCCCCCCACTCCTCCTTCCCTGGTAACTCCCACCATCTCTACAAGACTGAATGGAGTCTAAGCTGAAGTCTCCTCCTACCCATCCTCCCGGTTCCAGGGTTAGGGACCCGACCCCCCACACACACACACACACACAGTACAGCCCCGCCCCCTGTGCTCCCTGCAGGGGCCTGGCTCTGCCTTTGCTCGGGGAGCTCCCTGAGGGTTGGGACCCGGCTTCTCCGTGTCCCTGGCGCCTGGCACAGGGGCAGATGTGGAGAAAAGTAAGTGCCTGCGACATAAAGAAACCGGCTGGTGGCAGATCAACGAGTTCCACTGGCACACGGAAATAATGAAGAAATATGCTAGCAACGCCGGATAAGTTAATGTGTCACCGGGCTGGCAGCTGGCGCTAGCCTTGTGTTGCAACCAGCCCTGAAACGGGCCCTTGACCTTGGGCCCCAGGCCCTTCTGGAATGAGGAACAAGAGCAGGAAAATCGAAAGGCTGTGACGCCGGCTGTAGGTAACTCTTTTGCCGGTGAGTACCTTCAAGCTCATTTTGGGAAATAAAGGACCAAGACGGTGGTCAATATGGGCGGGGGGGGGGGGGGGGGGCGATCTCCTCCATAAATGAAGAGGAAGATGCTGAGGGGACTACCCCGAGCATGACCTGTGGCCCCGGCTAGAACCACGAAGGCCTGACCTCGGATGGGGTGTATAAGTTTGCGCCTTCTTCCGAGAAGGGGGTGCAGGGCTCCCATCAGCGGGGACTCTGTTACGGGCTGAGCTGTACCCCCCAGACTTCCTGTGTGGAAACTCCAACCCCCAAGGGGCCTCGAAGGAGACAATGAATCAATAAGTGAGGTCACAAAGTGCACCCAAATCTGATGGGACTGGTGTCCCTACCCGAAGAGGAGCAGCCCCCCGAGACCTCCAGCACCTCCAGCCACAGCGAAAAGGCCACGTGAGGACCAGCGAGAAGGTGGGCGGCCATCTGCAGGCCAGGAGGAGCGTTCTCTCCAGAAACCGACCGTGGCAGTGCCTCGATCTCGGCCGCCCAGCCTCCAGCACAGTGAGGGGTCACACATTTCTGCCTAGAACGAGTCTGTTGTTTCCATGTGCATGGTGTCTTGTTAGAGCAGCCCGAGCTACAGACCCAGGCGGACCCCTCCCCAGAACAGGCAGGACCACGCTGACTTGTCGGGGAAAGAAAGTTTCTGGCCCAGCCCTCCTGCCCACTGTCAGTGAGGGCGCCTTCTTGGAGCATCTGGGCCCCTCGGAATGCCATCACATGGGACACAGGTGCCCCCTCCAGAGAGGAGACCCATCCCCAGCAGGCTGGCGCAGAGCAGGGCAGGCCTGGAAAGGCTGACGGCCGAGTCAAGATCACTGACTTCCGTGACAAGGTCAGGGTCAGCGTGCACGTAGCTGAGGAAGAGTTCAGCTACATGGGGTCCGAATTCTTCCTGGGACACACAGGAGCTTCCACCTCTTCCCTGTCCCCCTCTCCTCTGTCAGCTCCTGGATCCCCACTGGCCTGTGCTCCACACTGAAGAACTGGGAGGAAGGGCCTGGCCCCGCCCACTGCCCTCATCACGACCGCTGGTCATTGGCCATTCGTGCCTCTGGGCCAGAAACTCCTTCAAGAAAGAGCACATGGGCCTGACTCAATTGTCTTCGGCTGCAGGGCAGTGTCCTTCTGAAAGACACTGTCTGGGCCAGCATGCGACCAACCCCCAGCCCTGTGGTGCTGGACACCACCGCCTGGGCACACGAGCCCGGGGGGCCCACGGTCCAGCCTCAAAGCCAGCTCTGCCCCTTTGCAGCTGTCACTAGGACACTCTTTTTGACAACTGTGAAATGGAGGAAGAAAAGTCCGGAGCTCTGAGGGTTGCTCTGAGGCCCAGCGGCCGCAGGAGGCCCCAGCGCGGGGCCTGGCGCTCAGGAGGGTTAGCCCTCCTTCGGGGCGCGGTGGAGACCCGGCAGCAGCAACAAGCGCTGGGAAGCAGAGAGCTAACAGGAGCCACGCGGTGGCTGAACCGCTTTCACGGGGGTGCCGGTGGTTCGGCTTCCAGCAACCGAGCAGAATAGCAGGCGGTGCCGTAATCTCCTCTCACGGGAGACGAACCACGGTTTCGGGGAGGTTAGGCACGTTGCCCATGGACACGGAGCACTGGGAATGGGGTCCCGCTAGTCCAGATAACTGCCTCTAGCCCTCGGGGCCGCAAGGACCCCAGCCCTGGGGTTTAGAGGCGGTGTGACGGCCCGCGCCACCCCGCCGCCAGCGGGGCGCCTTCCTCGGAGCCACGGAGTTCACCCACGAGAAAGTTTCCCTCGGCCGTCCTGGGCGGTGAGGCTGGCGGCGGCGTGGGAGCGGCGCTGCACGAGGCGCACGCACCGTGGACACACGCGCCAGGCCGCCCGCTTCAGCCCCGGGCTCTGCTGGAGACCCGGCTTCCCCCGGGACCCGCGCCCAGGCCGGGCGGGACTCGCCTCCGCAGGCCACACCTCCCTTCCGTCCCCGCGCGAGCGAGGGCTTCGGTTCCCGTCTCCGAACCTGCCCCCCGCCTTACGGGCCGCGGCAAGCAGGGGCTGCCGGGGTGGAGGCCCCGCGCCTGGGGCCTGAGCAAGGCGCGGAGGGGAAAGGGGGACCCGGCCGAGGCCCGAGCGCGGCGCGCAGCGGCGGCGGCGCCCCTTGTTCTCTTACCTTCCTCGTTCTCGTCAAACACGGCGGGCTGGTGGGAGTGGTTCCCGCCCATATTCCGCCGCGGCGACCGCCGCTGCCGCCGCTGCCGCCGCTGCTACATGCCCGGCGGCGGGGATGCGGGTGCTCCGTGCGCGGTGCGGAGCGAGGGGTGCCGGGTGCGCCGTGAGGGTTGCGGGACTCGGGGTGCAGGGCGAGCGCCCAGCTCCGGCTGCAGTCGCGCGCCCAGCGGTAGGGGGCCGAGCGCCGCGCAGGGGCGGGGACGGCGGCCGCCGCGCCCCCTCCTCCCAAGTCCCCCTCCTCCCGGGCTCCCCGGGGCTGCGCCCTCCAGTCCTCTGCGCCCCGTCCTCCCAGGCGCACCCCGGGCTGCGCTCTCTGGTCCGCCGCGCACGCCCCGGAACCCGTGGGCTCTCTCACAGTGTCGGGTCCACGGAGCGCGCTTTTCTCCAGCTGCAGCGAGCGGGAGGAGGCACGGCGGAGGAGGAGGGAAGGAGGAGGGAAGGAGGAAACGGGCGGGGGCTGCACGGAGGTGGCTGAGGCGGGGGAGCTCAGCTGCGGGGGGGACGGCCTGGACCAGGGGCGTGGCGTGCACGGAGCGCCGGATCAGGCCCGGGGGGCGGCCCGGAGGAGAGGGCACGGAGCACCGCCTCCCCGCCACACCCACCCTAGCCGAGTGCAGGGTCGGCCCCAAGGACTTGAGATTCTGGCGTCGGGAGCTGCCTCCTGGCAGTAAGCGATTTGTAAGCACCTATTGTGTGCCGCGGGCCCCCCCGACATGCTCCTAATCCCTCCCCCCCCCCCCCGCCGTCCTGCCAGGTGCCGCCTCCCCTCGGTCAGAAACATCAATTGCCCCCATTTCACAGCCAGGTAGACGGAGGTTCAGAGGTGAAGGAGTTCTGCGGTCAGGAGTTCATCCTTCCTGGCTGCCGGGGGCGCCCCCACTGCGCCCCATTGGGCCTGACTGCCCGTTTGGGCTGAGACCTGTTCTCCAAGGCTCTTCCTCTTCTGTGTTTCTAGGTGTTGAATGACTTAACGTAGGGTCCAGACCTTTCAGGGTCCAGCCTGGCCCCTTCCTTGTACGTGGGGAAACTGAGGCCCCACAGAGACCGTTATCTGCACCAAACCATTCTCCCCGGAGGTCTCCGGCTGGGCGTGGGCCTCAGGATTCCGCCCCCCCATTTTCCCGCGGCCTCGGAGTCTGATTAAGGGGCGGTGTGCCTACGGGTCGGTGGGCCCCGGGGGGCAGGAGGTGGGGAGCCCAGACGGGGGCGGGGGTACGCTCCAGGGACCGGTTACTAAAGACTGGGGCGCAACGGGTACGGCCCGAGGCTCCTGGGGCCGAGGGGGACGATCTCGGACCCTTAGGGGGCGCTCCCACAGGGAAGCGCAGGTTACGCGAGGAGCACACGCCCGCCCTGCTCCTGCCGCCGAGCCCGCATCGTCGGCCACAGCCTGCCATCTGCTGGGCGCCTGAAGCCACAGCCCGTGCTTCGGAAGAAAGCGCTTCTTTTGGAGTCCGTGTCACCCCATCTCTCCCTCTCCCTCTCTCTCTCTCCCCCCTTCTCCCTGGCGGGCCGGGGGTGGGGGCGGGGGTGGGCGGCTGTCCCCTCATCCAACACAACAGAAACGCCCAGACACATGGAAACGCGGAGACGCCTCACCCAGGGCAACCCAGCTCAAGGCCCCTGGCAAGCCTCATTCACATGCAGCCGGGTCTGCTACCGTTTCCTGTGCGTCCGGCTGCCTTGGAGGTCTGCCCTGTGAAACGGGGAGGTTGACATTAACAGCCAGGGTGGCTGTGAGGATTACACCAGGTAATATTTATAAAAGCAGATGACATAGCAGTGCCAGGCACATAGCACAGGATCAATAAATACTTGCCTCTCATTCGACCAAGGAGCACTGGTTGGGTGGCTGGCCCACCCCAGCAACGCACTGAACCCAGATACCTGGAGAGGCAGCTGGAGAAATAAAATCTGGGCCCTGCTCTGCCCGGGGTTTATCCCACTTTGCTACACTCTAACGGGCCAATGTGGTCAACCGCTCTGGTCTCGGTTTCTTCATCTGTACAATGGGGATAATAGTATTCCTTTCCCAGGGCTGCTAGGGGGAATAATGGATTGATGATGGCGCCTGAGACATGATGAGCACAACACGGGCGCTAGTTGGTATCCGCAGTGATGAGCTGTTCCGGAAAGGGTGCTGTCTGCTCACAGTTCTTCCTTCTCTCCCTGTGCTTACCTGTGCTCGCTGGGGTGGGGGTGTCCCCCCCCATACACACACAGACGGTGGCTGTGGAGCCATAGGACTCAGCTTGGCCAGGGGGAGATGGGAGGAAGTGACGGTGTGCCAGTTCCCAGTGGGTGATGGCCTTCAGACATGCCACATGTCTCAGCTCCCTTGTCCTGTTTCCATCCACCCCGGGGAGCCCTGGCCCTGGAGTAGCCTCTGTCCCCAAGGTGAGAGACACAAGCAGCAGACCGAACCCCACCTGAATCCTAAGCAGAGTTGCAGGCTCACGGGTAAGAAAAATACGTGTTCTTGTAAGCCACAGAGATCCGGGAGGGGGCGGTTTGTTTCCCAGCATTCTCACAGAAGCTGCTGACGGATGCACACACTAAACAAACAGTCATACACGCCGAGACCGCACTGCGATGTGCAGCGGTGGGTGCAAGGAATCCCAGGAGGCCGTGGGAACGCAGAAGGCACTTGTCCCAGCCCTGAGAGGCAGGAGAGGCGGAGGGTCCCCAGAGAAGAGCCCTGAGCACCTGTTCCCTCCCCTCCCTTCTTTGCTGGACGAGCATGTTCTGAACGCTTGTTGTGGGCCAGGCCTGGGCTGGGTGCTGGGCACAGACCCAGCAGGGAATAAGACAGGGTCTGCTTTCAGGGAGTCCAAGTTCAGAGGTCTAGTGTGGGACCAGGACAACACTCAAGAACGGGTCATACCTGCAGGCAACCCCTACCTGCACCTCTCCCCACTTACAGACAATGGGCCGGGCCCTCTCTCTCCAGTGTTTCTCCTGGATCGCCCGCCCATCTTAATCCTCACGACAACCCTGCCAGGTGGGAGTGGTCCTCCCTGCACTAAAGGCGACAAAGGCCGAATGATTGAGAAGTGGTAGACCTGAGATTTAAATCCTCAAACTAACCAGGCACATCAAATCCGAAAGAAAGGATGTGGGGATAGTGGCTACTTCCGGAGCTGTGGGATTCAGATCATTTTCATTGTATTTTTCAGTGCCTTTGTATTATGTCACGTTATGCCCTGGCTGGTGTGGCTCACTGGATTGAGCTCGGGCTGAGAACCAAAGGGTCGCCAGTTCGATTCCCAGTCAGGGCAGCACATGCCTGGGCTGCAGGCCAGGTCCTCAGTGCAGGCCATGTGGGAGGCAACCATACATTGATGTTTCTCTCCCTCTCTGTCTCCCTCCCTTCTGAAACAGGGGACACTCCCTGGACATGTGTAGCCAAAAGAAGACAGGTGAGAACTTCAGGCTCTTCCTGCTGCCTGGGTGGGGGCTGCTGCTTCGGACAGCGGACAGGTCTCACATGTGATCTGACCACCCTAACCTGGGCCGCCTCCCCCTCCAGGCTCATTTTCAACCAGAAAGGTCTCCAGGTAAGGAAAGCAGATGGCTGGACTGCCAGGTAGGACCTGCTCTTTCTCTCTGGTCTCCCGAGAGACCAGCCGCGTGTGGAAGCCCCCAGAAACCCTAGTCAGGGCTGGAGGGATTGGTCTCGCACTGCCGACCCCGTGTCTGGCTGACTTCCTGCCCAGTTAGTGCGCCCCTCCCCCACTTCCTACGCCCAGTTGCAGCCGTCCAGCCCGCTGGAGAGAGTGGCCGGTCTTGGTTTCAGCTGCGTCCTAGCGGAAGCCGACCCCAGGCTCACCGCCTAGTAAGGATCTGTATGGCCTCCTAACCACGTGCAGCACAGAGACAGAAGCAGCACAAAAGCCTCCTGCTTCTCTGCGCTGAGCGAGCCTGGCTCTCCCGGAAGGCTGACTGTGAAAACACCACGAAGTTACAGTCCAGGCCAGTGAGCTTCAGACCATGGGCCGTAAGAATTCTCAAACCAGGCAGTACCCAACTAGTCAGGGGCACTGGCCTCTTTTCCCTTAGATTGTCAAATTTGAAAAAAAAAATGACAACAGCCAACACAACAGTAGCCATCTGGTGTGAAGGAGTCAAAATTATACCTATTTTTTGTCAGAGCAGCAAAGAATGTCTTTTTGGGTGTGCTGCATAATTTCGTCAGTCAGTAGTTTATGTGAGCCGTGAGACAATCAAGGTCGAGGGTCACTGGTCTTGGGGTCCCCCCTGAATCCGATGAGAGGCCCAGCCCACAAGTCTGTGTTCTCAGACCCCCCAGAGGCACAGAAATAACCACTGGGACGCTGCCCCTGACACACGCTGTCGTGAACAGAGTCCTGGGGCCACCAGTCCTGTCGCCGAGGGCACGACCGAGCCTGCACTGGAGTTGCACTTGGAGCCGCGGACTCCAGCAGCCGTCACCTTCCATTTGGTGCTATGTGGCCACACCACAGAGGCTGATGGCGCTCCCCGGGGCCGGGTGTCTTCGGTGCCGATTTTTAGAGTCGGTCAGATCAGATTTTGTTCTCGTTTCCGGGAAGCCTGATTTATTGAAAACTTGACTCTGGTTCCCTTATCCGAAATACCATCGGCCTGCCCTCCCGGGCAGCGCTGGACACCATCAGGGGGGACGCAGATGACAGAGGCGTGGTGGTGCACCAGGGTCGGACACCGTTCGCACACTTGGTTCTGAGGTAGGAAACCGCTTCACTCAGGTAGCAAATGGTTCTGAATGGTGAAAAAACAGTCATTTGCCCTGGCTGGCGTAGCTCAAGTGGATTGAGCGCAGGCTGCAAACCATGCATCACAGGTTCGATTCCCAGTCAGGGTACATGCCTGGGTTGCAGGCCATGGCCCCCAGCAACCACACATTGATGTTTCTCTCTCTCTCTCTTTCTCCCTCCCTTCCCTCTCTAAAAATAAATAAATAAAATCTTTTAAAAAAACAGTCATTTCCGGAGTAACCCTTTATTGAGTCCACGTGCGTACATGTGTGTGAGTGAGTGTGTGTGTGTGAGTGTGTGTGAGTGTGTGTGTGAGTGTGGAGTCCCACAAACCCAAAGTCCACAAACTGCCACTCGTGTGGTGTCCTGCGTGTCTCGGCGCCGTGAAACCTCCCCGGAGGCGCCGTCAGAGTGTGGAGCGTGGCAGCCCGGCACTGCTGAGCTCCTCCTGGTTCTCACACGGAAACAGCGTGCACAGCAGCCCCACCGCGCGCGACCTCAGGTTAGGTGACTGTGGCGCTTTCTCGCCGTGGTGTCAGCCGGGCGGGTCGGAAGGAGGGAAGGCCCCGCCGCTGCCGAAAGCAGCATCCGTGGGGTGCGTCTCACTGTGTCCCCCCACCCCCCGCCCAGGGTTCACAGGGATTCGTAAGGGCTTTAAGGGGGTCGTCATGAACTCTCTGAAACTGCACTTGAACTTGTGTGTGTGCACATGTGAGCCTTTTTATGGGGAGATGTTAAAGTCTTCCCCAGTTCCTTCAGAGGCACCAGGAGCCCACCCTCCCTTGAAGACAGGGAGCAAGAAGCACCAACCTGGAGCAGAGCCTACCTCGGAGGATAAGTTCCTCTCTCAGAAACCAGAACCACGTGCAGCAGGAGCGGTAGTGATGATCTCCTAAACACACTGTGTGCTGAGGTGGGTCAGATGCGGCCTAGGAGGCAGGAGGCAGGTCTTACAAGTTCCACTGCCACCGGCTCCCTTTGTGACCTCTGCTGAGCCTCTTCCCTTTTCCGGGACTCAGTTTCCCTTTCTGTAAATGGAAACAACGAAGGAGCTGTGCTCTATGGCAAAGACTGCTGCTCGATCTTTGGCATCCACTTGTCCCTGCTTTTTTAGAAAGATAACACACACACACCCAGTTTTAGCAGAGCACATGGCTATGTGGCTGGAGACTACATTTCCCAGCACCCTTTGCAGGTAGTGGTGGCCATGTGACTAAGTTCCAGCCAATAGGATGTGAGAAATGATGTGCATAGGCACTGCACTCTCCCTTCCCCTTCCTATAGGCCTACAGGCCAGGGTGAGCCAGCTTCGCCCTGCTGGTGAGGACCGCACCCTAGGGAGTCACAGAAAAGCAAGTAGAAGGAGCCCCGCATCACTCACGCAGCAGGGTGCCCTGCTGGACTTGGGCTGCCCGCCCACCTCTGGACCATGAAGAGAGAGTACAACACTGTTTTAGTTCAACTACTGCATTTTGAACTTGAGGGTTGCTTTGGCTCAGCAGTTTAGCCGTTATTTAACTCACACCGATCAGACGAATGCTGTCCAAGGTCGTCCTCCTCCCCCTCCCACCCCTGTTTCCGGAACAACACAGGCCAGTAGCGGACATCTGGCAAACGGAGGACAGGAACAAACAGATGAATGCGGGAATGGGTTTCCCAGGCCGGGGTACTGTGGGGCTGATTCATGAGCCAGGTCGGCTGTGGGTGAGGTCATGTCTACATGTGCTTGCAAACCTAAGACCCGTCACGTTGCCCCTCAGAACTGAGGGGCACCTGGGAGCAGTGCCGTGGGGACTGGTGCGTCTCGGCCTTGTCTTCACCAAACAAAGGAGGTGGTTACTAACAGACACCTCCCTAGCACCCTCCCTAGTCACTCATTCAGTCACTCAACAAACATGTGCTCACCGCACGCCAGTCACCCGTGGGCACGGAACCGCACCCGTCCTCACGCAACCCTCGCAAACCAGCGGGCGGAGCGCTGGTGAGCAAAAGCACTTTGGGCTGAGTGGAGGCTACCACCCGGTGATGTGGATTGTTGAGTCCTCAGGGTTACCCCAGAGGGAGCTGGTCTCCAGGACAGAACTCTCTTTGCCTTCGCTGCCTTCAGCGTGGCCGGGAGTTCCCGGTTCGCTCCGGGGAAGTTCGTCTGCGAGAGCCGGCTCCCAGAGTCCTCGGGGCCCCCTGTTCAGCCTCAGTCTGCTCCCTACACCTGCAGAGCAACTGGCATTGGTCAGCCACGAACCTGGGGGGCTCTGCAGGGGTCAGCGTCCCAGCCGGGGAGGGGGAAGAGCTGGCTGTGGTCTGAGCCTGCCACCGGCCGCTGGACCAACCGCCCATTCGGTAATCAGCCCTGTGGTTTGGGCAAGTCATTGCCCTTCAGTTTCCTCATCTGTAGAGCGGGGACCACGTTTCCTGTCCCGCAGCCTTGCGTGAACTCCGAATCGAAGCACCCAGTGCCCAGCGGGGTGCCTGCTGCCCGCCGGTGGCCCCATGCTTGCGAGGGGAGGCCGATTCTGGAGCATGAGGACTGCTCCTCTGCCCGGAGGTGTCACTGGCATCTGGTGGACAGAGACCAGGGCTGCTGCTAGAATATTTTATAACATGCAGGACAGCCATCCACAACAAGGAAATACCTGTCCCAAGATGTCAATTGTGTCGACACCGGGAGCCTTCACTCTAACCCATTACAACTCCAGTTTCAGCGGGATCCATTCACACTGTTGCTAGAGAGCTGAGGCTGGCGATGCACAGTGCCGCCCTTGCCTCGGGGTCTAGTGCGTGACTGCAGCACAGCATTCTGGGACGGCAATCGGAATTTCAGAAGCACTCGCCTCCAGATGTCAGCAGCGTGAGCTCTGGTTTTCCATCCACATGTGCATCATTGCTGGCAGAACCTGATCCTACCTGCTCGGATCCCCTTGATTTCAGGACCCCAGGGTCAGGAAGCATCACCGTGGCCCGATCTGGCTGGCCAGGGTGGAGCTCCTGTTCTGAATGCACGGGTGGTCCCACCCGGACCCAATTTGCATGATCAGAACCCCATGGGGCCTGAACTAGGGGAGGAGCCACGGCGGTGATGATGGTGATTACCAGTTAAGGTGTGATGAGTGTAGCATTTTTCAACCACTATTTATCGAGCACCTACTACGTTCCAGGCACTGTGCTGAGTACTGGGTATTCCGTGGGGGAAACACTCATCACACCCAGCTGCTTCCAGACGGCGTTAGCATGTAATGTTTCACGTACTCAGGCTTTGGATAAAGGCAGAAATGGTGTTGGTTACACGTGAGAAAACAACACCTGCCCACAGGTGCACCATCGCATTCTCTGCTGCCGAGAGCAGACTGACTCCCAGGTCACAGAAGCATGAGAGGAAACTGTTAAAGGGTGTCTGTTAGCCGACACGACCCCCTGGGACGCCCAGAGCCTGGTGCCGCCGGGAGCCCTGAGTACACATACACCCACCGAACAGGCTGCAACACGGTGCCACTGCGTCTAGGCACCAGCGTGGGAGACCCTGACCATCGCTACCCTCCTGCACCCGCAGGACAGCCCCTGGTTGGATGCCGCGCATGCCAACGGGTCACCCAAGACACTGGGGAAGGAAGCATCGCTGAGTGGGTTGTCCCCCTTTGCTAACTCCCTCCTCCTTTCCTCACGACACCCCAGTTCCTCCTCCAGCCCCTACCAGGACGGAGAACACTAGTCACCATTTACCCATCCGCTGCACAGTCACTGTAGGCCGAGGAGAACAAGAAGCATGTTGCAAAAGCGAATCACTTTAACCACCCTATAAAGACTACCTTTCAGCCCTGGCTGGCGTAGCTCAGTGGATTGAGCGCGGGCTGCGAACCAGAGTGTCACAGGTTCGATTCCCAGTCAGGGCACGTGCCTGGGTTGCAGGCCATGACCCCCAGGAACCACACATTGATGTTTCTCTCTCTCTCTATCTCCCTCCCTTCCCTCTCTAAAAATAAATAAATAAATAATTGGGAAAAAAATATAAAAAAAGACTACCTTTCCACTTTCCAACGTGAGCAGTCAGTCCCAGAGACCGATTCATCTGGTCACTTCCTCAGCAAACCTGCGCCAAGACCTCCGGGAGGCGGGCCCTGCTGGGCGCTGGAACTAAGGACCCGGGCGGCGCTCGCAGTGCATGATGGGATGGAGGTGCTTGGCCCTAAATCCCCACAGCACGCCCTGCGGGGCCATGGGGTTCCAAATGCCAAGTGCCCCGCTGCGCGCTAAATGCCTCCCCAGCGGGGTCTGTAAACGGGGGCAGGCATTCTCAGACGACTGTGCAGGCATTTCTGGGACTCTGCAATCAAATTTATACCTCACCATAAAAGTGCATTTTTAGCAGCATTTGAAGGAGGTCCCTGGTGGTCGGTAGGGGGTCAAGCAGACGCCAGTGGGGCAAAGTGTGTCTCACCTCGTGCTCTGACCTCACTGCAGGGCCTCTGTTCCCCAGGGCTGCCCGGGCTGCCACGGAAACGCACCCAGAACCACGTGGGACAGCGGGGCCTGGCACAGACCCCGAGGCCGGCGTGAGAATCAGCTGACCGAGCATGAGGAGGAGGGTAGCTTTGGTTCCCTTCTTTCCGAGAGATAACACCAAGCCGGGAGACGTGCAGATGTCTCTCTGATACGCCAGACACGGGCACCACAGGCAACGCTGTTTTTTAAGTGTGCAGATCCATTTTTGCAAAAGCATCAGGCGCGCACACACACCCACACACACACAAAGAACAAGATCACGCCGCCAGCCGTGGAGATGAGAAAGCCGTGACGGGAAGCCCCGCAGGAACGCAGAGCTTGTGGATGCTGCTGGTGACGTGGGTCCATCCTGCCGTTCATTCATCAAACGCTCCGGAGGAGGGGAGGGCGTGGAACATTTCCGGCGTCAGTCGCTGAGCAGGGTGCTCGGGACCCAGCTGGGAGCGACGGAGAAGACGCTCAGAGGGAAGAACAGCAAACAAGCGAGGACGTGTGACTAACAGCAGGACGGGGGAGCACAGGGGTCCACGGGAGGACACGGCAGGGGCCGCTCGTCTGGCCCGGGGCCCGAACACGCCTTTCAGGGAAGGGATGAGCCTGGCAGCAGTGGGGCTCTGAGCAGGGAGCAGGGGCCCAGGCCAGGGACAGCGAGGTCAGAAACCCAGGCGCCATTACACAGGGGAAATGGTGCATGTGACGCCCCTGTATAAAAGGTTATTATCACCGTGCAGGCAGTGAGAAAGACTTGATTAAGTTCCACACTTTTCTGGTTCATCTTCTAGAGACTAGACGTGAAGCTGTAAGAGACACTGTTGTTACTTCACAAATTTCTGCCGAGCAAATGAACAAGCAACTAAGTAACAGTCCCCAGCTCCTGGGGGTGGAGGCGGAGTTCGGAAGAGCCAGGTAACATTGTGTGACATCTACGGTGCGCCACCAGCCTGCAGACGCATGCGATGCTCTTCACTCTCCTCCTTCTGTGCCTTCTTTCCTTCGTTTTGAAATGGTTCGATGGCAGAACGCTGTATTATGCTTAGGGGGTCTTCTGCCTCCCATGCAACTGTAAATTTAGCTTGATCCACGGAACTGCACAGGCCTTTGGAAAGTCTGTGTAAGGGAACACCGCCCATGTGAGGGTCAGCACACCCAGCGGGCCAGCCCCTACCCCCCACCCCCACTCCCTTGAGGATGCTTCCAGGACCTCCGCACCACAAAGAGCACTGGCTCCACCATCAGCAAGGCCTAGGGTTCATCGCCAGCCTGCCCGTCACCAGCAGCGTGACCTTGGCAGGAGGGGCGCCCCCTTTGAGCCTGAGAGCACCCAGTGTGAGGGGGACGGATCCTCATCTCTGGAGCTGGTCGTAAAGAGAGAAGGTTCTGAGACAGGTGATCCCACAGGCTCAACAAATGTTCCGTGCCCCTCACCTTCCTGCCTCCAGGCCCTAGGCGAGCCCTGCTTCCGAAACCAGGGCCTCCTCGGGCAGGAGAAAAGGGGCTGTCCAGAGATAAAGAAAAACATGGGGAGGTCACACTTAACGTGGCTTACCGTGCCCAGCCACGTGGAGAGGCTGAGCCAGGTTCCGACCCGGGTCCCGAAGAGGCCGCACTGCTTTCCGCCCGGGCGGAGTTATTCTCGCTGCTTCC
This sequence comes from Phyllostomus discolor, assembly GCF_004126475.2. Taxonomy (NCBI): domain Eukaryota; kingdom Metazoa; phylum Chordata; class Mammalia; order Chiroptera; family Phyllostomidae; genus Phyllostomus; species Phyllostomus discolor. The sequence continues at coordinate 3,513,554 of NC_040903.2, forward strand.
TGCCCTGGGTGCTGCGGGCTGGCTCCCCAGCCTACCAAAAACCGCTCCCAGTTCCTCCCAAGGGAGGAGGCCCAGACTTCACAGGAGCTGGAGTCCCTGGCACTGGGCGGGAAGCCGGCTTGGGGACCGGGGCCCTCCGGGTGCCTGTGTGCAGTGCCTGTGCTGGGCGCTGGGCCCTGGGCCCTGAGGGGCTGTCACAGCAAGGAAGGAAAGGCCGCGAGTTCTCCTGTGCCTGCTCATGCCCCTGACCTGCTCTGTCCCACTGGGCCCTGAGTGCTGGGCTGGTTCCTGGGGACAGAGGGGGCAGGCCCCAGCCCCACGGCCCACACCGAGCCCCCCGGGGGCCAGTGTGCAGGTGTGTGTTAGGGGCCGAGGCCGGCAGCTGTGCTTCTGGGGCTGGAAGCCACAGAATTAATAATAAAAGCAAACCCACGATTCTTACCCAGCCTGGCCCTGGCCGATCTGAGGGCTTCGCATAATGACCGCCTGATGCCCTCTCGGTCCTGGGCGGGGGTGGCGGTGTGGTTCCCGTCTTACAGACGCGGACACAGGGAGTCACACAGCTAGAAAGGCACAGAGCTGCCGGATGTGAGCCCCGACCTTGGCTCTCTGGGGTGCGTCGAAGTCCCCGAACCCAGCTGGCCCCTCGGGAAAAGCAGACCGGAGGGTGCCAGGGGCCGGGGGAGGGGCTCGGGGGAGTCAGTGTTTCATGGGGACCGAGCTCTGCTCTGGGAAGATGGAGGCGACTGCTGCACAGGTGTGTGCATGCACCTGAAGTGACTAAACTGGAGACTTAAAAATGACAAAAAAAAATTCATCTGATGTGTATTTCACCCCAATAAAATCATTCTCCTGTAGGCACAGGGCAGTGATAGATGGCTCTAGAAATGCCCGTCGCACCGCACAAGAAGAAACGGATCATCTTTCGTTATGAGAGCGATCGTCCAAGGGGTGGCTCAGTTGGCTGGAGCGACATCCCCCACACCCAAAGGTTACGGGTTCGATCCCCAGTCAGGGCACGTGCAGAGGTTGAGGGTTGGGTCCCCTGTTGGGGTGCGTACAAGAGGCAACTGATCAATGTTTCTCTCTCACATCGATGTTTCTTTCCTTCTCTCTCTCCCTTCCTCTCTCTCTCCCTTCCCCTCTCTCTAAAATCAATGAGCCAGTCCTCGGGTGGGGATAAAAAGCGTGATCAGTGAAGAAGGAGACTGCAGTGTGAACTTTTCGTAGATCAGGAGCCGTAACTGGCTCATGGCTTCATTTGCCAGAGAGAGGAGAAACCGCTGACACCCGCTCTGGCCGAAAGGAAACACGAACTCGCTGCTGGGAGGAACCCCAGGTCAGCTTGCAGAGTCTAAGGGGGAGTTTCAGGCCCCGGCCCCCAGGACTGGGGCGAGAGCCGCAGCTCCGTCCAGCCGCTCCTCCCACTCCCTCCCAGCTCCACCATTATTTTTAGAGAGGAAAGGGAGGGAGAGAGAGAGAGAAACATCAATGTGTGGTTGCTGGGGGCCGTGGCCTGCAACCCAGGCATGTACCCTGACTGGGAATTGAACCTGCGATGCTTTGGTTCGCAGCCCGAGCTCAACCCACTGAACTAATGTGCCCCAGCCCTGCCCACCCCTCTGCAGACAAGCCGGCTCCAGGGGCCCCGCCCTGGCAACCATGCAGCAGCACTGGTGGGATTGGACAGCCACTTTCTCCTGTATCCGTCTATCAATCCCAGGGAAGGTGCTGATTGGTCCATCCTGGGACATCTACCCATCACCATTACCATACGGGGGTGGGGTGGGGCAGGGGGTAAGTATTGGCCTAAGATGCAGTTAAGAAACAAAGTCTATAACCAGGAAAAAAAAAGGAAAGGAAAAGAAAAGATTAAAAAAATTGAAAACCACAGCTCCCAAAGTCACTCCAGCTGTTTCATGTTTATTTCATCTTCACAAAAAGTCTGAGCAGTCCATGCTCCGAGCCCCACGCCTCGGAGAAAAACGAAGGACGACGAGGTTTGCACAGTCCCGCCAGCACAGAAGTGAGAGGGGTTAAGCACAAATTGCCTGTCGTAAAAACAGCCGCAGCAGCAGCAGCGAGGTACAGCACGGGGAACAGCCATGACATTGTAACCACTGGGGGGCCACACGGCCCTGGACTTCTCCCGGGGGATCACTTGGTAATGTGCGAGAGTATACGAAGGTCTAACCACCATGTTGTAGCCCTGAAACTCATTAACGTTGTATGCCAACTGGAACCAAAACATAAACTTAATAACACACACACACACACACACACACGGGAGGTGGAGCCCTAGGCACGACGCCCAAGCCTGTGCTCCTTCTGCTGAGCCAAGTCAGGACTCTCCCGGACAGACGTTCTCTGGGTCCTTTCTGCACAGACAGACTCGGGGAACGTGTCTGGGGGCCTCGTGCGGCCCGCTGCAGCTCATTACATGTTGAACCCGGGTATTGAGACTTCACAGAAGGGTCTCTATTCCAGGACATGGGGTCCTTTTCATAACCGCTGTCCCAAAGCCAAAGGCAACGTCAGTGTTTGTCTTCAGCCCTGCCCTCCGGGCCCCGCGGGCCAACTTTCCGTGGGGCTTGGCCAGCAGCGTGAGGAACCAGCTCAGACACACACATAACTGGGGCGGGCGCGCGGCTCTTCACCGAAGGAGCACGGATGTCGACAGGAACTCCGGAGGCAACGGTCTGGCGAGGGGCTGAGCCCCCGCCCCTCCAGCACCCGCTGGCTGCGAGCGGTGGGCCGGGAGGCACCCGCAGCCCTGGCTCCTGCGCTCTGACCTCGGGCGGGCGGGCAGGCAGGGACCCCGAGGCGGCCTCCCACGCCAGCCGCTGACGTTAGCATCTCAGACTCTCTGTCTGTCTGGGGGGATGTTTTCCTCAGGACGGACGCTGCCGCTGGGCTCTCCCAGCTGTTGGCAAAGACGGTTACTGGCTGGACACCAGGCCACCGAGGAGACCTGAGGCCGGCCAAGCACGCATAGGACAGGAACACAGGGGCCGCTCGGGAGAGGTGGGACCCCACATTTGAGCCAGGTACCCAGGGCCCGGGAAAACAGCGAGTTCCTGTTTCCTGTGGCCTGCTCGGGAATTTCCCATAACCCCCTTGGGGCTGGGAAGAGAGAGTATTTCTCCAGAGACTGCATCACTCGTTGAAACCTGCCAGTCTGAACCGCCACAAAGAACAGGGTAAATGGTCTTTGTCTAGAAATGCTAAAGAGGAGTCCCAGGCTACGGAAACGCTCACTAGGTCACAAGACAGCCACGGGCGGGGTCTGCTCCCCCCCTCCCATCCCCCGCCCCCAGCACGGAGCTCAGGACTCTCTCCAGGGGTCGGCGAGATGTTACCTCTCTGGACGGGGACGAGATAGCAAGTGTCCTGGAAGGTACTGGCCACCACTTTGTGGCCACACAGGGGCCCGGCTTTAAGGTGGAGTGAATGAGCCCTGGCTGGTGTAGCTCAGTGGATTGAGCTGGGCTGCAAACCAAAGCATCGCAGGTTCAATTCCCAGTCAGGGCACATGCCTGGGTTGCAGGCCACAGCCCCCAGCAACCGCACATTGATGTTTCTCTCTCTCTCTCTCTCTCTCCCTTCCCTCTCTAAAAATAAATAATAAAATCTTTTTTTAAAAAAAAAGCTGGAGCGGATGGCATGTATGTCCCTTCGGGCTCCGCCAAAGCAGCAGAACCAGAGAAAACAGCCTGCATGAAGGTCGAGGCCACTTGGGTGGTCACTACGGACCCTTCGGGTTGCTGCGGAGTGTGATGGGGAGCAAGTCACTGAACCTCGTTGCCCTGAAATGACGGTCATGGAGTCGACGTGCTAATACTTGCACAGGCTCAGAGCAAGGCGGCACTTCCAGAGCCAGCGGTCACCACTGTCATCATTGTCACCGGGGTCAGAGTGCAGGCTGGGACAGCACAAGATGGCCAAGAGTGGAGCCCCCTGAGGGGACCTAGCCGCAAACCTCGGGCTGTGCCTCGGGCCGCAGGGAAGCGGGGAAGGGTCTGAGGGGGACCGGCCCGGCGGACCTCTGCTCCCAGACTGGGCACTGGGAGGGGACGGCACCCCAGGCAAAGAGGCGTTACATGGCACTCGAGACCGTGGGACAGGGTCCTGAAGCCACTTCCCATGCGTGGAAGGAGGTGCAGGAAATGGGGACGTGTGCCCTGAAAGACAGCAGAGCCTGTTTCACCCAGGGGGTGGGCAGGGCGGCTGGGGGGGGCAGGGTGAGGAATGACAGTGGTCTTGGCGTCCCCACGGACCTGTCCTGTGGAAGAGGGGTTAGGCGGCAGGAGGGGTGGTTGCTGCATCCCACCTCCCCCTCGGGACGCATCTGTGGGAGTCAGGGCTGCCGGAGTCCGGAGGGCGGCCTTGGGGGGCAATGACCCTGGCACATGTGAGCAGACTCCGGCGAGCGCTGGACGGGGGGGCTTCCAGGGAGCACGGGCACCAGGCGGGTCCACACGGCTCACCGCCCAGTTCCTGGCAGCCTCAACCTCTGTCGTTCTTCGGAGCCCCAGAGAGGGGGGCATTAGTGTGCTAAAGCAGCGGCAACGAATCACCAGAAACTGGGTGTCTTAAAACAACACACATTTGTTCTCTTTTGTCCTCCAGGAGGCCGGATGTCCACGAGCCGCCCTGGGCTGAAATCAAGGTGTAGGCAGGGCCGGGTCCTCTGGAGGCTCCAGGGGAGGACCCTTGTCCTCGTCCCTCCCAGCTTCCAGGGGCACCTGCATCCCGTGGCTCGTGGCCTCATCCTCCGGCAGCAAAGCACCGCCCCACCCCCACCCCGCCCCCACCCTGGTGGAGCCCCGCAGGCGCAAGCGCAGCACACACATGTGTGTTTCTAGAGTTAGTTGCCCGCTTCCTGTCCTGGGAGGACGGGACCCCCACCTGTCGCGTGGCTCGTCCCCACTGGCCATCCAGGAGACTCTCCGAACCGTAGCCGCGTGTCCAAGAACGAACACAGAGTCCACTCGAAGAAAATGCTGCTGTGGAACTGAGAACCGCTCCCCTGCTCGCTCCCGAGCGCTGGTGGGCGGGCTCTCAGACTTCCCGTGGCCCCATGTGGCCCCACGCACGTGGCCCCGGGCTGTGGATCAGACCTGGGGGCTGGCAGAGCCTCTGGGAGAAGACGAAGGCGCTAGTGTGTGGGGAATTCCCCCTGGATGTTTGATACCCACACTCTGAACAGAGCAGCCTGACCCTGCAGGGGCAGAGGAAGGGGGAGGGGGTTCGGGGCAGGGGTGGGGTCGGGGGGAGGCAAAGTTGACCTTTGTGAGCGCAGACAGGGGTCTCCAGAGCCCCCCGCTCCCGGGCAGGGTCAGGGGGCAGCCAGTGTGGGGCTGGCTCGGGCTGCGCCCTGTGGGTTTTCGGTGGCTGTGCCTGGCTCTGGGTAACAAGATTAACGGCCACGGGGTTGATTAAATAGCAAAGCCTTCCGGGCATCTGCTCTGCCCAGCTGGACGCTGGGCGCTGACGAGCCGAGAGGAAAGGAGCCTGGGCGGGTGAGGGAGACGACAGAACCCCCTCGGCTCTGTGTCTGGTGCTCCGGGTTTGCCCAGGGAGTCCACGGACACCCACTCACAGTGTCCTGAGTGGGACGGGGTCAGATCTCTTGGAGACACATTAGCTCAAGGTCAAAGGCATCCCTGGGTCCTGGATCTGACTGGTCCAGGGACGGCTCCTGGATCTGACCAGTCCAGGGGCTTGTTTGGGTGCTGGGGCCTGTTTTCCTTCCCTGTCCCCAGTGTGACCCTCTCCCCACGAGCACGTCCAGGGGCCCTGGAGCATCTCCGTGGGGACCTGGAGGCCCTGGCTGGGCGACACCCCAGGCCCCCCACAGAGGGAGTGAGGGGACTCCTTCATCCAGAAAGAACCTCCGTGTTCACCACTTGTCCCTCCCGTTCTGCCCTGTCCGAGAGGGTGCCCAGGAGACGGTCCCCAGGTCCCCTCGCTAACGGTGCATAAAGAACACACACCTACAAAACAGGGAGGTGTGACCGTGATCCCTGCCCAGGGCCAGAAAACCAGATAAACGGAGCGGCGGGGCTGGAGGGGACCTCTGGCACAGCCCTGGTGACACTACCGTTTGTGGTCCGGGGCCAGGCCCACAGGGCAGGGGCGGCCTGGCGTGGGCCAGCTGGGGGAATGCTCACCCACCCCCCCGCCGTGGGTGCCAGCGCCGGCCTGCCTTCCAGACGCCCAGACACGGCTGGTCAGTGGGGGGTGGACGTGGACACCCAGCTGCATGACCCCAAGCCCTGTCCACTGGTGCTCAATCCATCACTGCGGTCCTTTCCCTCCCCCACCTCTGCTGGAGGAGATCGGCCAGCTTCATCACCGGTCCCCAGTCTGAGGGGACTGGCCGCCCACCCCTGGCCTCGGCTGTCCCTCATCCGTCTTGGTCTCCCTCGGGTCCTCCGCCCCCCTCCTCTGTGGGTCCTGCCCCTGCAGGCAGAGCCCCTGAGCGGGGAGAAGCTTGTGTTGGAAGTGCACAGGGCACCGCCCTGCTTGCCCTCCAGGCACCCAGCACCGCCCCCCCTCAGGCAGCCCCTCCTCTCACCAAGGGTCTGAAAGGATCCAGTGTCCAGGTGGGCGTGCTCCACGGCCTGGCTGGGCCCCACAGGAAATGGAGGCGTGGAGGACCACCCCCGAGCAGCCGCTTAAAGGGGCAGCCGGCCTGGGGCTGCAGGAGGCCCCTCTGCACCATGACGCCCTGGCTGCTGCCCCTGCTGCTGCTGCTCCTGGCCGGGCCCCCCGCCGTGTGGCCTGCACCCCCGACCTGCTACTCCAGGATGCTGGGCCTGAGCCGGCAGATCACCCGGGACTTCCAGAGCCTGCAGGCCTCCGAGCCCTCGGTGAGTCCCCTCCGCCTGACCCCGTCCCCCAAAACATGCCTTTGAACCAAGAAAAAGAAAGAAAGTGCTCTTTCTGGTCATTGTTACTCTTAAAGGTATTTTTGTTTTATTCCCATCCTTTTAAATACAATACCAATGATTTGCACTTTCTCTTAAGTACAAAGAAACATAATCTAAGACTTCACAATTTCTGCTTGTAGCTTGCTAGCAAATACCAGAGGGTCTGCTGTGAAACGTGGAGAAGGAAGGAAAAACCTCCCAGTGGAGTTTGGCTGAGGAATCTCTTCCCTGGCCAGTGGGCTCTCTGGGGGTCACTCCCGGAACGGGACTCCACCCCGAGCCGCTGTGGGACCTGAGACCTGGGCAAAGGTCAGCCCCTGACCTCAGTGTCCTGCTCCGGGAGCAGGGGCAGCTGAGCGCCCTCCCCTCGGGGCAGCTGTGAGGGTTCAAAGGGGGACACAGATGCAGCAGGCACAGTGGGGGGCCTGCTCTGGTGGGGGCCGCAGGAGTGGCAGCCGCTGCCCCAGTCAGACGAGGGCCGCCCAGGACTAGAACCCAGGCCTGCTGACCGCGGAGTTGAAACAAAGTGAATTCCAAACTCCATGAAAAACTTTGGTAACGTTTAAGTGTCTCTTTAACACTTGTCAACGCTTCAAACACAACGTAACGTTCCTCAGATGTGGAGTTTATGGTGCCCTAACGATTTCTTTGTGTTTTCTTTGAAAAGTTAAATAATGTTTACCTTTTTCTAATTATGGAAGTTACACAGTTTGTAGAACAGTTGGAAAAGGCACAGAGGACAAAGAATTACTTGCAATTCCGCCCCCTAGAGGTGGCTGCTGACATGACACCCTGGGGGGGGAGTATTTCAGCTTCCAGTTTGTGCAGTAGCAGGGAAGTGTGTGTGCGGGTGTGAGCATGCGTGTGCACATGTGTCTGCTTGTTTGTGTGAGTGCATGTGCGTGTGTGCATGTGTGAGTGCATGTGTACGAGAGAACAGGGCCAACAGCACAGCAGCTCTGCAGTTCCCACACCGAAGTGGCGGCCTCACGTAAGTTAACATTCTTCCGTAGCAAGAGCGTTCCGCCGCGACCTTGCTCCACGGCTCACCCACAGACTCCGTGGGGCTGCGTGCGCGGAGCAGACGCCTTTGAGAGGGCCCTCACTGTAAACCGTAAAACAGGTGTATGGGCTCAGGACTGCAGGGCCGGACGGAAGAGGAGCGATCATGCATTCTCGCTCTAATTTCACCACTGGGACGCTGAGCCACATGGAAGGAGGGCTGTCCGGGTCACACAGGGGGTTCCAGAGAAGGTGTTGGGGTGCCACAAGCCCCACACTGGTGGCGCGGGACCAGAGTCGGGGTCTCTGGCTGTCGGTCCCGCACCAAAGTAAGACAGCAATATGAAAGCCCACCTGCACCTGCACTTTGGTGCTGACACAGCCTATTATATATATGTGTGTATATATATATATATGTGTGTGTATATATATATATATATTGCTGTGTATATATGTAGCAATATATACATATATAGCTCCACCTAGATTACAGCCACGGAGCTCTGTAATACATGCACATTTGTGTGTATATTTATGGGTGTGGACATATTTACATATATTTACAGGCGTGGCTACACACAGCGTAAGGCGGTCCCCTCGCTCATGGGTAATGACACCAAGTCTGCACTCCGACCAGCGGGTCCTGCAGCGGTGTGGCCACAGGACACGGCAGCCCTGTGCGGGTGGGCCTCATGGCCCCGGGCGCCGGGGGCCGGTCCTGTGGGAGGGCTGGCCGGGGGCCCTCGGTGCCCGGGCTCAGGCTGTGTCTGTCTCTCTCTGCAGGAGCCGTGTGTGAGGTACCTGCCCAGGCTGTACCTGGACATACACGTAAGAGGGGGGTCTGCCTGCCTGGGGGAGGCACAGGTCGGGGGGAGGGAGGGAGAGATCTCGGGTGAAGGTGGCAGGAGCCCCCGGCTCCCGTCCCTGGGGCTCCTGGAGCCCCCCCACGAGACCCCTCGCCCCCACTCCCAGAACTACTGCGTGCTGGCCAAGCTGCGGGACTTCGTGGCGACGCCCCAGTGCTGGAGAGCGGCCCAGGTGGACGCCCTGAAGGAGAGGGTGCGGAAACTCTACACCATCATGAACTCGTTCTGCAGGAGGGTGAGTGGCCCCACGCCACCGGAAGGGCTAAGGGGGCGGGGCCGACGGGAGGACAGTTGACGGGCGCTTCCCGCTCACACAGCCCTCCCTCAACCACGGTTGGTCACCCTCCGAGAGTGCTGGGGACTCGGGACGAGCGCCTCGCCTCCTCAAGCCCCACGCTGATGCGGGGACACCACCAGGCCCACTGCTAACCCTGTGACCCAGAGTGTGCGGGGAGGGGGCAGGGCCACAGTGGGGGCAGGGGCCACAGGATCTGTGAGAGCTCCCCGTCCCCTTCCGGGTCAGAGGAGGCTTTGTGCGGGGGCCCTGGGCGCGCTGGTGGCAGGTAGAGGAGGGGCCGGAGGCAGAAGCAGGAGGAGGTCGGCAGCAGCTGGGACACGGATGGCCTCAGCCTCGGACACACCCGAGCTCCGGTCTTTGTCCTTCTGCTTCACCGATGGCGTGTCCCCTCACCTCGCTGAGCCAGTTTCCTCGCTTGGGAGCTGGGGACAGACAGTGACTGCCTCGGGGCCACTGGGAGGATGATGACGGTGCACCTTGACCGTGTGTGTCGGGTGGCACGGTGGTTACGCCCCGGACCTAAGAACCCAGGAGGGGGACTAACGCTGCAGGACTCCCGGCAGCGCGCTGGCCCAGGGTGTGTCCTCGGGCGACTTTAACAGTCAGCGGTCAAGTTATAATGTGTCTGCTCATACGTCCAAGGCGTGTTAGGCATTCGCTCCCCACACCCATTTCCCCCCTCCTTCCCTGCTGCTCCCCGTGGTCTGTGGGGTGGGGGCGGGGGGCAGCGGAGACAGGAAGAAGACACAAATAATACGGTTCTGGGGCGGGGTTCCGGCTGTAAAGCGTTTGCAGGTGAGCTCCGGCCCTTCTCCTCGGTATCCCCGCTGCCTGGCCCAGAGTCATGGCTCAGTAATTAAGGGTCATTCATTCATCCCCTCCCTCCCCATCTGTCTGTCCGTTCAACTGACGTATGAGTGAACTCAGCGAGTAAAGAGAACACAGGAGACGCTGTGGGGACGTGCAGACGTGACCAGCTCCCCTTGGGAGAGGAAGGGACGGGCCGTTGCCATCCCAGGGAACAGTCTTCTCGGGCGGCCAGGAGTCTGGCGTCGGTGTCCGGGCCCTGCAGCCACCCCCGGTGACAGCTCACTCGCGGCACCCCTTTTCCAGGACCTGGTGTTCCTGACCGATGACTGCGGCGCCTTGGAGTACCCGATGCCGGCGACCACAGCCCTGCCCGACCACCACGGCTAAGGCGGCCCAGCCCGGAACCAGGACCCGAGGGGACGGGACAACGTGGGAGGCCCAGCGCAACGGGCCACAGCCACGGTCCCCTCGGGGCTCCCTGTTTACTGTAGCATCTCCAACTGTCACATGTCTCCCCGCCTTCTGGGAAGCAGGGCTTGCGCCCCGACCCCGGGACTCCCCTTGAGCACAGAGGCCTTGCTTCCACCCCCCTGGGCTGGCCTCACCAGGACGCTTAGGTGCACGACCCGCAGGCTGAGCTGGCCACTGAGAAAAGCGCACACCGGCTCCTGGCTTCTGAACAATGAGCTAGGGAGCAAGCAAAGGCTGTGTGCGGAGAGCCCTCCGCATGCAGCGGCCACGCCGCTGTCCCTTCCCGACAGGACACACTTACATGTAACCCAACTTCTGTGTCCTGCCCTCTCCCACCACAAGCTTCCCTAGAGCTGCCTTTCATTTTTAAGGAAACGTTGTTGCCTATAAGACGTATTCACAAGGCTCGTAATTACACAGCCCTGAGAGGACCACCCTTTCATTGGAAGGTGATGAAAAGCAAATAAAGACGATCGTTACGGCGAGAAACCCGTGTCCTGGTGTTCTTGTCCGAGGTGGGTGCTCACCCGCTTTCTGCTGGGCGCCGCTCTTAGCGGCAGGGGTGCGCCCTTCCACCCTTTCTGCACCGGGCACCTTGCCGGCGTTTCTGGGTCTGCGTCCACCCCCCTGCGCAAGTGTCTGTCCTTCCGGCACTGGGGGACGCTCCGATTTGGGCCTGGGGACGTGCTGGACTCGGCGTGGTACCGACAGGCGATGTGGTCCCTGGTGCTCCCTGCAGACACCAGTCCGCTGAGTCCTCGTAACGAAGCCGGGACAGGCATCGCAGCAGAGTGAGGCTCACGTGCATTATTAGGTGACTTGCTGAAGGCCGCCGGCCGGTGAGTGGGTTGAATTGGAGGGCGCTGAAGCCCACGCTTTCCCCAGGGGGGGCCCCCGAGCTGGCTCTCTGCAGCCGAAGCAGCTTGTGTAATTCAGGAAACCTACAAGAACATCTCTGTTGAGTAATGGAATTGCTGGAAATTCGTCATGGGTGACCACCTGTGTTTTGTGTCTGTTCCTCCCTTCTGTGCATACGGGGCACACTTTTCCGGCCTCTCAGCTGATTTATGGGGAAGCCTCGTTGGGGTTCCATCTTCTGTGCAGAAGCCCCAGCCGCAGCATCGCCATGCTGGGCTCCCAGGACACGGTTTCCAACACCCGCCTCCTGACCAGCTCCCCGTGGCTTCCACCCTGAACAAGACGTCCCTGAACACCTTGGTCTGTGACTCCCCGTGCACCACCCCCACCCCGTCAGTCTCTGCAAAGCATCCCTGACGCACAGCACATGGCCACCAGGTCACGTGATTGTTTGTTTGCTCACCCGGTGTGTCTCCTGCACAGGACGGGGAGCCCAGGAAGGTAGGGACCACACCTTCGTGCCTGCACCCAGCTCCATGCCTGACCCCAGGAGGTGGTCGGTCCCTGTATTGTGGGTGTTTATGGATCCCGGACTCAGCATACTGGGAAGACCACGAATGTCAGCAGTTAAGGTCGTGCGGTCCCAGGAGGCCCACACCCCTCCTTCATAAAGCGCCCACTGTTTGCACACGGCCTCTGCTCAGAGCTTCAGAGGCCTGCTGCCTGTGTCCAGGGACTGCTGATTCTTGCTGGTCTGGTCAACATCAAAGCCTCAGTAACACACACACACACACATGCACATCTTGTGGGTGTTCATTGCTCCGGCGCTCTGACCGTAAAACACAACCGGCTGGGCCGCAGCCAGCAGCAGGGACCGCACAAAGCCCCGAGCTTCGCTTCCTGAGAACATCTGAAAGCTCTGTCGTCAGTACGGCTGGCCTGGCGCACCGACTGCAGAAACCGGGTCGGCCTGACACCTTTGCCCCCGGTGGTGGGTGGTTTAAACCGAGTGAGCAGCAGCCCTCAGCCGAAACCCTCCCAGCGCAAGCCTCGCTGATCTGCGAAAGGGCCGACAGTGCGGAAGCGCCGCCTGCATTTGCACGGCGTCCGGGTCTGCAGGCGGCCGGATCCCGAGCTCCCGGGACAGAGCAGGGAGGCGCCCTGGGATCGAGGCAGTGTCGGAGGAGGGGGAGGAGGGACACACAGAGAAACGGAGCACAGCTCTGCAGAAAGCGGCCCAGGCAGCCGTCAAGCTGTGTACATTCCTTCGCGCCGGGGGTGTCCCGGGAATTATCCGGACGCCGGACATGCACTTTTAAAACATTGGCAGTCACGTTGCCAAAAGGCAGCCCGACATCTTTTTTTCAGGAATTTTCTGGCTGTCCCAGGAAGATACGGAGGTGTGCTCTGGAGTTGCTGCGTTTGAATTCACTCCCTCCTGGTCCTGGGGCGGCAGCACCAACCCGAGTCCGTGAACTGGGAAGATGTGCCTCACTCAGACGATGGCTCAGGCCGCGGCGGCTGTCTCAGCCACTGGGGGGCGCCCTCCCCGGGCCCAGAGTTCTGCAGCCGTGCCGGGCCTGGAAACCGTTCCGCCCCAGCAGGGCAGGGCCCGGAGCTGAGCTCTGACGTCGCGTCCTGAAACTCCAAGACGTGCCGAACTTATCGGTGGCGATAACATCTCAAGTATGTGGAGAGCGGCGCAATTTCCCAACTCTTCTCAAGTCCAGTCCCCCCTTGCTGACTTCAGTTCTCACGCCGACCTTGGGGAGCGGGGGATTCGGACAGGTTGTCTCCACCTCTAGGTTTAAGAGTGAAGCCCCAATGAAACACCCTTCTGTACCGTAAACACGCCTAACAGTTGCAAGTGTGACAATATCCTTCGTTAGTGGGGACCCGTGGTGCCTGACGTAGTGCCACTGGCGGCGTGAAAACTTGGGCCAGGGTGTGGCGTTACCCCGGAAATCTCAAGGGGTTTACACCCCGTGACCCAGCCACGCCAGCCCTAGAACGTCGCCCGGAGACATGCCTGCGCTGGGACCCCAGCGAGCACGTCGGGGGGCGTCCGGGGCGGGAAGACTCCATGGCAGCAAATCACTGCAAACCGCCTGCAAGTCCCCCGGGGACAGAGCAGACAAACGCACTACAGGGTTCCCGCAGCGAGTCCCGCGGCCGAACCTCGGTGCCTAACACGGAGGCGCAGAGGACATTCGGAACCACCCGTTTCTGTAAAGGAAAAAAACAGGCAAAGCGTAAAATATATTTTGGGGGTGCCTGGCCAGGTGGCTCAGCTGGTTGGAGCATTGTCCCACACACCAAAAGGTTGCAGGTTCGATTCCTGGTGTTTCTCACATTGATGTTTCTTTCCCTCTCTCTCCCCACCCCTTCCTCTGCCTCTAAAATCAATAAAAACATACCTCCTCGTGAGGATTTATATATATGAATTCATATATATATATATATATATATATTCAAGAAAGTGCTTAAAACAATATTCAGGACAGAAGATACCCTCCCCCCACCGAGGAGTGGAGGAAGAAGAAAGTTTGAGGTGGGCAATACGGAGCACTTGAAAAATAGTAGCATGGTTTTTCCTTAAACTGGATGATGGTTCACTATTTTGCCAGTCTTTAGGAAAACATATATATTATTTAGTCCATATTGAATAAGTAAAAATTAAACTGATTAGCATTCACATAAAACATCAAAGGTTAATTACAAAAGCAATTTAAAAACCAGTCTCATTTATAATAGCAGCAACGACTATAAGGTACCTGGAAATAAATATGAGAAATTATGTGTACCAACTTTATAGAACAAATCGTTATAAAACTTTAATAAAGGACATAAACAGGCCCTCTATAAATAAAAAGACAGGGTATGTTTATGAGTGTCAAAATAACACAAATTCAGTACATCCAGGGGACATCCCAGCAGGATGAGTCCTGATACTCGGAGCCTAAAATTTATAGAAGAGTATAAAAGATCGGTGAATTGTGAAAAAATAGACGTGGGGGAGGGGATCTCCCAGCGGGCATAGGGACTTGCTCTGTCATTCCAGAAATCACAGCGCTGGAGTACCCACGGAGGGGGCACAAGAACCCAGGGGCACAGAACAGGGGCCTAGAAATGGACCCAGGGAAACGGGGGGCCGTTTCTGAGCACACACGGCAGAGCCCCAGAAAAACAATAGACCACACACCCAACAGCGCCAGGACGCCCGGCTATCCCCCGAGGAAAGACGGAAATCTGCTCTCTCCCTGACACCGCACACAGAAGCGAATTCCAGGGCGGTGACAGGCCTCAGGCCGAAGCGAAGCCGTCTTTTCAAATATTTAGAAGAACGCGCGTGGCAGAATACCGTTGTGTTATTAGGATCAGGGGAGAATTCTTAAACAGGATCCAAAGACGGCATCCAAGAATGAAAACCATTAATAAATACAGCAGGACATTTTAAAAGACACAGTAAACAAAGCGGAAGAAACACGCGCACGGACTGGAACACGGATGCGTTCCCGGCCAACTATTCGCACCCAAACTGCCCGCAAATCAGTCAGACAGGGACGTGCCAGGACCTGGGCTTCCTAACCTGGAAAGAGACAGAAGCCCTAGGGGGCGTTTGAATGCACGGGAAGACGCGGAGCGGAGACGCGGTCTCTAGCAACCGCAGACCAGCCTGCTAAAACCACAGCGCGGTGCAATTTTAAAGCCGCCAGCAGCAGGGGAAACACGGCGCCTCCTAACACCCAGGCTCGGCGCGGAGGAGCCGCAGCGGGACCTCGCGCTGCAGCAGGAGGTGCAAACCGACACCGACTGTTCCGTGGGCGGTTTCCTGACGTTCGGCAGCGCGATTTCATGTCTGCGCATGCGTCTCAGGCGAACGCCTCCTACAGGCCGCGTGCACAACGGCGCTCACCCTCGCCTCGTCATCCGCGGTACTGGAACCAAGGAAAAGAAAAGGCAGCACCTAAACGTCCCCCAGAGAGCGAAAGAACCCTGCTACGCTCGGCCCGTGAGCTACTACTACATACCGTTACAGGGATGAGCCGGGCGCCTGAGCTGGAAGCCGTTGTCCACCAAGAAGACGAGTCACCCCGTGATCAGTCCTCCCGTAGGGTATTTGCATATTTTTAGAGCTTTCAAAAATTTCTTGGGGCAGAGTCCTCCGCAGTGCCTCCGATCTGTCACTGCAACAGGGTTAGGACGCCCCAGACCCAGGGACGCCCCCTTTTCCAGCCTCCCACCCCCTCCAGCCTTTGTTCCAGTCTCCACCTCCCGAACCACCTCACCCGCCCTCGCTCATCCTCTGCTCTGAGACCAGCCAGCAACGTCTCTGAGCCTGGGTCTCATTGCCGAGCAGCCACGAGCTCCTGCATTGGTCAGAATTATTCTTCCACCGCGGTGGAGGCCCCGTGAACGGCGGAGTCACCCTGCGGCCGCAAGCCCCCACACCCTACCTCTCTCCCGGCTTCTGTGTCATGGCGAGGCCCTGGAGGGCGCGGGCGAGGCCAGCAGAAGCAGCTCTTGAAGATGCAAAACCAGCTCGGTGGCCGCGTCTTCTTCCAGGGCTTGCAGAGGCTGTCCCAGGATGAGGGGGTGACTCTCAGGACACCGTGGGACCGCCGCGGTCCTGGAGAAGAGCCTGATGCAGGCCCTTGTGGACCTGCAGGCCCCGGCTCTGCCCCTGCGGACCCTGGGCTCTGTGACTCCTGGGAGAGCCACCTCCTGGGTGAGCAGGTGAAACTCATCAAGAAGAAGCCGACCACCTGACTCGCCTCTGCTGGCTGGCGGCCCCCTGGGGTCGAGCATCTGTTGGAAAAGCTCCCCCTGGAGCACAACCAGGAACCTCTGGGGCCCAGAGGCCTTCCAGTTCCCCTGGTGCCTAGCCTCTCCCTGTGTCTACTAAGCAGCCTCTCACCACCCTGGGGCCCTCTCCTGTGCCCTGGACCAAATGGAAACAGAAAAGCTTTGTGCAGCAAGCTGCGGGGAGGGGACAGCTTCTCAGAAGCACCGGGAAATGGGCTGGAAGCACAGCCTGTTCATGAGGCCAATTGCTTCAGGGAGGCAGGGACTGGGAGGCAGCCGTGGGAGGGAAATGGGACCGCCACTCCAGCAGCCATACTGGATTTTTTTTTAAGATTTTATTTATTTATTTTTAGAGAGGGAAGGGAGGAAGGGAGAAAGAGAGAGAAACATCAATGTGCGGTTGCTGGGGGTTATAGCCTGCAACCCAGGCATGTGCCCTGACTGGGAATCGAACCTGCGACACTTTGGTTCACAGCCCGCGCTCAACCACTGAGCTATGCCAGCCAGGGCTCATACTGGATTTTTTTTTTTAAAGCGTGGATGAAAAAATGTTAACATTTACTGAATCTGAGTGGTGGGTCCACGGTACTTAATGGTCATTCTATGTTTCAAATATTCCTGAGTTTAAAAGGTTAGCATAGCCGTTTCATTCCGGGGAATAACTGAAACCACCTTCCAGTACAAGACACGAGTGTTATTCAGTTGGGACCGGTTTCCCACCATTTCTCCCTGCAGAGAGCCGAGCTGCGCTGGTTATTTAACACGGAGCCGGGGAGAGGGGTCCGGTCTCTGCCAAAGGCGACCAGGCCAAGAAGAGGCAGAACTGGCACTCGAACGGGACTCCAGGTGTAGGAGACCATTCTGCATGGCTTGGGCCCAGCTCCCACTGGGAGAAGCACAGGACCCACACCCACGGATAGGTTCTCCCGTGGGGAATCAGGCCTGCAATGTGCCTAGGCCACTTTGAGTCTTGCTCTTGCTAAAAAACTCCCTCGCCCTGAATTGAGGACATTTACTGCAAAGTAACTTCCTAAAACCCATGCTACACCTTCCAGGGATGAGTGTAACCGGTTCAACCACTTTTGCCTTTTCATTTGCAAATATCCCTCTTCTGTGATGTGATTAGCAGCAGTGGCTCCTTTGTTTTCTGTAAAAGGTAACCCCCTAAAGTGAACCTGTGCAGAGTAAATGAGGACCATCATGTAATGTGCTAAGAAACCCAATAAAGGCCTGTCAGGGCAGGGGCCAAGGCTTTTGCTCCCTTTGAGAGAAAAGCCATGCGGTCCCTTTTCCTCCACCAGACTCGGCAGTCCGTGTGAATGTCTCGTTTCATCCATAATGACACGGACACTGTGGGCCAGTGTCTGCATCATCTAGGCCCTGAGCCCGCTGCTCAGAAATCTTCCCACTTCTGTAGAAACCGAGGGAAATGACTTCTCTGGGGGACTTTTTAGGGCTTGCTGTGTGCCTCCAGGAGCCCAAGGGGCTGGGCCAAAGCTTGGACGTCGGCTGGAGTCTCAGAGAGGTCAATGGCCTGGTCGGGCCACACAGCTGCTCAGCTGCACAGGCCCCGAGGCCGAGGTGCTCCCCCCCTTCCCAGCTGCTGGCCAAGGCCAGCTGGCTATGCCCGCGCTCCCTCACTCCCCGTGGCGGAGTCCTGGGCCACCGATCTCCTCCAGGGTCCAGAAGACTCGGGGCGGGAGACCCTCCTCCTGGCTGCCCCATGAGAGAACCTCATCTGGCATCGTCCCAGCCTCTCACCCTGACGACCCTGTCCATCCGTTCTCTGAGTGCAGGAAATCGGCGAGGGGAGGGTCTCAGGCCTAGGACCCCCCTCCCCCACCACCACGTCTCTGCTGCTTTGGGCAGCCCGTCGTCCGTGGCGCTGGCGAGTTGTACTCTGTGTCCCAGAGAATCTCTCCCCTGTGTGTTCCCTTCGGAGGGCCCCCACCACCCCGATGGGCTGCTGTGACAGCTCTCTGCCCTGGCCCAGGGCTAACAGAATGTCCCGTCAGAAAGGTCACCTGCCCGCCCCCTCCCTTCCCCTGCACTCACCAATCCACACTCCCAGGTCAGTTCCTCCTCTGTTTAGCTTCAGATGGAAAGTTCTGGATGGTTCATCAAGTTTGCAGCCTCATGCGATGTATTTTGTAAGGGAAAAAAAAGGGTTGTTCTGATTAAATGTGAGGAGGCAAGGAGTCACCACTGTGAAGTGAGTCAGATGCGGCACCCGGTTCCCGGGAAGGCAGGAGGCGACACGTTCAGCAGAGAAAACGAACTCAGACACACAGTTTTGATGCTGGAAGGTCTCTCCGGAGCCATAGCGCCGTGAGGACGACTCGAAACCCCCCTCACCGGGTAGGGGTGCGGCCCCTGGGCACAGCACTCCTGAGCCGCTGGCGCCGCGGAGCCCCTGGGGTCCATAGGCCGCGCTGAGGTCTCGGTCCCCTCTTATTGGTGGCGCGGCTACGGTGGTCACACAGGCCTCCTGAGACCACTCGCTGAGCAGCCTGGCTCCCAGCCTGCCCAGCCTCTCCAGCTGCAGCCTGGGGTGGGGGTGGGGGGCTGGTGGGGGGGTGGGCGTGTGCAGCCCAGGTGCCGTAGCACGCACCTGGCGGCCTGAGGGGGCTGCATCCTAGGCATCCGGGAAACGCAGGTTCAGCCCCTGCTCACCTCTGGCCACAGGCTGAACTCCCTCCAAGGAGATTGGGCCCCGGAACAAGTGTCCCCTTCCAGGCGTGGGCACAGACGGCTGGCCAGCCAGGGGTCCATCTGCAGGAGAAGCAGCTGCCCCTCCCTGGCCCCTCGTCCTCGGACCTGCACATCGCCCCATCCTCGAGTGCCTCTGTGTTCTAGAAGGCTCTGTGGCTCAGGGAGCCCAGGTAGACGCAAGGACCCATCTGATGTTTTGTGTTTCAACACAAGGCTGAGGTGCACTTAGAAAAAAACTGGATTTCCCCATTTTAAAGACGACAAAGGGGGGCCTTCCGAAGGGGACCCGACTCACCTGAACACGCAGGTATCCGGCTTTGGAGCTGCTCCCCTGTCCCGAGGTCACGTGACTCTCCTCCCACCCCACACCCTCAGGCTCTCGGCTGTGGAGTGACCCTCACCCCTCAGGGTTCCACGGTGTTACACATCCTTTTGCAAAGTCCTTGCGTGACTCACGCTCTGGGAGGGAAAGGGCTACTTCTACCACTTCCGGCTGCGGGAGAGGCTGGGGCTGGGGCGGGCGGACTTAACCGGGCACACAGGAAATGGCCTGGGTGTTCACGATGCCACACAAAAGGGGGCTGTTTTGACCTTGCAGTCAACCCACCTTCTGGTTACTCTTCCAGCCCAAACAAGCAAATGGGATAAACCACAGACTGTGCTCCCGCATCTCAGGGGGCACGGTGGTGGCAACCCAGAGGACAGAGCTGGGCCTTGGGAAGTCGGGGAGGTCGCCATGGGCAGAAGTGAAGGGATGCAGACCCTTCACCACAGCAGGAAAAAAAAAGCATCTTCTCTCAGTGGACAGACCCTGGGCGAGAACTGACGACTCCCTGTGTTACCAGCAAGGGGGCTAATGCCAGGAAGACTGCCTGGAGTAGGGGGTCTGAGGGGAAACCTGAAAGAGCGTTGGAGTTGCTGGGAAGAAAGGAGGGCCTGGAAGGTGGCACGGCCCACCCAGACCATTGGGACGCAGGCAGATGGCTCAGTGCCGGACAGAGGATGACACACACGTTAACCAGACATGCCCTTGAGCCCGCAGCCTGCACTCAAATCTGAATTCTGTCCCCTACAAGCATCTCTTGGCCTCAGTTTTCACGTCTGTAGAATGGGGTTAATCACAACACCTCCCGGATAGGGCCGTGCGAAGAGGCGTGTGGATGTGCGTGGCACGGAGAACTGGGGAAAGAGGCTGCCACGCAGTGGGTGTCCCATCACTAATAGGTGACACCCCGATCAAGGCTGGCCGCTGCCTTCACTAGGGAGTGAGCAGGGGATGTGGTGGGAGCAGGGCCCAGCCAGGAGTGTGGCAGCAGGGCTGACAGGCGCCCCCTGCTGGAAGGAGTCAGGGACAGCAGGGCACTGCTCAGAGAAGCCCAAAGCTCTGCCTGGACTTTTCATCGGCAGGAACAGCCGGAGCCCTCGGACGCTGGCCACCGTGGTGGAGTGGCCGCCTGGCCAAATGCTATCAATTATGAGCAGATTTACACATGCACACGAGGCTCTCGGCTCCTCAAGCAAGTAGTTCTTTGGGGGTTTGGGAAACAAGAATTAAGGAGACCTTCTATGCCCATTTCTAAAGGGACTGGGGATCCTCAGAGGTCAAGTCCAACAGTAGACAGATGCTCAAAAAGACCAGCGTGCGCTCTGTGAACGTTGCTGATGATCCCCACCGCTGAGACACCTAACGCTGTTTGCTTCTCACGATGGCTGCTCTCCGGTCTGCGGGCGAGGAGAAGCAGACAGACCAGGGCTGGCCCCAGCTGTCCTCCCTGACAGGCCGCTCCAGCCCTCATTCCCACCGGGAGGCCACAGAAACTAATCGGACCCTGGGCACCCCACATAGCCCCCCTCCTCGGCCCCACTGTATCAGCTGGGCAGACGGAGGTCCCTCAGGTCACAGAAAAGTGTCACCTGGGAGAAGAGCTGAGTCTCAGAGACCGCAGCAATCACACTGGCATCGAGTCCCCGTGGGACCTGGGAAAGTCCTGACCCCCTTCTGGGCGTCGATTTCTCAGGTGTAAGATGGGGGGCTAGGGAGGGGTATATAGCCATGTGGGCTTTGATGTGGACGTCCAGTCCAGGCTCCACCCAGGGTCCTCAAGTGCATCCTTCTCCTCTGGCCACAGCAGGGGGCTGGACTGGGGGTAGGTCACCAGTCAGGGCCTACCTGCTCCTGTGGACCTGGGACCAGACGGAGCTGATCTGGGCCTGAAGCTGGAGTCACGGAACTCTTTGCGCAGGGAAAAGCACTGCTGCCCTCTTGTGGCCACTGGCTGGAATGAACCATTTTCCCCTGGAGATGCAGAATTCGCCCTGGATGGCGCTGAGCCCTACTGTGTGCCAGGACCCCAAGGTGCTCAGTGTGGGGCACAGGGAAGGGTCAGACCTGCCCCGCCCAGGGAAGCCCAGGCCCCAGGGGACAGACATGCAGGCTGTGTGGGTCCCCTATGTAGCCTTCAGCTATGTGACCCTGGGCACATTTTTTGACCTTTCTGTGTCTCCATTCCTTCATCATTAAAATTGAGCTAAAAATAAAATGTCCTGGCCGCCACGACTACCTATGCCCCAAGCACAGCCCCTTTGTGCCTCGTCCACGGCCCCCAACCCTGGACCGAGCCGCCAGAATCCCTCTCGGGGTTGTCTGCTCCGTCCACGCCCCCCACCTCGGCCCCCCCCACAGTCCCACAGCAGTCCACAGCTGACTGCCCGTGAGTGGGTCTCCGCGCCCCTCGGATCAGGGCCCGAGTCCCAGCCGCCCCCGCCCGACTTCTGCAGGACCTGGGCCCCCACCTCTCCGACCTCACGGCCCGCCTCTCCGCCGGCCACTCTGCTGCAGCCACAGCGGCCACCCCCCGGCCCTGGGGCACTCGTCAGGTCAGCGCCCCGGCCCTTGCACTGCAAGTTCCCACGCCGACCCCCACGCCCCGCCCCCGACCTGGCTCCTCTCTCCTGCGCCGACCGACCGCCATCCCTGCATTCTATGTGTCTGCCCCGTCCCGTGTCCGCCTCCCCACCAGCCCGTCGGCTCCGTGGGGACAGGGACCTGTGTCTGTTTTGCTCACTGTCCTGCTTCCAACATCTGTCACTGAACGTCACTCACTGCAGGCGGTCAGTAAATGTTTGTTGAATAAACAAACAAACACACGAGTGAGTGGGCAGGGCTTTGACTGGCATAAAGCTAGCTAGTCCTGGGCAGGGCGCACAGAGCTCCTGGTATCCTTGCTCTTAGTAATGCAGACAGTGGAATTAGTCCAAGACCGGGTGTCCTGACCGCTCCGGGCCACGGTGGTGCCTGTCCTGGCGTCCCTAAGCCAGGCAGGCTCCGGAGAAGAAGTCACAGGCACAGAAGGTGGGTTTGGCCATAAGCAGGAGTTAGCCCAGGCGAGGTGGGCCTGCAGGTGCCGGGAGCAGCGGGCAGCCCAGGGTCCCTGGGGCCCCGGGGTGGTTTGAAGCAGGGAGGAGGGCCACCACCCTCGTGGCCTAGAAAGGTGACCCTGTCAGCTGCCTGCAGGGTGGACTGGGGGCAGGACCGGAGGCGGGGAGAGCCCAGAAGGCCGCTCTAAGGTGGGTGACGGGTCGGGGGGGTGCGAAGGCAGCCCAATGGGGCAGCAGTGCGGTGAGAGCAGTTCCCCAGGGGGGGCGAGATGATTCCCGGGTCTTCGGGGTGGAAGGGTGTGGGGAGTCGCACAGAGCCGGCCTCCCGGGGCTGAAATCATTGTTTTCCGCCGCATTCTCCCACGACATCCGGGATTATTAGCCGCTGATGTCATTCAAGCCCATAAAAGAGCTGCTTCAGCCTCCCGCAGAAAACAGCCCGTGGGGCCTCAGCCATCCTCACCTAAACTGCCCTGAACGCCTCGGCCGTGACCGCGCGCTCTCTCGCCGGGAACGTGCGCGCCCCCGCGGCCCACGTCAGCAGGAAGGGAGGGGCCAGAACGAGGAAGAGTCTCCCCACCTGCTGCAGCTGGAGCACGTGACGTGGCCTGCACCCCAGCCCGAGCGACGTGGCCAGGCTGGGGTGCCTGAGGGGGACGCCCCCATACGCACCCAAAGTTTCAGGTCAAGCGCAGGATCTGGGGGTCTTCAAAGAGCTCTCTGTGGCCGTGTTTCTCGATGACATTTGGGGGCCGGGAGGTCAATATTCCCTTTGTTTGGGCTGATGTCGAAGTGTAAAATTAAGGGTCACAAGTGGAAGTGGCGCGGAGCAGAGGCTGACTTGTTCGAAAGCACCTCCCACCGGTCGGAGCTGTCCGTCCGTCAGAGAAGCTGGTCTGTGCTGGGGAGTTCCCTGCCCCTGGAGTGGTCCAAAAAAAAAAAAAGACATCGGTGTGGCTCAGTGGATTGAGCACTGGCTTGCGGGCTGAAGGGTCACCAGTTCGATTCCCGGTCAGGGCACCTGCCTGAGTTGTGGGCCAGGTCCCCAGTAGGGGGCGTGTGAGAGGCACCTGATGGATGTTTGACGTTTCTCTCACACATCCATGCTTCTCATCCTCTCTCTCTTCCTCCATTCCCCTCTCTAAAAATAAATCAATAAAAAATATTTTTAAAAAACTTGTAAAGACAGCGTCGCCTCTTAGGCAGAAGTCCATGGCGTTCCTGGTCTCGAGGTTGGACGAGGCGACCCTCAGGCCTCCCTCCCAGACTGCACGTGCCCAGGGCCGTGGCTCGGCTCGGTGCTCCCCGGGCAGCGGTGCTCCCCGCCCCCAGGCCTGCGTTCACACCCTGCATCCGGACGCCTCCGAAACCCTCCGAGCTGCAGGCCCGCAGGAGCCCGGGCCGCCCGCCTGCCTTCTACGGACCAGAAGCGGGAAGCGGGGTTCCGACAGCAGGGTGGGCTCACACAGAGGGGCGCAGCTTCCCCCGTGCCCACCGCGGTCCAGACCCAAGGTCGCCGACGCCCGGGGCCTCCGCTCACTCCGCTTTGCAAGGCTCCACTTTTAGTTCTGTGAAAGGTCGGTTTACTTCCACTTGGCTACAAAAACGGAAGGTCCCATGTATGCAAATGTTTGCTTCCTTTTAAGCAAGAGAAAGCTTGTTCCCACGGTGTCTAAACTGGGGAGAGGGGAGAGCTGGGATTCCTTGAAATTAGCTGGTGAGGCCCCAGCTCCACTTCCTCATTGGGCCTTCGTCACTGGATCTGCAGCCCTTGACCCCGTCCCTCCGGTTTCCTTGGGTCTGGCTCTGGGCCTGGCGGACAAAGGCCGGGCCCCACACGCACGTCACCACCGAGCTGCCTGGGCGTGGCGGCTCCAGGGTCCCACGGGCGCTGCCCTGCCTCACAGGGAGTGGGGCCAGCATAGGGACCGACCCCGCCAGCCAGGCTCGACTCCCCGCTGCGGAGCGCCTCCGCCTGGGGACCAGGACCTCCGGAGGAGCCGGTTAATCCCTCATCCTGGGCGTCCGTCCTGGGCATCACAGATGTTTAGCAGCATCTCCGGCCTCCACTGACCACGCGGCCAGGGGCACCAGCCGATGACCCCTGGGCCATGACAATCAAAAACACCCCAGACGTTGCCGCATGTCCCCGTGGGGCAAGATCTCTCGGGGCGAGAACCTCTGAGCAGGAACCAGCCGCATCTCCCCTCTCCGCCTTGTTCCCAACATACTCCTCCCGTGAGACCCCACAGCAGGAAACCAGCACTGCCACCTTCACAAGTCGGGACGCGCACCTCAGCGGGCGGGCACCGGCCCCGGCTCGAGCCCGGCGGGGCTGGCAGGGACCTCGCCACGCTGGTGCCTGGAAGTGTCCCCGATCCAGCCACACCCACTTCTCTCGCAGAGGAAGAGAGCGCTGCTCAGAGAGGTGAAGCAACCAGCTTGAAGTCACACAGAACACTTGGTCACCTCTTCCCCTACCTACCCAGCGCTGTTTGCACGGCCCCACACCGAGCCTGGGTCCAGCCAGCACCGGTCGGGAGGCCTCAGCCTGGCACAGGGCACAGTGTCCTCTCTTGGCAGGAACCAAAGACTCGGACGGAACCTCACATTCGTGTCACAGGGGCCGGGGACGTGCTCGGGGGGTGAGACCGGGGCCCGGGCGGGGCCAGGAGCACGCACGGTGAGCCCTGGGAGCCGGCCCATAAAAGGAAGAGCCCGAAACTGTTTGTTGCTATTATAAGGGTCATTTTTCCTTATAAAAAGAGTAATTTTCGTTTACAGGGGCCCCGGGCAATTTTCCATCTAATTTGATGTTTTATAACGTCTGCAAAGCCACGCAGCCTTCGTTGGCTGTGTGGCCGTAGACATTTTATTTTCAGATTTTTGAGGTTATTGGTTCGTCAAGAGCAAAGGAAAAATGTGGCTGGGTTTTCACGGGTCCTGGCGAGGGCGGGAACAGCTGGTGGTCTGGGGACTGGAAATGAACTCGCGGCGAAGCCCCCCAAAGCCATGCCCTTCTCTCCCCCAGCGGAGTCCGGAGCAGCGGGCTGGAAAGGCGAGGTGGGGAGGGTGGGGGCCGCCGACCCAGGTGAAGCCGCAGGTGGAGACGCAGGTGGAGCCCCAGGGCAGGTGGCTGCCGTGCTCAGAGGCACAGTGACAGGGCCCAGGTCCCTTCCCCCAGTCCAGAGCGCCCCGACAGATCCAGCCACACGGCTGATGGGTCCAGCGCCCCCACCTTGCTCGGGCTGTCCTGTGGAACCTTGCGTGGGTTCTCTCACTGAGCCGCCACCCAGCCTGTGGGGCGGCGCTTCTGTGGTCCCCAGTGTACAGACGGGAAATGCGGGCGTGGAGAGGTTGCCTCCGAGCAGGAGGTGGGGGCCCACCTGAGCCTGGTCCCTGGATGCCCTCTGTCTACACGGGGGCACGCCGTCCCCCCATCATCACACAGACCCTCTGTGTCCCCGGGAGGTGCGGAGACTTCAGGGAGAACCCGGCGGTGACAGGCCGCTCTGCTGAAGCCTGGGCCGCAGGGGGGCGCGCGCTCCCCGCCCGGACGGAGGAGGGGTGATGGGAGTGAGGACTCGAGACGACAGGGGGACGGAGAACAGGGAAGAGGAAGCCGAGAGGCTCAGGGACAACCGGGAGAAGAGCCCCGACCAGAGAACAAACAGGACCCCGCTGTTCCCGGGCACGGGCTCTGGGCCGGGCCTTGGCGCACCCAGTGGGTGCTTCCGCTCGCAAAGGAAAACAGCAAGAAACTAACAAAGCTCCACGGCAGAGGCCACACGTGGGCATCCCCCACGCCCTAGAGGGTGCCAGGCCAGCGTGGGCGCAGCTGGGGAACAAGGGATGGATTCCGATGGATCCCGATGGACTCCGAGCCTCTCCCTTCCTCCGGGATCACTCCGCGCCCGAGCACCGGCCCGGCGGGAACCAGGGGGGACGGTCTCCGATAGGACGGCTTCTGTCCCACGCGCAGCTGTCCTTGAGGGAATAGAGGAGGCCACGGACGGACTCGAGGAAAACGCAAATCGCCCGAACCCCCACCCACGGACGTAGGGGGCACACCTTTCCAAATATTTAAGCCTCGCGGGATTGAGATGCACGTGACACTCTGCGAGTTCTTTTTTCACTGGGTAGTCAGGGCGGACACCCTCCCGCAGGTCGGCGTCCTGCGTGGCGTCTGGGAAGCCGGCAGGGTGGACAGCTGCCCGGCCGTGACGGAAGGGCGCCCGCCCTCCCCCTGCAGGAGGCCCTGCAACGGAGGCGGTCTCCAGATTTTGCGGTGATTTAGAATGTTCCGTCGGACACCCTCGCACCCGAGGGGCATGCCCATTTTCACGGGAGCCCTGGGGCAGCGGGCAACGTGGCAGAGACCCCAGAAGGGCCTCGACTTCCAGGAAATCCGAATTCACCGCCACCGTCTTCATGGAGCGAGGCCAGGCACCACGGCCCAAACCCCGTCGGCCACCGGCCCGGTGTGGGAGAATGTCTCGGTTTTCTTACCTGAGCGGTGGGTGGAGTGTCGGTAAGGCTGGCTTCGCTGGTCGTGTGAGCGCTAAAGGAGCCAGTGACACGTTTTGGATTCTCTTTCCAGATTTCCCTGGAGAATGCAAGTTCCAGGCCCAGCCACCACCCAGCAGGCCTTGAGACTTGGGGACAAAAGTGAGAAAGATGGTGTCAAATGAAACCTCAGGACGAGACAGGAAGGACCAGGGGATGTGGGGCGAGCAGGAAGGCGGAGGTGGTCGGAGGGGCCGCTGCTGCCTCCCAGGTCCCGGGCTCTGCTCCTTGGAACAAGAGAGGACACGAGGGGCTCCGCCCACCGAGGCCACAAGGCCCCGCCCACCAAGACGCTGGTGGACCCCAGCGTGGTCGGCTGATGTCCCCCCCATCTCGGGGTCAGGGAGGCCGCTGGTCGCCTGAGCTGCCCCCGACTCCAGCTGCGGTCCCACCGAGCTGTGCCCCTTTCCTGCCCCCTCACCCCGCCCGGCCTGGAGGGCCGCGAGGACCAGGACCACGCTGGAGTCATTCCTCTATGGCCCGAGCGCCTGGCACTGCTGGCACAGGGTCAGCGGCTGAGAAAGAGCCCGGGAGGGAATGAATGAATGAAATCAATGGATTTAGAGAGGGTCCCCTCAGGTGCCCTGAGACGGGCGCCACGAGACACTATCCCCCCCACCCCCAGATGGGGGCACAGCGCCCAGTCCGGTTGCCCGAGGGTCGGGGGAACTGGCCAGACGCTGCCGCGGTTCCTGCCTCCGCACCAATTTCTCTCATCCTCAACGAGGTCCTCGTTCTCCCTGCTGCCCACCTTCCTGGGGGGTCAGGCGGATGGCGAGGGGCTGCGGGCTGTTCCTGGAGGAACCATGCCCCCATCTGAGCAGCCGGCGCTGCTGGGCTGCTGATCGCCAGGGGAGCCCTGGGTCATAGGGTGCCCGGTATTAGTTCGACGGGTGCGGTGAGACACGCAGGCACGGAGGTGGCTGTCGTGCAGGAAGAAGGTTTTATACTCTCAGAGCCTGAGAATCGGGAGGCGAGCCGTGCCATGCAGGGCCACACCACGAGGGGCCACCCCACGCGGGGCCACACCCAGAGGCTCCAGGGTCCATCGGGAGGCAGAGCGAATGAGGGGGTGTGGTCAGGCAAGGGTTTTTACGGAGGTTTCTGCAGCAACAAACAGGAAGGCAGGTTCTGCAGACTTCGGAGGGGCTAGTCTGAATGATTTCGGGGGCACAGGGAGGTCCCCAGCGGCCTGGTGCCTGCCTGGGGGTGACTGGAAGGATGGAGGGGACAGGGGCCCGGAGTGCAAGTGCCAGGTGGGGGTGGGCCCTGGGTTGGGTGCTGTGCAGAGGAAGGGTGCTCTCAGGGGTGCTCTCAGGGGTGCTTCCCCTGCCTGGGAGCCGCCCCCCACCCTGGGAAGGGCAGTCTCCCCAGGGGCAGCAAGGCCCAGAGGTCAGAGCGGCAGGTCCCGGGAGATGGCAGACGTGGTGGACCTTCTGTGAGGGCCGGCACGGAAGAGGGCCCCGCAGCCGGCCGAGTGTCCACCCCAGCCCTCCCTCTTCCCGGCCGTGGGACTTTTAGCCGGTTACTCGACGTCCCCGGGCCGTGACACAGAGGGCGGCAGTCTCAGCCTGCAGCGGTCCGTGCGGGGGCACCTGCCTCTGGCCGCAACAGCGAGGACCTGAGGATGTCGCTGGCGTGGAGCAGACACCCTCCTGGGCAGGTGAGGGCAGGCCTCCGCACAGGACTCCTGGCAGGGCCGCCGGCCCTGGTCCTGTCCCACCGGGTGGGTGGGTGCCGCCTGTGTGGAAAGGAAGCCCGGCTCAGCCCCCCCAGCCCCACGGACCCTGCGGACCCCGCCCGGGCCTGCCAGCCGCACCACCTCGCTCCCCCTCCCGCCAACAAGAGGGTGTGGGAGGGCGCAAACCCCGGCAGCCGAGGCGCCGACACAGAGTGAGGTATTATGCAGAGTGGCTTAGCCCAAACCGAGCTTTCTTTTACTATCTACGTTTTAAACCCTTTACTATGCCTCCCACGATGCTGTCTGGGTGGAAAACCGCCTGTAACAAAGGCACATACTAAATTTCTTATTTTAAACGCGGAGAAATGTGCAATTTTTATTCGTAGAACAGAAGTCCTCTCAGCCCCCCACCTAATAAGCAAGCATTCAGCAAATCTCAGCTCAGCCCCTCCTGCGTTAGTCTGTGAGCGAGAAGGGAAGGTGTTCTGGAAGGTTCCGGCATCAGCTCCCTTCCCCATCACCACAGGGGGCTCGACCGCTTCCAACCCTGCACAGCTCCGCTCACTCCCACGGTCCCTGGAGAAAGTCGCACGGATGCACAGACTCCACACTTTGGTCCCCCTGTCCCCAGCAGGACGAGACTTCCCGGTGCTGCTGCCCGGGGCTCCTGGCCCCCCTGGCTCCTCCCCCTGCATCAGGCTCCCTACACACTGCCCCAGGGCAGGGAGACGGAGACACCCCGGGGTCCATCCCTAGCTGCGGGGAGAGCAACAGAGGCCCACAGGCAGGACTGGCACTCTCCGGAGCTTAGACGGGATGCGTCCCACCTTGCCAGAGTAGCAGGGCGGGCCTCAAAGCGCCAGCACTGGGGCGGGCAGAGAAGGGGGCGGGGAGGACCGAGAGGAGGAGGAGGAGACTGGGAGAGAACATAGGGAGGGAAGAAGGGAGGAAGAAAGAAAAAAATGTGATACATGACTCAGAGTATCTTACGAAAAATTAAAAATATATCCATGCAAATAAACACGCGCTTCCTAAGAACATCCAAGTAAACAGACACACAGGTGCTCGAGTGTGCACGCGTGTACGCAGGTGTGGGTGGAGGCGGGCACGCGGCTCCGAGGGAACGAACGCGTCGGTGAAAAGCGAGGCCGGGCGGAAGGGGTGTGGGCGGCGGGGGTGTGACCGCCTCCACATCGCCGCCTGCGGGCCAGAGGGACAGAAAACAGCCTGAGAACTCCAGTTGCTCACTCCACGGGTGTGCCCATGTACACGGCGCAGGCAAATCCCACCCTAGGCTGGCCTTTTCAGTGACACACACGCGCCCCGCGCCCTTGGTGTCCAGCTCCGGCCGTGCCGCTCCCTCTGCCGGACCGCTGTCCCCGGACCCTCAGCCACGTGCCTTCACCGCATCCTTTAGGCCCCCGCTGTCGTGCCTCGTTCTCCTATGAAGCCCGGAGCTCACGCCTTCCTAAGTCACGCTGCCACGTCTCCATCTGTCCTCTGACCCCTCCCTCTGTCGCCCTAAGCCCCGCCCCTTCATCACCAGGGCCGCAGGCCCCGCCCCAAGTCCTCAGCTGGGGCTTTGGATCGGAAACCCGCAGCCCTCTCAGCCCAGGCCCGGGGCTCTGCGCCCTGCACTCCCTCTGGGCTCTCCTCCCACTTGCCCAAGGAGGGCCTCTCCCTCCAGCGTCCAGATGAGGCCGACCCCTGGGCCCCCTCCCGACTCCGTGTGCACCGTCCCTGAGGGTCTCTCCACCCTGTGGCTCCCTTGTCCTCTGACCCACTGGCCGTGGGGACGGCATGGGCCCCTCCAACGCGATACACCCGGAGTAACTTGCCTCTGCCCACCCCCAGGCCCGTGGCTCTGCCAGGTGCCACCATCAATGTGCCTTTCCTTGCACAGGCCACCAAGGTGTCACCCTCCAGGCCTCCGGTGTTCTCTCACCCGCCCACAAGGCAGTGCCACCCGGTGGCCAGGACACCGAGGTGAGCGGAGCAGAGGGCCAGGCTGCAGGCGCTCACTGTCCTGTGGCCGCTCAGGAGGCAGACGGGTCCAGGGACCGCCCTGAGGTGGCCTGGAGGGGAGCGGTCGTCTTGTCGGCTCACTGATCCGTCCCCAGGTGCCAGGCAGCGTCCCGGTGGGAGGCAGACCCTCTCAGACCCTCTCGGACCGTGTAACGGAGGCGACCGTAATTCAAAGGCTGCTGTAAAGGTGTGGGCGAGGTTTGGGGACCATCGAGGGACAGGGCACACCGGGGCATTGACAGCAGGGGGGCCACCGCGGCTCCTCCAGGGGGCTCCGGCAGAGGGAGGCTGCCAGCCCACGACACCCGCGGCCTCATACAGGCTCTGCCACTCAGCCGGCCCGGGGAGGGACACAGGCCGGAAGAGGGCTGCCGGTGGAAAGGTTTCTGTTACCCTCTCAGATCCTGAACAGGGGCCATGCCACACCGTGGTGGGCCCCACGGGGAAGCACTGGGCTCGCTCCCCTGGCGGAGGGGAGGGGAAACTGGGCGGGAGCCCTGACTGAAGTCCCAGGGGAAGGTGCAGAGAGGCAGCAGCCGCAGGCCTGGAATGGGGGGGGCTGGCCCCTGGTGATTAGGGCGGGTGGGTAGGGAGCCCCCTGAGGAAGGCGGTTGGAGGGTGCGCGCTCCGGGTGGGCTGGGCGAACTTGGAAACGGCACAGGAGAGAGCCTGCTGCTCTCTCTAGGGTGCAGCTCACCTGCGAGGGGCAGGCCCTGCAGAGTGGGTAAGGTCTGGGTTCCTCGCCCGCCTCGTCAGCTCCGAGGCCAAAGAGTCAGCACACAGAAAACAGAAGACACAGGGAGCACAGCCTGGAGAGGGCCCAGGGCCCCAATGCCGCCCCTCACTCTATTCCCACATTTGTCCCCTGCTGATGTCACCTGTTGGCCAAGGATGGGGGGGTCCTGGTGGTGCAGCCGGCCTCCCTGTCCCAGAGCAGGGTACTGTGTGGCTCCAAGGGGGAGGTGGGCCACACCCAGGGCCACTCTTGGGGGGCAGGTAAGGGCCTCCTCCCTGACTGGAAGCCCCCGGGGACAGCCTGCTGTGGGTGACCCGGTTGGTCCCGGGGTGCGCTGGAGGACACACCCCCTGAGCTGCGTTTTGAGGGCAGAAGAGGCGCTTCCAGGGAGCGCCAGGCACCGGGAGAGCCTGCCCGGAGCTCAGGGATGAGCACAGCACATTTGGCGGGCCACCAGCTCTGTGACCTCACTGGGTTGTGACATTTCCGGGGAGGAGGGGGCTGGCGTGGACAGCAGGCTCAGGGAACGTGTCTGCCTGTGGTCAGTGCACGGTCCTCTCCGGCCTGTCTGCGAGGCAGCGCCGTCACGGGTGCGAAGTGCTTCCCTCGGGGGCTGCTGCCCAGTGGGCTCGGCCACTCCCAGGTCACCTGTCCCCAGGAGGAGGTGTGGTGCGTCCCTCGGACCACCTCCCGGGCTCTAGGGCAGCTCTGATAGGACAATGCATGAGAAAGTTCTTTACGGATGGAAGGACCAACACCCGTGACTGCGTGGGCGGTACGTGGTCTGATGTCTGCACAGGGGAAGGGCCGAGGGGTCAGCCCAAGGGCCCCGGGGCTCTGGGGCCGGGAGAGAGCTGACCTCTCGGGGTCTCACCAGCCTCACGGACCCTGGCCCCCCGTAGGACAGGGAGAAGGCCAGGGTCTGCCCTACTCCGTGACCGGCCTTGACTGCAAACCCACGCTCCACACCCAGGTTTCTGGAAAAGAGAGACACAGCCCCCCGGGGGCCAAAGAACACAGTGCCCTCAGGCGCCCGGCCGTGGGAGCCCGGCTGCGAGGGCTCTATCGCCGCCGTGTGCGGCGCTGCCAGAGTCGGGCCGGAGCCCTTCCCGGGACATTCTTGGCTCGGCCAGCAGCCTGTCTCGTGGAATTAATTCCAGCCTCTGCGATGCGAACGCCGTGCAAACAGAGACGCATGAAACAGCGCTCCCCGGGCTTTGCACGGCAGTAAATACTACGCAGCTCTGATTTATGTGCGTTTCGAGCCTGCCCTTCTGTGGGTGGGGGGTGGGGGGGGGCGTAAAGGCCACGGAGTCGGGGAGCCGGGACAGGAAGATGCTCCCGGTGCCTCGTGCAGGGCGCTGGGGCCTCTCCCCGGGCTCGGCGAGGTGGCGGACTTCCGGGGTGTCTGCACCCTGAGGTCACTGCGCTGGGGTCTGCGAGGCTGGAGAGAGGTTTGGAGATCGTATCACACAGTTTGACGATTTCAGAGCTTTTAAATGCCTCCGCCAAGGTCACCCAAGTTCGCGGAAGGACTTAGACTCTGACGTCAGGGCGGAGGAGACCGGTTCAAGGGTTCGCAGTCGGGGAGCCCCGGGAAGGAACCCGGACTCCGCCCGCTCGTCGTCTCCGGGGTCGAGCGAGTCGCCGGCTCTGCGGTTTGGTCTCCTTGTTTGTGAACCACCAGGTTCTGCCGAGTATGATGCACGCTTTTATGCCCGGAATGTCTGAGGGACAAATAAGGGCGTGCATCATACATAGGCAGTACTCATTCCGGAACTATATAAACGTTTTTAAAATTCTTTTATTGATGCTTACGCGTTAACAGTGTACCTCTAAAAAGCAATAACGATATCCATATGCAAAATAACGCCCTGGAATACGATCAGCGCCTTTGTTTCTAAATATAAATAAATAAATGATTAAATTCAAAAATTAAAATGGAAGATTCCCCCCCCGAAAGTTTGAGCCAAAAATGTGGGTGCGCATTACGCGCGGCAAAAAATACAGGGAAGCGGCAGCAAGCAGCCCTGGATGTCGGGAGTCTGGGGTGGGAGGAGCGCGTTCGGCTTGCGCCCCCGATGCCCGGCACACGTACGTGCCTCAGAAACGGCAGCTGTTGTCATGGGGACGTCTGAGCCAGCGCGTGCCTTCCCTGTGCGGTCCCCAGGCGGAGGCAGGAGCAGCGTGTGGGGAGCTGACCCCAGGGAGCAGGCGTGAGGGAGCACCAAGGGCGAGGCGAGGAAGGAGAGAGAGCTGCCGTCCGGGGGCAGCCATGGGCAACGGCAGCCGAACTCTGCCCCTTGGCGGCGTCTGCGGGAAACGTCCTCCAAGGGTAGAAAAGGGGCCTGGATAAATGGAGAGCTGAACTTCTGGGACACGCGGCGTGCTCTTGTCATCGGCCCGGGTGTGGTCAGCAAGACAGAAAGGCCACAGGTGTGTGGTTGGGAAGCTGGGGCCCCATCACTCTCAGGCTGCTGAGGGAGCGGAGCTCAGGAAGGGCTCTGGGGCATTCTGGGGGTGCAGGGCCCAGAGGAGGATGCTTGGGGCCCCAAGATGAGGGACACTAGGGAAGATGCTCCAAGCTGCAGTCAAAGCCCCGAAGCCGTGGTCCCTGAGACCCACAGAGGCCTCTGGGAAGACCTGAGGTTCTCACCCTCGTCCCAGCTTCACACCAGCCCACGCAGACAGCCCCACCGGGCCTGACGGGCAAGGGCATCTGGGAGACCTAGTTTGCAGGCTTCCCAGCCCTGCAGCGCAGGGAGGAGCCCGGTAGTCCTGAGCACAGTCACGGAGGCTGACCGTCCCCTATGTTTACCTGTAAACGCAGTGAGATGCCAATCAAACCCCCCAGAGCTGTAAGCCTCACATGGAGGAGCAGAGGTTCAAGGGTAACCAGGGAAAGGAGGAGGAGGTGTGTGCACTGGGTCCCCTTGAAGGAACAGGGAGCAGGAAGGGCATGGCAGGGTCCCCAGAGGAGATCTGCTCGGCTCCCCAGCAGATCTCCTGGGACTGCGCCTAGAGTCCCCTCCCAGTTACAGTTTATGGCAGCAAATGTGGGCGAAGCGGACTCAGCCGAGAGGAGGGCGCATGGGGGAGACCCAGAGCAAACCAGGCCCCGGCTCCCGGAGTCCTCTCCCGGCGGAGTTGCACGGGATGCTCCGAGATCCCTGAGCCTCGCGCATGACGACACCTGTGAAGGGCTGTCCCCCTGGAAGACTCGGCACCTGAGGATGCTGTTGGCCACAGGTCACATGGGGCATCCTATGCCTGGCACGTACCAGGTTTTCAGACCCCCGGAAGGAGAGTGGGTGGTCCTCACGAACCGTATGGTTTGTACAAATGGTGAGCCCCCGGTATCCATTCTGGGAGCGGTGACAACTGTCCTGAAGTCCACAGTCCCAACTGTCCTGAAGACCATGCAGAGGCTGGTCTGTCTAGGGAGAATAGACTCGGGCCAGATACGTGAACTCTGCCGTGCGCAGAGTGGACTTGACCTTGCCAGGTGTCAAAACTTATTGTGACACTGTCTTAATGCTGCACCTGTATATGTTAATAAAAACAGTATAGAGTTGACCCAGGGACAGGAAATATGTTCATGAGAATAGAGAGAATGCTGGGAGATGCCTACACGCCCTTGTATAGGAACAAAGCTGACATTGCAGATCTTTGGAGAAAGAGCATACTTCAAGAAATGGTCCTGGGCCCCTGGCTGGTGTGGCGCAGTGGACTGAGTGCCGGCCTGTGAACCAAAGGGTCGCTGGTTAGATTCCAAGTGAGGGCACATGCCTGGGTTGTGGGCCAGGTCCCCAGTGCGGGGCGTGTAAGTGGCCACCACACATTGATGTTTCTCTCCCTCTTTTCCTCCTTCTCCTCTCTAAACATAAATAAATTTATTTAAATAAAAATACTTTTTAAAAAAGTGGTTTGCAGCAGTTGGTTTTGTAGCAATTGGGCAATCATACGAAAAGAAATTAATCTTTTTCTCATTCCTTCCATGAAAATAGGTTCCTCCCAGACAAAAGACTACATTATGAAAAATAAAACAAGTATTTTAAAGAAGTTATCGTAAATCTAGTGTAGGCACGGATGCCTTAAAACACACACACACACAGAAACCACAGAAGTGAAGCTTCAGGACTGGGTCTGTCAACGATCTCCTGGGCATGGCACCGAAAGTCCAAGCTACAAGAGAAAAAAAATTAGTTGAACTTCATCAAAATCAAAAACTTTTGTACATCAAAAAAAAAACAACCTATCAACAGAATGAAAACAAACCCCGTAAAATGGAAGAAAATGCTTGCGAATCACGTGTCTGGTAAGAGACGGACACACAGAACATAGAAAGACCTCCTGCAACCCAACAGCCAGAAGAACCCCAACAACCCGATTTAAAGATAGGCGAAAGGCTTCCACAGACATTTCTCCAGAGAAGATACACCAGTGGCCCGTAAACACACAAGAAGGCTCTCAACATCACTGATCAAAATCAAGTGAGATGAAGCCCTTCACCTCCCTGGGTGCCTGTCATCCAGACAGAAAACAAACCACGACAGGGAACAGAAAACCAGACCACAGCCAGTGTCCAGACGAGTGTGGCAGAGTCAGAACCCTGTGCGTTGCTGGGGGATGGAAACGGGTGGAGCCAGGACACTCAAGGGCACAGCAATCGCTCCAAACAATTGAAAATATGACCCAGTAATTTCGCTTCTGGACATGCACCCTAAAGTCTACACCCAGAACTTAATCAGCCACCTGGATACCCATGTTCGTAGCATTATTTACAATGGCAGATAAGCTATATACATACACACATATATGTATATATATGTATATGTGTGTATGTGTGTATATATGTATTAATATATATACACACGCACATATAAGATTACTCAGCCTTACAAAGGGAGGACGTTCTGACACAGGCTCCAACAGGGGTGAGCGGTGCGGACATTATGCTGAGTGGAACAAGCCAGTCACAGGAGGACAGACACTGTGTGACTCCACTGGTGCGAGGTCCCAAAGGAGTTAACTCCACAGACGGGAAGCAGAAGGGTGTTTCGGGGGCCGGGGGCGGGCAGTGGGGAGGGGGCGGTCCGTGAGCTCGGAGTGTGCAAAGTGCTGGAGACACAGCCCCATGGATGTATCTCAGGCTACGGCAGGACACACTTCCGGTGGTTAAAATAGTAGATTTTACATTTGTCTGTTTTGCCTCCATTAGAGCCCACGCACGCAAACCACAAAGACACGAGCCGAAGGGACCAGAAACGGCATGCGTAGGTGACGGAAAGCGCTACAAAAAGTTCAAAGACACAAGCCAGCCCGGGAGAAGACGTTAGCCATCTTGAAAAGAGGCACCTAACTGAAACGCTCTGAAGCCAGCACTGAAACGCTCTGAAGCCAGCGAGAAGAGGACCACTGGAGCGGGAGAGGGGTTCTCAGCACAGAGTCCGCGGAACGGCCTGCAGACAGGCCTGCAGACAGACACGATGAGGCTCATTTCCCCCGGGGATCATCCCAGTGCGCGGCCAGAGGAGGGCGCTGTCGCAGCCCCGTTTCCCATCCAGCAGACCCCGCCCGCGACTGATGGCGCCACCACCGAGGGGGTGTGGGCCGGCGGGACTTCTGCACAGCGTCGCGAGAGCAGCTCGTGCAGCCGCTCGAGAGCAACTTGGCAATATTTAGTCAAACTGGAAAAGCACACAGTTTAGGGGAGGCCACTGCAATACATATAAGCGACCAAGGACGCACACCAAAAACGGGTAAGGACCCTTCAGCCGCGGCCCCGAGCCGTCTGCTGGCTGGGCTGCAGACCCTCTCGGATCCCAGGGGAAGCCTGAGCCGCCAAGGACTCCCTCTGTCTCCAGCTGGCCAGATTCCGCAGGTGGGAGAGTAGGCACCGACTGACATTTGTCACACTGCAGATTCAAAAGTCGAGGCTCAGAGCGTGACTTGCCAGAAGTCTCCCGGCATAAGACGGAGAGGCATTGGAGTACGTCATCTGGACCGTTCCCGGCCCGAGCTCCGGTACAGATTCTGTTAACATTGTCACACTCGTTCTCATCTCAGAAACTTGCTGAACCTCACAGCTTTGCAGATTGTGCCTCCAAAAAAGCTCTCCTTGAAGCCCCACCCCGGGTGAGGGGATGAGTTCCCAGCCAAGGCCGTGAGCTGGGACGTGTGTTTTCTGACTCATGCAGAAGAGGCTCCGTGGCCAGGGGCTGGCCGGAACGCCCGTGAGTCACCGAAGCTTGGCCCAAGGTTGACACTGGGAGGGCAGCGTTCCACCGTTCCCCACTGGGAGTGCCCTGCAGTGGCAGCCCAGGTGAACCCTGGGTGTGCGGTGCCTCTGGGTCATCGTGCATACTTTCACACGTGATGAAATAGGCCCAAGTGTCTGCTAACCGGGAAGGAGGGAAAGGGGGCCGTGTCTGTACATTGCACAGGCAGGGTGTCACTTGGTTCTCACAACAACGGTGTAAAGTGTGAGTCATCAGCCCTCATTCTTCAGAGGCGGACACTGAGCCTCCCGGAGGGAAAGCCACCTGCCCACCTGTGTGCAGCTAGTGGAGGGTGCAGCTGAGACTGGGGCTCAGAACCCCAGGCCCCTCGGCTGCCGCTCCGTCCACTCCACCCTCCACATCAGGCCAGGCCCTCTCGGAAGCAGATGCCAAGGCGGGGTTAAACGTGCAAAGACACTGTGAGGAACCAGGCCCTGGCTGGGGTAGCTTAGTCAATTGAGCGCGGGCTGCGAACCAAAGTGTTGCAGGTTCGGTTCCCAGTCAGGGCACATGCCTGGGTTGCAGGCCATGACCCCCAGCAACTGCACATTGATGTTTCTCTCTCTCTTTCTCCCTTCCTTCCCTCTCTAAAAATAAATAAATAACATCTTAAAAAAATAAATAAAAGTTTTAAGATACTATGTTCATATACAGCCATTTTCGAGAGTCAGTTCTAGGTCTTAAAAAAAAAGACACTGTGAGGAACCACCTGTGAGCAGAGCCAGACAGGCCAAGACAGCTGACTGACCTTGACCCTGCCCCAGAGACGGGGAGGGGAGGACGTTGGGTGGAACTGCGCCGTCTCGAGGAGATCCCACAAGGCCGCTGGGTGTCTTCAAGCCAAGGTCAGCTGTCAGAAAAGTTCGGTTTCCCCCAGAAATGGTGATGAAGTTCAGAGCAAGCACAGCCAGGAATGACATAGAGGATAAAATCAAAACATCAAGTCTATTATTATAATTATATTCCATACGTCCAGAAATCTCGATGAAAGATTGAGTATATTAAGAAGCCACATAAAAGATATTCTTACAAGCCCAGTGGAACTTCTAGAGATAAGAACCATAATGGCTGAGATGAACAATACACTGGATAGAGTTAGTGGCAGATTTGACATCGCAAAAGAAAATATTAGTGAAGTTTAAGATGTAACAGGAGGACTTACGGTCAAGATGGAAGCACTGGTGGACACATTTCACCTCCTCGCGCAGCCAGCCCTAGAAGGAATTACAACCCATCTCAAAACTAATAACACGCAGAACCATCAGAAAATCAAGGTGTATGGAAGTCCGCAAACCAGCTCTTTAAAGAAGACACACGCATCCAGACAGGTAGGAAAAGCAGAGAGGCGGTGTGGCTCAGAAAGGTGGCGGCGGTGGCTGCAGCAGATGGGCTGGGGCGGGGGGGACACCTTGGAAGCCAGCGATCCCAGCCCAAGGCCAGGCCACACAGCCCAGGGGTCCAGCACCGGGAAGGTAGACCCCTGTCACCTCTGGCTGTAAAACCGGCGGGTTTGGGGTGGCAGAGGAAGCTGCTGGATTTTTACCACTTTAAGGGCCAGCACGGAATTAGAACGTATGCAGACCTACTTACTCCCAGATTCACCACCCGGGCAGCAGCTGGAAAGGCGCCAGTAGTAAAAAGGAAGTGGGTACAATGACCGGAAACGGGGCAGGCGCCGAGCGAACTGCCAGAAGCCAGCAGCAGCAACGTCCTCTCTCGCAAACCCTCCCCACACGGCCACCGAGTGGTGAAGCAGCTGCCCCACCCTGGCGATTACTAAGGCTCTGCCCCACCCAATTTCAGGTGCCTTTTCTACAGTAGGCCACGCTACTAAGACAGGGAGTCAAAGGAGCTCTACCTAATACACAGAAACAAACACAGGGGGGGCTATTAAATTGAGGAGACGAAGAAAAGTGGCCCAAATGAAAGAACAGAACAAAACCCTTGAAAAAGAAGCAAAATAGAGATTGCCAACTTATCAGATGCAGAGTTCAAAACACTGGTTATCAGGATGCTCAGAGAACTCCTTGAGTACGGCAAAAAAAACAAAGGAAGAGATGAAGGTGACACTAAGTGAAATAAAGAATAATCCACAGGAAACAAACAGAGAAGGGAAGAAAGCTGGGACTCAGACCAACGATTTGGAACATAAGGAAGAGATAAACAATCAACCAGAACAAAAAGAAGAAACAAGAATTCAAAGAAAAAAAACACAAGGATAGGCTGCGGGACCTCTGGGACATCTCCAAATGTGCCAACATCTGAATCATAGGAATCCCAGAAGGAGAAGAGGAAGAGCAAGAAATAGAAAACTTATTTGAAAAAATAATGAAAGAAAACTTTTCTAATTTGGCAAAGGGGATATACATAGAAGTCCAGGAAGCACAGAGAGTCCCAAACAAATTGGACACAAAGAGGACCACACCAAGACACATCATAAGTACAATGCTACAGGTTAACGATAAAGGGAGAATCTTAAAAGCAGCAAGAGAAAAGCAGAGAGTTACTGACAAAGGAGTCTCCATAAGACTGTCAGAAGATTTCTCAAAAGAAAACTTGTAGGCAAGAAAGATCTGGCAAGAAGTATCCGAAGTGATGAAAAGCAAGGACCTACAACCTAGATGACCCTATTCAGCAAGCCTACCCTTTAGAATGGGAGGGCAGATAAAGTGCTTCCCAGACAAGGTAAAGCTAAAGGAGTTCATCACCACCAAGCCATTATTACAAGAAATGTTACAGAGACTTATTTAAAAAAAAAAAGATCAAAATCCTGAGCATTAAAAAGGCAACAAATTCACAACTATCAACAACTGTATATAAATGAAAAACTAAGCAAACAACTAGAACAGAAAAAAATCATAGATAATGGAGATCATTTGGAGGGGGAAGGGAAAAAATGGGAAAATGGTGTAGAGATTAAGAAGCATAATTGGTAGGAACAAAATAGACAGGGAGAAGTTAAAAATAGCATAGGAAATGTCCCTGGCTGGTGTGGCCCAGTGGGTTGAGTGCCAGCCTGTGAATGAAAGGGTTGCCAGTTAGATTCCCAGTCAGGGCACATGCCTGTGTTGCAGGCCAGGTCCCCAGCAGGGGTCACACAAGAGGCAACCACACATTGATGTTTCTCTCTCTTTCTCCCTCCCTTCCCCTCTCTCTAAAAATAAATAAATAAACTCTTTTTAAAGATAATCAAATAGCGTAGGAAATGGAGAAACCAAAGAACTTACATTCTATAGGGACAGGAGACCCTTGGCAGAGGCCATCCATTGGGGGACAGGGAGCACATGGGGGGGGGCCCGGAATGGCATGGGGGGGGGCACTGGGCCACATGGGGGCCAAGCGTCTGGTCACCGTGGGTCCTGCGATGGGTTCACCAGTGTACACGTCTGTCCGGACTTCCCACGCTGCACACACCCTGTGCGGTTCACGGTGTGTCACTTACGCTCAAGAGAGTGGCTTCCAAACATCTCATCTTGTGGAGGTGACATTCTTGTGGCTCAAGTGAAGAGAGTCCGTCCAAGCCCTCCCCCATGGGCTCTCCTGGCCACCGGAGCCACTGCGGTCACTTGTCTGGGAGCTTTCCCTTCCTTCCACCGACACGGAAGCTCCCAGGGGGCAGGGACTGTGTCCACTTTCCCTGACGACTTGTGACAAGAGGCGGGGAAGTTTGTTCTCTTGGAACCGAGTTGCTGGAAGAAAGACAGCCACCCTCGCTGAGAGAGCAGCCGCTGAGGGAGGCCCTGAGGGGCTCAGGTGAGTTCTGGCGCTGGAGTTCAGGACCTGGGAAGGGGACAAGGTGGGGGCAGGGGCGGAGCCAGAGTGTGGGATGCACCGCAGACCCCCGTTCCATAACCCTCCTCCCTTCCTGCCAGTTCTCTGTCCTTGTCACAGAGTTGTTGGACGCTTGGAGCTCGTGGGGTTTGTGCTCCCTGTGGGGCCTGAGGATGTTGAATGGTGTCCCTTGGGGTGACACGGGGACCGAGCGAGGGTGAGAATGCAGGAGTGAGGCACAACAGTGTAAAACCAGGCTTTCTCGGACTTTCTGGGGAGATGCAGCATTTTTTCCTGCTATGGAATCTGGGTTCCAGCAGGGCCACTTGGGTCTCAAGGTCTGGGGGTGCTCCCAGGGGTCCCCGAGTCACCAGGGTGGAAGGCGGTGTCAACCGGCTGGAAGACCTGGCTGGGTCTCAAGGCGCAAGGCCAGGTGTGGCTCCGGCACTGCCCGCCCCTCCCGCTGTCTCTCACTAGCTCTGTGCCCACGCGAGAGGCATCGTTTCATTCTCTTCTTCCCGGGGAAGCCTTCCACGGGGGAGAAAGGGAACAGACCGAGAGCGAGCCCCGCCCCCTCCCCAATTAGCTGTGAGAGGAGCTGGCTTTCCCAGGGGCCGGGGGGGGGCTCCCGGCTGGCATGGCCTCCCGGCTGGCATGGCCTCCCGGCGTCCTGGGGTGAATGGCTCCAGACTGGGGGGCTGGCCCCCTGGGTGGTGGCTCAAGGAGACTGCGGGGGACCGGCCAAACGCGAGGGCATTCACACGCGGCGCTTTGCTGTTTCGGTGCAAATTAGTAATTAGCGGGGGCTGGCACGGGGCCACCTCCCGGGCAAAGCCAACTGGCAGCACGTGGCGTTTTGCTCTTGGCTGGGGACCTGCAGGCTGGGTGGCAGGGAGAGGGCAGTGCGGAGACCCAGACGACGGGCACCGTGGGCCTCTGCCTAGCAGACAGCTCCTTCTCCGGCGGCACAGTGCCCACGGACCCCCCAGCACGCTGCCTCCACGGGGGTTGGGGGGCAGAGGAGGTCTGACGGGCAGCCCAGCCGGGTGGGGCCCCGGGGCCCTGGGTCCCACCACAGCCCCGGACAGAAGGAAACAGCCTAGGAGACTGCTACGTGCTCTGTGTGAGGTCACCCGGCCAGGGAGGGAGGGAGCCGGAGCCTGAGCTCTTCTCTTCCCCAGCGAAGGCAGTTTCTGGAACCAGAGGTTCTGAGACCCGAGGGAGCGTCAGCCGCCCCAGAGGCTTGTGGGAAGCGGGAGCGGGAGTCACTAGGCAAACCTGCTGGCGCCGGGCAGCGGTGAAGCTTCTGGTGCTGAGCTGCAGGCTTGCGGTTCTTCTGTAAAACTGGATGGACTCCCAGTAGTAAGGAGATGCTTTTTCACTGGATGTAACGTTTCCAGCCACCACCGTTCTTCCTCAGGGTCGCCGTCCCCCATACCTAAGTGGCTCTGCACCTCAGACCCACAGACAGGGGGTGAGGAGGCAGAGGAAGGCTCTTCATCTGGAGGGAAAACGGGAGAACTGGCCGGAACGATGGGCAGAGTGGGGAAGTCAGCAAGCCTCTGCCCCGTGCAGACCCGAGGGGCCGCTGACCCACAATCCCGTCCTGACGGTCCCAGCACCCGCCCCGTGACAGTGAGCACAGGGAATTTTGATCCCCCCTCAGGGCAAGCGAGAGGCAACCCATGAGAAGCGATGTTTCTCTCCCTCTTTTTCTCCCTCCCTTCCCCTCTGTCTAAAAACTAAAAACTTAAAATAAAAAAAAAAAAGAGTGGAGCTCAGACTACAAGCAGCTGCTCCGATGGAAGAAGGTTCTGGATGCTGTGGAGTCTGGGGAACCATCCTCTTGAGAGAACCAAAAGGGCCAGAGGAGCCCACCCCCCTTGGGGTCTGGACTAAGGACCAGGAGATTCCGGGGGGGGGGGGGGCGGGGGCAGGCGGTGAGGGCAGTCAGAGCAGAGGGAACCAGGGAGCAAAGTCAAGGGGAGGTGGTGCCGGGGTGTCCGGAGAATCGAGACTCTGCCTCCAGAATCTCTAGCCCCACAGCCACTGGCGAGGCCCACCCAGCACCTCCCTCCGGCCCTCCAGGCCACACACCCAGCCCCTGCCTCATCCGACAGCGGCCCGGCCCTGGCCTCCACTGCCCTTTGGCTCATCTTTGGCGCAGTGGGGGTGGCGGTAATTAGCCCCGGGACCTCTTCCCTGCCATGTGGTGGCGGAGTGTCCATGCCCGGCTGCCCACACATGTGAGTGTGTGTGTGTGTGTGTGCACACATGTGTGTGTGGTTGCTTTCATGAAGAGGAAACTGAGGCTTTCCAAGATCTTCAGTGCCTGGGAATCGGCCGCCTGGTCTGAGGAGCTCACCTCTCCAAGCCCTGGGCTCCCCACCTGCGAAGTGGGGGGAATAGGCCCCAGCCCCACTGTGAACGCAGGCGCGGAGTTCACACGTGCACCCGCCTGTTGCGGTGATGCCCACCAGCTCCGTGCAGTTTCCGTGTCGCAGTTTCACAGCTTGGTTGTTGTGGTCAAGTGAGGCGCTGTGGGCAAGTGCCCGGCAGGCACCACACCGGACATACCACAGGTGTCCATGAGTGATGGGGTGAAATTCAGAGAAAAACAGGGGCGCTCAGGTCTGAAAACTCTGTGTGGGTGTCCCCAGAGGTCCCTGTCTCTGTCCTCAGCCCCCGGAGGTAGAAGGTCCGGAGTGATGAAGACCCCCACCGGCATTTGCTGAGGGCCTCTGTCTGCACCGCTCTAAGTTCTAAAGTACGTCATGGGATCGCTATTAATGTGCGTGGGTGTGCCCTTGAACTATGAATTAAATAGTATGCTTTAAGCTCCGCTGATATACACGGACGAGTCGTTTAACAATGGTTTAAACTCAGCCTCTATCATTGGCCTCATTTTTAAGAG
This sequence comes from Phyllostomus discolor, assembly GCF_004126475.2. Classification (NCBI taxonomy): domain Eukaryota; kingdom Metazoa; phylum Chordata; class Mammalia; order Chiroptera; family Phyllostomidae; genus Phyllostomus; species Phyllostomus discolor. The sequence goes on from NC_040903.2 coordinate 3,557,664, forward strand.
GAAGAAACTGAGGCACAGAGCGGCGAAGTGATTTGCCCCAGATCCCACGGCAGAAAGTGAGGGAGCCCTGACGCACACCGCACTGCTCCAGCCCCAAGCCCCCTCTCTTTCAGGAGGCAGAGCTGGTGTCCAGGCAGAACCCACTCAAATCAGCCATTCCCTGCACCAGGCAAAAAGGGGCAGCCGTCTGGACCACCCGAAGGGCCAAGTCCCCTGTGACAGAGCGTCATTTCAGGCCGAGCTGCCGAAACAGGCTGCGGGGCCGAGAGCGGTTCCCTTGCCCGCGCTGTCAGCCAGCCTGAAACAACCACTGCGGATCCGTTTCCTGTTTTGACAGCTCGGCTGTCCATCAGGTCCCCGCCCCTACACAAGCCCCTCCTCCGCCAGCCCCGGGGGGCGGGGGGTGGGGGCTGCGTCCGCGGAAAGCTGCACACATGGACGGTTTGAAGCGCTGACATTTTCAACGTGTTAAGTGTTCGCAGACTCCCTCGGCCTGCAGGGCGCCGAGGCCCCCGGCCTTCCCCAGGTTCCCCATGCCACTCCGAAAGGCAGACAGCTGGGGACGGTCTGCCGCCTGAAGACTCCCTGTGAAAAGCAGCCGGTTCCCCGGGCCTCCCCAACCCCACACCCGCCCCAGCGAGGCTGAGTCTGTGTGTGTGTGTGTGTGTGTGAGAGAGAGAGAGAGAGAGAGAGAGAGAGAGAGAGAGAGAGACGTGAGGAAGACCCCTCCGCCAAACCCAGGCTCTGCCACTCACTAGCTGGGGGACCCTAGAAAGTCACTCACGCCCCTGGACCTAGTTTTTGCACCTGGAGAAGGAGGGGTTTGAACTACACCACGTTCCCAAACCCAGAAGGGGTGCTTTTCTGAACAAACGTGGTGCGCATGCCTGTCCCAATTTAAAACGCTGGGCTCCAGACAAAGAGCTTTCTCTTCCAGAAATCTCTTCCACGGAGCCCTTCCAGGTGCAGGCCATCGTCCCAAGAGCTGGGGTAGGGATGGGTGCGTCCCACTTGTCACTTTCTGCCACGTTACTGTGACCTTAATAGTGGCTTCTTCCAACCCGTTAGCTGATAGCGCGATCAAGTAGCAAGCATTTAACGCTGGCGTCGGCGAGAAAAAGCTGGAGCCAGCCTGAGCTAGTCCCCGAATCCAAACCCCACAGGCTCTCGGGGCTCAGAGCCCACCTGCAGGCCGTGCATGCTCACCTGCCCTCTGCTAGCGACACCTGGGAACCGGCATCCTGGGGGTGACTTACACACCCCGGGCCTCCTCTCTCCAAAGCCGGTGGAGGCTGAGCCGCCTCACAGTGCCGCGGAGACACGGACCCTGGGCTCCGGGATCGTCTGACCGGGCTGCAGAGGAGAGACCCCTCCTGAGGGTGGCGCTGTGCGCTGGAGCGGGTGCGAAGGCCACCGGCACAGGGTATGGGTGGCAGCGCCTTGTTCCCTCGGGGCAGCGGAATGGGCTCCCAGGGGCCCCCGCGCCCGAATGCTTTCCTAGATTTCCTCGCTGGAAGTTAATTTGAGAAACCGAGGAATGTGGTTTTTTTGTTTTTTTGTTTTTTGTTTTTTTAATACACGACCGTTGTTGGTGATGCGTTCATTCACTCAGCAGACGCTCGTTGGACCCAACGCCGGGTCTCAGGGCTGGAGACCCCGGGGGGCGTGGCCGTGCAGGGAACGTGTTCCCGCCGTGAGTTCGCCGCTGACGCTGTAGTGGTGGGCGTGTTCTTTTTCTTTTTGCTTTTTAAATCCTTGTCCAAGGGCATTCTTAGACTGCTCTTTCTTTCTTTCTTTCTTTCTTTCTTTCTTTCTTTCTTTCTTTCTTTCTTTCTTTCTTTCTTTCTTTCTTTCTTTCTTTCTTTCTTTCTTTCTTTCTTTCTTTCTTTCTTTCTTTCTTTCTTTCTTTTCTTTCTGTTTTGAGAGACAGAAGCATCGATCAGTGGCCTCCTGTACATGCAGGGATTGGGGGTCAGACTTGCAACCAAGGTCTGTGCCCTGACGGGGAATCGAACCTGCAACCTTTCAGTTGCGGGACGAAGCCCCAACCCACTGAACCACACCAGCCAGGGCCATTTTCATTATTTTTCACACTGGTATCCCTGTTCTAATTCAGTGACCTGGTTCAATTATTTTTAAAGTCCACAGTTATTTGGAGCTAAGTATAGCAACTCTGGAAACTGGCTAAATGGAATAGTAGTGAGAGGACCTGAAGACCCTGCTTCCCTGTAAAGTGTTTTTCCTTGAAATCACGTGCTTCCTCCTGCTAACATCCTTATGGAGAAGGAATGGTTGTTTCTGTTATGCAGATGAGAGAGAGCAGGGCACTCAGCCGGGGTCACACGGCTGGGAAGTAGCTGAGTCGCCATTGAAACCCGGAGTCCCTGCTACGAGTCTGGAGTGACCCAAAGCACCCACCCGGCCCAAGGTCTCATCGCTACAGAAGATTCCTCAACAGCCCCAGGTCCTCACCCCTCCCGTGTCCCCACCTTTCGCCCGTGACTTCCTTCCTCTCAGACAAAGACGAATACTTGACCACTGTTTGCCTGTGGGCTCCGCCACGTGACTTGCTTCGGTCAGTGCAATGTTAGCGGGTGTGATGCTAGGAACGGTACGAGTGTGTCTGCGTGAACGGGCTCTGAGCCGTAGCCACGAGGAGGGCCCTCCTGGGTTTGCGCACTGGGTCCTGGATTGGGCCAAGGGACACGTGCAGCAGAGCCACGTTCCCCGGGGGACCTGAGGTCCACGGGCCAGCAGACAAGCGCCCAAGCCCAGCTGACCCGTGAGTCCGGTACACGCATACTGTGTGTGCAGCTAGATCCCGGGCTTGCCTGATCACATAAGGGAATTTAAGGTGCAAACGTCAAGCCTGGATGCCTCTTGTGGCCAAACTAGTCAATAACAACAAGTTTCCGCTGACAGGAACACGCCTTTCCCCCTTCCTCTGGAAGCAGCTGGGCGCAGAGACCACACACTCCGAGTTCTGCCGCTTGGAATTCGAGGGAAGTGCACACCACTCAGGAGGGATCCCCGGGTGCCAGCCTGCCCGTGCCCAGCCCCCGATGAGAGCCTCCTACACTGGGGCTGCTGTGAGCTGTCCCTGGGGCCGTTTACGGGCCAGCAGGGGCTGCGTTGCCGTCCGGAGCCCTCAGCGGACACCCACCGTCTCTTTCCTGCAAATGCACGAAGCCTGGGCGTGCCGTCTTCCTCACTTGTGCCCTGGGCTCTGTTCAAACCGACACCCCCCGCACTGCTGCTCCCCTTTCTATGCCTTGATGCTCTCGTCCTGGGCGAGACAGCAGCACAGTGAACGGGAGGCTTGGCCGGCAGCAGATCACGAGGAGGCTTCCAGGGGCCCCCAGGTCTGCGGTCTCTCTGAGTCCCCCCGGTTTAGATGTTAGAGGACCCAGCCGCCCATGGGAGAGGCCCACGTTGCACCCCCAGCTTCCACCCATCCGCCCCACCTCTGTCCGCAGCTCACCAATCCTGGTCTGTTGGACCTCCGAGCTCCCTCCCCAGGTGAGCCTCCCCTCCAGGCCCCGCAGCCCCGCCCACACGCAGACCCATCGCCTCTGGCCTTGACATCCTGCTGCCCCCACCCCCCTCCAGCCTTTTCTGCACCGGAGCCCTCTCTCTGGGCCCAGGATCTAACAGCAGCTCCAGGGGTCCGATCTCCTCGGTTTGGAGTACGAAGACCCTTCCAGTCTGGCTCCCGCTCTCCTCTGCAGCCTCATCCTCGCCCTCCCTCCCTGGCACCAGACCCCCGAGGCGTGCCAATCTGATCCCAGTTCCCACACGCCCGCCCACCCTCCAGTGCCTTCTCCTGCCCAGTGGGCCTCCCTCTCTCTCCCCCTTTCTCCACCTGGGAGCCTTCCATGTGGCAAGTCCACGCTAAATCCAATGTGATCAGCGTGGGGAAGATTTTCCTTCATCAGCAGCAGCAGCGCACCAAGGCCGTGGGAACAGGGCCGGCTGCCTGGGCGTGGGCACGGGGTGCAGGGCTCCGCACTCCGGAGGCCCTGTGCTCCGTTTAATGCTCTGCTACCATCTTGAAATTTTTAATACTTTTGTCTTTGAACTTGTGCCTTGTAAATGAAGTCCAAGGGGCAACAGAGCATGCTCACGGGAGGAGGAGACACACACAGCCCATGTGTCCGCCACCCTGGCCATGTTGTTTACATAGGGCGTCCCTGGGGCCCTGTGAGCACAGAAGTCCTAGGACTCCGGATGCGGAGAGCTCAGTGAGACACAAAGCAAGTTCAAGGTGAGTGTGTTACATCTGGGAGTGAGTAGCCTGGGCTCTGACAGCCCCCAGAGGTCACACTTTCTGTTGCAACCAGAACCTGTGTCATAGGCAGAAAGCCGGCGATGACATTCTAAAAAACTAATGAGCCCTGGCTGGTGTGGCTCAGTGGACTGAGCCCCAGTCTGCGTAACCAAAGGGCTGCCAGTTCGATTCCCAGTCAGGGCACATGCCTGGGCTGTGAGCCAGGTCCCCAGTAGAGGGCGTGTGAGAGGCAACCACACATTGATGTTTCTCCCTCTCTCTTTCTCCCTCCCTTCTCCTCTCTCTAAAAACAAATAAGTAAATAAGATATTTTTAAGAATAAAAAAGCGAATGACGAGCATCCCTGTCATATCCCGTCTGACTGTTGTTACTTCCCTGTGTCGGCCGGTCACTCACGCTGAACGTGATGCAGAGGAAAGGGAAGACGGGGCAGCCCTGTCTTGACCAAGAGGTCCTCACTCACTCACCCACCGGTGAGCGGGAGACACAGCGTGCTGGGAGGACCGCGCGTGCCGGGAAGGGGAACAAACACAGCTGAGGTCATTCCGCGCAGCGTCTCCACAGCTCTGATAAGAAACACACGAGTCTCCCGTGGGTCTCTGTTACTGGACACTGTCCTGGGGATGAAAGAGCCTGCCCGGTCCCTGAAGCCCAGGAGCCCTGGCGACACAGGAGGCCACCCGCCTCCACGCCCGGCCCGCCCGGGAGGTCACGTCGCACTGAGATTTCCGTGGCCGTCCCTGCCTTTGCACACCTCGTGTTAGCACATGAATGAGCAGATTGGCCCATGGGTCAAAGGTCGAAAATATCAAGGAAGGAGTATCAGGCTGGAGTGACGAACGACTGGGGAGTTGCCCCCCCCCCCCCCCCCCGCTCCCTGCAGCGGGGCCTGGCTGGCATGCCGGCTGTGAGTGCTAGAGCATGGACCCCGAGACCCTCACGTTGCTTTGTGTGCCTGGCAGCCAGCCAGTCAGGTCAAGGTCAAGCCTTTCAGAGGCCGTGGGGTGGGTGGGCAAAGGCACAGGCTTTAGAGCCAGCAGACGAGCATGCAAACTCCAGTGGTCCGGCTCCTCCCTGTCTCCAGCTAGACCGTTTGCTCCTCCTGCGGCCCGTTAGCTTTTCTGTGGCACGGCAGGTGGGGAGTACCCTCTGTGGGGTTTCAGAGGATTATTCTAGATTGTGCACATTTTTAAGCTGGCCATTCCTGCCAGCGACCAACCGTTCTTCCTTCCCTTGGTCCCTTAGACACGCACGGAACTCTCATGGCAGCCACGGCTGGAGGAAAGAGCTCTCTCCGGGGCACACGTGCTCTCACCCCCGCTCTCTGGCCCGTGGGCTGCTTTCACGCATGAGCGTGCGTGATGCACTGATGGGGAGGAGATGGAGCCCCGGAGGAACACCCACCGAACGCCCACCAGACTGCTCCCCACTTCCATGCGAGGCCAAGCTGCTCCCCACGTCCCAGGCCCTCCACGTCCATCCCTTCTCCCCACTCCGTGCCTTCGGCTTTCGTGTCCTGTTGGCTTGGCGTCCACGGATCTGCTCACCAAACTCCGGCGGAGCACTGCCGTGTGACCGGCACCTGCTGGCCACCGTGGGGCTCGTGGGGAGCACGCTGGACTCACAGTCGGTGGGAGGAGACGGGCCCTAAGCAGATACACACCAAATACATGTTTCGTCACCGACTGCGGGCCAGGTCGGAGGGCGTGGCTACTGAACGGTTGTGGGAGGGAGGAGAGAAGGCCCTTCTGAGCAGGGGGCTGAGGTCCACGGCGTGAGAAGGGACTGGCCGAGGGGTGGTGGCAGGGAAGCATGAGAAGGGCTTTGGCTGCAGAGGAAACAGTGCACGCCAAGGCCCTGAGGTGGGAGGGGGCTCAGGGGGCGGGGCGACTACAGTGGGCGGGGCGAGAGGACCCTGGATGCTCGAGTCCGCGGAGCTCCAAGTGCACGCTGGCCAGCGTTCTAAGGGCTCCAGAGGTCCTGGCTCCTGTGACCCTGATGGCCATCCTGTGAGAGAGGTGCCTTTGCATCACCCCCGCACAGACAGAGCAGTGGCGGCCCAGGGTTCACAGCGGGCCTGGACTCCGCCCGCCTCAGGCGGCCTTGCTCCCTCCGGAGCCCAGCTCACCCGCCGGGCTGCCCCCCCGTGAATGGCAGCTGCAGGGGCAGCCCGAGGGACCTCAGAGGTGCCGCTAAGGAGCCTGTGCTCTCCTTCAAGATGCCTCTTCCCTTGGCCCCTTAGAGTTGAATCCTAAGTCTCCTTTTTGCGAAGGGGATGGTCTTGGGTGAGTGATTTCCCCCCCACCCCGCCGCCTTTGTTTCACTCCACAACTACTACTGGGTCCCTACTATGTGCCAGACATAGAGCGGGGATGGGAGAAGAGACACAGCGAGGGCAAACGCAGGGGTGGGTCCTGCCCTCCCCAGCCCACAGCCTCCGTGAGCAGGAAGGGCTTCCTCGAACGGTCAGACGGAGGTGAGAGCTCTGAGGGTAGCCCTGGCTGGTGTAGCTCTGTGGATTGAGCTCGGGCTTCGAACCCAAGTGTCACAGGTTCGATTCCCAGCCAGGGTACATGCCTGGGTTGCAGGCCATGACCCCCGGCAACCGCACATTGATGTTTCTCTCTCTCTATCTCCCTCCCTTCCCTCTCTAGAAAATAAATAAATAAATAAAATCTCAAAAAAAAAAAAAATAAAGCGTTCTGAGGGTGAGGAGCACAGTGCTAGGAGAGGCTGTGACCCACCGGTCTGGGCCTGGAGCCTGCCCAGTTTGCCTGCGGGGTCTGAGCAGGCGCTGAGGCTGCTGGGACAAGCAGGACATATCGGATAAAGCAAGGAGGTGGGCGTGGAAATAAGGGTGCCCGATAACGTTTAGTGGAAATACGTCCCAACGGCATGGGACACACTATATTACATTTTCTTTTTATTGTTTGGGCATGTGCAAAGCCACCATCTCGGGAGGAAGTGTGGCACTAGCAAGGAGCCGTGGGAAGACCGTGTGACAGCTCCAGACAGCCTCGGTTTCCTCATCTGTAGAATGGGTGTTGTGGTAGTGCCTGGCCCACAGGACTGTTAGTGCTTAGAACAGCATCTGGTGTGAGGTCACTGCTCAGTAAAGGTTAGGTGCCCTCATTCCTCCTCCTTCTCCTCCTTCTCCTCTCCTCTGTCATTGTCACCTCCCTCTCTTTTTCTACTTCCCCCCACCAGTCCCAGATCCGCATTCCCGGATGCTGGCAGTCACCTCCTAACTGCCTTCGTGTAAGTGTGGCTAGACTCCGATAAACATTCTGGTCCAAAAACCTCGGAAGTGAAGGTCTGGGGTCAGCGTGAGCTAGTCCATGGCTATGTCCCTGCTAGTGAGGACGGCCGTGTGGACCGCTACTGGACGACAGTGAGGGAAGGCCGGGCGTGGCCAGGCTGCGGGCTCGGTGACCGCCGCAGAGGCCCAGGTAACCCTGGACCTGTCCCCCACCTAGGGTGCCAGGGAGCCCAGCTTCTGCCAGCTCCTGGTCCTGTCATCGCTTTGGTGTCGTTTTACCGTCTGCCTCTGACCACCCCAGCCCCTGCCACCTCCGTGGGTCTATTTCTGTGGTCTGTCGCATCTGCGGGCCACCCCCACGGAGTCCGGTTTCCCTGTTCGCGTGGGGGTGGCGGTTCGGTGAGCGAACAAATGTCCCCTCGGAGTCCGGCAGAGCCACGTGTCTGTTCCCGCCAGTGGGAAGGGAAGACCATGCTGAAGGGGGGACAGCTCCCCTGTTCAAGGGCACAACTCAGAGCATGTCCGAGTCACGCTCCCATATTCTGGGCAGAACTTCGTCGGAGAGCACAGCCGGCTGCAAGGAATGCTGAGAGCCGTGGTCTCCGCTTCAGGGGCGGCCGGGGGCTCGGCCAAAACGTCAGGCCTCCGCTCCCATAGAGAGAGAGGAGAGCGGGTATCAGGATACCCAGGGCTCTGCCAACAGCCTCGACTCAGAAGTCACTCAAAACAGACTCAGCCCGCACGTCCTTCCGCCTGGACTCCGTTCCAGCTACAAGGAAGGAGCGGGCAGGGGCCCTGGACCCCGGGTGGCTGGGAAGACAGAGAGGCTGGGGAGGAGCAAAACATAAAAACAAATCTCGGGATAATTAGGACAAGCAGCTAAATGTGATGTCTAATGCCAGCCGCAATGAAAGAGCGAGTTTTCCACCGCAGTTGCTCGTAAATTCAAAACAGCTTCCACAAAAGCAAGAACAGCTTGAAAAGCTTCTGGGGCTGTGAGTGTATTTACGGAAGATGTGTGTGTGTACACACGCATGCATGCACGCGCACACACCCTCCTGCAGGGGGAGGGAGAGGGGGCCGGGCGAGCGCTCAGCTCAGCCTGGCTCTGGAGGAACATCACGCGTGTTACGTCACCTAACAGGAGACGGCCGTGGGTTCTGCTGAGAAAAGTTGCCACATTGTACTGACGTGTTTGTACTTCTTTTCACGGGGGTCCGCATTTCACGTCTGTATTTACGTCTGCCAATCGCTGAGTCGCTGAGCGTTTGTGGGGCTGTCAAATGGAAGCAAACCCCCATGCGGTCCCTCCTCTCCTCGTCCACGGAGCTTGGACACCTGCCCACTGTCCACCAGGCAAGGCCCAGGCCAGGCCGGGGTGCAGGTGATGCGTGCGCCCCCTGGGAAAGGGGCGACCCCGAGGCACACCTCCCCACGTGCAGCAGCACAGGGCTGCAGACATTCTGGAACCTTCTGCCATCATGTATAAGCTGTAAGGCGCTCCTGTTAGAGGTGGCCTCGGGAGGAAAACAGACTCTGGAGAAAGGCAGCCCCGGGTTTGAATTCTTCCTCCCCAGCTTCCCGCTGGGAGGCTTTGGGCGAGGGGCTTCGCCTTGCACGTGAGGGTCTCTCGAGGCTGGAAGCCAGCTGCTGACGCGGTGGGGACGGGAGAGTGGCAGCCTGGGGGCCTGGCGGACTTGGCTGTGTCTCGGCTCTGACGCCTCCAGGGTGACCAGCCATGGGGTTCGCTCTGCAGTGAAGGTTTCCGGGCTCCTGGAAATCTTGGTGCTGAGACCAGGACCAGCCGGGGCCGAGCAGGGCTGCTGGCCACCCTCCCGCAGGACAGGTGGTCCCGGGTAAGCTAGCCACCCCTGTGAGCCTCCGCCTCCTTGCATAGAAAGTGGGGATAAGGCTGTCTACCTTGCAGGAGAGCCACCGGGAGCAGGGCTGGCGCCTTCATTGTGCAGGGTCGCCATCATCGTCCTCAGTGGTGGTGCCGTCCCCCCTCCCCCCGGCTCCCGAGTTATAACGGCCAAGGCCCCAAGTTCACCAGGAGGGCTCACAGGGCCCCAGCAGTCCATCTGAAAGCGGCCACAGTGCAGGGCTTTCTCCCTGGTGCGACGTTTCTCCAGGGCCGGCGGGCAGGCGAGGGGGGGGGGGGGGAGCCCGGGGCCTCTGGAGGCCCCCAAACCCCAGCCCGAGTCTTCGTGCCCCTCCAGCAGAGCGGGGTCCTGGGTCAGTGACGAGCACCCTGAACCCCCACCGGCACCTTCCCCGTTACGGCCACGGCGGGCTCTGCGGCCCCGAGACAACCCCGCGGACAGGCAGCCCTGCCCAACCTCATCTCACCGCGCTCAAAAGTCCCGTCCAGAACTAATGACCACGGGAAAAGCAGGCCAGCCCAGGCTGGCGCTTCTTTGTCGAAGGAGCAAGAATTCGCCACTCATTCCAAGTAAAATTGCTTCATAACCAGTGATTTCATCTGGCCCCCCCGGGCCCCCAGAAAGAGCTGGAAGGCCTTCGGGCACGCTAGCCTCAGAGAGGTGTGAACCTGCAGGAATGTGGAGGCGTCTCCAGCCTTCTCTCTGCCGCGGCCCACCGCCGCCTCCGCCCCCGCCCCCCTGCCCTGCAGACCTGTACACGGGAAACACGCTTGCTGCCTGCAGAGCTGACCATCTGGGGAGACCTCGAGGGCGGTCCTCGCGGGGAATGGATGCCCAAGCCTCCTCTCCTTGCAGAGGGAAGCACAGGCACGTGGAGGTGGAGGCAGCTTCTCCTGCAGCAAACCTGTGCCCCGGGTCCCTCCCCGGAAGGAAGTTTAAATGTGGGGCCAGCAGACTGGAACCTTCTTCTAGAAGTTGCCAGACCATTGTCCTTGCCCCAAAGGGGACACCTGGGCCATGACGCGAGGGCGGCCCCAGGGGTGGCCCCAGGCACAGCAACGTGCCCAGGCTTTCAGGAGACCCCCTTCCTGGGTCGTTCTTGGCCCTGAGCTGTCCCTGCTTGCCCCCGTGTCTCGTGGGCCAGGAGGGCATCCCGGACCCACACCCAAATGAACCCTGGGCACCACAACTGACAGGCCGGCCGAGACCCCAGTCCTCCAGCCAGGCTGGGGGCAGCTCCCTTGAAGCCACAGCCACGAAGAGAAGGTTCTGCTCTCCTCTGTATCACCGCACGCCCCCTTCCTATGCCCCGTGAGGCGGCACAGCGGTCCCGGTCCACCCCACCCCCTCAGCCGGCGCTGGCACGCCCAGACATCGCCAGGGCTTCCGGAGTCTCTGCCCAACGGGGTTCTCTGGCCACAGGGCCATGCTGGGCCCACACACCAGGCCCGGGGGACATCCTGGGGCTTTAACACCCCAAGAGCAACCCGCAGTGGGTGCACGAAACCCTAGGCTCCTCGGCCGGCGGTGGGGCGACGCTGGTGCATTCCACACACTCCGGCAGAGGCTCCGGGTCTCGGGCTGTGTCGCCCGTGGTGGAGACCCGCCCACGTCACTCGTCACGGCCTCCCTTCTCTTCCCAGAGCTTCCGGGGACCACCGCCCAAGTGAATTCCTGGAGTCAAATCTACGTGTTGGGGTCTTCTTTCGGGGACCCCCAACCTGATGCTGGGACAACTTTGTGACTGTCCCAGGGGAGATGAACGGTGGTGGCGGTGGCTCCCCTTGCTGTGTTCTCTCCGCTGCACCGCTGGGGTGGCTCGCCCACCCGAACCTCCCCTGCCTTCCCGGCAACGTGCTTGACTGGGGCACTTGTCTCGGCACGGTGCTGGCACTGCTGAGTAGCCATGACAGAGAAATGTCCCGTCCCGTCCGTGACTCCGTGATGTGTCTCAGACGACACAGCCCCGCCCACCCTTTCTGCCCTGGGAGCCTCACACCCCTCTATGGGGGCGGGGGTGGGGGTGCTTCTTCCCTTCCTGCTGCCATGAGGACGCAGAGACCGGGGGCGTGGGTGCCTCCTCCGAGGCTACACAGCAAGGGCGCGGGGGGGCTGCGGCTGGAATGCGAGTCCCCCGCCTCACCACCACTGGCCGGGGGCCCCGTAGCCCGCGCCGTGACCCCGCCGTGAGAGCCCGTTGCCGGGGGAGGCCAGTCCTGGAGGGCGCTGCGGCAGCGGCAGACAGCCGCACCCGGGAAGGGTCGGCAGTGTGGAAGGACTTTCGTAACATGAGTCAGCTTCAGAGAGCCAGGCCTCTGCCCTGTGTCCTCCTTCAACGGCCGAGTCAGGACACGGCCCGGCGGCCGGCAGAGCCAGGCCAGGTCAGGCTGCGCAGCATGCTGGGAAAACTGGGAGGCCAGAGGCCCAGCTGGTGTGGCCCGTTGTGGAGGGGGGGTGAGGGGGGCCTCGGCCTCCTAGTGGACCCAGAGCCAACATCCTCTGGGAAGGACCTCACACCAGACCCGATGAGGCCTCCCCCAAGGGGCTCTTAAGTCGAGAAGGAATGAAATCACAGGATTCTCCAAGCTGGGGCTGGCAGGGCTCTCAAAATCGGCAGGGCCAAGGCTCTTATTCATCGATCAGGAAAACAGGGGTCCAGAGAGGGACAGCCACCCAAGGGCCCATCTCTCTGTGAACCAGGGAAAGCCAGGGCGCAGATGCACACCTCCGGCTCCCAGCCCACTGCCTTCTCCCGATGCACCGCTCTGCTTTGCGTTTGATAGGAAGAGAACTCTTTCTCGTGCTTGAGCCATTTGGTCTTCACGGCATCCCCAGGAGGGTGGCAGAGAGGGGCTATTTCTCTGTGTCCTAAGAGAGGAAACTGAAGCCCAGAGTCCAACTGCTGAGGTCACCCAGGGCCCCCAAGACCCTCATGGCTGTGCAGGGGGCTGGGACCATCGGAAGACCCCAGGGCGGGATCCCTCGTCCCCACGGACCTGGCCCCTGGCACTAGCTCACAGGTCTCCAGAGCCTGGCAGTCTTTTAGGGACAAGAGTCTGTCCGCCTGAACGAGTCGGCCCCTTAGTGCTTGGGCTCCCAGCGATTGGCCCCGTCCCCAGAACTCTACCTTTTGGGCATCTTTGAGTAACTCAAAAGAAACTCATCCTTAACAGTCTTCGATGTTCACCAGCACGCCCCACCGCGCCCTCCACATGCTCCGCCCACCCCCTCTCTCACCGCCCCGCCCCCACAAATGCGCACACAACACGGACTCGAGAGAGAAGCTGTAGGAAGAGCTCATCGGCGGAGGTGTCAGCGACTTTCCCAGGCCACGCTCCAACGCCGTCTCTCTCATCTCCCTCCGCGACAGCCTGCCTAACACCCGGAGCCGGACGGAGGCCATGGTCAGTGTTCTTTGACGGTCCGAGGTTTTCACCTGGCAGCTGAGCAGGGCTTGATTTGGGGCCCTCAGAGCTCTGGGCTCCTCAAATGGGGAACATGCAGCCAGACTGGGTCTGGGGGAAACCCTGGGGGTGGCGCCCACCTCGGTGAGTCCTTGGTTTGGTCTATCAAACCGTGTGCGAGGCTGCCCCCTACAGGCCTGACGGGGTGGTGCAGGGATGAGTCACATGGTCTGAGCAAAGGCGCTCACAGCCCGCAATGAGATGGGTGGCCCTGGTAGGGGGTGTCCTAGGGACACAGAGGGGGTTCAGCGAAGTCCACCTGGGGTGAGGCGAGGTCAGAGAAGGCTTCTCAGAAGAGGTGTTGAGCTAAGGAACGTCACACACACGTGGGTGGACAGGAGGCCAAAGTCTCCTTCCGATGCTTCCTGAGCAAGCAGAAGAGGAGGAGCCGGCCAGGTGAGGCAGGTGGGGAAGGATAGTGAAGGCTGGTGGGACAGAATAAGCAGAAGCACAGAGATGTGCTTGCCGGGAGGTGCCCATGGTGTGTTCCAGAGCCTAGAATGCTCGATAGCACTGAGGCACAGAATGTTCTAGAGCTCTAGGGCCTAGACCATGGGGGAAAGCATGGTAAGAGAGTAGCTACAGAGGGTGGCAGGGCCCAGGTGGGGCCTTAGGAGGACCCGGGATGTCCTCAAACTGCAGATGTCCTCCCACGGGGTGGCAGGGGTAGAGGGCAGGCCGAGGGGCATAGATGGGGAAACTGAGGCATCCAGGCGGTGTCCCAGGGCCCCTCCTCTGCACTGTTCTTGGCACTCCCCAGGCATGCTCTCGCTGAGTCCTCCCAGGGCCTGGGACACAGGTCCCACTGGTACCCCCTTTTCTGTGCACGGGGAGACGGGGGCCTGGAGACGTACAGCCCCACGCCCAGGGCATGGAGCTGGCCGCCCGGCGCCGCCACCTGGAGGCGGACCCAGAGGCTCTCACCTCCGGCCGGCCCTGCCCTGCAGCCCGGTTTCAGCTGGCCCAGAACGAGCACATTCCGCCATTGCTTCCCAAACTCCCATCAGCATCTGACAACCACTGCAGCCAGCGACAGGCCCAGAGGACCGAATGCGCACGGCGAGGGTGCCAAGTCCTTAATGCTACCCAGCTGTGCAGTGAGGGGCTTGGCTGCGGACCTGGCCTGGGCAACCGGAGGCGCCACGACGCAGCCGGGCTGGACGGCAGCGTGAGCCAGCCCCCTGCGGCCGACCAGCACGTTGGACCCTCGAGCCCCCTTCGGCTGAGGACCCATGTTCGCCAGACGCCTAGCCAGTGCGGCAGGTGCCCGGGTGTGCTGCGTAGCTGCTGTCCCGTCCACTCTCTCGGTGCCTTTGGTAGCAGCCCCCTTGCCCTGTCCGCCCTCGGAGAGCCCTGGGTCACGGGTGTCCCCCACGCGTCCCCTCTGGACTGTTCTGAGCGGCAACCGACAGGCGCTGGTTTGTCCAGGAACTCGAGTGGCTTCCAGTGGCGTGAACCCAGGCGAGCTGCTCAGGAAGTTGGATGCACGAGGACCTTCTTCTCCCAAGAATCCTGGGACATGAGGGCCTGGCGAATGAGGCCATCCTGTTGAGGAAGACGGGCGCCCCAGCCCCTCCCAGGGCCTGCCCTCCGCTTGCAGGAGCTCCCCCGCAAGCCGCTGATGCTGTCGCGTGAGCCTTCCCAAGCACTGGCGCCAAGCAGGGACGCACCAGGGGGGAAGAGGGACATACTCCTGGGACAGACACCAGGCCAAGAAGCCTCTGCCCCAACCCCCACCCGTGCTCCAGGGCCCAGATCTCAGGGGGGCTCTTCGCTCAGTCCCTCAGGCTCTGAGGCCCAGGGATACACGTGGGGATGGGGCAGTGAGAGGGTGGGCCCCTGAGAATGGAAGAGGCTGACACTTCAGGTTTGCTCAGTGTGGGCAGGGGCCGAAGTAGGTGGGTGCCAGCAGAGGACAGGGGGCGAGGCGAGACGAGGCTGCAGCCCCAAGATGCAAGGGAGCGATGAGCAGGCCCCCCGTGCAGACACAGCCTCTCCTCTCCCCTCCCTGCCTGACCACCCAGACCAAGGCAACGTGCTCGAGACCCAGGGAGCCGACCCCAGCCCTCTCCAGGGTTTTGTCGGCGGGAGTGTAGGACAGACGGCCCACCCTCTCCGTCTCAGAGCCCACGGCCGGGGCTCCCCGGGGACCGCTGCAGATGAAAGCAGGAACACAGCATGCAGGGAGAAACAGCTGCACAGGTTCAGCAAGAGAGACCCTGGTTTCTGCTGGGGGCTTCCATTTCCATGGCACCACCCCAGCCCTGCTCTTCCTGGGGGCGGGGACTTCGGCCGGCCATATCGCTCTGGGACGGAAGTGAACCTGGATAAGTGTGGTTTCCCGCACCTGCAGCCAAAGACACAGTCTCATAGCAACCAGCCTGGGTCCAGTTCTGGAAGCATGTGACCTTGCTGGCCTCCCCTAGCACCCCCGGGCCCTGCACTGACCTCGGCACAGCACGGGCCTGGTCCCTGGTGTCCTCTCTGTCCTCTCAATGTCACGGGCTCCGCAGGCACGGCCCTGCTTGTTGCAGGCTAGGGGAAAAGTTTACTGCATGTACTAAATAACCCAGGTTTTGTGCCCCTCGGTCTGAGCCAGCAGGCAATGTGGCCTCAGGATTTCCGAAGAAAATGACCACAGTGACCACCAAAACCAGGCAGTTGGCAGCGTCTGGGTTTGTTTCAAGCAGGCGAAGGGCCAAAGGGCAAGCAGGAGTGACAGCTCCAAGCAGACGGATGGGACAGGTGAGGACAGGACAGGCGAAGGGCTGGTCCTCCCCCAGAGAGGAAAACGAGGCACAGATGTGCATCCACTCAGCAAATGTTTGGGGAGCTCCCACTGCACGCAGGGACCATTGGGGCATGAAGGACACAGTGCTGAAGGAGACAGGTGTGGCCCGTCCTCACACCTGTCTCACGAAGCTGACGTCACGGGGGAAGGCAGACAACTATGGCTGAAGGTGGGGGTTCGGGAAGAAGCCCCACATCCTGAAGCTGTGTGGAGGGAGGGCGGGGGTTCATGCCCACACCCACCTGCCTCCAGAATTCGAGTTTCTTCAAGCTCGTCTCAGGCCCTCGGGGTGTTCACTCGGTGAGCTGGGCTCGTGGAGAAGGGATGGTGCCTGCAGGCTGCTCCAGGCCCCCAGGTGCCCTTGCTGCCTGGCCACCTGGAGCCTGAAGGGGTCGTCAGGTCCACAAAGGGGCCAGAGCCCCGACTTCTTCAGGCGACATCCCGCTCACTGCCCGGCCTCATCCGTCGGCTGGGATGCTACACAGACTGGGGAGTCGATGTCACAGTGGCGAGCCCTGCCCCTCAGGGACCCAGAGCCGGTGATGTGCAAACCCAGCGCCCCTTCCTCTGTCCCCGCCCTGACACAGGAGATTTCAGCTACTGCTCCTCCCGGAACCAGGAACGGGGAGGAGGCGCGATTCTGAGCTGAGTAGGGGCAGCCTGGCCTCGGACCGAAGAGCAGGAAGGAGACCCTGGAATGCGGGGCCCACAGGACAGGAGATGCCAGCTGGGAGCGATAACTGCACCGCAGCCCCTCGGTGTGTGGGTCCCGGAGCCTGCCGTAGCCCCCTACGGGACCCCCTCGCCTCTTCCAGTGGGGTTCTGCCTCGCAGGGTGCTGTCTGGTCACGGGGTCCCGGGTTTGTGCATAAACCTTGCAGGTGCCCCAGGGGAGGAAGGGGACCATCTGGATAGGAATCCCAGCTCTCCTCCCTCCTGCTGCAGTCTCCGTGCCTCAGTTTCCTCATCTGTGACCCCTGAGGCTGACAGACAGGATGACCCGTGACAACGTGGAGGCAAGGCTGCTCGGGAGAACGGCTCGGGTCCTGAGTTTGAACAGTGTCTTCCAAAACACTGGCATTTTCTGGAAAGGGAGGGCCGGCCATCTCAGCGGTGACCGTCCGCTTGCGAGCAGGCATCGGCGGCCAGTCTCGGCCTGCGCCCTCCGCTCGGCGGCCTTTCCCTCCATTTCAGGCGTGAGAGGCCGAGGCAGCCGGCCCTGGCGCGGCCCAGGACGGGTCAGACCCGGCCACTGGCTCTGTGCGCAGGTCTCGGGCGAGCGAGCGAGCCTCTGGGCTAGCTCCACGTTTCATAAGAGCTTGTCCTGCAGGCTGGGTGGTTTCTAGCAGCTTCCCCGGGCCAGGGGTCCGCGGCGGTTCCTGCCTCCGCGGGCCAAAGGCAAGTTCTTCCGCACGCCCTCTACGACACTTATCTTAATTAAGCATACAAATTAGGGCATTCCAAGCTAAGCTTTCCTGAGTTGTGTGGGTAGAAAAAGTGTTTAAATCTCCTTTTTTTTGGCTGAGTCTTTGCAAGGCAAGCGTTTCCCAATGTTGGCCCAGTCCCTCCCCGCCCCCCGCCCAGCCTCCCCCTGGCCCGCCTGTCCTCAGGAGGAAGGCTCCAAAGATAAGGGGGGAGGGCCGGACCCGACCAACCAGGAGGCTGCCCCGGCTGACCGCGCGCGACCCCCTGGCTGGGGCTCCCCAACACCTGGATGGCTGGCTGGTTCCCCTGGACTTCCTCCGCTCCAGATGCGTTTGGCAGCTGCCCGCAGTCAATCAGGGGGTTTGGGTTTGGAAAACTACAGATCTCCAAACAAAGGCAGGAGTGAGAAGGGTGAGGCCGGGCTAGAAAATATTGAAATTCGTCTTGACTCGCTTTCCAGCCGAGAGAACAGGCCGTTCCGCGGGTTACCAGGGAGGAGAGGAGAGGAGCGAGGAAGCGGGGCCGCCGTCCGGGCGGGAGCCGCGCGGCCGCCATGCTGCGGCGGGGCCCAGGCCACGGCCTCGGGTCAGGCCGCCCTGGGTTGGGAACCCAAGTGCATTGCTTAGAAGTTGGGTAACTTGGGCAAGTCCCTTAGTCCTCCGGTCCCCCACTGGACATGGAGTCAGCGACGCTTACAACCTCACAGGGTGGACACGAGGAACTTAGAAAGGCCGGTGTGGATGACTGTCGCGGGCACAGGCCTGCAGGGGCACACGGGTTGGCGGCATGAGACAGACTCCGGGGACCGCCGCCCACTGTGTCTGCGGCCCCGGTTGAGGGAGGAGGGTCGATGGAGGACTCCCTGAGGACTCCGAGTCTGTCTGTCTGTCCTGGCCACTCTACATGCTGTCCCACCGAGTACCCCCCGCAACTCAAAAAGGGTCACGGCTTTCATCCCGCTACGACGCCTCTGCCTGCCTTTGGGGGTGTGATGCAAGCAGTTACTGCGAGGGCCTTGGTAGCGGGGCCACCACCCTTGACCCCACGCTGGTCGTCCTGGACCCCCGGGAGGCGCTTCCCCCGATGCCAGGACCAGACACAGTGGGTGTTCGTCTCCACCTGGCCCCGGCTCTGGGCACCGTTGGTTTGGTTTTACCTGCTGGCCCCCAGCACCCTGTGCCTGCCTGCGGTCCCTCCACGCAGGGTGGGAGGTCAGAACCGAGTCTGTAGCCACCTCTGCGAGTCTCCAAACCTCACTGTCCAGACCCCTGGCCAGGTCCACCGCCTGCCTTGGATTTTTTCCCGCCCTTTTTCCTCTGTGAGCTGAATTACTTTTTGTTTTCAAGCCAGGTTGGATCGTGAGGACTTGGAAGTCACTCTGGGTCTCCTGGGGGAGCGCTGGAGGTGGGTGGTTAGGCGGTAACTTGGCAGGGAGACGGGTGGGGAGGACCGACACGGCCCGGGTACACGGCGGGGGCCCTCACCTGCACTCAGACACGTGTTCTTCCCGCCCCCTCCTCCGATACCTGCACAGGCCCAGAGTGCAGATCCGGGTCACCTCCAGGTGGTCTGCTCACCTACACTGACCTGGGCTCCCCTGGTGTCACGGTGTCATCCTAAGATGTCACAGTGGACGTAGCGTTGGCCCAGGCACTGTCCCATTCACTGCCCCTTCTCTCAGATGACACTGGTCCCTCGGAAAGCATCCATGCACCTCCTTTCTGGCCGGCCATCTGCGGCCTGTCTGGATTTACTCCCTGCAGATTGGGGCCAGGGGTCCCCCTGAGGCAGGCCTGACGTGGGCCGGAGGAGACCCCACGCCTGTGCCAGATCCAGGGGGACTGAGGAAAGTGTCAGCGCTATCGTTCCGGAGGATCATCCACCGTCCCAGCCTGTTCTCCTCGCCCGTCACACTGCCCACCTCCGCTGGGGTGGGGCTGCAGGAGGGTCGAAAGGCGGCAAAGCATGAGGCATGCCTTCACTGACTGTTTACTGAGGCATGAGGCATGCCTTTCACTGACTGTTTACTGTTCACCTACTACGTGCCAGGGTGCTAGCAACTCAGCAGTGAACAGGACGGGCCCATCCCTGCCCTTATGGAGTTTACGCTCTGCAGGGGGAGGAGGGGGGTGCCTGGGGACAGAGGTTGGTTAAATAAACACAA
Source organism: Phyllostomus discolor (assembly GCF_004126475.2). NCBI lineage: Eukaryota > Metazoa > Chordata > Mammalia > Chiroptera > Phyllostomidae > Phyllostomus > Phyllostomus discolor. Next base: position 3,576,937 of record NC_040903.2, read on the forward strand.
AGCCTAGGCAATGAGGGCCCTGCAGAGAATTGCAGTGGGCCGCTGCGGCCGAGAGACTGGGTGGAGGCGCAAACCTCAGAGCCGTGGGCTTCCGAGAAGACGTGGTCCCGGAGAACCTGCAGAGCTTCGAGACGCCCCCGTCCAGACAGGAAGATGAGGTCCACAGGAGTGGAGGGGCTCCACAGCCAGGGTGGGGGGAGCACCGCGGGCCTGGCTGTCACGTCTGGAGTTTTCTACCATCTGGAGGAGGGGAGCGGCAGGTACCGCCGGCCCCGCCTGCAGGGCGGGCACTGTGGCGGGGACCACTGTGGCGGTGATTGGCAGCCGTGCACAGTGCGGCGCCTGGGAGACAGCTTCTTGGACAGCCCCTTCCTTGCCTGGCTCCAAGCTGAGAACTTCGAGAAAACTGCCTACTGTGCGCAGGCCCATCTGCCCCCGCGGGGCGTGCCAGACAGCTGTCGGCTGCTGACGGCTCCAAGCCTTCCCGCACGGCTCCGCGTCCATGCCCTCCTCTCCGGCTGGGGAGGGCAGGCCCTGCTGCAGACCCGGGATGGCCGGGCAGACGCGGCGCCCGGGCAGCAGGCTGGCTGCCGTCCGGCTTCCCTGGCCACCGTCCGCTTTCCAGTCGAGCCGCACATTGACAGGCCCGTCTGTAACTCCAGAACACTGGACCACAGCATCACGAGAACCCCACTCCACACCAGCTTGGGTTCCCTACTGCTTGACGGGGGAGGTGCGTTTCAGATCAAATGATAGCCCCCCACCCCCAGCCCCCCAAGGGGAGATAGAAGCTGACGGGCAAGTCTGACGACGTGCCGGCCCGGCTGCTCCCTGGCGCTGCCCCCCACCCCCCACCGCCTTCGAGGCCTTGGAACAGTCCCAGCGCTCCCCGGGGAGCAGTGAGGGCCCCCCAACCACCACCGCCACCCCAGGGGACCGTCTGGGTCCAGAGTGAGGGCGCTGGGTAAAGCGAGGAGGGGTGTTTCAGGAACAGCTAGACACGGCTTTGGAGTCAAAGCACGTTCGCTGGCCAAGGCTGACCTCTCTCAGAGCACCCGTCCTTTTTTTCTTTCCCCATCCCCTTTGACGAGCTTCACTGCGTTTCAGGAGTTCTGAGACAAAACAATAGAAGGGGCTAATGAAGATGCGGGTGCTAGACGACCAGAGAATGAGGGACACGAGTTCTGAGTAACAGCGTTTGGAGAGGACCCGGGGCCCATGCTCACTCCGCAGGGTGGGCACGCACGCACCCCTCTCCTGGCTGCGGGGGTGGCTGCTCAGGCCTCTCACGGCCCCCCGTCTCTGGAGCGCTGCCCCCTCCCCCCCCCCCCCCCCGTTTTTTGGACGGCGCTTCAGGAGCTACGCCCTGTCCCCGCGCTGGCCGAGGCCCGGCTGCAGCCAACGTCTGACTAATGCGTGTACACAGAGCCTCGCTCACCACTCCGCATGAGATTCTCCAGAGCTCCCCGTGGGAGCCGGCGGGGGCCAGGCTCCGGCTCAGCCCGCGGCCCTGCCAAGCTGCGGCCCTTGCCCCGTCCTCCCCTCTCTCTCTCTCTCCCCATCAGAGAGTGATCCCTCCATAGACCCGTTGTCAAGAGTCCCCGGTGCGGCTCTCCTCCCGGGGAGCCCGACCCAACACATCTGGTACCAAGACTCGTCCTAGAAAACAGACCCCCAGGACAGACATTGGGGTTGGTTGTCTCGCCAGACAGGTGGCCACCAGGGCCCATCCCGGGTGGCGGGCAGAGGCCCTGGCACGCGGTGTGCCGGGGCGATCGCTGAGACCCTCACCTGTGTCGTCGGGGGTAACGCACAGGTGCAAGGGAGCTGCTGCGTTCACCCTCGCGGTGTGTCTCGGAGGGGAGGGCGCAGGAGAGACGGGGACCATAAAACCCGTGGACTCAATGTCACCCAACGCCGTTACTGAGGGAGAGGCCGGAGGGGCAGGCTCGGGTCCATGAATCGCCCATGAAAAGCCACAGGTAGACCCCAGAGAGTGTCCCCTTGGCCTTGTTCTCGACCTTCATCTCTGCAGCCGGAGGACGGGCTGAGTGGGGGCCAAGCACGCGGCTCCCGGTCAGGCGGCAGAAGTCCAGGGAAGGTTAGATTCTGATGGTGCATCTCCTGTGCCAACGTCGGGGCAGGGGACTTGAACTAGGGACCCCTGAGTAGGTGCCACTGAGAACTTCCAAAGCCCCTTGAACCCTGAGCCCCCCCAGAGCGGCGCACCCCCTTGTCAGAGGGCCGTAGGGGTCTCTCTCGACGACTGTGCAGAAGCCCCAGGCGAGAAGGGACGCCTTACGACGCAGTGCCCACCGCCCGCCGGGTCTGCCCCTCTCCTCGCACCAGGCCAAGAGCCAGGGCCAGTCCCGCCGGAGGAGGCGCGCGGTCTGCTCAGGCAGGAGAGGGCCGACGGGTCCCCAAGAGTCTCAGGATGGGCTACACGCATCCCACTAGCAGGAAGCCGATGTGTCCCCGGAAGGGGACCTGACGCCACTGAGCCAAAGAGGTGACACAGAGGCTGGATAAAGGGGGCGGGGTTGCCCTGGACACGGGGCACTCCCCATCACACTGAGCACGGCACAGAATCCACAGCCCCCCCCCCCCACAACGACCCAGGGCAGCGGGCCCCGGGCCCCGGAGATGCAGCAGGGTGCCCGTTGACACCGCCCCGGGGACGAGGCCACGGCCGGACGGTCCCCCCGGTGCCGAACCCACGCGGCCCCCCTGCCATGAAGCGGGGAGAAAACCACACACGCTAACACACGCTAATAACGCACACAGTGTTTGGGCCTCGCTGCCCCGTGCCCTTCTCACGTCACCGCTGAATATTCAAAGGCGGAGAATTTCCACACTGGAGGCTCCGACGTCCAGAGACCTTCCCTAGAAGGCCTCGGAGTCGGCTTCTCACAAAGGGCCCCGAGGATGGAAAAAGTCTCCCAAATTGAGACTGGCAGGGGAGCGGGGCCCGTTTTCTCTGATACTCCTGCTCTCCGCTCTTGGCACCGGGAGGCCCAGCTCGCGCCAATGGAAAATTCCCAAGTGCCAGGCAGCTCTCAGATAATCTGCACGCAAAAAAAAAAAAAAAAAAGGAAGGGAGAAAAAAAAGGAAGGGAGAAAAAGAAAGAAAGAAGAAAGAAAGAAAAAAGAAACGTCTTTCCACCCAGACGGCTCCCACAGGGTGGAGGCAGGGCTCGGGCCAGAACGTCTCTGTTCTTGCACTCATGACAGCTTTCCGTCCGGCGGGACGGCCTCAGCCCGGACTGGCACTGCAGCCAGCCCAGGGCCACAGCAGAACCTGGGCATGGGGCTTGGACGGGCCGCAGGCCTGGGGCTGGAAATGGCCCATGGGAAAGGAGGGGGCCCGCCCGGGAGGGCCAAGGAGGAGGGGCCTCTGCTCCCTCCTGTCCCGACTGTGGCCAGGAGAGGAGGTGGCCGAGCTTGGAGGTCAGGTGGCCCAAGGACATGGCAGTGACCCTGGGCCCGAGGGAGCGCAGGCTAGGGGAAGGGGGGCGCTGATTAGCAAAGGCTCCCCAGCTCACAAACAAAAACCTGGTATGCACGGCTCTATTCGAGAGACAAAAGATGTAAAAAGTCTTTAACCTCATGTTAGTGTCAGGGGTACGACACAGTTACTAGCCATTCACACACCTTACAGAGGAGTGACCACTCCGAGAAGCCCCGTAAGCATCCGCCACCACACACGGCTGTTACTATGTTACGGACGGGATTCCCCGGGCTGTGCTTTACATCCCGTGACTGATTGTAGAACCGGCAGTTTGCAGTCCTTCCCCTCCCCCTTTCTCAGCCGCCCCAACAGAAGATGCTTCTAGATTCTACACGTCACGTCTCACGGTAACAGTGACATTAGTACATTCACTGAGCCAGTGCTCGGGCCACGCCCACGTGTCAGGGATTGTGCAGACAGCGGGCGTTCAACAGCGAGCGGGACGGTGCGCGGGCTCTGTCCCCGCATCAGAGACGAGCGTTCCGGGAAACGGCCACCTGCCGAAAAGCAGGGTTGACGCAGCTGTGACGGTGCCCGGGACAGGGAGGCAAACGACATCAGGCTAACCAGAGCAGGACGTGGGAAGACCAGGGAGACACGGTTCTCAGCTGAAAGAGCTACAATTCCACACGCAAGCAAACAAGTATCAAAATGTGTGAGAGTAGACTGCAGACCATCTCTGACCGGAGAAACTCTGGAACTGTTACGTCCCGAGCAGCCTGCCTCGGGGAGCTACTGAAGGAGACACTCCACAAAGACGGGAAATAAACTCCACCCAGGCGAGGCCTGGAACCCAGGAGAGCGGGGATCGAACCCAGCAGAGAGACGACGGGAACTTCAGTGTGATGCGGCAGAGACAGTCCCGGCTGCCAGCTGGGCGCCGGCGGGGAGGGCACACGGTGGCCGGAGAGTAACGTTCTCCGGGAGAAAGACTCCAACGAGGGGAAAAAAAAATGGAACTGCAACGTTACCGGTGCGTGTCAACTTGCCCGAACAGTTTCCATTTCTCAGAAATGCAGAGATGAACTAGTGACACCCGTACAGGAAACCACATAAAAGGTAAAGCCAGTGATGGAGTCCAGGACACAGAAGGGGTTGTGCAAGACAAGAAATGCAGTGAAAGTCAGCTACTCTGCGGCGTGACTGTCCGCACATCCGCGAACGCTACAGCGTACGAATAACAAGCGGACACTGATGTAACAAAAAGATTCACAATTGTGAGAAGGTCATTGGGGGAGCCAGGGTAAAAGCGAACTTCTCCCTGTGGAGTGGGAAGTCCGTGGATGATATTCGATGCAGAATGATCAAGGGGCATCCGGGCAGGCTGCTGTGTGGACAGAGGTCAGGAGAGGCTGAGGCGGTGACCGGGAGCTGGACGCGGCTGCGTCCGGGCAGAACTGAGCGAGGTCCGGGCAGAAGAACTGAGTGAGACCGGAGCAGGGTGGAGGCCGCTCTCTTTCACTGGGAGCTTTTCAGAGCCACCTGACCTTTAAAACCATGTAAACTTGCTTTTTTATTAAGGAAAGTCAAAATTAATTCTAAGAACAGCGTTTAAAAACCGGTCGTCCCTGGGGAGCAGTGTGGGACCGTGCTCCTAAGAACCCTGCGAGTCTGCACAGGGGGAAGCACCGAGTTCGCGTACACGGAAACACAGGGGACGCGCTCGTGGTTCACACACAGGGTCCCGCATCGGAACCCGGGTCTCTGCTTCTGCCAGGACAGGACTCGCGTCGGCAGACGGGGAAGGAGAAAGCTGGACCAGCAGGACACTCAGAGGGACTCAGAGGGACAGAGAGGCCTGGGGGAGGGAATTCCCAGCTGGGCAGAGGCATAGAGTATTATTTGTCTCCAGACCAAAACCCACACGGGGTTTTGGGTTGAAGCTTTGGAAAACATTTGTTTTCATTCCTTGTTTTTTTTTTTTTAAAAAAAGATGACGAATGGAATTGTTTGAAATGAGATTTTAACAAGAAAAAAAACTAATAACATTTCATTAGCATTCTCTTACCAGCTCATTATTAACAAGTCCAAAGACGGGCTTTAAGCATTTGTTTCTTTGTAATCACAGTTTCTCCAGTGAAAACCATCAACAGCAGAGAGCGCTGGGGGCTGGTTTGGTTTTTTGTTTGCTTTTTAGAAAAAACATTCTTCTTCTAACTTTCTCCTTGTTTCGTATTTTGGCAGTCACCTCCAGAGTGCCTTCAGAGCTCAGTGACAACCTAAAGGGGCACTTGGAGCGAGCGTGGGCGGCCGAGGGGACATGTGGGGAGCCGTGGGCTGACTGTGCATTCGGACCACTGGCTCCCTCACGTGGGCGCCTGAGCCACCGACTTCCCCGCACCAGGCTCGGGCAGACCCTGAAGCGCAGGGACCGAACTCCCACCTCCCGCCCCCTACTCTGGAGGCGAACACTAATTAAGGAATATGAGAGAAAACCCAGTAGGTGCTCAGCAAACAGAAATCACTCTTCTGCCCTCGCAGGTGTGGCTCAGTGGATTGAGCGCTGACCTGCAAACCAGAGGGTCACGGTTCAATTCCCAGCCAGCACACATGCCTGGGTTGCGGTCCGGGTCCCCAGTAGGGGGCGCATGAGAGGCAACCACACACTGATGTTTCTATCCCTCTCTCCTTTCTTTCCCCTCTCTCTAAAAATAAATAAAACCTTTAAAAAAATAATAACAATTTAAAAATTCCTCCTCCACCCCGCATCGCACATAGAGAAGCGCTCTGATGCCGATGGCGTAACGACTCGGATCATAACTCCGTTCCGGCTGGACTTCCTGCATCCACCCGCACGCTGGGCACTTCCGGGCAGCCCTCGTCCATCGTTGCCTGGCAGGCGCTCCAGACTGCGGAGGGGGCCCGATGAAGGCTTCAGTGAGGGCACCCCGGAGTTCCAGGCTATGCCCTGGCCTAGGGTCAGCAACAAGACAGGGTCTGACTCCCTGCACGTCGTAAGGCTCCAGCTCATCCAAGCCGGAACTGGAAAAGGGCGGTGGCTGTAATTCGGCAAGCAGATCCGAGGCGCAGCGGCGCAGGGTGCCAATGCCGTGGAAAGTAGCACCGCCCGGGATCCAAACGCGCGGCCCTCTCTGTGCAAGCCTGGGCAAGGCCTGAGCCTCTCCGGGCCGGCTTTCTGTTTCCAGGAAGGGGGCCAGTAAGCCTGCTGGGTCAGCCCCTTGGGACTGGGCTGGAGTGGGGGGCAGGGCGGGCGGAGGCAAGGCAGGAAAGAGCCGCAGCCTCCAGCTCTCTGGTCACTGAGTCCCAGGGGCCTGAGAAGTGTGCTGGCCCCTTGAGTCCCTGTCACTGTTCCCAAGCGTGTCACGTGCATGGACGCCTTTAGTCCCCCTGCCAGTGCCAGGAGCGGGGGTGACTGCAGCACCCTCTGTGCAGATGGAACAGCTGGCCACCAGAGAGGACAGCAAGGCAGCAAGGTGCCCAGGGTCACGCGTCCAGCGAGTGGACCCAGCCTCCTGGTGCCAGAGACTGGCACTGCCCTGCGGTCCCTGCTCAGGAAGCTCCGTCACCCCGAGCCCGTTCCTCCTTGAATCTCGAGGGGTCCTGCCTCAGCTCCGGACGGGTGAGTGGTGGGACCTGAGAGGCAGCTGACCGACAGGCATGGAAATGACGGCTGACTCTTCCTCCTAGCATTTCCCCCCCAAATCGGGGCTCTGGGGGCTGCTAGGGTGGGCTGGCTTCTTGGTGCCCACCCTCCTGGGCATCCAGGCCCCTGCGGCCTCCTCAGACAAATGGGTGGCCATGAGGGCAGAGGCTGAGAGCGGGGCTCAAGTCCAGGGATGCAGTTTGCCCTGCTGCCTCCCTGGGACCGGGGGTCAGGGGGTGCATGGCCCAGAGCGCCCACAGAGCATCTCAGAGCCTCAGCTTCTGCTGCATGAGAGACACTGTCCTTCCCTCGGGTAACAAACAGCGAAGCCCTAGCAGCCCGGAGCACTTGAAGGTGCTGGGGACGCAGCAGGTGACCACTCCACGTCTCTGCCCCCACGGTGCCAGGAGCATGGGGAAACCACCGCACACCGTCTGGGCCAGGCAGCAATTGATGTGAAGAAACTCGAAGCCAGGGTCGGAGCGAGCATGAGGTGACAACAGAGAGTCTCAGACAGGGGGACTCTGACAGGCCTCTCGGAGACACTGGAGCAGAAACCTGGGAGAGGGAGGGGCGTGCAAATACCTGGGGGGGGGGGGAGTAGTTCGTTCCAGGCAGGGGAAACAGCAAGTGCAAAGGCCCTGGGGCAGGGGGGTGCTATGCTTGAGAGACAGCGAGGAGGCCAGAGGCGCTGGCACGGCACGTGTGACTGGGAAGGTTGCAGGGTGCGGGGAGCTGGGTCGTGCAGGGTTCGGGGACTGAAAGACCGCATTTCGCTGTGAGCACGGAGGGGAGTCACTGAAAGGCTGAGACCCGGGGAGTGAAGCGGTCGATGTAAACTTTTCAAGGATCCCCTCCCACACTGCTCTGGAGGACCAGACAGAATAGACCAGCCGGCGAGCTACAGGGGCTACGGAAGCACTGTCTGGGGCTCCTGAAGAAAGGGGGACACTTCGCAAAAGAGAAGACCGACACTCTCCCTGGGCCGCGGGCTCCTCCTTGGGCTGGTCAGGACCTGCACCTGCAGCTGGCTGGCTGGCTGTGCGCCGGGCCGGCTCTCTGACTCCGAGCCGGGACTTCCCAAGCCCCCGCCACAGACATGTCACGCCGAACTGGGCGGCATTTCCTGCTGGTGCCACTGAGAGCACCTCCTCATAAAGCTGGGATCCCTGGGGACAGAGGTGTCCTGTTTTTTGAAGCCTTGTGTATTAGCTGAGGGGGCGGGGGCTCTTCCCTACACCCAGACCCCTGGAAGCTCAGCTCTGCAGACCGGGTCAGTGGCCCCAGGCCCCCGGGGAAGAAATAACCACAAGCCCCCTGGGACATGGGGCAGGGCTGGCCACACGATGTACAGGGTCCAGTGCCAACTCGAAACGCACGGCCCCTTGTTGAAAGCAGGGGACGAGCTGTTACAGGCACTCACACAGACAGCGTGTCCTGCTCTGTGGCCTCGCTCCTAGCCTGCCGTGGGTTCTCCACGTGCCGTGTGATGTCCCACTCCCTCACGCAGGCCACAGGGGTGGGCCAGGCGGGCGCACATCCCCACTGGCACTTGGGACCACAGACTGTGACATGGCGTGCAAGGGCCCAGCCCCCAGCTGCCAGGGCTGCCCCTGCTGCAGTCACCAGGTCCAACCAGCAGCAGGGGCAGCCGAGTCAGGCGCCTCCTCTTCCTCACACCCACTGCCCCAGCCCGTGGCGGACGGGTGACCCCCGACCCCCAAGGGCACTGCAGTCTCTGTGCTGAGACGTGCTAGGCACCTGCATCGGGGGTGGGCAACACACCCACCCCCACCAGACTGCCCGCCCCTCTGTGTCAACATCAGGCCCGCCTCCGTACATGTAGGGTCACAGGGTGCGTGCACCCAGCTCCGCCGCTCGCCACACTGGCGCCCGCACCCCTGCCAGTGGAGGACAGCAGCCGTCACCGGGTGGGGCCTGCAGCCCAGAACCATCCCAGGGGCATCCGAAGCCAGGTCTAGGCCCCCAGCACATCAGATGTCACTTGTGAAACGTAAACTCAAAGATGAAATTCCTAAGGACGTGGAGATGGTGACTTCAGCACTGAACCCAAGAAGAGAGCAGGTCCCACGGAACCAGCCCGGCGAGTGGACAGTGAAGCCGGTCTGTCCAGGCTGTCAGGCAGACAGGAGATTGACAGGTGTACTCAGGCCTGCAGTCTTGGGGGCGGGACAGACTCGGTTCCACCTCCTTTAAATGGGCACCGTAAGGACACCACGGTGGCAGGAGTGAGGCCCGCACTCTGATTATTGAGGAGAGAGTGCCTTTGGGTTCTGGATGCCGGCCCTCCCCTCCAGGTGCCCCCCAACACTCATGCACCCCGAGAGTGGGCACAGCCTTAAGTTCTGCGCGCTGGGCATTAGCCTGACATGGCGGGTTGGGATCCGGTCTAGCCATGTGACCTTGGGCGGATTACCTCGCTTCTTCGAGCGGCAGCGTGCTCCTGAGTGCAGGGGATGATCCCGTAACAACCCCCCTGTCTCCCTGCTCCTGTGAGGACGAACGGGTACCCCTGGATCCTCCCTTCCTTCTCTGGATTCCACCCCGGCCCCAGTCTCCTGGCCGGGAGATGGGCAGGGCGCAGGCCCTGAAGGGCCATGGAGCTCCAGAAGCGAAGGCCTGGAGGACGCCCGCACAGCTGGTGCACAGCTGGGCCGCGGGAGCTGCCGCCGGGTGTCAGAGGGAGGGGCCGAGAGCAGGGCTGGGAGCTCCAGGAGCGGGGTGTGGGGACGACTCCACCCCACAGCTGAGGCCCAGCTGGCAAGGCCAAGTTCAGGGGGAATCCAGGGTGGGAGCTGGGCCCCTGGGCATGGGGTCTCCTTCCGAGTAAGCTTGGGAGAGAGAACATTGTTGGGACCTGGGCTGAAGCATGGCAGAAATCCTCTGGTTGGCACGGGGCAGCGGACAGCGTAGACAAAAGGGGGATGCTCCAAGGAAAAAGCACCTCTCTGGGGCCACCCTGGTGCAGGCGCCACCGCTTCTACCCACCCGGCTGGACCCAGGCACCCCTCCTGCGCAGCTGGCCGAACCTTCAGAAAACGCAGAGCCGACCCTGTAGGTCAGCCTCACCAGAGGCCAGTGCCAGCCTGGGCAGCCTCGTTCCTGCCTCAGGGCCTTTGCACGTCCGGCTTCCTCGCCAGGACAGACTCGTCCCTTGGCCCTTGTCAGAGCTCCAGGCTCCTCCTGCCCCAGCTCACAAGCAGCCTCTACGGAGAAGTCCAGCCTCGACCATTTGCCCGTGCTTCTAATCCGAGCCCTGCTCTTCTCTCCCCGCACCCCCCCCCCGCCCCGCCCCGCACCATGTATTCATCCCTCCCTTAAATTCCTATGTGTCTGTCAGTGTCTTGGTCGTGTTCAATGCCATTAAGCCCGTTTATGAAAGACCGTGGCCTGAAATGGGGGATCCAGGCTCTGCCTAGACTTTCTTTGGTCTTGGTCAAACAGCACGACCCCCTCGAACCCCAGCTCTCTGGCCTACAAGGGACCCCACTGGTGACAACGGTGCCTCTCTAGAGCAGCGACAGCGGGTCTTCCCCAGTCCCAGCGGGTGAAGGGATGCACCGAGCCCACAAGGCAGCCCGGTGGGTCCTGACTCTGGACGGAGGAGGGTTCTGCCGGGCACTGCAGCCTGGCCTGCCAGACTCACCAGGAGGATGTTCCGCATTGGGCCCAGGCAGCAGGGACGGCTAGTGGAGGGCACAGGTCCAGGCCTGAACATCCATGTGGCCTCTGGCACGCCACCCCGCTGCCTGGCGGCTTGGTTTCCCTGCTTGTGATAGGACTTAGAACCGTGTGTGTGAGTGGCAGGGAGGGGACCAGGACAAGAACGCCCCTGGGAGTCTGTCCCAGCCTCAGACCTGGCCCCGCCCCCAACCCCCTCTGGGGATGGGGACTTCCTGTCTGCCAAGTGAGGGGCCTAGAGGTCAAGGACCGAGAGTGAGACTGAGGGATGGCCCTGGGCTTCAGGGGCTTCTGCATCTCAAGGCGCATTTCCATGTCAGTCACCCGCGGCTTCCTCCGCACCAGCCTGGAAGTGATCGCGTCCCAGACCAGGAACCTGAGGCTGCGGGAGGCCAGGTCCGCCGCACCCAGCACGTGGGCCTGGTGAGAGGCTCCGCTCCGGCTGTCACGTGCTCTGTGGCCTCACCCCAGTCCTGCAGCTCTGTGCCTCTGTTTCCTGCTCTGTGGCGTGGGACACCCACCTCGCACACCTGCCAGACAGTGAGAGTTCGTGGGCCTAAATCACGGGAGCTCTCCAGTGATCCTGGAGCACGCCAGGGCTCAACCTCAGCAGGAGGGGCAGGTGTGCTGGGACTCCCCTCCCCCAGTGGGAACGCAAAGGACGTACAACAGGATGGGGTGGGGGAGGGAGCGCCCGTTCCCTTTCTCCCCGGCGGCGGCGAGGAGTCGTGTAAGCCTCTTTACCAGAAGTGGAGACTGAGCCTGAGAGAGCTCAGCGAGGTGGGCCCCTCGGCCCGCCCCAGACATTCTCTTCCAGTAGGTGTGGCCCTGACCATGGCCGTTTCTCCTGCTGAGGACCCCCTGCTGCCCCCCCGGGAGTTATCCGAGAGAAAACGAGGTGTCTTTTTAAATAGCATCCCAAAATGCCCGAGTCCAGCCTACCCTCGGGGCAGCCCACCTGAGCAGCCGCCAAGGGCTAGCCCGAAAGGTGCCCGGAAAGTGAAGCCCGGAGCTTGGGCTGGCGCAGGGCAGGCTTGCGGACGGAGCCCCCCACCCCCGCAAACCCCCGCAAACCCCCGCAGACGCGGCCTGCAGAGGCGCATTTGCCTGCAGCGCCCCCCTGCGCCTGCTCTGGAGAAGAGACCCCAGCCACGTCACAGCCCTTTCTCATGGCAGGGGTGGGGGCGGGGGGGGGGTGAAGGATCCCACCCCTGCGGTGACACAGCCCCAGCTGAGCACCGGCCCTCCTCTGGGCACTGGCCTGGAGCCACCCTGTGAAATGGGGGGGCAAAGGCCCTCCCTTCCACCTGCCCCCACTGGGCCCGGCGCTCAGAACGGGGGACTGATTTTGCTTTCAGTACTCCAAGGACACGCCCTCGCGGCGCCCCTGCGGCGGTGCTGGGGGCCCCCAGAGAAGAGCTGGGTTCAGAGGCAGAGAAGGAGATATGGGCTGCCTTGCTGGAGACCCCATCGGGGAGGCAGAAACCTGGATTCCAGCAGGACTGTCCTTTGGAGTCTCCAGGAGGCACACTCACGCCCAGACGGTCTCTTCTAAGCGGTCACCAACACTGAACACTGGCAGAGCCAGCCATCTCAAGAACATTTCACTTTCTCCCCAGAACAACACGAAGAGCGTGTCATCGTGACTCCACATCACAGACAAAGGAAGGGGGGCTCAGAGGGCGGAAGTAACTGGCCCAAGGTCACACAGCTAATAAGTGCCCAAACCAGGATTCGCAAGGCCAGGCGATTAGACTTCAGGTGGGTGTGAGGACACCACGCTCACCCTGGGTGTGGCGCCGGCTTCAGGACTCCTGCAAAGGCAGGAGAGGGTGGGGTGCAAGAGGGAGGGCGTGGGGGGTGTGGAGGGGAAGCTGCAGGAGGAGGAAGGAGAGCTGAGGTCTCCAGGGGTTCTTGTAAGGAAGTTCCCAGGGACCCCTGCTGCCTCCTGGGGCCTTGGGACTGCCTGACTGCTCACACAGGCAGGGGACCAGCCGCCCCGGCCCCACCCCACGTCCTCCTTCACACAGGGAGCCACGCAGCCCACTCTCCTGGGGCCCTCCGTGGCTCCTCTGGGTTTCTCAGTGCATCGTTTCTGGGGGGTTATCTCCTCCAATCACCATCTGTCTCAGGGTCCCCCACCCCCAGATCATGTGTGTCTGCAGTGTCACCAGGTCCTAGGAGGCAGAACTGTAGGGATGTACCTTGAGGGTGTATTTTCACCTCTCCACGGGCTGTGTGTTTACTGGAATGTGCGTGTTGGTTGTGGGTGTGGGTGTCAGCTTTGTGCATAGTGTGCAGCCTGTGTTGGTTGTGTGTGTATATGTGATGTGTGTTGTGCTGCACACGTGTGGAAGGTATTGTTTGTGTGCCTCGGCGGGTTGTGCGTGAGTGGTGGGTGTTGCGTACGGTTCTGTTTGTGTGCATGGTGTGTTGTTTGGATGTGTGTTGGGTGTCTGTCGGTGTGTGCGTGCGTTGTGTTGGTTTTGTGCGGGTTAGATGTTTGTCGCGGTGCTGTGTATGCATGCATTGATGATGTGTGTTGGCTGGTGCTGTGTGCGTGCGTGCGTGGTGTATTCGCGGGTAGGAGCTCTCTGTAGCAGAGAGAGCGCAGTGCGGCCTCAGGCCCCGCAGACGCTGCAGAGAGCCTGGGCTGTGGGGCCGCGAGGCCGCAGGAGGGCGCTGTGGAGGAGGCAGGTCCGAGTGGTGAGAGGGTCCTCCCAGCCTGGAGCAGGGGTGCTGCGCGCTGCGGGAGGGGGAGGTGTCGGTGGAGTGAGAGTCTGGAGTGAGCCCTCCCAGGTGCCGTGGAGAATGGTCCTGAGTGGGGGGCAGGTTAAGGTGCTTGCAGGGACCGCCGGCCTGGGGGAGTAAGCGGGCCGCGCCTCGGCGCGATTGGCTGGGAGGGGGGGACGGAGCCGGGGAGGCCGCAGGGCCCGGGAGGCCCGGCCAGGCCGGCGCCAGCCGCCAAGTTGAAAGGCGGCCGAGGCCTCCTCTCGCTGCTTCCCATTGCGCCCCAAGGGCTCCAGGCAGGGCGCAGGCCCGGCGGGCTGGCTCACCTCCGGGCCGCGGGTCACTACGGGGGACATTTCGGGGCGTAGGGGGTGGAAGATGGAGGGTCAAGCACGTTCACAGCTTTACAGCCCTAAGATTCCCACCGAGACCCCCTCGGGTGGGACCTCACGAGGCCTCGTGAGCCACTGCCTTCGCGGGGCTTCTGGCGCGACCTGGGCCTTCAGCCCCGGTCAGCGCGCGGAGAAACGAACCCTAAACAAGGCGCTCTTAGCGCGAGCTCTGCGGCCCCACACCAGCCGAGCGGACCGCGCCCCCCCGCCCCCCCCGCCCCCGCCGACCTGCGCCCGGGGCTGGGAGCGCCCCGGTCCCGGCTGCCCCGGTAACCTGTCTCCTCCCCCCCGAGGTTCCACACCAGGGACCGCGGGCCCCGGGGTGCTACCAGCGTGGTGAGAAACTGAGTTTGCAGACGGAAGCTTCGGTCTCCCCCCACCCCCGCCCCCACACCCCAACAAAACGAAAACGCCCTCGCAGAAGGCGTGCGGGGCAGGTGAGACGCTCTCTTCCCCCCGAGGGACCGGAAGGAGTGAGATTCCCAGAGCTAGGGCCGGCCGGTCTCCCAGCGAGCGACAGGCGGGTTTCCGAGGCCCTTTACCGCGCGCACACCCCCCCCCCCGAGGCCCCCCAAGCACAGCCCGGCCCTTTGCGACCCTCGAGGAGAGGTGGCTGGGCGGTGCGCGGAAAGCGTGGGTTCCGGAGCGGAGTCTGCGTTCCAGTCGCCACTCTGCCTCTTACTGGCTCTGGGACCCGCGACAATCACGGACCCTCTCTGGACCGCAGTCGTCCCCTCGTAAAAATATCTCCGGGGCTTGTGGCGAGGCGGCGTGTGCGCGAACTCCCGCGGACGCGGTAGGTGGAGGCTCCGCGGGATTGACCCGGCGCTTCCTGCCAGCGGAGGAAAGGGGTCCGTAAAGGCCCGGGCCTGGGACCCCCTGCCCGCTCCGCCCGCGCTCGATAAACACGCAGTCGAGTTTGAAGGGCTGAAGAGTTTCCTGGGCTGCGATGGGCGAAAAGCAGTGCCCGGAGCCGCACCGCCCAGGCCCGCCAGCCCCGCGCGACCTCGCCCAGGGCCCTCATCCCCCCGACCCCAGCGCACCGCTCCCATCCAGCAGACACTTATTGAGCACCTTCTGTGCGCACTCGCCGGGCGAGAGAGGGAATTCGGAACCAGAAGGGGGCGGGGGTAAAGAAAAGGCTGAACAAAAAGAAATAAAAAAGAGAAAACTAGGAGGCATAGAATTGGAAAGAAACCCGGACCCGAGACGCTCCGTGGGGGCGGAGGCGGACGCGGACTCGGCGGGGTCCCAGGGCGGGGGTGGGGGGTGCTGCTACTCTCCGCTGAGCCCCTGGGTGGGGGGAGGGGGCGCGCCAGCCTGGCCTGCAGCTACCGCCTCGCTGGAGCCGCGGTGCGTCTGCAGAGCGGGAGCCCGTGCTCATTACTGCAATTATGTTGTTCTGAATTTGCCTGAACCCTAAATTGCCAAGCTTCGAGGAGCCAGTAGGCCTGGGAGCCCCAGCCGGCGGAGACACCCGATCGTGGCCCGCCATTCCCCTTACCCCGTGCGCGCTAAAACCACTCCGGTGCCAGGGACGCACGGTGAACTGAGAAAATTCAGACTGATATTCCCTGGGCGCCCTCCACCTGGGGGCTCGCTGACCCTTCCCCAAAATTATGGGGGCGGAGGGAGGTAATTCCCGGCCCATTTTGCAGATGAGAAAACTGAGGAAAGAAGGGACCAGAGGTGTTTTTTCTATCCGGAGTCGGGCAGTCAGTGGCAGGGCTGAGATGAACTATATTGGCTTGCCTGACTTCAAGGTCAATGTACTCCCAAGAAAGGAAAGGAACCCGGAAGATTTGTGAGAGCTGGGGTGTCCTCCACACGGCCATTCAGGTTACTCAGTTTATAGGGGGGATAAAAATTTTTTACTGCATGTGCAAGCAGCAGCGAGGTACCGCAGCCCCCACCGCATGGGCCTGCGAGGCTGAGACTTTCTTTAGATCTAACTCTGGGCTCTTGGCGACCAAGAGGGCCGGAGTCAGGTTCTGGCGCACTTCTGGAAGCCCAGAGGCCGGTAGCTCCCCCAGACTATCTGGTGCCACGGACGACGGGCACTCCGCAGCAAGCTGCTTGTCTTCCCTTGGGAAGGGGAACTGTGACACGTTCAGGCTGCAGCCCAGCCACGGGGAAGGGAACCTTTGCCCAGGAACCGAGGCTGAAGGATTGGAGACCCAGGTACCCTGGGACATGTCCAGCCCCAGCTCAGGGTGCCTGCGCGAAACCCTGCGCTCTGGGAATTCCTAGGCGGACCTCGGCCCCAGCTATAAACTACGCAGCGCGCCCCCGACTGGGTGTCCACACTGCTCAACGGTCTCTATCTGTGGGGACATCCACGCTCCGCAAGCCCAACGCCAGGTACTTAAGGTTTTAACCACCATCCGTCTGCTGGCTTGCAGTCCCAGTGGCTCGCCTTGCCGCAAAGGCTGCCCGGGGGCTGTTCTGCGTGGGGTTTGGAGGCGCCGGCCACTTCGAGACCGAAGTGGGGTGGTGAGGAGGGGCTGCGCAGCTCTGGTGAGAATTAAGCCGGCGGGGGGAGGCCCCCAACTCGCCGGAGAACACAGCCGCGCCTGGAACCGAGTTGGCTGTATCCACGGAGAGGTCATTTTCTGCCTTCGCCATCCTTGCAGAATTTCCCCCAGAAGGCTAAGCTTGGCGCTCGCTCAAATATATTCTCCTGGAAAGCCTGAACTTAACCTTCTATATAAAAGGAAAACGAAGTTTGTGAGAGTTGGGAGGCCGGGCTCATGCAAAGGACAAGCCAAGGCGCGAAGCAGTCGCCCTACGTTTTCGGCATTTTTTTTCTTTAGGGGTCATAATTGGGGGTGTGAAAGCGCTCACATTCTGGCAGCTCGAAATTAGTTCCACAAATCCGGTCTACACCGGCGCAGTGATTTAGAGACGCAAAGCAGCGCCTCCATCCCCCACCTGGCCTCCTGTGGGAAAACCAGGTCTGCGGGGGTGGGAATTGTCTGGATTAGCCGTCTGCAGTCATCAAACCATGTGGGTGATTCGCTTTGTTTTCGCGGACAGGTTAAAAGGGGAGAAAAAAAAGAAAGAGTAGGTTCTGGGTCGCCTGAACCAGTGTCGATTTCAGCTTAAAGTGAATTGGAAAATTGAGCCTAATTATCCTAGGTAATTGCTTCAATTCTCCACTTGACTTTGCTAATGCAGATCTGTCCCGTGTGTTCGGCACGACACCCCCCTCTGTCCCTGAACATCCTGCTGTCGCCTCAGAAAGCTGCTGGGGTGCAGCGACCGACCGCCACACGGGGAAGCCCTCGATTACGTGAAGAGACGGCGAGGGGTACAAATTCCAGCGAAACGCTAAATCAGCACGGAGATCGTGTCTTGTAGCTTAAAATTAATTTATTTAACAAATATAGCTATAATATAAATGATAATAAAATTTCAAATATACAGTATATTACACCCGATCCCTTCCAAAGGGATTCTCGAGAGCCACACCAATGCACTGTTAAATAGAAACAGAGTTTTACTTTTACTTTTACAATTTTTTTCTTCCTGGTACTGCTAACAGAGAGGTCCCTTCCACCTTCCTCCATAACGCATCTGCGTGCCCCACACCCCCGCCACCCAAAGCCAATGTCTCGCGAGGTTCTAAGTGCTCCAGGGGAAGGACCAGGGCCGCTCTCTCAGGAGCGCTCTTCTCTCCCGCTGTTCCTTGCAAACTCGCCCATCGAGAGTTACTGCTCTTGTGCTCTCCCTGCCTGCTGCCAGGGCAGGGGACGGCGATGCTGCGAAGCGGCCTCTGCGCCTGGTCCACCCAGTCACTCCGCCGGGGACCATGCGGACACATTCTTTAACCTCTCTGTCCTCAGTTTCCCCACCTGTAACACGAGGGGCGGATCTAGATTCTAGAAGAGAAGGGGCCCTTCCAGTCACTTTCTGGGAAAGGAACGGACTTCAGAGAGTGAAGTCGGGGCGCCACGGAGGAAAACCCAGAGCAGTGTGGGGGCTAAAGGGAAGGGGGACCAGAGGGGCCAAGCAGGGGGGAGCTGGCTGGGGGCGGCCCCTGCCGCTTGCAGGAGATCAGGGCTGGAGGATGTGGCTGGTGCCACGGGCGCCACAGGCAGGCGAGCCTGGGGCCCTCTATGTCAGGTGGTACATGCTGTAGCCTACGTGGGCCGTGTAGAGTCCCACGGGCGCCACGGGAAGCGCAGCACGCTGGAAGGGGCCCGAGGCGCCGTAGAGTGAGGCGCCGGCGGCAGCCGCCACAGCCGCGGGGCCGCCCAGCGGGAAGGAGAGGCCGAAGGCGGCCGGCGGCAACATGGGCTTGGCGGCCATCTTCAGCTTCTCCAGCTCGGCCTCCTGCAGTCTCTTGGCCTTGGCGCGGCGGTTCTGGAACCAGATCTTCACCTGCGTCTCGGTGAGGCTGAGCTGGAGAACTCCGCGCGCTCCGCGATGGAGAGGTACTGCTTCTGGCGGAACTTGCGCTCCAGCGCCAGCAGCTGCGCCGTGGTGAAGGGCGTCCGCGGCTTGCGGTTGGTCTTGTGCTTGCGCAGCGTGCAGGCCGGCGGGCTCAGCCGCCCTAGGGGGCCGAGAGAGAGAGAGTCAGGGGGTTAAGAGCGAGGGAGCATCACCTGCCCCAAATAGTAATTCATAGTGGATGACGACGCTGGCTATTCATTGTCGACGTGGCATTCCTTAAGTATTTCCTCCGATTCCCACCACAACCCCGCAGGGCAGACGCTCTTAGAGCCTACTTTTGGCAAATGAGGAAGCTAGGCTTTCAGGTGAAACATACACCCACGTTCGAGGCGCGAATGTTACTGGGCAGCGGTGCATCGGCCTGGGTGCTGGATGGCCACTGAGGCCTGCGGCAGCAGGGCCTCCTGCAGCCGCCAAACGCAGTGGGGCCGCTGAAGGAACACGGCTGACAACACACAGAAAGGGGCCCTGTGCCCGGCCCAGAGTCACTCTTAGTGTTGTGTGCCCGCTAAACACTGGCCTGTGCCCAGGCGCCTGGTGCGGAGTTAGGCCCCTGCGTGACGGAATTCAGCTCTCCAAATCCCACTCTACCTGCACACGCTGGGTTCCCACGGGGCTCTGCGGGCAGTCCTGAGGCTGCAGGGGGAGCAGGGCCGGCTGTCACGGAGGGCACACCACCGTGGCCAAGTAAGTGTCTTAGATACATAAAGCTCCAGGGCAGGGCGAGGGCTTCATTCTAACGGGCCTTCTTCGGCCATCTGGGTACCTGACCTCGGTCTTGAGCCTCTCCCACCCCCAGTGCCTTCGCCCTCAGGTCACATCAAACGTGGGGTTGAGGAAAGAGGGGTGTAACAGCTTCGGGCTTCTCCTCGACCTGGGGCTCCGCCCGCAGACACCCACGGGGCAGAGCAGTCTTTCTCTCATGGCTTCAAACAGACCTCGAGGCTGGGTGGTGAGCAAATACCCAAGCAGAGGGCTCCGGCAGGTCCAGAACTGGGTCCGCTGGTCCAGCCGAGGCCTCCACGCCTGCCGTGGGGGCCGGCTAATGCGTGGAGCAAATTATACCCAGGACAACGGGGATCCTGCCGATGTGAGGGTCCGGGCGAGGCCCTGACCGAATTCCCAGGGCCCGGAAAGACGTTTTCCTATTCAGTCAGGAAGGAGAGCAGCAGTTCAGTCAGGTTCAGCCGCTTCCCTCTGGGGGAAAATGAATTCAAATGTGGAATGTTTCACCATGCGGGTTTTGCCTAATTATGCACTTTTTCATGCCTTAAACAAACAAGAAACAAACGGTCCTTTGGGCTCTCAGACCACCAGGGTGTGAGTCAAACGAACTCACGTTCAAGTCTCTCCTTCTGCCCCTGCAAACCGGGAAGCAGTTGGCGTCCCCCGACTCAGTTTCCGCGGGGCCACCCGAGGGGCGGGCCCCCCTTTCCGCAAGGACAGCCCAGCACTGCGCCACCTTCTGTAGCCATTAGGCCCAGGGAGGGGCTGGCCTTTCAAAGACGTTTAATCCCCAGATAAAAATCATTCCTCAGCATCACGCCATTGAATTCGGGTTGCTATTATGCGGCGCAAAATAATCGGAGGAAGCGAGGAAAACTTGGGAATTTCCCGTGCTCCTGAAATACCTTCCAGCCCGTTCCCTGGGCAGAAAAGCCAGGGGCCCGAAAGGCCTTGGAACGACCCTGAAAGCGCCTTTGGTGGCCCGAGTCCGCTTTACTGGCCCAGTCACAACGTTCGGGCGCTTCCAACCGGATCGGAGGGGGCGCCTCCCACTAACTAACTCGGTGCCCCGCCCCTCCTCTGGACCTGAGCGCCCCCCTCCCCCTAACCCACCCAGAGCAGCAAGAATCCGCCTGAAACCTGAAGGCGGGAGGGGGGATTTTGCGAGCGCTTCAGAACCCTCTGGCAAAGAGATACTTTAATTGGGGGTGGGGGGAGACACCAGACTTCTGCTGTGAGAAAGTGAAACTCTGCGTGCATGAAAGATGTCCGCGCCACTCGGACCCCCACCCGGTGGGGTAGAGACGCAGCAGGGTCGGACACGGGAGCGGGGACTCCGGTGGTTGTCTGGTGGGGGCAGGAGGACACGATGATCTGACACCCGAGTTCTACAAAGTGAAGCCCCAGCCGCAGGGTCGCCTGGCCAAGAACAGGACCCCACAGTGGACCCAGCGCTGGGCCTGCGCCAGGCCTCGAACCACCTTCCTGGGTGGAAGTAGTGAATGCGCAAAGCCCGACCTCCCAGCCAAAGTGTCCACAGCACCGGCTCCAGGTACGGGCAGCAGGTACGGTAGCGCCGGAGACAAGCAGGCGCCAGCGCGCGGCCTGGCGCCCGGGGGCCCCACATCTCCGCCCGGTCCCCTCCCCCGCTGCCTGGTTCTGGCTACTCACTGGCCGGGGGCGGGGAGAAGCGGGGATTCTGCATCCACGGGGTCCTCTCGGACTTCTCCGGACTCTCGGCTTTGACGAGTGCATCTTCGGGCAGCTTGAGGAGTCCTCCCACTGAGAAATGGCCGAGTGGCCGCGGCGAGGACGGCGCGTCCGGGGCGCCCAACGACCCGGGCCGGGCGCCCAGGGGCTGCGCCGAGCCGCCAGCTGCCTGTGCACTCTCGGAGGCCACCAGGGCGCTCTCCTTGGCCCCGGGCTTCCTGTGGTCGGCCATGAGCGCCTCCACGCTGAAGGGCAGGAGTGAAGGGGACACTTTGGGCTTGGCCCCCTCCTCGTCCATGCCCATGGCGGCCGCGCGGCCGTGGTGGTGCTGGGGGTCTGGCCCCCGCCGCCCCCCGCCGGCTTGCCGAAGGCAGAGTCTTCCACTTTGACACCGAGTGGCAAAGAAGTCATGTCAGCAGCCGGGGCCATGCAGAGCCGGGCCCCCCCTCCAGCCGCAGCACGGGCCAGCCTCCGGGCATGGGCTTCGGGCGGGCTGGGAGCGCGGCCGGCCTCTGGAAGCGCCCGGGGCCCAGGCCGGGCGGGCCCTCGCGCGCGCGCCTCCCCCCCTCCCCAGAAGGCCGGCTCCGGCGCTCTGGGCCTGGCTCTCCGCTGGCGCCGCCGCACAGGCCGAGCTCCCGAGCGCACTGGCCGGCTCCGGGTCGGGCGGCCGCTTTCCAGAGAACTTGTTAATAAGGCGCGGCCAGCGCGGCGGCGGCCAATCAGCGCGCCCGGGGGCGGGCCCGGCGCCCCCATTGGGCGAGGCTCCTGGATTTGCCCCGGGGTGCGCTGGACTTGGGGCGCTCCGGGGAGGGCGGGGCCGGGGAAGAGCAGGGGAGGGGAGGGTGCGGCAAAAACTTTCCTTGGCGCTGCAGCCCCGCGGTTGCCGCTCTCCGTCTGGGTCGCCTTGGGGCCCTATTTTTCCTGGGGTCCTGGAGGCCTCCCCTCGTTCCCGCTCCTTCTCTTCCGCCCTCCCCTTCCCTAATGGCCTTTCTTACCCTTTTTTCCCTCTAACCCCTGTCTGTTTTTCTCTTCCACGGCTCTTCTTAGCTTTCTCTGCAGCCAGTTGCTCCGTTTTTCTCTGCCCGCCCCCCCCCCACTACCTACCTGCTTCCCCTCTTCCCCACCGCGGTCCTTGGAGTTGAGTGTGTCAGGGCGGTGGAGGGCGGGCTGCCGGTGCAGCTAGGCCGCTGGCGGGCCGGGGGCCGGGGCCAGGCCGCCGGAGCAGGGCCGCATGCTAGTTGCGGGATAAACGTAAACGTATACACGTATTACATATAGCTTTAAAACCTGCATATTATTTATTCTAACGGAAAGACATAATATCACTTGCTTTTTAAAAACACCTTTATTTTCCTACTCTACGTCAATCCCCGCCAAGTTGACCTCTGCCTACAAGTGGGCCTCTGTCTCCCTAAGCGCTGGACTAAGGTTTGCCTGAGGAAGCCAGGCTCCTGCGGCTGCGGGTGTTAAGTGTACCAATATACAATATTATCTGGAATCAATCGTCAATGTTCATACACGGTGTGTGTCCTTCCCCCGCCCCGCTCTGAACTTCTCTCGGGAGGATTACACCACCTCTCCTGCCCACCCGACCCGACCGGGGAAGGAGCTGCCGGGCCCTTTTGATACAGAACTTACTGAAATAAAACCAACAGGAACGTCAACAAAACCCTCCTCTGGCCTCAACCTGACCTCAAACAGAGCGTCCTCGGAAACAATAACAGTTCCTATCTCCGGGTCGCCCCTCGTGGAGTGGGGGAGGGGGTCCGGGGGAAAGAGGCCAGCTCCTGGCGTGGGTTCTTGGGGCTGGGCTTGAAAAACTTATTTTTTTGCCAGTTTCGGAGGAAACGTGATTTCATTTTTGTTGTTAAAAAAAATAGAGGAAAATGAGTTGGGGGGCGTGGGGAGATGGAAGATCCGTGCAAACTCCCAGCCAGGGCTCGACCGTTTTCTGAGCCACCGGCTTTACGGCCTCTCCTCCCAGGGCCCAAGCCAGCGGCTCCCGGAGAGCTAGCGGCAATGATTGGCGGCTCCCCGGGACAGGCCATTGATGACCGCGGGGTTCTAATCTCCAGGAAACACAGGGGCTGCCGTGGCCATTTAGGGGTAATTATCCGAGCGCGGAGGGACAGCGAATTCCCTCGACTTTTAACTGGGCGCAATAAAAGCTGTAGATTAGGGGCGTCCAGATTAAGGAAAATGAATTACTGGAGCGGGAACTTTATTACCCGGACGGCGTCCGGGGTCTGGCGGGAGGGGTCGGGCTGCAGACGCCAGGGCGACCAGCAGCCTCACATCTGTCCACAGGCTCAGAGATAGGGTAAGGCCCCGGGGCGGGTTCGAGGATACTGGCATCTGTGAAACGCACGCCGCCTCTCCAGACCTCGTACACACCCGAGACTGCAGCGCAGGCTCTGGGCTTGGAGCCTGCAGCTCGAGGAGGGCCCAGCTGGGCGCGCGGTGCGCCCAAGCGGCCTGTCTGCAACGCCGCCGGGCCCCTGGGGCACAAGGAGAGGTTCCTCCAGCGGGGGAAACCCAGGCCGCGGAGGTACACCCGAGGGTGCAAGGAGGGAAGGCGGTACAGTCCCGTTATAGAGCCGAGCGCCGCAACGCTCAGCCAGGCTGTAGGCCGAACACCTTGCTGGCAGCCCAGCTTCTATTGCTGGCATTTCCAATTAAACTGTCGCTAGATCAACCCCCTCCACACCCTGCACGCGGGGTAAAGGAAACCGAGGCCCCTCGGCTTCTTGGGTCAACGTTTACAAAGCGCGCTGGCTTTGTCTGAGCCTCCCATCTCAAAGTGTTCGACTCCCCGATCACTTTGAGGATCCGACATAAGGCGAACTTTCACCCTAGAAAAATGCACTTTAGACAAAACGACTTCAGGGGCGCTGGGCACACTTGGAGTCACCAGTTAAGAACCTTTACGTCAGGGGGGACCAGGGGCTGGAACCTCAGGATGGGCCGCGTGGGGCAAGAGGGTCTCACGGATGTCTTGGGCGGCCGGCCGGCCGGCCGGGGCAGCTAAGCCAGTCTCGGGCTGGGGGCCGGCCGGGAGGCGGGAGAAGGGCCGCATGCTAATTGCGGGGATAAACAATCTGTCACGATCCCTCAGCGCGCCTAATAGGCAGACGAGGATGTTGTTTTTAGGCGCCAGCGGCGGCCGGATCAAAGGCAGCAGCCGACACAGGGGCCCTTGAAGTCGAGCCCCCGCCTCCCGGGAGCAAACCGCCTGCACCCGCAGCCCCCGGCCCTGCCGCCGGCCCCCAGGCATCCCCGAGCCGGGCCGGAACCGCGCGGCCTCTTTTTTAGGTTCGGTCTGGGTTCGTGTCTGCTCTTGCCCCGCTGGGCGGGTGGGCCGCGGGCACGCGAGGTCCGGAGACGCGAGGGAGAAGGAAGCCGGAGGAGACGCCACGTGGACTCCACGCTCAGGATTGCAGGGGCCTCCCTCCTCCGCAGATCTGCAGCGGGGCCGCGGGAAAAGGGAAAGATGCTCGCGTTCCCACGGAAGGGAAGCTGGAGGGAAGACACGAATGTCCACGCATCTCCCGGGCGTGTCGTTCCCACGGGAGGAAGCGCACGAGTTTGGGGGCAGTGAGCGGGGCACTCTGCGCGTGTAGTTTTTGGCTGGGCCTTTTCGGATTCCCAGGTTGGTGGCTTCCGGGAGCCGACGCCGCGGGCGGCTGCGCCTGTTATCTCGCCGCCAGCACCGAGCCGCGGGCGCTCCTCCCCGCGCCCCGGCGGGTCTCCGCGCCGCCGCCGCCGCCGCCGCGCAGCCGAGAGGGCTCGGCTGTAATTCACGCCTGGCAAGGGCAGGGCTGGCCCGCGGCAGATAAAGCTCCGCGCCTGGGCTCGGCTTCCATTCTCCCCGCTCTCCTCCCCGCCTGCCTCTCCTCGCTCCATCCTCCCCGCAGCCCGCCCTCGGTCGGGCATCTGAAAGCACTCCCGTCCCCCAGCCGAGCGCCTGGGCACCTGGGATCAAAAAGGCGGATTGTCCTGCGTCCACTCTCTGAACAATTAAACTAGTGGCACCCCCCCCCCCCAAAAAAACCCGCTTATGTTAACAGGGTGTGCGGGAGGGGAGGAAAGTGGTGTTGTTTTTAAAAAACCCCCCCCCACGCCCTACAAAGGTGAATTTTTAGAGCGACCCCATCTTACACCGTTGTCACTCTCGGGGCATTGCCGCACGGCTTGCGGGCTGGCCCCCCTCACTTTGGCATTCGCCGTCGCCTCCGTTGGTTTTTGTTTACGCCCCCCCCCCTTCCCAGTGCATTTCGTGGCCTCGACCCAGGAACCCCGCGTGCATTTTTTAAAATGTGCAGCTCAGTGGGATCCGGGGCAATTAGCGAGCCCCGAACAGCCCTCTTTAATAGAATGAATGTGCTATGAAAACCGATTACCCGGAACGATTTATTTTGGTGGGAATTCACCAATCTCCAGGAGGGCGGTGGGGGGGGGGGAGGAGGTGTTTTGTCCTGGGGGGGGGAGGTTGGTGGGTAGACAGAAGCGCGACCTCGGGATCCCGGAACCTGGGAGGGACCTGCAGACTGCGCGTTCTCGGGTCTTTGGGCCTCCGTTGCTCAGAACCGGCGGCTGGGAGTCGCAGGTTTGGGAGCTGCCCGGAGGGACCGAAGGCACCCTCCTTTCGGGAGGACTGCCCCGCTTGAAGGGGCCGAGGACTCCGGGGAGGCTTCCCGTTACCGACTGGCGACCCACAGCACCGACCCGGGGCCAAGCGGGTGCTGCTCCCCCGGGACCTGAGCAGAAGAACTTCACGCCTTTCAAGAGCTCCGGTGCCTTTCATTAACGCAAAGTCAAGAAAGAAAAAAAAAAGCTCTTTGTAAACTGCGTTTTCTGCTCCTTGCGAATTCCTCCGCTTCGGGGGACCCAACTTGTGCGGTGGAGCCGCCCCAGCGGAACCGCCCCAGGGCGCGGGTCTCCCCCGGCGCCAGGCCGGCCGGACTCGAGGCTCCTTCCCCCTGCTCGCCCCTCCCCCCACGGGCTTCGCGCTCCCTTCTCGCTCAGGCCCCGGGCTTCCCGGTGTCTTTAAATTCGGAAGGGGCGAGGGGCCCAGATCCGCGAGGGAGAGAGGGGGCCCCCTTTCAAATGGCCCAAATTAATGCGATCGCGACATGAGGGGGCACTTGGGGAAGATGAAAGCGGAGGCCGGCCGGCCCCTCCTCGAGCTCTAATATTAGATAATATATCCCATTTCAAAGCAATTAGACCAATCAGGCGTAACGAACCACTTTGCTGCCGACGAATAACAAAGGCGCACGGTTATTTAAGCCTGGAGATGTCAGGCGGACCCGGAGGCTCCGGCCCCACCCCGCCCCCACCCCCACCCCCAAACGTCGTGCACCGGCTCTGCCCACCCCGGGCCCGGAAGGCTGGTCCTCTCCCCCCAGGCTCCGCCTGGCCCGCGAGGGCCCGTCGCAGTCCCGCGAGGGCCCGGAGGGAGGGCAGGGGGTCGGGAGGAGTGGTGGGGAGGGATCTGGCGCAGCCCGAGGTGGGTGTCAGGCCCCTGTGGGGGGTTCGCAGGCTTGATCCGATTTCGTCCTCGCCCCCGGGAGACGGGCACCATTAAAGGCGTCCTTCCCCTTCCAGAGGGGAGGGTTAGGGATCAGAGAGGCTCCACGTCTTGCCCCGGGTCACGCTGCCGGTAGGTGGTGGCGCCTGGTCCTGGACTCAGGTGGGACTGAACCCCGGAACTCCAGTCCCGTAATCCCGGGGCGCCCCTCACCGGGGCTTCAAGAGGAAATTGCCTAAAAACACAGCGGCTGCAGGCGGCCTTGGGTGGGAACGTCCTCCCAGGGCCGCCTCCCAGTCCCGCCCCCAATCCACGAAATGGGTTATTTTCTCTTCCTCTCTTCCCCGCCCCCACCCCACCCTCCGCCTTCTTGAGAGTCTTGAAAACGGGCCAGTTCCTCTGTGAATTATAATATCAAGGATCTAAGGTCTCTCAGAGAGAAAGACAGACTCCGGCTGTGAGCTGCCCCCCCCTCCGGCCCAAGGCCAGGGCCCCTTCCTTTCTGAGCCTCAGTTTGTCTGCCTTGAAATGGGCATGCTATCCCCCAGCTCCGAGATGCCGAGCCTGGCCCTCCCCCCCCCCCCCAGAGGCTGCACACGGGCCACCCTGCGGGACCTGATCTGGTCAGGGTTGGGGGTGCTGCCAGCACCTGGCTGCTGTGTCCAGGGGGGCCTGGGGCCTTGCTCTGGCCTTGTGAATTCCTCTCCTGCAGGAGGATGCAGAGAGGGGCCGCCCACCCTGCCCCGTGGATGGAGGGAGGCCTGGGAAGGTGGGGATCCCCGGATTTCACCCCCAGGTCGGCACCCCGGAGGAGAGGGGGCGAGAGGCCAGGCCAGATGGGGCCGAGAAGGGCAGGGACCACGGTCAGGGGGCACAGGGCGGTGGAGAAGCCCCAGAAAGGGCGGGGGGGGGGGCCCTTGGGCGAAGCCATACAGATCCCCTTCTGAAAGACCTGAACGTGGTGGAGCGAGACGGACGCCCGGGGCTAAAACTGGAAGGGAGGGGAGCCCAGAGGATGGCCCCCAGAAATACGGCTCCCTGACCCTGTCATGGGACCCCCAGGGGCTGTGCTGAGGGCGAGGGAAGGGGTCACTGCTCTCCCCGGACCAGAATGAGCCCCCCCCCCAGACTGCAGAGTGGTGGGGAACAAGGTGGTTGGGGAGGCCCTTGGGCCCCCTCTCACCGAGACTCCCCCTCCCATCTTTCCCGTCTTCCTCCGGGTCTCTCCCCTGAGGGCCCTGGACTTGGCATTCCTTCCCTGTGCATTCCTCTCGCCCCACCTCCCCCCCCCCAGCGGGCGGGTCTCTGTCTCCTGGTCTCGTCTGGGGTGTCTCACAGCCTCTGTCTCCAAGCTTTCTGCTTTCCCTTCGTCCCCTCTCTCTCCATCACCTCCCCTGCCTGTCTGCCCCTTCCTGAAGTCCTCCCTCCCCACAGAAGCTAGAGCAGTTCCAGAGAGTTCCTCCTGCAGATGGACGTCAGGGAGCGGCCCTGAGCACTTCCAAGAGCAGCGGGAGGTGCCCCTCGTGGCGCTGGCCCTGGCCCCTGAGGCCTGAAGCTAGTGAATTCTCCCCAGAGCCTCAGTTTCCCCCTCTGGATCGTGAGCTGCCCGGCTTGGCTGACCCCAAGGGGCTAGCTTAGAGTGCACACCCCACGGTCCCAGAACCCGATGGTGGGACAGTCGTGCCAATGCAGGGCATGCTGGGAAGGGGCGGAGAGGGACCCAGGAACCCCCGGGGAGAGCGGACAGCGCGTGGGTGCCGAGAGGACATTGGTTGTGCTGGGGCCTTCGACCCAAAGTGGGGCACCCAGACCCCAGCCCAGCCGCGTTCCTCCAAGCTGCTCACGCCGGCTCCCAAGCGCTCAGAGGGGCCTAAGTCTCCCTTCCTCCCAGCGCTCAGCTCGACCAGCGAAGTTGGCGCCCGCCTACGCCCTCCAGTCCGCTCCCACCCCACCTCCGCGGTCCTTGGGCCTCTCTTTTCCTCGCTTGGGAACGGGAACGAGGGCTGCTCGCCCCGGGAAGTGCGCTCGATGCCCACCTGCGGGGGCCCGCCTTCCCGAGCAGAGCGAGGGCTGGGGGACACGGCGTGCGGGTCGTCTCCAGCACACAGTAAGTGCTCAGTCCGTGCGTGCGCTGCGGGACACCGATGTTCCATAGACAGGAACCTGAGGCCCAAAGAGGAGTCGGTTCCCCGCTGTCTGAGCCAGAACGACCGAACTGTCACTCACATGTGCGTTGCCCAACCCCTAACCCAGGCTCACCCTTTCCCGCCCCCAGGGAGGTCAGGAAGCCTGGGCATCCAGCGGCGCTCGAAGCCGTTCCCCCTGCGACAGTAGCTTTCACCTTCGAGGCCTCGCAGAGGACCGTGTCCATGCATGAGCACGCAGGTGCGAAGGACTGTCCAGTGCCGTGCGCGCTGGCGCACTGCTAGCTCGGAGTCTGGGCAGGGACCGGTTCTTTGCAGCCGTGGGGCGGGGGTGGGGGTGTGGAGGGCGGGGAGGGGCTGCAGGGAACCCGCTGTGACTGAGCGGGTCCCCCTCCTATTATGTGCTAGGTGCTTCAAATCACCCAGTCGCCACAGTTAATGCTCACAACAGTTCCCTAGTGGGCACCTCACTGTCCTGGTGAGGACCCCGCGATCGGGGAGTTGAAGCAGCTTGTTCCGGGCCCTGCAGCTTAAGCGTCGGGGACACCAGCCGCTGCCAACGCGTGCGCCGGGGAGGGGGATATCTTTATGGCTCCCTACCCCGCCAGCCTCTGCATGGGGGTGGGTGGCGCGGAGGTTCTAAATGCTGGAGACTTTCTGTTCTGTTTGGCCCCAGCAGTGATCCCGTTTGGCGCTGGACAGTCGAGGTGGACAGACTTGGTCTGAGCGACCACATCATTGCACTTGGACAGCAACCGGCCCGCCTCTCCCTCCGGAAACCACGCCCTCCGCCTCGCCACGCCCCCTGGGCTTCCGGGAGACCCCTCCCCTCCTGGGCCTCCGCGCCCTGGGACGCCCGTGTCCTCAGTGGCCGCCTCTGTGTAAGGGGCGTGCTGAGTCCAGCTTTGCCAGCCTCCTGAGATTATGCGAGGCGGATTTGAGTCGAAGGAACCTGGAAAACGAGGAGCTGAAGGTCAGGGTCGGGAATAAATTTATGGGTAGTAACAGGTGACACAGACTGAACAATGAATCGCTATTGCCCAGCACTGTTCTGAGCTCCTAACCTTCCTTAGTCCTGCCTTCATTCCTAGTTCACCTGGGGTGGGGGGGGTGGGGGTTGGAATAGTTTGCAGGAGCAGAACCAAAGACTTGTAGTGCTCTAAGATTTCTCCTGGCACCCCAGGGATTTTCAGCAAGACCACCGCATGGGTTGCACCCCACTTTGAAGCCCCCCGCTGTGGGCAACGCTATCAGGGTGAGGGAGGGGGGAAGCAGAGAGGGCTAGCAAGCTTTGCCACCCACCGAGCCTGCTGCCCAGCTCCCATCCCTGAGTGGCTGTTGGGAGTGGTTCCCCAGGGCGAGCCCGTGTGGGGTGTGGGTCCCAGAAGTCATGAGGGGACCTGGCACAAGGAGGGGGACACTTAGAGAGAGGCGAATGGATGACCTTCAGCACCGCCAGACCCCTAACCGAGCACCCCCTCAGGCCAGCGACACTGGGGGTGGGGTTAGGGTCAGAGATCAGAGCCACGGGGTCAAGGGTGTAAAGTCAGTTCTTAACGTTGATCAAAGTCCTCGCATGACGTTTTCAAGAGAACACTGACGTCACCTTCCCCCAGCCGAGGGGCTCTGCCGCGGTTTGATCTCCTTTGAACTTGCAGATGAATTCTAGCTGCCTCTTCTTCTGAAGACAGGCAGCCGAGGCGCAGATGGGTGGGACCACGCACTCGCTGCCCCTCAGAGAGGCCTGTGTGGGCTCCCGGGGCGGCGGGTTTGCCCCAGCCAACCCTGCAGGGCCTCCTGCCCCCGGCCACGTGTCCCGGTGTCTGACACCGACTGTGGGGAGCAGGGGACACCGATGAGGATGCGGCCCTGAGACTTTCTCCTAGAGGACCCGCCCTCCCTGCCAGGGTAACCCCCCCCCGCCCCCTTGGGCGTCTCCTTTCCCAGCCAGGGATGCCAGGCAGCCCCACCTGAGGGCCCTTTCCGTCCCCGCCGAGACCTGCTATCTGATCAAACGGTGGGCCCCCGGCCGCAGCCCCCAATTAAGTGAAAATGGATCTGGCCTTATCCAGTTCAGGCGGGAGTCCCGAGGTGGTCCGCGGCGAGCCCTGGAGGGTCCCTGTCTGTTTGATTTTCCTGCTCAGACACACTTGTTTAAACAGACCCCTCAGGGCCCTCCAGTAACCTGAGCCAGCCAGGAGCGTGATTGCAGGGTAAGGGGAGTGGGTGGCGGGTGGGGGGAGGCCCGCTGGAGGGAATGGGAAGCCACCTTCAGAAGCCCAAGGAGCCTCCGCAGTCGGATCCCGGTGTCCTGTCCGCATCCTGGCTCCGCCCCTCGCGGGGGCGGGGCGGGTTACTGCCCCTCCCCAGCTCACCTTCCTCCATGCGGGGGAGGAGGAAATGAAGGAGAAGGTCTCTAAGGGGCTTGGAGCTGTGCCTGGCTTAGGCCTGGGGCTGAGCGAGCTGAGAGTGCGGGCGGTTGGCGGTGGCCGCATCTGTCTCACAGGGACCTGGGGTGGGGGCAGGTACTGCTGCCCGCCTTTGAATGGGCGAGGAGGTCAGCTCCAGGGAGGTACAGTGATGTAGGTGGGCCGATGGGTGGGGACAGCTTCCCAGCCCAGTTCTGTGACCCCCAAAGCCAGGGTTCTTTCTCCCCCACTCCTCTGAGGACGGTGCCCAGCACAGTTCAGGGTCATTGGGGTCAGGGCTCTGAACCGCGCAGAGAAGGGAGGGGCGGAGCCCTGTGGACGTGGGGCTGCGCAGCCAGCGGTCTCTCCTCACCAGGTTCCAGGGGCTCCAGTGGTGGATTGCCCCCTCCCCCAACATTACTTTCCTGTGCCCCGCCCCCCCTCCCCTCCATATCTGGCCCAGCCAACAGAAACGCTGGGTTCTTCACTGTTGCCCAAACCCTCCTGCCTCAGGACACCCGCAGTGGCTGTTCCCACTGTCTGAAATGCTCTTCCCTCAGGTATCCTCACAGCGTCGTCCCTCCTTTCCTTCCGGGTCTCTGCTCAGATGTCACCTGCTCCAAGAGGGCTCCCCTGGCCCTGGCTGGCATAGCTCAGTGGATTGAGCATGGGCTGCAAACCAAGGTGTCGCAAGTTCGATTCCCAGTCAGGGCACATGCCTGGGTTGCAGGACATAACCCCCAGCAACCGCACATTGATGTTTCCACATTGATGTTTCTCTCTCTCTCTATCTCTATCTCCCTCTCTTCTCTCTCTAAAAATGAATAAATAAAACCTTAAAAAAAAGACCAAAAAGCATGATTTGCTTTAAAAAAAAAGAAGAAGAAGAAGAAGAAGGCTCCCCGGACCGCTTTCTCTGAAACAATGACACTGTCCCACCCCTGCCAACCACCCCCTCCCTCCTGGCCTGCGTTCCTGCACAGCAGTGCCCCCCACCCCCCGCCTGTAGTCATTATCTCTGTTGTCCTCATCTCCCCCCAGTTGCACACAGCCCGCAAGGGCAGAGGCTTGTTTTATTGAGTCAGAGCAGCAGCTGGTGCCTCACTTTGCTCCCGGCTGTCTCCCCAGCACCCAGCACAGGGCGCAGCACCCAGCACTTGCTCAGTACGTGTTCTGGAACGACTGCGTGCACTTCACGCACACTCGCCGTGACTTCAGGAGAGTTACCTCTCCGTGTCCCCGTTCTGTCATCTGTGTAAAGAGCCCAGGAGGTCCCCCTGTTTTGTGTCACGGGGAGTAAGTGAGAAAAGGCAGGCGATGCACCCGGCGCGGTGTCGGCCACACGAGGAAGCCTGCGGTGGAAGTTCTTTCCTGCCCCAGGGCGGCCGGCGGGCTCTCCAGAAGACCCCGCCCTCAAAGGGAGTGCGGTGCCCAGGAGCCGGGTTTCGATGGCACACCCGAGAAGGTAAAGCCACTTCCCATTCGGTATTCCAGCGGAGCTTGGAGTCACACTGTCTTAGCCGACCAACAGATGTTTGCATCCTTTTGCAGGCGGAAGGCCAAGACCAGAGAGGGGAAGACACGTGCCCAGTGTCACACAGCAAGGCGCTCTTTCACATTCCGGACCGACGGACACACCTGGCCCTGCCCGGAGCCCCCACGCAGGGGGTGGCAGCTTGTGGGCTGACGGCGCTGGGCTGGCCTGGGTTCGGTCCTAGGGAAGCCGGCAGAGCTGGTTTGAATAGCTTGGCTGCTTCTCAGGGTGGAGTGGGGCCCGGCAGCTGCCCCCGGGGTGGGTGGGGGGCCCTGGGCTCATAGCAGCCGGAGAGAGTGTGGGGCTGGAAAGAAGGAACGGGCTTTGGAGGAGCACAAGGGGCAGGGAGGTGGGGAGGTGCAGGCCCAGAGGCTGCACAGGCCAGAGCGGTGACCTCAGCACTCTACAGCCACCCCGCCCGCCTCTGGCCGTCCGGCACCCTCTGGGTTTTCAGTCAGAGGAGGGCAGGGGCGTGGGGGCTCCCAGGACCTCCGTTTTCCTGCGATAACAGTCATTAGGCTGCCTTCTCAAGCCCTCATTATGCTGTGTTTACAACCCTTCCAGAACAACAAAAGCAGCCCAGCAGGCCCCTCCCCACCTCTCAGGCAGGGGTGTGGTCGAGTGTGGAGCACAGAGAGGACCCGCCTCCCCCACACCCTCTTGGGGCGGGGCGGCGACCTGCGTAGCCCTTGGCTGGCTGTGGGGGTGTGTGTGGAGCTTCCATCCCGAAAGGCCAATGGGGAGGGTGAACAGTGGGCTTTATCCTCCCGACGCCAAGAAGGCTGGTGAGGGGGGTGGGGAAGAGAAGGACCACGTGTGGGGTCTGTGGGGAGCACTTTATCTTATTGAATGGGTCCAACGGCCCGGCAGTGCCAACCCATTTCACAGATGAGAAGACAGAGGCACTGGCCGCTGCGGGCTGAGGCGAGGGGCTGCGTGAACTGTGTCTGCTTCCACTCTCGGGCGGGGGAGGCTACTGAAGATGTAACCTCGACCACCACGGAATGCGCCAAACACCCTGGCGTGCGAGCTGTCTACACACAGGCCTCTGTTTGTTTATTTATTTATTTACTTTCAGAGAGAGGGTACAGAGAGAGAAACAGAGGGAGAGAAACATCAGTGCGTGGTTGCCTCTCGTGGGTCCCCTACTGGGGGCCTGGCCCACAACCCAGGCACATGCCCCAGCTGGGAGCCAAACCGGAGACCCCTTGCCTTGCAGGCCCATGCTCAGTCCACCGAGCCACGCCAGCCAGGGCTGCACATGCCCCTGTTTAATCCTCCCATCACGTGGGGTTTGCACTGTGGCTTCCACTTCACAGGGGTGACTCGCCCAGGTTCCCTTAGCTACAGCAGGGGGAGGGAAGGTTTGAACCCTGCAAAGGGTCTCCTCAAACAGGAAGTGGTCACTTTGAGGAGAAGGCCGGGGAGGCCTGTGAAGCCAAAATGAAAGGAAACAAATGTCCTGTGTTGCCTTTCTTCCCCAGCAGGAAGAGCCCCCTGCGATCCTGCCCTCCCCGCATGTGCAGGGACATCAAAGGTGGGGACAGCAGGTCGCGCTGCTCAGCTGGGCAGCTGGGGCGTCTGGGCAGACCTGCTCTCGAATCCCAAGCCGGCAGCGGCGACTGCGGGGGCTCAGCCAGGGTGGGAGCCCAGATGAAAGGCAGAGGGAGGAAGAGGAGCAGGGATGGGAGGAAACGGGAGCTCATCAAAGCAGCCCCGCCGTCCCGCTCCGCCCAGGTTTTCGGTGGCACAGGGTCTTCAAAGGGAAGAGGTGGAGGGGCTCCACCACCTTCTACTGCAAGGGGACCCTTCCGGTCCGAGGCTCTGGGCTTCCCAGTGAGGGTTTTAAAACTAGAGCTTGATGCTATAGAATGAATGATGCTGACGTGTCCCAGACGTGGTGTATTCATGCTCCATGTCCACCCTGTGAGGTAGTCTCAGGGCCCATATTTTGGGGGGAATGGGGTGAGTGATTTGCTCAGCAGGGTGGCACCCCGCTGTGCACCAGGGGGCATGGGCTCCTTAGTCCCATGGGACCTTGCAGGTGTCCTGCTAAGACGTGTGTTCATTTCCTGGGGTAGCACGGCGAAGCCCCACAGAACGGAGCGGGGGGGGGGGGGCGGAAGCAGACTGTTCCCCACAGTTCCGCAGGGGAGAGGTCTGACAGCAAGGTGTCAGCGGGACCCGGCGTCCCTGAGACGCTGGTGGCATCTGTCCCCGCCTCTTCCTGGCCCCGGTGGCGGGCAGCCATCCTGGGGGTCCTTGCCTTACGGCTGCGTTGCTCCTGCCCTGGGCTCTGTGGTCTTCTCCCTGTTGCCTCTCGTCCTCCTCCTCCTCCCCCTGTGTGTCCTCGTCTAACTCTCTCCTCACCAGGACACCAGGCATCTTGGAGTAAGGTCCCACCCCGCTCCAGCACCACCTCATCTTAACCCGATTCCTGGTGCAAAAATGCTACTTCCAACTAAGGCCCCACTCCCAGGTGTGGGGTTAAGACTCCAGCCTGTCTGTTGTGGGGGCATGAGGTCACCCACATCAGTGTGTGTGTGTGTGTGTGTGTGTGTGTGTCCTCCCATTCCCCAGGGAGCTGCTGGACAACAGCTCAGAGCGCAGTGACAGCAATAGCAACTCCCAGGCCCCATGTCTCCAGGTGTTAAGATGACACAGCCCTGTCCCCTCCCCTGGCGAAGTCCTTTCACGGTTTCGGGCACTGGCCGGTGGGCATCCGTGTGCTCACTCTACAGATGAGGAAACGGAAGTTTAGAAAGGTCCAGTAGCGAAGCCTTGATCTGAAATCCTACCTGTCGGACCCCAACCCCTGTGGCCAGGGGTCGGGGCAGGCGGGGGGCATGGGCTGAGGCAGGGGCGGGGCAGGTGGGCCGGGCCAGGCCCTGCTGCCTCACTGGGCTGCGCAGGTACCCCGCAGGCTGGCTGAGGGCATGGCCCGTTGCCTGGGAGGTGATTAAGATATCACAGAGGATTACGATGTCAGGTGCAAGAACCACAGGCCAGGAGGGGTGACGGCGGGCCCAGAGCAGGTTACCCTGGCAACGGGATGGGCCGTCCAAGAGGAGCAGAGCGGAGGCGCAGCCTGGTGGGCGGGGCATGGGGTGGGCGGTGCCCTGCCCTGGGGGTGAATTCTAGCCCCTCGGCTCCGCAGCTGGGCGGCCCTGGGTAGAAGCTCTCACCTTCCGGGGCTCCCTCATACGTGAGACCATGGAGCACAGCCCTGTCCCTGTGGGGTCGAACGGATCAGCCCAAGAAACCCCTGGCCTCTCCCAGAACCTGCCAGATGGTGATCCCCACCAACCCAGGAGGCTTTAGCTCAGGTTTGGGGCTCAGGCATGGGCGAACGGAGGTGCCAGGAAATGGGGCCAACCCACCTCGCTGCCAAGTGCCCGGGCTGCTTACGACGCACCGTCACCTGAGTGGGGGGGGCCTGCTGGCCACCTTCTGTGCGAGAGGCGGCAGAGGTCGGAGGCTCCCACCCACCGGCCCCCCGGCTCTCTTCTCCATCAGCGCCGGTGACGCGTACCCACTGCCCGCTCACCCGGGGCCTCCCCTGTCGGCCACGAAGCCTGTTTCTCTGGATTCCTAGACCCAGCGCAGTGACAGACAGATGTTCGAATAAATGAGGGGAGAATGGGTGTGTTTTCAACTTCGCCCTTTGCTCCTTAGAACACAGTTTGCCTGTCTTTGTCCTCTGCACAGCTGTCCCTCCCCAGGTGTTAATTCCAACCCTCTTATTCCCCCGAGTCATGACTCTCATTCACCCACGTGTCCACTCACTCATCTCCCCATTCTGCTACCCACCCATCTACCCACCATCCATCCAACCATCCATCCATCCACCATCCATCCATCCATCCACCTATCCACCCACCTATCCATCCAACCATCCATCCAACCATCCATCCAACCACCCATCCAACCAGTCACCCACCCACCTACCCATCCAACCATCCATCTAACCATTCACCCATCCATCCACCCACCACCCATCCATCCATCCACCCACCACCCATCCATCCACCCATCCACCCACCCATCCATCCAACCATCCATCCATCCACTATCCTTCCATCCAACCATTCACCCACCCACCTATCCATCCACCCATCCATCTACCCATCCAACCATCCATCCATCCATCTACCCACCTACCCATCCAACCATTCATCCATCCATCCACCATTAACCCATCCATCTACCCATCCATCCACCATTCACCCACCCATCTACCCATCCACCCATCCATCCACGCACCCACCCACCCGCCCATTTATTTGCTCATTCGCCCCACCCCAACCATCGAGGCAGGAAACATGAGCAAGTGTCCCAAGCCATGTCCTGTGCTGGGTCTAAGGAGCCACAGGGTCAAGTCAGACAGGGACCTGGGCCATAAGGAGTTCTCACTCAATCTTGAAAGGGTGAGAAATCATAAAAACAAACTCCTGTGAGGAACAGGAGGAGGCGAAAGGTACCTCAGAGGGGAGAAGACAGGGACGTCCAGAGGAGAAGAAGTGATTGATGTTCAGTTCACAACTCAGGGCAGGCTCCGGGGGAAGCTGGAGCGGAAGGGGATGCTCCGTGGACGGGGAGACCTGGGGCAGGAAAGGTGAGCGAAGAGACCCACGGGGAGCACATCCCCCTTCCACGGCTGCGCCCTGGGACGGTCTCCAGGAGGCTGAGTGACTCCCTCCACGCCACCCGGCTCGTCAGTGTCACGGCCGACCTGAGCAGCTCGGATCACAGCTCACCCGAGAGGCTTCTGGGGCCACCTCTGCTCACCTGCTCTCTGTCACACCCTGTCCTGGCTGTGTCTGTCGTCTCTCCCCCCCCCCCCCGGAAGCCCCTCCCACCAGGGCAGGGCCCCCGGCTCGCTCCCTGCTCTGTCCGCGGTGCCTGGAACACGGTGGGTGCTCGGAGGCACCTTTCCTGAGACGCTGTGGGTTCACCAGTCCGAGTCCCTGGCCCGGGGACAGGTGGTTGGCCCCTGACCTCCTGCCCTTTCCTCCCGGGGAGCCAACCGCTCCTGGGCCTTTGGGCTCTGGCCCCGCCTGGCCTGTGGGGGGCGGGGCCATCAGCCTCACCGTTGGGGCTGCAGCACCTCCGAGCCAGGCCTCCGGGGTCCCCTCCGCCTATTTCGCCTATTTCTCGAGAGACACGTGCTGTGCAAACAGATAATTGAAAAGATTACCGGGGACGGGACTCCTGGACTGTTGATTTATCGCACGCCATCCCTTCTTCAGGGTTTTTATGAGAAATTGAAGAATGGCTTCCCAGCGGGAGCCTCGTGGCCGCGTGTCACCTCCCCCGGTCACCCGGAGGAGTGGAGGAGCGCCGGCCCCCTGCGCCTCGGCCCTGGGTGTGACCCAGCCGGCGGCCCTCCCCTCCCCCTGCACTCCCAGCCCCTCCTCCTCTCCCTGTGCCCATCCCCCTCCCCTCCTCCTTTCTCTTCTTGGGGGAGTTGAGCGAGGGGTGGGTGGGACGCAGTAACAACAATCAAGTCGAAGCCACCTCGGACTCATCAGCTCCGAAGTCCCTCTTCTGTGAGGCCCTCCTTCACCCTCCTCTGTCCCGCCGGGCAGCTGCCCCTCGCCGAGGTGTTGCTGGAGCTCTTGGCTGGCCCTTCCGTTCACCTGGCGCTGGAACAGCCAAGTTCAGGGTCGGGCTCTTTTATCTCCCGGAGGGCAGAGGCTCTGTGGGTGTGGGTGGGCTTGTCCCCGGGGAGTGGGGGGGAGGGTGGCAGGCACTGGGGGCGTGGGGGTGGCCGGCCAACAGGAAGATAAGCTGGAGCCTGGGGCCGGCCACAGTCCAGGGGAGAGGACAGCACAGGGGCCCCACCCTTGGCAGCCGTGTGGCTGTGGGCAAATCCTTTCACCTCTCTGACCCTGTCCTTCCTCATTTATACTGTGGCGATACAAACAACCACCTGACACTCAGCCTCCCCTGGGGACCCGAGGGAAAGGCCCATCCTTGGGCCCCACCCATGACCTGCAGGATCAGAAACGGACACCCAGGAGCGGAGGGTGGGGCCGAGCCTGAGGGTGCACAGGGGACAGAGCTGAGGGCACTGAGACGCTGCATCCAGGGGGATGGAGCTGTGGGGGCAGCTGACAGGGAGACCCAGGAGGGAGACGCAGCCCTGGCCAGACCTGGCTGGGGGATGCTGAGAAGGAGGACACAGGTCCGGCTAAGCACCAGCCCTGGGAGGAGGCCGAGGGAGGGGAAGCCAGAGAGCTGCTGGGAGAATCAACGCCGTGGCCGACCTGCCCCTTGTCGTGGCCTCCCGTCCCTTTCTGGTCACCTTCCCCCCAGAGAGGGACAGGGCGGGGCGGGAGCTGGGCACACACCGGGCCCCTGCACCAGGGAGGAGGGGACGGAACGGCCCACAGTTCCTGCCGTGGGTGGGCCAGAGATCTGGAGAAGACCACGTGCCACGGAGGCAGAGACGGGGGCCCCGCAGCCCCGGGAAGGGGACAGCCAGCGGTGGCCGGCAGCAGCCCCCAAAGGTGGACGGACACACCTGGCCTCCAGGACTGCTAGGAAAGAAAGGTCTGATGTTTAGAGACCCCGGTTTGCAAGGTAGGGGGGAGGATTAGTCACAAGGTTTGATGGACGGACTAGAGGAAGGGGGTGGGGGTCTCTCGCCTCTGCTCTGGGTCTCGGAAACCAGCGCGTCCTCCTGGCTCTGAGGCCGGCAGCCGCAGTGTCGGTCTGCAGCCTCCAGCTCCGGGGTCCACTGCCCGCCCCCTGAGCCCGTGCACACTCTCACCCCTCACGCTCCTGCACCGACATTCACATGCAGCACACACCTCACCCACTCACTCACAGCCATATGCTCAGTCGCATGCACACTGAAGGCCCTGTGCACACTCACACTCAAGTACATCCCACACTTGCACACTCACACTCGTACACACAACTGACTCACTCACATGCACCACCTATGTATGTGAACCCACAACCGCACTCACACCTTCATGCACACGCTCATGTGCGTGCACACACACACACACACACAGAATTTCCCCAGTTCTAACAGAGCGAGTGTGCAGCCTCCCAAGATCGCTACGGCTACGAGGGCCCTCGGGCCCAGCCATGGCAGACTCACCGTCATGGTGAGGGGTGGGTGGGGGGCAAGGGGGCTCACCCAGACAGGACTGGCCCTCGGGGGTGGGAAGAAGCCGACCCTTGGCCCTGGGCGGGACCCCAGGCCTGGGCTTACCCACTCTACTGCTATTTTAAGAGAAGCTGGGGGCCTGAATTTTTATTAGAACTAATAGTGAAAACCCAAAACCGCGTGAATGCCTCACCACAGGAGAAAAGCTGAACCGACCGTGGTGCGCCTGCCCGGTACACGGCGAGAGCAAACCGTCACCCAGCGCGGCGGGCCCCTGACACTCGGGGAGCACTCACTGAAGAAGTTGAGAGCTGTGCTTCGTTCGGGGGAGCTCCCAACGAGAGGCCTCAGAGACGGGGTCTAACACGGCATTGGACACCGACTCCTAACCGCCTGCACCCGAGTCTGAACCCAGAGACAAGACCGGAAAACGTCAGGGACCACTTCCCAGGGGTTGTCCTGGGAAGGCGGGGCTCATGCAAATTAGACTTGTTTCCTTGAACACTTTTCTTCAACTTTCTAATCCTTGAAATAAGCTCACGCTACTTCTATAAAGAGGAAAACCCCGCTCCATTCGCACACGGGAAGCAGGTTTGGGAAACTCGGTTGCGTGGGCGTGGGAGAAGACCCACGTGGACTGCTCCCGGCCTTTCTGTGTCCCCATCCGCAAACTAGTGGCTCCCGTGGTCCCCGGGGGTAACCGACTGTATGTTCCCTCCTCGTTCTTCTGCCTCCAGACTCCCTGCTTTCTCTCTTCCCTCTTTTGTCTGCTCTTTTTTTTTTTAAAGGTGTATTTGATTCTCATTCAAGAGAGTAGGCAAGGGAAGGGAAGGAGAAAGAGAGAAACACCCGTCAGCAGCCAGGGCTTTTGTCTGT
The DNA here is from genome assembly GCF_004126475.2 of Phyllostomus discolor. Taxonomy (NCBI): domain Eukaryota; kingdom Metazoa; phylum Chordata; class Mammalia; order Chiroptera; family Phyllostomidae; genus Phyllostomus; species Phyllostomus discolor. The sequence goes on from NC_040903.2 coordinate 3,617,379, forward strand.
ACATTACTAATGACTTCTCTTGTGCAGCCACTTAGCGCTCATTGATGCATTTGTTGCAGACTCAGACTGGCTTCGCAGGAGGCAAAGACACACGGACCTTTCTCTCTGCCCTTCAGGGTGGGGAGGAGGAAGTCAGAGCCGAGCCAGGGACAGGCCAGGCTCTCAGAGCACCCACTCCCCTGCCAGGAAGAACCTGACCCACCAGGTGGGAAGGGGTTTGTTCACCTGCCAGGTGGGGGGCCGGCTCACACTCCTGGCAAGTTCTAGACCCATCATCCTAGTCCCACAAAGGGAGCTGGGGACAGCACAGGTGCGATGCAGGACTCTGAGGTCACCCAGAAGGTGAGCAGGGGGTTAACGGGCTGGGAAGGGCAGGCAAGAGGGACGGGTGTTTCCAAGGGTCTGGGGTCTAGGTGCTGCGTGACCGGTCCTGGTGGGGGAGGCAGCTCTGGGAGGTGGCTGAGGGGCTGGGTGGGTCAGGAGCCACATCCCCAAAGCTGTGTAGGGAGGGCTGAGCAACTGGATGGTATCCCAGGGGCAAAGCGAGCCACTGACAGGCTCCTGTGGAGGGAGTGGGGTGGGGGAAACCTGGGCCACTTCAAGCCAGAGATGTTCAGAAGCTGGGTCCTACTGGAAGGGGTGGGGCCTGGGGGGGATGGGAGAGAGGGATGCTCCAATAGTCCTGGAGCAATCCTGACAGAGCTTGGTGATTGGCTGGGTGTAGGTGGGGAGGGAACGGAGCTCCTGGCGGGAGTGACTATTGGCGACAGTTGTCCCTACAGACCCAGGAGGGAGGGGGAGGACGAGAAGGGAGGCTGGAGGAAGAGGAGGAAAGGGAGAAGGAGGGAGGAAGAAGGGGGGTGGGAAGGATGAGAGGGGTAAGGGCAGGAGAAGGGGAAGCTGACTTCCTCCCAGGGGTGGGAGAGAGGCCTGCCCAGAGGAGTCCGGAGCCTCTTCTGCCCTGGGGCGGCCTCCCCTGCCCCGCAGAGGTCCCGCCAGGCTTAATAAGGGCCTGTGCTGAGCAGAGACCCTCAATTAGGGAGGTGAGTTTATTCCGAAGTCCGAGATAGGAATGGCTGTGTCTGCACTGGGTGTGTTTACACCTCCGGGTCGGAGACGCCAGAAATAGACCCTGCGTCGGCCTCAGGGCGAGCCCCAGCCCGAGACAGGCTGCGCGCAGGCCTGCCCTCCCACTCCAGGTCACGGTGTGGTGTGGTGGGGCCACTCTGGTGTGGGGTGCCTACTGTGTGCCAGGCTGAGAGCCAAGAATCGGGGTACCAGCACTTGCACTCCCCAGAGACACTTAAGTCCAGGGGCTGCAGGCAGGTCCCGGCCATGGCAATGGGGTGAGGCCAGCGCGGAGGTGACAGGAAGCACTCGGGGCTGGGGGTCCCCAAGGGGCTTCTGGAGGGCAGCATCTCGTTGGGAGAGGGCGGTCTATGGGGGCGGCCGCTGCGCTGGGGCTGGCGGGGTCTTTAATCAACAGAAGTGTGGTCTCTGTCAGTCCAGGGGGCCAGAGGTCCCAGACCAAGGTGTACGGGGCTGTGTCCCCTCTGGGGGATCTAGGGAACATCCTTCCTCACATCTCCAGCGTCCAGAGGCTGCCGGCAACCCTTGGCTGGTGGGCGCGCCAGGCCAGCCTCTGCCTCCGTCTTCACAGGCCCGTCCCAGCGTCTCTGTGCCTCGTCCCAGGAGACCCCCGGTCCTCCTCCATCAGCACCCACCCCGGTCCGGCACAACCTCATCTTCATCGCGTTTGCAAAGACCTATTTCCAAATATAGCTGCCGTTGCAGGTTGCGGGTGAACGTGGATTCCGGGGATGGGGAGCACGGTCCCACCCAGTACAGACAGTGAGCAGGAGGGTGTGACAGAGGTCCTGCCGGAGGTGGGAGGGCGCTGGCCCGCCGAGCAGCCCCGGGAGCCCAGGCACAGAGCCTCGGACCCAGACCGCCAGGTCAGCGAACGCTCAGCACCCTCCCGTGAAGCGCGGGCACGCACACCTGCCGGAGGGAGTCCCTTGCAGCTGACGCCGTCGGGGACCTTAGACTCTGACGTCTGAAGGCGAAGGGTCCCTGGCTTCACCCGCACTGAGGAGTCTGTACCTCTTGACACCCCACTGGTTTATGTATTCCACGGCAGCCAGTGAGGCGGAGAGCCGTGGCCAGCCGTAAGCAGCCCCTTTGCTGGGGCCTCAGACTGCTTTCCTTCTCCCTACGGAAGCTCTGTCTCGGGACCGCGATGCAGCCGCTGCCCTGCCTCCAGGGAGACCCCCTGCCTGGGCCTGCCTGGCCCGGCTCTGGCTGTCCCAGACCCTCTGGGGGGTATTTCTGACTTCCTGTGTGCCAAGAGCTGCGCCCGGTGCCCTAAATTCACTGTGGTTCGAGGGCCCCCAACCATGGCCCGCCATGGACTCGGTGACACCCACTTTGCAGAGATGGGCACTGAGGCCCGTGGGCCAAGGGCGCGTGGCCAGTGAGTGATGTGATGATTAGGGGTACGTGTCACCCTGGCTAGGCTCTGGGCCCGGTCGCTTGGCCGGACGCTGCTGTGAAGGTATGCCTCAGACGGGACCGGCACTAAAAGCGGTGGACTTTGAGTAAACAGATCGCCCGCCACGGCGGGGGTGGGCCTCGCCCGATCCGTTGACGGGGCTGGGGGCGAAGACTGAGGTTTCGGAAAGAAGGCCTTCTGCGTCGGACTGCGGCACAGAAACTCCGCCCGGGTGTCCGGCCTGCAGATCTGGGACCAGGACGGCGACACCGGCTCTTGCCCGAGTCTCCTGCTCGCCGGCCAGCCGACAGATTTCACACTTGTCAGCTCTCGCCAGCTGTTCCTTCACGTCTCTGCTCTCTCTGCTCTCTCTCTCTCTCTCCACCCCTCACCCCCTGCCCCTTGGTTGGGTTTCCCTAGAGAGCCCCGCCTTGCACAAGCAGTGAAGCAGCGGTCAAGGGCTGTCTGACACCGCGCTCGTCCTGCCCACCCCCTCGGGGCCCTCTGGGGAGATGAGCCGGGGCCCAGGGGTGTCGTGCACGGTGGGCTCCGTGGGGCAGCGGCGCTTTGGCACCCCCTGGGAGCAGGATAGAAAGCGGAGCCCAGCCTCGCTGAACAGACACGGCCGTTTAATGAGATCCCAGGGCGTGGAAGCCGCCACAGTGGGGGCGCTGCTCTGCCTGGCAGTCCCTCTGCCCCCCGCTCCCCCCTTCCCCCTCCCCCCTCTCCCCACCCTTCTCCCTTCTCCCTCTCTCCCTCGCTGGCTAGGTGAGCTGTCCACCTCGCTCTCACTGCCCCAGCCCCCCCGCTTTGGCACGCAGTAGTCACCTAATAAATTCCGACGGGTGATTAATTGATCTCTGTCATGCCCTTGATATTTACAATTAGCCCTTCCATTCACTGTACCTTTCACTTCCCGTGCAGACTTCTCTTTTGAACTGTGACAGAACACACGACGAAGCATATTAATTGAGCAATTCCCATCCCAGTGGGGCCATCACCACCGTCCACCCCCAGAACTTTTCCGCTCCCCACACACACACCCCAGGGTGCCCACCAAGCGCTCCCTCCCCAGCACCCCTCCCCCACGGCCCCGGGCACCCACTGTGCTACGTTCTGTCTCTGTGGGGCTGACCCTCTGGGACCCTCTTGTAAGTGGAGTCACATAGCACTTACCTTTCCATGACAAATCCATGCTGTTCCATGCGGCATACAGTCTTCCTGGTCCATCCGCGGGTCCGAATTCCCTTCCTTCTGAAGGGCGAATGACAGTCGACTGTGTGGATGGGCCACGTTTTGTGTGTCCACTCGCCTGGGGCGAACATTGGGTGTTCCCACCTCCTGGCTGCTCTGGAGAAGCTGTGAACGTGTGTACACAGAGGCCTGTCTAAATGCTGACCTTCAGATCTTTGGGGAAATACCCAGAAGCGGAACTACTGGGTCCCAACGCTAATTCTGAGTTTCACTTTCGGAGGACCCTCGCTGCCGCTTCCCGGGCTCGGTGCGCCATGTTGCGTCCCCACCAGCCATGTGCACGGGTTTCGGTTCCCCACAACCTCGCCAACACGCGTCGTTTTCCGTTGCCTTGTCACGGACGGCGGCTGCCGTCATGGGGCGAGGAGACGCCTCCCTGTGGTCTGGAGAGCGGCCTCCTTCTCCCACCTGCCGGCGGTCTTCACCGAGGGGAGGAGCCACGTTTCACTCACCTGTGTCCCCAGCACGGGCACCGTGCCACGGGGAGTGGGGACATAGCAGCAACAGTGGGCGACACCAGCGGTTTTCACCCAGGACGCCGCAAGAATTGTCAAAACACGCAATACCGACTCTCTAGTCAGGGGCACTGACCTCTTTTCCCTGAAACGGTCAAGTAAAAAAAAAAAAACGACAATGGCCAACACAACAATAGCCATCCGGGGGGAGTGCCCTGTCTCGAACCGTAAATACACAGGTCATATAATAACAGAGCTGCATCTTATTGGTCACACCACACCACGTATTAAGGATGCATCTGACGGCTCAGTTCTTGGCACCAGACATCCTTACATGCAAATATGGGCACATGATATTTTAAAAAGCCACTTTGGAGCAAAAAGGGTAGGTCATTACTATTATTATTTTTTTGTTTTGTAAATCAGCCAGAATTACACCTATTTTTGTTTTCGCCAGCTCAGCGAACAATACATGTTTGGTGGGCCGCGGAGTTCCGGTGATTAGTCCGTGTGAGGCGTGAGTTGGGAAAGGCTGAAAATCGCTGAGCTAAACGAATGCATTAGCTGGCGGAGGGATTTTCGGGTGAATTCCGTAAGCCCAGCTCAGCAACCGTGAGCTCAACCAGCGATTTCACGCAGCAGTGCAGAACCCTGCACCCAATCAAAGTCCTCTGGGCCCTGCACGCCCTCGCTGCGGGTCTCCCAGCTCCAGGGCGGGGCAGCACCCTGCCCCTTCTCCACCGCCCCGGCCTGGAGGCGCAGGGCGCACAGCCAGGGCCGGGAGTGCAGGACCCTGGAGACCGGCTCGGACTCAGTGAAGTTGGTTCGTTTGTTCCCGCCGTTGTAATTTCCCCTGTAATCTCACCAGCAGTCGTGACATTGTCGGTGGGCGCGTGATGCGTCATCATCCCCCCCTGCAGCAGCCGCCACCCTGCGGACCTAGCCGGCTCTGCGCGCAGGCGCGCTGGGGTGTAAATTCCCGCGGGGAGACCTTGCTGCTGAGCCCCCGGAGGAGGCTCCGCCCTTTGAGTGGCTCAAGTTCCGGTCGGTGTAGACCGGAACCAGCAGGACGCTCCTGTTCTGACATTGAGCAACAGTGATTATTTATCAGCAATATTGGTGCTTTTCACGTAGCGATCTAAGTTGAGGGTGGTATTCCCCCTCCTTTGGTGAGGAAATGGAGACTCAGGAGGCTGACTCGCCCGAGGTCACACAGCCAGAGAGCAGCAGAGTCTAAACCGGGTGGTGCGGCCCCAGAGCCCACGTGCTTGACCTCTGCGTGGGGCTCACGACAGGAGGGCCCACGGCCTTCGCAGCAAACCTGTCAGGGGGAAACTGTTAGGCCCGAGACGCAGAGAGGTTGGGTGACTTTGTCCAAGGTGACAGAGCCACACCAGCATTCAACACAGGTGGCTGGGGTGCAAAGCCCACGTTCTTGGCACCCTGGACTTGGGAGCCATGGCCGGCCCGTCCTTGTTGGGAAACCTCACCCACTGTGCTCTTTCCCCAGCTGGAAGAACCCCGCCCTTGAACTGTGTGCCCATTGGCTTCTCACTGCTCCCCAAGATTCTACCGTCTCCAAAGCCGCCGTGGTCTGGGGGCAGCGGGGGCGGCTGGCCGAGGAGCAGACCATGCAGAGAGCCCTCTGCTCAGCAGCCCCCGGGTGGACAGCCCGGAGCTTGTCCTAATCCAGCCGGCCTCCTCCGCCTCTCCGACGTTGTCACGGCAACCGCTTGGGCATCTCAAAGGCGTCTCCTTCAATAATCTGGGCCCCTGATCCCCCGCCGGCCTGTAATGAAGGGACAGTTTGTTAGCGCTGACACACACATTGGGTTACCCGAGCCGCCTCTGTCCTGTCGTTTGAGGAGTCAGCTCTAGCCAGCCGACTGCCAGGCAAACTGTGAAGATATTTATTTATCCGGCTTCCTACGGTGAAAACCAATGTTTATGAGACAGGGATTTTTTTTTTCGTAGTCATCAGTTTTTTTTTTTTTTCTCTTTTTTGGTAAGGAAAGGACAATATCTCAGAAAAGGATCATGTACGTTTCCCCCCTCGGTCGACCACGGCCGAGGCAGGTGGACCCCCAGGGAGGGGTGGCAGGCTCCGGTGGATCCGTTTGCAGCCGACCGGAGCCCTTCTCGGGGGTTGAGCCTGTGGGCAGTGACATGTCCATTCTGTGTGGAAGGCGGGGACCCACTCTGTCCCGTGGGCAGGTGCGGGGAGGAAAGCAGAGAGGGCTGGAAGGGCACACAGCTGGCACACGACGCAGTCAGGAGGGGAGCCCACCCGAGGTTTCCCGAGGGGGAGCCCGGAGCTCTTGCCGCGCCCTGTGCTCAGGTGCCCTGCTGCCAGGCACCTGAGGAAGCACGGGCGCCGGACCCGAGGTCACAGCGGGGAAGGACGGGGGGCATCTGCCTGTCCTTGATCTCTCCCTCCGTGGGTTTTCGCTGTTCCTGACTTGGTGGTGTTTTTTGGGGGAAAAAAAAAAAGAATGATTAGAGCAGCCAGATAAACAAAACGTGGCTGCTGTTGGTTTGGGTGGCTTTTCTTGCCCTTTATCAGGGTTCTGGGGGAAGAGGGAAGGTTCCGGATTTTTGGAGCTTGGCGGTGCCTGGTGGTCACCAGGGCCTCCCAGCCGGGGGTCTGGCGGTCCTCCCTCCCTCCTTGGTTTCGGTCTCTGGGTTTTGTCCTGCCCAGCAAGGTTCCACCTCTCGCTCTGGCCCTCACATTGCGATTGCAGGTTAAGTTCCCCAACCACTCCGGGCCTCGGTCTTCTCATCTGCACAATGGAGCTGGCGATCCCCATACTTTTCTCACAGGGCAGGACTCTGTGTCTTAAAGACAAAGCACTTGCCAGACACCAAGCACGTTTAGTCCTGGGCTGGCCCCTCGATGACGAAGGGAGGGCCTGGGTCTGGGCAGTGCCTGTGGTCCGAGTGGCTCACGCTACCTCTCTGGGCTTCTGCTCGGCTGCGGCGAGGCAGGGCAGCACCCTTCGGCAGCGACGGCAGCAGCTCCATCCACGCTCGTCGGCCAGTCCGGCGCTCCCTCCGAGAGGGGCTCTGCGTCCGTGTTGCGGGCTTCACGCTCCGCCCCTCACCGCTGTCCGAGCACACGTGCCCGTCTGACAGAGGAGGAAGGGGAGGCCGGGCAAGGTTCAGTGGCTCGTTCCAGGTCCCTCCAGTCCTAAGTGGTGGACCTGGGATTTGAACCTAGGCCCATCTGACAAGTTTCCCCTCGCCGGGCTACGATGAGCAGCCAATGACATGCTTCCCACACAACATTTTGTCTCAAGATTCACCAGGGCCTTTAAGTTTCCTCTCCTGCCCCCACCTCCTCTAACTCAGGAAGCTTTTGCAGCCCCCACATCAGATGCCACAGGCCACAGACAGGACAGAGCTGACTCTTCAGGGGGGGAGGGTCCTGGGCCCTGCCCCCCTCGGCCACCAGGCCCAGCTGGGCAGCGGGGGGCGGGGGACAGAGCCCCACTCCTCTGAAAGGCTCTCTCTGCAGAAGCCAGGGGCCCCGACTGTCCCCCGGGGTCAGATCCATCACGCCGCGGCCGCACTCCGCAGGGCGTGCTCCGCCGGAGGGTCCGGTGGCCCGCCAGCCAGGGCGCGGGGGGCCCGCGGCGGCCATATTTAATTTAATTACGGCTGTCAGCACTATTGATTTTGGCAGTTTCAATTACTGGCCTGTTATGGCGTCTGGATCAACTGATCTGTGATGGGTCCTATCAGCAACGACACACATGGAGACGCGGGCCCTTCATCTCCTTTGAGCCCCGACACCGCCTGCCACGGGCCGTGAGTTATTGCTTTTATCCAGCCCGGCGCCCCTTCCCTTCCTCATAATTAATTTCTCATTAGACAGCTCTTTATTGTTTAATTTGTGCAGTTTATAATCAAATTGGGCACATTAATTGTCACTGAATTTAAGGCTAATGAAAAATAAAGGTTTTCAATAACTTACTCTTCCATTACTCCTGACAAGATAAAATAAAACGCCGGGAGCGGTGTCAGCTCTTTAAATTATAAATTGAGTTTTTTAAAGAGCATGGGCATTTAAGGAGTAGTTATCGCACATTTAGTAATTATAAATCCTATGCTGCGAAACACGTATTCAGATATAATTCTGCTGCTTTGCTAGGCAGGTTGAAGGCTTGGATGGGGGGGTGTTCCCTTGGGTTTGTGGAGGGGCGGGGGGCCAGCCGGGAGCTACGTGGGTGCCCCGGGGGGCAGTGGAAGCCCCACGCCCTGTGAGTGACACTGTTTGGCTCGGCGCAATGTCACAGCAGCACCCGCTCCTGGGGCTTGTCTCTCTGTCCCTCAGAGCTTTAGACGCCTCCCCAAGGCTCCGGGTGTGTCCCGGCTTTGCTGAGTCCTAGAGAGACACAGCGGCCAGCGGACGTGGGCCAGAGAGACAGACACACCAATGGGGGCAGGTCTCGGGGAGCAAATGAGAGAAAGGTCAGAGTCCCCTGCGGGGGCGACCGGATCTGCCCGTGGAGCTGGACCGACCTGCGGAGGGACCGGCCCGCCTGGGGGTGACCGATTCCCCTGTGGGGTGGCCACGCAGCGTCCCCCAGGGGAGGCGACCCTGAGAGTGCAAGGCCCTCACTGGGTGGAGGTGCACAGGGCGGTGGAGGCGGATGTCCGGGCGTGGAAGGTGGGAGGCCCGGCCATCGTTGGCGTGGCCGACCCTTTAGCGAAAAGAAAGCAATCTGCAGGTGGGGTGGAGGCTGCAGAGCCCTGGGGTCAGCACAGAGGGACAGGGCCAGGGGATGTGGGTGGGGTGGAGCGAACCCAGGGTGGCCCGGTGTGGACTGACCAGACACCGAAGGGGGTGCCGGGAGGACTCACACCACTGAGCCCCTGCCCTGGGCTGTTGGCTCTGCTCAGCCCTGTTGGAACCCTGTCTGGTCCTGTGAGCACCCTGTCTGGTCCTGTTGGAACCCTGTCTGGTCCTGTTGGAGCCCTGTCTGGTCCTGTTGGAACCCTGTCTGGTCCTGTGAGCACCCTGTCTGGTCCTGTTAGAACACTCTGTGGCGGAATTATGCCCCTGAGACAGGCAGCCAAGGCCCAGCGAGGCCCAGCCACTCCCCGACTCAAACCTAGGCCTCCTCACCTCCACCACTTTGCACCTGCTGCTGTGTGAGCACCTACTACGTGCAGGGAACTAGGACAGGTGTTGCAGGAGGAACAGGTGACTCAGACTAACACGTCATTATGCAGCACCTACTACTGTGTAGCAGGAGCTGGTGACCGGAGAGCTAAGGTCCCAGTCTCAGGAGACTGCAGACCTGGGGAGGCGGACAGCCAGCCAACAGGCCCATGGAGTAGACGTGTTCAGCCCGTGACAGAGGGCAGGCAGGAGGCCCTCGGGGGAGGGGACGAGAGCCAGGGTGGGCAGAGGCCAGCGTGGGGAAGAGGCTGGGGGCGCGGAGGCCAGAGCGAGGCCTATGCAGAGGACCATCTGTGTGGCCTCAAGCAAATTATTGAACCCCTCTGTGCCTCAGTTTCCTCATGGGCAGCTGCACAACTGGAGGATTCCATGAGGAGCCTGTGAGGCAGGTGGGAGGGAGCCGTGCCCCCTGGAAAGGCTGGGGGGCTGCCGTTGCTATGACCGTGGGGTGGCTGGGGAGGCCCTTGTGTGTGCGTCTGAGCTCTCTCCGGGGCTGTGAGGAGAGAGGGAGGCCGGAATGGAAGCGAGGAGACAGACCGGGAGCCGACTGCAGTCAGGAGGGCAGGGGCTGGCGGCGGCTCGGACCTGCGTGCAGCTGGGGGCGGCACCCAGGGCCCGGCTGCTGGGGCGGGGGGGGGGGGTGGGTAGGCAGTGCCGCCGGCAGGTGCAACTGCAAAGGCCCAGCGGCCGGAAAGGGCACTGTTTTTTGGGGGGCAGGGAGGCAGAAGGCTAAATGGCTGGTGAGTGAGGACAGAGCCTTAGCCGGTGAGGCCAGGGTGTGGGCAGCAGCCAGAGCCCGCGGGGCTGAGAAGCCAGGCCAGGGAGGCCGGGTTTAATCCTGAGAGTAGTGAGAAGCCATTGTTTTATATTTAATTGAGACATAATTCACATAACATAAAGTCCACCCTCTGAAAGCCACGGGGTTTTAAGTAGGGAATGCTGGAGACTGTGGCAGGAGGCTCTTGAGACGGTCCCCACGACCCCCACCTCCCACACCCCCACTCTTGTGGCTTTTCCCCCTCCTGAGTGTGGGGCTGATGGGGGACCTGCTCCGGACCAGCAGCTGGAGGGCGGCAAAGCCGGTGGGATGTAGGTGACGATGTGTATGCGGTTCCCTTACACACACTGGGAACACCCACCTTGCTCACCAACTCTCCCCCCTCCCCCAGCTGGCTTTCATGAGGTGTGCATCCGTCTGTTGGAAGCCCGAGTTCGGCAAGGTGCTGCGGATGCCGTGCGTGCGTGTGGGAGCCAACGGCAGCACGCAGCCGACGGTCCGGTCGGCGGGCATCCGAGCCCTGCAGCCTGCAACCATAGGGAGCAGCGTTCAGCCAGTAACCGGGCGAGCTGGTGAGTGGGCCCTTTGCTGGCCCAGCTTCTGCACGAGAATGCAGCCCGCAGAGGATCCGCAGGCATCCCTTCCAGACTCAGAAGCCTGCGGTGACAGAGTAACAGACAAACGTGTGCTGTTCGAAGCCCCAACGTGTGTAGCAACATTGTTACACAGCAGCAGACACCGAGCGCGGAGACACTTCCCTGCAAGTCCGCCGCAGAAGTCTCGCAGTCGGAAGCTGTGATTGCCTTTGTTCTGCGCTACCTTTCCGAAGCCGTTTGTTTGCAGAGTGCACCGCCTCGGGAGGTACAGACAGCGTGAGCCTCCCGCGCAGCGGGGACACCCTCGTTTGCTGTCTGGCGTGATGGAAACCAGTGTCTCCCCCTGTGACAACCGCGGGGCGGGTGTGCTCACAGCTCGCTGAGAGAGACTCAGGCTCCCCGAGGCTGGGGCTCCCCGACAGCCACGCGGCCCACTCCCCGTGAGGACGTCTCTCGGCTGTGCTACATCACCCGTGGGAACCGGGGACTCCCAGCACACGGGGACTCCCTGGCCGTGGCTGCTGCTGCCAGGGACACTGCCGCTCTCTGTCGTGAGCCCAGGGGTGTCATGTCTCCCGGCAGCGTCCACGAAACGGTGGCGGGCCGGCTCGCAGGCGCACTCGTGGGTTAAAATCCCAGACCCTCCGACGCCCCTGACGGAGCAGTGGCGTGGCCTCCTCTGCGTGTCCAGCAGCTCTCCTGGGCCGCGGCGTGGAGGAGAGGGGTGGGCGAGGAGACGAGGCGGGAGTCAGCTGACGGGATCCGATGGCGGTGCCGTGGGCTGAAGGTGTGCGCCGCCCGAATGCGTACGTTGAAGCCCTGAGGCCCAGGGCGGAGGTATGAGGAGGCAGGGCCTTTGGGAGGTGAGCGGGTTTGGATGAGGGCACGAGGGTGGGGCCCCCTGATGGCATTCGTGTCCTTATAAGAGGAGGAGGGGACACCAGAGATCTCCCCCTCCCCCGTTAATGAGAAGGTGGCCACCTGCGTGCGAGCCAGGAAGGGCTCCCATCCGGGACCTAGTTGACTGGCACCTTGACCTTGGATTCCCAGCCTCCAGACCCGGGGGGGGGGGGTATGCATTCGCTGTTTCAGGCCCCCAGTCTGCAGTGCTGTGTGGCTGGCAGCCTGCACTGACCAGGACAGGGCACTGGGACCGGGCGGAACTCGTGAGGACCGTGTCCTGGGGTCTAGAGAAGATCCGGGAAGATGCACAGAGGGACGAGGAAATGGACGAGGGATCAAGGATGCCTCTGAGCCTTTGGTGCGAGCAGGCTGAAGGTGCTCTGCTAAGGTGAGAGGCGGGGGAGAAGCTGCTCAGGTGTGGGTGTGCTAGCGAGGGCCAGTTGGGAGCGTGAGCCTGGCTCCGAAGAGAGCGGCATGCACTGGGGACGCGGCGTGCAGGAGAACGCAGGGAGGAGAGAAGAGGGGAGAGGGAGACAGGGCCTGGGGTGGGTTCCTGGGGGGTGCTCCAACCTGCAGGGGCCCGGCTGCCAGGTCAGCCCGGGTCAGAGCAAGCCCTGAGCACTGGCCGAGAGCAGCGAAGCCCTGGGTCGCCATGAGGGGGCCTGTGTGGGGGGGGGGGCAGGCACTCCCCCTCCTGCTTCTGCACCGTGGGGAGGTCCGGGAACTCCGGGACCAGGGGGCCTGGAGAGCTAAAGGCCCTCAGGGGTTTGGGGAGACAGTTTACCAGCTGGTATGAGAGCACTCTCATAGTTAAACAGCTAGAAGGATTTTGCCGGTGTCCATGGAGTATCAGCCAACACGGAGAGCCCTTGGCCGGGCTGACCTGGGCTCCCCCCCAGCTCCCCGAGTCCCCAGCCCAGCAGGGAAACTGGTTGCCACTGGTCACTGCTTCCAGCTCCTGAATTTTCATTAAAATCCTGGGCCTTTCCCCGGAGCTCAAAGGCGTCTCGATTAATTACGGGCAAATGCTGGCTCTCCCCCCGGAAATCTGCCGCCCCGGCCTGGCTCGGTCCCCTATGATTTTATTAAAATCCACCTTGCCAGCCGGGGCCCCGAGATTTATGGCCGCAGCTAATAGGCTGCCTCCCCACGGGACATAAATCTGGAGCCTGCCCGGGGAGCTGCTGGCTGCTAAGAGGCCGGTTAATTGTTCCACCTAGAGGGTTCCACGGAGGAATGTTCAATTAGGCTGCTCAGAAAATTCGGAGCATTAAATAAGGTGAACAGGGATTTGCGAACCATTATTTTCTGGGAAACAGCCCTTTCCGGCTCCCCCTGCCCACCCCCGCCCCCGCCTGCCCCTTCCAGGCCCCTGGCCGCCTCTCGCTTTTCTCAGGCCGGGAGGAGGGCTCGGGGGTCACGGGCAGTGCCCCTCGAGGTCCCTGAGAAACCAGACAGTGCCGGGACCGGCCGTCCTCCAAAAGCCCTTGGCTCGTTGTCACCCCCAGTCAAGTACCCACTGGCCTGGCCGCCGTGAGTCCGTGGGTGAGTCGCTTCAACCCCCAGAGGCTCCGCTGCCCTTCTGCACGGCAGGGCGACACCGGCCACTCCCTCCGCCCCACCGTGTTGCTGGAGGGTCGAGGTTCGCTCATTCATTCCTTTGTTCCTTAAGCAGCCACAGCCAGGGAACGGGAGAGAGCTGGGGCTGTCGGGAGAAGAGGACCAGGTCCTGCCCTCAAGGAGTTCGCAGTCTCAAGGGGAGGTGGACAAAGGGACCCCGAAGATGTGACTGGATAATGTCACATCTGGGATAGGGAAGGATGAATGGGACATGGGAATGGGACAGGGAAGGATGCGGGAGCCCAAAGGAGATGCCCAACCAAGCTGGAGGATAGCATCAGTCAAGGAGGACTTCCTGGAGGAGGAGACGGGAATTAACATTATTTTGCTGTGCCCGTGCATGGCTGAGCTCCCCCATAGCATCACCCCAGCACGTCCCATTAAGACGCCTCTTTCTCAGAGGTTTATTTATGAGCACACTGTAGGAACATCTCCCTTCCACCCTAGGTTATCAACCACGGGCACTGAGCCCTCCCCTGTGGATTAGGAACCTGAGGTTCAGACAGGTTGAGGAACAGGCCCACAGCCACACAGCCAGCGAGTGAGGAAGCTGATGGGGAGACCGGGGCTGATGGCTCTGCAGGATGCTCGGTCAGACCAGGGGCCTCTGGCCGCCACGGTCCACAGCCCCTGCGAACGTCCGGCAGCGAGGGCCCCAGACCCCGGGTCCCCTTGACTGCTGGGTCCCACCCGTGGGAGAGCCCTTTCTTCCAGGCACCACTTACGGGGACCTGACTTCCGGCAAGCCCTTTGTTTGTCCAACCCCGCTTTGCCTGAGCCCGGCTATCCCCCAGCCTGCGCCCCCTGTCTGGCCGCCCAGGCTGCAGGGCCCCTGGTCCGTGGAAGGAGGCCCCCAGTGTGCCCGTGGGGTTCCCAGGCCCCCAGCGCTCTCTTCTGGAGTGGGCCCCTCCCCCAGTTCCCGGAGCTTGGCCTGGGATCGGGCTGCAGCCGCGGCCGAGCTGCCCACCGAGCCCGGTGCAGACACTGCCCCGCCCGGTAAACAGTCTTCTTACGAAACCCCTCAGGTCCCCACCCTGGGACAGCACCATCGCTTGCCTTCGACGCTGATCGTACCAACGCCAGGGAAGAGAGAGAATGAAAATGCCCCCCATTTGTGGAGGCGCAAATGAGGAAGACAGCGATTCCAACCTGTCTGGGTCGGCGAGCTTTGGGTTTTGCGACGGGGGGGGGCTGGTGCTGTCCCGATTTCTCCGAACAAACACACCCACAAGAACAGCACAAGGGAGCTCACTCTCTGACTCATGTCTCGCTCTGGGACCCACACAAGTCGTGGAGCCACGGGCCTGGGCCCGCCCCCCGCCCCCCTCTGGCTGCACCCTCCGTGCCTCAGTTTCCTCATCAGGAGCAGAGCCGCCAGCCCCCAAAGACGGTTGCGGGGATCATCGCTGGGGAAACGCCGTGCAGCCTGTGAAGCTCCGTGAGAGCAGGGGATTATCGAAATACTTGGCATCTTTATTTTTAACCCGCGTGAAATCCTGGGGAGCCCCGGCTGCCGAGAAACGCTGAGCTGCAGTCTGTGCGTCTGTGTCCCAGGGCTGGGGGGCTGGGGGGGGGGGGGGAGGCAGGTTTCAGCAGGGGATTTCACGGTGCACAGCTGGTTTATTTGGGAAACAGGGACGGATCTGCGGCGGCCTCAGCCACCAGCTCTCTCCTCGGGTCGCCCCCACGCTCACCCCGAAGGCCTGTCCACTCACAGCTGAGGCGCTTTCCAGGGTCTGGGGAAAAGGTTGTGCTGGCCCAGGGCCGCCGCCTGCCTCCCCTTCTCCCCTGTCAAGGTTGGGGAGTGGGCGGTGCGGTCAGCCTGGGCTGGGCGGCCTCCCCTAGACGCAGGCCCCCTGCAAGTGTACAGTAGCTTTTCGCACCAGCAGCGGTGTGGCTGCCGGAGTCGCTGGCGCAGAAGGAGCCCCCGCTGATTCCCCCAGCAAAGCTGTGGTGGGTGGCGAGTGGGGACGCTCGTTTTCCAGCCATGGCCGTGTCGGTGGCCTCTGTCCGAGGGGCCACGCTCCAGAGCCCCCTTCTGCATCGGCAGTGTGGTGGGTCCTGCCCCCCAACTCCCCTCTCCCCAGGAACATCTCCCGCACACGAGAGAGTCTGTTACTGTGGACGCAGACCTGTGACAAATGCCCCCATTTCAGAGATGAGAAAACGGAGGCACCGATGTTTCCGAAGCTCACTGGAGTCTTCGAGGCTGGACAGTGGGGGAGCTGGGGTTTGGAGCCAGGCTGGCTGGCTCCCAGGGAAATGAGCTCGCAGCTGGCCCTCAGCAAACGCCCACTGTGCGCCCAAGCCGGTGCCGGCCCTCCCCCAGCCACTGAGACGCCTGGGCCTCCAGGACCCAGGACAGGGTGGCAAGTGGACAAGGCGGCATGGGTTTCAGCGCCCGCCACTGGACCCTCCGGGCCTGCCCCTGCCATTCCTCCCTTGCTCTGGGTAACGGACCTGTGACCTCCGCCTGGGCCCCATGCCCTCGGCATTCTCTTTGCCAGAGGACGGGGGTGGGACCCTCCATGCTGGTCCCCAGGGACTCAGATAACTCAGGTCCGCTCCCTGCACACCCACAGCTCACCAACCGGCTGGAGATACCCATGTGCCAACAGTTCAGTTCCCCAAACATGGTGCTCTAGGCAAAGGCCAGCCACCGGGACACAGACGAAGGACACTGTCTCTGCCCTGTGGCCCGTCCAGACTCACTGGAACACTGCTCGCTGCAGACACACTCCCCGGTTGCCAAAAAGTGGCCCAGAGCAGTAGAAAGAGCGCCTGCCTCCCTTCTGCTTTCTTCTGCTCCTGCAACTTTGTTATAGGGTGGAACCTAACTGGGCTCAGGTCCCTAGCTGCAAGGAAGTCTGGGAAATGTAGTTTTTAGCTCTCCAGCCCCTGCAGCTGTGGAAGCAGGAGGAGGTGGGCAGGGACGCTGGGGGCCAGCCAAACACAGGAGCCCATCCACCTGTGCACGGTCTTCTCCACGGCTCTTGTGGGCACCCCACACTTCCTGGTGGACTTACTATGTTTATCATATTCTTCCACCGGAAGGCAAGCGCTGTCTTGTGTACCGCCCCCCGGGTCCCCCCCAGGGCGGGGCTCACAGTAGGTGTTCAATGAGTATTTGTAGAGTAGATGGACGACCTTGTGTCTAAACAACTGCTCCCCACAGAAGGTTCTTCCCCGGCCTCTCACCCTTCCCCTCCCCACGCTGTTTCTGGGGACCCCCCGCTCCGAGTACAGCTCATCCATCAGTCACTCCCCTGCCGACAATCCTTCCGTGCCCCCCCATCACCGAGCGACAGAGCCCGGACTCTCCCGCCAGCCCTCGGAAGTCCCCACGTCCCGACACTGCCTTCCCGGCCTCGTCACCCACGCACCCGTCCCACCCACGGCGCCGTGCCCAGCTGCTTCTGCTCCCGACACGCTGGGGCTGGCCCTCCTCTCTGCACCTGCAGTGCCTCCTGCTCGGGCGCCCACTCACACCCCCTCAAGGGGCAGGCTCCTACTCAAGCCTCAAAGCCCAGCCCCAAACTCCCCTCCTCCGCAGAGCTGCCGCGCTCCACTCATCCCCTCCCGAGTCCTTGCTCGGTTCCCAAGTTCAAACGACAGCGAGCCGTGCAGTGCATCTGGGACTCAGGGTTCAAGCCTGTTTATGGGTTCACGGTCACCGACCGCCCGACCTCGATCTGCACCTGCAGTGCCATCGGGCAGACGGGGGGCACTTTTTCGCTCCCACTTTGTACACAAAGAAACAGCAGCCCGGAGAGGGTTAAGCAGGACACACCCAGAAGGGCAAGGCCAAGGCCGGACCACCAGGGCCCCGCTCCAGAGGCAGTGCTCCTGGCTCAGCCTGCCCCCGGGCCCGCATGGAGCGCCTCCTTGAAGACTTCACCGAGAAGGACCTTTTGATCCAAATTACACGGCCCCCGGTGCTCCGGAGCAATTACCGCGGAGCCTCGGGATGGCACTCGGAGCTGCGGTGCCCACGTGGGCGACGGGGAGGCATCATTATCTGGTGCCACGCGGCCTGCCCAGCCCCGCCCCAGACTGAAGAGGACCCAGGTCGGCGCCCTGCACGGCTGGAGGGGGCAGGAGTCTCTCAGCTCATGTCACGGAGCTCGAGGGGCATCTGTCCCCACTGGCGGCAGAGTCTGGGCCCACGCTGCCTGGCTCGCATCCCCCCAGGGCAGAGGTGCCCACTCTGACCACCCTGTGTAACCCGTGCCCCCGCCCCAGACACTCCCCATCCCTGTTACCGACGCCACACTTTCTTTCTCTCACTGCGCTTCCCCAGCTCCTCGGATGCAGCCCGGCTTCCGGTGACACCCGAGAGATAACGCATGCATCAATGTGTGCCTGCGTGCAAATGCACACACAGTCCTAGGGCGCCGCTCACTCGTGGGTGACTTAGAGCAAGTAGCCGTCCCACTGCGGGCCTCCG
Organism: Phyllostomus discolor; assembly: GCF_004126475.2. Lineage (NCBI taxonomy): Eukaryota > Metazoa > Chordata > Mammalia > Chiroptera > Phyllostomidae > Phyllostomus > Phyllostomus discolor. Next base: position 3,635,108 of record NC_040903.2, read on the forward strand.
TGCGCCCTTCCAAAGAGCGGGAAGGGGCACCCCGCCCCGCCCCACCCTGCCCAGCACAGGGCGGACACCTGCAGGTGACAGAGGTGAAAGCCGCCGGCATGCGGCCTGGCAGGTAGCAGGGCCTCCAACTGTTTTCCCGCTCTGCGGACCAACCCCGTGCTGCCCATCTCTGCAGTGGCACCTTCCAGTCACTTACTGTGACTTCACGCCTGTGAGTGACAGTCCGAAAGTAGAGGGACTCAGAGTTCCAGTCACCGAATGCGTAGTGGCTTCTGACAAGCGGGTCCTTCTATGTTGTGACCTGGGCAAGGTCCATCGGGCCATTCTGACGCCCCATGTGGCCCTGGCTGTCATCAGTTGGTGGCATGTAGCAGGCGACGGGGCTGGCGGGGCTGGAGGGGACACAGAAACACAAGTCTGAGGCACGACCCCACCCCCACGGGCCTCGGGAGTCCTGCAGGGTATGGCGTGGAGTGGCGGCCGGCGTCTTCCTGACGGGGAGAGGCTCCAACGGCGGGACCAGGTCCGTGGCATCTCCAGCAAGCAGCCCGCCCAGCTCCCCTCCAGCCCTCACTCGGTGTCAACCTCACGCGCACACACATCTCTGATGCGGTCGGGTCAGCCCCCGGCCCTCTTCTCTCCGGGCAGCAGGAGCAAAGCCACGGCCGCTGAGGGGCCCGGGAAGTGTCAGTGGAATCATCCAGGAGGGAGCCTTTCTGTCTGACTTCTTTCACTCAGCAGAATGCACTGGAGACTCATCCACATCCTTGCCTGTATCACAAGCCCATTCCTTTTTCATCGCTGAGTAGTATTCCGTGGTAGAGCTGCACCACAACTGTTTAGGCATGCGTCTGCTGGTGGCCGGGTGGGCTGTTACTGCGATCACCAGGCTCCTGCAAATAAGGCTGCTCCTAACATCTGGGCCAGTTCTGCCTGGACACACGCTTTTCTCTCTCTCTCGGCCGAATACCAGCCGTCAAATGGGTGGGTCATAGATGGCATACGTGTGAGCGGGAGAAACTGCCAAACTCCCTTCCACGGAGGCGGAGTCTTTTCACATTGCTCCCCGCAGTGGGAGCGGCTCGGCTGCTCTGCCCCGCCCCCCCCCCCCCCCCCCCCGCACACGGGGTGTGGTGTGTCCCTGTAACGCCGGCCACTCTGGCGGGTGTGGCGGGATCTCCGTGGGGTTGCGCTTGGCACTTCCCTGCTGATTAACGACACTGGGCGTCTGTCTGCTCGTGTGCATCTCTGCCATCTGCCTGTGTTTGCGAAAGGGACTCTTCAAACTAGTCTGGGTTCCTTCCTAGGGAATCGTAAGAATTCTTCGTATATTCTAGGTACGAGCCCTCTTGTGGGGATATGTTTTTGCAGGGAGCTCTGCCCCGTCTGTGGCCCGCCTCTTCATTCACGTGAGTGCCTTTGGAAAGGCAAAACTTCTTTATTTGACGAAATACAATGTGATGTTTTCCCTTTACGGTCCGCGGCTTCTGTGTCCCACTTGCGAAGCTCGGGCCAAGTCCTTGATCGCCCCGATGATCCCCTGCGCCGTCCCCTGGAAGCTTTATGGGTTTAGCTCTTACATTCCGCGTTGTAATCTGCTCCGACCCTGTCGCCGCACGTGCTTGGGGGTAGACGTCAGGGCTCATTCCCTTGCACACGGCTCCCCAGTTGTCACGGCCCCATTTGTTGAAAGATTATCCCTTCCTTGCGGAATTGCCCTGGCGCTCGGGCCAGAATCGATGGCTGGGCCTCCTTCCAGGTCCGACAGTCGGCCTCCGCGCCTCCCCGCCCCGCATGCAGCTGCGGAATCCACACGGGACGCGGCGGCAGCAGCGGCAGCAGCCACCCCGGACTCCGAGCGGAAAACAGTGATGGAGGATAGAGGAAGGGCACCAGGATATGAGGTCCCCTTGCAAGACGAGTTACCCTGTTTGATAAGCATCTGGAAACCCGAAAGTGAGCGCCATAGAACAGGGACTTCCAGAAGAAACCTCTACCTCCAGTTCTTAGGGTAAGGAATAGAACTCGGAACCCTCGGGGCAGGTACGGCAATTCTCCGGGTTCTTCTGCTCTCCCACACCCCCTGCCCCCAACCCCCAGAGATCAGTGGGGCCGCCAGGGAGGAGAACCCGCAGGAGCCCCCCTGAGGAGGTGGGGTCTCCCCCCCCCGCCCCCCATTGAGGGAGCTGCGGTCCCAAGTGTGGTCAGCCTTGTTACTGCCTTCCCTCCCCGCCCCCCTGCCGCTGACCCTGGGTGTGGGTGCCGCTGACCTTGGGTGTGGGTGCCGCGGGGGGGGGGGGGGGCGGCGTGAGGAGGAGCAGGTTAACTGGAGCCCCAGCTTCTGGCCAGAGCACTGAGAAAGGAAGCCGGGGAATCGGAAACCGCTTGGAACATCACGGAGGCGGAGGAGCTTTGTGAAATGACTTCATACAGCTGTCGGCGAACTCCTGGATCCACCCCTCCCCACCCCCGACCTCTCAGGGCGCGGGTCCCACCCTGTGCGGGGGAGACCTTGGAGAACCGGTGTCACGCATAGGCCGGCGCGGAAGTCCTGGCTCATCCACACCCAGCGGCGAACGGGGGGTGTGTGGGACCCGCCTGAGCGGCACGGCCTGGGCCCCGCAGGAGCCGAGACCACAGGTTGGGCCCTTCTTCTCCCTCCAAAACGGGCGTTTATCTTCCTGCCGCAAATGCCCCTCCGAGCTCCGCTTGGACTGCGTGCCACCCGTTGTGATAGGTCGTGTTTTTTCTCGGTCATCTCCAAATACTTGCTAATTTCCCTTTTGATATTTTCTGTAACCATTGGTTGTTTAAAAGAGTGACATTTAGCCCTGGCTGGTGTAGCTCAGTGGATTGAGTGTGGGCTGCGAACCAAAGTGTCGCAGGTTTGATTCCCAGTCAGGGCACAGGCCTGGGTTGCAGGCCATGACCCCCAGCAACCGCACATTGATGTTTCTCTCTCTCTCTTTCTCCCTCCCTTCCCTCTCTAAAAATAAATGAATAAAATCTTTAAAAAAAAGAGTCAGCTTTAAAAAAAAAGAGTGACCTTTACTTTCTAAACCTCTGTTACTGGTTTCTCATTTAATTTCGTTGGACTCAGAGAATACACTGTGTATGATAGGAAGCCTTTTAGAATCATTGAGACTTGTTTTATGACCCAGCAAGAATATGATCTGTTTTGGTACCTATTCTGTGTACGTTTGAAAACCATGTGTGTGTATGTGTTGCTTTTGTTGGATGGAGTGTTCTAGAAATATCAGTTGGGTCAACTTAGGTGATGGAGCGATGTTGTCCTGCTCCTCCCAGCAGTTACTGAGTGAGAGTCCTCAAACCCGTGACTAACTGCGCATGTGTCCATTTCTCTCTTCACGTCTATCGGTTTTACTGCCTGTATTCTAAGCTCTGTTACTAGGCAGGGCACAGACTTGCCCTACCCCCGTCAGGGTACGTGGGAATTCCACGGTAGCCCCTCCTGAGCAAGGGGGTCTTAAACTGGACATGGGGGGGTCAGCCTCCTCTCCCACTGCGGACTAGAGACACCACTTTCCGTGGGAGTTCGGCCGGCAGGCTATCCCAGGGGCAGAGTGCACGTGTGTGGAGGTGCTGCAGGTCGGGGGGCCAGCAGGTCGGGGGGCCAGCAGGTCTGCTCAGTGGAGGAACACTTGGCCACCCGGGGTGCACTGACCAGGGGCGGCGACGCTGGGCACCCAGGAGTGGGAGGGACCAGTGTCGCTTCAGTTACTGTCACGAGGCGTCAGTATCTCCGCCTCCAGTAGCCCGGGGACAGCGGCTGCAGCTCCCTGAGAGGAAGGGGGACCCTTCAAGGAGGTGAGGGGACCACACGTGCCCATGAGGCCGAGACTTCGGCACGGAGCCGGGAGCCCACGGGGCGCCAGATGCTGGCTGTGATGGCACCGTGTGCCCGGCGGTGGGCCCGGCCGTGCGCCCGGGGAGGCGGGAGGAGTGGGGGCATCGACTCACACTGGAAGCTCCTTCACCGTGTCGGGCAGCGTGCTCCGAGGGGGACAGTCCCATCGTCCCCAAAACCCATAAAGCTCATCGGGAAGATGTTTCTATCTTGTGCCGTTGCATTTCTCCCTATGCCTCTGCCAGCCGGGATTTACGATTCCCCTCCCTCCTCTGAACAGATGAGCCCACTGGCTGCGAGAGCCAAAGTCCCCAGCCCCAGGCCACCGAGCTGGTCAGCGGCAGGGCCAGGTCCGGGTGGCCCCGACGGGACACGGTCCTCGCCTTCAGTGACTTATCTGAGCCGTTTAGTAGGACAAGAGCAGCCCCAACAATACGCAGCCCTGCCTCAGAACACGCTGTTTTGTCGCGGACACTGCGTGAATGTTCTAGAACACTGACCGGAGGAGTCTGGGGAGTCTCGCTGTTGAAGCAGGCGGGAGGAGGAGGAGGAGAAAGGCATGCTGGGAGGAAGGGTCTCTAGGAGCGAAGTCACAGAGACGGAATCTAGTCCAGGGTGTTCAGAAGCAAGAGATGGGACGGGTCAGGTGAGAAGCACCCCAATCTGGGGTGGGGGGCTGGAAGGGGGGACCAAGGGGCCCTGCAGGGCTTACCTCGCTCTCCCAGCCATCTGCGGGGTCAGGGGAGATTTCCGGGCATGAGAACGCGGTGACCAGTGCAGGCGGTCCGCGGGAAAACCCTGGCGGTGTGTGCAGGGTGGGCCACACAAGGGCGGTGGCAGGTGGGTGGGACCCTGGGGCAGGACCCAACGGAAGAAGCACCTCAGACGGGAAGCGTGGGTCAGGGATGAGGGAGGGAGCCGGGACGGAGGGAGCAGCTGGTCGCGTCTCGGTGCGAACATCGGGCAGCCCGGGAGGCCTCCGCTCCGACGGGTCTGACCTGCTTCCTTCGCACGAGACGCCGGAGAGCTTCCTTGGGGTCTGCCGATCGGGGCAGCAGGCGGCGGAAGGAACGGGTGGCGGGGTGCCCGGGGGAGGACTGGGGCGTGGGCGGTTATGGGTGCGACGCTGACTCCACGGGCTCCCAGCCAGGCGGTCTGGAGCGCATCTCTGGGGGCTTCCGTTTTCTTGTCTGTACACTAGTTCTTAGGGGAGGGATTGAAAATGCAACTGTAAGTGCTTCATCCGACAGCCGAGCACAGCGGTGGTGTGGTGGTCGTCACCCTCATCCCCACCATCACCACAGCCTCAACAGCCGTCACCCTCACTGCCAGCACCATCGCCATCACCATGGTCACCATCGTCCTCATCCCCACTCATCGCCACCATCCTGGCCATTACCGCCATCACTCCTATCGTCACTGTCACCATCACCACTGTTACCACCACCACCACCGCCACCACCACCACCATCAGTGCCACCACATCACAGAAGCACAGACCACTGGGGCTGGAGGAGCTCTGATGGCCCCCTCGTCTCACACGTCCTACTTTACAAAAGAGGACAGGAAACTGCGACCGGGGACTCGTTCGTGGTGACACAGCGAGGCCACGGCAGAGACAGAACCACAAGCAGGGACCCCCGGCCCGACGCCGGACCACGGGAGGACGAGGCTGAGCGGCCTTCTCCCGGGCACTCGGACAGCAGAGGGACACGTGCCGACTCGTCCCCTCCCTTGAGTCCCCTTCCGTCATCGTCAGTCCTGGACCGTTGTCTTCAGACCCTCAGCAGGTGTCCAGAGTGAGGGCATCTCTGACACATCGTTTGCTTCATTTTTTTGGTGAAAAGAAAATTCTCAAAGGACACGAAGGGGGAAAAAGTCAGACGCCGGGTGTGGAAGTGGGCCCGAAGCAACGGTGGGTCCCAGACAACAGTGCCGGGGGTGCTCTCAGGGACCGCCCACGGAATTGCTGCACAGAGCACATGGAATACTTCTTAAGCCCCCCCGGAAGTCTCCCTGCATTTTCGGGGGGCGCTCCCAGGGTTTTCCTGTCAGCCGTGCCTCTTTCTCACGCACGCTGCCCCGAGTCCCACGGCGCGGTCACAGACCTGTGGGGTTCCCAGGAGTCTGCACCAGCCCCCACCCCCCGGGGGGCCCTGTGCTTCTTGGTGAGTTCACACACATGTGCCCTGGGAGCCTGCTGGAAATGTTCCCTCGACGTCCACGGAATTCCTAACTCACTCCGATGGCATGCCAGTCAAGTTCCCATGGAACGCTCACAGACCTTGCACCAAATTATCTCAGAAACCACAGACAGCGCCCAGAGAAATCTTGCTGAACTCCCTGGGAACAAAAATGAACCGAAGACCCTCAGAACTACCAAGGACAAGGTAGGCCCAGCCCTCGGGGTCTCTGCCCGAGGATGCAGGGGACAGGAAGAGGAATGGGGACTTCTTCCCATGTGGAATAACGTGGCACCTCGTTGGCGCGTCTGGCATCGCATCTTCCAACATGAACAGCGGGAAGGAAGCAGCTCTCACCGATGGGAGATGGGGGAGACCTGGATTCTACCATCAAGCATTTCCTCCTTCCGTCCTGTGCTGTCAGCTCCCAGGCATTGCCACCCAGGACCTAGTCACGATGGAACGGACCGTCCCTATAAAGCCCTCCGTGTTATTAACCAGCCCCCAACCCCTTCTTCTCTTGGAGCCGCGGGCGAGCCAGGCCTGTTCTCCAAACCATTCATTAAGCCGCAGTCAGCGAAGAGCCTGGGATGTTGGCACGACGATGGCCGGCATCTACTGCTGTGCCGTGGTTCTCTCCGGGGTGGGACACAGGGACGAGAGGTCACAGAGACGTGAGGCCACGACGCCGTGGAGCCCGCCCCAGAGCCTGCTGTTCCGGGACAATACACAGAAACCAGATCCCAAGGGGCTCTGCGTGGGGGACAGCTGTCACAAAAAGGGGGCGCCCTCGAGGTCAGGGGGGCCGCCAGGCAGGCACCCCCCAGCCTTCTGTGCAGAGGCATCTGCCAGGGCCGCTCTGCGCCAGCCTGGCCAGGTCCCAAACTCGGGGCCTGGCAGCCGGGGCCCCACGAGCCAGCCCACTGGCCTTCGTGCCCGAGTTCTTGAGGTCTTGGCACGCGTGACAGCTGCTCCCTGGAGAAGCCCAGGCTGAGCTCTGCGTCCCTGCCTTTCCCTGTCACTGCACCTGGCATGCAGCACAGTTCTAGTTAATTAGGTGGGGGGAGGGGGAGTGGATCTTTTAGTGCCTGGGTTCCTGGCAGGGTGGGCAGCCTGCCTTTCTCACCAGCGACTGCCCACAGGGGTGCGCCATCAGTGTTTGTTGAGTGAATAAACGACGACAAGCCCCACAGCGCTGCGATCATGGCAATGACAGTGACCAACGGCGCCGGGCGCAGCTGTGTGCAGGCACCGGTCTGAGCCTTCCCGCACATGGAACACATTCAGTGAAACAATGAGTACAGATGGTGCGCACCAAGTGGGAATATTCCCAGCACACCGAGTGCCTTACTGAGTGCCTCTGGCTTCCCGTCCAAGGTCCAAGCTGCTGGACGCGTTTCATTTCAGGCTGGTTGGAGCAGCCCGTGGGCTGTGTCTCGGGTGAGCGTGGCCCTGAAATCAGCTGGGACCCCAGAGCCAATGTCAGTACCAATCCCAGCCCCAAACGCCAGTGCGGTTCCCCGCCTTGTTGTACGTAGGCCGTCACTGTCTGTGCCTCATTGGCCAGAACTGGGTCCCTGGGCACCCCGGGGGAGCTGGGGAAGTGAGCACCCTGTCTTTGTAGCCTCTGTGGTGGAGGACGGCCCGGCAAGGAGCAGGTGCTGCTGGGGGAGCCGGGGGCCAGTGGCTGCAGGAGTCCCAGGAGGGGCCCTGTAAGGAGGCGAGCCTGAGCCTCGGCCGGCGGCAGCCGCTCTGAGCCCGGCCTTTCCTCCGGCGAGAGTGACGCCATCGCAGCCACGGTGGGTCCCGGAGGAGCGTGACAGACTCACCGTGGGCTGCTCCTCCGAGCACCACTCTCACCGCCTCTGCGCTTGCTACCACACCCGGGTGCCACCTGGACTTAATTTGCTTCACGATTTTCTTTCAACCGCCTCACCATTTAAAAACTTTAATCTCATCTAAGCAATGAAAGCGATGAAGTCCCAGTTTGAGCGTGTGTAGTAGGGCAAAGACCGAGGTCTCTTCCTCCGAAATCACTCTCCTTTCCTGCCTGTGGTAGAGCCCCTGATTTATTTGCCTGGCCCCAGGGCCACTTAGAACAAAAACATCCCATCCTGACCTCTCTTTTGGCCAAGAGCAGTTTTTATCACTTGTCCCAATCAGTAGGGTGTAAACAGAAGGTGTGAATGAATGGAGAGAAATGTATCTTTCTCCTTTCCTGTTCTGCTTCCTGCTGTCTGGAATGTAGGTACGATGGCTGGAGCTGCAGCAGCTAGTACGGACCCTGAGGTGACCTTGAGAATGGAAGTCCTGCGGAGCAGAGTAACAAGATGGGAGAAAGTGCGACCTTGGTCTTGTAGTGTGTCATGCCAGCCCTTCACTTTCACGAAAGAAGAAAAAAACTTTTTGTTGTTGTTGTTGTTGAAGCCATTGGTTTGTTGTCTGTCAATCAGGACAACACCTATTCCTAACTAACATAGTGTGTGGGGAACGTTTTTGAGCACACTGAAATACACACTTTGACATGTTCGTGACCACTGGTGATGCATCGTGGGCGCCCCCCACGGAAGGCTACGAGGACTTAGGAGACACGGACATTGTGTGAATAAAAAAACCTTGAAACCTGCACAGCGCTCCACCCGTCTCAGCCTCGGTGTCCCCAGCACGTGGAGGGCGTTGGGCTGCATTTCTCTGGATGGCGGTGACAAAGGAGGGGGTGCCCAGGGGCGTTGACCACTTGAGTGCAACCCTCGGCCCCTCTGTTCCCCTCCCAGGAACAGACAGAGAATGCACCCCCTCCTTTCTCAGCAGGGCTCACACCCTCAGAATTCACACAAAAAATGTTACTTATGGCGTCATCCCACAAAGCCGGAGCCCTGGGTTCCAGGCCAGGGAGTTAACTCGGAGCATCCGGGTCAACTCTCTAAGCATCTCCTGCCCCTCTCTGTGCCTGGAGCTACTGCGTGGTGCCAGGTTCCGTGCCCCTGAGACCTGGGGTCTAGGTAGGGGTGAACTTGGCCCTGGGAAATCAGGAGGACTTCAGAGGCAGACCTGTACTCAGAGGGCAGTGCCTTCATCTGAGTTCCTCCAAGCATCGGGAGACCCCGAGACAAGGATTTCAGTGGGCAGTGATCCTGGCCTGCACCCTCTTAACCCCTCTGGGCCTTGGTTCCCTGATCTATGACATTGGCGTAACAATAGTCCCCCCTCCACCAGGCTGCTGTGAGCCACTAATGATTCGTGTGCAGGAGCTGCTGGTGAAAAGCAATTCTGTCCCAGCCCCCCTGTAGGTAACATCACCTTGAATCGGCCCTGGTGGGAGGTGGGAGTGTTTACACCATGGAAATTGGCCAACATTACAGACCGGGGATCCCCACCCCCACCCCAGAGCTGGTTGGAGAGCACTGACCACAGCGCTGCTGCTGGCTGCAGGCCACGTGCACCAGGCGGTGGTGCCTGGCCCGCGGCGCCCCACCCAGAGGCGGCCATGATGTCACCGTGACTACCACAGGACGGAGAGAGAGCCCAGGCCCGGGGCCGAGGGCGCCTTGACCCCCGCGCTACACCTTCCGCTCCAGGCCGTGGGCACACCCTCTCACCCAGGAGGCTCAGAGCCCCTGCCAGCTGCCAGAGAAGGGCACGGCCAATGGGCAGAATGGCCCTATTCTTGTGCAAACCCAGACTTGATTCTTTGTTATCCGCCAGGCACCGGTTTCTGCTGGAAAGCAACGAGAGTTCAGGCAGATGACAGCTGCGTGCTCCTGCCCTAGCTGGCCGCGGACAGCAGCCACCACTCTCCAGTCCCGTGACTTGAACGAGTCACCTGCCCTCGGTGTGCCTCCGTTTCCTGGTCCGAAAAGCGGGAGTGACAGTGGCATCAGAAAAAATGCCTGGCACGTAGGGAGCGCCCTCTACATGTTACCGCTAGTACCAGGCCGGCGCTAACACCAGCATTCCGCCCACAGCTGCGGGGCGTCCCTCTTTCCACTTCACCTCTGCGCGCAGCCGCCCAGCAACCGCATCCAGCCAGATCCGGTGGGGACGTCGGGGAGACGCCCACGCGGTGCGGGGAGCCCCAGAGGGCTAGCGGAGGTCCACTGAGCCCCTTGCACCCCGCAGCGCACCTCCGCCCCCGATTTGCGCCCCTGCACTCAGGATGCCTGTGACCCTTCCCGGCCGAGAGGCTGCGGGCCCCACATAACTTCTGTGTCCCCTCACCCCAGCGGGAGCGTCAGAAGTCAGTGGCTCGGACAATTGCACTTTCTTTTCTCTTTCCAAAGAGGGATCAGCCCCGGAGGCCCTTTGAAAGAGCTGTGATTACATCTTCATTTGAGGGTAATGGGATTAGCATGGCCCTCGGGAGAGCGGCAGACCCTCGTGTGCCCCGGGCAGTGGGGACGGGGCGGGCACTGCTGGGGCGGAGGCTGTGGGGAAGGGTTGCTCCAGGCTGCGACCCCTGCCCACCGCCAGGCTTGGGACACGGGGAGGGGGCGGGGCGCCCACGCCCTGCGAGGGGTGCAGGGACCGGAAAATGAAATTAGCCTCATCCCAATGCACTGCAAGTCCAGAAGGGTGACTGGGCCCAGAGATGTCAGGGGCTGATAATCGTGTGTGTGTGTGTGTGTGTGTGTGTGTGTGGTGTCGGGTGGGGGTATCTTTTTCAGCCTTTAGAGACCCCATCCCCCAAAATGTTGGCCGAAACAAAGGCAGGAGCAGAGTCGGGGAGCCTGCTGACTCAACCTGTGTGAGCTGGCTACATCTGGTCCTCTGCGGACCTCTCCCCACCGCCCCGCCCCCCCCCCCCCCCCCCCCCCCCCCCCCCCCCCCGCCGTGGTGCTCACCGGGACCCCAGCACAGCGAGCCTGCCTTGCAGCCTGGCCCCTGAGCTCTGCCTGCAGCGTTACTTCCCAGAATTCTCTCCACTTTCCAGGGAGACCCGGACCAGCCACCCTAGGACGATCTAAGGTGTGTCCCCATTTCACGCAGGAGGGGACCCCGGCTTGGGACCAACGGGTGCTGACACAGGCCCTCTAAACTGACAGCAGGGGCCCCCAGATCAGAGGCTTCGGAGGGATTTTGTCTGTTAGAGGCACATTATATGTATTTAACCTTTTCCTGTAATTTCCACACTATTAAAAATTTTCATGTATCATTTTCCTTTATTTTGAAAATTTTCAAACCTACTAAAAACTTGCATGGTGTTAACATTGGCCATATTTGTTCTCTCTCTCTCTCTATATGTGTGTGTGTGTGTGTGTGTATGATGGTATATTTATATTATGTACTTATGCACACATATTTTTAGTGTACATGGAATATGCATGCACATATATGTGCACATAGCTATACGTGTAGGATGCGTGTGTTTGTACAGACTCTTGGGAACCACTCACAGACCTCAGCCACACGACTTCTAAGCACTCCAGCGAGGGTCGCCTGCAAGGACCTCCCCCCACACACAACCGCACAGTGATTTCCACACCCGGGGATGTGGCTCGGACTCCGTTCCGTCCTCCAGTCTGCAGTCCGCCCTCAGGCGGCCCCTCCCTTCACTCAGTGACGCCCTTTAGAGCTTTTTCTCTTTAGACCCAGGACACCATGAGGGATCACTCGTTGAGTTTATCGGTCGTGTCCCCAAGACGCAAGCGTGGATTTTACAGGCGGAGGAACTGAAAGCTGAGGGACAGGGACCTCTCCCGCTGTGTGGTCACGCAGTGCCTCGCAAGTGTCCGCAGTCAGCCCCCTCCCGTGGGTGACCCTCCTGTGGGTGACCCTCCTGTGGGTGACCCTCTCGACGCCCTGGCTGGTGCTATGTGGCTGCACGGAGTCAGTACGATGACAGACTCTGCCCTTGAGTGTTCTGAGTTCAGACCCCTCGCTTGTCAAATGACATGTCACTAAGTCCCGGCTTCTGCCGAGGGAACAGTGGGCACACGCCCCAACAGCCCCCTCCGCTCCCCCTCCCAGCCCTGATTTTGTTCAGAGGCAGGGATGGACTGGGGCTGCCCTGGCCGGCCCGTCAGCCTTTGCTGGACACTCCCTTTCGCAGCTGCTCTTGCAGCTAGGGTCGGGCCTGTGACCCCTCCAGCCAGTGAGGCATGAAGGGAAGGGTTTGGAGCCATTTGCCTCGGGTACCTTTTTCCTCTGCCAGTCAAGGGAGAAACTGCTCCAGAAAATGCCCCGCCTCTAGCCGTCCCCCCACTCTCCCGCCTTGAACTTGGCTGCGATGCCTGGAACTCTAGCAGCCATCGGTGACCAGAAAGCAGCGCTCCTTAGGACAAAAAGCCGGCTGTCTGAAGAGAACAGAGCAGAAAGATGGGAAGAGCCCGGCTGTGGGACGCCCGTGGTCAGCTGGGCTCCGGCCCGAGTCCCCCCCCCCCCCCCCCGCTGCTCGTGGGAGAGAAGGGCATGTCTTTGTTGCTAAAGCTGCTATCAAAGGCATTCCTAATTGATACTTTTAGAGGCTTCTAAGAAACTTCCAGACTCAGTGGAAAGTATAAGGTCCATGAGGCCAGACAAAACCAGGTCCAAACATCTGAGGCAGACTCTAATTAGGTCTGTGAGCCTGGCACGTTATTTAACCTCTCTGAGTCCAAACGTCTCAGAAAGAAAATGGAAGGGAGGGAGGAGGGGAGGGAGGACAAGAAACTCCAGGACCTGCAGGAAATGCTGTAGGGCTGAGAAAACGTACTTACGTACCTGTATTTATTAGGTACGTAATTCAACAAATAGTCGTTGGGCGCCTATGCCGTACTGTCCATTTAGTAACAATTTAACGAGCGCCCTCCACGCTCTAAGCCCTATTTTAAGCCCTGCAGGTATCCCTGCAAAATAACATCCCTGCTCTCAGAAACGTGCAATTTGCAGCGGCCTTCAGCTTCAGCTGCGTGCCAGCACCCCTGCCCAGCAGGTGGGGTCCTCTCCCTGTCCACAGATGAGGCAATTGAGGCTCAGGGAAGTGGGGGCTTCACGGCCCAGTTCCCGCAGCTGCCCAGCAGGGCGGACCCCGAGCACCGTGAGCCAATCCCTGCAATCCTGCAGCTGTCACAGGCTCTGCAGGACCCTGGCTGGCGTAGCTCAGTGGATTGAGCTCGGGCTACAAACCAAAGTGTCGCAGGTTCGATTCCCAGTCAGGGCACATGCCTGGGTTGCAGGCTATGACCCCCAGGAACCGCACATTGATGTTTCTCTCTCTTTCTCTTTCTCCCTCCCTTCCTTCTCTAAAAATAAATAAATAAAATCTTAAAAAAAAAAGGCTCTGCAGGGAGGACAACACCTCTCCCGACATTCTGTTTTGGAGGTGTGTTTCTGATTTTGATCCCATTTTATCAGATACACGAAATAGATTATCTGCAGAGTGGACAGGCTCCGTGGTGGTGCGTCCAGAACCCACAACCTTGACGTCAGCTTCTCCCGGGGGCGGGGTCACCCAGCCGGGAGAGCACGGGCCCAGCGGGCCCGGGGCAGGCTCTCCTGCTGATTGTCACCACCCCCTCCCTGTGCAGTTAGTTAAGTGACAGCCTTGGAGACCCGAGGGCGGGGTTTCCCTCCCTTCAGGGGAGAACAGGAAAGGATGCCCCTTCCCAGAGCTTCTGCGTGAGGCACAGTCTCCACCTTCCACATCTCATCCTCACGCCCGCTCTGGGAAGCGGGTGTCCCTCCTCCCGTGTTACAGATGGAGAGACTGAGGCTCGGGGTGGTCACCGAACTTGCTCAGGGTCTCCCAGCCTGCAGAGCAGGGCCCGACTACAGTGCCGTGTTGAGCATCTGTCCCCCTGCCTGACCGTGGGGCCAAAACCATGCCTGCCCCATTTTTTGCTGAACCCCCTCAGTTCAGGGTCCCGTGCCTAGTAAGTATTTGTGGAATTAGCGTGTGCTGTCCAGCACCCCTTGCTGCCGAAAGGACTGTGGCTAAAACTCTCCAACGCCCGCGCCTTAGTCTGAACCTTAGCTGAGCGGGCCGTTGGGCTGGCTCGAGGGGGAAGGAGACTCATGTTTGGGAGTAAAAGCAAAACCATTTTAAACCAAATAGCCCTCCCATCACGGCCCGGGTCTGCTTCACCCGAGCCTCTGTGCATTTCCATCACACGAGTGAACCACAGGCAGGGGCTGCTTCCGGAAGCAGGGAGGGGGGGCAGGGCGCAGGCTTGGGTTTGGGGGTTCTGTGGGAGTGGGCTGGACGCCCCTGGGGAACCCCTTCCCTTCTCCAGGCCTCGGTTTCCCCGTCTGTCAAATGAAGGCCGTTGGATTTCTAGACTCGACCTTCCCTCTGCTTGAACACCCTTCCCAGGGCTAAGATGGCTGGACGCTTTTCCCAGCCCTTAGACAGCAGAAATTCACACAAGTCTCGCTTAAGACAGCTTTGCCTTATCCGTTCACTGAGGGAGCAGCTTCACAAGCCGTCAGGATTCAACCTCGTCAAAGCACAGGTGATAGTGGAAGTCACATGGACGGGGTGACTTTCGTCCTCCCCATTTGACAGATGAGCAAACGGAGGCCCGGGGCAGCTAGGCGGTTTGCCCCGTGAGCACTGCGAAGCGGTGGAGACCGACTCCTAGTCCGTGCTCCTAACCACTGCCCCGGGGCTCCTTCCAACTTGGCGTGCGCTGCGTGCTAGACCTGAGGCCAAGATCTTATGCTCGGTCTTCCTCACTGACCGCCCCCCTGCAGGCAGGGAGAAGGCACCGATGCTTGCGACGCTCACACGGGAGGCTGAGCGGGAGTGGGGTCTCCCTGCACGCTCTGTGCAGAGGCCTCTGAAGACGCGCCGTTAAGCAGGCCCACGTGGGCTGCAACCCCTGCTCTTCCGCCCAGCCTGGGACCACAGGGAAGCTGCCAGGTCTCTCTGATCCTAACTCTTCCCGCCTGGCTCTTCTCTCCAGAGCTGCGGTTCCTGGGGTTTGCCTCCGGGCATGAAAGGAAAACTCCCCCGAGTGACTGTCTCCAGGGAGGCTGTCCTGCCGGGGGAATGGGGAAACCCTCCCATCTGCCTGCGCCCGAGAGGTGAGTGGAGCCAGGCCGTCTCCTCTGCCCCTGGCCACGTGCTTGCCTTCCCACCACCCTGCTGGGAGTCTGGGGTGCCACCTCCCTGGCACGGGGCTGCCCGGTGCCCCCTGACCCAGCCCCCAAGTCCTTGGAGGGTACTGACAGGGAAGACACAGAGTCACTGATGAGAATACCCACGGCCGTCCGCAGGGGGCTCACGGTGCGCGGGCTGTGCTAAGAGGTTGGTACATGTTATCCCTTGAGGCATACGGCATTCTGCCCATTTTACAAGCAAAGAAACAAGGGCCCCTGGAGACCCCTGCCATCTACCATGGTGGTGCTGGGGCGGGTGGTGCTGCCAGCCCCGCCAAATGGCAAGGTAACAGCTGCTCCTTATGTCCAGGCCTCGGAGACCAGCGCTGTATATCCCATAGGATGTGGGGGGGCTCTGCCCACAGAGCAGCCCCATCCCTCTTGGATGAGAATCCGTCTACCAAGATGTGATCTGCTTGGGGAGGAAAGGTGGTTGATCTCTCAAAGCAGAAGGGCCAAGAGCCTGTTCCTCAGTGGGCTTTTACTGGGTTCAGTTTGCACAGGAACGCAGGTAAAGCTCATCAATCATTGTCAGGCAGTGAGGATCAAACATGGATAACATTCAGAGAACTATGAGGTCCTGTTCTGAGTCAGGGTCAGTTAGCTAAAGGGCTATAAAACTGTGGGAAACAAACTCATTTGATGCTTGGACGTTTATCAGAAAATTGAGCACATTCTTAGCAAAGCAGGTTTCACAGGATTTTGTGCATTCTTTCTTAGGCCTGATTGCCCTGGGGAACCTCCCATTCCTGCCCAGGGCTGCACCCACCTCCGGCATTGTTTCAGGCCTAAGTCAGGCAGGGGAAGTAAGGCAGCCAAGAGATTAGGAGACTTCTTGCAGACAGAATGAGGACTCAGGCTATGTCAAAGCCGAGGGGTGAGGGTCCATCACCCCCATTTTCTATAGCCTTCCCTGAGACCCCCCCTTCTCAACCATGCCTGTCTTAGGTCGTCCGTGTTGAGGACTCTTACCCATCATTGGCTAACCAGTCACCCACCCTGGGGCCAAGCAGGGTGAGGTAAATGGGGCAGAGGCAGCACCCCTGGCAGGAATATAAGCTTTGTCTCCTTAGTGGCTTATGGTCCCAACATCCTTTACTCAGCCTTAGCCATGGGGGGTTATAGCTTCTATAGCCAGGCAGGGCGGTTCCCAACAATAGGACGGCTCGGTGTTTAGTAGGTGCTCACCAGTCACTGAAGGGATGATGAATGCATGAACCAATCCCTGTGCCTGTGTCAGTGACTGACTAGCCACTCACCACACCCACTTCCTCCTCCTCCCCAGGGAACTCAGTTGGACTACATCTCCCAGCATCCCTTGCAGCTCTGGCCCACGGAATGTAGAGAGGTTATGCATGCCTTTTCTCAGCTGGCCCACAAAACCCTTCCGGGCAACCCTTCACTCTTTCCCTCCTGCATTGTCCAGCCATATGCAGAGGATCCGGCGAAGAGTTCAGAAGCTGGAGGGATGATGGAACCACGAGGTGGAAGGCACCTCGGTGTCTGGGTCACCGCCCGGAGGCCGGCTGTGGGAGACGCCCGCTCTGGGCTGCTACTCGGTCCAGAAACCGGCTTCCACGTGTGGAGCAGCGGAGGCGTGGAGGTGGCCTGACTCAGGACTAGACTCCCACCGGGTGGAGGAGTGTGAAGAGAAAGCTCCGCCTAGAACCGGAGGCTCCCAGGGCTGGAAAAGCCCTTGGGTGTCACAGAGGCAAAGCCCCCGCCCAGGGCTGCGACCCCTTTACACCGTCGCTGCCCCCGGGCCCTCCCAACCAGATCTGCGCCCCCACCGTGCTGGGGTGCTCCCTCCCCAGATGCACCCTCCCCTGTCTTCGGGCTGCCCCGGATGCAGGAAGCGGTCCCCTCACTCAGGGTCCTGCCTGGGCCATGCAGAGCCAGCTGGCTTCTCCTTACACACGGTGGCAGGTGGGCTCCAGGTCCTCCAGGGTGACTTCTTATCTCTTCACACGCCCGGTGCGAGCAGAGGCCTCCGGCCCGCCTGCCCGTTCCCCTCAAGGCCAAGCCCTCTGTCCATCCCACTCACCCACCGCTCCCCAGCCCGTCTTTACCACGCCTGGTGCACAGACCACGCCAGGCACTCCCGCACGGCCCCCGGCATTGGCATTGGTGGGAAACCTGCCTGGTGACACTCCCCGCCCCGACACCCCACAACACTCGCTGCCCTGTGTCTCATTTCCTCCTCACAACCACCCTTGGGAAGCTCATTATCTCCCTGAAGACGCAACTGAGGTTCACCATTGGCCCGAGGACTAGGATTAGAAAGTGGCAGCTCGGGGCTCAGATCCTGGGTCGTCACGCATGAAAGCCCAGGAAGCCCCTTGCAGGGGGTGAGCAGCCCTGGGCCCAGGGAGCTGCCAGCAAAGGACCAGGCTGACCAGCTCTGGCTTTTAGATGGTCGCACGGGCCCCTAGGCTCAGCTGCCCAGGCCCACGTTCTGTCCCCTGTGGTTACTCTGGCCACGTCCCTGGAGGGCTGCAGCCCCTCCCTGGCCACTGGAGCGGGGTGGGGGTGGGTAGGTTACAGAGCATCGGCCAAGGTCTGTGCTGCGTCCAGATCGGTTAAGAGAAGCCCGGAGTCTGGCAGGGCCAATGGCGGAGCAGACCTCTGCCGACTGGGAAGCTGCTAACATGTGTCCTTAATCCGGCCTGCCAGCCGTCGCCAGGTGCTAGGGTGTAGGAGCTGCTCCGAGGGCCTGCTGCGTGTGGACAGTAGGGCCCGGCTTCCTGGCCATGTGTACCTACTGCGTGCCAGGGGTTCGCGCTCATCATTCTATTTCATGCTCCCAACAGGCCAGAGGGGTCGATGCTGCTCTACCCACTTTCCAGATAAGGAAACTGAGGCTCAGAGAAGTGAACTCATTTGTGTACACGGCTGGGCATGGGGAAGAGATGAGATTTGCTCACACTCAGGTCAACCTGGGTTTTAATTCCGTGTTCTTCCCGGGACACGATTTTCTCATTTTCCAGTTTGGAAACATTTACAAGTAGTGTCTCACCCCTCTCCTAACAGCTCACACACTGTGTGGCACCGTGTGGACTGTGGGGCCATGGGCCATGGCTCCACAAGGTCGTGAGCTGCGTGTAGGCAAGGACTGAGCTGGTGGACCCGCCTGCCCCTGACTGTCACGCAGGAAGGGCTCAGGAAATGGCGAGGAACTGAGACTCCAGGGCTTAGCTGTGCAGGGGGCGAGGAGGGGAGAAGGACTGGGGAACACAGGAAGGGAGGCACAGGAAGAACGAAATGGCAAAAGATATGGGGAGAGAAAGCCAATAGGAAGGCAAGTCCGGAGGGGAAATGGGCTGCAATAAAAGCAAGAGTGATAAGAAAAGAAACAAAGGGAGAGGCCCTTGGCAAAGAGAAGATCTCAGCCTCCATGAGAACAGATAGTGCTCCCCAGAAAACCAGGGAGCCATCTCGGGAGGTGGTGAGCTCACTGTCCCTGGAGGTGTGCAAGCAGGGCTGCGTGCACCTGTGACTGGGAAGTCCTAGGGAGGATCTTTGCGGCCTGGAGTGGCTCTGCAAGCTTCTCCTACCCGAGAGACGGAGGTTCTGATAACAGTCACACATACTCTCTTCTCACATCCTTCTGTGGCATTTTGAACGGACGTAGAAAGACCCAGAACTGGAAGATCAAAGCTCTCCTCTGCTCCATGTAGATGCTCTGTCCTTGACCCTGGACTCCCAAATCCAGGCGAAGACCAACTGCGATCCTCATCTTGCACAGCACCATTAGGGGACGAGAGCGGAATTCCTCCACCCACACTCAGGGCTGCTGCGGCCTGATGCTGACCCCCCGCCCCTTCTCCCTCTGCACCCCCATCCGAGTTCCCTCACTGGCCCCCCCTGGAGGGAGGCTGACCTGAGAGAGGGCTGTTGCCTCGGACTCCTCTGTCTCGTCCAGGTCTAGTTTTCTTCAGCTGGGGAAATCCCCAGACAGAAGTACAGCCCAGCTCAGTTTTCCAGCAGCCGGTGGGCCCGGGTGGCGTCGTCACAGTGTCCACCGTGTTGGGCGGTGTTCTCCAGCTCTGTGACCTCAGCCACACTCTCTGACCTCTGAGCGTCGGCTTCCTCACCTGCGGGACGGCACGCACGGCAGTGCTCAGGCGTCGTGGTCTCCGGGCCCCTTCGCCCCGCTAATGCCAGCGAGGACCCCGAAGCGCGTTTGTGTGTGTGTGTGTGTGTGTGTGTGTGTGTGTATTGTGTCTACGAACATTTAGAAACTGCAACGGAAATGTCTTAGAGAATTTATTAATTCATTTAAAAGTAATAACAAATCTCCGGCATGCTAACATAAATAACATGTTTTTAATTTCCAAAAAAACTCAGTGAAAAGATTGGCATTCTGGTGCATTTCTGCAGACCTCTCGGCCGTCTGCTTTTAATCTGCGGCAGCAGGTCGTGTCGCCGCGGAAAATCTGGCCTCGCAGATATGCACTTGGAAAGGGGGGGGGCGTTTTAATAGGCTTTTCAGATAATATCTTGGAGCCACACAAAACCTGACAAGTGGTGGTATTGTAACAGTTGTGACGTGGAATCCGAACACACAGCCGTGAACTTTTTGCTCTGCGTTACATTGAAATCCATCCATTTTTCTTTTGCACATTCGGTGGACCTTTGACCCGTGTGAGGTTTTTGGAATGGCATGCATTCGTCATTGGTAAAGTGCTGGCTCACTGACTTGGGGAGACCTGCCAAACGTTGACACTTCTAATTACACAACATCACAAAATCCCATTGGTTCCTTTCATCACCAACCTGGCTGTATCACCACCAAAAGCTCGCTGAGTATTGGGCGGCCAGCACAGAGAGGAAGCCCCGTGAGGGCAGCAAGCAAGCAGCTGTCTGCAAGGCAGGAAGTGAGCTCTCAGCAGAAATTGAATTTGCCACACCTCGATCGCGGACTTCCGGCCCCCGCAGCCATGAGAAAATAAGTGTCTGTTGTTTGAGCCCTCCTGTGCGTGGGGCTTTGTTCCGGTAGCCCCAGCAAACTCGTACACATTCTCCAGACCCTTCTCCTCCCCAGACCCTGGTGAGACTGGTTTGTAAGGCTTAAACGTCCTCGGTCAGCTGGAAAGAGCTGGGCGTGGGTGGATGACATTGGTGTTCGACACGGTGTCCCCAGGCAGCCCTGGGGCTAAGCTCCCAGCCCCAAGGATCCTGCCTTGTAGGAGATTTCTGATGAGAACATTCCGAAACACCAGTGGAAAATGCTGATGCTGGATATCTGAGAACCAAATTGGGAAGAACACAATTTTCTAGTTGATTTTCTAAAAACAATAAACAGCGGAAAGAATGCCAGGGTGGTAGTTCTAGCAACCACATGCCAGAGAAAATCAGCGTCGAGCCCTAAAGCCATTAAGCAGACCCACCAAGGCAGGTCTGTCACATGGGGGACGTCAGCAGTTCAGCTGATGATGTGGTGATGGTGATGATGGTGATGGTGGTGGTGGTGATGGTAATGATGGTGGTAATGGTGATGGTGGTGGCGGTGGTGCTGATGGTGATGGTGATGGTGATGATACCAATGTGATAGTGATGGTGGTGATGATAAGAATGATGGTGGTGATGGTGATGGTGGTGGTGGTACTGATGGTGATGATACCAATGTGATAGTGATGGTGATAATGGTGGTGGTGATGGTGATGATGGTGATGGTGATGGTGATAATGATATCAATGGTGATAGTGATGGTGATGATGATGATGATGGTGACGGTGATAGTGGTGGTGACAGTGGTGGCAATGGTGTGATGACAGTAATACTATGGTAAAGAAGATGATGCTGACATTGTGGTCCTAGTGACAATGTGGGTGATGATGATGGCAATGCCAATGACGACGAAGGTAACAGTGATGGTGAGGATAGTGATGGTCGTGACGAAGATGCTGCTGCTGCCACCGCCGACCATGGTGACGGTGGAGATGTTGCCACGTGATGACAGTAACTGCAGTGACGATGACGATGGCAATGACGGTAATGAGAAGGAGGATTTCTGGCTCCTTTTCTGCAGAAAAAGAAAGTTCAGCCACTTCTCCAGTTTGGAAAACGCTCTTCAACATTGCTTTTCTGACATGGAATTCTCCCAAAGGTGGCATCCAAAGAGTGTCCCCTGCTCCCAGGAACAGGCCCCTCTCACAGATTCTAAGGTGTCTGTGTCACAGGCCAGGCACACCTATGACCACGGGACTCTCCTCTTGGGCCAGGGGTAGGCATCCCTGCGGGCTCACCCTAAGTGGGCCACTTTCCCTGGCTGCGGTCTCCCAGCTCTCAGGCTGCTGGAGACCTGGCACCCCTCCGGCGACCCATGCAGAGGAGCTCAGACTCGCCTGTGGATGGAGAGCGGGCATGTGGAGAGGGTGAGGCCCGGTGGCCCCCCGCTGGCCCAGCCACCCCGGCACAGGAGGGAGGCTGTCGGAGAGTGCCGGCCCAGCCGAGCTCCCTGCCGCACGCAGCCAGGCAAGCCACCCTGGCCGCATCCTCACGAGCAGAAGGGCCACCCAGCTGAGCCCAGCCGACATGTGGGATGGCACGATGCCATGAATCATTGCAGTTGTGAGCCTCCATGTGAGGCAGTGACAATTGGTAACGGAAACTCAGAAGGCCTTGAGTACCTCTGTGGGCATTTCCCAGGAACAAGGACATTCCCTCGTACACCCCATGGGGTTATCCAAGTCAGGGAATGTGACGTTGGCACAGCAGCAGTATCCAGTCCACAGTCCTCACTCAGTTCCTCCAGCTGTCCCCATCTCCCTATTACAGCGTTTTCCGCATCCGGCCCAGGATCCTTTGAAACGATTTGCTTCTGATGGCTAGGAGTATCGAAGATGAAACACATCACTTACTCGAGCAGCTCACAGGAAACAGGGACCAGCCGTCCCCATGCCCACGCCCCCACAGCTCCCAAGGTGGGGGGCGCCCAGCCCTCACTGGGCAGCCCTGGCCAAGGGAAGGGACGCACCGAATGGGTCATTTCCTGATTTCACCCCCACTCGCCCTGTGACCCTGCTCGTGCCCCCGGGCCCCAGAGACTCAGTTTCCCGCCTGCCAAAATAACCACTTCTCAGCTGGGTGGGATCGTCTGGGCCCTGCCCGGGCGGAGACTCAGTCTGTGGGGTTTCCGTCCTCCCCTCCCAACAACACGCATGATCTCATGGGTGACTACATGCATTTTTGCTGGCGAAGGCTCAGTGTCCACAGGACGGGAAAGCAGACTTAGTTTTAAAGAAGACTGCACATCCCAGGACCACACCGGCTTCTCTGCTTCTCTGCTTCTCTGTCTGACTGTGGGACCCCAGGCCCCAGACAGCCCCTCCCCTCAGCCCCAGAGATGTTCTGGTTTCAGGGAGACACTGGGGCGGAAGTGGCCGGGGACAGACCCGCCCAGCACGGAGCCCCCCTTGGAATCTGATTCAGCAGGGCCTGTGGGCCAGTCTCCCCCACTCCACCCCACACCACCATTATCCTGGGACTTCCGCTTATACATCCACCTGGGGACTGAGCCCCTCTGTCTGTGCATCCCCAGCAGGGGCCCCCAAGGTTCACACAGGAATCCACAGGCCGCCCACCACACAGCGGGGGTCAGAGGTGGAAATCACAGGGCCCGCAGCAAACAAACCGAAAGGCCTTGTCCTCTCATTAAAGGGATTGCCTTGGAGCCCTCCGGGCTGGGGCTGGGGCTGGGGCTGGGGCTGGAATGGAAGGCACCTGTGAGAAGGGGGCGTGGCCACGGCCCAGGTGTTCCTCCTACAAGAGCTTGGCCTCGCTGGCACCTGCATCCGCAGGCAGTCGCCTGGGCTCAACATGTGTGACATCAAGGCCCAGAGAGCTTCCGGGCTTTTGCTGCAGTCAGAGTGCAGATTCAAAGCCAGGTCTGCCCGTGGCTGAGGCTTGGGCCTGCGCCCCAGGGGGCTGCTAACTGTGCTTTAGTGCTGTGGGCTGAACTGCTGGGTTCAAATCCCAGCTCCACCCCTCCCTGTACCACCTCGGGCTCTCTGCTCCAACCTCCAGACCTCAGTTTCCCCATCTGTCAGGCGGCACCGGCAATGCCAGCTTCCTGCTAGAGCCGCTGCTGCGAAGGGCTCCTATGAGCCCGCCCCGCAGGAAGTGCTGCTGCCAGATCCTCTGGTGCTCGGCCTGCGCCCGCGTCCAAGCATCGTTAAACGTGAACAGCGCAGCCGGCTGTGCTCCAACGGAGACTTTCGAACTAAATCAATCACTTGAGAAAACTTTTTTTTTTTTACCAAGGCAAAATTCACGTAGCATATAACCATTCGGTGACACTGCGTTCACCGCCCCCCCACCCCCACCCCCACATTGTCTAGGTCCATAACGTTCCCGTCAGCCCAAAGGGAAGTCCTGGGTCCACAACCTGTCACTCCCGTTCCCCCCGCCCCAGCCCTTGGCAACCACCAACGCCCCTCCAGTCCCTCCGGCCTCGCCTGTGCCGGACCTTTCCTGCAGGGGGAATCAGACTCTCTCTGTCCTTCCCTGTCTGGTACGTTCACTTAGCGTCACGTTTCAAAGTGCCTCCGCCTGCCGCAGGGATCGGTGCTTCGTTCTCTTTTCGGGCAGCGCAGTGAGTGTTCCACCGCGGGAACGGACCACACTCTGTCCGTGTGCCATCCCTCCGCTGCTGGACACGTGGGGCGTCTCCGCCTCAGGGCTGTTTTGGAGGATGCTGCTGGGAGCGTCGGTGAGCGAGGTGTGCTGCGGGCGTCCGCTTTCCTTTCTCTCGGGCGCACAACTAGCAGCGGGGCTGCTGGGTCGCACGGCCCCTTTAAGTTTACCTTGGGAGACGCCGCCAGACTGCGCCCCGCAGCGGGCGCACCGTTTTTGCTTTCCCAGCAGCGGTGCGCAGGGCTCGTGTGTCTGTCTCCCCTCGACACCCGCCGTTTCACGCGTTGACCAAAGCCGTCCCAGTGGGCGTGGCCAGGTGACGACGTGGCTTTACGTAAAGCTCATGTGGGCGTGGACCCCTGTGCGCTGACTTCTGTGAGCTCTGGAGACCCGAGCTCTAGACGAAGACTGAGCCTCTCCGGCCTCCGTTTCCCCCACCGTCGCAGGACCTGGTGGGGCTGCACTCGTGTTTCCCAGACGAGCTCTGTGGGAACCGCAGAGGGAGGAGGACTGAGGCCTTTGGCCTCCAGGGTGGGACTGGCAGGTCCTTCTGGAATCTGCGAGGGGGAAGGGAGGAGCCTCTGGATAGACTTGCTCCATCTGGAGGTTCCTTCCTACGCACGGAAATCCTGCACCCAGTCGTGTGGGGGCTGCCCCGGCGGTCAGTTTGGGGCTGACATGTTGGTGGCTTCAGGCAGAGCCCCCAGCCTGCCGGCCACCGCACTGGCGAGCCAGATCAGCAGCGTGAACAGTCCCCTCCGGCTTGGTACCTGGGCTCCTCCAGCCACCGTCACGGCGCTGAGTGGGCCCAGAAACCCCCATGGCCACATGGAATGTTCCAGGCTCCTCTGTTTCTTAGGAGGCCACGTGCTTCCGTCTCAACCACACATCTGTTTCTCACTGTCATGCTTCTGCTCGCGCTGTGTGCGCCTGCTGCCCAGAACCCCCGTCCCCACCTTCTCCACCCAAGCTGCTTCCACAGATCTGCGAGACTCAGTTCAGCGCCACTGCCTCCAGGAAGCCTTCCTTGATGCCCGAGCTGGGTCAGGGGCCCTGCCTCTGGGATGGCATTCTCTACCCGGCTCCAAGTGCTTTCTGCTTAACTGGCCGCCTCCGCTGGGCTGGGAGTGCTTTGGGCAGGCACTGTGGGACCCATCTCCCGGTGTCTAGCCCTCCTCCCTCGAGGCTGCGTCCGGGATGAAGTGCCCTCGGAGGGGGTGGCAGAAGCCTCGCACCCAGTTCTCGTCTGGGATCCAGCCTGTGCTCATGGCCTCTGACCTGGTTTGCCACGAGCTGGGCACGTGGCCCCTGCTGGGTGGGCCAGACGCCCTCTCAGGAGTCTGCAGCCTGGCAGAGTGACCTAGGTGGCACAAGGGCAGCCAGGTGTGCTCTCACTTCTCCATGCTTCCTGCCACCTAGACACCCAGAGCCTCCCCGGTTCCCGTCCTCCTGCGGCCTGGGGGTTCAGTGTCCTGACTTCTGGGGACTCCCCCAATTCCGGGAAAGGTTTTGTGGAACGAAGTCTTGTGTTACAGAAGGTTTACCCGAGTCCATTTCTGTTGCCTCCGAAGAACCCTGGCGGGTACAACCCACTCGTGTTTTCTTTAACAGATGCGTGGATGGGTGACTGAAGGAGCCCGTGGCGAGGGCGGAGGTGGACAGCCAGGTGGGAAGTTAGACGGTGAAAAGAGAGAAGGCCCAGTGGAGGGATCCACAGGCTGGCCGGATCGCTAGAGTGGAGAGGTGGGAGGAGTCCTAACCTCCGAGCCCGTGGGAGACCCCACACCGGTGTACCCGCAGCGCCCGCCGTGCGGTGGAAAGCATACTTCATCCGACCCGCATGGAGTTGGGGCTTCAAGGGCTGCTGGCGGCCTGCGTGCTGGACCGCATCGGCTCTAGAAACGGCCGCCCCGGGGACACGCTTTCACCTTCTTGGCCTCCTTTGTGTTCATCGCGGTTTGATACAAAACAGGGAGAGGGGGCTCTGCGTGGTGGCGACGAGAGAGCGGGGCGCTCGGAAGGAGACGTTGGATGATGGATAGCCCTCTTCCCAAGAGTTTTGATAGAGAACTTGGGGTGCGTCATGGTGCCCCGCAGCAGGGTGAGGTCGCTGCCCAGGATCCAGAGGCTCCCTTCCGCCACCGCCACGCTGCGGCCGAGGTGTTTGGCTTCAGTATAAATTGATAGGGTCGCCTCCAGCCCTCAAAAGGTGGGCTCCAGATGGATTACAGCCTTAGATGTGAATGCTACAGTAACAAAGCAATCAAAGAAAGCAGAAGTCACCTTTGTTTCTAAGGAGAGGATGATTCTCCTCCCAAAGTCCCGAAACAGGCAGGACAGGAGGGAGCAGCAGTGGTGGGCGAGGCTGCTTCAACGGGAAGGGCGCCTGCCGGAGAGGGGGACAGGGACACAGGGGCAGGGGCGGCAGCCGGCGCCGAAGGCTGGGCTGCCCAGTGGTCACCACTTAGAACATGCAGCCACGCCCACCACATGGTAGGAAAAGACAGGAGATCTGACAGAGAAGTCCCCAGAGGTGGGCTCGAAGGGAGCCCAAAATAGATGTTCAAACTCCTCGGTGACCAGAGACGGGGTGATTTTAAATACCAGGCACAGCTTTGGCTCTTGGTGAGGACGGGGAGGTCCCCGAGGAACCCAGTTGGCTGGAACATCTTGGAGAGCCCAGTGGTCCCCTGCAGGGGACGCGGGTCCCTGAGACTCCACTCTGGGTAGCAAGTATGCATCCGAGGCAGCCGTCACATAGTGGCATAGGTGGGGCAGGACACAGATGCCTCAGTGACGTTCATTGGTCATGGGCACAGGGGACTGAGGACAACCAGGAACCTGCCCCTCAATGGGAAACCTGTAGCCGTCAAGGTAGGGGCTCCAGGTGTATCTCGGCACCACAGGGTGCAACAGGACAGAGGTGACCATCCAAGGTCACCGAGCGGGGCTTACATTTCTCCTTCTGACCCCTATGTTTGCCACGTGTTAGCCGTGTCTGA
This sequence comes from Phyllostomus discolor, assembly GCF_004126475.2. NCBI lineage: Eukaryota > Metazoa > Chordata > Mammalia > Chiroptera > Phyllostomidae > Phyllostomus > Phyllostomus discolor. The sequence continues at coordinate 3,661,876 of NC_040903.2, forward strand.
ACTCACGGACAAGTGAAACCCATGAGCGTCTGGGCAAACAGCAACTTCCTCCTCCTGGAGGCCAGGAGATTAGGTGAACCCCGGGAACTAATGGCCCCCTCCCCGGGCCTGGCCCACAGTAGGTGCTCACTAAACAGTAGCCCCTAGCTCTTGCGAACACGACCTCCACAGGCAGGCAAGGCTCAGGCATAGGACACCGCTGGCCCTCATTCCTAGGGACTGTCAACACCCAGCCAATGCCCCTGGATGGGCACCGGGTTCTCTCTTTATTCGTGTTCTGGCAGTTACCCCAGCCTCCCGCCCCTCCCCCCAGCCTTGTCCCGCCACAGGAAATGCAGCCACGCTGATCCCGAGGCCAGAGTGGCCCTCTGCAGCCTCCGCTGTTCCTTCCTGCCCACCCCCACCCCCGCTGCCGGGCCCTGATTAGCCTGGGTATTGGATGACCCCTGCTCTTCTTCCCCGCCCCGCAAGGGTTAATCAGCCTTCCTGCTGGGCGGCTGGAAGGAGGCAGCGGGGCGGCCTGGCGGCAGGAGGCTTTCATTACTTTGATGGGATACATGTGCTGGGCTTTATCTCCGGCCCTTTCTCCGTAATTCAGCGCTTGAACGTCTCAGCTGTCGGCCAATCTGCAGACAATTGCTCGGGGTAACACTATCCGGAAAAAGCTGATAAAACGCAGATGTGACGAGGCCTCTGAAATTTGCGGTTTGCTAAGTGGTTTGCTGCGATGCTTGCCCGTGGCCAGGGCGGCTTCCCTTCCAGGTTGGGCACGGAGGGGGTGGAAGTCGGATTTTTTTTTTTTTAAGTGGAAGGTTGCATAGAGGAAGTGACTGTAGAATTTCTTTCTATAAGTGGGAAGGTGGACAAATAGAAAGTGGAGGGTGGTGTGACCCTCCCCCAAGACCTGCGAGCTCACCTGCTCGTCTAGTCCTGACCAGCCTCCCAGGGCATCTCCCAGAGTGGGGTGCCTTGGGGTCCTCCACGCAGCCTGGCGCAAGGGTGGCGCGCTGGTCTCTATAAGAAGGCCTGTCACCTTGGGCAAGACACCTGACCTCTCTCTTGCTCAGCTGACTCAGCCGAAAGGCCCAGTCGCCAACAACCTCGAGCACTCACCACGAGTGCTGCTGCGCCTACAGGGTGTCGGGCACACAGTAGGTGCTCCATGAGCCATGCAGAGGTCCGTGTCCTTCCTTGCACTCACTCAGGTTCCTGGACGCCCCCAGCGAGTAAAAGTGGCATGATGTTGACGAGAAGATGCTGGGTCCCAGTTAGGTGGGAGAGGAGGCGCCAGGTTCTCAGTCCCCAAAATCAGGACTTCCCAGGCCAGAGTCACCAGACTGGACCCCTGGGTTGAAACAATATAACCACTGGGGTCTTCCTGGGCCAAAGGGAGGGGTAGAGCAGTGCCCCCCAACCCGTACATGAACCCAGATCCCTGGTTCCCACTCAAGAGATCGGACTGCAGTCCCTCCTGAGGTACCAGTGCTGCTGACGTCACTGGTCACTGGGCCACACTGTCAGCAGCAGGAGGCAGGAAGATGCCAAGTCACCAGGCCCGAGAGAGGTGCTGGGCACATCCAGCTCTTTCCCCTCAGCCCCAAGGAAGTCTCTGCTGACCAGAGAGGGCAGGCTGTGTGGCCGGTGTTGCACAGCACGCCAGGAGCCGGGCCGGCGTTTTCCCCGCCATGCTGCTGGCGGCCCACCTTCCTTAAATGGCCAAGAACTGTTGTTATCAGACGCCGGGTGTACATACATGAGTGTCCCAAAGAGAGGAGGGCTCGTGGAGGCGGGGCCGCTGCTTGGCGACGCCCACAAGCAGAGGAGATCCTCTCCGAGCCGCGTTGGCCTCTTTCTCTGCATCTGTACCTCTCGTCCTCGAAAGTTAGTCGCACCCATTTTCAGAGCAGGAAAACCGAGGCCCGGGAGGGTTCCGTCCCTTGTTCTGAGTCTCCCAGCTGGCAGAGGCACAAGCCAGGACTCAAAGCGTGTTTAGGAGTGTCTGGCTCCGAAGGCCACAGGCTGGTGTCTGTCCCACGCTGCCTCCGGAGAGACACACACACACACACACACACACACGGCCCTGACATAGGCGGGCAGACACTCCCGCCAACTCCAAAACGTAGGGCGGGGCCTGAGATTTTCCCCTGGAAAAGGCCCCTGTGCAATCCGAAGGTCCCCCTGCAGTTCCCACCTTTCAAAGAAAGAGGGCGTCTCTCCCCCTGCCGGGTGCGGGCAGAGCTGGTAGCAATTTTCCCACAATGTGTAAATTAGTCAATCTCCGAGTCTGTAAACGGGGCCCTTTGAAGGGGCCTTAATGAAGGACTCCATTAGGGCTTAATGGCGGCTGCCTCCAGCGTCACGGCCCGAGTGCCTTTTGATGTCTCGGGGCCACTGGGCTGGAGGCTCAACTTATCTCGATGCCCCGGCTGGCTTAAAGAAAAAAGAAGAAGAAGAAGAAGAAGAAGGCAACAAGCCCCCTTAGAGAAGTTGAAAAATTTTTAATGAAAAAAGTTAGTCCTGGCCTGACTGATGTTGGCACTTCAAAGCCCGGGCGCACTAAATTGCTGTAGACTGCTTAATTCAAAAGTGCTCCCTGGCGGTGACAGCCCAGGGGTGACAAACTACAATTGGCACCAGGAGATGGGCGAGATCAAAGGCTGGCTATTGTAATAGTTTTGTCCCGTGAAGAATTGCTTATTGTCCAGAGTTTTTAAGCCTTTTTTTTTCTCTTTTCTTTTCTTTTCTCTCTCCCTCTCTCTTTTTTTTTTCCCCCTTGGCTCCTGAGCCTTCTCAGGGTCTGTGTACATAAATACTTGTAATTACCTCCTTCTGATAATACATTTCAGTTTGCAGAGGCTGCGGCTGCCCATCCGGCCGCCTTTCTCGGGGCCCAGGGTGCCGTGCCATCCACTGGACTGTGAAAACCGTTCCTGTGTTTTCGTTAGCAGAGATCCTCCCAGGCACCCGGAGGGCAAATTGGAGCCGGGACCCGCTCCTGGTGGGGCGGACTATTTTAGGATTATTTCAGATTAAACGCTGCCTGACCGGGCCCTGGAGGGCCGCCGGGGTGTAGGGTGGTGCTCGGCTGTCAGTCCTGGCTGCCCTCTGGCCTTTCCCGAAGCTTCTCCTGGCCTCTGTGTCCCGGGCTGTGAACTAGGGCCCGCTCCCTCACACCGCCCCATGGAACCCTGACTACAAGAAGACTTGTCTGGCAGGGCTGCTTAGGAGACTCAGGGAAAGGGACCCTGAAAGCACTTGGCGAGCTAGGAATTCCGCCTGCTCCTCCTCCTCTTCCTCTTCGTCCTGCCTCTGTCTCGTTTGGGGGTCCGTTTTCTGCCTCCATGGTTCACCGGGCCCCTTGTGCAGGAACCCAGAACCCAGAAAGAGACGTTGGAGTTGTTTCAGAACTTCCACCCGCGGGGAGGTGATCCCTGGAGGGAAAGTGTCCCCGGGCCTGGGTTGCAGCCTTCCCTCCTCTTCTCGGACGTGTGGCTCAGCCAGGCCACTCTCTCCTTCAGAACCTCCGGGAGTGATGATCCCCGCCCTGCCAGGCCTCAGGGTTGTCCCTGACCTGACCCAGGCTCCGAGGAGGTGCCCGGACCGCCGGAATGCTGTCAACATCACACTGTGCGTCTGTGCCATTTTCGGAAACGAGCCGGAGGCGGCTCGGGCTGGTCCGAGCTGGGTCAAAGCCGAGGCCGACTGGGGACCATTAGGGAGCGAGGAGGCTCCGGTTCCTTTTGCTGCTTCGAATATTAGTCACCAGGAAGCCGCCCCACGAAGCATACGCGCCTCGTATCACTTACTCGTCTTGAACTCATTAAGAAGACTGGGATGGGGACAATTAGAGAAACCTAAGGCTGATGACATCTCCTTGGGATGGAATTTGCTTCTGCATCCACTGCGCCTCCCCCCACCCCGCCCCCGACATTGGCAAGGTTGTCTTTTCGCAAACAAAGCCTCTCGCGTGTTGGAGGCCTGGTCACCGCGTCTGCCGCCACGGGGGCACCGCCGCCCGGCAGGGACGGGTGGGTGGGGGGGGGTCAAGTCCACGTGTGTCTGTTTCCACGGCCGCGGGTCTTGCGTTTCTACTTTCCCTTTCTGTTAACGAACTTCCCCTGCCCTTCCTCCCCGCCCCCACGCCCTGCTGCTGTTTGTGTCCTTTGTTTTTAAATTCCGAACCTTCGAAATGCCCAAATCTGTGTTGAGCAGACCTTCGAGGGTGGCGCCCTTCTGGAGCCAGCACCCTGAGGGTCCCATCCCAACGCTCTCAGGGTGCCGTCCCGGCGTCTGCGGGCCGCGCGAGGCCCGCGGCGACTCCCAGGCGCTCCCGAGACCCCGGAGGGGCAGGCCCGTGGTCACACACAAGCACGCACAGCCCCAGCTGAGCAATTATGAATCATTAAATCAATCAGAGACAGTGCAGCACCGGCGGCGCGGGCCGCGCGGGGGCGGGCCCCGTCATATTTTAACAGTAAACGCAGGAGCCCCCGCGAGGGCCGCGGGAGAGGGAACAAAGGCGCGGCCGCATGCCGAGCCGAGTTGCCTGGTGACCCTCCTCGGCGGCGTCGGCGGCCTTCCCAGGGAGAACAATGGTCACGAAATGCCCATCAAATATTTGGGGGGCCAGTATAAAGCTTCAAAACGAGTTAATTAAAATCGGATAAAACATGAGACTCCGAAAGTAGGTTGAGTACATTTAGGGCTTGAAATCTGACAGAAGGAGACGGTTTTTCCGAACGTGAAACAAACCTTTTTAAAGGGGCAGAGCCGGAGCGTTGGGCGGTTTGCTCCCGAAACCAGCAGCCTCCCTGCGTGCGGGGCCGTGGGACGGGCCCGGGAGGCCTCGGAGAGCCTCGGGGGCCAACCTCCCCTCCGAGGGCCGGCCGGTGCCCTCTTCCGAGGCCGCCTGGGGCCTGGGTGAGTTAGAAGCCTGTCTCGGGTGTGCCCGGAGGACAAGGTAGGCAGGTTCCTCGAAGGAAAAGGGAGCCGCCTGAGGCATGAGCAGGGCCCCACCTTGAGTCCACTCACAGGTGCTCAGCTCCAGGCAAGTGCTCTGCAGCACCCAATAGGCCAGGGACCGGGGGGATCAGCCCTGCTGTGATGTGGGGCCCCAGGAAGGGCCCACCCGGCCCAGGAGGCCGAAGCCCGTCTGGGCCTGGCGCCTCCTCCACGTCTCCTGGCAGAGAGGCGGTTGGTCGGCTGCCAGGCCGGCCTGACAGCCGCTGCACAGGAGCCGGCGTCCCTGGTCCTGCTGTCCCAGTGTCTGCAGGCGCGTGGGGACTCTCGGGCCAGCGTGGACAATTGGGGGGTGGTGATTAAAACTGTGACGGGTTTGATGAAATCAATAGGAACTTCATCACTTTTCTGTCTTCTCCGAGTCTGAGCCAAAGGCTTCTACGGGCCCTGCTGTTTCATCATGCAGACAGATGTGACCAGAGCCTTTGCAGCAACCAAGGACCAGGTGCCTTCCCAGTGACCCCCGGTCCAGACTGGCTGCCGAGGGCACTTGGGCCATGCAAGGCAAGATTAGGAACGCCAGAGCCCTCTCCACCCGGCCGAACCCGCCCCGGGCTCACCCCTGCCAGGGGTCCGGCCTTCCACACTGTGCCTCGGGGGTACCGCTGGCCTTGGCCTTTCCCACGGGTCGCTCACCTCCCCGCGGAGCCCTGATGATGGGTACTAGCGTCCCTGGGTGTTGGATGAGGCCACCGATGCCCAGAGAGCAGGAGGACTTGCTCACAGCCCCGCCTAGCCAGGAGCTGGCCGGGATTCAGTCCGTGTGACCCCAGCTTGGCCACGCCCATAGCTCCTGCCTCAGACTGCTCCTCAAAGCTGGCACCATGCGTATTCGCCATCAACCAGGGGGTAAAAAAATTCCCCCAATGATGTGCTCCCCAAAATGAATGAATTTGGAGTCCTCATTTGTAAGTTAGAAGGGTTGCTTTGAGGATTAGCCGTCACACCCCTAGGCAGACCTGATTTCCCCCCAATCCCAGGGCCTGGAGACCTGAGGGGTAGGGGACCCTCACCATCGTTAGCCGCGCCCCCCCCCACCATGCTCCGCAGCTGGCTGAGATTTCGGCCCCCAGGGGCCTCCAAAAGGACCCTGCAGCCCTTCTGGGTGTCTTGAGGGGACATCTTGGGATGAAGTCTTCTTTCTCCAGGTTCTGCCAGAGCTCCTCGTCCCCACGTCCCCGTGGGTCCCCGTGGCACCTCTGCGTCCGTGGTGGGGAGGGTTCTGGCTCCCCCCATCCCCAAACATCGGCACCGAAGCGAAGCCCCAGTTCTCGGGGTGCCCACGTGGAAGGAGCTCCACAGTGAGGCTTGGAGCTAGGGGAACAGCATCGCTGGCATCCCCGTGGGCTACACTGTCGGGCTGTCGGGGGTCCCCTGCGGGGCTTCCCCAGGACCCGCAGGCACACAGGAAGCAATGCCATTTTCCTCCCTAGAAGCCGTGTTCTCTCAAGACCCCCACGTGGGTTCGTGCAGGGGATGCATTTGAGTGTGGCTATTGTCCGAGTCCCGGAGTCCTGAGTCGCTCTCCTCTAGGGACCGGGGTGGTGGCGCTCCGGCGGCCGGGCGTGCACAAACCAGTAATGAGTCTTCAGCCGCAGGCTCCTTAGCGGCCCAGGCACCCACCTGCACCCCTTCCTCAGCCATTAGCCTGCTGGGCCCGGAGAGGTGGGCCCATCAGCAGTGGGCGCCTCGCGGCCACACCGAGGTCCCCGCCGCACACACAGGACTCTTCAGGCAGCGCGCCGGCTCATGCCCGGCACGAGACAAAAACACCTGCAACAGTGGAAAGAAGAACCGAGGTCTGCTGACCGCAGCCCTGACGTCTGCTGTCGGGCAGGCAGCCTGGCACCATCCAGCCGAACCTTCGGCGATGATGAGCATGATCAAAGAAGCACCCTTTGGGGTCTGAGGGTGGGAGTGGCCCACCGCACCCAGGTGACTCTGCAGGTCCTCGTGGGTGCCCAGGCTGGGCTGCGACCCCTCAGTGGACGGCCTGGAACAGCTGCAGGGCCCGTCCACACTCTCGTGGCCCCCGGCACCAGGAAGTGAAAGGGGTGGGGAAGAGACCAGAGCAGGCGAACTTCCGCCGGCAGCCTCTGCCCCTCCAGGTGGGGCGCTTCTCCAGCTGCAGGGGACAGTGGGCGACCCTCAGTCAGGGCGATGCAGTCCCACCTTGTCTTGCTGATGGCCAGCAGCCTGGTAACCAACTCCGCCCACAGACAGCTTGGGAGGCCGGGGGCCTAGAGGATGAGCCTAGAGCGGAGAGGGACTAAATCCCAAATCTTTGCTGTTTGCACTTTTGTCGAGGACCGACCCTACATGGACCTCACACCCCTGTGTCCACCGGATCCGTGGGCCACTACAAGCTGCCTCTGACCGCGGCTGTGGCCGGCCAGCCCAGAGGAGAGGGGCCTGCCGTGAATCAAGCCCTGCCTTTCTGCTCATCAGCCAGTCGGGTCGCTGTTCCGAGCCTCAGCTTCCTCATCTGCGAAATGGGTCCAACGTGAACGCAGGCCTGGCCAGCCCTCCAGCACATGGGGGCGGAGAGAAGCAAAATGACAGGTGGAAAGTGACCCGCAACCGTCAGGAGCGCGGACGCCAGCGGCATCGCTATTTTATCAGGAGTGCCGTCGAGTCGGAGAACTGAAGGCGACGTATCTTCGTTTGGTTCCCCTGACGTGATAGCGACGAGTGAGCCAATCCCAAGTCCAAGTGCTTCCCATTGGGCTTTGCAGGATGGGGGTGGGGCGGGCAGGGGGCAGGGGAACCCCCCCCAGGCCATCCCCGGTGGGGTGGCAAAGGGGGAGGGCTAAGAGGGCAGAGCCTGGGGTCTCCTGGCTCGGCCCTGTTCCCTCCTGCGCTGTAAGCTGTCAGCCCTCAACAGGGAGGTGGGGAGGCCCCGGCGCAACGCCACACAATGCCACCGGAGGACTTGTGGGGGAGACAGACCCCCACAGATAACCCCAGGCCGGGCAACAGAGGAAGAAGCCAAGCTCTTTGCTGAATACAAAGGAAAAGAAGCCAGACCAAGCTCACTGTCCCAGGCTGTGACCGTGCCCCCGGCCTGCTGTGTCCCCAGGAGCACGCCTTCCTCGCATCTGATTCGCTCCAACCCCTCCGAGCCCCCCCCCCCACCCGCTCTCCTGTCTCCAGCCCCACCGGGTGGCCCGGGTCAAGTCGCTCCCCCTCTCTGGGCCTCCATTTCCCCACCTGCATCATGAGGGGAGGACCGGACAGTCTGAGAGTGCCCCATGGGCTCGGCCACCCTGGCCCTGAATTCGCCAAGGCCCTCTCTCACTGCCACCCCCCCTCGTGCCCCGGAGCCCCGCCTCCATCTCCAGGGGCCTCAGCACCCCCACCTCCGGCCGGCCGAAGCCCCTACCCATCCAGACTCCCCCCCCCCGCCCCCGCCGTGTCCCCACAAGGCCATCGCAGCAATGCGGACAGAAAGCAACGATGTTTTAATTTACTTGATTAAATCGCCATGTGGACAGAGGGGCTCAAGAAGGACTCCGCTCTACAGAACTTTTCGTTTAATGGAATTAGTTGAAACCAGATCAGCCGAGCGCCGTTCCTGCAGGCCATCTGCCCAGACGGGACGGCAACCCTAAACAGAACCCCATGCTGCCGGGAGCCTCCCGTAACCGCCGGCAGGGAGCCACCCCCCGCACCCGGCTGTCTGTTCAGACGGGTTCAAAGCCCTGCCCTTGGGGGCCGGCCGTCCGGTGCAGCTCACGTCCCCTGGCAGCAGGTTAGTCTGGGGACTATCCTCAGGTTCAGGTTCGGCGCCACCTGTAGCGGACCCCCTGCCGAAAAACCAGGGTCGGCCCAGCCGGGACGCCAAGGCAGAGCCTCAGGAGTCAGACGCCAGGGCTGTCACGGCGCTGGCCGGGGCTCTTTGAGAAAATTGGATAAACCAACGTTTACTCAGCCTTTCAGGGTCTCCCCAGAAGCTTCTCACACGCGTCATGTAACAACACCGAAGTCCAGCTCTGCTGGTGAGCACTCGTTTCCTGCCCTCCTGTGCACTCAAGAAAAGACCACCTGGTTTGAACCCATCTCTGCCCACGCTAGTGGCGAGACTGCGGGGAAGCCACTCCACCCCTCGGGACTCAGTGTTCCTATCTGTGGAAGGGGAGGGCAGGCCACGCCGCCACCGCTCTCAGGGCCACGTGAAATGTTACATAGGAAATGGTCTGGTGTGTCACTGGGTCTTGATAGCCCATGCCAGGGAACTCCGAGTGCCAACCTAAATGCTATAGGCTGTCCCCCTTGTCACTCAGAGAGCAAGCTGCCGGTGGCAAACATACTCAAGGAGGAGGACACACCTTTTAGAGCAGAGGTTAGCAAACCGGGGCCCTCAAGCCAAATTGGGCTCACCTGCCGTTGTAAATAAAGTTTTATGGAGACGCAGCCACGCCCATCATTTACCTATTACCTTTGCCTATTGCACAAGAAACCACCTATTGCACAAGGACCCCCAAAGCCTAAAACATCACCTCTGACCTTTTACTGAAAAACTCTGCCCACCTCTGGTTAGAGGAAGAGGGTCCTGCAGCGGCACCCCCACCCGCAAAAAGGCTGAGCCGGGGTGGGGGAAGGGCGAGGAAGCTGCTTAGGGAGCCTTTTAGCCTAATTGTTAATGAGCTTGTTTGACCTCGCGGGGCCCCTCTCTCCCCGACCCTGGGGAGCGGTTGGAGTCTTCCGTGTTTTGATGTGGCATTCCTGTTTCAAAAAGAAATTATTAATGTGCCCTATTAGCCTGTCTTGGGGAGTTTAAAAGGAGGGAGGTGGAGTGCGGATAAATTGTTCTGTTATCAAGGGCGGCTTTATAAGTCTGGGGCTTCCACCGCGGGGAGTGGCTGCTGTGTGGAATTGATGCACGAGGGATTTATAAGGTCAAGTTTTATGAGCCTACAGATTCTCGTGGTGTATTACCACATCCTTATTACAAGCTCATGCTGCTGTCCAGTTAAACCGGCGGAGCTAATATATTACTCTGCCTGCCCGGGCCTCAGACTTGAAGGAAACGGCACAAATAAAATACTGCCTCTGGGAGCCGACTGTGCCCTGATCTTTCTGCACAAGTGACTTTGGTGGTTTTCCTCCTCTCCCCAAGCCGCAAAGTGCACGAGGGGCTGCCGTTGGGTGTGTGCCCCCGAAACAACCCCTGGGGGTGGCTCTGGGCGGGGGGCGCCTCCCCAGCGGCAGGGACCCGCTGCGGCTGTGCCCAGAAAGGACGTCTCTTCGCCGCGGCCGCTAGCGGGCCATAAATTAGGGCTGGGCTGTTTGTCTCCAGGCAAAGGCTGTCTGAATGGGAAGGGGGAAGTCAGCCCGAACCAGGACGTGCCCGAGCTGGTCTGCCTGTCTGTCCCCTCGGCGCCAGGCCTCTGGTGCCTCGCCCTGGGCGGGGGGTGGGGGGCACTGGCCTGGAGTGGGGCTCTGGACGGGCTCCAGGAGCAGAGGCAAAGCCACACCGTGGCCGTTCCGGGTGGGGCAGCAGGACCTCAGGGCCCTGATGGGGGAGTGGGAGGGGTCCAGGCCTTACTTGCATGACCAGAGCACCACGTGGAAGAGATTTCCAATTCCTCTCTGACGACACCAGGGCGTTCTTTGTGCAAATACGCTTGTTTGTGCCTCCTCTGAATAAGTGAGCTGATACACACACACACACACACACACCTGGTTGTGAAGCCAACACAGACGTTGGGGACGACGGCCGAGAGGGTGGCCCGAGAGCCTGGGGTCCCCGCCCATCTTGCCCTCCGGGCCACACCACACCCCACGCGAGGTGCTGTCAGAACCCAAGTTTCCCCCTCCGAGCCAGTGGCCAGTCACAGATAAGTACTAGCCAGAGGGTCAGCATCACCGAGTTCTTGCCCACTCTGGGTGACACAGGACAGTCACCACGCCTCTCTGGGCTTCATTTCTGCATCCCTAAAGTGAAGGCTCATTTCTAGAAAGTAATCCAACCAACTGTACAAAATGTCTGAGATCATCTTGATTCAGGAATTCTACTTCTAGGAATCTATCTTATGGACCTAATTAGGTGTTTGGATAAAGATTAGGGATAAAAGTATCCGTTGTGGTGTTATTTATATTTTTAAAAATCGAAATAACATAAATATCCCACCGTAAGGAACTGGGTAAATAAACCTGGGGTCCTCTGGCCAATGGAATGCTAAGCAGTCCTTAAGGATTTATCTTTGTCATGGGTTTGTAACGACAGAAGAAAAACGTGCTATAATGCTCGTGGATGAAGCGGGTTGCAACGTCTCCCAGCCCTGGCCCCCTCGAAGTTGGGGGAAGTGCAGGTGCTGAGGGTCAACCCTCAGAAATTAAGGCTCCTCGCGCACTCCCCCACCAGGCCCGCGAGGGCAGCTGCAGGACACCAGGACAGTGAATCCAGCCCCTCACCTACTGTGTCAGGCACAACCGGATCGACGCCCATGGGCTCAGTGCGGGGCAGTGAAGCCACCAGCAGCCACAGCCTCTGCACGGACCTGCTGCGGCTCACAGAGGAGATGGGCGGGGCGCAAGGGCTGGGGAACGCCTGAAGCGAGGCATCATGGCCAGGGCCTCACTCCACAGGTGACGGAGGCACAGAGAGGCTGTGAAATTGCCCAAGGTCACACAGCAAGACGGTGCTGCCTGACTTGAACACAGGCAGGCCCATCCCACGGAGCCCTTTCCCCCTGGTGCCCGCCATGTGCACCTTTGACCTCTCTGCACAGGGCATAGGGTTAGGGAAAGCTGGAGGAGTGGGGTGTCTGGGCAGGGGCCAGGCACTGTGCTAGACACTACATGCGTGACCGAATGAACACGTGTGAGGGGCTCACCGGGCTGGTTCCCATCTTGCATCTCACGAAATCCTCACTGGCTCTTACCCAGCAGGCACTACTGTTGTCCCCATGTGCGGGGGGAGAAACTGAGGTGCACTCCTAGGCCGAGGAGATCCGGACTAGTTGGTGGCAGAGCCGAGATCCACGGGAGGCAGACAGGCCCCGGAGCCTGCTGGAGCGCTGCGGTCCAGCCCCACAGCCGCCGGGCGCCCGGAGTTTGCTCTCCCTCCGCCTCGGACAGTGTGCCACGCGCGGGCCGGGTGGCCCTCCAGGCAGCACTTTCACACAGTGACTTGGGGACACGGTGCGCTTCCAGCAGGTGTCTCTGCACCGTCAGCTCCCAGAAGAGGCAGGCGGAGGCAGAACCTGGACCTTCCCGGCTCCAAGGCAAGGGGCGTGGCCTGGGAAGGGGCGGCTCCTTTCAAGCCCCTCCATTGGCCAGTACCAGTCACGTGGCCCCACGGCTCGCGGCAGGGCTGGAAAGAGAGAGCGCTGGGTTCTCACCAGGGAAAGGAGTTGGGGTGTCGTCAGTGGCTCCCACAGTCCGCCTTTCCGGGCACCATCAGGTCTGTACACAGCTCGTCTCGGTCTGAGACCTAGCCTCCCTCTTCCCGCAGGGGGCGAACCCCAGAGAGCCCCAAAGCCCGCGTTTCTGTCTGCCTGGCGTCAGGGGGCTCTCGTGCCCCCTAGAAGTATCCAGGGACCCCGAGTGACCCCTGAGCTGCTCCCTCCTCCCTGGCAGTGCCAGGGCCGGCTTGGCCGCCTGCCTCTTCCCCCGGCTCAGAAAGGTGCCCAATGCTGAGCGCTGGACTGCAAGTCCAGGCCAAGCCAGGCGGCCCCCGGGGCCCGGAGGACTCTGTGTCCGGCACCTGGGTGTGCTCTGGCTGCCCTTCTCCCATGGCAGCCCCACCCCCCATGCAAACCGGGGACCCTCCCGATTTCCCGGCTCCGCTGTGCTCGGGAGGCCCCCCCTGTTGGAAGGTTGGAAGACCTGTGAGAAACATTTCTTCTCAGGTGTTCGTACCGGGAAGAGCTGAGCTTCGCCAGGCTCACGTCTGTCCTATGGGCCCAGCGAGTCTCGTCTGCCTCTTCACTTTGGCCTCGACGGAACGGCCCCGCTGTGGTTCAGTTATGGCAAACACACACCTGCTACGGCACGCTCACCGGAGACTGAACTTAGCTCGGCTCCGCCGGGTTTTCCTGTTGCCCCCAAATGCTCTCATTCCCCCCATTCTTATTATTACATTATCTTAGTGCGATGTCTCCAATCCTTTCAAACGGCGGGGGGGGGGGGGGGGGCAGAAGCCTAAAAATAAATATAAACAAGTCCAAGCCTCCCTCCCTAACGTCTGCTTCCTGCCCCCCCCCCCCCCCCCCCCATCCCTAAAGCTCGCTCTAACAGGTTGCCTAAGGAGACAACTAGTTTGTCAAGCATTCAGCACGGAGCCGGAGCCGGGCGTGCGGAGGGATGAGGAATGCAAAGGCCCTACGCACGCACGGCAGCGGTGGGCGCGGAGCCCACGTGGTCCCCCCAGGGGCGTCTGCATTGTTCGTCTTGAAATGACGCAGAGCCGCGGAGGAATCTCAGCCACCGCCCAGTCTTCCTCCCGCCCTGCAGTTGCACTCCAGCCTTACTAAGAGAAGCTCGTGTCTGATACCAGAAATGGCTCCACGGTCGTGTCCGCCACGGCTCCGCCATCCCTGCCCGCCCCTGGCCCAGGCAGCGCCAGGGACTGCAGGGAGCCCGGCGCATCCAGAGCCCAGCCAGGACTCCTGACCTCTTGGCCGTCATCCCAAAGAGCCAGGAAGCAGGGCTCAGAGAAGTGGCCGTCTGCCTCCTCGACCCACCTGAGGGGCCCTGAGAAACCCACCCTGGATGTGCTGGGGGGGCTTCCTTCTCAACGGCCATCATGGGTGGGCTGACCAGCCACCCTCCCTGCATTCCGGGCAGGAGACACACACAGAAACGGGCCAAGTCGCACCTGAGGTATGGACTTCATGACCCGAAGCACAGGACCCCGGGGAGTGGGGTTGGAGGACACGCACCTAGACCTGAACCCCAAGTGGCCTCCTCTACCGAGTGCCAGGCTGGGAGCTGAAGCGTGGGGACCCTTCTGCAGGCTGGGGAGGCCCTCTGAGGGACTTTCCTCCGGAAGGACGAAGTGCGTGATGAATTCACTCTGCCCGCAGGACGGGCGTCTCCGAGAGCAGGAGACACAGCGAGCCAGCGAGGAGGTGGGGCCTCTCTCTTTGGGGGGTGAAAATGTCAGACACTTGTCGTTGGCGTTGAGCTCTCACCAAGCCAGTGTCGTGGAGCGGCAGCAATGGAGACATCCCTGGAGACGCCGCCACGGTCGGTTCCGATGAACTTCCTCCTCAGATGGGGGAGTCGGGAAGGGGGGCCTGGGACAGGGTTGCGCCCTGATTGTCCACCCCTGCCCATCTCCTTTGCCACGTGACTCTGCAGTTCCTCTCCCTGAAGAAACTGAGTCTGCCTCCCGCCCCCGGGCTCATCCACGTGACCTGCTATCGTCAAAAGGATACGAACCAATGAGACACGGGCACCAGCTTGAAAAAGCACCTGTGGGTGTCTTTTCTGCTCTTGCAACTCTGCCTTGGCCGTGAGAGCCCCAATCCCCCACCTGTCCCAGCGGAGGCCGCTCTAGGTCACCCGACCTGCCACCAGCCACCAGAAATGACAGGGACCCCAACCGAGGCCAGAAGAACCACCCAGCCGAGCCCAGCCCAAACCTCCAGCCCCACCCACTCAGGAGAGGAAGAAATGCTCACCCATGTCGGGGCCCTGAGCGCTGGGGCGGCTCGTGGGGCCGCGTTATTGAGGCGGCGAAAACAGTCTCTCACCGCGCGCCCATCTGAGCGGGGAAGGACCCCGGTAAAATCTCACCCAGCGATTTTAAGCTGTTTTCTAGGAACGCTTCAGAGGCACGTTTCATATTTCAATGTTGTAATACAGTTGTTAACTATTATAGGAATGGAATAAAAATTGACACGCACCCGAGCAGACGGAGAACCAGATTTTCACAGACCGGAGGCCACCGCAAATGTGTTATAACTTTTTAAAAATGTGGACTGCCGGATTAACTAGATTTTGTCCAGACCGCTGGGCAAGATGTTTGAAAAGTGTTCCCATTTGCAACTAGTTATCTCTGCGAATGTGAATTACTTTCAACACGGACGATGCCAAGGGACGTCAGAAATCAGAAATAAATGAGCTTCGGAGGCCGGCGGGCGCGTCTCGGAGAGCACTCCTCATTTTAAGTGTTCGCGTCGAAAGCCGCCTCCCTGTCCTCACGGTACGGCCGTGTCGGCGAACGCACCGTGGATGAATAAAATGCGATTGGTATTGTTTTATTTACTGGAGCTCGGCGTTTGGAGTACGGGGCAGGAGTGGGCAGCTCTGCACCCCTAGCACCCCCAGCACCCCCATCACAAGCAGTCGTACCCCGAGGGGAGGGAGTGTGGCAGAGGGGAGGGACGTGGGTCCTGTGGCAGATCCCCAAGCGCCTGCAGAGGGCAGGTGCAGCCCCCACGCCCCATGGCCAGGTCCCCCCTGAAGGGATGTCCCCAGAGCAGCTGCAACTTTGGGGCCACCGTTCCATTCAGGAGGAAAACCCTTTCTTGTCTCCCCAGGGCGTTACCATGAGGCTGGAGGCTGGAGGGTAGGGGTCAAATCCAGGACAGAGGAGGAGGTGATATTAGAGACGGAGAGTAGTAGTGCTGTTAACCAATGCCAGGCACGCACTCATTCATTCATTCACTCACTCACTCACTCATTCATTCACTCCCTCCCTCTCTCATTCATCACTCACTCATTCACTCACTCATTCACTCGTTCACTCACTCCCTCTCTTGCTCACTCCCTCCCTCTCTCACTCATTCACTCACTTATTCATTCACTCACTCCCTCCCTCTCTCACTCACTCATTCACTCCCTCCCTCCCTCTCTCACTCCCTCTCTCACTCACTCATTCATTCATTCACTCATTCACTCGCTTGCTCACTCACTCATTCACTCGCTCACTCATTCACTCACTCATTCACTCACTCACTCATTCACTCACTCTTTCCCGGGTCCGCCTGTGCGTGCAGGCGGCCGGCTCAGGGCTGGGTCCTGCACTAGCACCGAGGAGCCAGAGCCTGGCCTGGTCCCCGTGGAGCCCCATTTTAGCAGGGCGGGGGGTGGAGTGGAGTAGGAGGTACGACGCCCCTGGAGTTGCCGGAGCAGGTATGAAACCTGGCCTCCCTCCCTTTGGCTGTGTGACCAGGAGCAAGGTGCTTGACCTTCCTGAGCCCTGATTGGCTCACGAGTAACCGGAATAAAATCATCTGTCATAAAATGCCCGACACTGCAGACACTTTCCTACCAAAAATTAGCACCTCCCTTCCCCCTCTCCCTCCTCCTCTTCTTTTAACCTGTAAAGAGCTGGCAAAGTGTGCGTTCTCTGTTGGTGGTCACCCACCCCCTGCGCCGCGTCTCTGATTACCTCTCCCTCTGTCCCTAAAGCGATAATCATGGCTACCGTGGTCTCCTGGGCCGCTGGGACAAAACCGGCTGATTTAAAATGACCGACACTTACCATCTCCCAGGTGTGGAGGCCGGAAGTCTGAGGCCACGGGGTCAGCGGGGTTGTCCTTCCTGCACCTCCCAGCTTCTGATGGCTCCAGCTGCTCCTTGGGGTGGGACGGCATCACCCCCGTCTCCGCCTCTGGCATCACATGGCCCTCGTCTCCCCTGTGTCTCTCTGCCTTCCCATGGCCGCCTCATAAGGACACCGGCCATTGGACAGGGACCTACCCTCCTCCAGTGTGACCGCATCTTAACTGCACTTGCAAAGACCTGAGGTCCCACTCCGAGGTCACACTCTGAGGTTCCTGATGGACGTGGACTCTGAGTGGATTCTGGGTAGCCACCCTGCACAATGGCTACCCAGTATTGGCGCACCTGAGACACCTGCGCCGTGCTCAGCACGCAACAGGTTTGAGCCCTGTTAGCCGTACGGAGCGCTCAGGGCCCGGGACGCAGTGTGTGCTCTGTCCCCATGGCCGGTCCTCGCTCCCGACCCCCAAGGCAGGAGGCCTGTTACCATCCCAGCAACTCTGCGGAGGGACTGTCACCCCCGTTTTATAGACGAAGACACTGAGGCACAGAGAGGTCAGATTCTTTGCCCCCCCGAGGCCTCACAGCCCATAGGAAAGCAGAGGCGGTCTGGGGCCGCCCCCCACCCTGCCCCCCCGACAGCACTCACACTGTCCGGCAGGGTGGCTCGGGCTCGGGCTGACCACCTTCCGGACGCTCCCTGGAGCCCGTCCCAATTGTTGTTATTATCAACAGCAGCTTCGCCCCCATTTCCGAGGTGAGAAAGTGGAGGTCCGGAGAAGCCACGTGACTTGCCCGTGACCACGGTGCTGTGCCGTCTCAGCTGCCTGGAGTCTGGTCCCTGCAGGCTGGGTCTCCTCCACAGCCCGGCTTCCCGCTTGTCCCACAGGAGCTGAGCAGCAGGCCCTGGTCCCACCGACGCCCCAGGACGCCCGCCCTCCCCCGGCCCCGCCGCCCCTCCCCCCACAGGCTCTGACGCTGTGGCGGCTGAAATCTGTTTTGTATTTCAGCAGCAAATTATGCCAAGTACACCAACCCAGAGCCATTTAAAATTCCTCTGGGCCTCGGGGAGGGTGAGGACAGTGCTTGGGAAAAGCGTTTGCTTTGCCATCTCCTGCTGTGGTCACTCAGGACCCGAGGCACCCAGGGCCGAGCTGTGGCCATCGGAAGGCCACCAGCGGCCTGGGCCCTGCAGGGGAACGGCCTCCCCCTTCCCCCTCACGCTGTCCCTGCCTCACTTCCTAAAGGCCTCTGGGGGAGTTCAGTCCTGACCGTGAACTCCACTCTTGGCCCTGATATAGCCCGTTTACAGCCGAGAAGGAAAGCCCCCCGCTTCTCACATAAAATGTTTTACACGGGCCTGCACGCTACGTCCTGCACGACGAAGCCATGCTCCAAGCCATCAAAGAGAAGCTGTCGGCATCCAGGGGGCTGGGACCTCCCCAGGGGGTCTGAGGCCGGGGGACAGACAGGAATCCTGGGGCCAGAGCTAGGAGCGGGTGGAGGGATCCCAGGAGCCAGTGAGGGTGTTGCTGACTCAGGGCCCAGAGGGCTTAGGCTGCAGAGCAGGCCGGCCCCAGGCAATAGGGAGAGGTGGGGTCCGTGGGGGCCCAGCCTGTCTCCATGGCAACCCCGTCTCAGCTCTGACTGAGGGCTGGTGGGCCGGAATACAGGCCCAATATGCCCACAGCTCATTTGTCAAGAAATGCCGAAAATCTAGACTGGGGTGTAATGGTTCATTTTTTTTCCCTAGACTTTTTTGGTGCAATGATTCCATTTTTCAGTGTTGCCGACTGATTCAAGGTGTTTTTGGAAAACGCTGTGCAGTTTCACGAAGCCGGGTCCTTGCGCTTTGGGCCCCATCGAGGAGGCACCAGTTCCGCCGGTTCTCGTCGCCTGCGGGCCTCGGGAGCCAGGCGACTCGGGGAAGCCACTCACCCAGCACGACACCCTTCTCCAGCCTCCGACACGCTCCGGGAGCTTCTCTTCCTGTCCACGTCCTCTCCCTTGCTCGCTGCTTCCCAGGCCATGCTTTAAAAAATATATTTATTTATTCATATTTTAGGGAGGGGGAAGGGAAGGAGAGAGGGAGTGAAACATCGATGTGAGAGAGAGACACGGACTGGTTGCCTCTCACACGCACCCTGGCCGGGACGGAACCCGCACGCAGCCCCGGCCCGCACCCTGACCGTAACTGCAGCCTCTGCTCCAGGAGACCTCGCCCAGCCCACTGAGCCACACCGGTCAGGGCCCCCAGGTCACACTCGAGAGACCCACAGATACCCCCCCAAACTGGCATCTGCAGACACGTCCTTTCCCCCCGAGGCCCAGGCCCAGTTGTCCCCCATCCTGCCGGACACCTGCATTTGGCCGTCAAACGGTCTCTCACACTTCGCTCGCCCCCAACCCAGCCGCCACAGAGGCCGCTCACCACGGAAAACCTGTTACTTTCCATCTCGGCAACGCCCACTGTGTCCTCAGGCCCCGGCTGAGCCCGGCCTAACTCAGCCCACCTCTGGCCACCCCGGCAGATGCGTGGTTGTCGTTTTAAGGCACTGACTCCTGGGGGCGATTTGTTACGCTTGTGAATAAATGGTTGGATGAGCGGGCGAACAGGACTGACGTGGAGATAAGCCCCTCTACGCCCCCCACCCCTGCTGTGGGCTTCAGTACCACGGCGGGAAAGGTGTTCCTGATCGCTGACATCTACGGTGCTTAGCGTTGTTCTAATCATGTCGTTGTACCTACAAGCGACGTGCAATCAACTGCGCATCTTTCAGGTGTACGGTCTGATTCATCTTTACTTGTGTGTGTGTGTGTGTGTGTGTGTGTGTGTGTGCTGCCTCCTGCTTTCTGCCCGTGGTGTTTCATGGGTTTTGTTCTTTTTTCTTTTTTTTAGATTTCATTTATTTATTTTTTAGAGAGGGAAGGGAGGGAGAAAGAGAGAGAGAGAGGGAGAGAAACATCAATGTGCGGTTGCTGGGGGCCATGGCCTGCAACCCAGGCATGTGCCCTGACTGGGAATCGAACCTGCGACACTTTGGTTCACAGCCCGTGCTCAATCCACTGAGCTACGCCAGCCAGGGCGGAATCTTTACTTTTTATTGAACTTATTGGGGCGACCTGGGTCAGTAAGATGACACAGGCTTCGGGTGCACAGCTCTACAGCCCATCACCTGTGTGTTCTATCGTGCGTTCACCACCGAGTATCCCCCTCTTCAGGTCTGAGTAATCTCTCAGGATCCCTACACCTGTGAGCTGGTCCCCACAACCCAGGGAGTGACATCTCCCTGGTGGTCAAGATTTCCCAAGCCCTACTGTGGTTTCTCTCCTCTCCTCTCCACCCCCGACGCAGACAGCTGCACGCCACTCTTTGTCACTAGGATGAGTGTGCCTTTTGTGGAGTTTTGCACCAGTGAAATCACACACGTGCACTCTTATCCGTCCAACTTTTCGTGGGCCACACTTTAGAGCCCTGTGTTGGGTGCACCGACAGCGCGCCCACTGCTCACTGGTGCTGCGAGGTAGGCATCCCGCTGTGCACACGGGCCCCGGTGTCTTCATGCATCCACCTGCTGCTGGGCACTCAGGAGTGTCCAGTCCGTGGCCGTCATACACGGACCTACCTCGAGCGTCCCTGGGTGCGTGTCTGCGTGCACACGTGCCTTCGTGTCTCCCAGGTACACATCCAGGAGCAGAGGGGTAAGCAATGTGGGGAGGGGGGGCTGTTGAACTTTGTAAGGAGTTGCCAGCATGCCTTCCAGAGTGGTTGTGCCCTTTCACGGTGCCGGCAGCAGGGTGAGCGCGCCAGCTGCTTCCATGGCGCTGGACGTGACCTATCTTTTTTATGAACTTGAGCTGTGAGGCCCAGCGAGGCCCAGGCATTTTGCCTGTAGCTGAAGGCAGGGAGGAGAGCCTGTGTGTATGGGTGTGGGCAGGGGGCGGGGGGACGGGGGGAGGGAGATGTTTAGTTCATGTCACATTGTTGCTTTCTTCTGCTTCCAATAAAGATTTTATTTCAGAGAAACGGGAAGGGAGGGAGAAAGAGAGGGAGAGAAACACCAACGTGTGATTACCTCTCATGCACCCCCTCCTGGGGACCTGGCCTGCAACCCTGGCCTGTGCCCTGACTGGGAATCGAACCGGTATAGGCTGGCGCTCAATCCACTGAGCCACACCAGCCAGGGCTACTCCTGCTTTCTTTCCAGGAGCAAAAAACTTTGACTCGGTTTCCCCCCACAAATCTCCCCTTCTGTATCACTGGCCAGCCCCGATGAATGAACAAACGAGTAAAGAATAATGAAATGAATTAAAAAATATCTATTTGACTATGTAAATTTATATTTAAATATGTTTATAGAATTATAAATGCCTACACACACACACACACATATAAGCACATATATAATGTTCTGGTAGGAAAACTATAGATTTGGGAGCGACATCAGGTGTGAATCCAAGGTCCGTTTGAACCACGTGGAGTGAATCACTTCGCTGGGACTCAGTTTCCCCATGTGTAGACCGAGGAGGGTAATGCTCACCCCCCCACGCTCTTGTGAGATTCAGAAAACGATGGTGAGCATGTTCCGAACTGTGAGGTGTCTGGTGAACTCGCGGTGATGGCTGACCTCTGTGGGCACCTCAGTTCCCTGAGGCCCAGGACACCGTGCTGACGCGAGAGGAGTTGTCAGAGAGGGGACGGAACGGGCGCTGCGCTGACACTTGGCGAACCCTCGCAGGTGCAGCGGGCTAACCGCACTGGGGGCTGGGTGGGTTTGCTCTTTCTGAGCCAGCCTGCCGCCTTCCCCAGAGCGGACACGGGGCTCCCCTAGTGCAGCCCCATCCGGGCAGCAGCTTGTTCCTGGGGTGTCTCAGGGACCCCTGTGACGGAAGGAGAAGATGGGCCGAGGAGGGTGGGAGGGCACTAACCCCGATTCCTGCGCCGGCGGTCCCCAAACTCTGCCCCGCGTAACCGGCAAGTAAGCACGTCTCTGCCGGGGTCCCCGGAGCTGGCCAGATGGGGCTCAAGGCCTGCGGCTGGTTGGTGGCGGCTGCCTGCCCACCCCCAGCCATGCGGGCGCTGCCTGCAGACCGGGCCTCAGAGCACGGCAGGAAACATGCCCGTGGTCCAGCAGGTTCTTAGTATCGAATGTCCCTCCATCCAATGTCACTTTGTCATAACGGTCGTGAGAAGAGATATCGTCTCCCAAAGTGGCCACAGTCCGTGGAGTTTGCGTGTCCCCGCCATGTTTTCTCCGTGTGGGTTTTCTCCGTGTGGGTTTTCTCTGTGGGCTCCGGGTCCCTTGCCCGCCCCCGGAGATGCACAGCCAGGTGAACTGGGGTGTCTCCGTTGCTGTCCCAGGCTGAGGGGGCGCGGGTGCAGGTGCATGAGGGGCCCTGGGGTGGGCGGAAGGGCACCCTATCCAGGGTGCTTCGCGCCTGGCACCCTGAGCTGTGGGAGGAGGCTCTGGGCACCCTTGACCCCGAACTGGAAGAAGCGGGCTGGAATATCCTTCTCTGACCTGTTTTCCTTCATCTGTCTTAACTGTGTGCATAGCTCACATTTATCCCCCTGCTTAACGTTCGAAGTGTTTTGGGTCTTTATTTCGAAGTTTGCTGATGATTTTTGTGACCGGAAAAATGGCATAGGAACTTACCTCTTTTCTTTTTTCCCCCTGAAGTGGCTAGTCGAGGGTAAGGTGGTTTGTTACATGTCTCTTTGCTTACGGTCGCCATGTGCAAGGGCCCGAGGCTGACATTCAGGGGGCCACACTCCACACACCTCCTCTCCCCCCGTGCCTGCTCCTGGTCCCACCAGATTTCACACACTGAATGGAGTTCAAGGTTGGTCCGGGGCCCATGTCACCCGGCCTTGGTGACCAGCAGGGCTGCTAGGGGTTCCATTGTCTGTCCCATCCCCCACAACTTCCACCACCTCAAGTGCACCAACTCCCTCAGGTCAGGTCCCCAAACACACTGGGTGGGGCCAGGCCACCACACCTCTGCCCCTGGCCCGGCCCCTCGCTGGGGACGCCCTCTCTCCCGTCCCAGGTGAGCTCACCTGCCAACACTTGGCTCCAGTCCCACTCCCCCACCCTGGGAGCCTTCCCTGACCTGCTGGGGCCTGGCTCCTCCCTCTCCGCCGCCTTCCCCCGTCCCCTGCCTTCCCCCTGGGAGGCAGGTCCGTGCAGTGCTGAGAGCTGTGCTCTGGGGCCTGACAGTGTGCCGAGGGGTTCAGGTGACAGCCTCCCACTCCCTCCCCAGGGGACGGGGCTCAGCGACTCAGCCTCCCTGAACCTAAGCCTCCTGGTCTCTGAAACGAGACTAACTCCAGAGCCGCCAGGGGGTTCATGCAGCTGTCCTGGGCACCAACTCTGGGCCCCTGTCCCCACCCCAGAGCACCCCCAGGGCATCGTTGCGCTGTCCGCTGGCCCTTGCCCTGGGCTCATGGGGGCAGTGCCCCCACACCGCACCAGTGGGCGCACCCCCACTCCAGGGACAGGCTCTGAAGGGGGAGCACTCCCCACGTCCTCTGGGCTCACCCCCCACGCTGCCTGGATTCAGTCGTCTGCAGGATCCAGTGCAGAGTGAGGCCTCCTCCATGTTCCACCCCCCGCCCGCCTCCCCCCTGCCCGAGAATTCCCTTCCCGCCCGTCCCTGGGAGACTGTCCCAGGCTGATGGGCTGTTTACGCTCCTCATTCCTCTGTTTATGTGCACCCTCCCCGCCCAGGCCTCCAGCCCCCACTGGCTCAGCCCCCTCCCTTCAGGCAAGTGCTGGTTTATTTTCACAGACCTTAGGATGAAAAAAAAAAACAACCCAAGCAGCCACACATGCCAAATCCCACTGCAGGGCCCAGACACCGCACCATAATCATCTGGGCTCTTCTGCACAATCACGGGCTGTGCCAAGTCTCTGGTTAGGAGGGGGAAATACCATGTGAGTGCACACTGTGGCAGACTATTAGGACGTTTTAGTGTCGGTTCCAAATTGTTTGCAGCCCCGGAAAAAAGGCAAAGAAGCCGGCTGCTCCCTGCCCAGCTCCGGGGCCACGGTGAGCCTCTGCTTCCCCATCTGTGAAATGGGTGCAGCTGGAGGACACTTCAAGGACCCAATGACTAAAGACAAGCAAAGGACAGAAGCCAGCATCAGGGACCTGGGAAGCCCCAAGCGCGTACCCAATCTTCTCCCGTCCCGAGCGAAACTGCAAAAAACCAAACGAACAAATAGGCCGGACAAATGAGCAACAGTTTACAAGCAGCCACGGGGGCGCCGGGAAAACCCAACGGACAATTATTTCAAGCCGGAGCAAGGAGGCTACTGGAAGGTCCACAGGGTTCGGCGGAGCCCGCTTCTGGGCACCCGAGCAGCTCTGAGGGGAAAAAAATGAATTAAATAAATGGTTTCTCTAATACGGGGCCATCTGGCGATTTGATAAAAGTATTGGGTTTCTCGAGGCGGCCCGCGAGGGCTCCCCGGGCGCCACGTCTCTGGCCTGAACGTGAGTGGCATGTGGAACCGGTGTTACAAATGGGAAACAGCAGCCCCTGAGCCTGTCCCTAATGGGGGCCTTTCATCACCCAGTTACCCTTAAGCGTCTCCCTTCCTATTGTAATTGGCCCTAAATGAAAAGCATTAGTCCTGTCAATAAAAACTAATGGTTCTACTTACTAAAAAGAAGGGGGCGGGGACAAGAAGAGAGGTCTTTTTAAAAGGCAGGAAGGGGGCTGGCGTGGCCTCCGTTCCAGAACGTCAGGGTTTGATGTCGGGGTGCCCAGGGCCACGGTGGGGCAAGTGCTTCCCCGGGGGGCGGGAGGCGGGGGGCGGGGTCCCCACTCTGTGCCTTGCTGTGTGGCGGCGATGGGTGGATCTCCCTCTCGGGGCCTCCCTGGTCCTTGTTAAAGTGAGTGTAATGAGGCCTCTCCGGCCTGCTCACAGTAGGGCTGGTTTCAAAGATCAAAGACGGCGCTGGACAGGAAAAGGCTTTGAAACTGTAAAGGGCTGGAGCCCCGGAGGAGTCATGGCGATTTTATGGGTCCTGGAGATGGAAGCTGTCCCCCAGGCAGCCCGGCCGACCGCCCTCTGCCAGGATGCGGAGGGAAGGCTGCTCGGGGTCCTGCGGCTGCCGGCCCACAAAGAGGGGCTGTTTGAAATTAAACTGAGGGGGCTTCCTCCTTCCGGTGGCTCGGGGGAACGAATACTTATTAATTTGTTTGCCTAAGACTTTGCAGAAATGGTCTAATCTTCCCTTGGCCACCGGCCATCCCCGGCTGGGGGTTCTCCGGGCACGTGAGTGGGAAAGGTGGGTCGCTGAGGGAGCGGGATTGGAAGGGCCTGGAGGTGACACCTCCAGGAGCCACCCCCCCCGCCCCCCACCTGGCCCTGCAGTTTGAAATGACCCTGCTTCACACTTGTCCCGCTGGGCTTCGTCTTGCCATCTGACCCCGACGGAGAACAAAACACATGGCTGGAGCCTGCTGCCAGGGACAGACTTGGGGTGGAGAGGCGGGAGGCTCGCGCTGGAACACCTGCTGGGCCGGACCCCTCCCGGTGGCCGGGCAGCCCTCAGGTGCGTGGCCCCGCCTGCTCGCCCGCCCGCCCGCTGCAGGTGTGGCTCGCCATCCCATTCCACGGAGGTGTGGGTGCAAGCCCATCCCACACAGGGGCCTGGGTCAGGTCACACGGCGTCTGAAGAGGTAGCAGGTTCAGGCTGGGCACAGAGCGAGTGCTCCGGCCCGCACAGTGGCTTCCTCGGGACAGCTGCTGACCGGCCGGGGGCCCCCTCCTCCTGGTGCGACAGACGCCTCGGTCACCCTCACCCTGTCGGTTCACGCTGCCCTCTTCCCGCCACCGGCACTGTCCCTCCTTGCCTGAGGGCTTTCTCCGGCCCACAGAAGAAGCTGGGAGTGTTGGGAGCCCCTGCAGCTGGGGTGCGAGCCCCGACGTCCTCTCCCTCCGGGCGGGGGGTGGGCTGACTCCGAGTTACCGGTCTGTTCTCTCTCGGCGGGAATGATGGTCTCCCCGTCCCACCTCACTTCCCTGGTCCCTGGATCTTCACCTCTGCCCCTGGTTCTGCTCCGGGAGGATCCCACGGGAGCCCCGTGCAGGTCGTGGGCTGCACAGCGCAGAAGGAGACGGACAACGGGTCCAGGTGCCGACGGGGAGGAACCGCACAGAGGTGTCAGAGAGAGGAATACGCCGGACACGGAAGGGCACTCACGGCAGGATCCACTCACAGGGAGCTTCAAAGGAAGGCGACACGGACACAGGGCAGGAAGAAGCTCTCGATGGCCCCTGTCTGGCTGCTGACTGGAAGGGGAGGCTCCCCGGATGTTGCTGGTGTCCGTCTTTCTAGGGGGGCAGTGGGGGGCGGGGTGGGCACCCGGGTCTCGTCACAGGCACACACCCAGTCAGCTGAGCTATTCCTGTAAGATTTTTGTGCTGTATGTATGTTACACTGCAATTAAAAAATTTTTTTAAAAGGCCCTGGCTGGTGCAGCTCAGTGGATTGAGCATGGGCTGCGAGCCTGAGGATCGCCAGTTCGATTCCCAGCCAGGGTACATGCCTGGGTTGCAGGCCAGGTCCCCAGTAGGGGGCCATGTGAGGGGCAACCATACATTGATGTTTCTCTTCTTCTCTTTCTCCCTTCCTTCCTCTCTCTCTAAAAAAATAAATGAAATATTTAAAACAAAAATAGAATAAAGAAAGAAAGAGAGAGAGAGAGAAAGAGAAAGAAAGAAAGAAAGAAAGGAATTGACTATTTCGAACACCACTGAGAGTGCCATGTATTTCTGTGTATTATCTTTTCCCCTGGCTTCATCCTGCCGTCTTCCCCGGATAGTTCCTCCTCCCTGACTTGTCGGTCTGTTTCTTGTCGCCCTAGCGGGCCTCACGTCTGTCCGAAGCCCCCCCAGCCCTTCTGCAGTGAGGGGGGCCGGGGACCTCAGGAGGAAGACCTCAAGTGAGGGCCTGCTTCCTCTCTTCACGGAAGTCAGTCTCTGTTTATCGTCTCAGCCTCGTTGCTCTGGGTCTTAAATCAGGATTTTTCTCTGTCTGCCAGTTTGCCAATGGACCAATTTCTGCCAATTGGCCTGAACGTACACAAATCAGCCTGGTAAATAAAGACAAACGTCTTCCGGCTGACACGGCGTTGGTTTTCCGTCCGCAGGCCCCGCCCGCGGTGCTCCCCGGCGGTGGAACAAGAAAGCGATCATTCCCTTCAACGCGGCGCAAACGGTCGTCCTTCCCTGGTTCAGCCTCAGACGCCGACTGCCAGAGGCCTCTGCTTCATTCCACTGAGATTCCAGAGCGATCTGCCTCGCGGCGGCGGCAACCGGAGAGGCCTTCAGCGGGCCCCGTTGTAAATGAACATTTAATCCCGGCCCAGGAAACTCCGGGACAGGAGCGGCCCCCCTGGGGCGGCTGAGCCCACCCCTGCGCAGCCGTCCTAGCTGCGGGCCCACCACCGTCCGGCAACAGACATGCGTCAGGGCTCACTCCATGACACCCTGTGGTCTTGGGTGGTGGGAAGGGGGTGTCACCTCACTGTGAGCCTCAGTCTCCCCACCTGCCCCGCCCCCATACCTCGAGGCGCACGGCGTATGACTCCCCGACTCAATAGTCTCTGGGCCTCGATCCCCTCTGGACCACAAGCTCGTGAGCACAGGACCGTGTGGTGGCCCCGGAGCCCGGCTCCGAGCCAGGTACACAGCAGAAACTCAGCCCGTGTTTGTTGAATGACTGAGTGAGGGCCAACTCAAGAGCAGGCGCTGCTCAGTTGGGTACAGGGTGCCGGAGGTGGCGGGGGTGGAGACTCCAACTTGACGGCCGGGCGCTACCTCGGGTCACTGCCCAGAGGGCGGTCAGTGCCTTCAGAGGGGGCGGGGCGCAGCGGTCAGATGGTTGTGTTGGCCTGCTTGCTCCTGCCCCAACCCGCACCCCTGCGCCCCTGCACCTCTGGAGGAAGAGTCTGGGTCTCACCACGCACTCAGCCATCCTCATCACCCCCCCATCCAAGTGCTCGCAGAGCACAGTCTGATAGAAGAAGGGGACCCGCTGTTCCCCAGCCTTTCCGGGAGAAGTCACCTTTCCTCCACGTGGAAACAGACTGGGGGGCCCTGAAGATGAGCCGCACCCCTCTGCAGCCGACGAGCGGGAGGTGGCGGGGCCTGCACTCGTGCTGCGGGGACATGGAGGTGGAGGCTGGGATCCCACGGGTGTGTGTTCCCCTGGCAGAGCCAGCTCACCCAGGGGAGACCGAGCAGGAAAAGCTTTGCTGCCCACCTAGGGGAGGGCTGAGTCATAACCCCAGTGGCAGGGACCAGGTCAGCCCGAGGGTGAGCCCCCAGATGGGGCTCCTCTGGGCAGAAAGGGGCAGGGGGGGTGGGGAGCTGCAGACTCGGGGACTGGCAGAGGCGCAGGGTCTGGGCCAGGCAGGGTGGTGGTGGGGCCGGGCAGGGCTCTCCTCCCTGAAGGCCCAAGTTGGACCGACGCTGAACTGGCGTCCCTGCGGGGCTGTGGTCCCCCCGGGGAGACAGCCGTGACCCCCCACGGAGAGCCCGGTCCCCAGAAGGGCAAAGGTCCCTTTATTCTGCCCACCAGAGTCCAGCTCTTCACAGCTGATGGACTGTGAAGCCCCACGAACGCCACCAGCCCCCACAGCGGCCGAGGGTGGGAGATGTGACGTCGGGGCCTTCCAGAGCCGAACAAGCGGAGGCTCAGAGAGGGTCGGTGACTTCTCGGGCTGCACAGCACGCATCGGACTTTTACTCGGGAGTGCGGAGGCTCAAAGCCTGTGGAAGCAAGATGAGAAGAAGACTCTTTCTATGGGGAGGAAAATATTTTATGATGCAGCTCGGTGTCTTTTATAGGAGGAACCCGCCCAAAACTGTAAGGTATTTCCTTTCCAAAACAGGCTTGGAAGTGGCTTTGCGGTTTTTGTGTGGTTTTCTGTGACGGGGCCCTCCACCCGGTCCACTCTCGGGCCTGTGGCACTGAGGGGCGACAGATAAGGCCCGCCCTCTGCCGATACGCCCGGTTTCCAGAAAAAATGCCCGGGTTTGCTCCGAGCGACCCCAGAGTAAGAGGCAGCTTGCCCACCCTCTTGGACTTGCAGATTACTGGGTCCCTGAGACAGAAAAGTGATCCTAACCGCATTCCTACGCGGCCTCAGAGGAAACCCTGAATGCCAACTGCTGTGGTGGGAGCGAGACCGCCTGTGTGCCCAGGGGCCCGGGGTTGGGGGGCGGGCACCTCCGTGCTTCCTGAGAAAGCGGCCACAGAACTCAGACAGTGCTTCTCGGACCCTGAAAGTGAGGGCAGCCATCTGCCTCTCCGGCTCTGCCACCTGTGGGGTTTGGGGCCACGGACAAGCTACTCAACTTCTCCGTGCCTCGGTTTCCCCACATGTAAGCTAGGAGCATTGAGACCCGCCCACCAGGGTGGTTTGAGGACAGAAAAACACGACAGAGGTCAAGCACCTTGCACAGTCTGGACACAACAAGGCACGCCTTGAAAAACGTCCCTCTTCTGACCTTCCTGAACACACCCTCTGCCCCCGCCCCCGGGGACACCTGCTCTGTCACCTGGACCGTGGGGACTCCCGGGGGGCTTCTGCCCTTTCTGTGTTCGGGGCAGTGAGGGAAGGTGTGGCCAGCTATTACTTGTAAGGAGGCAGCTTGCACCGTCTGCTTCACCACCTCGGTGACACTGACACACCCACTCTGCTCCGGTGAACCGTGGTGGGACCCTGTGCTCAGCCGGCAACCAGTCCTGCTCTCCTTCTCCGGGACCCCCGTCTGCACCCCGGAACCTTCCCCGGTTGTCCGGGTCCTTGAGGCTCACTCAATCTACAAGGGGTCGGTTCCTGCCTCCAAGGTCCCTTGGAGATGGGGAGTCCCATCTGACCCCCGCTGTCATTGCTCCTCCTGGCCACAGGATGTCACTGTGGAACACACGCTCGGGGCAGTTCGGCGAAGACCTGCCAGGCGGCTGGCATGCTCTTGCCAGAGCTTGCACAGTACCCACACTGAGCGCCGGCAATGCCAGGCTTGGGGTTCACTCTTGTGTCCCCATCTCCGTCGTCACTCCCCAAACGTAGCCACTGTGCAGGAGGGGCCGGCCCGGAATTTTCAGAATAGGTCTTCACTTCTGCTCCGACCCGTTTTCCCCCTGCTAACCCTCCGGAGGGTTAATGTTATGCGTCAACTTGGCTGGGCCACCTGACCCGACATTTGGCCAGACACTGCCCTGGCTGTTCCTGTGGGAGCACTTCTGGACGAGATGAGCGTTTCAGTCTGTGGGCTGTGAACACAACAGATGGTCCCCCACAGCGTGGGTGGGCCTCGCCTAGTCAGGTGAAGTCGTGAACGGGACAAAAGACCGACCTCCCCCAGGTCAGAGGGAACTCGGGGTCGCAGACGACCTTCAGGCTCAGGCTGCAGTGCCGGCTCTTCCCCGGGCCTGCAGCCCGCCAGCCCCCTGCCGATCTGGGCTGGGCGGCCCCCACACGCACGGGAGCCGGCCCTTTAAACTAGCTCTCCCTCTCACCTTCTTGGTTCTGCTTCTCGGGGGAATCCCGACTTCTGCATCCCCCACCTCTGTGTCAACCAGGTCACCAGGCCTCCTTCCTCTGGCTGCCCAGCAAGTTCTCCTTCGGGTCCCCGGTGCCTTTTCCTGCCCGCAGATCCCTATGGGGGTGACCTCGGTCCTTCCTGATGGTGTCCTTCAGCTTGGAATCTCAGGGAACAGGCACAGGGCCCCGGGCCCCGGGGCCATGCAGGCAAAGGGGCACCTCCCTCGCCTTTCCCCCTCGTGGTCTGAGCCGCCAGGCCCACCCATCTTACCGCTGCAGACTCAGGGAGGACCTTCAGGATTTCTTGCTCCCTCCCCCAAGGGCCGAGAACCCTGGCAACGGGAAGCAACAGAAGGCTCCAGCTGTGGGCCTACTAAGCTCACTTTGCACATACACTTTTGCACCTACCTGCATTCCCTGCCGATCCTGGGAGGGGGCTGTTGCACATGCCCAGTGAGAAGGAGGCTTAGCAAAGGGGGTCACTTCAAGGTCACCCTGCCGGTCAGTGGCAAAGCTAATACGCCCCTCAGAGGCCGTAACAACATTTTAATAAAATCTTTATTTTTTTAATAGGAAAGTAAAATTGGATTTGTGCCTTAATCTTCAGCCTACTTTGGCTCTCTCGGGGCCGGACTACTCTCCAAACTTTTAAAACCCTGTTTGGATCGATGGGCCAAGACCGAAACAGCTTCCAGGGAGTGTGCTCAGCGATGCCAAGCTAGTAACTCCCAGCAAGAGGCAGCCAGGAGGCCGAAATGAAAATCTGCTGTTGTCTATTGTGTATCACGCTGTTTCCCCAGCACCCCTGTATGAAGAACAGCGGGGGGCGGGGGCCCAGGAACCCCAACTGCCACGCTCCTTCCGGGTGGGAGAAGCAATCGTTGTCTCCCGTTTGCCTTTCCGGTGCTCAAACCGAGTTCCTAGCGGCCTCAGCGTTCACTCCCTCGGGTGGTTACGGGGAAGGAGAAGCGCCGGCTGTGTCCCGAGCCTCTGGGGTCGGTCTGCCGCGAGCTGGAGGCGTGACACCGTGGGAGTCGCTGCGGCTCCCTAGTCCCCGGAAGGTGAGAGGCGTGGCTGGAGAGCTCTGAGGTCCCTCCTGAGGCCCACGGGCCCCTCCGGCCCTGCGAACACCCCTGGGGGCTCCCCCGGGGGGCCCCTGCCGGGGCAGGAGGCCGCTCCCGAGGAAGCAGGGCCCCCTCTGCTGACCCCGGAGTGTTTCCGAGGCCCAGAGGCTGCTCCCGGCTCTGGCGCCCCTGGCTACAGAACCCTGGACCACTCACTTCATACCTTAATGCTGTCTTATCTGCCTGTTCCGCGTGGGTAAGGTAGGGAGGGTAACGCTGGGCCAAGGCCTCCATAAAATTATGAAACAGCTCATCTTAAAATATTGTAAAGCTACCAGCGGAGTGCTCCCCCAAGACAGTCACTTTGAAGACGAGGGTTGCTGCCTCCGTCTTCACGCTCCCCCTCCAGGCCCATGGCCAGCTGGAGGCGTCGGTGCCGGCAGGCACTCCTCCCCACATGCCAGCTCCACACCTCGGGGTCGGGGGGCTGCCCTGCCTGAGGGTCCTTAGCGCCCAGAGGAACCTCGCCGCCTCTGTGTCACTCAGCAAGAGAAAGGCCAGTGTCGCAGGTTCAATTCCCAGTGAGGGCACATGCCTGGGTTGCAGGCCATGACCCCCAGCAACCGCACATTGATGTTTCTCTCTCTCTCTCTCTTTCTCCCTCCCTTCCCTCTCTGAAAATAGATAGATGAAATCTTAAAAAAGAGAGAGAGAGAGAAAGGCCACTGGATTAACCAGAGCAGGACAGAGTTGGGACGGGACGGCCTTGACCGTGGCCACGTCCACTCCCTTGTCCACCTCTGAGGCTCCTCTTGCGCAGCCCAGAATGTCCCTTCCCCAGAAGCACCCGCAGCTCTTCCTAGCAGAGTCCGGAAGGACTAAACCCGGCCCAGATTCTGGAGATCGGTTTCCCCACCCTCCTGCCCCCTACAGGCTGCCACCAGGGAGGGCAGTGGGGAGCAAAGGAAGAGGCCTGGGCCACAAGGGCCGGGTCCCCACAGGCGTGTCGGGTCAGGCAGGGCACAGCACCTGGCACTGCGGGCAGCAGGGAGGTCAAGAAGCAGCTGAAGGGGCTGGCCCACTCGTGGAGGGAGGGGCCTTCTCTGAGCCCTGGGAGACAGAGCTTGCTCTTTCAAAGAAAGGTATGATTGCCTTTAAAACTGGGGCACCGTGGTCCAAAGGTCCAGCTCCCTGCGTCCCAGGTGCCCTCCCCCGAGGCGTGGCCGAGGTAAGTGCCTGCCCACTGTAGCCCCCCCCCCCCGCACCCCCCAACCCAGTCCCACAGGGAGCCCTCAGCAGGGGCGGGTGTTGGCGGAAACACCAGGCTGCACGAGCGGTGGGCTGGGCCCTTCTGTGAGCTGACCGCCAGGACGGGTTTGTACTGGACAGCGACTCACCTTGCACCGACCCTAAGGTGAGGGTGAAGGCCAAGGCAAGGCCGGGACCCAGGGCCGACCGACCCCTCAGAGTGACTCCTGGTCGCTGGCTTGAGCGGCTGAGCGGACCACAGATGGGTCACGTCTCAGTGGGGAGCACTGTGGAGGGAGCGGCGGGCTGGAGGTGGGCAAGGACGACAGGAGGTCGCTGGGGCCGTTCTAACCTTCCCGGGCCGAGACCGGACAGGCAGTCAGCCAGCTGTCCAATGTCACCGTGCACGGGGCACCTGCATGTGTCTGGGCCAGGAGGGTTTCCTGACAGGGTGATTTTGGACCACACCCTGGCATCCCAAGCCGCGAACGGGCGGGCACCCCCTCCAGGATGACGGGGCGGAATATGGGAGGAAGGTGAGAGCTGGGAATGATGGGTCTCACACCAGAGGTGACTGAGTCATCCTGAACGGGCAGGAAAACACTTCCACCAGCAGAGGAACCGGGAAACTTGGAGGACGGGCTGAGTTCCGTGGGAGAAAACCTCCCTTACGGAGCTCAGCGCTCTGAGAGAGAGAGAGAGAGAGACAGAGACAGAGAGACAGAGAGAGAGCGCACACAGAGAGGCAGGTGCACCCAGAGAGTCCCTGAAACGCTGCCACTAAAATGGAGACAAAAAGACCTTTCTCACCCCACGGAGGGACAGGACGAGAAAATGACAGAGAAGGCGCTTTGCAAACCCAAATGTGCGCCTCCCCCACTGGGACATATCAAAATCCCTGAAAACACACGTTGGATTGTGGAGTGTCAGCTTCCGGACCCCGCCCCCTGGAAAAGTTCTCAGCTATAAGCTCACCTCTAAGGCGGTGGGCCCCAATGTTTGATCTGGCACTCACTTAACAAAGTTTTTGCCGTTAATATACGTTGATTAATTTCTTTATAAATCCATCGCATGCCCTACTGCTATTGGCCACTATCCCGTGACTCAGTAACCCAATGAGGGGACAACTTAGAACTATGCAGACAGTAAAGGATTCATGGCTGCCCGGGGTCTGGCGGGGGGAGGGAATAGGGGTGCACAGAGGACGGGGAGTGGGGAGGCTTCTGACAGTGAAACTGCCTAGCAGGACGCAGGAATTAACGAAGGGCACCTGACCGTGCACATTGCTCAAAACCTACAACGTGCACAACACAAAAGTAAACCCGGATGTAAACGACGGGTTTTAAGCAACGCCACTGCCGTGGTGTCGGTTCTCACCCACTGTATCCGCTGAAACAGACGCCTCCCCCAGTGCGGGGGTCAGTGACGGAGAGGCTTCCGGGGGGCGGCACCCGCCCGTCTCCACTCTCCACTCAACGTGTCTGTGAACCTAAAACTGTGCGAAACACTGGTCCATTCACGTGAAAGAATGTTTTGTTGACCAACAACCACCTCTTTTCAAGAATTCATGTTGTCCTGCATCATTTCATCCCCACCCCCCAGGAAGGGTTTTGGGTGACTCCGGTGTCGTGAGCCTGACTATCCACACTCACCGAGCGGGCCGGCTCGTCCTGTGAAACCCACGGGCCCACCCCCCCCCCCCGGACGGCAGGACCGGGGGGATCCTTCTCTTTGCCTCCTTCCTGTCCCAAAGCGAACTTGACCTGCATGCTGTCATGGCCGTCTGGGAACTCTTGTACAAAGGTGGTCTCCGGGTTCTTTTTGTCATTTCTTGAGTTTAAAACAATCCTGCATTATCACGGGCAAGAGAAAGGCGCAGGAAAAGCCGAACGGGTTCCGTTTCACGTTCTGGCATTCGAATACTTCAAAACCCGTGACTCGGCCCTTTGCTGGAGTCTTCACATGCGTCCTGTAAATTGTAACGGCGATTTATAAATCGCAGGGCGGGAGGTGGCCCGGCCTCTCTGCTGTCATTCCCACGGCCACTGACCCGTTCGAGCAGGCGACATTTCCCCGACCTGCTCCGCCGTCCCCCGTTTTCTCTTCATTCCGAATGAACACTGAGCAGATTCCCCGGAACACTCCTCCCGCAGCACCCCCCCTTTCCATCCTCAGGGACCCTCGTGCTCAGAGACGCCAGAGCACAGCCTGGAGGGACAGGAGCCGACGGGGTGCGCCAGGCCCTGTTCCCAGCATGTCGAGTGGGATGTCATTAGTCACCAATCTCCAGAGGTGGACATCATCACTCTCCCATTTTTCAGATGAGGAAAACCGAGGCCAGAGAGGCCAAGCCGCTCTCTGCTTGAAGAACCAGTGGCAGGAAGTAAACGGGTGCTGGGAATTCGCGGCACGCCGCCCTGAGCTCCGCAGTAGCCGGCCGGGGGGAGAGCACCCGGGCTTGGGCAGCCAGACTCGCCTCCAGTGCCCGACCTCCACCTCAACCGGGGTGAGAGTGGTGGCCGTTTCCTTAGCGGTCTCACGGTCAGTCACTCATGCAGTTTATTGAGGGCCTACTTTGTGGTGGAACTGATCGGGTGGATGGGACACAGATGACCAGACGTTCTCGTGGCATGAAACAGGCAAGAGCAACAAGACATGAGTCCCGTGTGACACTGGAAGGCGTGAGTGCCCCGGCCAGGCCTGGCCCCGACGGGGCTTCCTCGGGCTGCGTGTGCCCCGCCAGCTTCCACCGGGCCCACGCCCGGAGCTCGGCTTCAGGCCCCGCAGTCTCCAGCTTCACGTCCCACGTGACTTTGGAACCGAGCGCTGCTCACGTGTGGGGTTCACGTGTGGGAAAGAACCCCATGTTCTTATCTCTCCCCTGGGCCTGCTCATTACAGAGCCAGCCCTGGCTCCGGAAACCGAGAGGAGTTTCTGTGGAAGCCACAGAGTCAGATGATCCTGCCACACGGCGTGAGAACTGTAGGCGTGAGTCCTGATTTCTGAGTCCTGGGCCGGAGCTCCCTGTCCAGGGCTGGTTCGCTTCCCCGTTCCCGGCACCCAGCATACGGCAGGGCACATGGTAAAAACTCGGTGACACAGCCGGCCCATTTTAAGGATGAGGAGATGGACCCCGGCCGGTGGGGCTTAGCTGGTTGGGTGTCGTCCTGTAAACCAGAAAGGTCACAGGTTCGGTTCCTGTCAGGCTACACACCCAGGCTGTGGGTTCGATCCCCAGTTGGGGTGTAACTGATGTTTGTCTCCTTCTCTCATTCCCGTCTTCCTTTCTCTCTAAAATCAATAAATGCATCCTCAGGTGAGGATTAAATAAATAAAATTATAGTTTTTAAAAATGCCCTGGCCAGTGAGGCTCGGTTGGCTGGGCGTCGTCCCGTAAACTGGAAGGTCATGGGTTCGGTTCCGGTCAGGCCACACGCCTAGGCTGTGGGTTTGGTCCCGGGTCAGGACACATGCAGTTAATTCTCTCTCGCACTGATGTTTCTTTCTCTTTCTCCTTCTCTTCCCCTCTCAAATCAATAAGCATGTTCCCAGGTGAGATAAGAAAATAACATAAATAACATACATAAATAAATACAATTATTTCAAAATGCCGTGGCTAGTGTGGCCGAATTGGTTGGGCATCATCCTGTGAACCAAAAGGTGGCTGGTTCAATTCCCAGTCAGGGCACATGGCCTGGGTTATGGGTTCGGTCCCCGGTCAGGGCACATGCAAGAGGCGACTGATCGATGTTTCTCTCTCACATCGATGTTCCTGTCCCTCTTTTTCTCCCTCCCTTTGCCTCTCTCTGGAATCAACAAAAGAAAAAATTTTAAAGATAAGGAAACTGAGGCGTGGGCAGGCCAGGCTTGCCAGGCGCCACGACAAGCCAGGGAATGCACCCAGGTCACGGGCCCGAAACCTGAAGCATGAAGAGGTGCAGTGACTGGCCCGAGGCTGGCAGACAAGAACCGGCGGAGCTGGGACTTGAACTTGAGAAGTCTGTCCTCAGCTTCCACATCTTCCTCCGCGAGGCTTGCTTCTCCCCAGGCCAGCCAAAAATGTTGTGTTTATATGCTTTTTTTTTTATTTCTGGAGAAATTCATAGAGTTGCTCCAAAATACTCTTTTCCTTTTCATCCTGTTTCCCATGGAGTTCGCTCCAAAGCAGAATTCCCTTCAGGCCCGTTTAATTTGGCATCGAGGGTTTTATTGGTCAAACATTCATTTTATTAACATTTCATCTTATGAAATCTCACTGTAATGGCACTGGTTACATTTTTCACGAAGTTACTTTCACAGGGGAAAGAGAGCCGCTGAGCAGAGCCGCCGCGCTGGAAACCGGAGGTGGGTAAAGACGACGCAGTCTCTCCTGCAAAGTGTTTTTCGCCTTCCCTCCCGGGACAAGGTGTCCCCTCCCCACGGGGTCCTCACCGACACTCCACCGAGGGCTCCAGGGTGGCGTCAAGGAGGGCTCCCGGCTGAGCCTCCCAACTGTCGGGAAACTACAGAATCGGAGGCAAGCCTGTGTAAGGCACGGACTGTCGGGGCTGGTGTGAGAACCATCCCCTTGACCCCGATGAAGAGCCTGAGGCTCCGCGGCCCCGGGTCTTGCCCGGCCTTCGCTGGCCAGTTCACGTCAAGTCTGAACCTGCCTTTTCTCTGGGTTTTGCTCAAGTGGTCTCCCCGAAGTCCAGCCAAGGGAACGAGTCCAAAAATAAATAAATATAAAATAAAATAAAGCAAGGTTTGAATTTTAGTTTATCTTCCACGAAGTGGTGGGATTGTGTCTTAAAAGGTTTTATTTACCCAAAGCCCATAAAACTAAGAGCGGGAGGTTGGGGGGAGGGCGGGGCATGTGTGTGGGGCGAGGACGAACACAGCGGTCCTGTGGGCTCAGCAGAGAAAGGGCCGAGCGCCGGGGACCCTCTCCGGGCAACTCCCAAGGGACCCAGTCTCCAGAAAGGACGGCCCGCGGTACTTCGCGCAACCCTCAGATTTGTATTGGCAAACGCGTGAATGCCCCCCAAAGGCAGAGCGGCTGTTCATTAAGAAGCTCTAGACGGCCCGTAACCCTAGCTCACAGAAAATTAATGTTCCCTTAAACAAACCCAGGTTTCTGGGCCCGAGCCACCGGCCGGCAGTGCTCGGAGAGATGTTATTAAAACTGCATGGAAAGGAGGCAGGAGGCCAGGCCCGGCTGTCCTCTAGGACGGTAGGCAGCTCCCACGGGCCCGACACTGGGACGGCGAGGCCCTTCACGCGTGGTGAGCGGGGCCCTGTGTGTGCACGTGCGCCAGGACAGACTGGAAGACGTGGAGCAGATGGTCACTGCGTGCAGCAGGGCCACCTACCAGCAGGTGCCTTGCAGAAGCCTCCCCCGCCCAGGTGGGTCCCCTAGGTCCGTGAGTAGACAGTGTCACGGACCGAGTGCCAAGATGCGGACCTCACCAAGGCTTGCTGCCTTCCCACCGTGTTATCTTGGCTTGGTCCTTTTCCTCCTCGAGCCTCCATTTCCTTACCTGCGAGATGGACCTTGGCCTGACCAGTGTGGCTCAGTGCGCTGGACACCGAAGGATCACCAGTTCGATTCCTGCTCAGGGTGCATGCCTGGGATGCAGGCCAGGTCCCCAGTCAGGGCACATGCCGGAGGCAACTGATTGATGTTTCTCTCTCACATCAGTTCACATCAATGTTTCCCTCCTTCTCTCTCTCCTTCCCTTCCCCTCTCTCTAACAGACACATAAACAAACACAAACGAAGGAACAGACGGGCCCAATGACGTGAGCACCGCAGAAGTGGTAGAAGTCAGTAATGGCTGTAAGTGTACAAGGTCTTTACCATCCCTGAGCACTGTTATTCCCAGCATTCACAGCACAGTTATTGCTATGTCACCTCCAACCATGACCACACCCGAGTGTCCACATTCCAAGGACCAGGGACTCGGGGCATGGCTTTGGTGGGCTCAGAGCTCGGGAAGGTTGAAAATGGCGAATTGAGGTCCGACAATGTAGGAAACAGAACCGCCAGAGGCTTCTCCCTAACAGAATAACATGCTGAATTGGTTTTTAAGAAAGGCTATTTGACAGGACTGTGCCACAGGGACTGGACAATGGGAAGGACCAAAGCTATAAGGCAGCTCAGAGGACCACAGAGACGCAGGCAGGGGCAGGGGGGGGGGGGGGGGGGGGGGGGCAGCCACCAGTCCGAGGAGGAACCTCTGGGGACGACCCACAGAGACATTAACGGGGGGGCCGGGGGCAACTTCGAGAACACAGGCTGTGGAAGATCACGTGTCTGTGAAACCGGAACAGGCTGCCATGCGAAAGGTACAGGCAGAGAACCAGGAAAAAGGCAAGAAGCTGTCTCGGAACTTAAAAATACAGGGTGGGCCAGAGTAGGTTCACAGCTGTGAGTGTGCAAACCACAGGGTTCATCCTTGTGTTGCTAGTGTTTACTTATGGTGTTATTTTCCATACGAACAACTGTAAACCTACCCTGTTGGCCCCACCCTGTAGAGTAGTAGAAATAAAATGAAAGCTTTTGAAGATAAATAGAGGAAATTGACAAAGAAAAAACAGAGGAAAGAAATGGAAGAAAAGGGCTCCAAGTAGAGCCCTGTCCAGGAAGTCCAACAGAAGAATGATAGAAATTACCATAGAGGGAAAAACAAAGCAGAAGAGGAGATCTTCAGAGACATAACCCTCAAGACTGTTTCCCAGGACCGAAGGCAGGAGCTGGCAGATGGAAAGCGTCCCCTGAGCGCCCAGCACCGCGGAGCCCAGGGGACCCTGGACCAGACACGTCTTTTCGGAAACGCAGAAGAACATGGGACACAGGGCAGAGGGCCCGGCCTCCTCGAGGGGAGAGACGTCATCACCCGCAAAGGGCCGGGTGTCGTGCCCATGTCGGGCTCTGCGGCAAAGTAACTTTAATCTCAGATGCTACACCTGGCTCAGTTCCCCATCAGGTATGGCCACAGAATACCTTCAGACACGCCGGGGCCTTAAAAATGGATCCCCGTGTGCTTTTTCTTAGAAAGCTTCATGAGGGTGTGCATTTCTTTTTTTTTTAAAAAGATTTTATTTATTTTTAGAGAGGGAAGGGAAGGAAAGAGAGAGAGAGCGAGAAACATCAAGGTGCGGTTGCTGGGGGCTGTGGCCTGCAACCTAGGTATGTACCCTGACTGGGAATCGAACCTGCAACACTTCAGTTCTCAGCCTGTGCTCAATCCACTTCAGCTACACCAGCCAGGGCTGGGATGTACATTTCTTAATGCACATGCAGTTAAGAAAAAGATGTGGCGTGTAGGAAAACAGGATCCCTCCCGGGAGAGAAACCACGGGAATCTCCGAGGCCCCAGGCGAGGACGGAAGGAGCCCAGACTGTGCAGGCGGCCTGGACTGGCTCCGGGCAGGGGCGGCTGCCGTGGGGGTGGGACGGTGTGGAATACCTGATGTGTCTGAATAGCAGTTAAATAACCACACTCACAATAATGGGAAGGCAAACATTCGCCTAAGAAAGTTACCACTAAAATGCATCGGGAAGCTGGAAAATTCCAAGGTTGGTGGGGGAGGGGAGGGAAGGGGAGAGGGGAGGAGGAAAAAAAATTAAACCACATTCTTCCCCAGCGGAGGGCGCAGAACAGGGACACGAGGCGGTAGTGGCAGGAGCACTTATTTCCCAACGGGAAGGTAATCCCAAAAAGGAAAAGAAAAAAGAGGGGACACTGGGGACCTCCAGGGAAAGAGAGTGAAGGGTGGGCTGGAGGTGGCCGATTCCCACAAGTGCTGGGAAATTATCTGACCCTTGAAGTTGGGTGCATGTACATCCCCACCCAAGCCAGAAGGTTTAAAGAAGGAAGACGTAGGTCCCATTCTGTAAACTTGGGAAGAACCAACACACAAGACACATCCTGTTCTCAGCTCTGGTGAGAACCCCGGACTGCAGCGCGAGCTTGGGTTGTCACAAAAAAGGGCCCTTCACTGGCCATTAAAACTCTGAAAATTCTTCCCGGCTCCACGAGAATTCACTGTGTGATCGGGGGCAAGTCCCACCAATCGTCTCTGCTTCCACCTCGGCCATGGAGCAAGGCAGGTGGGATTAGCGAGTCCCAGCGTCCCCTCCAGGAGCTTCTACTCTGGCCCCAGGCAGGTACGTGGAGAAGCTGTTGGCTTGCCAGGTACGGCCAGGAAAAAGTCACCCCCCGACCCCGGCACACTGTGAGGCCATGTGCAGGAGACAGGCAGCCCAGAAGGCTCTGGGACTCACTCGTCCCTCCCGGAGAGCTCAGCCGGGCCAGCAAGTCCGCTGGGCTGGACTTGGTTCAGGGGATGGGAAAGCAGATGGCAGACGCTGAGTCCAAGCCCCCCGCCAACTTCCCGACCAGCTGCTGTGCTGCCCACCCCCATCTCAGTCCGCGAAGCTGCCCGAGGGCAGTGTCCCTGTCCAGAAGCCTGTCCCCGATGTGTCTAGATCAGGTGGAGTCCCGGCGGCCCAGGGGGTCGCCAGTCCTGCACGCTCTGCTATGTCTCTGCTTGAAGTTCCCCCAACGCGCCACCACCGCTGGCTCAGCTAGAGGCGCGGGGTGCTGGCCACTCGAGGGCCCGCGGTGCCTCTGCAGACGGACGCCTGGGCGCCCCGACGGCCCCGGGCACCGGGAGTGTCCCTGATACGTGGGCCAGCCCGCAGGATCGGCTCTCGGAGGCTGCAGTGCTCTCTCTCTCTAGGGTGGCACAGACAGGCTGATGCGCTCGCTGTGACAACTCACAACCAAACGCGCCCGCCCTGGCTGTGGGAACTCACTGGGAGACCGTGCGCACCTGCGGTCTTGGCCGGCGCGCCGAGGATTCCTATCCCAGCAGCCGCGCTGCTGCTGCTGCTGCTGTGGGTGGGCAGCGGCCTCTGAGCAGCAAGGGATCCGTTTTCCAAGCAGAGAACCAGAAAATCCTTCGGCTGGTTATAAATCAGGACCCCAGGTAGTCTCCGGAAGAAAGAAAAAAACAAACTCTCACTGCGTGTCTACTTGAGCCTCCAAGAAGCAGCGCTGCCTGTCTACCTGGGGCGGACATGGCCCCCAGCCCAGAATCCCAGGTTCCTCCCGCCCCCCCACCCTGCCTCCCTCTGTTAAAACATTTCCATACCATCCAATAAAATCAATGAGAGCTAAAGAAGCCCCAGTGTAATGTTCAGGGGATATAATTCAAGTGTAGCCAGTTGGACAGCTTCCCCGTTAATCAGAAGGATGACAACGCTTTTCTCCTTGTTTTCTTCATAGAACAGGAAGCTGATGCTCTCTGTTGAGGAGGGCCACATGGCGGTTGCTCACTGCCTCTCCCGGGAAAATGCGGGGGACCAGGTTTCCCCCAGCTTTGCTGTGTTTGGGAATCCCATGAGAGCCTCCTGAGAATTCCGATTCCTGGGCCCTCTGCAGCTCAGCCTCCAAACACTGCGTCGGGCCCCCACTCTCTGTGTCCCCTCCCTAGCCCCAGGGTCCCCCGTTCCTCCAACTGCTCTCTTCAGCACTCATGATCCTTCTTTCCCCATCCAGGAGGCGGGGCCGGTTTGTCACCTTGACCGTGGCGTGGGTTTCATGGGCCCCTCCGTATGTCACAGTCTATCAAATCACACGTTTTAAATCTTCACAGTCTGTTGTTACGTCAGTGACACCCTAAGGAAGCTGTTTTTAAAAGAAGTTCATAGGGCGCCTCGTGCACCTGCTCCTCCCACGGCCATCTCCAACAGCAACTCGGGCAGACACGTATGTGAGTTAGGGTGTGCAGGCTGAGCTGCTGTAACCCTGTGGTCCTGATACACGGTGGCTTCACCAAGATGGAAGCTTCCTCCTCTGTCTCAGCAAAGCAAGCACCCCTGGGTGGGCAGGGGTCTCACTCCACGAGGTCACCCAGGGACTAAGGTCCCTTCCGTCTTGCTGTTCCATGCCCACAGGATGGGAGTTGATAACCCACGGATATCTGTGGCCACATTCCAGCCTGGGAGCAGGCAGGAAGGAGGTTGGAGGGCAAACAATGTCCTCTTAGGAAAGTGCTGCAGACACGGCACACGAGGCTGCCGTTCACCTTCATTGGTGAGAACAAGGTCACGTGACCACACCTAGCTGCAAGGGAAGCCGGTAAAAGTAGTCTCCAGATATTCAGACAGGAAGTTTTCTGTTATTCAAAAGAAGGAGAGCGTATACTAGAGAACAGTTAGCCATCTCCGCCCTTGTGTCTTGGGAGGGAAAGTTTGAAGTAACCAACACACAAGTCTCAATAAATTGTATCACCACATAGAGTAGGTAGAGGTCCTCAAGAACTGCAATGATCTTTACTGTGATGAATGGTGCGTTACTTTTCTGGGGCTGCCATAGCAAAGTGGCTTCAATAATACGCAGTTCTGGAGGGTACAAGTCCAAACTGAAGGTGTCACGGGCTTGGTTTCTTCTCGGGGCTG
This sequence comes from Phyllostomus discolor, assembly GCF_004126475.2. NCBI lineage: Eukaryota > Metazoa > Chordata > Mammalia > Chiroptera > Phyllostomidae > Phyllostomus > Phyllostomus discolor. The sequence goes on from NC_040903.2 coordinate 3,704,689, forward strand.
TGAGGGAAAATCCGTTCCAGGCGTCTCTCCTGGCCTCTGGTGGCCTCAGGCATCCCTGGGCTCGTAGACGGTGGTCTCCTGTGTCATCACATTGTCCTCCCTCTGTACGTGGTACCCTGTCTCTCCACATGGATTTTTGTGTTTTTTTTTCATAAGGGCTCACCCTACTCTAGCATGGCCTCATCACGACTAACTCTACCTGCCAAGATGCTATTTCCAAATAAGGTCACATACAGGGGATTAGGACTTCAACATAGGAATTTTAGGGGAACACGAGTCAGCCCGTACCAAGTGGGAACAGAACTGAATTTGAGGTTGGGAAATGTGGGTTCGTGTCCCCGCCCCGCCACTGGCTGACGGTGGGATCTTTGACAATCACTTCAGGTCTGGTCCCACGACCCTCATCGGTCCACGATGAAATCACCACACCTGCCCGCAGGGCTGGTGAGGGACCTGCCTCCCACCCCCCTCTGACTGCAGGTCAGCTCCAGAGGGAGAGGAACCTTCCAGCACAGCCCCAATTCCCTCCTGCTCTTTTTTGAATTAAACTTTGTGGAGGACCCTCCACACGGCTCAGACCAGAAGGGGCCTCTTAGAGAGAAACTCTACCACGGGCAAAATACCTTCAAGTCCCTTCAAGGAAAAAAAAAAACCCCTTTTGGTCCACAGATGGGTAATTGTATTCACTGTTTCCAAATGTCAAAATGCCAGCCCGGGCCAGCTCTCCACGGAGATCAAACAGGCTGCCCGGGCCTCCTCCCCACTGATGTGGGTGTGCGTTTAGCCGCGGGGTAAAGGGCTCGTTTCTGAGGAGAACGGGCTCAGCCCGCTGCGCTGCTCACACGGCGAAGGAGATCAGACGTCTACCCTCCTCCTACGTCAGACGCCGAGAAGTCACGTCCACGCCGGGGCAAGCCCTTCAAGCTCCCCAAAATGTACTGTGTACGTTCCCAATACTAAGGAACGAAACACGAACCCCTCCTGGCTAATGCCTTGGTGGCAATCAGATCGCAAAACCCAATGTATCAAATCAACACTTAAACTTCGGCACGTGATATATGACCAGCCCCGGGAGCGGGCCAGCGTGCTAGCCTCTCTCAGCCCCGTCGTCCTCAAGGGCTCGTCCCCATGGCTTGTCTGCACCACTATTTCCTGTTAGTGGCTCCTCGCCACGGGGCCGAAGAACATGCAAGCAGAGGAACTAACCTCCAAGGCCAGGCTCCCCGTTCCCATGACCCAGTATCTGCTGGTTGTTTTAGAGATTAAGTTAGAAGCCTCGCGTTGACTAGGGCGGGCCTCTGGGCCCGTGCAAATGCTCCTCGGTGATGCATCATCCCTCAGCCCCAGCTGTGGCGTGTCCGCTGAATGTGACGAACTCCCACGCCACAGTGACGAACAACAGGGGCGTGTCAGCTGACACCACCCAGTGCAAATCACAGAACTGTCGTGCTCGCTGCTGCCCACCACCTTCCCGGCACCCCCTGGGGTTGCTGCTGCTGCTGCTGCTGCTTCCCCCCTCGTCCCCCAGTCCCCACTGCCATGTGCTGCCAACCCTGGCAATCAGCGTGAGCCTGTGACAACATAATCTCACCCCATCTCTCCTCGGCTCGACAACCGCCGGTGGCTTCTCCATGTCACACAGAGTAAAAGCCGTGACGCGTGACATCGCTCAGCCCCTCGCCGGCTTTCAGTGCTCACCGCTCCTACTCCCACCCATCTGCCCCCTCGAGACCCATGGGCGCTGTGTGCTCCCCAAACACACCTGAGCACGCCGAGCTACCTTTACGTACTATACGGTTCAGTTATTCAGCCTGTTCCTCGTCTGTCTTCTCTACTAGATTGTACGCCTAAGACGAGGGGTTCGTCCTGCTTGTTCCCTGCCTGGTCCCTGGTGCCTAATACCGTGCCTGGCACACACCAGATGCTTGATATGCATTGAATGAATGCACGAATGAATGAATGAATGAATGAGGACCATAGAAAACCACTGCAGGGTTGTAATAAAAGGAGTAACGGGATCACATCGGCGCTTTGGAAAGATCATCCTTCATGTGAAAACCCTGGTTCCTGCTCACCGCCTGCCTTCTGAGCGCATGGACACACTCGTCCCGGCCACCAAGGGAGTCCACGGGAAGGGAACTGGGTTTGCCCCCACTTCCCTTCGGGGAGCGCCCCGTCTCCCCCACAGTCACGCAGCTGGTGAGCCCACGTGGGACTCAGGCTCCCAGACACCTTACTCGGCCACCCACGTTCATCCCTGCCCAACTTCTCCATGTTCGAGTCACTGCGAGAAGCCCCTCTGGACACAGGAGGGATTTGGGGCAGAAAACCCAGTACCAAGTGTTCCTTCAAGAGTGGTCGCCGGGATACAGTGTCGCTTACTGAGGTGTCTCATGGCAGGGTTTTTGTACAGTTATTTTACCCAGAAAGGGCACGCAGGGGGGCGTGGCTGCCTCGGTGGGGTCGATGTCAAAGTGGTTGACTTGGGGTGCAAAGCCCACTCAACAGGACGCGGAAATCTTGGACTCCGGCTGACCCCACCCCCAGCCAGCGGTGGGCCACCAGCAGGTCCCCTGGCCACCCTGGGTCTGCCTCATCAGTGACCACGGAGCCCAGTCCCAGCAGGAAGTCCGGACCCGTCCTTCCCAGCCCGAAAACCCTATGCGTGAGGAGCCGGTGGCTGGACCTGAGAGACCAAAGTGCTGGCCCACTGTCTCCAGAAAACACTCCTCGGACCCTTCCCCTCCCTGGGAAGTGAGCCCAAACAGCTCTCAGCCTCTCGGGGCGACTCCCCAGGCTTTGGTGACTCCCGGGTAACGCCCCGGACCCAAAGCCGGGTGTCACTGCAGCGTGTACTACATTACCACTGTTGGCATGATCTTCCATTTACCGACCGTGAAGCTCAAGGTCTAAGACCTGGATTCAGATCCTGACCCCACCTCTTCCTAGCTGGGTGACGCTCAGCTAGTGGCGAAACCTTCGATCTCAGTGCTCGTAGCACAGATTAGAGACAGTCACAGTCCCAACAGGCGGTGTCGCCGTGCGGGCTCAGCGAGATCTGCACCGTGCAGCAACGGGGACCCATTAGGCACACGCCTCCGTTTTGCGAGCATCCCGGGGAAGGGAGACGAGACGCACCAGGTCCCGTCTTGGACGCCGGGATGGAACCCACCGGGACCACGTGGCAGTCCTGTTTCAGCAGGAAGCGTCTGGCTTTGACAGCACAGACTGCAGAGCAGTGAGAGGGCAGTTTGCAAACACCCCCGGCCCGAGGCCCAGGCGACGGTGCCGGCCGTCGGAATAAACAGGGACGGATTCCACTGAGAGCATGCAAACAGGGCTTTCTCCGGAGATCTGGTTCTCAGGCTGCCCCGCAGCTGTGTGGGTCCCGCTGGGGGCCAGCCGGGGGGGCGGGGAAGTCCTGGGCACCCCCTGCTCTCTTGCACACAGCTCCCCGCCACCTCGGTGTCCTGTCACCTCCCAGCCCTGCGCAGGCCGAGCCTCCGGTACAGCGCCTCCCCCATCTGTCCCAATGCCCACCCCTCATCAGGGGCACCCCCCCTCGACCTGCAGGTGAGTCTGTGCTTAAAACTGACGTCCCTAAGGAGGCTCCCTGAGGGCCTGTCCCAGGACACCGCCCCGACAGCATGAGCCCCGCCCCTGTTTGCTCTTGCCGCTGTTTATAGATTTGCCCTGCTAGCGCTCACCACACTGGCAACTGCCGCACTAGTGGTATGATCTAGTGTCTGTCACTCCAGCTGGTTAGTGGCTCTCATGAGGGGAAGGCCACCCGCCTGTGTCCCATCACTGTTCCCCTGCCAGGCCTGGGAGCTCCTAAGTCCCAGACTGTGGACTGGATGAGTGAATGAATGAATGAATGAGTGAGAAGAAGGGAAACCAGCACTTCGTAGGTCCTACTGTGCGCCGTCACCTCATTTCCTCCCCCTGACCCTCGAGAGTGGGGCTTCTATGATAGGGAACCAGAGATGAGGAGACTGTACAAGGCCTCCCCGGCCACGGGGTGGGGGGCCGGGAGCCGTGCCTGGGCAGACGATCCCCACCCACTCAGTGCCCTCCTGCTGCTCCATCTGCTGCCGTCCAGGGGACCCCCCCCCTGCAATGTCTCTGAAGTCACCCTGAAGGGGCTGCTCACGCAGCAGCCAGAGGACAGGCCTGTGGGGGGTATGACGTTGCTGGCACATGGGGACATTCGTGGAACACGAGTCCCTCTCCCTTCTCTGTCCCGTGTGGGCCCATGGGTGTCTCGGCAACAGTGGGGTCAGGGGTAGGGGCTTCACCCCACTTCATCGGCCTCAGGAGAGAGGCTGGGGGAGGCCGAGGGGCGGGCACGCTGGTCGGGCTTGAGCACAGACTGGCGGGTGATCCTCGGGCTCTCGGGGGAGCAGACGAGGCCCAGACAGCGAGGGCGCCCGCCTGGGGGTCGGGGGGGGGGTGGTTGGATGGAGCTGCGGGAGCTGCGGGGGCTACGGTGCCAGCACACGGCGTCCTGGGAAGCCGGCTGAGGGAAAGCAGGATTACACAAATCCGCCAGCTCGCGGACTCATCAGGCTAATGAGGCTCCACGCCCGCCTCTCCTCGCTGGAGGAAGTTAACTGCGGCCCGAGCAGCTCCCCGGCAGAAGGGGGAGGCTGGGGGGCGGGGGGGGCACCTGTGTGCAGCCGCTCCTGGCCTGGACTGGCCTGTGGCCTTCATGGGGGAAGTCCTCCCTCTTCCTCCCTTCCTCCCTCTCTTCCTTCCTCCCTCCCTCCCTCCCTCCCTCCCTTCCTTCCTTCCTTCCTCTCTCCCTCCCTTCCTTCCTTCCTTCCTTCCTCCCATCAGACACTCGCTGAGCAGCCAGCTCTCTCCCTAAAATTGTCCTGCGACCTGTCCCAGCTGACAGGCAGCACGCACCAGGTGCGGTGACGACGACTAATAGTTGAGTGTTCACCATGTGTGTTCACATGCCTTGCACTAGCTGACACCCCCAGCGACCTCAGGGTGAGGGACGGTTGTCACCCCACTGCACAGAGGAGGAAAAGGAGATGGAGTGGCGGTGGGGGGAGTAACTTCCCCACAGCGAGTGTGGGAACCTCAGCGCAGGGTGCATGCAGGAGGGCAGAGGTCAGCCCTGCGAGAGGGCCCCGGGGCCGCCGCCACTCAGGGGCTCACTCTGCACCTCTTTGAGCTCTGTCCTCTGCTTGGCACTGGGCACAGGGAGCCCTGCCTTGCGGGCGGGTGACACAGGAGGGCATGCGAGTGGTTCAAACTCACAGCCCTCAGGGTCTGAGAACTCACAGCGGTGAGAAGAGCCACAAGGTCAAGGTGCAGTGGGGCCTGGTGACATTGGGGGCCACACGGTCCTGGGAGGGAAGCCTGGCCCTCTGACCCCACTGTGAACCCCTCCGGGGTGGGGCCTGCCCGTAGGGCTCTTCACCTGTTCCCTGAGGTCCAGGCCAGGGCCTGGCACGTGGGTGGTGGCCGGTGGGTGGGTGGCTGGGTAGAAAGAGAGGTGCATGGAGGGGGTGGATGAGGGGTTGGCAGCCCGGGTGGACAGATAGAAGGGGAGACCGATGGAAGGATGGGTGCATGGGTGCGTGGGTGCGTGGGGGGAGAGGTGATGACGGACAGATGGATAGATGGGTGGGTGCATGGATGGATAGGACAGACACATGGAAGGACAGATGCATGGGTGCGAGGATGGATGTGCAGATGGACAACTAAGGGGGACCGGTCAGCTCGATACACCTCCTCCCCTGCAAGTGATCGGAGGTGTGAATGGGGGCAGTGATGGGCTGAAGACCACAGTGAGGTGGCTCCAGCCCTTTTTCCTTGCCCCTCCCCCCTCTAGGGTTCCTGAGGCTCGTTACCCCTTGGGTGGTGTCTGAACTTGCAGCAGAGGATCCAGATTAGAGCACCCACGGTGCTGGCCCGTGCCCCACGTCTGGCTCGAGCTGCATGGGGTGCCACGAGAACCCGCCCACCCCCTCTGCAGGCCACGTGCACCCCACCCCTCCAGGGCAGCCTCCCCGGGGCACCGGGAAGCCACTGCCAGGTTTAACGGTGTCCAGGACAGCAATGACCGTCATTGCCACCAGTCACTGAGCCTTTATTTGACGCCGTGGTTACGTGAACCTTCGTGGAGGAGACGACGACAGTCGTGAGAACACTGATGATGGCCACGGCTCACATTGACGGGGACTCTGGCGTCCCAGACACTGAGCTTAGCTAGCTCTCAGCGCAGTGAGAGAAGTACGAGAATGGCACAGAGGAGGAAACCGAGGCCCAGAGGTTTAGTGACTCGCCGCAGGCCCCACAGCCTGGAGCCCAGGAAGCGGGGTTGGACCCTGGGCGTGCCACCTCCAGGCCCGCGCACGGGGCTCCTCCTCCCGCCGGCTCCCAGGGTTTGCAGGGACGAGCAGAGCCCCGATCCCACTCCACCGCACCTGCATGGGACAGGGCGCTCGTTCCCCACCTGACTTCTCATGCCCCCTCCCAGTGGCGGGACGGCGGGTTCCGGTGCGCGCCGCCCTCCTCCGGGCTCCACCGCTCTCTCACACTCCCAGACATGGTCACTCAGGAACTGTGCAACTTACGGAAAGCCGCCGCCGAACCTCTCTGAGCCTCCTGAAGAACAGGCAGGGGCTGCTCAGCCCTGTAGAAGTATGGGTCCTGGGAGAAAGGACGCACGCCAGGGCCAGCCAAGGTGTTTCGAAGCCACCCCGGAGTATGGAGGACGTGGCCCGACCCCGGTGTGAGGGGGTTGGGTGCCTGGAAGCCCACCGGGACATTCCCCACTGTAGAGCTCCCACAGGAGCAGCCGGGCACTCACAGCAGCTCTGGGGGAAGGGCTGCCCGGCCGCTCGGCCCCGGGCCAGGCAGGCGCAGTGGCACCGCGGCTCCTGTTCACACAGCAGAAGAAACTGTCTAGACACCGGCCTGGCCTCCCGGCCACGGGGGCCTCCTGCTCGCTGGTCACTGCACGGTGGCGGGGGGCTCTGCCAGCCAGGGCCCTTGGAAGGGGGGACCCGCACAGAAGGCACTTCTTACCCCGAAAAAGGCGCTCTGGACAGGAGCGAGCGAAGAATGATGGAGCTGAGCGGAGGCAAGGACTGGGAGCCAGGGAAAGCCCCAGGCCAAGGTCAGGGCTGGGGGGAGGGACACCCCGAGTGGACAGAATCCACCAAGCCCTGTGGCCATTCGGCAGCCAATGCAGAGGGAAGGCGGGGGCTGCTGTAACTCTCAAAAGAGCCCTGCAAAGTCGGGACTCCTGTTGTCATCCCCGGTTTAGTAGGACAAAGGACTTGCCCGCTGGTCACGTGGCTGTCAACCTGCAGTGTCAGCTTTTAAAGCCGGGCCTCAGCGTCTGGGAGCCCTTTCCTCAGCCTGCACCACTCCTGCTGCCGGCCGCTCCGTGACCCAAAAGCAGGCCGGGTCCCCCTCAGGCCCCACCAGGCAGGTCAAGGTAGGTGTCCCAAAGGTTGGAGGCACCTGGTAGAGGGTACATGGCCTTTCAGACAAGAGAGACAGCCCCCACCACCAATGCCTTCAATGCCCGCCCCCCCCCCCCCCCCCCCCCCGCCATAGCACTTCAACCCGGGAGGCCGCTGCAGACTGTCCTCCAACAAACCAAAGGCTTCCTGTCCCGATGGCGGCAGGGGCTCAGCTGGTTTGTAAGCAGGGCCAGCAGGGGGCGCTGGACGGTGAGCAGAGCCTCCAGGGACCAGCCTGAGCCAAGGAAGGACAAGCGCTGGAGGGTGAAGTCCCCAGGCCCCCCACCCCCCATGGGGCAGTGCTGGGGTGCTCCCCACACTCTCCCAGAGCCTCCTGGGGACCGGGCCCCACTGTCCGCCGTAGGGGCCTGCCCATTTCACCCCTCTAGGGCCTTTCTTCTCTGCCCATCTCACCTCCCCTCTCCTTGCCTGAGCTCCCTGGGATCACTGCCCAAATAAACTACTTGAGTCAAACCCTTGTTCCAGGATTTGCTTTAGGGAGCCCACATTGTAGACCCTGCCCTGTACGGAGCGGGAGCCACGGAAAAGGGGGCCTCTGGGCCGTGCTCCCCCGCCCCCCAGCCTTAATTCTGAGTTGCTGTCCTCTCCTTGTCGTTGGGTCCGTCCTAGTTTCATCTGGGCACTCACCTGACGATATCCATTCTCCCTTTCTTGCTGACTTTGCTGTGAGGATCGGACTTCGGGGTCACTCTCCAGGTTCCCCCTGACCCTCATTGGGTTTTCTGACTGGGTCCAGGTGGGTCCTCCCTCTGAGACCACCCTTCTGGTGACAGAATTTCCAGATATGCTTGTTTTCACTTACTCTCACTCTCACGTATTTTCTACAGCCCAGGGGGCCCGTGTATGAGGTAGGACCAAGAAGGGGGGCGAGTGATGCACCCCCACCATGTGCCTGGATTGGGCCCACGGGTAGACAGTGATGCCATTCAATCAGAGAAAACCTCCAGAGCGAAGGGAAGTTTGGGCAAAAGAACAAGGGTTGAGTTGCGAGTGCCAGAGGGACACGCGGAGGTGCCGTCCAACCCGGAGCCAGACTGCGGAGCTCAGCTGCGGCTGCCTGTGGGGGCGGAGATTTCCACCACGAGGCTGGCGGGCTGAGCCATCGAGTGGGTGAGGTCCCCCAGAGCCTGGGCCTGATCCAGGTTTTGAGGGGCCAGGGGCTTATACAGTCTGGAGGGGTTCTTCATGAAGTACAAACCTCCACAAAATTATAAAAACAAAATTGCAAGACCGCTCTCAGAGCTGTGGAAGGGGCCCATGCACACGAGGGGCACTGACTCCTAGTCTTTGTTAACTCCACAGTATCCCTGCCCCTGAAGAGGGGCCAAGAGACAGGGCCATTATGTGCTCAAATACTGGCCACCTCACTGTCCCCATCGCCAGAGCAGGGGCAACCTGAGGTCTGAATTACGTCTCAGGTTCACCTGTGGCCCGGGATCTGGAGCAGCGAGCAACTGTATCGGCAGAGCTCCGTGCGGGAAACAGAAACGTGTCTAGGTATTTTCGGCAGAAAGGTGTTCAACGTGGGGAGACGGGTGCTCACAACATTCGTGGACAAGCTGGAGGAGTGGACGTTATGGGGCTGCCCCTGGGCTTTTGGCTTCAAGGTCACCTCATCGCTGCTTGGATTCTGAATTTAAGAAACAGTGGGAAATCCCTGCTGATGCCCCAGCAGGCCCCCACCCACCTGCACCCCAAACCGAGCAGCCGAGAGTGGGCCACGGAGTGTGCATGCTGCAAGAGCTCACGTCTGCCTGGGCCTGCCCGTCAGCTGCCGCAGAACGAAGTCTGCTTCCCAAACCCTGTACTGGTGCCTCATGCCAGCAGAACCCACCCTGGCAGCGAGGCAATCTGAGAGAGCGGGGGGTGGGGGGAAGACGACGGGAGGGGGGAATAATAGATGCACAGGGCCTGTCCTCAGTATCGAAGGCAGCAACGCAGAGTAGGCGCTGTCTCAGTCATCCACTGCCACCCAGCACATCACCCCAACGCTTAGTAGGCTGAAACAGCAGCCTTCATTATCCCCCGGTTCCTGTGGGTCGGGAACGCAGGCACAGCTTAGCTGGATGCTCTGCTTAATGAAGTCTTTGACCGACTGGACCAAGGTGCTGGACCAAGGTGCTGGACCATGGGCTCCGTTCTCATCTGAGGGCTCAGCTGGGGAAGGAGCCACCCGCTCGGTGGGTGTCGGCAGTGCTTGAGTCCCCACGGCTGCTGGCTGAGGCCTCAGCCCCTCCCCTTCAGTTTCTTGCCATGTGGACCTCTGTCCCACGCCAGCTGATTCCCTCCAAGGACGGGCCTCTCCCACCCGCCAGCTGATTTCCTTAAGGACGAGAAGGGAATCAAAAGAATCTGCTCGCCAGATGGAAACCAGCCTTTTAGAACCTAGTGACACGGTGACATCGCACTGCTTTCGCCACGTTCTAAGGTCAGCAGGGCGCCGCTGGGTCCGCCCACACTGGAGGGGAGGGGCTTACAGAGGCGGCGAGGGTCGTCGTGGGTGCCTTTGCAAGCCGTCCACTACTACAGGCGCCAACAGTCGGCGAACACCTGAGTGACGGAGGGAGAGGGGAGAGGGGAGAGGGGACTGCTGTCCCGGAGAGAGGCCATCAGACTGCCACCCCCAGCTTCACATGGCCCCAGTGTCCCGATGTCCCAATGGAGTCACCTGGTTCGGGGTTCGAAGAAAGCCACTCTGGGTAATGCCGGAGGACGGAGGAGCCACCGCCTCACTGGAACCACCCACTCACGTGACACGGATGGATAAATGACATGCCAGGTGTCCTTTCTCAGTGACAAAGGTAACTGACGAGTGGGCCAGGAGCTCGAATCAGCCGGCCGTGTTAGGGTGTAATCACTGTCACCCTTGAACTTCATTTTGCCCCCTTTCTCCCCAAATTCCCACCTCCTTCTGTCTCTTCATCCTGTGGCACACAAACCCACGTGGTAAGTAAGACAGTTGTGACAGAGGAGGTTCACTCGTTCAGACACACGTGGGTGGCTGCTGTGGCCCGGACGCGGCCCCGGGCCCTGGAACCCAGCGGGGAGGGAGGCAGCTCTCACCCAGGCCTTGCAGTGTGGACAGAACTTTGCTTAAAGAGAACACGCAGACATGGAACCTCGGCTCTTGATTGCATACGGGATTCTTCCGATTTGCCGAATTGTCTAGGGAGCACACGTTACACTTCGAACTCAGAAAAGACAAACGTGCAGCAATGAACTGCATGGGCTGCCTTTAGGGACAGGGTCTTGAAAGAGGTGCTCGGGTTAACGTGAGGTCACACGGGTGGACCCTAATGCAGTCTACCCGTGTCCTTATCCGAAGAGGAGACGGACACCCAGACACGCAGAGGGACGACCGCGTGAGCACACGGGGAGACGACGGCCGTCGGCAAGCCGAGGAGGGAGGCCGCAGAGGACGCCGGCCAGCCTGCACCTTGATCTCAGACTCGCAGCCTCTGGAGTTGGAAGAAAACGAACTTCTGTTGTGTAAGCGCCCTGTCTGGGGTCCTTGGTGACGGCAGCCCTGGCTGCCTTGTATACCTACCTCCCCGGTCAGAGACAACCACAAATGGGGCACGGGCGGCAGAGCCACCCAGCCCGCCCAGCCAGACGCCGAACCTCCCAGCTGAGCCAGGGCTGCCTCGGAGACCCGCCCACCATGAGAAGTAAACGCGGATCGCCGGATGCCTCGGGAGTCTGTGGCTGGTGGTCACACGGCAACATCAGGCCATAGTCGACCGACACGGGACATCCGTGGGCCTTACAGGTGCTTGTACATCGCCACACACAGGACTTTAAGTTGGCGACCACGTGCTCCTGACACGGCTCCTTAGGAGAAAGAAAGGCCCCCGGCCTTGAGGACTTGCAACCACAGCCATAACAATAACAGAGACCAGAAAAGCAGGCAATCACAGACCCTGGATTTGAATTCACGTTTTGCCACTCACTCGCGGAGTGGCGCTGGGCGAGCTCCTCGCCCTCTCTGGGCCCCGTTCGCCACTCGGGCACCAACGCCTACATCGCGGGGCTGCACGAGGGCCGAGGGAGTGCACACATGCACAACCCTTCGCACAGTCCCGGCGCGTGGAAGTGAGAGCTATCGCTGCGCATGGGGTGCCTTCAGTACGCCAGGTGCAACCTGGGTGCCCTCACTCTGTGGTTGCGCCTCCTCTCAATAAACCTACCAGCCCCACTTTGCCCATGAGCTCAGAGAGGTTCATCCACCCGCTTCTCCCCGTCCACACGTCTGCCCCCTAGCCAAAATCTGGACTGCTCTTCCCCCAGGGGCCCCACCTCCCACCTCAGATCTCAGCTCCACTGTTCCATCTTCAAAGACACTCTCCCAGCTTCCCCTCCCCAGCCCACGCCCCTACTGCCCCTTTCACGGCACTGTGTACCTGCCCCGGGTAGGGAGCTGTATCTGTCAGGATAGGCCAGGCTCTGCTGCAGTAACAAACAGGCCCTTCGGTTCAGTGGTTTACTGAGGGTTTATCTCTCCCTCCTGCTGCAATGTGTTCATTGTGGGCTGGCAGGGGGTGGGGGCAGGGTCAACTCGTCACGGCCACTCTGGAACCCAGGCCGAGCAGAGGCTGCATCCCCGCACATTCCCGGTGACAAGGGACTGTGGCGAGTGGTGACTGGCTTTAAAGCTTCCGCTCACTCCTCACGGAGACACATGACCCTTAAGGTCACATATCCGGGGCCAACTCGAGTCATGGGCACGTGTGACCTCAAAGGGGTGGGGAAAGTGTGGTCCTACTGTGCATCTGACAAGGAACAGGGGGACACGCTCTTTGGAGAGCATCACTAGGAGCCTCCACAGTAGCATTTGCCCCCGCTGTGGATTCACGTGCCTTTCTGGGACTGGTCTCTGTCTGCCCCTTGAGTCCAGATCCCACGAAAAGGGGTCCTGTCTGGCTTTGCCTATTATTCCTACATCCCCGGTGCCTTGCACACAGTAGCCACTCCAGAAATAGTTACTGAGTACATTACCAAAAATCGACTGTTTCCATGTCACGTTGGGATAAGCTCTGGGCCTGAACCCACAACTACCACCTGACATAAAAACTTTTAGCCACCTCTCTTGACCGGTGCTGGAATCCTATTACTTACAGTCTAAACTGGGCACTCTTTTTCACACTAAGTTTTGTTTCATTTATTTTAATTCTGACAAGGCTAAGGCAGGAGCAATGTGATTAATTTATATCTCAGTGGGAATCAACTTAATCAGATTCATTATTTTTCTCCTCTGAAAGCTTGGCTTGGCCCGACCTCAGAAAGCAAGGCAGGAGGTGGGGTTTGGGTGGGACCATGGCTGTAGCAGGATGGGAGGGAAGGCTGGGCAGCCGGCGGGGCTCGCTTTGAGACAGGATGGCCGTCTGTGGCCCTGTCCTAATTCTGCCCGCTGTGGACTCTGTGCCCAGTGATGCAGTGGCTCAGGTTCCTTCCTGAGAGGCCGTGAGCTCTAAGAAACCGGGCCATGTGGCTACAAAATCCCATGCAAGCTGAGTATGGAAGTAAGACAAGGAATCTGCAAAGTATAACTTTCTCTCTTCTTCACTGTGGTCAGGAGCAATTTTGCCAAAAGTAAGCAGGCCCTGGGTATGAAATAGTTTTACTAGAAGTCCCCCCTCCCCTCCCCAATTCCCCACCACATAGCGCATACACACACACCCCGGAAGCCTCAGGGTCTTGCGCAATGGGATACCAAAGCGCCCTCTTGTGTAGGACCTGAGAACTACAAGCCAACCACAGCCATGGCTGACCAAACACACCCCTTGCATCTGGCAAAGGAAAGTACATGTTTTGCAAAGTATGTTTCCTAAGACCTTTCTTTTGTTGTCAACCACAAGCATTTCCACAAGCATTTCCCTCCATGTGGAACGGCGCATTAGCGCTGGATGGTTTGGGGCGTGGGAGGAGTGAGGACGGGCTGCCGTTCACCGCGCTATGCGCGGACAACCGCGGATGCGCAGCGAGGGCGCTATTCTGATCCGGTCGGTAATTACAGCCTTTCCCCACCGGCAGCCCGAGTTGCACAATGGACGGGCAGAGAGACTGTCCAGCCTTTCAGGGAAAGAGAAGACAGACTTGGAAAGCTGCCGGAGTTAGGGGCAGGGGCGGGGCGGGGAAAGAGTGCTAATTCAGCACAGACATTTTTGCTTGAGAATCTAAAGAATTCAGCGGAGACACCCCCCCTCCCCCGCAAGAGGAATAAGCGTATTTGAAAGTGATCTGTGATTTCATCTCACATCTTGGTTTTCAAAAGCCTCACTGAGGAGTGCACTGGGGTGGAGCATTTAAATTTTAGCCTGGGGATTTCCTGCCCGTGCAAATACATTTCTGCAGACTTTACTGCTTGTGGCTCAGAAGCACTAATATCGACACAAGAGGCTTTTAACCTCAAAGGCAAGGCATCTCTGGCACTTTTACTGCCTTCATTCTTGTGGCCGATTTAAATTTAAATTTTCCCCAGGAACACGGCCACACCCCAGTGCCTGCTTGCACCCCAGCAGAGAGGGAGCCCCCCTCCCTCTGCCCATGGACTGAGGTTCCCCAGCTCAGAAAGCCAAGGAAATTCTTATCAAGACAGAACTTCTTTGCTTGGGGAGGGACGCAAGACACTTAGAAAGGCTTGAGATAGATAGATATCCTAGTCGGTAAGAACCCATCATTACCAGTAATGTTTATTTAAGAATGGAAGATAGGAAAAGAGAGAAGAGAGAGAATTCTGTTTAAGCTGAAGAACAGGATGTCGAGAGGGAAACAGACAGTGAGGAGAGAGGCTAATGTGAAAGTGTTGGTCACGATACGTAAGTGTGTTTACAGAGTTGCCTTTTTATGGCACGAGGCTACCTTTCAGGATGTCCCACCCATGAGGACCGCTGGGACACCTGGCCCCAGCGAAGGCTTGTCACTTTAGCTCTGGGAGAGACGTCTTCCCCCCCCTCCCCCTGAGAAACCGTGGCTGTGAGCATCCTCTGAAGGGTTTGCTGAGGACCTTTCCGGAAAGTTCTGCAAACAAATGTCCTGCTGAGGTAGCCGGTCCCCCTATGGGATCACAGGAAGATGTGGGCCCTCAAAGGGCAAATACCCTCCCGTCTCGGTCCCCTCCTCTTCTGTCCAAAAGGGGAGCGTTCGAATCAGCTGATTTTTGGGTGGTGGTTAGCGAGCTCAGAAGACCAAAACAGCCCAGCAGAGCGGGAGGACGAGCGGGGGCTGAGGGAAGGGAGCACCAGGAGGGGCAAGTGGTGTTTGGAACACAGACGCCTGTGTCCAATCCCCCCAAGAATCTTGCGATCATCGACCCCGGCTGTGGGAGCAGAGGGAGCAGCCTGGACTCCACGGGCAGGGGGAACTGGAAGGTGGACCCCCGCAGGTGGAGTTTCCAGCACTGGGTGCCCCCCCCGCCACGGGCTGCTCTGTTTGACTTGGTCCCGAGCTACATCCCACGAAAGGGCTTCTCTCTAAAGTGCTCGCTGCACGGAGCCCCAAATGGCCCTCGAAGCTGATCAGCCGCAGGGCCAGTGGGGGTGCTGCTGCGAAGGGTGGCGGAGAGATAGCCCGGAGGGCCGGACTCCAGTGCCCTGCATCAGGAGTTACATCCGCGGGGACCTGCATCTGACTTTCCAGTGGTCCGCTCGCTTGAACGAGGATGCCAGCTCTGGGACAGGGAGCCTTCTGTCATTCTGTGTTCCGCTGAAAGAGAGAGACTCTCCTCCTGCGTCCACTGTAGAGTGATCTCTGGGAGTCGGTGGAGCTCTGCGGCACATGGTGGCCACTTTCTCTCTCTCTTTTTGTTATTAGAACTGTCCCCATACCATACGCATTGTTGACACTCAAACACAGCCAACCCCAACCCCCAAACATCCCCCACCAACCCCAGGGCAGAGCAGGGGCAAAACCTGCCCTGACATCAGCTTCAGATCATCGTGAGTGCCCCCTGCCTCTCCCGGCTTCAGGCCCACAGCACTACCTGCAAGGGGGGGTATGTCAGACCTCGGGAACGTTCCCTCCTCCTAGAAGCCCCCCAGGATCACAGGCGGCCGCCTCACCCACCCGCCTGCTTGGTCCAGAACAAACCAGGGGCCGCCTCTGGGTGAACCTGAAACTCACACTAACAAGGAGAGTGCTTTCACACTGCGGTGGAAACTGGAGGGGTTGGGTGGGAGGGAACTGTAACCTCCATCGAAAAGATTCGGTGGAGGAATGTCACTGAGACTGGGCACCAGGGGTAGGGAGGCCGGGGGATGACTTGGAGACAAATCGAGGGTCGCTTTTCAGATGTCCCTGAAAGAATAAAGGGCGTAGACAGAGGATCCTTAGGTATCCTAATTGTTTCATTCTGTTGTATTGGACACAAATACAGGTATAGCTCCGGGGAAGACAGAAGGGGCAATAGTAGAATGGATGAGTGGGAGGATGGTCAGATGGATGGATGGACAGACAGTGGATGGATACATGGATGGGCGGGTACAAAAACGGATGGGTGGGTGGTGGGTGGGTGGGATGGACAGACAAATAGACAGGTAGACAGGTGAACAGGTGAGAGGTTGGGAGATGGGTGAACAGGTTGACGGGTGGGTGGGTTGGTAAGTAGATGGAAGGAAGTCAGTGAGTGGATGAGGAGGGAGGGGCGTGGTCTGGGAAGGCAGGTGGGCGTGGCCTGGAAGAACGGGTGTGGTCCAGGCAGGGTTCCTGGAAGGTGCTTTAGTAAGTGCTCGTACAGACTCCTTTTCTTGTGATGCATAGGCCAGGCCAGATACCTAGGGAAAGTCAAAGGGAAGGGCTCAGAGAGGAGACACAGTCAACTGAAAGATTTTCAGAGCCGAAGATATTATTGAAACCACCGACAGGGCGTTCCGTGTTGTGGAGGCGGAGTTAGGAAGGACTGCAGCTGTGCCCAGGACTTTCTGAAATGGGGGAGGCCCGGACGCAAACCTTCCGGCCATGAAGGTTGCCCACGAGTCACCATCATCAGTATCACCCACTAATGTCTATTGAGCTCCCGCTGCAGCGGCGCTGCTCTAGGCCCGGGGGACGCCTCGGGGAGCAGCGCAGACACACCCCTGCCTCTTGTGCAGCTCGCCTTCTAGCGGGAGCAAACGGCAGTGCACACGATAAACAGGGCCAGAGGGAGCCACCCCCTGATGGAGCACCCGGCGCCATCCCCGGGTGGGGACGGAGACACCCGGAGAGCTGCTGCTCTGCTCTCCCGAGTCGCTCCACCCGTTAGGAACAGTCCATCCCGCTGCAGTCAGACGGAGCATCCGAATCACGAGAGAGAGAGAGCCCGGTACTCGGAGTGTTGCCCGGGCTCCAGCCCGGCCCCAGCGCCCGGCGGAGGCACACAGCAAGTGCACTTCAACTGAGTGAACCGGCTCACTGAGCGGTGAATGAATGAATGAATGAATGGATCGCCAATCAACTGACCAATAACAACCTTCACTTGGAGAGGGGGAGGAGAATGAGGCTCCTAAAAGGAACTGGGCCAGGAAAGAGGGGCTTGCCCGTATGAGGACCTACTGTGCGCCTATCTGCATAAGATCCCCATCCCCAACCCCGAGCACTCCCAGTCACTGCGAGGGCTCGCACGCCCTGCCCCGCTGCCCCACTGCCCCACTGCACGCAGGGAGCCAGGGCTCACGTCCAGGTCTGCCTGCTCCTTCCGCTGCCCTTCCCAGGTGTCCCTGTGATACTCCGGAGCTGCTAGGTTCTCAGAAGGCACCCGTGTCTTTGCCCCCAAGGAACTGAACCTGGGGCATTTCCCCAGGGATGCAGACCCTGGTGGTGTGGCGGGCTGGCCCTTGGTGCTTTCTAATTGGGTTCGTTTGTGGCTGCTCTGCCTGGCGCTACAAATCGCTGTCAGTGAACCCGGGGCCTAAGGGGGTTCACACCCCATCTCGACTAGGAGTCCGTGGGAGCAGGCTCGGGTCCCTGGAGGGAGCGGGAAGGGAACCGGGAGCCTGGCAGATCTGGGCCCCTCGCCCGCCCCTCGGCCGCCCACCCTCTCCCGACGGCAGGTGTTTCTGTGCCGGGACCTGCAGACGCCGCTCTGGTGAGGGCGACCCGAGTGGCTGCCAAGCCCCGGCTGTCTGGAGGAGGCCGTAAATCAGGCCTGGAATTCTCGGGGCAAACACGTTCGGAATGCACGCCTGCAGCCGCTCCCAGGAGCTCTGGTTCCCCCAGTCACCCCGAGGCCCAGAGGAGAAGGTCTGCAAGTCTGTTCCGGAGCGGGGTGCAGGGAGAGGCCCACAGAGCCCCACCTCGAGGCTCACAGAGAGCAAGGCCCCCTCCCACACAGACGGAAAGGGCTGCTCAGGGAAGGGGGCCGCTCTGCTCCGAGGAGGATGCGGCCCTTGGGAAGCCTCCGAGCGCGGAGCGTGGGGGCGTGGCCTGGTCCAACGCCCCAGCAAAGCTTCTCCTCTGCACGCACCGCCCCCCCACCCTGTCAGGCAGGACTTGGCTCCAGCCATGACAGGTGCGGCGCTAAGGACTGGGGTTCGGAAGCTGCAGGTGGGCTCCAGCGCCAGCTGGCTTCCTCCCCTCTGTGAGCCACAAGGTCGTCGCTCGGACAAGGGCAACTCGGTAAATGAAAAGTCAGCCCACAGTCCGCCGAGGCCACCATCCACCCTGAAACCCCAGGCCACGTGGCTTAGACACCACACACCTGCTCTCTCACGGTTCTGGGGGCTTGGCAGCCCGGGGTCACCGAACATCCGCGGGGTGGCGGGTTCCTTCCGAGGTCCCCTCTCCCTCTTGGCATGCAGACAGCCGTCCTCTCCCCGTGTCCCCGAGTGGCCGTCCCTCTGTGCGTGCCCGTGTCCTAGTCTCCCCTTCTGATAAGGACGCCAGCCGTGCTGGGTGAGGGCCCTCGGGACCCCAACGACCTCATTCTACCTTCAGGACCTCCGTAAAGACCTGATGTCCAGGCACAGCCACATTCCGAGGTCCTGGGGGTGAGGGCCTCCACGTAAGGATTGGGGGGGCCCACACAGTTCGGCCCACTGCAGCGCTCACGGAACAGACTCGTCCACTGTCTCTGGGACCTCGGGCAGCCGCGCCCCCGGGTGCTCTGAGCTCCCAGGACAGAGGAGCACCCGGGTCTGTCGGGCACTTGCTCCGTGTCCCACGCCGTGCCTCGTGCTCACGCACCCGTCTCTCAGCAGAGCCCGGGGTGTCGAGGGTGTGTATCTGGTTCCTCACGGGGAGTGGGGGATGGAAATTCCACCATGGGGTAGGTAGGGGCTTGGTTTCCACGAGCTCTGAGGCCCCTAGGGCTCTGGGGGCGGGGGGGACTGGGAAATGGGCTTTGTTTACATTATTCATTCATCTAAGAAACATAAATGGAGCTCCCCTGATGGCCAGACATTGTTTTAGGCCAACAGCCTGCAGAACTCGCCCTCTTGGTGGAGGCTGCGTCCTGCTGGAGGGAGAGACCCTCCATGGGAACAGTGAGTGAGCTGCACTGTGTCACGTGCCGGGGGCACGTGCTCAGGGGGACAAGGAGCCGCCGGAAGAGGTCAGAGCACCTTCCCAGGGAGCTCTGTGCGCTCAGTACAGACGGCCCCGGCGAGAAGACCGCGGCGAGCGGGACTGGGGGGTGGGGGGCGGGCAGCCGTGCGGGTAGTCCCCGGCAGGGCATTCCCAGGAGCCGGCCCCGGAGTCCGGGTGCCAGAGCCTGCGGCCAGAGCGCTGGCCGGGAAGGTGCCGAGCGACACTCGCGTGGCGGCCCCGGCACCACTCACGCGTTGCCCTGACATACGTTTCCCGAATGCCCGCCGTGTGGGCCAGGCCCTGTCCCGGGCGCGGCGTAAACCGGGGAGAGCGAAGCGGAAACGTTCTCCATCAAGCTCATATTCTGCGGGGGGCGGAGTCGAGCGACTGAGAAGAGACGGGTCCTGCGTCCGCTGGGTGGTCGGGAGTCGCCGGAGGGGACTGTGTGGTGGGCACGGGCTGGGTTCCCTATTTGCAATCAGGCGGTCGGGAAGGACTTCTGGGCAGGGGACACATCTGGGCAGAGACTCGACGGAAGTGACAAATGGGGGGATGGGGAGTTGGTTCCCGCAGAGAACGAAGTCCGGGGGCTGGGGGAGGGGGCGTGGAAAGGTGCAGGGAAGGCAGGCAGCTGTGGGATGCGGGAGCAGAGTCAGTTTCCAACAGGGATCATCACTGGGTGGGGGCGGGGCCGGGAATGCCCCGGGGGCGGAGTCTGGGACAAGCTCCGCCCAGGCACTGCTCGCCAGGTTTCTCCATCTAGGGACGCCTGCAGCCTGAGGCTGGTGGCCCATGGGAAGGCTCCGGAGTAGGACAGTGGGGAGGGGACCCCCAAATGTGTGCGACCCCAGAACCTTTGGGAGAGAAAAAGCACATCCAGCATCAACATTCCTCGGAAAACACGTCTTCCGCAGCACCTATCTTCTGAGCTGGAAAGGAAGAGGGGTGTCGTGGTCCCCTGGTGGGGGTGGTGGATGGGGGGTGGCCCTTGCAGCACAGAGGGGAGAGAGAAAGCCAGTGCAGGGGTGGCCAACGCGTCCCCCCGGGGCCGCGGGCTGATAGCCGTGTGTCCTGTGTCCTGTGTCCACTCCAGTTCCCTGAGGATGAAATGACAGTCTGTGGGGACACTGTCCCACGAGCTGTGCCCTGCCGGGCCCCTGAGTCACAGCCGTCACAGCCGTGTCTCCCTACGGTGCCAGGAGCGAGATAATAACTGTCCCCAAGTCCATCACACGCCAACTGGGGCCTCCGGGGAAAACCAAACCTTAGTCAAGGGAGTTCCCTTTGGGATAAAAATACTGGCCCCAGCCAAAGGCAATGGTAACAATGAACAATAGAAACAACAAAAACGACGAAAGTGATCCTTTGTTTCCACTCTTCTGTGGTCTGAACCTGACCCTTTACAAATGTCTCGTCTATTAGATATTAGATAGAGCGTCTTCCCTTCACGGGTGGGGCAGCCAAGCCTCAGAGAGGGTCAGTGACCTGTCCGAGGACACACAGCAGGCCGGCTCCTGGGAAGATCTGTATCCATCCATTCACGTGAGAGGTGCCCGCTCACTGCGCTGTCTCTCTTGTGCTCTGCTGTTTTGGAGGAGCTGACCCCACCACTGCGGTGACAGAGAGAGACGGAGGGTGCTGAGGGAGCAGACTTGGGCCCAGGAACGGAGCGCTGAGCCTTGAAAATGAGTGATTCGGGAGAGGGGAAAGGGTGTTCCAGGGCCAGCGGAAGGCTCAACCTCCAGGGGAGAACCAGCAGCCTGGGTGTGTCCCGTGCCAGCCTGGCTCTGTCCTCCAGCAGAGCGGCTGCTGGTGCCTGGACAGTGGGGGGCCGTGGAGGGGGGTCCCCAATGGACAAACAGGCTTCCTTCTTCTCAAAGTCCTGCCTTTGACTGTGGCCGGAAGAGGCAGCACTGGACCAAGGTTCGGGCTCCTGTTCTGCCCCCCTCGAGCCACAGGACCTGGGGAAGCACTGGTCTGAGCCTCAGTTTGTCCAGATTGGGTATCGGCTTTGGACAGTGGGTTTCAAAGTTCTGTCCCCGAACCTCTGGCATCGCCTGGGAGAAAAATGGCGTCTCAGGTCTCACCCACACCTGTGGAATCAGCAACTCCCTCGGGGCCCGTCGACCTGTTTTATCAAAGGTCGAGGGGACTCTGGTGCCGGGGAGTGTGAGAGCCACCCCCGGCCCCAGGCCTGGCACCGGGGCCTGCAGCGCTGGCACCGCCAGGGAGCGGGTTAGAAAGGCAGAGTCTCAGGCCCAGCCCTGACCCACCGAATGGAATCTGCATTTCACAAGATCCCCTGGGGGTCGCGTGCTGATTAACATTTGAAGAGCTCAACCACTAGGGCTGGGTGACGCCCTGCTTCTGAGTGACAGCCCCTTGCTTGCAGCTGTAAAACTCTATCAGGCGCTCTTAGGAAGATCACCCAACCTTTTCTTTCTCTTTCTGTGAAAACCCCCGGCGGGAGGGGAGCCGGTCCGGCTCCATTACGGCTGCGAGTCCTTTGATCCTTCCCGAGCTCCCAATAAGAAGGGGGGGGGGCGGGGGAGGGGCCGCTGGGGGTGGCCCTCCGGCAATACGAGGGAAGCGCCCTCCTCCCGAGGCAAGACGCCCCCCAGCGCTCGCTCTCCTGCCCGTTCGGCCGAGGAGTGTCCCCTCCCAGAGCTCTGGATGGGAAGAAATTCCACGCGAAGGCCACCGCCCGCCCGAGCCACCGCGCGCAAACGCCAGCGCGGGCTCGAAAGCGAGTTCAAAACAATTACCAGCCAACATGTGTTTCCTATGAACGGTGCAAGTGTTAAAACGGATTTAATTTTCTTTTGTAAATAGAGAGGCCGAGGCAGAGCAGCCAGTTTATCTCCCTGGGAGAGATGAAAGTGTCTCGTGCGCCGGTAGCCTCTGCCCGCCGTGGAGGCGGGGGGCGGGGGCGGCGATCTGGACCCCATGTGTGCTCCGTCCTGGACGCCAGAGTCATCTTTCCCATGTGGGGCTGTTTGGGCACCGCGGGGCTCTTTCTCTCGAAGTCTTAGTTTTCAGTTATCTCCAATGGTACTCCCCTCTTTTTTTTTTTGCTTAAACATATTAGTGATTCATAAACAGTAAAATTAGTCTGCTAGGGGCGAGAGGAGGTATTCATCCTGGTGGCGCCTGCTTTCCTGGGTTGGTAGTTAAAATAAATCATGGCTGTCACAATGGAATTCAGGCCTAAAAATCACCTGTGGGAATCCCCACCCCCCCCACCCGCTCCACCTCCCCACAGGCCCCCAAGCAGCAAGGATCAAAGCCATCCTCCCCCCAGCTCCAGCGGAGGGGGGAGGGGGGAAGAGGAGGCGGCGCGGGAGGAAAACCCCAGAAGTTACACCAAACCAGGAAATTAATGTCTCTGCCCCATTGTTGGAGCTGGAAGCCCAGAGCTCACAGGCCCATTTGTGATATTAGTGTTTCTAAAGCGAAATACGATTAACCACTTCATTATGTAAAGTTATGTTTCCACTTAACCTCTTTGCGCTGGCGTCCAGAGCCGCGCTTTTGTTTTGTTTGGCTTTTTTTTTTTTTTTACTGCAAATTTAATAAATTCCAACATGCCCAAACTTCCTGACTTCCACTGTCCGCCGCTGGTATCTCTGGAAACTTCAATAGCGGGAGATAACTCGCACAGCCTGCTCTGCCCACCTTCGCGGCCCAGGCCCTAATCCAGGATCAAGCAAATAAGCTTTCATCTTCAGGCCACTTAAGTTAATTACACGAGGCCGGCGGAGGCCCGGAGCCCGTTCTGCGCAAGTGGCCCTCCCAGAGCCAGACATCATAGGATCCAGATGCAAACCCTTGGCAGCTTAAGCCCAACAAATTTCCTTTGTCAAGAAATGCAAACAGCCCCACGTTGCAGCCCAGGCTACTTCAGGGAGCCGACCTCCCCCCCACCTCCACCCAGGGGCGCTGGGCCTGCCCCCGAGGAGGCCAGAAAGCAGGGAGAAGCCCCAGGGGTCAGGGCCGAGCTGGTCCCCAGGCGGACGAGGGATGGGGGGCGGGTGGCTCTGTGTCCTTTTGGACAGGTTACCCGTCCAAGTGGCAGGCTGCCTTCTCCAGTCCAGCCCAAGGTGTTTTGATGAGGAGGGACTCCCTCCCCGGGGCAGGGGCGTGGGGGGTGGGGGATGGGGCTGCGCCCACCCTCTGGCTGAGACCGCCACTGACTTCCTTCCTGGCTTCCGTCTGCACCCTCTTCTCTCCCTGGCTCCTTCCAGGCCGTCCCAGCCTGAGTCCCGCCCTTCCTTGGAGGCTTCCTGCCCCTCCTCTCTGGCCCTGCCGCCCCCTGTCCTCATGTCCCTCCCTGGCTTCATGGTCCTTGTCCATCAGAACGACACTTGTGGTCCCCTCCACCCCTGTCTTCTATGGGCTGGCTTGGACTGGGGTGGGGGGTGGGTGGGTCCAGCTCTGGGCCGCCGGAGGAAGTCCACGGGGGCGGCACCAGTGCCCACCTGTGTGAGCCGCCAGGCTGGTCTTGTGACGCCGGTGGACTCGGAGCCCAGGCAGACAGCAGAGAGGTGAGCTTCGCTCGCTTCCTGTTGTGGGTTGAACTGTGTCCCCCCCCAAGAGATATGTTCCAGCCCAAACCCCCCGAACCTGGGAGGGTGGCCTTCCTCATTGCTACTCAGCGTTGCTTGGAAACAGGGACTCTGCAGATGTAATTAGGGGGAGGTGACAGCATGCCGTGACCCCACGACTGGTGTCCTTCGAGGAGAGTTTGGACACAGAGGTGCTCAGGGAGGCTGGAGGGAGGCAGCTACAGGCCAGGAGCACCGAGGACAGCCAGACAATCGGCAGACGCTGGGAGATGCCGGGAAAGACTTCCCCGGGAGCCTTCAGGGCCTTTCCCCAGGAGCCTTCAGGGGGCTCAGGCCCTGCCACGCCTCAGTCTCGGGCTTGCGGCCTCCAGGCCTGCGGAGGACAAATGCCTGCTGTTCCCGCAGGCCCGGGAAGCTCAGCACTAACCGAAAAACCTCAGCACTGACCGCCTGTGTCTCCTCCCACCGGGACTCAGGGCATCGTGGAGTGGGGGGTGAGGGGCAGTGTCTTCCACGGTGCGGCCAGGTCTCACTGCCATGCACAGAGCCCGGGCGCAGTGCAGCCTGCACAGGCTCAGCGCTGCCCGCCCTGCCGACGTCTCGGATTTCATCACCGGGCCCAGTCCCCCTGCCCTGTGACCTCCACTACCCAGGGTCGGCCCCGGGGGCCTGATCTCTCTCCCCGTAGTCCCTGCTAGGCCGGGCCAGCTCCTACCCGATTCTCAAGACCCACTCAAGGCGCCTTTCTCAAGGTTCCTGGGGGCCTTCCCTGACCCCCGTCCAGTGCGGCCCAGGGCCTCCCGCTGGGGCCCATAGCCCTCACACAGCCTGTCACACCCTGTGATCGCTGCCCATTTGCAGGACCGACCACCATTGCCACCTGAGGACGGGGTCCTGGACCGCCACCTCTGTGCTCACAGCTTTCTGCCGGCCCACGGGGCCTGTCCAGGTGTGTTAAACCGATATATGGGCAATAAACAAATCGGTGGGTCCCCATGGCCTTCCCAGATGTGCACAGCACACGAATCTCAACGTCCCCGCGAAGATCACAGCCCCACCTAGGACTGGAAGGGGGAAGGCAAGCCTCAGCCCCTCTCGCTGTCCCCCCATAAAAGGCAAAGATAAACAGGAAAACCCTCAGAATGCCCCAATGGGGTCCATGGAAGCCAGACCTGAAAAGGCCGTGTGAGCCCTTGCTTTCCGAGTGCGTGTCTGGGGAAGCCACCGTTTGTCTAGCTGGGGGGTGGTTTCCCCCTTTGCAGGTCCCAAGCCTGCCCCGGGAACTGCTGCTGCTGCTGGCGGGAACAGAGGTACGCACCATCGGTTCCCTGCCGGCCGTGAGCTCGGGGGCCGTCACGCACGCGGGGGAGAGCGTGCTACCATTGGTGCTGGGAGGAAAGTTCTGGGTGCAGGCCGGCGTTTCCTCGAGGGAAGGCTTTCCCCGAGCACTGAATCTAGGAAGAACCTTTCCGAAAGTCCAACAGCCAACCCCATGCTATTTCCCCCGTGACCACAGCCCGCCAGACGGAGAGTAAAGCCAGGCTGCGTCCTCCTGGAACAGAAGTCTCACTTGCAGGCCGAGCCCCTGGCCGAGCCTCAGGCTGGCCGCTGCTCGCTGCTGCTCCCTCCACCTGCCGCTCCGCTCCCTGCCCTCCCTGCCCTCCCTGCCCTGCTCCTGCCACCTGCAGGGCTCAGGGTTAATGTCACCTCCTTCGGGGGGGTCTGCGCCCCTTTCAGCTCAGCCCCCACGTGTGTGGTGCAAGGGCCCTCCGGTGAGGGAACTATATCTGCTCTGACTGCACGGTTCCCCGACACAGCGCCGGGCGCAGAGGGGCTCTCCGTGTCTGGAAAGACAAGCAGCGTGGCTGGCTCCCCACGGCCCCTGATGTGGTGAAGGGCACCAACCTATGTAACCGGACCCTCAGGCTTGGCGGCTCTAACACAGGCCCAGGATAATAGTAGCTGAACAAGACAGAGACCCATTTCTTTCTTATCAGGGACCTATCTTCTCCCTCTCCCTTAACTGCAAACTTCTACCTCGGTGGCCCAAGATAGTATCACCAGACCCTGCCCTCACATCTGCCCTCAGGCCAGTGAGATGAAAGGGGACACGGGAAAGCTTGCTCCAGCGTTGGAGGGCGTGTCCTAGACGTCGCACACATCACCTCTGCTGGCATCCCATTGACCAGGCCTTGATTCATATGGCCACACCTGGCTGCAAGGGAGTCTGGGAAAGTAGTCTGGGTGTCTTCTCCCCTTCCCTTCTGTGAGTAGTTATCACTGGCTTGGGGCCCACCTGGGCAATCCAGGAGACTCTCATCTCAAGATCCTGAACTTCCTCCCACTAGCAAAGGCCCTTTAACAGAGCAGGTCACATTCACAGGCTCTGGGGAGACACATCGTTTGGGGACCATCACTCTCCTGGGGGCCAGGGTGGGCACAAGCAGAGCCATGATGAGGCCACCGCCGTCCTTCAGGTCAGCGGTGACAGTGGCCCGGACCAGACAGGGAAAAGCAGAGCCGAGGCGGCTTGAGGAGGCCCCGGGGGGTGGAGTAGAAGGATGTGAGGAACCACTGGACGCGGAAAGTTGGAGAAGAAGGAGATGCTAAGGGTGACGGTCGGGGTTTGGCTTAAACAGCAGCGCGGATGATGGGAAACATCTTAATGTCATCCCACGCTGCACCACAAAACCGACCCTTCTCCCCAGACCCAGTGACTGCAGTTCCAAAAAGGAACCAACCCCATCCCTTCAAAGCCGGCTCCAGTTCCCCACAGACATTTTTTAAGGCTACACAGCTCCGGGAAACACAAGAAGACCTTCATGTGATTGCTAAGTAATTGCTTTCCAACTATAAAAGTAATTAAGAAATGGCACCAATTTCCCTAAGTGTAATGTAATTAAATCCACTGGCTTGGAAAATCATTGGCGATAAACGGCAACAGCGAGAGACCAGGCCACGGGGAACCAGGGCGACCTCTGGCAGGAGGGGCGGAGCGTCTTCTGGGGCCTCTACCCCCGAGGGGTGGCCGGGGTAGGTACAGAACGTGGCGGGCAGAGGAGGGGTGGGTGGGGGATGGGGAAAGTCAGAGGCTGGGCTGGCGGGGCCTGGCCGGGCAGCGTTACCCACTCAGCGTGTTACCTGCAGGGGCTCACGCCAGAGGCCGGAGCCCAGGGGCCAGGCAGGGCGGGGTAGCAGTATTAATTACCCCGGGAGGTCAAAGGTGGCTCTGACTTGGGTCAAGAAGGCAGCTGAGGGAGCAGGCTGGATGGCCAGGCTTAAGAAATGAGCCTGGACCCTGGACGGAAGCAGATAAAACCAGGGTCTAGTGGAGCCAAGAAATGCAGATGGGTCAGGGAGAGCTGTTGGCCACCAAGACTTTGGCCAAAACGCAGGGGTCACGGTCACGGGTCCCTTCTTAAATGGTTCTAGCTGCAGGTACTGAGTCGGGTGGCGGGAGAGCCACACAGGCAAATTTCCAAACGTACTCGAACTGGAAGGGTTTGCTGCTTGTTTGTTCATTTTGGTTTTGTTCGGCAGAGTGCGGCAGGGAGAGAGAACCCCGGTTCCAGCCCCGACTCCCCCGCTTTGCTCTCTTGAGCAGCTTGCTGAGTTCTCCAAGCCTGTTCACTTTCCCAGAACTTGAGAATAAGCCTAATTCCTAGTATAAGCACAATAACAAGTGTGTTGTCAGGGAAGGGCGTGCTTTGGAAGCTGTCAGGGCCATCCACATGTCCCTTGGGACTGGGAAAGGGCCGTCCCCCCTCCCTCCAGACTTCCCTCTGGGGGGGCCTTTTCTCCAGGGGGGGCTTCCCCTCCCTCACCACTTCATTCCCCTCTCTGCACTGGTCCCCTCCCCTTGCCCCAAGCCCCCCACTCCCTGCTCCTCAGTTGCCACAAATCAAAAAAGAAAACCAGAATCCCTCCCTGGGGGGTGTTGCAAGGGTCCGAAGAGCTAATGCATCGAAAAGCGTCAGGGTGGACCCTGACTCGGGGCTCTGTGGGCCTGTGTGGGTGCTCAGCTGTTACTGCGAGGCC
Organism: Phyllostomus discolor; assembly: GCF_004126475.2. Taxonomy (NCBI): domain Eukaryota; kingdom Metazoa; phylum Chordata; class Mammalia; order Chiroptera; family Phyllostomidae; genus Phyllostomus; species Phyllostomus discolor. Next base: position 3,732,302 of record NC_040903.2, read on the forward strand.
GAGAGGTTTAGAGACAGCCAGCCAAGAGAAGGAGCAAAAGCCACCCCTAAATACGTCCACCTAGCAGTAACTGTGGTCAGCCATTGTAGAGTAACCTTTGGGATTTTTTTTTTAAAGCTTTGGTGAGGGAATCAAGAGATTTCATTCTTTTGTTGTTGTTGTTTTTTAAGATTTTATTTATTTATTTTTAGAGAGGGAAGGGAAGGAGAAAGAGAGAGAGAGAGAGAGAGAGAGAGAGAGAGAGAGAGAAACATCAATGTGCAGTTGCTGGGGGCCGTGGCCTGTAACCCAGGCATGTGCCCTGACTGGGAATCGAACCTGCGATGCTTTGGTTTACAGCCCACGCTCAATCCACTGAGCCAGGGCCCTTTGGGACTTTTTAAAAACGCACACGGTTTTTTTGTTTTCAGGAACTGATCACACCGTGCACACCGTTTGGGGGCCTCTCTCTGTCATATAACAACATATCACGAACAACTTCACACCGTCTTGTACATCACCTTCTTCGTGGCTGCCAGGTCATTGGTGGTTTTATCCCACCACTGTGTCATCAGTCGGCTGTTCCACGGACCTTTGACCTCTCCTTTCCAGCCGGGCCCCACCCCAGCTCTGGCCCGGGCTCTCCGCTCGCCCATTTCCTACAGATCTGCGTGAAGGGACAGTCCAGTTCTGGACACATCACTCTTCCGCTGAACACCTCTGGTGCCCACGCCCCCCCCCCCCCCATGCTTAGCTGTTGCAATTGTATCTTCTTCTCTTCCTGGCATTCAAAGCTCTTCACAAAATGTTGCCCCAGCCCTGCTTGGCTCCTAAACCTCCCTGCCACTCCCCAAACACCTCCTGTAGGACCCTCCTCGCTCCTGCTGTTCCCAGCACCTGTAAGGACTCCACACCTCCTTGTCTCAGTCCTACCCACCTCTCAAAGCCCAACCCACATTCGTTCCCTCCCTCAAAGCCTTACCCTCCGCCCATTGTGTCTTTTAGCATCAGATGCACCTGGGAAGAAACGAGACCTGACCACAGTGGCCCAAACAAGACAGAAGCTCAGTCTCTCTCGCATAAAGGACATCCAGGGGCTGGCGTGGTAGCTCTCCAGTCCCCTGGGACCCAAGCTTCTTCTGGCTTTCCTCTGACATTCTTCAGGTGCCTACTTGTCCTCGTGGCCTAATGGGGTTGCTCCAGCTCCAGACATCACATCCACACTCCTGCCAGAAGGTTTCTGCAGGAGATGGGAAGAAGAGTGCATGCTCTCTCATTCGGGAAGCTTTCCAGAAGTACCACACAAGACTTCTGTTTGCTCTCATTAGCCAGAACTCCTTCACTCGGTCACCTAGGTGCACAGAGGCTGGGCACTACAGTAACATGTCCATTGCTGGGAAAAAAGGGCCAATGGAGACTGAGCACCCGTCCAGCCTCCCACAATTGAGAAGTAACAGCTGCTTCCCCTGGGCCCTCAGTGCGTTTCAGGAGCGTCTCCAGCGGCCTGAGCTCTAAGCCCAGGAGGCAGCAGGGTAAAGAGAAGGACACAGGCTTGCGGCCACACAGACACGAGTTTAGATCTGGCTCGTCGCTTCCCAGCTAGATGGTATAACAAAGTTACTTAAGCTTGATCCACCTCCCTGTCTTTAGAAACAAACAAACAAAAACAGAAGCCAGTGTGCGAACCCCAGGGAACAGAGCCCTGCGCCGGGAGTCCCTAGGAAAGGGGCCAGGGAGAGCCCTGCCCCGCCCCTTCGCACCGTCAGCACCGTCCTCATCTGCTTGCTCCGTCTTCTAGACACGTGACTGACAGCTGTGACGCCCAGGCCCCTGCCCTACCATAAGGGCTGTTACTAATATTTGCTGCGTTCAGTAGACGCCAAGGGGCCTCCCCCTTTTCCCTGACCCTGCCTTGGCCTGCGAACTCTTGGGCCGTGGGAGGGTCAGCATAAGGCTGACTCCGCAGGTTTGGGGTGGGGCCTGGAAGCCCACATTTCCCAGCTCCCCAGGGCGGGGGATCCCCGGCCCGGACAGGGAGCACCTTCCGCCTCTGACTCTCTGAGCTCCAGCGCCGAGCCAAGCCTGCAGCCAGGGCTCCACGAGCACTCGCTCTTAGTATTACCATGTCTCTGTGTGTGTATGGGGGTGGGGGTTGGGGTGAGGGAGCTTTCCTGTAGCTACTGCTGCTGAGTGACAAGTGAACCCTGAAACACGGCAGCATTAAGCAACCATTCCACTGTGCTCGCAGTTCCGTGAGTCAGGAATTTGAGTAGGGTTCATCTCTGTTCCCCATCCTCTGGGCCGCAGCCAGGAGACTCACACGGGCGGGAGCTTGAAGGCGGGCCCCATCTTCAGGGACCTTCACCCCCACGTTCAGCTGTTGGCGCTGCCTGTTAGCGGGGCTGCCGGGTGGGACACGTGGACCCATCCTGGGGGCTACCTCGGGCTTCCTGGCAGCGTGGCAGCTGGGTTCCAAGACACAGTGTCCCAGGAGAGCAAGGCACATGCACACGGCATCTTAAGATCTCATGACCAAGCCTTGGAAGTCGCATAGTGTCACTTCCGCTGTGGTCACAGTTCTGCCCAGGTTCAAGGGGAGGGGACATAGACCCCACCACTGGGCGGGAGGAGTGTCCAGATTATCAGAAGACCGGGTGGAATGGAGGTCATCTTGGTAGCCGCCTCTAGAAAATACTGTCACGATATAATAATGAGGAGGAGGAGGAGAGGGAAAAGAAGAGAGAGGAAGAAAAGATGGAGGAGGAAGAAGGAGAAGGAAAGGAGGAGGGGGAGAAGGAAAAGTCTTCATCACGTCGTTCTCATCCACGGCCACCCGGGCCAGCACCGCTCGCTGCAGTGGAACCAGCTCCCAGACAACTCAGACCCGTCACTCACCAGCCTTGCGACCTTGAACGAGCCCCTCCTCTGCCCTTAAGTTCTGATTCCATAGCTTGAAGATGAAAACTCTTCCTTCCCAGGACTGCCCAGAATCCTAAACTGCCTGAAACCTTCAAGTGAGAGGGCATGTAGAAAGTTCTAAGGCCCTGTGCCAGCTCTGTCGGGGTGAGGCGTGGGTTTTCCGCTCCGCCACGCACCCTCCCTCTCAGCTGACCCTGGTGCAGCCCTGCAAGGCAGGCGGTCAGGGTCAGGGACCCGGGGGCCGACCAGCCATGTGTCCGGGCCAGCTTTTTTAATGGACTTGTCATGGGCCCGATCACTGTCCTTTGAAGTCCCCCCACAGTGTGTCTCGTTGGGAGTCCCTTCGGACGGTGCCCCAGGGAGATACCCCATGGTGATAGGACTGGAAAGAGCCGCACAGAGACTCAGTATCTCTCTCCCCTGCTTCCCAGTCCTCCAAGGAAAGGCTGTGTGTTTGGTTTGAAAACAGAATGGCTGGCGTTATCACCAACCAGGGCCCTGGATGGAATCTTTCCCCCTAAAGCTGAACAAACAGCCCCAGGCTCTGCTCACACCCTGCTGGCAGCCCTGGAAGCCCACTGGGGCTTATCTAGGCCCCGCCTGTCACCCCAGGCCTGTCCGGCCCCTCTTCCTTGATGCAGGCCCTGAGCCCCCAGAGGACCCACGGGCTGGGAGACCGGGACCCCACCCCACCCCTGTCACCTCCCAGGAGGAGGAAGAGGCAGCAGGATGCAAGTCTCTGCTCCTCGGAGCCTCAGTCTCCTCATCTGCAAAGTGGGGATGGTATCGCTTGCCTCACCAGACTGAGCCAGGGTTGAATGAGACTTTCTTTCTTTTCTTTTTTTTTTTTTTCTTTTTTTAACAGAAAGCCCTGGCTCTGGAGGCGCTCAGGGAGCCCTGGTTTGATCAGATGAGAAAGGGCAAAACCCACGGCCACCACCATTCCAGCTCTTGCACGGGCGCCCCTCGGGCCAGTCCCTTCATTCCTCTGAGGCTCCGCCTCTCCTGCGCGCCAACGATCTCACGATAGTAAGATCGCTGCGGCGCTCGGTGCAGTGCTGGGGCACCGCGCCTCCACACGGGAGCGGAGTAAATGTAGTGCATCGTTCCCACTATTAATTCACTGCGTTCCTCTAGGCCAGAATGAGGGCTTGGAGGTCATTTCTTCCCAGCACTTCCTGTCTACACAATGAAGCTCCTCAACCTGTTTGTGGGTAGAAATGTGATTTTAGTTAATTCCTATTTTTTTAAAGATTTTATTTATTTTTAGAGAGGGAAGGGAAGGAGAGAGAGAGAGAGAAAAACATCAATGTGCGGTTGCTGGGGGTTGTGGCCTGCAACCTAGGCATGTGCCCTGACTGGGAATCGAACCTGCGATGCCTGGTTTGCAGCCTGAGCTCAATCCACTGAGCTATGCCAGCCAGGGCCATTCCTATTTTTTTCATTGACTTTTTTTGTGAGATCATTGTAAATCGGTGGGCAGGTAGAAGAAATCACGCAGCGAGATTCCCCTGGATAGTCCTGCCGGTGGCAGCATTGTTACAAAGGGTGACAGCATTGCTACAAAGTTGTGGAGCGTCCCAGTGGCGACTGGGCAGAACCCCAGTGAACCCTCAGAACTCCAGGAGGCCTGAGACACAGCCAGCCAAGCTAGCCCTGTCCTCTGTCCTGCAGCTCTCCTCCCTCCCCACGGGACTTCCCTCTCCCGGAGGCTGGATTAGCTCTGCAAAACCAAAAACTTCTGACCCCGAGCTGGGGCCTGTTGTTAAAGTGTCATTTCCAAACAAACACAGGTTACAGTCTTCTCTTCTTTTTCTCTCTCTCTCTTTTTCTTTTCCCCCAGATCAAAGGAGGCATTTGGGCCTAAAAGATAACATTCACTGGGGGAGAGACGGTAATATATAAGATTAATGAAAATTAACATAATCCCTCCGAGTAGAAGAGGGCTTTTGTTCAGTCGTTTGTCCTGCTGTTAATTATCCGTCAGGTGGTGATAAATGCTTTAAATCCAGCGATGCCTCCAAAACCACTTAAATGATTTTCACCTAATTAGGTTCCTTGCTTTGCTCCAGCCTGGGGGGGCTGGGGGGAGGTCCAGGGGTCCCTCCCTGGCTGTGCTCCCCCACCTTTGGACACAAAATGTGCTGGGGAGACCGGGGATCAAGGAACCCCCAGCTCCAGAAAGAAACTTTCTGGTTCCCACCAGCTCCGACCCACCCAGCGGGCCCACGTGGTGATTTATTTTTTCTGAGTGGCTCTGCAGATCAAAAGGAAGTTTATCAGTTTCTGTCTCCCTTCAGCCCGTTCCAGCCAGGCTTTATGACAAGGCCTTAAAGTTGAGAAGACCCGGGCCAGGAGGCGAGGAGGCCCCGGGCAACTGACACTGTCAGATCAGGGAGCGGAAATTGCCGTGCGGCACCCAGCTGGCCTTGGGGCAGGAGGAGCCCTGGCGTGTGTGCAACCGGGGCTCGCACACTCGTAAAGGCTCCCCACCTCCGCCGCCCCTCTTACGTTGAAATGCCATCGGTGCCCCTTTAAGAACCTGGAGAGAAGTGAACTGGAGGTTCCTTTTCCTCTGGAGAGGAAAGGCGAGGAGGGTACTGGGGGGAGGCCCACCTCTTGGATCACTGGGGTCCAGACCTGGAGTGGAGCCTGGACCCAGGCCGACCTCTGGCCATGGCAGGACAGGTTTTAAAATCAAAGGGGCTCCTCCTCCTGGGGCCTCCAGGACGGAAACCCAGCCTGTTCTGGCTCAAGGGGGCCCTGGGGTGCCCTCAGTCGCCACCCCTTTCTTGCCAGCAGATAGGAACATTAGAAGATGATTCATTGGGAGGCAAAACACCAGCAGCCATCGGTCTGCAAAATGCTAGAAATGCTGGAAGGGCCGGGAACGCTGGGCCTCCTGTGTGAGGTGGTCCCCTGACCCCTGACCCCTGACCCCGGAGACCCAGCCTGTTATCTCCTCGCTGGCAGGACCTGGTGTCCGTCTGGGTCCCTCCGGCTGAGAGTCATGAGGGTGAGGGTGGCGGCGGCCACCCCTCTAAAGCCAGAAGATACAAAAAAGAAAATGAAACCAAGATACCTTCAATAGGTACCTCTTCTAGCTTTAAAAAAAAAAAAAAAACAGAAGAAGAAGAGAAAAAGTTCCCATTTGACGCCGGAGTCTGCCAGGCTTTTTCCTCGCCTTTCATCCCGAGAACCATTCTCCCGTTCCCGGCGCGGACGCGCTCAGAACCCCCTGAAGTCGCAATTACTGGGACATTTTTGAACATGTCTGTTAATGATTTGTGATCCCAAGGCCTTATTTTGAATTAATTCCGTTTTTAAAGGGCAGTTTGGTCTCTCGACCAGGGGCAGGCCCCGAATGCCACAGCCGCTGCTTTTGTGCTAAATGAACTTTTTAGAGGTTCCAGATGACGCCTGGCACCGGCCAGAGGGAGCCAGCCGGAGAGGTCAGCTCTCTGGGACAGGTTCCCGGGATGATCCCCCGAGTGGGGACGGCAGGAAGCAGTGCCCTCCGGAGCCAGGCATGTCAGCAATGCCTTTGAGAGGGAGGCGGGCGAGGCGGGGCCTCGGGAACGCGCTGCAGGAGGCCGCGGGAGGGTGAGTCCCCACGCCCCACAGGGCAGGCCCAGCCCCACCAGCCCCACCAGCCCCCCAGACACCACCTTCCACAGCCCCCCACCCCTATCACAGTGTACACAGCGTCCCCAGAAGGCCCTCAATCTCCCCCGCCCCCCGGCTTTTTATTGTGGTAAAAGGTACACAACATAACGTTTATCATTTTAACTATTAAGTGGCATTAAGTACATCCTCGGAGCTGTGCAACCACCCCCACCAGCATCTCCAGAACCCTTTCTCTTTTCAAACCGGAGCTCTGTCCCCACCACACACTGACCGCCCCCCGCCCCCCCGGCAACTGTCCTGCTCCCTGTCTTCAGGAGTCCAGAGGCTCCTCTGGGGCCCCCCGAAGCAGAGTCACACCGTGTGTGTCTTTTTGTGATCGGCTCGTTTCACTGAGCACAGAGTCCTCGGGGTTCGTCCGTGCTGTGGCGTGGGTCGGAATGCCCTGCCTTTTCAGGGCTGAATAGTATTCCACTGTGCAGATGGAACACGTCTTGTTCATCTAGGCATTCTCCAGCGGGCACTTGGGCCCCCCCTTTTGCCGACGGTGACTAGGGCTGCTGTGAAGGTGGGCGCACGCACCTGTGTCTGAGCCCTGGCTTTACTCTGTGGGGTGTGCGCCCGGGAGCGGAACTGCTGGACCATGTAGGAATCCCGTTTCGAACCTTGAGGGACGGATGGACTGCTTGCCGAGCAGCTGTGCCGTTTCCCGGTCCCGCCGGCACTGCATGGGCACCGGTTCCCGGCATCCCTCCAGCTCTTGCTCTTTCCTGTTCCGCCTTTTTTTTTTTTTTTTTTTTTGATGCTTACCATCCTAATGGGTGTGGGGAAGTATCTCACTGTGGTTTGTACTTGCATTTCCCTGATGGTTACTGATATTAAACACCTTTTCTCATGTTTATTGACCATTTCTGTACCTTCTTTGGAAAAATATCTACTCACATCCTGTGGCCATTTTTTCCACCAGGTTTTTTGTTGCTGACTAGCAGGAGTCTGCCCTTGCTGGATATTCACCCATCACAGGTACGCGACCTGCAGACACCTGCTCCCATTTGTGGGTTCCCCTTTCGCTGTGTGGGCAGTGGCCTTTGACACACACAAGTTTATAATCTTGATGTCGTCTAGTTTATCTGTTTTTTTTCTCTGGTTGCCTGTGATCCTTAGCATTCTTGCCTTTAAGCCTTCACCTGCCCCTCCACCGAGAATGCCCTTCCTCCGCCTCTCAGCTGGACCAACTCCTATAATAAACTGTCAAACTGCGGTTGAACTGCCACGTCCTCAAGGAATTTCTTCTCTGACAGCCCACGCTGGAGTAAGCACCCTGCTGTGTTTTAAGGATGAGGCACTGTCTTCTATCACAATATTTATTCAGGTGTAATTGTCCACAGGTGCATGTCCCTCCCACCCGTACAAACAACATTTGCCCCTGGACCGTGAGTTCCTTCAGAACGGGAGTTAGTTACATTTTCTAGTTCACGCGCCAAGTGCGGTGCTTGGCGTACGGAAGGCTCTCCATCAGGACCTGTTGATGGAAATAAGCGAATTCTGCGGCTCCAGACATTTCTCATTATCAAGACCGCTTCCATGAGAAAGCATTTCACAAATCCTCACCTGATAGAAATTACATTTCCCCGTGTACGGTAATTGAGAATATCCATGACGAAACACGGTGCATTTTCAAGCAAATGTGTTTCTTCTTAGGCCCTGTACCATCCACAGCCGCTGCATCCATGGCAGGGCCGGGTCGGCGTGGAGACTCAGGCTCAGCGTTGCTCCGTGGTCCACACCCCTCCCCGGGCCCCATGGCCCCCCGATCGGGAGCGACCGCCTCTCTGATCGACGAGAAAGGGAAGTCTCAAGGGAGAAAGGGAATGGCCCCGGTGATGCCAGTGATGCTACGGCCTAAAATATCAATGGCAACACCATGCCCTGCTCTCCCCAGACACACGGGGTCCGGCAGAAGTCACGCCTGCTTGAGTGTGGTTGGTAGGGTCTGTGAATGTCTCACACGAGAGGGACAGCAATTTGAACATTTTACCTAAAGTGTCCTTGAGTGTGTGCTTGAGCATGAGTGCACTGGAGTGTGATATTGTTATGTGACAGAATTACACGCCTGATGTTGTAATTCACCGGGAGCATTTTTTAAAAAGATTTTTTATTTATTTTATTTTTAGAGAGGGAAGGGAGCGAGATAGAGAGAGAGAGAGAAACATCAATGTGTGGTTGCTGGGGGTCATGGCCTGCAACCCAGGCATGTGACCTGGCTGGGAATTGAACCTGCGACACTTTGGTTCACAGCCTGCGCTCAATCCACTGAGCGACGCCAGCCAGGGCAACCGGGAGCATTAATTGTGCTGGACCGTGCACTGTCCATGCCTTTGTTGGGTTCTGGCCGAGAGACAACAGGGTGGCCATGGCACAGACAAAGCCGTGGGCCCGCCTCCCCAGTCCTTCTTCCCGGACCCATCCTGCTCTCCGTTTCCTGGCCGCCCGTGCGATTCGGCTGGGGCCCATCGGACAGAGTCACGGCCCATGGGGCCTGGGCAGAGGGGTGGGGGCCACTCAGCCTGGGTCCTTGGGAAGCATCCTGGGTGACCCCCACTTTCCCTCCTCCTTCCGAAGTGACCCAGTCCCTAGTTATACAGCTCTGGGCCATTGCTTTATATTCCTGGACCTTGGTCTCCACAAGGGTCAGACGGGGCAGCCAGGACCTACCTCCCGGGGGCTGGGTGGGGACCAGGTGATAACGCATATGGAGAAGCAAGTTCAGGCCGCATCTGAAGGGTTTGCCAGGGAAAGGGCTCTTGTCGTCACCCGCAGGTGTCTCCTCTCGCTGCCTCCCCCGGGTATCATTTTGCGGTGCTGCAGACAGTGCTGGAAAGAATTAATGTGATCAATTGTTGATGAAGAGGGGCAAGGGGGAAATCAAAGACACCTTGGAAGTGTCCAGCCAGGGAGGCTCACACATTCAACGAACGCACTGGATGCCATTACTTCTGATGCGTGTTGATGCTGGAGGCTCAGACTGATGATCTCGGTCGAGGTAATACCAGCTCCTGTAACAAAACCCCCCACATTTCAGTGACTTCATCAGCTGTTTCCCATGCCCATGGAAGTCCCACAGAGAGGGACCTGTCTGCTGGGAGCGGGGTCCACTCTTTGCCGCGGGGCCACGGAGGAGGAGGCTCTGCTGACGCCCCCAGTGGCTCCCGCAGACCTCCTGAGCTTGGACCTCTGGCAGGAGGTGGGGAAGGATGGGGTGGAGGACGAGGCCGGGAGGGGTACATACAGGCCAGGCCTGGAGCTCGCCGCTTCCACTCACGTGTCATCAGCGCATGCCCAGGGTCACACCTTGGAGCCTGGGGACAAGGGACCCCAAGTTGGCGCACCACTCACTGGCTCACTCTGCCCAATGACTCTACCCTCCAGGGGCTCATAGTATATAACCTGAACATTCAGTTAGGAAAACGACTCCATTTTCAATGCTGTCAAAAAGAATAAAATACTTAGCAATACATTTAACCCAAGAAGTAGAACACTTGTACCCTGAAACTACAAAACACAGTTGAAAGAAACTAAAGAAAACCTAAATAAATAAAAAGGTCCCCTGTGCTTATGGATTAGAAGACTTAATGTTGTTAAAATGGCAATATTCCCCAAATTAATCTACAGAAACTTGGCCTTTTTTTTTTTTCTATTTCCAAGCAATGGGAAAGCACACAAGAATTCCTATGGAAATGCAAGGGGCTCGGGGAAGCCAAAACAAACTTTAAAGCATAGAGTTGGAGGACTCATACTTCTCGATTTCAAAACTCACCATAAAACTAGAGTAAGCCAAACACTGCGGTTCTGGCACCGGGAGGGATGTGTGCAGATCAAAGCGACAGAATGGAGGGTTCAGAAATACACCCTCACATTTATGGTCAATTTATTTTCAACTAAGGTGCCAAAACCCTTTAATGAGAGAGAGAATAAAGAATAGTCTTTGAAACAAATGGTGCTGGATCAACTGGATATTCACATGCAAAAAGAATAAATTTGGACCCCTACCTCACACCAAATACTACAGAAATTAGCTCCAAGCAAATCAAGGACCAAAATGTGAGCGCTAACGCTAAGATTCTTGGAAGAAGCCCTAGGCATACATCTCCGTGCCCTTGGTTTAAAAAAAACCGCTGCCCGCTCTGACGCCGAAAGCACAAGCAGCCAAAGAAAAAACAAACCAATTGACTCGGCCGGACTTCAAACCTTTTGTGCATCAAAGAACACGAATAAGAAAGCAGAAAGAGGGAATCAGATAAAATATTTTCGAACCACAGATAGGGCAAGGGTCTAGTGTCCAGAGTAATTAAAGAACTCTTACAACTCAACAATACAAAAAAAAAAAGAAAGAAAGAAAACCCCTCAGTTTTGAAAGGGACCAAGGAGCTGTTCTTCAAAGAAGACATACACATAGCCAGTGACTGCAAGAAAAGGTGCTCAACCGTACTCATCTTTTGGGAAATGCAAGTGGAAGCCATAAGGAGCTACCAGTTGACACCCACTCGAACGGCTCTCACTGGAGGGACAGGTAACAACGAGTGTTGGCGAGGAGGTGGAGGAGCGGGACCCTCCACGCTGCTGCACGGTGGCCTGGAGTGTACAATGCCGTGCAGCAGTGGCACCTCGACAAGTTAAACACAGAGTGATCACAGGACCCGGCAGTTCCACTCCCAGGCCCACACCCAAGAGAACTGAAAACCTCGGCCACACAAAACCTTGCGTGTGGAGGCTCATCGCAGCCTTGGTCACGGCGGCCAGAAAGTGGAGACTGCCTGGTGTCCGTCAGCAGGTGGGGGATCACCCAGCAGCCAGCGAATGCCTGAACAAGACTCAGTTTATCCGTGCGAGGGAGTATCGCCCAGCCTTACAAGGCAGGAGGTTCTGCTTCTGCAACATGGATAAGCCTTGAACACACATGCTAAGTGGAAGAAACCACGCACAAAAGGCCACACATCATTCCATGCACATGAAATGGGTCAGAGAGACGAATCTGTGGAGTCAGCAGGCCTCGGATTGGTGGTCGCCAGCGGCTGGGGGAGCGAGCTGATGTCTGAGTCGCGTCTTGAGAGGTAAACATGGCGGCAATAGACTTCCCATGGCGAAGACACAGAGATGCCCAGCCAGGGCTTCTGCACCCACGGGTATCGTCCCTGTGTGACACCCACCCCTCGGTCCTCTCACTTCTTCTCAGCCCCCTCCACCCCCTGAGACCAAGAGCCTGTACTTTGGACAATTAAATGAACCGCCACCTTCTTCTGCTTGGGGCACCCTCTCCCGCTGCCTCAGGTCCACCCCAGGCCGCCTTCTCCCCTGGGTCTGTTTTCCAGGAACGTGTGCCAGATGGGGGGGCCGTTAGGGAAAGGGACAGAGCAGGACCTGTCAGGGCACCTCCTGGAATCAGGTCCTGGGCTCTGGGCCTCACACTGGCTATCCTCTGGCTTCACTCCTCCAACCACGCTCCGATAAGGGCACTTCCCAGGGGCAGGAAACGGAGGCTCAGAGACGTCAGCAACACAACCACAGTCACACAGCACTTAAGGGCTAAGCCCGGCGTGAAGTCCAGACCCGCCCCTGTCTTCAAAGCACGTGTTCATTCCAGTCCCAAATCCACACTCAGGGGCCTTGAATTTAATTCCCAGCCCAGACACCCACGCTCCGAGTGGCTTAGGTTATTTATTTTACCTCCTCGAGCCTCAGTTTACCCATCCCTAAGAGGAGAGGGCTCCGAGAGCCGAAGAGGATCTCCCCCAGAAGGCTTCTATCTTCGGGATGCTTTGATCTTGGACGACTGCGGATAACATCGGCATTTATGAAAACAAAACATCATCAAATGAGCTGGTAATAAAATTCCAAAGCAATATGCAGGGGCTGGGAAAGGGCTGTAAATCCACAGGATGTCAATTCCAAGTCGAATGCAATTTACAAGAATATGGTTCAAATATCACAAGGTCAAAACAATTTTGAGCTTCCCAGTATTTACAAACATACCTCACTTCATAAACCTCCTCAATCCACGCTGCGCAGTGTATACAGGGCCGTTTTAAAACAACTCTATTTAATCTGATGTGGCTTTAAGTGAGGTCTGTTAGAAATGTGCTACTAATTTTGGACTTTTGTGTTTAGGGGAAAATGCGATTGAAGCTTAATCCAATTTTCGAGCACTCGGAAACAGCTACAAGGAAATAGACAGGCTTCAGGGGACGATGTGGGGGGGTGGGGGTTGCTTCAGAAACAGCTCCACTCGCCACCACCGAGCCCTGCTGGAATGTTCCATGCCGGCCAAACGTTCGCCCTTCGGGCACGAGGGAAAGTCCAGCTGCCCCTGGAGAAACTCTCCCTGGAGGGTGTTTCTGCTCTAACTAGCTGCACAGCCGAGTCTCAGCCCGTAGTCACCTGGTCCTAGAATTGGGTGGCCGATGGTAACAACAGTCATCATGTGCTGAGCAGCTCTCGATGCAAATACCGCAGGTCCCCTGACTGACCACAGTTCCCACGTTGTCACCCACAGCGGCTGAGGTCCTGCCCCGCCACCCCTCTAATAAATCCAGGTAGATCTGAGCCAAGAGGGGTGGGCTCTTCCTCCTTGTCACTGGTTAGTTAAGAAGTGTGTGTGTGGCAGATTGCTTTTTCCAAAAACCGTCTGCATCGGTATACATCCCCTTCCCCATGGCCTTCTGACTCTACGGCTTTGACATGCCTCCCACGGACAGCAGGGAGTCTGGGTTCCCTCCCTTTGAACTTAGGTCGTCTTTTTGTCCGTGGTACAAGAATGCTCTGGGACTTCTCAGGCGGGGCCATGCAAGGTAAGAGAGTTTCCACTCAGTTCTCTGAGGATGCTTGTTCTCGGAGCGTGGTGGCCGTACCGCAAGGAAGCCCAAGCAGCCCATGGGGAGCGCCCTATGAGGGGAACCCAGCTGAGCCCCCAGCTAAGAGCCAGCACCAACCACCAGCTGTGTACGTACGTCCTCTCGAGGCTGGGTCCTTGGGCTCCCGACGGGGCCGCCCCAGCTTACACACGGAGCCGAGTCCAGTTGTCCTTGCCAATGGAGCCCCCTTCCAAAGGCAGACGTCTAAGCCAAATAAGTGATCATTGTGGTTACTAGTCACTGAATTTAGAAACAATTTTTTATGTAGCTGCAGGTATCCAGAATAAGCTGTGAACTCTTCTGGCAAATTAAACATACATGGAAGGCTGATAGGGCTCATCTGGGAAAGACTCCTTTCCTCTTCAGGAGATGTGCCCAGGGACAAATGTCCTTTCCCTGTCTCTGGGCGTGGGTGTGTGAGAATCTGATGTCTGGAGCTGCAGCAGCCGTCTTGTGACCATGAGGAGAGCTGGTGAAAACACTGAGGATGGGTGGCAAAGAGACAAGATGGACAGGACCCCCTGTCTCTGTTGACATTGTTGAGCTGCCGAATTAGCCAACCCCAGGACATCACCACCAACAGACTTCCTTTCGTGGGAGATAAGTTCATTATTGATCAGGCAGCTGAGGAGGGATGTCCTTTCACTTAGAGCCCGATGCATCCTAACGGTACATGCCATACGTCATGCTTTACACTACTCTGTTCACTTGCGACAACAATTCTGAAAGATTAATAGCATCCATTTTTGGCTGAAGAAATAGGCTTAGCCAAGTTAAGCAGCTTTCTGAAGGTCATTTCCCAGTATTGGTGGGGGGGGACAGGAAGTCACCCCCAGGTCTGTCTGACTCCAAAGTCTGTGTGCTCCACGCACCCCTGTGTCCCTTTGTCTCTGTCTGGGGGAACAAGCATTGGCCCGGAAGTGAGGGTTACAAGGTGGAGTCTGGGCTCCTCACTGACCTTCTGCGTGACTCTGAGAAATCACCGCACCTCTGCGAGCCCGTGTCCCTCCACCTTCCCACCTCCCAGGGTCCTGAGAAGCTCCACGGATCCCCTCCGCTTACTCTGACATGAACGTCTGCCTGCCTCGTGCTGGTGCATCTCCATCCCCTCTTCACACAGCACATCCCGCCCCTGCTGGCCGCTCTGCTGCAGGGTCCCCGGGGACAGGGACAGGGGAAGGAGAAGGCCACCTCGGAGGGAAGAGGCCTGGACCTAGGAAAGTCCCTATTAGACAAGGATGAGAGTAAAACCAAACCCATCTGGCTCCCTAAGAGGAGAGAGAAGGAGGTAGGACAGGGAAGTAATAGGCCCATGACCTTGGGGCAGAAAAGCCCAGATAATCTGGAGGAACAGGTGGGTGGGCATCAGGCTCATGAGCTGCCCGCCCAGGCGGAGGCAGAGGGGGCTGCAGGCTTCTAGGAGAGGCCGGCATCACGTGTGGCATGACATCCGACATGAAGATCAAGAGCAACAGTGAGGCACGGACAGAGGAAATGTCTACGTACCTGACCTCGAGGCGGCACTGCTCACTCTCCACGACCGGCTGAGGACTCAGAGGCTCCCACACGCCCGGGTGAGCGGCAAAGGGAGGCAGCACGGGCCCAAGTCAGCACGGAGGAGCCACAGAGCTCAGGGACTTCGAGAGCAGAGCGAATGGCCAAGGCCATCGGCACGGAGCGCCCAGCTCACGCCCGGAGGACCAGCTGGGCCCGGCTGTCCCTCATGAACCCCGCACAGAGGCCCAGGGACCAGATCAGCCAGCTGGACGTGCCACCACAGAGACAAGGAGGCCCAGAGACAGCCCAACCTCCTACCTCTGTGGGGGTCACGGATGCCTCACCCCCAGTCCTTGCAGATGCCAAGGGAGGAGAAGAAACCAGAAGTCTGAGCACCTGCCTGGAAGGCACCCTGCTGCCCCGAGGAGACGTGCAGTTGTGGGAGAGACGGAGGAGCCGTGGCTGTCGGCCTGGGGCCCTCTGCCTGCCGTGGCCGCCCACAGCACGGGCTCAGCTGGGCACGCACAGAACACCCAGAGGCGCATTCTCTCTTCCTGCGGAGGAGCGCCGTGGGAACCGGCAGCCCCCTCCGCCTGCATGTTGTCCTCTCTCGTCACCTCTGTCCTGCCGCCACGTCCTTCCTCTGCAAGAATGGCTCCTGAGAAGATGGGTTCTGAAAGTGCTCCCTCCAAACGGAAGAGAGGAGCAGAGCCCAGGAAGTGGGCTCTCTCCCAAGGCCAATGGGGACGTGTCGGTGGTTGAAGCAAGAACGTGGCTGGGGAGACTTGTGGTTCAGGAAGACCTGGCAGCAGCGAGGCGAAGGGGCAAGGTGGAGGCTCAGAGGCTTGGACGGGCACTGAGGAAAGACCCTGGACCCAGGCGGGTGCCACACAGAAAACAGCAAAGGAGGGCAAGATCCCTGACTATTCAAACAGCGAGCCTTGCCTCGGCCGCTTCCTTGGGCGGGAACCACATCCTCTCTGAACGCCAGCCTCGTCTTCTGTCGAGATGCGATAATAGCACCTACACAGCAGAGACGTCGGGGGCCTTGAATGCGATCCCAGCGAAAGCACCCAGCACGGTGTTTCTCCTGTCCGCCCCCTCGTGGCCTCCCCCGCCCCGAGGGAGGACCCGTTTCCAAACAGCCGTGCAGACGTCTCAGAGCGGCACACCTGTCTCAGCTGCGGACAGGAAAGCAAACGGACAGCCTCTGTCTCCCGGCCGGAGAGGGAGTTACACCTGTCTCAGCTGCGGACAGGAAAGCAAACGGACAGCCTCTGTCTCCCGGCCGGAGAGGGAGTTATCTCCGCAGCAGCAAGCTGGGGTCGGCAAAGCACCGAGAATTTCATCACAAGCCTATAAAGAAGGCACTCAGAAAGAAAACCCTCGCACGAGGGGCCTTTGCCAACTGCATCCCGATGTGCCGTGAGCACACTGTGCCTCTGGGGGCTGAGGTGAGGCCCTGTGTCACCGAACTAGAATGCTGTCTCCTTCCGCTTACCGTGAGAAGGCAGGCAGGATCCTAACCCCCCAGGTCCTCCGTTTCGCGCCTGCAGGGGATAGACACGCTTCTGATGTTACACAGGGTGGCTGGGGGGCCTGCAAGGCAGCACAGGGAAGGGGAGGAGCCTGGGTACGGAGTTGCCTGCATGACCTCGGCCAGGGGGGTGAGTACCCAAAGCCTCAGTTTCCTGATCTGTTAAATGGGCACAGCACTCCCTTCCTGTCTCACCCAGGTCATTTGATCTTCCGAGTCTGAAGAGCGGAGCCAGGATCTGCCGGGCACCAGGCTCAGCATGAGACACAACAGATGTAGCAGCTGCTGTCATGGGGGCTTAAAGCCCGGCCAACGTCACCCATGAGAAGAGTGCAGGCGCCTCAGGACACCGGGACTTGGGCAACCCGGGCGAAGAGCCTGCGGAACGCCCGTGCCTGGGTGGGAATGCTCACCTACAGCTAACCAGCTCAGCAGTTTTAGCAAGTCACCCGCCCGCTCCTTGCCTCAGTTTCCCCACCTGTACAATGGGGACACCACTAGTTTATCCACCGACCTCAGCGAGGTAAAATGTGGAAGGCTTTTTGAATGGTTTTACCTACCTGCCCTCTCTCAGAGTCTTATCCCTTAGTGGGAGGGTCTGGTCCCAGGCGCCTTCCCTAAGGCGTCCCTTAGGGTGTCCCTGCCATGTTCAGTCACCCAGAGTCTAGTGACACCAAGCTACGCCCAGTCTCCAGCCCCGCCAACGCCTGTTCTCAAACTCGGAGCTTCCAGAACCGTGAGAAAATGGGTTTCTGCGGTTTGAGTCCCCCCAGCCTGCTGCCCATGGTGCAGTGTTATGGCGGCTCAAGGAAACTGATAGAAATGCCCATATGTGAGTTTTTTTTTATTTTTATGGTGCTGCATAATTCATATTATTGGCTAACTTGGAGCTTTTCATTTGTTTTTTACTTAATGTATTGAGGACATTACTCCAGATTATTCCATAGAAATGTAATTTAAAAAAGGTTTACATTTGCCCTGGCTGGTGTGGCTCAGTGGACTGAGTGCCGGCCTGTGAACCAGAGGGTCGCTGGTTCAATTCCCAGTCAGGGCACATGCCTGGGTTGTCAGCGGAGGCCCCAGGAGGGGGCGTGTGAGAGGCAACCGATCCATGTATCTCTAGCACATTGCTGCTTCTCTCCCTCTCTTCCTTCCTTGCCCTCTCTCTCAAAGTAAATAAATAACATCTTTTAAAACACTTTTTTAAAAAATTAAAAAGGCTGACATTCCAAAAGGCACGTATCACAGTGTACTCAACCTTCACGGTCCCGATGGACTTTTGAGACTGCTTCCAGGTTTTCACCACCACAAAACACCGGCTCCCGTGGCCTCCGTGCTGCGGCTGCATTTCTGCGGGAGAGGGTCCCAGCAGCAGGGTTCAGGACTGGAGGGAATGATGTGTCTAAGGAGAAGAATGGACACCTATGCATGCCGTTCCCAAGGGGCTTTGGCCATTCACCGGACCCACACGTTAACTCCCGGCCCCGCCACAAAATAGAATAGTACCGGAAAGGACTTTCCTCCCCTTCCTCGGTCACCCAGCTAGCCTGGTGCCCTCCTCTGGCGCCAGCCGGGTCAGGCTTCTGCACATGGCAGCAGGCGGACCGATGGGGCTTCCGTCTCAGTGACCTGCGGCTGGGTTGCTCAGCCCCACGGACCCTGGGTCCTCACCCAGAGAGGGGTCCACACCTGGACCCACTCACTCTGCAAGCACCTGGCTGGACAGAGCAGACACAGGAGGGTGTGTGTGCGTTGGGGACAGTCATTCCCCACACTGAGCCCGTGTCCCTGACCCGACTGCTCCGGAGGGCTGCGGGGACCATGGCCTCGGCCACATGGCACTCAGTGGGCCGGACCCCATCTGTGCTTCCCACCCCCACTCGCTGGGCACCCTCCTGCCCTTTTCCCCCCGGGTGCAACCCTTCCTGGGCCTGCTTGTTCCCTCCCCACCGACCCCACGCCTTGCCACACCCTTCCTAAGCCTGTGCAGGGGTCTTTGTCTACAGACACAGACACCCTCCTCCCGTCACCAGCTCGGTGATTCCGCCTCATCAGTTCTGCAAAATAATGATGCTGGTATCTGCTGAGCGCCCGCCAGGAGCCGAGCACTGTGCTAAGGCCTTGGGCATGACATGCGTTCATCCATGTCCCCCCGTAACCAGGGACACAGGTGAGGAGCCTGGGCACAGCCGCATGCTTGAGGCCCTCTCCCTCTGCTGCCGAGGTTAATCTCCTTGAACTTCACGAGACCCAGGACCCACCTAACCCAGGGATCCACGTGCCCAGGAAGAACCCGGACTCCCCTCAGTCCAAACGGGGAGGCCTAATGGTCTGGGCAACCAGGCGGCCCACCCTGCCTGCCCCAGGCGGTTCTCCTCTGGCCCCCAGCTCCCGACAGAAATGGTGCACTGCAGCGTAAGCCCTGTCGGATGCCTTCGGCAAAACACCCCCCTGCTCACTTACCACCCATCAACCCGGGCAGCTCCCGGGGCGCCAGCTCTGCGTCAGGTGCTGGGCCCGCCGAGGTGGAGTCAAGCCCGTCCCTGACCCCGAGGGAATGACGGTGTGGTCAGTGTTCCGGGAGCCCAGGGGGCCCGAGCCCACCCGGAGCAGTCAGGGAAAACTTCCACGGGAGGTGGCAAGTCCAGAGACACGGTAGCTGGCGCGTGGCCTGGAGGGGAGCGTGACGAGCCTGCTGGCGGCAGCGCCGGGGCCCACGCCTCCGGAAGGGCGCTGCCCCGGACTCCTCCCTGCCCTGGACAGGGTCCCCTCCCCGAGCCCGGAATTAGAATTACGGTCACGGCCGCGCCTGACATCTGCTCCGACCAATTCATTATCATTAGGAAATGAATCCCTAATGAGTTTCTGCCGCCATTAAGTCTGATTTACAGTAACGGTAATCACCCTTGGAAGCACACACTTTATCCCTTTAATTAATAATCCTGCTTATCAGCAAGCCTAATGATCACGGGACAAAAAAGTAGGAGAAAGCTTCCCATCTCCAGCCCCGGCTTCCCCATTGCACGGAGGGGAAGGGGAGAAGGGGGTCCCTGAAGCAGGTCTGGGGACCACGCAGCCCGCCGTGGGGGCATTAACAGCCGTCATCTTCTAGAGGAACCCTCTGAGTCACCCAGGGGCTGGGCTGGGACCCGGGGCCCCAGCTGCGCCGGCTCCTCACGCCTCTGTAGGCCCACCCGTGCTGGGGCATCTCCACGCTGCAGGCGGGGCCCTGGCTCTAGTAAACCTGAGCCAGTCACTCCCTGCTCAAAACCCTGCCGGGGCCCATGGGTGCACCTGGGACAACACCCCAGCTCTCTGCACCCCTGCTCACCCCCAAAACCTCCCCCTGCTCCTTCCTCCCACACAACTGGCACCCCTGCTCGCTCCTCTCCTCTTCACCCAGAGACCCCAGCCCCGCCCCTCCCTTGCGTGACAATATGCCTCTTTCTGAAACGACCTTCTTTCCATGGCCTCGCACCTGTCTCCAGCCCTTCCTCCAAACTGCTTCTACAGGCCCCGACCAGCTGACGTGTATCGGGAGGCTGGCGGACGAGTCAGCGGGGAACTCTTATCTACGGCAAGGAGCAGCCGCCAGCTGACTGTATGAGGCACAGAGGGGACCAGGGAGGGAGGGCCAGGGAGAGCTTTCAGGTGGAGGGGCGGCCTGAGCTAGGCTTTGTTTGTTTGTTTGTTTGTTTAGTACATGGGTAAGGGAGAGCAGGGGAGGGATGAATAAGCAGAGGGCAGAGGGTTTTTTTTTAAGTCTTCACCTGGGGATGTGTTTGTTTATTGATTTCAGAGAGAGAGGAAGGGAGAGAGAAAGAGAAACATCGATTGGTTACCTCCCATACGTGCCCCAATTTGGGACTGAACCCGCAACATTTTGGTGTACGGGACGACACTCCCAACAACTGGCCCACCTGGCCAGGGCCTGAGCTAGGTATTGAAAATCAATTTTATCATATTAATGTCTGCCCACCACCTGTTAGACATCCACCATGTGCTAGACACTTTATCGACAGCATTCCTTATAAATGCCACATTGATGTGGTAAAGTGGGGAGATTATCTCCCCCATTTTGCAGGTAGGAAGACTGAGGCCCAGAGACGTTGCACACACTCCGGGCCGTGCGGAGCCTGTGAGTGGCAGAGACTGCATCCCGGCCCCTGAGGGTCTGCCCCCAGGCCCAGTCCTCCAACAGGACCACGTTTCACTGATTTTGACAGTGCCCTTCACTCCAAAGCGGGACACAACGTGGCCCTGCCTGCGTCTTGCCGAGGCTCACACACACACACACACACACACACAGGTCACGTCAGAGTGGGTCCGCTCGCTGGGGTCCGCCACCAGCCAGAAGCAGCCAGACGCAGCCAGCGGGTGTGTGTCTCCGTCTCTACCTGCCCCGGGGCTGCTGGAGTCTGTCTCTTGGCGCCCCTCGAACGAGCGAGCTCAGGCTGCGGCAGAGAACTCACAGACGGGGGAGGGGGAGGTTGCTTAACCAACAGGCCTTTCCCCTCGCAGTGCTGGGGGCTGGAGGCCCGAGGTCAGGGTGCACCGAGGTCGGGTCCCGGGTGAGGACTGTCCTCCCGGCTCGCAGACAGCCTCCGTCTCGCGGCCTCCTCCCGGGGCAGAGGGCGCGAGGCAGCAAGCGCTCTTCTGATCAAGGACACTGATCCCACTGTGGGTCCCCTTCCTCGTGGCCTCATCTAAGCCAAATCACCTCCCAAAGGCTCCACCTCCAAATCCCACCCCCACAGAGGTGAGAGCTTCAACACAGGATGGGGTGTGAGACTCAGTCCACAGCACAACACGGACGGTGCGGCTTGCCTGCAGGAAACACCCGTCGTTGAGGAACGATGGACTGAGACAGTGAACGGAGCCTTTTGCAGGGTTCAAATGCCGGCTCAGCCCCTCTCAGCGGCCAGAGGCTGAGGAAGCTCCCTGAGTCTCGGAGTTTCCCGTGAAAACCCGGGTACCAGCAGTGCTGCTACCTGGAGTCGAGTCCTGGTGAGGATGGAGTGAATGGAACCATGTGGCGCCTCTGCAGTGACGTCTGGGGCACAGGAGGGACTCGGGAGTGCTGCGTGTGGTCATTTCCCCGTGGGCAGGAACCTTCTGCTCTCGGCAACGACTCACGGCTCAGACCTGTGGGGCCGAACGAGGAAATGGGTACAGTTTCCCTGCACGTTCTCTTCTTCTTCCCGAATGAACAGCCAAGTGACACGGCCTCAGATACTGGGGCTTCAGCAAGGAAGGCCGACGGGCCAACGTCCTGGGTCAAGCTCCTCCTTAAACCCCTGGCTTGGCTTTCCTTCACCTGCAGGGGGCTCTCCAGGCTCCTCAGGGGACTGTCCAGGGCTCCTCAGTGGGCCCAGGGCCCACCTGCCCAGGTCCACCTCCTGGTGCCCTCCGCCCACGCGCACCTCTGAGAACACAGGGCACGGCCCCGCAGGTGTGCGCTGGCTATGCTGTTTGTTTTCTTTCGTTCATTATTTATTTATATTTTTAAAATCCTCGCTCCAGATACATTTGTTGATTTTAGAGAAAGAGGAAGAGAGAGAGAGAGAGACATCTAACGGTTGCTTCCCGTACCCACCCCCTGCCTGGGGATCAAACCCACAACCTTTTGGTCCAACCCACTGAGCCGCTCACCCAGGGCCATCCACACTGTTCCTACGGCCAGGGGCCGTGCTCTCCCCTCTCCTCCACCAGCCCAGGCTCGGATTCTCTGGAAAGATGCCCCTCCGAGGAGCGTGTGAGCTTCCACGGCCCCAGTGTCCACCCGGCTGCACAGGGACTCTCCGTGAAGTTGCCCCAGGGCCCTGGCGAGGCGCATGCGCTCTGGCGCCGGGCTGCCTGGGCGCGCATGAACCCCGCCGGTCTAGCTGCTGGCTGCACGATGGCGGGCAGTCACCCGGACCCCTCCTCCCTGTGCCTCTGGTGCCCCGTCTGTACGTGGGGACCCCGTTAGGATTACGTGGGCACATAAAGCCCTTAGAACAGCACCCAACACGCACCTGGTCAAGAACGCATTCTTATTTACAAAACCGCACTGCCCCCCCGCCCCTCGCCGTGTCTTCCCATTCCCGCTGCCCAGCGCAGCCGCCGAGGCTCGGTCGCCGCTCAATACGCATTTGTTGAGCTGAATTCCCCCACGAAATGGAAACAGAGCTTGGCTCCCAGAGTGGGCAATCACTTATATTACATATTAGGCGATTTTTCCAGCGTGCATCATGCCAAATATTGTACATTCTTTATTACGGCGAGGGCAGCGATGTTCATTAAAGGGTAGCGCCGTTTCATTAGAAACCCTTGCTGTCGGAATTTTATAACCCGGCCGCAAAAATTCACTCCGGGCAAAATGCTAACCTTCGTCTGGAAATAAATGGGTTTATTTTATAAATTTTTATGCATTTTCCACACATAAGCAAACGGACAGATAAACCATTCTTTAATGGAAGGATTGCAAGGGGAAAGCTCGACTCGGGCACACGAGACACAGAGACCCAGAGAGACGGACTGGCTTGGCCTGACCGTGCCTGGCCGGCCATTCCCGTAGAATCTTTCCTCCTCGCCTTTCCAAAGGTCCCTCACAGCCCAGTGACCGCCACCGTGAGAGCTTCGCGGGGCCAGCCGTGGCTCTCGGTGCTTGGTGTGTGCTGACGAATTCCCCCAAGTTCATCTCCTCCCAGAGAACGGGTGTATGGGGTTAAATGAAGGTACCCCAGAGTTTATGTCCACCGGGAACCTCTGAACGGGACCTTATTTGGAAGAGGGTCTTGGTAGATGTCATCAAGGTAAGAGGAGGCCACGTGAGATTAGGGTAGGCCCTAAATCCGGTGGTGGGCATCTTAGAAGAGAAGAGAGCCCTGGCTGGCGTGGCTCAGTGGATTGCGTGCCGGCCTGCGAACCAAAGGGTTGCCAGGTCGATTCCCAGTCAGGGCACATGCCTGGGTTGTGGGCCAGGTCCCCGGTGGGGGGGCCTTTGAGAGGCAACCACACATTGGTGTTTCTCTCCCTCTCTTTCTCCCTCCCTTCCCCTCTAAAAATAAATAAATAAATAAAATCTTTAAAAAGAGCGAGAAGGGAGAGGAATTTGAACCCAGAGACACATGGAATGGAGGGGGCCTCGTGATGACACAGGCAGAGATCAGAGCGACAGAGTGACGCACCAAGGATCACCAAGGACGGCTGGTGCCAGCTGCCGGAAGTCTGCCGACACCTTGATTTTGGACTTTATCCTCGGGAACGGGGAGGAAAGACATTCCTGTTGCATTCAGCCACCAACTAACACAGTGCGGGGAACTGAGGCAGACGGAGGTCAGGGAGCCCCCCTGGTTTGTCCTCGGAGCGAGTGGAGGTGAGATTTAAATACCAGCCGTGCGCTCCAGGGTCTGGACACACCACCACCCCTGCCCCCCGCCCCTTCCTGCTCATCGGCCTATTCGCACAGGCAAGCAGCGTGAGCCTGCCCCGCCACCAACAGCGGCTTTTCAGACGACTTCCGCTCCCACTGCTTTCCAAGTTCCCACAGTGAAAAATGGAACAGACTCACCTCCCCGCCCCCCCGCCCCCCCCATGGGTTTAACTTTCAGGACTTTTAGTTCATAATTCAGCATTCCAGCCAGTCGCCTGAAAGCTGCCTCTCCCCTTCAACTCCAGGACGGCGGGGAGATCCGACGGAAGCAGTGACCAAGGTCACCACACACACTTCGGATCTAGGAAAACAATGGTACACGTGAAAGCTACTCAACACTGACCAGGCCCAGCCTGGAACTCGCCCCTTCAGCCCCAGCCAGGCGCACACCAGCCTGCCGGCACACTGGGACCTCAATGCCAAGGGGGGGGGGGGGGGGGGGTGTTGGAGGAAGGAGGGGCAAGCGACCACTGACTCCCACGCAGCCCCTGAGAAACTGCGGCCGTGGGTCCACGGTCACGGGTGTGGGGAGAGATGCACAGCATATTATAAAGTGAAAAAGCCGCTGGCAAGATGGAGCGTGCCCCACACAGGTCCTTCCAAAGTGGGAACACAGACGTCGACACCGAAGGCCACGGTGTGGGTGTGCACACGGGCGGAGTGAGGGGGTGTGCTACCCTGTTAATGATGGTGCAATGTCTGGGGCCGTTTTTGCCACTTCACACTTTTCCTCACTGTCTGCATTGTCTTCTGTGAATGTGCAGGGGCGTCACAGTTAGAAAAGAAGTAAGGAAACTCCTTCCATCAGGGCGGGGCGGGAAGCCTGCGAGGTCCCAGGCGCTGTGGGCGGCCTGCCTCATGGATGGTCTGGGGGTCCTGCCCACAGTGCCCGGCAGAAGAAAAGCTCGTGTTCACAGCCACGGCGGCCCAGTGGGTCTGATTTCAGCGCACCTCCCCCTACCCCCCCCAAGTCTGCTGCACAGCGTTAGTAGGCCTTTTTTTTTGTCTAAAATGCAAATAAGTTCCTCAAACTCAACCTGAACCTTCTGCCCCAGATAAGCAGCAGGGAAATGGAAAACTAAGAACGGGACCCACAGAGACAGAGCATCCCCAGTCCGGGGGGCGGGCCCACAAAAGGACATGCATGCCAAGCCCTCCGAGTGTCCCGGAGGGAGACAGTGGCTGGCGGCGATCGCCCCTGGGAGGCAGAAGGGCCCAGGGGTGCTTATTCGAGATAGAGACAGTTCGTTCCCTGCGGCTGCCGTTACAGACGACCACAAACCAGGGGACTGAACACGACACACACTTATCTCCTCGCAGTCCAGGTGGCCTGAAGGACAAATGAAGGTGTGTTCACAGCCACACCCCCTCTTCCAAAGACTCTTGGGCAGTGTCCTTCCTGCCTCTCCCAGCCCCGGGTGGCCCCGGGTGGTGCCGGGTGGCCCTGGGCTTGTGGCCGCATCGCTCTGTCTCTGCCTCCGTCTGCACATGCCCACTTACTCTCTGTTTATCTCTCTGTGTGTCCTCTTCCTATGAGGATGCTGTCGTTGGATTTACAACCCACTCTCATCCAGCGTGACCTCATTTTAACTTGATGACCTCTGCCAAAACCTTATTCCCAATAAGGGCCCATTCTGAGGTTCTGGGAGGACGCAGGTCTTTACGGTACGCTATTCAGATCAGTGCAGAGACATACACAAGTTTCGGGGACCCTGGATGGCTACCCCAGCCACCGTGAGATTGCGCGTCCTGAATCCCACCATCCTAGAAGTGCCCGGTGCCTGATACGACTGCCCCTTCGAGCAGCCGGTCATCCGATCCACAGTCAGCAACGCCTTGCCGAGCCCGGCCAAAGAGCAACCCCGAGGGTGCAGGTTAGAGTCTGCAGGCACATGCGCTCCCTGTGATGGTTCCTTTTAGGCGTCCGCTCCGGCAGGGCCATGCGGTGGCCAGGCATCTGGTTAGACACGATGCTGGACGCGCCTGTGAGGGCGTTTGGGTGAGATTCACATCTCATTCAGCGGGCCCAGTGAGGCAGGTTGCCCTCCCAGGGAGGGGGGTGGGGTGCCTCTCCGGGCCACAGGAGGCCTTAATACACTGAAAGGCTGAGTAAGGAAGAACTCCTTCCCTCCCTCTCTCCGACTGTCTCTAAGCTGGGGCATTGGTCTCCTGCCTCTGGCCTTGAACTAGGGCTGGAACATACACCACTGGCTCGCCTGGGTCTGGGCCTCTCAGGCTCCGGTCACGTGAGCCAATTCCTTGCAGTAAACACAGGCCCAGCCACACCTCCCAGAACCCCCAGGGGCCGCTCCTGGAGCTGGCCACCCTCTCTCTGAGCACCTGGATGCAGGCGTCCCTGGGAAGGGCTGTGTGACCTTAGGCGAGGGGACTCTCTCCTCTGGAAGGGCCGATGGCATGCTGACAGCAGCTGGGGCACCAGCTGGGGACAGGCGTCTGGGTGGCACATGGGTGTCCATCCTACTCGGACAAGCTGTGGACCTTGGGCAGTGTCTCTGAGCCCCATTTCCTCAAATGGTCGTTGCACCTGCCTCCGATGGACGCAGGGTGGGGAAATCTAACAGTCGTAAGGAAAGCGACCTCAGCGTTAGAGGGCCTGGGCAACGGGGCTGCTCTGCTCACCTCTGCCCGTCTTCAGGACGTGAAATGAGGATGATGGTGAAAGTGCTTGTGCTAGTTTATAAAAATAGTGATGATGACGATGATGATGATGATGATAGCAGTAGCTAATCATTACGGGGCTCTCCTGTAGCACTTTACACATTAGCTCATTTGACCTTCAAAACGACCCTGGGCCGCAGGGACACTTATCGCCCCCATTTCCCAGATAAGGAAACTGACACAAAGGTGCCCAGGAACTTCTTGACATTTGCAAGAGTCAGAGAGAAAGGGGTAAGGCTTACACTGAGGATTTGTCTTCCTTTCGAATGGCAACCCACGGCCTAACGCACCCCTGACGCAGCAGAACAGAAACCAGGCAGCACCCCGGGGCGTACGGGAGCCCCCCCCCCACTGACCTGTGGCTTTGCTCTCCACAGCATCAGCCACCCATGGCCAGCCAGGGTCTGAAAATATCAAATGGAAGATTCCAGAAATAAATAAGTACCTTTTCAACGGTGCGCCGTTCTGAGTCACGTGACAAGACTTCGCTCCCTCCCGCCTGGGAGGTGAACCATCGCTTCTCTCGGTGTCTTGGCCCCGGAGAGGCGCCCCACTGCTGGCCCCTCAGCAGCCGGCATGGTTGTCAGGGTGACAACTGCAATGACACAGTGCTTGAGCTCCAGGAGCCCTTATTGCACTGAGGCATGGCCCCAAAGCCATCCACGTGATGTGTATTACGGTATATTGTTATAGCTGTTCTATCTTATTATCGGTTATTACTGTTAACCTCTTGCTGTGCCTGATTTATAACTTAAGCTTCATCATAGGTATGTATGCATAGGAGAAAAGGTAGTGTGTGTGTGTGTGTGTGTGTGTGTATGCTTTGGTGGGTGCAGTTTCAGGCACCCACTGGGGGTCTTGGGGCACATGCCCTGCAGGCAGACAGGGGGTGCTACTGTATAAACAACTCTTGCAACGCAACAACCAAAAGACAAAGAACTCTATCTAAAAGTGGGCCAAGGACTTGAAGAGACATTTCTCCGAAGAAGGTATACAAATGGCCAACAAGCACATGCAACCACGTCATCAGGGAAATGCAGATCAAAACCACAATGAAAGCCCTGGCTGGCATAGCTCAGTGGATTGAGCGCGGGCTGGGAACCAAAGTGTCCCAGGTTCGATTCCCAGCCAGGGTACATGCCTGGGTTGCAGGCCATAACCCCCAGCAACCGCACATTGATGTCTCTGTCTCTCTGTCTCTCTGTCTCTCTCTCCCCCTTCCTTCCCTCCCTAAAAATAAATAAATAAAATCTTTAAAAAAAAAAAAAAACCACAATGAGATACCACTTCACACCCACCAGGACGGCGTTCACGTTTTCAAACGAGAAATGCAAGTGTCGGCGAGGACGTGGAGGAACTGGAGCCCTCGCACGTTGCTGATGGGAGTGGCAAACGGTGCAGCTGCCGTGGAAAAGTCTGGTGGGTCCTCAGAAAGCGACACATTGAATCGCTGTCTGACTCGCCAGTCCCACTCCCAGGAACGCACCCGCAAGGAACTGAAAACAGGTGTCCGCACGAGAAAACACGCACACGCCTATCGCAGCAGCACGCTGCACGGTAGCTCGGAGGTGGAAACGACACACGTGTCCGTCGGCAGATGGTGGATCAACAAAGCGCACTTTGCTGCCCGCTGGAATGTGGGTCGCCCACAAGAAAGGGGGGGAAGCTCGTCATTGGTGACGACACGGGTGGACCTGGAGAGCGTCATGCTAAGAGAAACAAGTCAGGCAGAGAAAGACAGCTGCCAGATGACTTCACGGACACGTGGGACCTAAAGAACCAGACAGACGGGAGGATGCAGAAACTGACCCACAGACACAGGCTGACGGTGACCGGAGAGGAGACGGGTTGAGGGGGCTGGTGGGGTTGGTGAAGGGGACGCACAGGCACAAAGTTCCAGCTGTGAGATACATAAGTCACAGGTCACAAGGTGCAGCACAGGGAGTCCAGTCAATGACATTGTCACAGCTAGGCATGGTGACAGAGGGTAACTAGACTCACCATGGGGATCATTGTGTCGTGTGTACAAATATTGAATCACCGTGTGCACCTGAAACTAATAAGATAGCGTATGTTGATTACATGTCAACTAAAAAGTTAAAATAGAAAAATAAAAGTCAGGCAAGTAGATGCAACTCCAGCTCAGAGCCCGGCACCCCCACGGAGTTGGAGGCGAATTGGGGGGACGTGCGTGGGAAGCCGGGAGTTTGCTCATGGGGAGACGAGCATCCGGTTCAACCACGGCCTCTCAGTCAGGGCCCTGCATGGCTGTCCAGGCTGAGCAACCCCTCAACAGGGAGGAGGACGGAGCCCAAACTCCGCCCCCAAGCCCTGGGCCCCGAGGTGGGGCTGCCTGGGCCCAGAGCAGCCCCCCCTTCCCAACGCTCGCAGAAGCACCGTCCGACC
This sequence comes from Phyllostomus discolor, assembly GCF_004126475.2. NCBI lineage: Eukaryota > Metazoa > Chordata > Mammalia > Chiroptera > Phyllostomidae > Phyllostomus > Phyllostomus discolor. Next base: position 3,761,268 of record NC_040903.2, read on the forward strand.
TGCGCAGCCCTTCCTGTCGCCAGCCGGCCTTCCCCAGCCGCCCCCCACGGGCAGCCCACGGGAACTTGTGCGGGCAACCTGCAGCGGTGGGAGAACTGGCCAGCCACGGGAGTGAACCGCCTGGATGGTGGTGGGTCCACCAGCCCCCGCTGATGCAGGAGCACAACCACAGGAGGGGCCTCCAGTGAGAGGCGTCCACAGGTGACCTCGGGAACCACGGGAAACCACGAGGAGAATGAACGATCGGGGTACTTGGTTACACGGGAACAGGTCACCTGTGCAGCCGTGTGGGTTCAGAACTCACAGCTGAGTCGTTTGCCTTCTTGGGTCTCATGCCCCTGCTCCTCTCCGACTCTCCTCTGTGCGTTGCTGCTTCATTAAGAAACTGCCTCATCACAAATGCACTTTAGGAAACCTAGTGGGGGGAAGGGTTTGTTCACGCCTCGGTCAGAGAAACACAGGCCCTTTCTGACAGGCTCCAGAGGACAGGAGGGCGAGAATTCCAAAGAAAAAGATGCAGACGGGGACCACGTGGCCAGCGCCCCCTTCCCACCAGGAAATTCTCTCGGGGCTCACCTGGGAGACTGTTGTTTCATTTTATGAAGGGCGGTGGCACAGCCTTGCTGGTGCGTCTCAAGGCTCCAAGTCGTGGCGGAAACCACAGGACTGGAGGACTGATGAGGACTGATTCCGGGACAGCCGTGTTCCCAGTGAGTGGGTACAGAGCACAGAGCCCCGGGGAGCAGCAGCAGCAGCAGCAGCCGCCAACTCGTCACCTTCGAAGAGGGTCCAGGGAAGGGAGCAGGGGAGGCCGAGAGGCAGGAGGCAGGCCAGGGCCCCAGAGGGTTTCGGAAGCAAAGGGAAAAGAATTTTAAGAAGGAACCACGTTGAACTGCGGACACAAACAAGAGGAGTGAAACTTATTTACTTCAAAGCAGAAAAGAAAGACGATGTGGAGAAGACGCCAACCTGTGCAGGGGCCCAGAAGGGAGGCGAGTGCGGTCACTGGGGTCCTAGCCGGACACCCCGCCAGAGCCCCCCTCCCTGGACCCGCACTCCCACACGCTCGCCACGCCCCCTCACGCAAGTGCCTCTTCCTTCACAAGAGGGCAAGTCATTCCCCTGTGTCTGTCTGTCTGTCTCCGCACAAGGGGCACCTCTCTAGGAACTGCTGAGTACGTGGTTTCGGGAGAAAGATGGACTATGTCTTCAGCCCCCGTTTTCCCAATCAACGCCCCCCTCTGTCTGGGCCCACGTTGCGTGTGGACGCCGAGACCTGGTTGAGCGACCCCGAAAGAGGGATTGCGCGGCGACTCAGCTGTGCGCCGAAACGTCCCCGAGGACGAGCGAGCACCCGTCACCGCCGGCGCGCAGAGGACAATGAGGAGGTGCCCCGTTACGTAACTGAGGAGACAATGTCTTTTATGCTCGGTCTGGTTCACCTTTCACACTAAATTAATCTTAATAAGCATCTGCTTTGAGTAAAGGAAGTTTTGTGATAATTCAACCGTGACCCCTGTAAAAGTCCAAATGATTTCACCGCAGCCCCTCAGCCCGGGGGAGCCCAGGGAAAGGGTCGTCTTTATTTCATGATCATCAGCGTGTTAACATGAGCTGATGAACCCCATCAACCAGCCACGCCGTGCCGCCGCACTGCCGCCGGGCCAGGACATCATTAGCTGCGGGCCGTGGGCACGCGGGCTGGCGGGCTGGGCCGGTCAGCTGGTCCCACGGGTCATTTGATCCGGGCTCCTCGTTTCTGAGAATTAAAAGCACATTCTCCCTCTGGCTTGTTTTCTGGCTTCAAGATCCAGGTAAAGTGGTCCCAGCAAGGGCGTCCCTGGGAGCCCATGGTGCAGTGGCCCCCTGAGCCGGCAGTCGCTGCTTTGGAGGTGCTTGTGGCCGGGCTGGGCCAGACCCGGCCACTGGACCCTCCGCCGGCACTCAGGATGCACCGCCCCGTGGGGCTCAGTGACCGCATGGTCTCTGCCAGCCCCCATCTGTCACTTCTGAGCCCACCTTCCTCATGGACTGGGCTGTACACTGTCCCCGGAGCAGGTACCCCTGGACAACAACCTGGGCGTTTGTGCCCCTGCCTCCTGGTGGCCGTCTCCTCCAGCTCCTGTGCCTCATTGGTTGGCTAGGAAATGTCCTACTGCACGGTGGCCCTCATTTGTGGTCCGGGGCCGGCCACTCAGCATCGCCGTGGAATCAGCATGAAATGCAAACATTTAGGCCCGTCCCCGCACCTGCTCAATGAGCGTGTCTGGGACCCAGGCCCCGCCGCTATGTGTCTCAGTTGCTCTCCCAGTGGCTCTGATGGATGTCATTGCCGGAGACGGGCACGTGAACCCAGTGAGTCAGCCACAGGTCTCCGTGAAGGTCGCTCTTGGTGGTCTGCATCCTACGGGTCTTGACAAGTGTGTGCTGACACGTGCCCGCATTCACCACCCCACAGAGCGGCTTCACCGGCCTGCACACCCTCTTGGCTCTGCCTACTCCTCTCTGCCTTGGGGTTGTTCTAAGCCACTGTGGTGCTTTGTGGTGCTTTGTGACAGTAGCCGTGGGAAACCCACGACCACGTGGTCCCCCTGCTCGACTTCAGTCTGGAACCGCAGGGGGCTCACCAAACACCAGCCAGCCGCCAGTTGGCAAGGTCAAAAGCAGCAACACCTTGGAAGGTTCAGGAAGCTTTCTCACCAACTCTAACTAGCAGTGAGAGGGCTGCTCGCTTTGGGACAGTATCATTTTCAACTCTATCCTAGAAATGGAAATCCTTTCTTTCTGAGGATTTTAAGGGACATTTCTCTTTCATGTATTATTTCACAGTAGAACTTGGACATGAAGACGTGAGCTGGTTCCGTCTCCCCTTCACGTAGGACTCGGGGCTGGAAAACCGGAGCGTTGGCTGCGGGAGCCCAGGGCCCGCATGCACACCCACGCACACGCTCACACAGGCGTCAGAAGATGAGGCTGGGGTTTGGGGTGGGAGGCTTGGGAGGCCGAGTAAATCCGCCTCCCCAGTGGGGTCCTGCCTCTTGGCCTCTGACCCCCACCCACCCAGCCTTGAGGAACTGGGAGAGCCCCGCGCTCACACTCACACATGGCTTAGATTTCTCCGCCCCGGCCTGGCCTGGCGCAGAGTTAAGCACAAATATCCTGTGAGAGGAAATGAGTTGGTGCTGCCTCTTGCCTCACAAGTTTGCTCCCTTTTCCCCTGATTTTAGCAGGGAGTGAAGGACTGGAAGAGGGCCACCGGCGGGCGGGCGGGGGGGGGGTCAGAGTTGGGGAGGGAGCCCTGAGCTTGGAGACTGGAGACCTGGGCTCTAGCCACCAACTTGCTGTGTGATCCTGGGCACGTCGTTTACCCTCTCTGGGCCACTGCTCTCACATGATGAAGGAGAGAAACTGTAGAGCGAGAGGAGACCCCAGGGACAGCTCTTTGTCTCACTCGGCTCCATAACATGCTCACTGGGCAGCTACTCCTCATTATGAGAAGACACGTTCTCGCACGGGGCGCTCTCTGTTGGGGTCAGGGGGGCGCCAAGGGCTGTCCCACCCTCAGTCTCATTTCTGTCACTAGCCATAATGACGGACAGCCCTGCTGTCACAGGGCGAAGTGCGTCCCCCCCTAAATCCGTATGTTGAAGTTCCAACTTCCAGAACCTCGGAACAGGACCGTACTCGGAGACAGGATCCGTAAGGAGATGATTAAGGTTAAACGAGGTCAGAAGGGTGGGGGCTTCCTTTGTTGGACTCGTGTTCTTTTTTTTTTTTTTTACTTTTTTTTAAGTTTTATTTGCTCCCTTTTAATCTGGGTAACTTTTCTTTTTTAAAAAAATTTTTATTTATTTATTTTTTTAGAGAGAGAAAGGGAGGGAGAAAGAGAAGGAGAGAAACGTGTGGTTTTCTCTCACATGGCCCCCACTAGGGACCCAGCCCGCAACCCAGGCATGTGCCCTGACTGGGAATCGAACCAGTGACCCTTTGGTTCACAGCCTGCACTCAACCCACTGAGCTACACCAGACCGGGCTGGACTCGTGTCCTTAGGAGAAGAGTGAGAGGCACCAGAGCACTCACTCCGCCTCCTCTCCGTGCACCCAGAGGAAGGGCCGCGTGAGGACCCAAAGAGAAGGTGGCCATCTGGGAGCCAGGTGGAGAGGCCTCTCCAGACGCAAGCATGGAGGCACCTTGACCTTGCACTTCCAGGCTCCTGATCTGCGGTGAAATAAATGTCTGTTGTTCAAGCCCCACCCCGTCTTGGTGTTTGGTTATGGCTGCCAGAGAAAACTAAGACACCTCCCTGCTCTCAGACTGCCTCAGTTTCTCAGATCAGGTCACAGCCCCTTTGCCATTTTTTTGTTGTTGTGTTGTTTTTTTGTTTTTTTTTTTTTGTCCCAGGGACCCTTCGGGAACCTGCTGAAGGCACGGATGCTGGCAGACAAGGAAAGCATTTTGAGGAAAAAGAGGGATCAGAAAGCACACACTTCCATTTTCTGAAAGGGGACCTTCTTACAGATTCTGCAATTTCTTTTTATAGATGATAAAAGGATGTTATGAACAACGTCATGCTGGTAAATTTGGAAACAGATTACATGGACAGGCTGCAAACTGAAACATCGTCACGGTGCGTCAGAAGATGTCGAAAATCTGAATTTCCTGTATCTATGAAAGAAGTTGAGTCTGTAAATAAAACCTTTTCACCAAGCAACCTCCAAGCCCACGTGACGGCAACAGCTGACGCAGCCATGCATAAGGCGGAAATAATACCCGTCTAAACACACACATTCAGAGCACGGAAAGCAAGGGGCAGTCCCAACGGGCAAGGCCTATGTGACTCCAAAATCCGACAAAGGCGTCGCCGGAAAAGGAATCTACAGGCCACTGTCTCCCATGAACGTAGAGGTGAAAATCCCAAACAAAATTATGGGAAATCAAAGCCTGTGTTTTCTAGCATAAAAAAGACGGTTCGTCATGAATGAACTGGGTTCGTGGCAGGAATGCAGGATTGCCTGGCCCCTTGGTTACCGGTCAGTGTAACTCACTCTATGAAAAAGATATTGGTAGAAAGCCTTATGATCGTTTCAACAGATAGAACATGTTTGATGAAATTCAGCACCTGTTCATGGTAAGAAGTCCGAGCTAACTAGGAGGAAAAGTCACCTTCCTGAAAGTGATGATTTGAATCTTTACAAACAAGTGTGGCGTTTTTCTGGGAGAAACAAAGGCTTGTTTTCCTGCAGGAACCTGGACACAGGAGTTCATAGCAGGTTACTCCTATCAGCTCCACACGAGAAATTCCCCGGATTGCCTTCAGTGGGTACTTGGTCAGACAGACAGTGGTCCCTCTGTACCATGTGCGGTGTCCTGGGGCCGCCAGAACAAATTGCCACAAACTTGGTGGCTTAACCAACAGAAGTTCATTCTCACGGCTCTGGAGGCCAGAGAGGTCCAAACTCAGGGCGTTGGCAGGCCCTGCTCCCGCCCACACCACTGGGGGAGAGCCCTTCCTGGCCCCCGCCAGTTCCCGGTGGCCCCAGACAGTCCTTGGCTTGTGGCTGCATCACCCCAAACCGTGCCTCTGTCTTCACGTGGCCTCTCCCCTCTGCTCCTTGTAAGGACAGTCATACTGGGTTAGGGTCTTCCTAGTGACCTCATCTTAACGTGGTTACATCTGCGAAGATTATTTCTAAATGAGGTCACACACTTGTGACTAGGGCCTAGGGACTTCCCACTGCCTGCTCGGGGGACACAGTTTAACCCGCGCCCCTGGAACGCTGCTCAGCAACAGGCAGGGATGAGCCGCTGACTCATGCGGTGACCCAGAGACCTCAGGGCAGCTTTGCTGAGTGGAAAAAGCCGAGCTTCAGAGGATAACACTGTGTGGTTCCGCTGAGGTTGCCTTCCTCAGTAGCAGAGCAGGTGAGCAGCCTCCAGCCATTGAGGATGAGGGAGAGGGGTGGGAAAGGCTATGCAGGGGTCACACCCTTTAGGGGGTGAGCGGTTAGACAAGCTGCGGTACTCCAAGGCCATACCGTGGAATGCTTCTAGTTACTCCGCAGTAGGAAAGAACGAACTACTGATACACACAACTGGAGTGAATCTCAAGAGAGTTAATTCTGAGGGGGAGGAACACAAAAAAAACCTGATGCCAGAAGCATACAAGTGAATGCTTCCATTTATAGGACATTTTTTAAAAGATTTTATTTATTTATTTTTAGAGAGGAAAGGGAGGGAGAAAGAGAGAGGGAGAGAGAGAAACATCAATGTGCGGTTGCTGGGGGCCGTGGCCTGCAACCCAGGCATGTGCCCTGACTGGGAATCGAACCTGCGATGCTTTGGTTCACAGCCCGCGCTCAATCCACTGAGCTATGCCAGCCAGGGCTCCATTTATAGGACATTCTTGCAGCAGAACCAATTTCGTGGTCGCAAGGGGGTTAAGGAAGTGGGATGGGTGAAGGGCAATACGAAGAGTCCTTGGGCGATGGAGCTGTTCTGCATCTTGACCGTGCTGCTAAATGCACATGCCTATGAATACGCTAAAATTGCAGAGAACTAAACACACATGTATACACACACAAGTACAACTAAATACATACATGTATACACACACACGAGTACAACTGAGGAAATCCGATTAATATCGGTGGATTGTATCAGTGTCAGTATGCTGGCGGTGACAGCACACAAGAACTTTGCAAGCTGCTTTTGGGGAGCCCTGGAAGGGGGTGCGCGCGGTCTGTGTATTTCTTACCACCGCATGTGGACCTGCAATAATCTGATGCCGGCCGGCTGAGGCGCGACGTCCCGACCGCCTCACGAGCCAGCCAGCCGACTCGGGGCCGGCCAGCTCCCTACAGCCCGTCTCCCCGATCCCTAAATGCAGACAGTCCCAGGCCTTCCCACCTAGGGTTGTGGTGAGGATGGACTGTCCATCGAGCCTAGTGTCCCTTACAGTATAAGGCCTCCACAAGTGGCACCTTAGGGAACAGGACCGTCATTACCTATAGACAAGTGGGTCTTAGAGAGGTGAAGTCACTGAGACTAGCCGCCTCGGACCGCCCCGAAACGGGCCAGGGCTCCCGTCTCTGAGCAGAGTCCACCTCGGTCAGAGGGGAGAGAGGATCAAAAGTGGGAAATCTGGGGGCGGACACACCGGTTTTCTCCCCCTGACACTGTGTGACAGCGTGTCGGGGGAGGGGGGGCGAGGAGCCGGGAGGAGGTGCCGTCGGAGACAAAGGAGGATGGGGTTAGAGAGCAGGCACCAGAAAAACAAAGCCGAGAAAATCAAAGGGCAGCGGGGAAACAATAGTTTAGGAGGCCATTGTGAGTGCCCGGACCCTCCGGCTCCGGCTGAATAGATTCCCCAGCTGCCTCCTCCTCTCCCACCAGGGTGCACGCAGGGGTCGCCTGGGCTCAGGGATGTGACAGCCACTCTGGCAGGTGAAGAGCACCGCACAAATGTCTGTCGTTCATGATGACGATGGCGGTGACGGTGACGATTTTTGTAGCCGTTGCTTGAAAGGACCCTTTGGAATCATTTTCTATTCTGTCCCGCCCCGGCTGGCCCAGCAGGTAGGCAACTGTCATGTTCCACGTGCCTGCTGCCAGGGCTCAAGGTCTGGCCCTTCCAGGCCAGACGTAACCTCAGGAGTCTCCTAGGTCCTTGGCTCCGGGAAGCTGGTCCGAAGCCTGGGAGGAGCGATGGCGTCCCCTGACCTCAGCCCCCCGGAATCAGACTGCGACTTAACAGGGTCCTTGGAAGAGGGGCACAGCTCCTGTTCAGCCTCTGCATGTTGCCAAGGGCGCAGAGGCTCAGAGAGGCCAAGGGACTGGCTGAGTCACGAAGCACATAGTTTGCCCTGGAGCTGGGCTCCAGCACCCGGGCCCCGAGGCTCCCCAGGGCACAGCTGCCTTCAGCCAGGGCCTCTGGCTCCGGCGGGCTGAGGGGACACGGGCCGGGTCAAGCAAGGAGGGACGTTCTGTCTTCTCTCCTGAAAGCTGTGGCCGACCAGCAGATTGAAAGGGGCATCGGGCTTGCAGTCTCCTGGTGCATCTTCAAGCCCCAGGAAGGGCCATGGAGATGGGCAGAGAGCTCCTTAGAGACACCCCGTATTAGTAGAAGCCCCAGGACTCCCCACACCTTTTCCGGTACACTTCCTGTGTCACATCCATTTTCCTCCCCTCCCATGGGAAAGTCACAATTCAGCCAACACTGACAAGTGTCCTCATTCCATCTGGGGTAGGTGGTGATTGAGACCTAGTTACAGTTAGGGCCCCCCTTGGGGAAGCTCACAGCCTAGCAGGGCTGAGCCAAGCCACTTCTGCTTACCTGGAAACCACACGCGGGAAGAATGTGAGGGGTTCCCTCCTCCTCCGGAGTCCCCCGCCCGAGAACCGGTGTGGGGGCGGGGCTGGAGAGGGCGGGGCCTGGATGGGCTGCGTGCGGGCCGGGTGCGCAAGACTAACCTAGGGGCTGGGTACCGGAGGCGAAGTGCCTGGGAATCACGAGTTGCTGCGAGGGCTCTCCAACAAAAATGTTGGCGACCCGGAGTAGTGATTTTTGGCTCTACCACGGGAAAGGAAAACTGCGAAGTCAAAATTAATAAATGTTTAATTAAATGTCTACAGAAGGTAGCACCGTGTCAACATCATTAACTTGCTAAATTAATTATTCCTAAAAATTTCATTACATGGGAAAACGGTTTAGATTTTCTCACTTTGCAAGAATTTCCCAATTTGCCCAGTCCGTCCTCAGAAATCGCAGCCGTTGTAAATTAGGGCCTCATAGCCAAGTGAAAGCAAAATTAAAATTATTTTTAAAATCCTTTAAAATGTTGTCGTAAAAAAGGCTATAGGCAACGTGTGTGATGTTGCTCTTCTTAAGGGTTCGCTGGGAGGAGGGCGGGGCCTTCCAAGACAGAGAGCTACCTCAGGGCCCAGATTTCCCAGAACCTGGTGCCATAACTAGCTCAGGGCTGGTGTCCGGCTGCCCTGCACGAGATCCTGGGGCAAGTCACCGAACCCCTTCTGAAATGTTCAGGAGAGTCAGTAACCACCCCCCCACCCCCCACCGCAAGGGCTTGTTGGGAGAACCCAAAGGCCTCCCACGCCCAGCCGGAGGAAGGAGTGGGTTCCAGCTCAGGAGAACCACACTCCCGCGGAATGCAAAATTTAAGAGGGTACAAAACCACCCGATAAATGATAGTTTAATGCATTTTTTTTTAAAAAAACAACAACATAAAGGGCAAGCGCAGGGGCCGGGGGGGGGGGGGGGGCGGGGCGGGGGACACCAGATAAGCGAACTCGGAGGCCTTGGGGTGAGCCAGCCCCGTGGCACTGCGTGATAGCTGTGTGCCTGGCGCTTCACCTCCTGCCTCGGTTTCTTCACCTGTGCAGTGGGGCTCACCATTCCTTCCTCCCCGAGTTACAGGAGAAGGACAAGGGCTAGAAGAAGCTCAAGGATTCAGAAGAGCGCCCAGACCATTGGGCGCCGGGAACCCTTACTGTTCCGGTGCAAAGAAAGGATTGAACTCGGGGAGAACGTCACACCGCGTAGGAGAAACTGAAGGTCTCTCTGTCGCAAACAGAAATTTCCTTCGAGCCAGGGCTGGGCAAAAGCGCGGGCTGGTTGCGATCCGGGTGCTCTACGCTGCAGTTTCCGTCTGGGGAAAACTCTTGAGGGGGTGGGTACCGGGACAGCAGGCCGGGCGCCGCGGCGCCCAGGAGCCGGAACCAGGCTCCCGGGACCCCGCCGCGCGCCCGTCTCTGCCTTTGTCCCGCTCGTCCCGGAGCCGGGAAGCCGCCCGGAGTCCTTTGTCTGCCCAGCGGCGTTTCGGGACTCCGCTGACACTTGATCCCGCTGCCCAGCAAGACCCTCATTAGACCCGTCTGCACTTCAAAGCCCGCGCAACCCGCCGGCTCCGAAGGCGATCCCGGCAGGGCCGCGCCCGCGCAGCGACGGGGCCAGACGATCCGAGAGGGCGCGAGGGCCGCCCTTGCCCCGCCGTGCCCTGGACACCCAGGGACGCGGGCGTCGGGGCTCGCGGTTCACAGCGGCCCCTTTGGTGCGAGGTCGCCAGGACGCCCTCCCCAAAGGGGGTCAATAATGAAGTGCGTTTTGTCCATTTCAGTCAAGCCGAGTGCGTAATTATCTTCAGTTTCTCCTTTTCGGAAATAAAATAGGCCCCCTTGGCTATTTCTGAGACCAAAGGAACCCCATGAAGCCGGCCGGAGAAGAGTCACCGGTGGGAGGAAAATGCCAGCACAGCTGTTGGTCCGGGCCTGGCTGGCTTGATTGCCACGGGTACTCACGTGGGCCTGGCGTGGGGGCACGTGGGGGAGGTGGTCATTCTCAAATAGAGACACGTGGAGGGGGGAGGGGGTGTCGGTCCAAGCCAGCACTCGTGCTGCGCCCCTCCCTTTCCCCATCACACTGACCTTCCCGATCCTTGGTCTGTTGCAGCAACCCCTCAACCCACGTGCTGTCCCCTGTCCTTGGAAGGCTCCTACCCTCCCTCTAAGGCCCTGCTGCTCACCACTCCCTAGAAGTCTTCTCCTGCCTCCAGCGCCTGCGCTGGCTTGTTTAGTGTAGGAACTCTGGGGCCAGACCAGCTGCCGGAGTCCTGGCTGGACCCAGAGCCTGGCCTGGGAGCCAGGGAAGAGAGGTGCTGGGCAGACAGTGTCTGGACCAGGTTTCCCCGACGCTGACTGAGAGGAGAGTTAGTGGACCAGGGACTTTTTAAGGAAGAGCTCCCAGGAGGAGGCAGGAGGGGAGTGGGGGAGCAGAGCAGGACCGGGCCCAGGGCACACAAGGACAGCAGGTGGGCCAAGGGCCACTCTGAGCCTGACCCAACAGGGAGCTTCCTGCTCCCCCAGGAAGTTCCTCCTCTGAGCTCATCCTGCCCTGAGCCATTTCAGCTGCGGAGTTAATCCTGTGAGAAAGGGGTATCATTATCCCATTAGATTGTCCCAAGGCCGGCGCCGCTCAAGCTCTGCTACCCCAGTTCTGCCCAGACTCCTTGGGCCCGGTCCCCAGGCCGTTCACACTCACCCCAGCATGGTGAGCTGGAGTTGCACTCCAGCTGGGGGTGGTCTGGGCAAGACATCGCCTTGAGGAACAGATTGGAGCCAAGGTCTGCCTGCCACCTCTTCCAAGACCAAGGGAGAAATCTGTGCGTTGAGGCTGGAGACAGATCTGACAATATCGGGGTTCTGAGCTCAATGCAGTTCCCGGCAGGTAACGGGTGAGCAGAGCGTGCATTGAAGATCCTCTGAACACTTCTGCATCCTGGGGTGGCCGGCCTCCTTCCCCGGAAGCTCCAGCCGAGGAGAGGGCTGGGTGGTGTGTGGAGACGTCTTTGCCACAGCTGAATGGTACGAAAACATACACTAACACTGGATGTTACCCTGCTGTTTCATCACCAATAAGGTTTTTCCCTTGAGTTCGCAAACAAACACCCCCGGAAAGGTAACACTGAGTACTGTCAATCAGTCACTCCTCGGGATGGGTTACTTTGCTTCATTGTCTTCGTAATACCTAGGCAAAAAGTTCTCAAGGGAACAACAGTTTTATCAGGGGGTGTTGAATTAAATGTTGCAGAATGAATGCATCTGTGCAAATGAGCTGCATTCGTAGAGGAGCAATCAGAAAGCTACGTTCAGAAAGCTTTGAGGGTGGGCTCCTCAAAGCTGGGCCCATGCATGTAGATGCACACACTTTCACAGGAGATGCAAATGGAGCTTTTGAGTCTTCCTGGGTAACCAACAAGATTCCAAAGTTCGAGAAGCTAACACAAGGGGACTAATGTAATGAGACTGTTTAACAAGGGCAGGTGTTAGGCTCAGAACATTTGTCCTAGACTACCCCACACAGGAGGCGATGGGGGAGGTGGGGCGTAACAGCAGCACGTGCAACAAGGGGCTGGGGTCACCAGCTCCCCTGAGTCAGGACTGGAACCCGGCTGCCGAGAACATTAATGAGCTTCTGAGCCAAGTTAATACAAGTGCAGTTTTCAGAATGGAAGACCTGGGAGGTGGAAGAGCTAGACCACACCTGAAGTCTGGGGCTCCGTTCTGGGGAGTAACGGGGCGAATGGTGACTGAGCAAGATGCCGCATCACAGCAGAGGGAACAGGGGACAGCAGAGCAGAAGAGGTGGCCTGGAAGACGGAGGCTGGGAGCAGCTGGAGAGCAGGGACAGTGCCTGGCACCCAACCAGAAACACGTGCTGGGCTCTGTAGGTATTTGCTGAACAAATTGGAGCGTCCCAAAACAGAACAAGCTTCCCCACAAAGGAGCGAGTTCTGCATACACGGGGGTATTGCAGCACAAATACCTCCTTGCTGGGGTTTGTCCGGCGTTACCAGAAAGGGAACAGACCCAGAGGGGGCCGTCTTGGACAGGCCTGTGGCGTTTTTGACTTTGTGAGGGAAAGCTTTTACAAGTCCAGGTGATTTTTTTTTAAAGTTGATTGCTTTGAGAGAAAGAAGGAGAAACACCAGTTTGTTGTTCCACTGATCGATGCATTCAGTGGTTGGTTCTCACATGTGCCCTGACCGGGGACCGAACCTTAGCCTATCCAGATGATTTCGAGAGTATGTGTATTACAGCTGGGGTCAGTGTAGCAAGGAAAGGCTTAGAACAGAAGAAGCGAGAGGAGAGGGCCTCGATAGGCCTGCTTTGGCTCCCTAACAAACGTTATGAGACAGAAGCGAGCTTAGGCAGGGCCGCTGGCTGCTCACCGGAGAGTCAGAGAAAAGGGGGCTTGGAGGCAGGTTCAGGGGTTAGCCTGGGGCAAGCTACTGCTGCCCACTGCTCCCTGGGTTGCTCACCTGTGGAGGAAGAGGGGTGTGGCCATGCCATACCCCCCACCCGTTGCCCCAAGAAGACAGAGCATTCCCTGGAGCCTTTGCTTGGAGGGTTTTTAAAGGCTGCGAGTTTAGGGGCGGATCTCAATAAAACGCTCATCTGCTTTTCCAGGTGTGCCCCTTCAGGGTCGTGGTCTGTACTGATGGGTCAGCGCCAGGGCAGGGTCATTAGCCATTGCAGCTGGTTCTGGCATCGCCCACCTGGTTTTGCTGCTTCTCTGGGCCTGGGCTGAAACACAGCTGAGGCCCACGTGCTGTCTCCAAGGAGGAGACTCGCTCAGGGGCCTGAACCGCAGGAAGAGCGATGGGCCAGGGGAGGGAAGGCCACCAGTTTTGTCCGTTGCTAGGCACCCCGGACTTCCCATCCTCCTGACCTTCCGTATCTGCCCCTAACTTGCGTGGCCAGCTTGTTCAGCAGTCCGTCCCGGTTTCCCCATTCCACTTACCGAGAACTTTCCCTGGCTTCTCACCGTGCTGCCTCCCTAGGAGAGAGCTAGGCATGCAAGGGCTATTCTCAGGAATAGAAGCGAAGTTCTAAGTCCTGAGAATTTTATTCCGTAAGTCTAGATGGTAATGTCCTTACCATGTCTGGCCTCTCATGTGTTCATTTCTCTTTTAGCAGGGATTTCCGTAGAGGAGGGGAAGGGAGGAAAGAAGAAAGGAACAGTGGCCAGTGCAAGGGGCATGGACCCCCTGAGGCTGTTTCCCCTCTCCCGCCTCAAGGAGGAGACCCAGGGCCTCGGCCTCTGCGTGTCACCGCATTAGAGAGGGCCACCACGGAGCACGTTCACCGTCTCCCTGGGCGCCAGCCTCTCTTTGCCGGGGCCTGAGCCGTTTCTCTTGTGCCATTTTATTGCAAACACTTACGTAGCATCGGGTCGGCCAATGCTACTAGAACTCTTGGCCAAAGAGTCCGTTACGTTTTTTTTTTCAAAAAATGAAAGACACATTTTTCATTTTCACCCATAACTTTATTGATTTGGACATTTTGAGTGTGCTGGCTCTCTCCCACATGGTATAATGTTAATTATCCTCCATTCACGTCTCAATGTGATCGCTATCAACGTCAGCAGGTCCACCCAACCGTGGAGCGTCACCCAGTGTGAAATCTCCAGCACGAAACTTCGCAAACCACTTCTGACACATTTGATCAGTCACAGCACCTTCTCCATCCACTGCACAAATCTTTTTTTTTTTTGCATCTTCAGTTACATTTTTACCTTTCTCGAAATGATAAAGCAGGATATGCTGAAAATGTTGAGCATGTTCTTCCATCTTCAATATTAAAATGACTACACCAAAATTCGCCAATTTGATAAGTTTTTAACAAATGCACGCTGATAGGACAGCTGTCGCAAAACAATCTAACCAAATTGTTTTGAATCAAGTTAAAGACAACTAAGCGCTACTAGAGCCACCGTGGGGAAAAAACAAATGAAGTTTTGGGCCAACCCACTACTTGTTGAACAGTATCTGTTGGTAAACATGTGTCGAATGAATGAGTGAATGAATAAATGGGTGAGTCCTGCACCCTTTGGATTTCGTTAGGGGTGATGTGTTTTCTACGCCGGTGCCTTTTGCCAACAATGTTCTTGGTAGGGTTTGTTTATATTATTCCATGGGAGGAGAAAGGAAGGCGGGCGGGGGTGGGGGGTTGTGTTGGAGGGGGAGACATTCTGAAGAAGTGAAAACAACCGTTTGTGGGATTTAGGGGAAAAAAAAACGCCTGAAACTGAAACATCCAGTTATATTTACTTTTGCTTTTTTATAAACAGTTCTAAGTTTCCTAAAAAACAAACGACAAACAGCAAAACCTCCTGTTACTTTTTTTTGTGATGAAATCATATGAGCCCGTGTCTCTGAGCTTCTGGGCCTCGATGCTCTCACTTGCTTGGCCTCCCTGGTTTAGAAGAATTGTATATCGTCCTCTACCTCGGGTAAGGGGTGTTAATGAGCAAAGGCCCTTGGGGAGAAGTCCAGTGAGGGCAGGGCCATCTCTTCCCCATTGTAGTTCCCGCCCTGAGAGCAGTGCCTGGCACACAGCAGTTGCTCAGGGGGGACTTGGAGAATGGCTAACGCAGTCGCTGTCTGCCCCGATGGCCGACATCACGTCATGAGCACGTGGTTAACAGCACCATTCATTTACACAGCCGTTGATGGTTCAGTGTGATTCTGACCTCGGAGACACAGGAATGAAAGGAAGGACTAGTCAAGGGTGGTAACTAGCTGAGCCGGGATCCAAAACCTGTGGCGCCTGACTCTAAACCCAGTAGTAGCTCTTTGTCACTCAGGAGACAGTGGCCATAGGCCCAAGTGAAGCTGATTGTGGGCATTTCCTGCTACCTGCCTGACCCGTTCTTCCCCTGGTTGTTCTTGGGTCCACATCTCCGGCTTTTGAAAACAAAGCAGAATATAAGTATTAAAATTCAATGGGCAGACAGCGAGTTGCATACAAACTGAGGCCCCTTCTCCTGTCTGTGCCCACAAAGAACCAGCCTCTAACCCTTCCCTGTGAATTCCGCCCCTGCCGCCTGCCCCACCCACCATGACAAACGCCCCAGGCCTTGAAAGCGGAGCGTACTTTTGTACCCGTGTCTGTCCAGGCCTCATCCATGCAGGAAGACGAAACTGTAGCCAGTGGAAAGATATCAGATGCGCGCAAAAACTCCTTAATTATGGGTTTCCTCTTGCTGTCTGCTCCCTGAATAACTTCGGAAACTATTTTATGTAAATTATATTCTTTGAACGGGGCTATTGCCTCTCCCGGCACCAGCAGCTGGAGCAGAGATGCGGCAGAGCAGGGTGAGGCGAGAGAGCTGCCTGGTGGACATGCTCCGGCCCCGGGAGATGGCCGAGCTAACTGCGTCTGCTTTCGCCTCTAAGCCCAGTTCCTCCCGGGGCTGCCGCGTGTACGCGTGAGCTCCGGGGGTGCTGATGTGAAGGGGGGCTGAAAGTCAGATGGATGGGCCGGCAACAGAATCCGGGTGAGGCAGCAATCTTGGCACCAGGAGTGATTCCAAGGGCAGCAAGTGCAAAGGAAGCTGGACATGCCTGGGGTGGGACTGGCGGGTTTTAAGGAGGATGAATGGGTGGGAGGGAGTGAAATGGAGAAAAGGAGAGGAGGCTGGTGTGGCCAGCAAGGCAGAGCTGGACAACAGCCCAGAGCGGGATAGGGGGGCCGGATCTGGCCAGGCCAGGGGCCCATGAGGAGAGATGGCCCCTGAGTTCTGTCTTTGGGGCCCTCTGGTCTCATTCAATGCTGGGGCTCCAGCAGCTACCCTCCGTGCCCACCTGGCTGGCCCACAGACACCCCCAGCATGGTAGCTGTCTTCCCGGGGGGCCTCCCAGGTTTTGGAGCCGGGCTGCCTGGGTTCCCTTCTCTTCCCGTCTATTGCACTAACTAGCTGTGTCTCCTTAGGCAGGTGTCTTACCCATTCCGTCCCTTGATTTTTCATGTCTATAAAATGGCCATGATAAGACTACCCACCTCTTAGGACGGTGTGATTTATTGTCCATAAAGCATTGAAAGCAGTGCTTGTGTGCTTGTAAGCTATCTGCCATCTCATCATCATCATTGGCATCACCATCTTCATCATCATCATCTCCTTCACCACCCTCTGCCTCTATTAGTGACAACCAGTCACCCAAGCAAGGATGTTCCATTTATCTACCTGTGGGGAATGGGGCATTCCACTGCACCCTGATGTTCCACTTCCTGGACCCTGCCTCCCCACGGGGAAGACAGACGGGGCTAACAAGTGCGCAGGGCGGGGGGGCCGGCACAGGAAGAGAGGAGGCAGCTGAGCATGCTGGGAGCTCCAATGGAAGGTCTGGAGCTTACCCAGGCCACTCTGTGGGGCAGAGTGACCTCCCTGTGGTCCTCACGTGAGTGGCAGATGCAAAGGTGACTGACAACCCAAGGAAGGGCAGGACCCCAGGGACCTCCAGGGCCTGCACAGACCCAGAAGCTGGAAAGGGAGGAAGGGAAGAAAAGAAAAGTGGCCACAGGGTGCCTTAGGAATGGAGAGCAGAGGTCCTTGCTGGCCCCAGGGGCTGGGATACTGGCTGGGCCGAGCAGCTACCTCGGGCTCCCCTTCCTCCACCACCTCGTGTGGGTAGGAACTTGAAGTGGGGACCTGCACACGTTCCTGGGCTCTGTGGGAGACTCACCTGGTGCGAGGAAGTCTGTCCGTCTGTGGAAACCATGGCTCCTTCCTTCTGGAAGGGGAGGGAGCTAGACGGGGCCCGTCCGTAATTATGCCTTGTAACGAGGGCATCCGGCCTGTGAAAGCCCTTCGGGTATAATTAGGGATTTTATAAATTAAAGTAATGTATTCTTATAATAAATTAGGCATTTCCAACAACATACTTTGGGGTATATAGGGGCACAGTGGATCACAGCTGAATGGCCAATATACAGGGTCTTTGTTTAAAATCTCTTCCGAGTTATAGCCTCTCCACTTTAAATCTGTTTGAACACACAAACCTAACCCATCAGAAGCTACTTTTTGGGGGGTGGGGGTGGAACTCAAAACTATTCCCACTGATGGTCACAGTGAGACTTTCATGTTCGATCTTGAACTTAGAGCTGTAATTTGCCTGCCTTTTTAATGAATAATTATTAAAACCAGTGACTGGCTTAAAGGCTTCCTACATTAACAAGAAGAAACGTGGCTTTTCTGGGAGGGCTGGGGAGAACTCCAGCGGTGTGGCCAATTCCTGATTATTGATAACTCTTGGCACCCCGCCGTGCCGGCCCGCCTCATGCCGACAGAGCAGAAAGGTGAAGACAAGTAATAACGGAGACCTAAAAATATAGCAACAAGAACAAATGTGTTGTGAGGAAATTCCAACCTTTATTAAATGCACTTTTGGTGAAAGAAGCCCTACAGAGAATTTCTTAATAAATTTCAAAGAGGGGCGGTGCTTGGTTGCTGGAGTGGCCTACATAAGCAATTGTGGCATCTGTGGAATGTTCAAACTGTAGATTGCCAGAGGTGACCATCCAGCTGGTATCCCAGTCCTTTCCTGTGACAGACCAAGGTCTAGGACAGTGGCGTGAGGTTGCCTGAGATGCGTGGCCTTGTGTTGGAGGATTCTGTTAGTGTCTCGGACCACCTAGTTGGGAAAGAGCGTGAGAGTGTAGCAGTCCCTACACATAAAGTTGCATGGCCGGAAGAGACACTGTCTGACATTGAACTTGGTAATGCATTCTGAAGTCAACCACCCCAGCAGCCGGGAACTTCTTAATGTTGAGCCTAGACCCCTCAGGCCTCAGTGGGAGCTCACTGGCTGTCATTCAGTCCAGAACAGAAATAGGGAACGGCTGCTCTTTGTCCCCTGGTTCACGTGCTCCAGGACTGTCGTCTCCAGAATAAACCGTCCAGCCCCCAGAAACGTTCTCTGAGACTGCCCCAACCCTGGTGGCCAATTCCTTCCTAAAGTGCCTCCTCCTCTTCCCACACTCACCCAAGGCGCGGGCTCAGCCTCCGTCTGCAGCGTCCCGCCTGCGGAGGGAACCGAGCAATCCCCATCCAGCATTTGAAGAGGACCCTCCACCACCTCCAGCTGTGACGTGTAGCCTGGCTGTTATCGCCCCCGGCACCCTATGGGCCACAATAGTTAGATTTTATTACTGAAGAAATATCTTCCAAAGCTCTCACTACTGCTAAGTGACTGGGATTAGAACTCGGGTCTGTCTGACTCAGAGCCCACGCTCTTGCCGCAGGGCCAGGCTGGGACCTGGGTCTGGCTCTGCAGACTCCCACCAAGACCGGGCGACTGAAATGGCCAGAAAGGACCACAAGAGCACCTTCTGGCAACCTTGTGTCTGGGGTCCAGTCCCCTTTCCCACTCATGCTCTCATTCATGATCTTTTCCTATCTGCGGAGAGTAGGCGGGCGATCTGTAAAGCTGTTTTGTTGCTGCGGTTTTTAATCCTCACCCGAGGACACATTTATTGATTTTAGAGACAGAAGAAGGGAGGGAGGAATTGGGGGGAGGGGGAGAGAGAGAAAAAGTTTGATCAGTTGCCTCCCCTACATGCCGCAGCTGGGGATCGAACCTGTAACCCAGGTGTGTGCCCTTGCCCTAACCAGGAATGGAACCTGCAGCCTTTTGGTGTATGGGATGATGCTTCAACCAATTGAGTCACCCAGCCAGGGGTAAAGCTGTTTTTTTTAAAATTTAATTCTTCAGAGATGTTGTCTAAAAACAACAAACTTTATTTTTGCACCTATTAAATTTAATTATAATTATCTATGTACACACTTGTCCACCCCATTAGTATTTGACTTGTTCCAAGGTAGGGACTTCAGGTCTGTATTTATATTCTCGGTACCCACACAGTGCCACTTACTGAGTAGACACAATGTGTTTGGAATATGAGTGAGTGACTGGGTGGACAGATGGATGGATGGATGGATGGACGAGCGGATGAAGAGATGTATGTATGGATGTATGTATGGAAGGAAGGTTGAAGGTGGATAGAAGAAACACACACAGGTCCACACTAATTACCCCAGTTCTCAAATTCAAAAGTACTTACAAGTACAGTACATACAGATTCCTTTGTGTGCATGCCGTCTCCCCCCCCCCCCCCCCCCCCCCCCCCCCCCCCGCCAAAACCCTGGTCTGAGGACATAAAACACTTGGGAGAAAAAGAATCTAATCTCGTTTCCCGCCCCTCCCCCCCACCGTTAACTCAATGTGTGATCTTAGATAAGTCACTTGCTTTCTCATCCAAAACACAAAGGGAGTTGGCCCGGATGATGTTGGAGGCCCTTTCCAGGCCCACATTTCCACAATCCCGTGGCTACCCACCCACCTCAATCAGACTTATCTAAATAATCACACACACACACACACACACCGCTTCATGCCGGAGAAACACAGTCATAATAAACTAAGCAAAACCAAATGCCCTTCAATATCCTGTTGTGAACTATAAAATGTCCCCTAAAATCACATTTTCCCCTTGAAACAGGATGTAGGAAAAATATTTTCCTATTAAATCCTTTTAAAGTGCAAAGGAAAGCATTTATTCTGTGATTTGCCATCCAACTCAATAAAAAGCGGAGGATCCAGCCGTCCTAATTATGGAAGACACCGTCCGAGAGCAAGAGCGGTACGAGTCCAGGTAGGAAACCGAGATGCCGTGCCAGCAAAACGCCGCGCACGTTTTCTGGAGGGGGTTTCCAAGCGCGTATCTAGCGGTTTATTTCTGCCATTATGTTGGGGAAACCAGTAAAGGAGTTTTTATGAGGTGATTTATGAAACTCCTGGGGTGGACCAAGTGAGTGCTGGGAAGAAGGGGCATCAACTTCCAAACCTGGGGTGGGGGTGGGGGTGGGGGTGAAGGGAGCGAGAGGACTTGAACTCTGGAAACTGTTAATGACACTGTTGTGCATCATGCTCTTTTCAGACGGGGCAGGCACCGTGGGACAGTTCCTCTTTAAGGGAGGCAGAACGGGCTAGAAGGTGTCCGAGGAGAGCACCCTGTCGTTCGGGCACGTGACCGCCTCCTGGGAGAGGAGATCCTTCCAAGGTTCAACTTCTGTCTTCCTATTTCTGCAGCCCCTTGGCGTGTTATAAGGAGCTGGCCCAGACACGTTGTTTGAGAAGTGGAAAATCCTGGGTGGATCTCTCTCTTCACCCGGGAAGACCCGCAAGGGTGTCTGCCCAGCTCATAACCACCCCACCTTTCTGTTGGAGCTCCCTGGACTGTGGTCGGCAGAATAGTGTCCAAGTTCAAAGGCCTGGAATGTGTGAATATGTTATGTGACTTGGCCAGGGCCGATTGGGGCAGCAGATGGAATTCAGGTTGTCGGTCAGCTGGCCTTCAGGTGGGGAGGTTACCCTGGACGACCTGCGTGCACCCCAGGTCATCACGAGGGTCCTTACATGTGGAAGAGAAAGGAGTTGTCAGAGTGACAGGTGGTAAGGACTCAATTGCTATGGCTGGCTTTGAAGACGGAGGAAGGGGCCAGAAGCCAAGACATGTGGGCAACTTCTAGAAGCTGGAGAAAAAGACAAAGGAGTGGATTCTCCCCTAGAGTTTTCTCCCCAAAGTTTTCAGGAAGCAATACGGCCCTACCCACACCTCCACTGCAGCCCAGCCAGACCCAGTTTGGAACTTTGGCTCCTAGAATGATAAGATAGCAAACTTGCCTGGTTTTAAGTTTGTGCAGATTTGCCACAGGAAACAGATGTAGCCCCTGAGCCCCCAGCCAGTGGAGTGTCCTGACAGCCATGTTGGAACCGTATGTCTCTGGTTGCTGAGCCACAGATAGCTGGACTGATTTTCCCCTGCGTGCTCTGAACTGGGGCTTGGGATTGACAGAGCAGTGACTAGAAACGTGCCACACCAACTCAGGGGCTGGCGGTGGCCTGTGACCGGCCACAGGAACTGAGAAGCAGAGGGAGCCGGTTTGCAGAGACAACTGTATTGAGGGAGAGACAGAGATGGAGAGGGGTTAAGTAGCACTCTGGTTTCCAGCTCTCCTCCAGGGTGAAGTACAAGTGTGCACAACAGACCCCTCACCCAGTCACTTCCTCCCACTGACATTGCAAAAGAGCCAATGTCTTCAGCTCAGACACGTACTCCAACCAACTGAGAAATGCAGATTGGTGGCCGTCCCCCAACCACCAGATGACTGATGCTGGCTCCAGGGAGAGGTGGGAGAGGTATTTAGATGGAAATTCCTCCTCATAGAATCAGGAGCGGGTCATAGGTGCTCCTGCATTTCATACTTTTTTCAGACAGGGCCCAGAGAGGTGAAGTAACTCGCCTCAAGTCACCCAGCGAGTGAGTAGGGAAGCCGGGATTCAAACTCAAGTCTTTCCCTTTCCAAATCTCAAGTATTTTTTGTTTGTCTGTTTGCTTTTCCTGTTCCTCATTCAAATTTTTTTAAACGAGAAAGAGCTCAGAAGTCTCTTTGCACGACGTCGCCCTTCTGCACTCTACAACGATTCCGTGGGCATTAAAACACCCAAACCCCCACTGCCCGGAGCAAAGAACATGAGTGTGTGACACAGCTGAGGCTGGTCTGGGCCTCACAGCGTCCAGAAGCTTCGGGTCAGATACGGGTGAAGGTCAACAGAACGACAGCTCCCCGTTCCCTCCGGAAGCCTTTGCTCGCTGGTGTCCACACCTGTGTGGTTGGTTCCTGGGGCGTGCACGTCGGCAGACGCTGGGGACGCAGCAGCCCGGGCCTCTGTCTCTGCCTGCGGCCCGGCCTGTGATTCCCACCCAGTAAT
The DNA here is from genome assembly GCF_004126475.2 of Phyllostomus discolor. Lineage (NCBI taxonomy): Eukaryota > Metazoa > Chordata > Mammalia > Chiroptera > Phyllostomidae > Phyllostomus > Phyllostomus discolor. The sequence goes on from NC_040903.2 coordinate 3,783,396, forward strand.
GACAGTAAGTGATGAAGGCATCCAATGGTCTTGTTTGGGCAGCTGTCTGGATACGGGTTTCACGAATGAAGATAGGTGAACTAGGATGCAGTACCAACCACCCCCAAACCCCCACGGACAACAGGGACAGAGGCTGACTTCTCACTGCCAGCACACGTCCTCGGCCGGCTGTGTTCCGTGTTGCCCTTACTCGGGGCTGGGCTGATGAAATGTTGGAATATTATGGGTGATCATGGCATTGGGCACAGAGAGCAGAGAAGCACATCTTATTTCCTAAATTTGCAACACATGTCACTTTTTATGGCTAAAAAGAATCACCTGGCGAAGCTGGTCATCAATAGGTCAGGGAACTCCAATCCTTTCCTAGGGAGAGGCCCTGGCTACGAGCAAATAACGAAAGAGACCACTGCAGTCTCCATTTCTATGTTATCGTGGCAAGTTCCTGGCTCCGTGGGCCAGGAGATGCTGGTCTCCTCTGCCACCCCATAGGAATCAGCACGTCCGGGCACTGGACCTCCTACAAGCGGCAAATGCCTGCTACCCCCTCTTTCCCAAGGTGGTGGGGCAATCCAACCCACATTTCCAAAGGCAGTGACAAGGGCAACAGCTGGGTGGCTGGCGCCTATTTCTCACAGCATGTGGGTTGGGCACCCGGATATGCAATATACACGCTTTTTGGCAGAGGCTGCGCTGAAGGACTTCTGTGCAGGCCCCCAGTGATCCCGAGCTGCCTGCATCTCTCCTGATGGTAAAGAGGGCGTGGCTGTAGGGAGCTGTATTTCGGAATTCCAACACGCCTTGCTCCTTTTCAAGAGGAGGGTACCTGGCCTAATGAATGAAACTGTGCTATTTGGGAGACCTTGTTGATGCGCTACATCAAACTGGGCAGTTCGTAGAATCTCTCTTCCTTTTCATCCATGTGGCATCTCAGCTTCGTGGGGTTTCAAATACTTACTAGTCTACTGTCAGCTGAAGGTTCCTTGCTGTCTACAGTGAAAAGAATAAAATAAAATAAAAAGAATAATAATAATAAAAGTGAAATCTTATGTCCTGTGGCCCGTGGGAAGACTAATGACCTCTTCAGTGGCTTTTCTGGGACTATTACTGACTGTGGTCACTTGTGCCTTATGGAGCTCACCTGGGTCCCATCTCCACAATCTTCTCTGCCTTTGCAGACCCAGAGAGAAAACTCAGGCCTCTGTCCCCACTCTCTTACCCTCCCTCTCCAAACTGGGAACAGCACCAAACACACCACTCACACTGAGGATTCGGTGTGGCTCAGCTCTCTCCTCCCCAAAAACCCTTCCCACTGGACGGGCCTCCTCCCTGGGTTCTGGTTTCTCCCTCTTACCCTTAATTCAGTCCTGTTCACTGCATTATGCAGAGCTGTTTAACTCGCTTGTACTCTGCCCCAGGCTTACCTTTGCATAGTGAAAGCCTCATTAATGTCTCAATAAAACAAAGGTCCATTTATGCACTACAGAATCATTGGCCGAGGTTTTGTAATTTCGTTCTCATTTTTTCTCTTACTCTGTAGGTAAAAACTGTGTGGAAACTTATTTTCCTCACACAGGAAGGCTGAAGTGGCGAGTCTGGGTTTTCCCTCTTCCTTTTAGGCACTATGTCCTGTCTTGACATCTATCTTTGATAAACTCATTTAACACGATGCGTCTCAAACTTCTGGTCTTAGAACTCCTTTACACTATTAAAAATTACTGAGGGTCCTAAATATTAACTTTTGTGTATACAGATTTATGTGGGTTTTATCAATTGGTATTTACCATATTAAAAAACAAAAAAATTAAATAGTCATTTATTTAAAAACAAAAATGAATATATTACATATTTACATATTAACATAAATGCATCTTTTCATGAAAAAATACACTTCCAAAACGAATTTAAAAACCCTGGTGAGAATGACAATGTTTTACATTTTTGCAAACCTCGCTAAGTCTGGCTTAATAGGAGACAGCTGTTCTGCATTCATTGCTTTTGCAACATCCCAAGCCACACAGCCTCTGGAAAACTCAGCTGTGTGCAACGCAGGAGAGAACGAGTGAAAAGTCAAATAACATCTTAGTGTTATGAAAACAACTTCATCTTGCTGACCACTGTGTGACAACACTGTTTCAATACATATTGGAGTTGTTCAACCTCTTTTAAAAAAGAAAACAAACTTGAAATCAATGAGATCATGAATTAAATCTGAACCTTGTGCCAAACTGGAGTCAGAACTCATTGGCTAACAGTCAATTTAATGAACTGTGACTCTGTTTAAAAACTCCACGTCAAGGGTGAACAGAAGCCAGGGACATCTTCTGCCCTTGTTCCCACCTTATAAATGCTTAGTCATCCTCCCAACCTGCCTTTCTCTAATAGCGATGCCTTCTTTATACAGCTCTTCACCGTAAATACAACAATGCTAGTGATATTATTAACAACCGTAACTAATTTGTATTGATCACTAGGAGCCAGGCAAAGCCAAAATACACGTGTTAACGTTAATTCTCACAATAACACTCTGAAGAAGGTTCTGGCTTCAGGTGGTTCAAGGGTGAAAAATGAAAGGCTTCATGCTTCTAGCTGCATCACGCATACCTGCCCTGCCTTAAAACTTATTGTACTCAAAAGGTCACCGTCCCAGCGCTTTGGCCAAGCACAAGGCGGGCCCTTGGGGTCAGAGGTCAGGCTGGGTCGCCTTTGGTCCCCGCAACCCGCGCGGTGGGACTAAGTCAGTGCGGGAGCCACCAGATGGGATGGAGCCTTTTGGCTTCCCGATCCTCTCGCGCCCGGGGTCCACACTCCCCAGACTCCGGACCTCCCATTGCGGTCGAGGCGTGCCGGTTTTGCTGGTAGGAGAAAGGGATGCCGGTGTGTGCGTCTCGGGGCTCCGGGCGCCGTGGGAACCCGTCCCGCGCGCGGGCGGAGGCCGGAACCTTTCTTCTCGCGTCGCCGTTGGCGGGCGGAGGCGTGCAGAGCCGGAACGGTCCTCCGGCGGCCGGCTTCGCGCGGCGGTCGCCGGCTGCTGACGTGGGCCGGCCGGGTCCCGGGCTGTAGGTGCGGGTCGTCATGGCGGTGGACATCACGCTGCTGTTCCGGGCCAGCGTCAAGACCGTGAAGACTCGGAACAAAGCGCTGGGAGTGGCGGTGGGCGGCGGCGTTGATGGCAGCCGCGACGAGTTGTTCCGCCGGAGCCCCCGGCCCAAGGGCGACTTCTCCACCCGGGCTCGAGAAGTGGTGAGCTGGTTGCTATGGAAACGGAGGGCTGGAGGTGGGGGCGGGCCCCCGACGCACATCCCAGACCCCAAACCAGACCCTGTCCCATAAGCATTGTGTGAAAGAAGCGCGTGGAGACCAGTGGTCTAAAGGGGGTACCGGAGAGGAGGCCCCAGAGAGCCGACAGCTGCGTCGGGAAAGGAACAGCCTCACTTCGAGGAATGGGGACGTACAGAGGGAGGCATTCTAGGAACCTAATTTCCCTCGAGGGAGGGGGGTGCGGCTGGAGAGACGCTCAGAACTCTCTGTTCGCAAAGTTCAGGGGTTGCTCTGTAAGATCACGAGTTCGCGGTCACCGCCGACCTGAACGCCGGGGAAGTGTCTCCACAGCCGATGGCTTTGCCGTCGCAGCGCCGACCGCGGTGTTTTTGCTGTAATGTTTCATTGTCTCGTGCCCCCCCCCCCTTCTCTCCTCCCCCCCCCCCCCCCCCGCCCCGCATGGGGGTCAAAGATCATGTTCCGCAGACCTCTCCCTTCCCCGGGCCTCCTGCAGTAGATTAGGGTGCACGGTAGGGATCATCAGTACGTCTTGAGACTGATTTAGGGTAATCTTTCACAGACACTCAGTGTTACAATTATCTAAATTCCTTTCTGTTCCCTGAGCACGGTGGGGTTTGGATCAGGAGAGCAGGGTCCTTCTGCTTGAGGGCGGGAACAGGGTTGGCTTGACCTCAGAATCGCCAGTGCGACGCTCAGCGCTGCTTAGTATATGGCGGTTGAATGAAAAAAAAAAGAAAAAATGAACAAATGGTGTCTGTCTTCCCTACTACACTCTGTACGGGGAGGGATAATGTGCGCCTTGTTCGCTGTTGTATCCTTGGCAGTGAGGGTGGGTGTTGTCTCTGCCTGGCCTGAAGGTTAGACAGTTCTGTCTGCCCTCTAAGAAACAAAAACACAAACTCGCAAAGAAGGTTCAAAGCCTTGGGACCTGCAAGGGAGGGGCTCTGAAGGTCAACTGCGTTAATTTCTTGGTAAATCCACTTCTGTTTGGCACACAGCCCAACACCTGGTACTTTGCAGATGCTCAGATATTTTTTTAATGCATGCATGTATACATGAATTAATGAGTGACGGTTTGCAGAGGCTATTCAACCATCCGGGGAGGGAGATGGGCCAGATGAATCCAGTCCACCTGTCAGTAAGCACTGATTAAGCATCTACCTTCTGACCAGCACTGTGTGAGAATAACACAGTTCAAAAGGTCTGGCGGGGGGAACAGACGTTAACAAAACAAGTGCCATGAAGCCTCATAGGTGGTGTGCAGGGCACACAGGAAGTGTGTTCGGTGGCTCCTGAGTGCCCAGAGCGGCTTTATAGAGGTGATGGTTCCTGGCACTAACCCTGGAAGAGGAGTACTTCGTTCCGGCGCAGATGGGGCAGAGAGGGGCGTCTCAGGCCCCTCTGAGAGAAGAGTGTGCACAAAGGTGTGCAGATCGGTCACTTTTATGCTCGATGTGTGTACTCAGTGCACATTTGCCCATTAAATTACAAACAAATTAGACAGTAAGGATATTTCGAATTGTGGGGGAAGAAACATATCTGAACAACTCCAAACAGTGATAACTACTGCTTTGCAGCGAGAGCTTGATTAGTTCACTGTTTGGACTGTGGGACCAGTGGGGGCCTTGGGAATGGAGAGAGGAGTGGGATTTGGAGCTGGGAGACTTGTGTTTGGGTCTGGGTTCTGCCACTGAGAAGTGGGTGACTTGGGCAAGTCCTGTGACCTGAGTCTCATTTTCCCGTTCTATGAAAAGGGCGTGATAATACCCTACTTCACTGATAAGCAAATTACTAGGATCTTATGAAGCTGTGTATGTATCATAAAGAAACATACTGGTTATTACTGTTCCCCTTCACCGCTGTCCCCAAACCCATGGAGTTAGTTTAGACTGTTTTCATCATTGGTGCCAAGCTCTGTTCTCTAAACCACTTGGCGTTCCTGTGCTTTCACGCCGAGCCAGTGCTGATTGCCCAGCAGACCGAGCAGCTCAGCGTCCTTTGCAGCAGTGTGCCCCGGGCAGCCGCTGCCGGGTGCTGGGCCGGACATTCAAGTTGAAATCCGCTTGATGTCTTACCTGGCATGTACTAAAAATAGAACCTTCTTCCTAAAGCTGACCCCTGGGCTTTGTTCTTTCTGCACACTCAGATCTTAAGTTCGTGTTGTGTAGGCATCTCATTTTATAGGTGGGAAAACCGATGCCCGGCTGGGAGACGTGACTTGCCCAGAGTCCTGATACCCGAGGTCACAGGACAGAGCCAGAAGTAGGAGGCGGGTGCTTTCATGCTATCTGTATGCCCCTCCCCCACCCCTACCTTTAATTCCCACTATAGTTCTAAACCGAGAAGTCAGTTCTTTGGCTTTGGAATGGCGGTGAGTCTTCTCCTTAGGTTACTACTGGATTCATAACTGGAGACTGAAGGGTGTTTAGAGCAGAAAGACCTGAATTGGAATGCCTCTTACTGCTGTAGGAACTTGGGCGAGATACTTAACCTTAAATAGAGTAATAGCAACTGTATGGAGTTGTTCTGCTGATGAAATGAGAAGAGGTATGCAGGTGCCTGCCCTGGTGTGAATGTTTTGGTTGCAGGTGCCAGTAACCTAATGCAAATTGACCTGGGCAGAATGGAGGGGGTGGCTTGGCTCGCACAGCTGGGAAACCCCGGATGGGGCTGCTCTCCCGAGCTCTGATCCGTATAACCCCAGGAAGAGACTCCAGGTGGGTGTCCTTGGATCCCGAACCCTCACTTGGGGCCCCAGAGGGAGAGGGTTTCTCGAATGGCCCAGGTCGTATGTCCCCTCCAGCAGGTGGGCGGGCTGCTGTGGTGGTTGGCCTGCCAGGACCTTGGAAGAGGGGCGCTGCTTTGGGGGGTGTGGGGCGGGAGGTGTCCGGCTGGCGGACCCAACGCAAACAGTCCTCCCAGTGCCCGACCTGCCTTCGCCTTACCTGCCTGGCCATTCTTATCTCTGTGGGGAATGAAAACCTTGACTGTGGGGGTTCGTAAGTGACAGGCTTTGGGTGTGGGGATGTGGCTGGAGGTGCCGCACGGTGGCCACTCTTCATTTCCTTACTGACTTACAAAGGTCACCGAGGCCAGGGAGGGCAGCCCCTGGGGAGCTGAGACCCCCAGAAGCAGCCAAGCTGTCTGGGGCAGCAGGGCCAGTGCAAAGCACAGGAAACCTGGGTTGTGGCTCAACGCCAGCCCAGAGGTGGGCAGGCCGCATGGCCTTCCTGGGCCCCAGGTTCCACACTCGTAAAAGGGAGAGCTTAGACTGGGTAACTGCCGTGATGCCTTTCTGAACAAAGGTGTCCGATTACATATGAGATAATAGAGACCGAGTTTTGGGAACTTTATCTTCAGGGTAGGCATGCAGGTGAGGTTCTCTTTATCGTACATTGCTGTTGTGAAAGTTAAACGTCGTTTGTTTTTATTTTCTTAGGAATGGGTTATCTTGCGTTCCTGGCTGAAATCCAGAGTCCTTGCAGTGACCTAAAGCCAGGTGACCCAGTCCCTGCCTCCTCAAGGACCCCACCTCCCCTCACTCTCCTCCGACTCTCCTCCTGCACCCTTGCCTCTTTGCCTTTCTCACGCCACCAGGCCCAGACCACATCCGTCTGCCGCCCACTGTTAAGTGGAATTTTATTGGAGTGCATCCTGTTTGTTTGTTTACGCGTGGGCTGCGGTGGCTGGGCCGTGGCCTGCAGAGGCCCGCAGAGCCGGTCGTGCGTGCTCTCTGGCCCTTCAGGGAGGACGTTTCCCAGCCCTTCGGTGGCAGCGCTGTCGGCAGCGGTGTGAGGAGCTTGCCGCTTTTGCTCCGGGCTTTGCAAGCAGAGACAGGAAAGGACCGTGTTTGTGTTTTAAAGTAATGGTCGGCCTTGAGGATGAGTTTGGAGTGTGCGAGGCTGACACAGAAGCGCTGATCGGGGGGCGCTTATTGGGGGGTGCCACAGCCATTCGGGGGAGAGCCGACGAGCTAGCGACAGCAGCGCGGGCCAGGAGTAGACGGATGCAGGAGATACGTGGGAGCAAGGCTCAGCTGTGTGTTCCTTTGTGGGGCTCGAAGGAGCAGGAGGTGGAGCCATGCCCAGTGCCCGGTGGCAGAGTTACCTGGTAACAAATGTCGCGGTGACACTTTTCTCGGAGTTGGAGCAGGATGCCCACTGCTCCTGCCTTCCTCCTGTCCGGCTCTGAGCAGCAGGGAATGGGTCCGAGGAGCCCGGCAGCCCCTGGGGTTTTCCTGAGACGGCCTGAGGCGGACGCCTCCCCAGTGGCAGTGCTTCCTGTAGACCTGGATCGGGGAGCAGGCCAGAGCCCAGTGGGGTTCCCTGGCTTGGCCACGTGTCAGTCTCAGAGGCAGCTGGGTCGCCGATAAGACGGCCAGTACAGCGGGCCCTGGGCCAGCCCAGGTGCGAGCTGTGTGGGTGCACATGCACACAGGGTCTTAGAAACAGGCGGGCAGTCAGCCTTCCCTGGGTCTGGTTTTGTGCCCCGGCTTCAGTTCCAGAACAGTGTCTCGGTCTGGAGCTTCCGGGCCCTTGGGTTCGGAGGGCCAGCTCCGTGCCCTGCTCCGCACCATTCCATACCGGGGACTCGGGCACTGCAGATCATGGTATCTGGGAGGGGTCCTGGAACCAGTCCCTTGCAGGGACCGAGGGGTGACTGTAGTTAAGTTTTGGGGGAGTCAAAAGTCACACACAGATTTTTGAGCACAGGGGGTTGGCGCCCCTCACCCCTGTGCTGCTCAGGGGTCCGCCTCTCAAATCCAGCAAACAGCCGGGCCTTCCTACACATGGGCAGAAATCCAAGACAGGTCAGCCTCGGGGACTCATCGGATCCTTCCCCACGCCAGGCTCTTACCAGAGCGCTGTCTCCTCGGCGCGCGGTCTTTATCGGAAGAGCGCGTCTCGGTGGTAGTGACGTCACCACGTACTGTAGAAGCGTGGCTCTCTGGGACAACCAGTTCGTCTTCTCCTTCGTGCCAAGAAAAACCTGGATGGGGCAGACTTCCCTTCCCCAGTTGCTGGGCGGCAGGTCCCCAGCAGTTCGCTGTGTCACGCAGGAGGACAGGGCTGCTGCAGCAGGTCCCCCGGGGCGACGAGTTAGGGGAGTTCTTCCCGCCCAGGCTTGGTTGCGCCCCGCTGGCCCGAGAGCCAGGCGCGTCCGCAGACCGGGGGTGGGATCCTCCGCCGGGGCGGACGGCAGCCGCGCTCACGCCACCTGGTGCGGAAGTCGGAATGTCGGCGTAGTCATTGGGGCGCTGTGGAGGATGCGAGTTTTGGAAAATCAGTTGACTTTTGAGCTGCTGCTGCAGGTCAGGTACTCTGTCAGAGACTTTACCCACCTGGTCTCATTTAATCTTATGGGGTAGAAGTACAATATTATTAAGTGACTTTACAGTGCTGGGTGTGTTGTGGGTAATCTGGAACTCATGCAGACTTGGTGTGTGAGGTTTCTTTTCACGTGGACGTCTGTACGGGCTCCCTCTGCTGGGTGAAGCGCCAGCGAAGTCTGCCGTGGTCAGCTACGGCCAGCACTGTGGGGAGCCTAACGTGTGTAAAACACACGAGGCTTCCGGGCCCCCGGGACCTCTCCGAGGAATCGGAGCGCTGGAACCGGAAGGATGCAAGTGCGGTGCGCTGAAGGAACTCCTTCCTGTAGCTCCGAGGTGAAAAGCTTGCAGCACCGCGGCAGTCTTAAACTCAGAAGCACTGTGCCCCATGCCCCCCCCTCCAGGGTCTCGCAGTCTGTGGGTCCTGGAGTGCGCCAGCCCCCTCGCCACGCGCTGGCATCAGCCCGTTTGTCGGAGCTTCGTTAGGGAGCGGTGGGCTGCATCCAGCCCCCGACAGGGCCTGCCTTTCACCTGGCTGTGCACAGGCCTGTTTACTTCTGTTTTTAAATTCTGTGCCTTCGTTTGTTTTTTTTTTTTTTTTTTGCAGAGAGGGGAAGGGAGGGGGAAAGAGGGGGAGAAACATTTCGAGCACAGAGACGTTCACTACTGGGCAAACGCGGCATCCTGAAGGGCGTGTCAGAACGTGAACAGACGCTGATGTTGCTTACCGTGTGAGGTTGGAACACCGCTGCCCAAACCAGGCACGGCCGAAGCTGTGCGCGTGAAACAAAGAGCACCCTAGCTGTGGAAACGAGGATTAGAGGGAATTCCCTAAAGACTCTTCGCTGGGGCGGTTTATTTTTCTGCTTCTGTCACCCTGGATGCTTGGATGACCACGTGATTACTCTTGAAATGAGAAGCAGAACAGAACAAAGTAAAACTTGTGAAAGATGAGTTTTTATTGAGATGCTGCAGTAGGAAATGGAGAATTAATATCTTTTGATTAGAAAAATGTCCAGAGTAAGCAGTGTCTAATTGTATATCAAATGCACAATGGAGGGGTCCCCGTTTGAAGGAAGTCCCCGGGGAGACCGTTGGTAAAGGAGTAATTTTCCTGTAACTCGGCTGGATTTTCAGTTCAGACTTCCTTAACCTGCATAAGAAAATCATCCACAAATGTTGCATTGATGTCTTAGCTTTCTGGTTGTCATTCTAAAAAATAATAAACGATAATAATGGCTACCACTTGTTGAGCACCTACTCGCCCGGCACTGGCTGGGAGCTCGATCACCGCGTTGACTGCCCTTGCAAGTTAGGTGCGAGGTGTCCTTCCCTGGTGGAGAAGCCGAGGGTCACAAGGCCACGTGACCTGCCCAGGGTAACGTAGCAAGGGTGGGGGTGTGCTGTGTGCCTGGACCTGCCCGCCCTCTGCAGGCTCTTAGCTTCGATGTGCACGGCGGTGTGCGGTCCCGGGACTCGGCTGCGTGTTCTCCTGGGCGTGTCGTCAGGGCATCTGCCGTCTTCAGGAGCGTGTTTGCCCCGTGAATCGGACACACCTGAAAAGTGGCCGGCTCGCTTTCGGGGCACTACAGCTGCCTCCAAACCAAACTTTTTAAAAAGATCAATAGTTACCTTCTAATAGAGATTTATTTGTTTCTGTATTTGAATAGTTAACGTGTTTTAATGCATTTCTTACAGGTAGTGGCGAGGTATGCTTTGGGGGGAAAGGGAAAAGATTTGTGGTTTTAGTAAAATTATGAGAAGGAAGAAGACTCACACATTATAGACATTAAAAAAGTGTAACTCCTTTTTCTGTCTGCAGGATACTGTTTTGTTATTTTGTTAATTTGTTCATTCAACAGTCTTCTTATGGAGAACTTCCGAGCTGAGACGACTTTTCAGGATTGCCTGTTGAGGCAGGGGCCAGCGCTTTAAAACCTCTCTCTGTGTTGGCCACCACAGGATGTGGGCTCCCCTCCACACACCCCCAGGCCCAGCTCGGGGGCAGGGCAGCTTCCTCCTGCAGGAGGGAAATGGGGCCCCACTCCTGAAGGTGCAGGTCCACCACCGTGCCTTTGAGGGGCGCTGTGGGGACCTCGGGAGACCCTGTGTGGAGGGTCTCAGCAGGTGGCAGCTGCTTTCCTACCCAGTTGTGTTTGCTGGGCTCCTGGGAGTAAAGGGGGCAGTTAGACAGCAGTTCGGGGTGGAAATGCGGGTGAGGTTTTCATCTGGCCACTGACCCATCGCAGTCTAGAAGGGGGCGTTCGTTCATTCGTTCGTGAATTCACTCAGTAAAGATTCACGGAGCACCCGCTGTGGGCTGTGCACTCACTGCGTTTGCCCCAGGGATAAAGCGAAGACAGAGAAGGTCCCTGCTTTCCTGAGGTTTATATTCTAATGGGAAACTCAATAGGAAACAAGTAAACAGGTACAGAGAAGTGTTTGTCGGGGAGGATAAGTAAACTCGTAAATACAAGATACGCTCATGCAGTCAGAGACGTCTTCCCGAAGAGGGACTTGGAGAGTGCGGAGGACAGAGATTCCCTCTGGGCGAGGCTGAGAGGCGACGTCGTGGAGGAGGTGACGTTTAGGTGGGCCTCGCTGGTCCCCACACCTGGGAACAGAGAGGAGAAGCAGGCCAGGAGCTCGACAGAGGTGCCGGTGGGGGGTGGGGGGGCACAGGATGGGAAACCCGCTGAGGGGAGCTCGGTGTAGCTGGGGTGGGGGGGCAGTGGGCAGTGGGGCGTGCTGCATGTTGCCCCTTGGCCCTCCCTGGTCGGCTCCCCACCCTGTCCTCTCTGCTCGTGCCCCCGTCGGCTGATTTCTCTGGCACGTGTGGCTGGGTTTCCTTGCTCTCCGACCGTTAACTGGGTTCAGCCAGTGGCCGGCCCCAGCGGACGGAAGGGCCGGACGAGAGGTGCTGACCTGGGTGGAGGCTTGGCATCGCCCGTCCGCCACTCGTGTGCCGGCCAGCGGCAGTCAGGGGCGCGGTGCAGCCCCGTGCCTGAGAGCCGGGGCCACGGGCTTCGTCTCCACGGCAGAACCACGGACGTGGCACCCCGCCTTTTCATTTAAGAAGGTCGTAGGGAAGAGCTTCTCTCTCTCTAGCTCAGCATTGCAGCAGGCGAAAGTCAAGAATTCTAGGCTCAGACAGATTTTCTCTTCGTGATGTGGCAGTTCATACTTTTCTTCCAAATATGACCTAAAAGGTTAGAGGTGGTAAATGGCTCTTGGGGCATTTTTGACTAGAAATCCGAATGGAATGGAATCTGCAAGCTATTATCAGACTCTGCATCAAGCTGCCCTGTCTTTCTCCTGTTTTTGTTCCAGGGGAAATGTGTGTTTTCATTCTGTCAGTGGACAGTTTACATACCAAATATCCCGAATATTAAGAGGGAATTATATAATGAAGACTTGATGTGAAGGGACTAGTTAAATACTTCAACTCCAAGGGATTCTATTAAAGTAATAAGGAAATTACATTTAATTTTAAATGGTAGAAAGATTTTTTCATGTATTGCTATTAAGCATGTATTATACACACTCAACCCATTTTTTTTTTGGCGAATGAATTCCCAAAGCACAGTTCATCTTTACACAGGTGGAAAGGAAATATTCTTGCAAAATGGGCAGTTTGATGTCGCCGTCTTAGCTGTGGGAAGAAGCATACTTTTCCTAAGAATAGAATGTGATGGTTGATTGGAAACTTTTGGAGTTACGGGCTTTTAGTTCTCCCCCTTGAAATGCGAAAGTACACGGAGACGGGTCCCCGACGCAGGCGTGGCGGGCACTTTGTCGCCCTAATTGGCTCCAGATACAGGGGCCGTGATTTGTAAGCCGGCAGTGACAAGAGGAAGTTAAATCAAAATTGAATTAAGGGACGGAAATAAAAAAAAAAAAAAGTGTCCGAAGACGGACTCTGGGAACCTTTCTGTCCTGGACGGGGCCTTCTCTCTCTTTGGAAAGTCTTTCCTGTGTTTGTTCGTTCCTCGGTCCCGTCCAGTCCGCACAGGCGTGTTTGCTCCCACGCTTTTCCACGGCTCCGCTGCCAGCAAAGATCAGTGTCTCCCCCGCTACCCGCGAGGCGATGTCTTGGGAGGCTTGGTTTTTCTGTTTGTGTTTCGGCATTCTGGTGTGGCTCCGGCTCACGTGAATGAGGTTCTAGGCTTCAGAGCCTACCGGGCGCGCGTCCGCCCTGCCCGCCGTCGCTGCCGTCGTCTGCCTCCGTGTTTCGGGCCCAAGAGGACAGGGACTGCGCGGCCTGGAGCACGGAGTTAACATGCGTGTGTGAGATGGACTGAGTGAAGGAACGCCCTGTGTTTCCTCTTTGTTGGCCATCCCACGGCGACCCCGTGGGTCCAGACCCTCACCTTCCTGCGCCCAGGACACTGGGTGCGGCCCCCGTTCCAGCCCGGGCCACGCCACCGTGCAGAACACGCGGCTCTCGTCATTGTGCTCCGGAGCAGATGCGCACAGTGCTGCTCGTTCCCCACGTGGCGGGTTCTCGGTTGTGTGGCTGGTGTCCAGAGGCCTTTGTGAAGCCAGCCTTGCCCGCTCGTCCAGTTTCACGCCCCACACTGCCCGCACCACCATGCCGGCTCCCTGATGCTGCTTCGAGTCAGGCCGCCTCTGCTCCCTTGCCTCCTCGTGGGTGTCCTGCTCCACCTCCTGCTCGGATGCCTCGCTCCCCGTCACTCACTCAAAACACCCCGTCCTGGAAGGTGTCATCTGCCCTACTGATCTGTCTCCTGAATTCACGTCCTCTGCTGCCTGTCGTACTCACTGAGCGAGGAGCTGCGTGTGGCTGTGACAGCCTTCTCGTCGTGGTTGGGTGTTGCTCAGTGGTTTTCACTGCTGTTGCACCTCCAGAGTGCTCCTGAGCTGTGTCCTGGGCTGCACGAAGTTTGCTTTTGCGAGTGGGGTGGGCGAGGAGAGGAGAGGGCAGGGCCCTGACGTGCTGCTGCTGTGCGTGTCCATCAGGGGCTCTCGCAGCCGGTGTGGCAGGTCTCGGTGTGGCAGTGTCTCGGCAGGGCCGGTGTCACTTCGCAGTTGCTCCTGGATAGCTGGCGCTGCGCCGGGCCCGTGGTAGGGGTTCAGTCCGTGCCACGTGGCTGCATGGATAAAGACACTCTCAAACTTTTGTTTAGTAGTTGCACCAAAAGGATCAACAGAGGTGATTTTATTATTATTCCAAAAGCCATAAAAATCCAGGTTCTCCCTGGGCTTTATTTCATCATTAACAGTCTCCCTTAAAGCACTTCTTCCCTTCGCCTGCTTCCAGCTTCGGACCCAAATGGAAATCAATTTCCTCTAATTCTTCTCCCTGTGAAATTGGAGAACAGCTTTTTAGTCACCTCCTTATAAATAACCCTTCAACAAGCTAAATTGCCTCTAGGACTTTCTTTCTCCAGATTAAATTATCCCAGAGCCCTTTTTCCCCCTCTCATAAAGACGTTTTCAAAAAGGAGCATTCGTTATTTTTTATTTCTTCTTCTAGCTCTTTATAAAACTTTTTTTTTCCATAAATGCCACGGGACACCCCTGTGAGGGCCGGTTAGTGCTGTCTGGGGTGCAGGGCATCCTGAGTCTCTGTCTTTTGTCTGTGTCGGGAGTGTCCCGGTGATTTGTCTTCATCGCCTACTAGATGCGACTGAGGGCCGGCTTGCACCCGCTCCTCGTTGTGCGCGTTTCTGTAAACATGTGGCTCGGCGTTCTCCCCGCAGACGCCACTCGCTGCGTCGGGAGTCTTGTGGTTACGAGGCGCCAACAGCCCGTGGGAATCAGCTTGCGCGATCACGGGCATTGACAGACACGCCACTGGGCAGCCTCATGGTGCGACCTAACCTCCAACCTCCAGCGCGGCTGGGCCCCGGGGGGGCAAGGTGGCGCCAGCAGCGCTCCGCCCTCCTGGTGCTGGCTCCGCCCTCCTGGTGCTGGCCTCCCCGAGGCACCCGTCCTCTGGCTGCGTGGCCGCCGAAGCAGAGCCACACACTACAGACCTGCTTTCCCACGATGCCCCACCTAGAGGAGCAGAGGCTCCGTCCTCCGGGCACCTGCCGGAGCCGGGGGCTCAGTCATCCTCATGGGCTCACACTGAATCCTGTGCCCATCCCGAACCCACCCACCTCCAGAGGGGAAGGGTGCACTGCTCAGCTTGATCTGCTGAGGACCACGCGTGTGGCTGAGAGAAGGGGAAGAAGGATTTCCAAAGGAAGTTTGGGGAGGTCATCCCTGATGGGGGGAGCCGTGAATGGGGGGTGGCCCATAATAGAGGGTGCATTGCCTTCAAAATTGTGTCCTTCGTTCCACCTTAACAGCTCACTAACGCTTTGAACTGAGGGGGTTTCTGGGAGTGAATTCTTCACTCACTGAGTCACTGTTTATTGAGCATGTAGGATATGCCGGGCTTGCAACCAGGTATCAGTGCACAAACGTGGGCGAGACGAGCTCTGACTAGGAGAAATGCGTCGTTCGGTGAAAGGACAGACTGGTAGGCAAGTGCATGCCGTAGTGAGTGCCGTTTCCCCAGTGTGTGTGGATGCCCCGGTAGACGTGAAGAGCTCGGTGGGAGGGGTGCACGGGGAGGGCTTCAGAGGAGAGGTGAGTTTTGAGCTGAGCCTTGAAGGGTGGAAGGGGCTGTCCTAGCCTGGGAAAGGAAGGGGTTCTCCTGAAGGCCGTGGTGAACTGTAAAACGCTTTCAGCAGGGGCTGACGGGATCAGGTGTGGGTTTCAGAAAGACCACCCTGCTGGCCGCTGGTAGGGTGGGCAGAGGGGAGAGGGACCGCCAGCGAGGCGGAGGACCAGGTGAGCTACTGCAGTTACTGAGTCTAATCAAGACACAGTGACGGCCTCACCTCCGCCAGTGACTATGAGGACAGGACTGATTCCAGACGTATTTGATGATGTATTTGGCAGGATTCATTGGGTGTGCGCGTGGGAAGTCAGTGGTTCTGAATGACTCCAGGGTTTCGGGTGTGGGTGACCGGGTGGATGGTCAAGGCGAGTTCAGTTTCTGTTGTTATTTGAGGTGCTTGCTGAACACCCAAGGGACATGTGCTTGAGGCATGTGTAAATGCAGAAACGGACTCGGGAGGTTTCTGAGGGAGAGCTGTAGGCAGAGGCATCAGGGTGTGTGTGGGTGGGGGCGAAGGCTTGAGGAAGGGGCGAGGGTGCCCAAGGGGAATTTCAGGTGGGGAGAAGGCCTCGGCCATCCCCGGGCAGCAGCGTTGGAGAGGCCGGCGGAGGACGAGGCGGAGGACGAGGCGGCGGAGAAAGGGGCTGAGGGGAAGTTCAGCATGTGGGGCCCTCCCAGGGACCGACCTCTTCCTGCCTCGATAAAGGCAGTGGCACCTGGGACGGTGTGTGGCGTGGACTCTGGGCCCTGCTGCCTGCCGGCCTGTGACTCGTGGGCGAACGACCTACCTTCCTCTCCGGATCTTTGTAGTGGGAATGAAGCAGCACCGGATTTGGGAGGGTTCAGCGAGCAAAGCACTTGGATGCATGAGCACGGAGACCAGTGAGCGCGCCTGTCTGCGCCTCTGTCCCTGTGGCCGGGCTCGTCCGAGGCCCGAGATCAGCGCTCTGGGCTGCGCTGGGGCCTCCTCTGGGGAGGCCGGGGGCTCTGGGGCAGCAGCGCCGGGCCCGGCTTCTTGAAGGTTTCCCAGACCATTTATGGGGTTATTTTTTTCTAATGACTGTTAATTTTACCTCTGACATCGATGGACTTTTCTTTGTTTCTTCCACACTTATTTTTAAATTGTCCCTGATGCCTCACACACAGCCTACGGCTTTCCCTTCTTCTTCATCTTATTTTTTTTTTTTTAATTTCCTTCCCCAGAATCGTCCCTGAGGTCCTGGAATGCTGTGTTAGCGGCTCCCCCACACTTTGGTCAGTCTCTGGCATGTTACTGCTAATCAGGCTGCTTTTCCCATCCATCTGGAGGAACTGGCAGCGTTCTCGACTCCTCCCCACCATGGTCAGGGATATGAACTTGCTGGCTTCTCCTCTTCCTCTTCCATTTTCCCAAGTCAGTGTCTCGAACCGCTGATTAGATCTGTTTGCCCACAATAGCACGGGCGGGCCCGAAGCTTACACCGGTTTTAAAGGAGAACTGCAGCGTCTGTTACTCCATTAAAGTTTTTAAAGTCTGGGTTAAAGCGCAGCAGCAGCAGCAGCAGGAGCAGCACGCAGGGCGTGAGCGCGCTGCCGAGCCCCTCGCGCCGCGGACGGAGCCAGGCGTCGTGGGTGTTCGTTTTTTAGGGAACCGGGCGGGTCACTCTCCCGTTTGTTACGCACACAAATGCCGACGCTAACAACTGACATGCGAAGGGAAAACAGGCAACAGTGATGAAAACCATTTAATGATTAGCGAGGAAACAAATACTGCTTAATGGAAATAGAAACCATGTCCAAAGGGCCCGGTGCTGAGTCTGGGAAACGCAGCCGCGCCGCGGCCTGCCGCGCACCCTCTGTCCGGCGCAGTCGACATTGTTTAGGGCTGCTCGGGAACCGGAGCTTGCAATTGTGAGCCTGGAATGTCCTGCAGATAATTAAGTTGTGGTCAGGCTTTGGAAAAATAAAAAGTTCTCGAACTATGATTTTATAAACATGCTACAATAACATTTCTTTATATTTAACAGTTTCTTATAGAAAGCTGATACTCTCATGAGGCATTGATTAAAGGTAAAACATCAAGAAAGAAAAAATATTAAATTAAAACTTCACTTAGGATGTTGACAGTTGGCTTGTAATATTAAACAGATGTGTGTGTTCCTGGGGATATTCCTCTTTCTGAACTGAATTGCTAAGTTGTATTTTTTTTTATGACAACTACAAATTTTTGATCAGTTAATAATTTTAAATGCCCTTTCCACAATCTTCTGTATTCTAACTTCATCTGTAGCTTGAACCCTTTCAATGGTATAATGATTGGTGAGACCTTTGCTGCCTCTTCTAAAGTCTTTCACTTTCTTTTTTCCTGCTTCCCCCCACCCACCCCGCCCCACCGCCCCCTCTTAAAGCCTTTCTGATTTCATGATGCATTCTTGGGGATTGATTCCTTGAAGTAATTTTAGGATCATTGGGTAGAATTCTACCCTTTTAGATTTATGTCTGCAGTTTACCTCCGTGTAAGTCTCGCGCTGGCGTCTGAGTGCACAGGGCGCCCCGAGTGCGGTGTCGTGTTTGCGTGGCCAGTGGGGAAGGCCTCGTGGTGGCCCTCGGAGCCACGTGCAGACTGGCCTGCGCCCCTGCTGTGGGGCCAAAGCGGTGTCCGCGATGCCACCTAAAGGAACCCAGGCTCTGGGGCAAAGAGAGATTCAGATTCAGTAAAATTCTTTTCGCTTATGAGGATTTTGCCATATTAGGCAAATAACATAGAGCCCAGTCAAGGCGGGGGGTGCAGGGCGCGGGAGGGGGGAGTTGGGGGGTTGGGCAGACTGGTGATCTGGGGAGGAGTCAGGCTGGATTTTGCAGGCTGAGGTGAAGATTATTGTGCATCTTTGAAGACTCTTGAAATCTGTTTGCAAAACTAGATAAATTGTTCATTATTGTGTTTGGGCTAATGGACATTTTTTAAATTCTGAAGATCATTTTAATTGTAAGTTGACATCTGGACGTCATAAGTTTTCTGAAAGATATATTTTCTCGGATGGAGTTTTTGATTAGCCTGAGGAACGGTTTGGTTGGTTTGGATGGATGTATTTACCTTGGAACTGTGTGCTGTTTGCACAGTCTTTCTCGCGGGCGGGGGTCAGTGTTATTTTTCTCCGCAGATTCCGCTTGGGAAGCGCTGCTCGGGGGCCGAAGTGCATGGAAGGCATTTCCAGTGAACACAAGCAGAGGCCCACTGAACTGTCTGCACAAAGACAGCAATTTATTTTGTCACAACAACTTTAACCTTGCAAATAATAAATTCATTTTTAACAGCACACTATTTAAATGTGACTGATTTTATATCTAATCACATAGTTTCTTTGTATTTAATCACATAGTTTTAAACTGTCCTATTTCTTAAAGGTTGATTTAGAAGCAAAAATATTTTTTGATATAAAAGTGCATCATTTAAAGGATTTTATTAGTATACATTTCAGGTGTTCACCTTTTGTTCTGTAGCTCACTGCTTCGGACCTTCTCTCATACTGTGTGTGTGGAAGAAGACAGAGCAAATTTCTGTGCACAGCGTGTCAGCAGATTAATTGAATCACTGCCATGGTCTCCTGGAAATTTGAGATGCGAATTAACAGTACCCTTTTGGAAAGACTTAGGAATTTCGTATGCAGAAATACTGTTTAAGTTTAACGTAATTTGTTAGTCTGGAAAGAGCCGCTCGTTTCCGCGTGAGAATCCGAAGAGCAGCGGAGACGCCTGTCTCTGTTGCGTCTCCCTCAGCCGGCTCGTCCGGGGCTTCCCGTTCCCGCATCCCCTCCTCGCCCGCCCGGCGTTCTGCTGCGGGGAGCGCTGCAAACATTTTACCTGGTGCCCTCTCGCCAGAATTAGTAATAGCGGGTCGAAGCAGAAAATGCCGTTTCACTTTATCATCATAGCTGCATTTAAAATAGCTCTCTTACGTAAACAATAGTCTTTTATAGATACGTGGCGTGGCGTGGCTCCCCGACCCTGACTCCAGAGTCGTGCCTGACTGAGCACTGAGCCCGGGGACCCGGGGCCCCGCGGCAGCGGGTGGCGCCCGGCGGGCGTCGCTCTCCCTGCTGCGGCTGTGGCTCGGGGTCCCTCCTGCCCCGGAGCGAGAAGACCGTGGTTTTCCTGTTGCTCTCAGAGTCACTGTTCAGTGACTCTACCAAGGGGCAGGGGAAGGGGGACGGTTTTTCAGCGTGGTGATGATTAAAAACTGTACCGTTTGAACTGCTTCATCTCTTAAAAAATTATTGGATCGTCCTTTTTTTCTACACAGTGTTGGGATCTTTTCAGCTGTTTGCAGATCACGGATCTGGCTGTGCTGGGGAGAAGGGAGGACTCGGCTGGCGTCTGCTGCCCATGAGGCACCGCTGTGGGGGGGTGGGGGGAGCCAGTCTTCGGTCCCTAGTGGTCCGAAATGGGAAGTGCGTCTCTCGAAAATGCCATTAGAACTTTCTATAAAGCATAACATTTGATTAGAAACAAAAACTTTGACAATTTCAAGTGGGCTGATTGGTTTATTTAAAGTGTCTCTGAGCAACAATTGAAGTTGCTTACTTTCTTAGTCTCTTACTGGAAACAGATGAACTTACATATAAAAATTCGGGTGTAAGATAAGCACCTGGATTTCAAGCCACTTAGTAAAATGGAGGAAAGTTCTGTAAACGCTGTGAAAGTACTTGGGAAAATGTATGAGAAGGTTCTTTTTTCCTCTCGTCTCTTTGTTAGCTTTATCATGCTTAATTTTCATGAAAATAATGTGTTTGTTACTGTGGTCACACCGTGATTTAGCTTTGGCTTGGGTATGATGTTTTATTGTCCCTGTCCTAGAAAATTACAGCAGTTTTTATGAGGAGCGGTTTGTGGGTTCACACAACCCGCTCGGGGTGCCATTTACCATAATTCTCTTCCAAAAGGACCATAAAACATCATGTAAATTGTTTAAAAAGGGAAAGGCCTTTTTTGAGAAAGGCTAGGAAGAAACCTCTCCGGCTTTCTTTTGTTCCTTGCATTCATGTCCACGACTTGGAGCTCACGGTGTAACCGACGCGTTGCTGTTGGAACACACGGCGCCGTGTCCGTGAGCGGAGGGGCCGTGCGCTGCAGCGGGGCTGGGCCGCGCCGGTTCGGGGTCCTGCAGACTGAAGTCGCCGCGATGCGGCCTTCTAAAGCGTGCTTTTCGTGACTGTGGTGGTGAAGCGAGGGAAGAGGGGAAGGGAGGGACGGAGGAAGGGAGAACGGAATTAGTTTACAGCATGGACATCTTTTTTTAAAAGACCCCTGTGTTGTCTTAAGTTCCCGTGCGTCTATAATCAATGTGAAGGTGACATTTTTCGTAACCAGTCTTGAGAAACTCCTATGTAAATTCGCCAGCAGATTCACCCAGGGAAACTCCCCTCCTCGGCTGCTCCGCCGTGTCGGTGGCTTGTTGCACACGGCTGGCACACGCCCTTACGAAGAAAACGCGAAGCAGCGCAGTGACGGGGCCCGGGTTCTGTGTGGCTTCCTGTGCGTGGGTCACGTGTCTGATAGCGTCTTGGTTTTGTGTGTGAGCCCCCAGGAGAGCAAGGACGGAAGTGTTGGTGATTTTCTGTAGCATTTACTTGGCACCCGGAGCTTCCGGTCACTTAATACAGATGTGTCTTAGGCTGAACAAACTGTTATGAGAGAGTCCACACAGATGGGAAATGGAACACAGAAGCAGCTGCTCGCTGTGCGTAAAGATCCAGCGAGTACATAATAGGTTTAGTGCTGAGAATCACTTCCTTAGTACACGTGAGATCATTGTATTTGCAACATTTTATAGGAACACATAAACGAAGTGATTGCTGTGTTCATGTCAAGGTGATATAAACATTTGCACAAAATTTGCTGCTCAAATCAGCGTGTTTTTAAAAACACGAGCGTCTGTTGTTTAGAACCTCCTTGGCTTTGTGACAAGAGGAGCTTGTCAGTGATCACATAAGCGCGTGTGCAGAGAGCCTCTGCTCGGTGTTCTTGGGCGCGGCCGTCTTCGTCTCGGCATCGGCGCTTCCTACTGGCACGTGTAACTGTGTGAAGAATGCCCACTTAGGTTTTATGTGACTGGAAATTCCCCTCTCCACATGGGTTGAAATGTACACACAGGACCAACTTCCTAAAACACGTAAAAATGATTTTTGAAATTATTCCTTATTCTACACTCTTTTTTTTTTTTTTTTTTAATTTTTCTGGTATTGGGATGTTTTGTCCCTTCAGCATCCCGGAGCAGCTGACCAGAGAGAGCTTGTGGAATAGAAAATGAAGCCGTAATTGGAAAGGAGCTTTAAAGAAAGCGTGGAGCCGAAGGCCGAAGGCCGGGCAGGGGTGCTGGGAGCCGTGGGTGGGAACGAGCCAGTGTGCTGGGGCGCGCGCAGCCGCCCGGGGCCTCTGCGGCTCCTCTCTGGCTCTTCCTGTGTGCGGAGCCGGGGCCCTGTCACCAGTACTCCGGCCTCGGAATCCACTTCCTGTGGGCAAGCGTGCTGGGCAGGCAAGGCTTTTTCTGGCATTTGACCCAAGCTGTTGAGTATGCCGCAAATCTGTTAATTAAAATTTTTGTGTCCAGCTCTACTGAATACATTGTTTCAACAGAAGATGTTTGGGAACAGGATGGCTCTGCACCGAGGGAGGGGACCAGGTACCCAGCTCTCAGAGCTGGAGGTCGTCTTCTGCCGTGAATTCTAGTAGTTGCTGCTGCATAATGGCATCATTGTCACTGTGAGTGACACAGAGTGCCCTGCTTAGGGGGTTTCTTCTTTTAGATTAGTAAATGCTTTTTCCTTTTTTGTGTTCGTACAGACAACGTACTTCATAGTTATTTATAGGTACCAAATAAAAATGCATGGGATTTGACTCAAGTATGGTTTATAACTTACTCAGTTGCAAGAAATCTAAACTTACTTTGCCTACAACTTTTATCCAAAATGTTGATGTTTTCTTATTTCTATTTCATTTGAGTTAGCTAGAAAATATTTTTCATGGACTTGGGATGACATGAAATCACTTGTTATCAAATAGCTAAGTTTTTTTTTTACTTGAAAATCTTCATCAATATGACCAATTCCTGTCAGAAAAGGGGCACAATTTTTCAGTTTTTTCCCCCAAAACTGCAACTTCAGAAAATATGTAAGAGATGTAGCAATTAACCTACATGCACATTTATAATGCTAGAAAATGGGCAGCTAGTTACATTCAAAGACAGGATCTGATAGGCCCAAATTGCTTAAAACATCACAGTTATTGAAGATATACCCCAGGGAATCTGAGAAACCATTTAACAGATGAAAGTACATTTTGAAAAGTCTGACCTTACAGGCAATCATAAAAT
The DNA here is from genome assembly GCF_004126475.2 of Phyllostomus discolor. NCBI lineage: Eukaryota > Metazoa > Chordata > Mammalia > Chiroptera > Phyllostomidae > Phyllostomus > Phyllostomus discolor. The sequence continues at coordinate 3,805,986 of NC_040903.2, forward strand.
GAATCAAAACAGTGCTTTTTTCCCCCTGAAATGTACAGAGCCCATCTGTGTCTAATCCAGTAATTATAGACTGTGTTCAATTACCTTTTCAGACTTGGAGCAGACTGGAGACTCGGCAGCGAGCAGGCTCAGGGTTTTGTCTAGACCTCCATTGACCACAGTCTAAAACTCGAGTTTACATCTCATTTTGGTTTTTGTTTGGTTTGACGGTTCTCAAAGGATTCACTCTTGCTACTTGGCGTTTCACCCTCTCAGATCTGAGATACTGCTTTTTCTCATCACAGAAGCCTTGGTGTCAGTGACAGTTCATGCCGTGATCAGATGTTTGTTTTCTGAATGCCTACTTTTGTCTGCAAATCAATAATGTGCACTGGGGAAAAGACTGCACGGGGTGGGGGAGGGGCTGGCACCCGTGAGTAGTATTTTTTAAAAGTAGCCTTTAAAATGTTGCTGCTGCTGACTGTAACTCTTTTTTTATGTGCTAGGGAAAAAATAATTTATTTTCCTCTTAAACTGAGAAATTTTCAGCCGCTTTGTACACTTAATAAGATGTTTTTAAAAATACATGTAGACTGCTAAAACAAATCTCTTATTACACATCATACAGTTTTTTTCTCTCTTTATACATTTTTATTGCATTTGGTCATCAGGCTGGTATCCATTAGATATAGTGGATAATATTCATAATCCTCTTCAAACCATTTTTCTTCAAGTTATTTTACGATTTGATGAGTTCATGAGAATTGCCATGAACGGCTGTGGCCAGTTCAAATATTTAAATTTTATCTAGGAATCTTGGCAATTGAAGTTTTTCTTGAAACACAAAACAAACAAAAGATGACCACAGTTTTTCAGAATGCTTGCTTGTGCAATGGTCAAAGCTCCCCCCACCCATTTTTTAGTATTCAAGTCATTCACATTCCAATTAGCATTGGAAACAAATGTTTTGAGGTATTTATTGGATACAATCGTTAAGTATCAGAGCATGAGTTTTTCTAGGAATTTTATAACCACGGCCAGTACGCTGTACTATTTCTTTAGGTTGTGTTTGTTCAGGTCTCCCCTTCCTGGGGAGGTTTGGAAGGTCCTGTTGGGGGAAGAAAGCCCACTTTCTTCGTTGCATGAATGTAGCTTTTTGAGGAGATACGCTGGGAAGTGACACCTGAAGAGGGTCACCGAGACCTTCTGTCTCGCTGCCCTGGGGCCTGTGTTCCAGAACCGCCCCCCGGCGGCCAGACGCTGTCTTGACTTTTCCTCCTGCCCCTGCTGCTTAGGCTCCTCGTAGAGCAGGTGGGAGATCAGTCTTCCTGGGCGTGACCTTGAGAGACCCTTCGGACCCTGTGTCATCGCTCCCTCATCCAGTCCCTTCCACAGACCGGCGCTCACTCCTGCTTTCTGCTTTCGTTATGTGCTGTGTGGGCCACCGCAGCCGCCTGCTGCGTGGCTCTGAGCGTGGCTGGGACTCCTGTGTGTGCTTGCCAGCCTACGAGAGCCTCTCCCTCGGACCTGAGGCCCCTCGTGCGTATGCGCTCCCGTTGTGTGGCAGCACCAGACACAGGGCCCGGCTTGCGGCCGGCCCTGGACCGCGTGATGGGTACGCCGCCTGCCTTACTCTCTCCCACCGCCCGGCTCCCTCGCTGCGTCCGCAGTCTCTCTCAGGCCCGCCAGGCCCTGCGTGACCCACTGCTGGCCGTCCTCTCCTTTTCCTGTCCTGTCGGGCCAGCCCCTGGGCTGCACTTCGTGCGTGGCTCTGGCCCCACGGGTCCCCCACCCCGAACACCCGCCACCGGTCTCCTCCGAGCCACCCGTTGCTCTTCCTTTAAAGAAACGGGGACCCTCACTGTTCTAGGCCACACCGTCTTCTTCACGTACTTACCTGCCGGGCGTCTGCACTTCACGGAGCACGGCCTTGGAGAAGTTACGTTTTTACGGTTGAGGACGCTGTTTTCTGGTCCCTTGGTGTCGGCCAGAGTGTCTTTTGGGCCGTATTGCTGTGGGGCTCACGTGAGAGCTAAGTGTGTGAATAAGACCTAGTATTTCTTTAAAGCAGTCCAGCTTTTGCCAAGGTCGCTGGCCTCTCACAACCCTCCCAGGGAGCCCGCCCTGTTGAGAGAGAGGAGACGAGCTTCGGAGAACCCGGGTTGACCTGGCTGAGCCGTGAACCCCAGAGCATCTGGACGAGAGTTCAGGTTAGAGTTCGCTGTGAACGCCGTGTCCTGTCTGGCCCATCGAGACCTCTGTGAGCATTTTCTGAGTTTTGTTTGTACGTGCATGCCAGACGCCTGGGAGACGGTGCAGGTTTGTTCGCTGGCCGGCGTGCTGCAGCCTGTGGTCGTCGGCCTCACCCCTCGGTGCGCCACCCTGCAGTTACTGGTGCCTTTCCCACTCCCTCCTCCCACGGGCACGGCCCTGTCCCGTCCGCTCCTCGGTCCGCGGCACGTGGTCCCAGTAGAAACGCAGAACACGTATCGGGTGAGCATGATGGACCAAGTGAAGAGATAAAGGACACGCAGCCCCTTCGCTGGTGTAGACCAGGCGCCCCCATTCCCTTCAGAGCGCGCTGCTCCGCGCCGCAGAGTCAACGGGAGGAAGAGCGCGCTCGCCTGCGCGAGTGTGCGACCCTCCCTCCCGGAGACAGCGGGTCACGCAGCGGCGCTGCACGTGCAGGTTAAGAACGGACGGAGGTGCGGGGTTCCGTCAGCCTAGAAGTCCCCCCCCCCGCCGCACTCGGCCCCTCCTGCGAGCGCGAGCCGGGCGAGGCCACCCCTGTGCCGGTGTCCCCCCCTGTGAGGTGGAGGTGACAGAGGCCTCTGCCCCAGGGGCTGTTACTTGCAGGCTGTGGCAGACGTAGGTGTACAGTTGCTCGTGTGGAAAACACTACAGGAGGTGACAGGAACAAGAACAAACCCTGGGTCGCAGTGCTCCGCCCGTGGTAGATGCGCAGTAAGTATTGGCTCGTGTTGACACAGAGCACGCGGGGCCGCTGGGCCGCGAAGGCAGGCGTCCCCAGGGGAGCACCACGCCCACGCGCCTGATATGCCTGATGCGCCCGGCTGTGAACACGCTGGGAAACGCCGCGGACTTGCTGGGACGTCCAGCGGGGACAGCTGAGGGAGCCGGCGTGAGAACAGGCAGTGCAGGAGCTGAGCACCGGCCCTGCGCATGGGAGAAGAGTGTTCCCGAGGCCAAGCGTGCCCCGAGGTTCCTGCGTGTCCCCCCACCCTGCCCCGCCCCGCCCCATGGCGGCTCTGTGCCACGGCCGCAGGCCCGCTGCCCAGGAGGGAGGTGCTGGGAAGAGCCTTTAGCCCGGAGCTGAGGATGGTTCCTGGCCGCGCCGCAGAGCACAGAGCCCGCAGGCGGGACTGACTAGCCCCCCAGACCCCCAGGAAGAGAGGATGGAGAGCAAGTCGTTGCCTACGAACGAACGGCGAGGCGGGAGAGCGCCCAGGAGGCCGGGCCAGGTTACTTGGTTGTCCAGCAGAGAATAGTTTCCGAGAGGAGCTCAGGGAGAAGCCACGTCGTGAGGTCAGGGTCCGATGAGTGGCGTGTGGGAGAGCGAGGGCCGGGGGGCCGTCCACTTGGGGTCCTTAGGACTGAGGGTCCTTAGGACTGAAGGGCGGAGAGAAGCCCTGCGGTGGAGGTCACGCGGAAATGACATTTCACCTCTTCCTCTGTGCCGTATTCAAAAAGCTGAAAGAGAGGACTTTGTTTTTGTTTCTCACTCGCTTTAAAAATAAGGTCGGTGACAGGGTGAGTCTCACGCGTGAAGCAGCCTCTGTTCTCCACCGAAGCCGGACTGTGTCTATGGCTGTGCCTGGCCAGCGGGGTGCTCAGCTCAGGATGATGTTTGTGCAGCTGCCGTCCCCATCTGCAGTGCGAGGGTGGCGACCGTCTCTCCGACGTGTGCATTCACGTGTCGCCCTGACTCGTGGAGAAACCGTGCAGGAACAGCCCTTGGCCGGCAGTTGCCGCGCGCTTGGGAGCGCTGCTGGGTGCGGTGAGGTCCCGCCGTCGTGAGGCTGGGCTCGCTCCCTCCGCGGAAGGCGGGCGGGCCCTCGCTGCCGTCCCTCCAATCCTCACTCTTACATCTTCGCCTCACACCCCCGGGCCCTCAGGTCGAGGTGGGAAGAAACCACGTCACTTATAAAAGCAATGACTGCACACCAGTCACATATGAGAAAAGAGAGAAGTGTGTGGTCATCTGCGTGCAGCCAGCTCGCACGCTGTTCCCGCGTGAGCACGGCGACGCGCCGGCCCTCCGGCTCTGCGGTGGAGATGTGAGTGCCGGGGCGCTTCTGACCCCTCTGGAGACGGAGAATCTTGTCGGTTATTCCTTTTCGTCCCAAGTCTGTTTAAAATGTAGGAATGTGGTTTGTGTTAACATGCGGATTTGAGAGTTTTCTCAAGCTGCCACATTTAAGTAACCCTTATGATGGACTTTTAAAGTATTGCTCATCCTGTGTTGCTTTCCGGGGAATGCAGCCCCTAAAACCAAGTGGAACTCAGCGAAATCCAAGGACAGAGCAGAGAGGGCTGTGGCCATTGGCCCCGGCACCTGGAAAGCTGACGGAGGCGCCCACGCAGGTTGAAATCCCTCGCACTTGCCTCTGTTGTTTCCATCCTTCTCTCTGTCCTTCCTCTGATTATACTGGGCTCCTGGCTCCTGGCCCCCCGGGTGCAGGGGCCTCTGCAGGGAGCCCAGAACTCCTCGCTGCGAGTTGCCGCCGCCAAGAGAGCCAGGGAGGGGTTGCCAGGCCCCTCTCCTGCCTCCCTTTCGTCTTTGGGAAAGTCTAAAAATTTAACTTAGACTGCCCCTCCTCTGAATTCTGAATTGAGTGCACTCGTGTCCATGTGATGTGTATATTATCGTATTCCTGGATTTATTCTTGAACTTAGTTGGAAACTTTCAAGGCAAACATTGGTTTTCTGTTAGCCCACAAATTGGGCGATGGATGTTCAATTACGGTCTTCCGCTGACTTAGGCAGGGCCGCATTTTAAAAGTGTATTTTGATAGTAGCCCACAACGCATACCAACTGTCAGTTCCTTGTCGTGTCTGACTGTGGGCAGGGATGTTACTGTGATAGTGAAATTCCCAGATTCCATCTGTGGATTGCTTCAGCGTTTCATCCAGAAGTTCACTTTAAAAGATGTCAGCGACAAGACAGCCAAGCATAGACATTGTGTATTGAGCTTGCCCAGCTATCCAGAACTTAGGAACGGTCTCCAGGGGACTCACGTGCTCCCCAGAACACCTGACTCACGAGCCATGCCTCAGACGCAGGGAAGCAAATCCAGGTCCCCCTTCTGGAGGCTGCTGATGTCCGGCCTGTTTGCTGTCCAGTGTTACATGGTTGTGGGGGACACCTACCGTGCTTCTGTCCCCACGCTGTGCTCTGTCAGCAGCAGCGCTCGCCTGCTTTGGGGGTATATACTGCCTCGGACTGGAGCTTGTCGTCTCAGCAGAAGCCGCTCTGTCTCCATGTAACATCCTCCCGCTCCGGGCCTAAGAACAGGGGTAGGTGCCAGGCTCAAATCTGGCCAATCAGAATCCTTCCCTGGGGTTTTTTATTTTTTCACAAACTGGAAGTAGAAAAGGTCTTTTTTTTTTTTTTTTTTTTTTTGTCTAGAGGTCTGGATTCTAACAAAACTCAGGAGGAGCCGTTGGTGGCCACGTCCCCACTGCTGAGCTACGATGAGAAAATTAAAGCTAAAATGCAGAGGAACGGGGGGTTCGAAGTCAAGGGGGCTGCAGAGCAGGTTGAAATGCCTGCTTCCAGTGTCTGAGGGGCCCAGCGGCATCTTCGCCCACCCCTGCTTCCCTCAGGGAACCGCTGGTTCTTCCCTGGGGCGCTTTGGCCTCCAGGGAGCTTCTGGCAGTGTCTGCGGACATTGTTGGTTGTCACAGCTGGAGGACCGGTACTGGCACCTGGAGCGGAGAGGCCCAGGTGCTGCTGAACGCCTTACAATGTGTAGGACAGCTCTCCCCCAAAGTAGTAATAATCCCCCTACGACAAAGAATTTTCTGGCTCAGAATGTCAGTAGGGCTGTGAGGTTGATAAACCTGGAATTTTAACCTTTTAAACTCGGTGGATAGCCTTAGTGTCCATTTAGTGCCTCCTTCCCTCCCCCACCCTGTGTGAAAGCCAGCTGGAATTAGCGTCCGTCTAGAGGGGATCAGCTCCTGGGGGTGACCGTAGGCTAACATGAGCACTTGGTGGGTGCTGCACAGTGCGGCCCCACAGTGAGAATTTCCGGCACGTGGCTGACCTCATGCACAGATAGGCTGTCCCCCAGGTTGGGAGGGACTGTGGGTCCCCCTCACCTCTCGGGTCAGCTGGACATGTGCAGGCTTTCTTAGGTGCCTGACAGCCCATCCCAGCCTGAGAACTCCTGAAGTGAGGCCCACGCATAATATGCTACTAGGATTGCATCAGAAATATGCTGCCCTCCTTAAGATTTCTTCTGAAATCTATATTAAATCCATATATCAGGGGTAAAATTTCCATTTTTAAAAAGACTTTGTTTACTTTTAGAGAGAAGGGAAGGGAGAAGAAAGGGAGAGAAACAGCAACATGCCAGAGATACATCCATCCGTTTCCTTTCACACACCCCCAATCCCCAGGCCCGGCCCACGACCCAGGCACGAGCCCCAGCCAGGCATTGAGCTGGTGACCCCTCGTCTCGCAGGCCGGCACTCAGCCCACTGAGCCACACCAGCCAAGGCCGAAATGCCCATCCAGGAGTGAGTATGATGAAAACCAAGCGTTCGGCTGTGTGGAACAAAACACAGTACTGTCTCCTGAGGGCCTTGCACCAGCGGGGCTGGCCCGGGAGCCGCCGGCCTCGGCCCGAGGGGCTGGGCAATCGGTACCCCTCCGAGAGGGTCCCGCGGCGGGGACCTCGGGCCCAGCTCCTGACCACCCCCCCATCGCAGGCCTCAGCGAGCACGCGGTGGGAGGGAAGTAGGTGACAGTTTCACAGCGAGGGTCTGCGACACAGCCCAGTTCTGCCGTCGCCACCTGGGTGAGGAATCAGATTCAATGTCACCTACGTTTCACACTACCTCCTTTTTCCTTTAACCTTCTTGGAGGTTTTCTTTTTCTAAAAGCCGTGACTGGGTATTATGTCTCAGTACCCTTTCCCTGGCCTCCCCCTTGCTCTAGTTAAGCTACTGCAGAGCGTTTGTGAGGATGAGTCTCTCTCTCTCTCTTTCTCTTTCTCTCTCAGTCTCTCTCTCGTTTTCCCCTCCTTGACACGTATCTGACACACTGGCTCATTAAATATCTGTTCAAAGAACAGTAAATGGCGGTCCCGTCCGGCCCCACAGTGCTAACTGTTATCTGAATTCCAGCATCTCCCAAACTGTTACTCCGACTGAGACTTCTTTCACACACCCCCCCCCCCCCCCCCCGGCGTCTCTGCCGGAGTCTGACACGCACTCGGTCTCCTGGCCTTGCATCACATGCGCCAGGTGCACTCTTGTCTTTGGGCCCTTCCACCTGCTCCCCTCCCAGGTGCCTCTGCGCCCTCAGACGTGTCCTCACCTGTCGTCTCGGTGAGGGCGTCCTGACCACACTGCTTAGAACTGTGACTCGCTGCCTCCCTCCCACTCGGACCTGCAGCTCCCGCCCCTCGTCCTGCTGCTGCTTTCCCTCCCCGCAACACTTACCACCACCCAACGCACTTTGTTAACAGACTTCTTAGTGCTTATTTGATGTTACCTTTAACGTGTGTGTATGTATTTATTGCTTCCTACCTCTCCGGACCTGGCTGGGTGATAAGCAAAGCCATGGTCATTGAAATAGGGGTCTTTTGATTCCCAGTTCACTTTTTTGTTACCACCCAGCTCCTGCTTGCTGACTTCTGAAAGATCCTGACGTTTGGGGACTTAGCGCCTCTGGTGTGCTGAAGTTCTGGGCTCGGTCTTTGCCTTAAAGCAGCAGACTTCACATATATAGTCTACATAATTAAATTACGGTGCGTTGTGTTTCTGACTGCAACACCAAAGCCCTGGATTGTTGCCACATTTGGAAGCTAGGTTTGGGCTGCTCTCAGGGATAACACAGCATAAATGAGAGACGAGAAGGGGCCGTCCAGAAAGACAGGCTGTTTTCTTCCAGAGCCCCTTAAAGGTGGAACATGGAGAGGTCCACATGACAGACTTATTAAGACATGTGAACAGCCGTGGCTGGTGTGGCTCAGTAGATTGAGTGTCGGCCTGTGAACCAAAGGGTCACCGGTTTGATTCCCAGTCAGGGCACATGCCTGGGTTGCGGGCCAGGTCCCCAGTAGGGGGTGTGTGAGAGATAGCCACGCATTGATGTTTCTCTCCCTCTCTTTCTACCTCTCTTCCCCACTCTAAAAATAAATAAAATCCTAGCAAAAACAAAAACAGACAAAACCAAAACACAAAACACAAATCTCAACAGCAGTGAAAAACCCCAAGAGCAGCCGTTTGGGACGTGAGCCCCGAGGTGGAAGTCCTGGATCCCCACAAGGACATCTCTGTGTCCTCTGCTTGAGGCTGAGTGTCGGCTGCAGTCAGTTCGTTCAGCGGTGACTCCTGGTTCTGCTCAGCAGTCACGGGAGCCGGCGAGTGTGTAAATTTAAAATCACCTATTGTTCAGGCTCAGTGCCGCTTACGTCATGGTGGGGCGGGCGCCGTCCTCACCGGGGGCCCGGGGGGCAGGTCTCTGGGGGGCAGGGGTGTGGTCAGCGCAGCTGGAGCTCCGGCTTCAGGCTGCGGCTCAGGTGCCGGTGGGCATCTTCCCAGTTAGTAGCGATTTTTTCCTTAATTTTATTTTAAAGTTAACATAACATACAGCAAAGTTGACCTTTCCTCTGTTCGGTTCTAGGAGTTTTAACATCTCACTGGTATAACCATTTGCAGCCAGGACACCGAAGTTGTGTCGCCCCCAGAGCCCCTCACATCACCCCTCTGTAGCCACACTAGCTCGCCCCGCCCCTGCCCCCTACACTCCCCCCACACACACCACCTGGCCTCCCTGCTGTGGTGTCCGCAGTTCCGTTTCTCCGAGGACGCTGCGTCCGTGGAATCGTGTGGTACGACACCCCCTGAAACTGACTGCTGTCGCCGGCACAGTGCCTCTGAGACTCGCTCGGGACGCCGTGTGTCAGCCGCTCCTCCCTCCCTCCTCACCGGGCCCTGCTCTGTTTCATGGCGGCGCTGTGGGCTTTTCGTTACCTGCTGAAGGCCATTTGGGCCATCTCCAGTTTGGGCGCAGTTATGAACAGAGCTGCTGTGAATACTTGTGCAGATTTTTTGTGTGTGACCTCAAATGTTCATCTCTTTAGGGCCAATGCCCAGGCGTGTATGTTTAAAATTATAAAAAAAAACAAACTACCTGTACACAAATGTTCACGGCAGCGTTGTATTCATGATGACCAAAAAGTGAAAATCATCCAGATGTCCACCAGCTGATGAATGGGATGAATAAGATGTGTTATATTGAGCCCCGGTTAGTGGGGCTCAGTGGTTGAGTGCCAGCCTGTAAGTCAAAGGGTCACCGGTTCGATTCCCGGTCAGGGCACATGCCTGGGTTGCCAGCCAGGTCCCCAGTAGGGGGTGTGTGAGAGGCAACCACACATGGATGTTTCTCTCCCTCCCCTTCTCTCTAAAAATAAATAAATAATTTTTTTAAAAAGATGTGATATATTGACCCAGTGATGTTACTTGGCAACAAAAAGGAATGAAGAGCTGATACTACAACTTGGATGAACCTTGAAAGCTTTGAAAGAAGCTGGGTACCAAAAGGCCACATGCCGCCTGACTCCGTTTGTAAGAAGTGTGCAGAGTAAGCGAGTCCACAGAGGCAGAAAGCGGGGGGCCGTCTAGGGTTGGGAGGTCGGGGAAGTGGTGAGTGACAGCTCACGGGTGCAGGGTTCGGGCGTGATGAAAGTGTTCTAGATTGGTTGGGGGGGTCGAATATATACGAGATGCCACTGAAATGCACCCTTTAAACGGGTGAGACGTGTGCGGTCTGGACTGTGACTCCCTGAGGCTGTTATTTAAATAGATAGATACACCGCCGACTCGTCTCCCAGAGCAGCCGCACCGTCTCGTGTCCTCACGAGCAACGTGCGGGCGTTCGAGGGGCCTGCTGTCCGCACCAGCACTTGGTATTGTCAGCGTCTGACGTCTCAGCTGCTCAGGGCGCGTGTGGCGGCATCTCACGGCAGTCGGCCCTTCCCTGGGGGCCGGTGGTGCGCTCCGTCTCCTGTGCGCCTGCCTCGGTGAGGTGTCTGTCAGTCTTCCCTGTCCGGTTTAAGCCCGAGCTGTTTCCTCGGCGGTACGCGGGAGGGTTCTTTATGTATCCAGGGCACAAGTCCCTCGGCAGATGCGTGGTTTGCACGTCTTTTCTCTGAGCCTCGCAACTAGCTTCTGTTTCAGCTCTCTTAAGTGAAACGCCTCCGGACGGAGGGGCCGCCCGCGGCCCGGGCGCCACTGTCTGCCCCCTCGGGCGCCCTCAGAGCCTGGTACAGTGTCTGGCCCAAACCAGACACTCGGTTCGTATTTGATGGGTGAGTGAACGAGCTCCACTCCTTACTGATTAGCAGCAGATTTTCCCCCCTGAGGTATAATAAATATATAAAAAGAAGCCTGATTAGGTCACTTCCCTGATTAAAATATTTCTTTCCCGTTACTTCTTTGGGGAAAAAAAAAAAGATTTCTAGTAGACTGTAAGCATGGCCTGAGCCAGCGTGAGCTCCTGAACATTTCCCGTTCCTCTCTTCCCTGTGGCCTTTGCACATGCTGTTCCCGCCGTCCGAAACACTCTTCCCCCCTCTCTGCCGCCCCAGCTCCTCGGTTTTATCTCCTGGCTGAAACGTCATTGTCATTCGCTCGTTCCACACCCTGGGAACACGAGAGTGCACGAGACAGGTGTGACCCTTGTCCTTTTCTGGTTCACTTGTAGTGTGGCAGAGGCCCTTTCTGCCCATCCCCCAGACTGGTGGGGGCACGTCTTTTTATGCTCCCATAGGACCCCTGTTTTTGCCTCACAGACTGTAACTGTGGGTGAGTGTGTGTGTGTTCCACGTCTTCCACCCCAATCACAGCAGAAGCTGGTGCCCTTCCAGTGTATTCACTCATTTACCCTCTAAAAGAATTTTTTAAAAAACTGGTAATCACCTATATTTCAAACTGACAGCTACAGTTTTTCATCATCAATTTTAATAATTACCAAGGGATATGATTTCTAGTCTACTATAAAAGTTGGCATTTTAAAGTGAAACTTTTTATCACTTTTTAAAGTATATCTCATGAAATCAAAACACTGTGTTTGATACCATTGTTTGTTGAAAAAAAATCCCTGGGAAAACTTTTTTATAGTCATAAGTTTTAAACTTTTCTTTCTCCTTGAACTCCTGTTCCCACCTCACGCCCCCACGTACCAGCGCCCGTTCTCCGTCTGTGCCTGAGAACCCCGGGCGGGCTGTCCCGCCGTGCTTCCGTGAAGCCAGACTGGAGTGCAGGGCGTGCAGGGCGAGGTTTAACTTAACATTTCCGGCGATGACCAGAAGGCCGTGATTCCTTCTCTGCTGAGTTGTCCTGTGTTGAGTTACATTTGCGATTACTTTTAGTGTACATGGATGACAACAAAAAAACCACCCTGTTTTATTCAAAAAGCCCCTTAAGGCGGTGGATGGGCGTGTGTTTCTCCCTCTAGAGCGTGTGCAGGTGGAAGGCCGTCCTTTGCGCCTAGACCGGACAGGCGCCCCGTCCGCCAGAGTCTCCGTTTGCACGCTCGCGAGGTCAGAGCGCGGGAGCCGCGCGCGTGCGCGCGCGTCAGTGGACGGCGGCGGGGAAGGCGTGTGAGGCCGCTGCGCTCCGTTCTCTGCACCCCCTTCGATGCGTGCCGAGACTGCCCATCGGAGCTGTGTTTCAGAGACCCGTCTGACCAACGCCTCAGGGAGATAGACCCTCCCCCGTTTTGTCCAATGGACACAGCTGGGGCCCCGCCCCAGACCTGGGAAAGGACGTGCGGTCCCATCACGAGAGCCCGCGCCTTCTCCGCTTACAAGTTGGGGGCGGGGGCGGGGGTCCAGGCCCACGCACTGCGGTGAGGCAGCAGTGGTGAGCGCCCCGGCCGGCCTGGGCGCTGCGGGAGAGGGCGGCTGCTAGGGCACGAGGGGCGGAAAGCGGGCAGCAGGGGGTGGGTCGTGGCAGGCCGCAGGCAGGAAGGAGTGTGTGGAGGCTGAGGGTCTGGGAATCCAGGTCTGCCCCGCCCCGCCCCTCACCCCCTCCCTCACTCCCGCCCCCCCCCAGGCCCCGGTGCCCCAACCTCCTTGCCACCTCACCGTGTGTTCAGTGGGGACTCGGTGAATGAGGTTCGCTGGTAGCAACTGCAAATCTGTTAGCCTTTCCAGTTTCCTTTAAAAACACATGAAAGGGATAATTTTAAAATTCCTGAGCAGTAGTGTATGCTAGGAAGTCATTTTTTTATTTTCAAGAAGAAAAGTGTTCTTTTGTAAGTAAACTTTTTGACTCAGTAGCTGTCTTGCTGACTTAATAATAATTCTGCTTTCCCTAAATTCTTTTTTCTCTGTTTGCCCAATTATATTGTTTTAGGTAACTTTTACTGTTTCTCAAATAACAGGGTTCTGCTTGAGTTCTCCATGGAAGTAATGTTTAGAATATTTTTGGTCCTTTTCATACTAGTGTAGTTTTCAAAGGTTAAAAAAGTGTCGTTTGTTTTCTTCGCGTCCACAGTGGTTCTGAGGAGTCCGGCAGACAACGCCCGGCACATCACACCTGCAGGGGGCAGAGCTGTGCGCTCGCATCAGATAAAGGTGTGGCGTTGCCGTTAGGGAATACGGAGCAAGTTGACAGCTTCGTTTCTATGTTAATGTGCGACTTCTTAATGCTGTAGTGGTGTCCTGCAGGTTTCTGTGCGTCTGCAGAAAATCCGACACAGGTTTTCGATTGCCTGTTAAGACGCTGCACTCCTGCAGGAAGCCACGTCTTCGGCAGAGCATCTGGTTTGCTGTGAAGTCCTAATTCTGCATCAGGATTTCCAGCTGTGGCATCTAGTTTTATGGAGCCCGAATTGGGAACCCAAAACTAGGTTATGTATTCAAATACCAGGAGTGAATGTTACCTTTTTTAGGTAACGGTGTGGCAGTTGTATTTACGTATGTACCATTTGCCGAGTTACTGTTCGTGGTTTGCTCCAGGAGGGACCAGGGTGGGCAGCGTTTTGTTCCTGCCTCCGAGTCCCGTGGGGCCGCACGCAGGCTGGGGCTGAACGAGACAGGCGAGAACCACGCAGCCCTGGAGTTCAGAGAGCCTCGGCGGCCCTTGGGGCTGGCTCTGCTCGTTTTCCAGATGAGGAAGTGGCCATCCCATCCTGTCCCACAGATAAAAAACGCTCACTGACTCGAGGCAGAGGAGCTGGATTTCCCGGCACTGGGCACTGGGGTACGCGAGGTGTGGCCTGTTGTGAAGCGCAGGCTGACGGGCAAGCGGAGGGCGGGGGGGGGGGCTCAGGCGCCGGCTGCTGCCCTGGGCCCGGCCTGGGCCCACTAGGCCCCTCCCTGTTTGGGACGGTGGTCGCCGTCCACGTCGAGATTTTAAAATGTGTGTGACCTTTCACCTTGTCATTCTCCTCCTTTAATACTTTGTCTTAAGGAATGACAAAATCGGATAGATGTTTAGTATACAAAAATACCCCATGGTTTAGTGGAAGGATGTTCATCACAGCGTAATTTACCCTCCTGAAGAAGAGAAGAAACAACCCAGTTGTCCAGTAATAGAGAAAGAGTCAGACTAGGATACATTTAAACAATGGCATGTCATGTAGACATTAAAGTAATTTTTAGAAGAACCTTAATTACATGGGGAAGTGCTTGTTATAGTGTTAATTAAAATAAGTAGGCAATAGAACTGTACATCTAATGTGGTTTCAATTATATAAAGGATATTTATGCATAAAATGGGTAATAATACATCAAAGTAGTGAAAGTTTATTTCTAGGTGATGATATGGATTGAATTTTTCTTTTTTGTATTTTGCATATTTCACAAACTCTCCCCTCTTCGCAGAAAATAAAGTTATAAAAAAAAAGAAACTTAAAATGTAATTGAAAAGGCCAAGTACTTGTAACACGGGGTGGTGGGAACCCCACACTAAAATCCCACGGGCGAGGGTGTATAGTCTCGGCCGCGTGTGCCGCCCCAGCCCCGTCCACCGCGCGGCTCGGCCCCGGCCGGACGGCGGGCAGCGGGGCAACGCCCACGGGTAACTGCTCTGTTCACCGGCAGCTGCTTCACTGGGAAAACTAAACTCGAGAAGCCATTTCCCCTACGGAGCGAACATTCCTTCCCTCCTTCAGTTAGCAAATGTTTTCGAGAGCCCACAAGTCAGTTCTGCCTTGAAGGGAATGTTCTGCAACCAGGGGTTCTTCGCCCAGCGACTGTTGGATTTTCATAGATCTGCGTGCCAGAGTATTCTGTTTTGTGGGTAGCTTGGCACAGTTCCTGTTCTCACCTGGTTCAGGTTTAATAACCGAATGGGGTTAGCTATTAACGAGTGCGTGTTTGTGTGGGAGCCGTGGGTGTGACACCTGTGACCCCGGTCGGGGCAGGGCCGGTGGGATGCGTGTCGCTGCTGCTTTGTGGCGCGGCGCGGCGGCCGCTGTGCAAATTAAGCGCCGTTTTTCTGAAAGGTAAGCTTTCCCAGAGCAGGGTATGGTTTTCTTTGCTCTCCCAATTCTTTGAAAAATCTGTGAATATTTTGAAGTCCTCCATTCCACTTTATAATTTCAAATTAATAACTTCTTACCGCTGTAATTTCATACGTTTTATACTGCCCCCTAGGAAAAAAAGTATTTGCTTACTTCAAATTTCTTCCATTGATTTCAGTTGGTCTCGTTCCACATCACAATTACGGCTTTCCACTCCACAAGGTACGGCTCGGCGTTGTGTTTCAAATTTGAAATGGGTTGCGCATTAATAAAGCTACTGTTTCTAATTTAAAAGAAAAGATCTTTTACGGAAAGTTTGTTAGGCACTGGGAAAAAATTTTTAAATGTTTGTTTTACGTAAAATCATGGTATTCTCAAATTGTCGTGCCCCCGCTAAGAAGTGCCACCTTTTTTCCGCGTTTTCCTCGTCGGCCTCGTCATACGTGTTGTTTCAGACCCAGGGGTCGGGGGTCCGAGAGCCGGCGGGGCCAGCCCCTGTCTCCCCCTGTGAAGACAGCCCCCGGCCTGTGAGGTGGGGTGTCTGTGCCCCCCGTCACAGGACGGTCCCCCTGGGCCCCGAGTTCGCTTCTCTCACCGTCCACTGCTCTCTCCTCCTCCTCTTTCGTTCCACACGAAACCTAGACCTTCTTCTGAAGCTTGCGCTGCCTTGCTATTCGCCCGCTACTTTGGCTGCTGGCTCGGACCGTGGGGAAACGAGCGGACTGCCCTTGCTGTGCCCCCCAAGCGCCCCGAAGCCCCTGTTCCGAGAGCCCACGGTTCCGCCCTGGCAGTGGCGGTGAGCGCAGTGAGGTGGGGCCGCGGAGCTGGTTTCGCTGGACAGACCGCGGAGTCTTTGGCTTGGGGCTGGACCCGTGATAGAAGGACGTAGTGCGGACACGGGCACCCTCGTTTACTCGGCAGTCCGGGAGCCACGGCCGGACCGACCCACCGAGGGGCTCTGCGCCGGTCGTGCCGAGGGTCGGAGACGCGCGCACAGGGAGGGCGAGCCCGGGGAGGGGGGGCCCACCGGACGCACCGGCAGCATGTTGTTATGGGGGGTTGTTCTTGCGGTCGAGCTCGTTGCATTTTCCCGAGAAGTGGAAGGGTCCCTTCAAATCTGCTTGCTTTTTCTTTTCTTTCTTTCTCTTTTGTTTTTTGGCCGTGGTGGTTCCCTCCAGAGAAAAGTCATTCTAAAAAGGAGGGAAAAAAATCTTCCAAAGTTAACAAAGACATGCATAAATGAGTTGTTAATTTGTGGTGACGCACAGCACTGAGGTTCTGTGGAGCAAGAAGTAAGTTGATTATCTTGGTTAATATTTTATTAAAATGTCATGCAACTTTTCTGAGCAGTAGAGAACCACAACACTGGCTTACTTACAGTGGCTAGCGGCCCTGCCGGTCTTCAGCGCGCACCCCGTGCCTTCGGTGTGAGCACCTGACCGTGCGCCGCCTCTGGGCACACAGCACGCCGCCTCCTGGCACCCGGGCTTCAGAGGGGGAACCGGCCTTGTTCTAAGTCGGCAGGCCCGAGGCCGGCTTTTGTCCCGGGCGTGAGAGACGCGTGGCAGCCTGACGTGACAAGGGGACCGTGAGGACCGGCGAACACGTTGCTCGCTGGCATGACGCACAGTGTGGCGGCAGTTGTGAGCGGAGACTCTGGAGCCAGAGTCACGGGATTTGGGTCCGGTTGCGCTGCGTCAGCCGGGCGGTGTCTGACACCGTAGTAAACCTTCTGTGCCTCAGTTTCCTTGCGTGTAAAATGGAGAAAGTAAAGCTGCCTTGAGGTTGTTACTGAGAATTGGATCCATATTACTAGGTCAGCGTATAACTTCCCTGGTGAGCAGGTGAGTAGATGTTTAGTTATCAGTTAATGATTTCGGCATTGCTCACGGAGTAATAATAAAGTAGTAATGTTCACAGCTCCAGGGCCTGGTCAGTTGATGCTGCGTAAGTTGAATGGAGACTGACTTTTTTCTAGTTTTTCTTTGTCCACCGCCCCCCACCCCCCAGTGTTCCTCTACTGACGGGGCCTCACAGACACCTCAGAAACCAGACGTCTGTGCTCTTCGAGGGCACACTGTCCGTGTGACCCTGGGCGTTCAGCCTGAGCTGCTGCGCGAGGACCCAGCAAGGCGCCTTGTCCCCGTGGCAGCCTCCCAGCTCCTGGGGCTCTCTGCACCCCAGGGCCGTGCTGGGAGGGCCTCGGGTTCCGTGGAGTTCGGTTCTGCGCCGTGGAGCACTGGGGAGCCGGCCCCTCCCAGTCCTCGCGGACGCAGGCTGACTTGTCTGGCAGTGTGGCCGAGCCTTCTCCTGCAGAGGACACGGGCCTCGGCTCCCACGCCCTCTCCGAGCAGCTGTTCCCCACGCGTCCTGTGCACTTGGTGCCTGTAGAGTTTGCGGCTTTTGCGAGACCCTGTGGCTTCGTGTGACGGGCAGCAGGCTGTGTGTTCAGTCCCCAGCCCACAGCACAGTCGAGAGGGAACGTGGAAGGGGCGAGAGGTGGAGTGCAGGCCCTCTCCCCCAGGGGAAGGCCTTGTGGGGCCGAGCGGGAAGGCCGCAGACAGCCCAGGGTGGGCTCCTCCCTGGCAGGCGCGGGCTGCGGGGTGGGAGGTGCGTGAGTGTGCACGTGGGTGGGCCGGACAGCAGGGGGGAATCCCCAGGCCCAGGCTGATGGGGTGTGCAGAAGGGCAGGGTTCAGGAGCCGTGTCCGAAGTGGAACGAGATGTTGCTGACGGGTCTGCTGGCATCACGCAGTAGGAGCAGGGCCAGGACCAGCCTTGGGCCGGGAGACGGGCGTCCTCCGGCTCATAGCAGGCCACACCGGAACGGTGGCCACGGGGTGCCCGTGGGCCATTCTGAGAGCGGGGAGGGCTCGCTGGGACATGAGGGAGGCCTCCGCCGTCTGTGGACGGTTTCGTTTTGCTGCCCCGGCCTCTGCTTTTTCCCTGTCCCGTCCCCTGGGGTGGCTGTTTAAGAAACCAGTGTTCCTGTCACTGCGTGGTGGCCTTGGGCAGTCCCTCGACCCCTGTCGCTTCCTTCTCAACTGGAAGACCCCACGTCACTCGAGTCACTCGCTTTACCTTTCTCTTGGGAACGCAAAGAGCGAGTGGGGGAAAGGAAGAGGGGCTCTTGTTTTTGAAGGGGACAGACATCTCGATGCGGGCGCACTTACTTAAGTGTGGCCAACTGCAGGGGCGGGGGGGCCTTGGCCCGGCTGTCACGGATGTCCCCACACGCACTGGCACGGGGTCTCAGGCGCACACCGTTCCCGGCCGCAGTGCGTGTGCTGACAGCTGTTGTTGCGCCTTGTCGCTCTGTTTTGGACTCGCAGACCCAGTTTAACTTGTCCCGTTTCTTCACGCTTGGATACTGTGAGAGCCTCCTGTAGAAAACCCTCGTTACAGTGTGCTCCACTGTTTTTCTCCCTGTGTGACAATTCAGACACAGGCGCGGGTGGGGGAGCTGGAGCTGCTCCTGGGTTGGCATAAAGTTACCGTTTACTTTTCGCATTCAAACACACAGCCTAAGTGTGGAGGAGGAGGAAAGAAGAAAGCTGTCCTCTGCCACCGCCGTCTGCAAGGGAACACTCACTGCGTTCGGCTTCCAGGAACCCCTTTCCTGGGCGCTCGGGGCCTTCCCACCCTGGTGCGGGGCTCGTGTGCCGGGCGCTCTTCGGAGCCCCTTGCGGAGAATGACTCGTCCTCTTGCACCGTGAGAGGTGTGCACCGTCACTCCTCCCATTTCACAGATGAGGAAACTGGGGCGCAGACAGGCGAAGCAGCTGGGAATGACCGTACGGCTAGTGGCTGTCAGGCCTGCATCAGCCCGGGCAGGTCGACTGCACAGCCAGCTGTCCTGCGCCTGCGCCGCCTCCTCCCCCTCCAGGGGTTCTCAGCCCACTCGAGTCCTCTGGGGAGCTGCAGAGAGGCCAGAGGAGGCAGAATCACACTGTACCTGGCCCCACCGCAGGGCAGTCAGACCTTCCCTCTTCGGCCATGTCCACGCTCCCAGGTCACTCCCTCCGTGGTTTTTATTTCCCCTCCCCGGAGGACATGTTTTCATTGCTTGTAGAGAGAGAGGAGGGGAGGGAGGGAGGGAGGGAGTGGGAGAGAGACAGACAGACATCAGTTGGTTGCCTCCCTACGATCCTGACTAGGTATCGAACCTGCAGCCTTTTTGGTGAATGGGACGATGCTCCAACCCACTGAGCCACCTGCCTGGCCGGGGCCTGGACGTTTCTCTCCCATTTTGCAACTCATTACATGTGCCAAGATATCTCGATCCTCTTAAACGCTCGGGAACTGTTTCCTTTGTAGGACTGTGACATTAGCCGTGGACAGTGGGGGGAGGAAGCGCCTGTGTCTCTTCCAGAAAGTGGGGCTGCTTAGAGAAGATGATGACAAAGGTCGAGCCTTCTCAGCAGCCCGG